>NC_080561.1:8032500-9338750 GCF_030253575.1 Rhododendron vialii | reverse complement strand
AGGATGCTTTCCATGTATTGAGTAACAAAACTGTAAGAAAGATCCTTCCTATTGCACCCTCAAGAGAAGAGATTAAAGAAACACTAGCTTCCTTATTTGTGTGTATGTGCTTCTGTAATTATGGTTGCATGCTTTTTACCTGACAATTCTTTATGCGCTACTAGGGTACAGAAAGGGTTCAAGGCCTTATCTTCAATATGCGTATATTGAGGAAAGCTAAATCTTCCATGTCAGCTACCAATGTTAGAGATAGGGCAGATTTGTTACTACAAAAGCATATTCTATCTGGAAATCCATTGAATGGTTCAACAGGAATTTGGTTTAGATCCCCTTGGCATGATTACTGAACTGACCTGAGTTACGACAATAAATCAAGGAGTTTTATGAGCTTGCGATGACTGATAGTTTTTTGTTGATGAAGCCAGTACCGTGCCATTCTACTAATCGAAACGAATCATGGGAGTGCCATACGGTTTCAGAAATTTAAAATCAACGAATGCAATAGTTACTATGTAGAACCGATTGTCCATTTGTGGAGATCAAATTGTAACAAAATTATGAAGTGATATGTCCATAATTTCATCTTTCCGTTACAAGAATGTTTTCCCTGACATGAAGGCAAACAGAAAAAACAGGAGAGCCATGCCAACATCTACGGCTATGGATACGGATAGGGTATAATGCTGGATTGGAAACAATATAACTATAGGAGACTGGGGCGTCGAAAGTTGCCTTAATCGTTTTTCCATCTCCACAGGTAACAACCAGAAGTTTATTACGCGGAATTGCAAAGGCTAGATCATTTACGCTGCCAATGTGAGACTCAATCTGAAGATTGAGAATCTACCATTAAGAAACAAAATAACATGTCAATGAGTCTCTGTGTCGAAACGAATATGAGGCTAGTGCTAGCGTTGAAGGGATGCCATCATCAAGCTAGTTGTTTTCAAAATCCTGTTTAATCAAAATCATATCAAGAAGCCAAAATTGAGTAATGCAGGTTAAGAATTGTCAATATTTCTCATTAGAATTAGCATCTGGTCTAGCATAGCATCCACATATAATGTGTCTTCCTCGCGCACACTCTTGGTACGCCTTATTGGGCAGAGCAAAAACCAGAGTTACATCAAGCTTGGGATGCTATCAAGGGATGTGCTCCCACGAAATGAGCTCTCGATGAGTTTTCTTCGAGCTGTTGAGAGCTCTTTTTTTTTTTTCAAAACAAAAAATGAGCTCTCAACAGCTCGAAGAAAACTCATTGTTAAATATGCACACAATCACGTTCACTATACATTTTTATGGACTGTAAAAATATCAATACGTAAATAAAAATCAAATACGGGACTGTTAACTTTTGATATAAACACAGTCTCACAAAGAGAACTCATGCTTTGGGATTCCAACGATATCAACTTGCGAAAGAAATGCAAAACTAACAAATCAAACAAGGAAAAATTTATCAGCAACAACTTGAGGGCCCAACGCATCAAAATCGAGATCGAAACTTGGTAGCGGCTCCCACTGCAATATGGAAACTAGTTCTTCAAGATCCGCATCCATGTCCGAAAGCCTTTGTGAGTTATTTCCCTGCCTCTCCACTTCCAAAATATCTTCTGAGAAAGGTGTTGGGGCAAGCCCGGATAGGGTATGAGGGTCCAAGGCATCAAAATCAAGACCGAAACTTGTTAGCTGCTCCGACTCCAATATAGGAACTTGTTCTTCAAGATCCGCATCCATGTCAAGAAGCATTCGTGAATAGTTTCCTTGTTTCTCCATTTCCGAAAACTCTTCCGAGGAAGGTGTCGGGGGAAGCCAAGATAGGGTTTGAGGGACTGACGCCTCAAAATCAAGACCGAAACTTGGTAGCTACTCCAACTCCAATATAGGAACTTGTTCTTCAAGATCCGCATCCATGTCAAGAAGCATTTGTGAATAGTTTCCTTGCTTTTCCGCTTCCGAAAATTCTTCAGAGAAAGGTGTCAGGGGAAGCCAAGATAGGATTTGAGGGACCGACACATCAAAATCAAGACCGAAACTTCGTAGCTGCTCCAACATAGGAACTTGTTCTTCAAGATCTGCGTCCATGTCGAAAAGCATCCCCGAATGATTTTCTTCCTTCTCCGCCTCCGATAGTTCTCGCGAGTAAGGAACAGTTTCTGTTTCCGGTGCTTCCATCTTCTGTTCTTCCTCAGACTCCCTCCTAGTACGCTCTGCGGGTTTCCGGAGCGTAACATCAGCAGCAGCAGCCTCAACATTCTCTGCTCTCCCCGTAGATTTCTTGGTGCAATTTACGTTCCTCGGAAATATATTGGTGTCTTTTGAGTCGTATTTTTTTTTATCCTACAAAGAACATATTCTCCTTTAAGCCATTGCTCGAACTCATGCATGATCCAACGGCCTTTTTCCATCGCTCCTGATTCGTCCGTGGTCCAAAAACACATCGTCCTCTTGTACCCTATCAGTTTAGGATTGGTATGTTCATCGTATATTGGTTCAGGACCGGTTTGTTGGTCGTATATTGGTTCGGGACTGGTCTCTCCATGCCACGAGCCACAGCCAGCCATTCTAGCTATCCGTTTGTCGCTGCCTTTGGCCCTGATTAACTTGGAGAGAACGTAGATGCTGCTTTCTGTCCACGGGTCGTTTTCGGTGAAAATCTGCCACAGAGCTTTGTTTCCAGTCCCGTAAATCTCACGCTCGAAAACGACGTCGCAAGGCAGGGCTTTACCCTCGGACTTGCTCTCAAGATAGTCGATAACAAGTTCTTGGTCTGTAGGCCTAAACTTATAACCCACTGGTACGCTCATATCTTGTTCTCGATCTCTATCCACACACACTCACTCTCTCTCTCTCTCTCTCTCTCTCTCTCTCTCTCTCTCTCTCTCTCTCTCTCTCTGTGTGATCTTACATTGTTAGTCCAGGTAATGTGATGGGATATATATAGGACAACAGAAAGTAGGCTATGTATATACTTACTAGAGTAGTAGTGTACTATCTCCGTCTGCGGTTACTTGTCCCCTACGAAAAGAATTGTAATTTCTCGGGAAAAAAAAATTACGTCGTGTATCATTTTTTGATTTTCTTTGCATCAATATGAAGTGCTTGATTTGTTCTTTAATTTGGTGTAAAAAAATTCTAAAAAATTTTCATGAAAGTATTTTATTTTTCGATCCAAAAATTCCTTTGACTTTTTGCAGACCAAAAGTAATTTGGGATGGTTGAGTAGTACAAAGTATGAATTTCCTAATCGAAACAAAAAACGTGACTTTGGGTTAATTAGTTGGAATTAACGGACCAGTCTGTGGAGTCGATATACTTTGTACTACTGAGCCCCACAAACATGTATGACAGTGCCCCATGTGATGGTGTTCCAAGACCGCTAAATATTTTTTTCGAGATTTTGTGAGGGTAGTGGGAAACTAGTGGATTTCCACTCCCGTCAATAGCCAATTAACAAATTTTTCTAGATTTTGAATTTTTTTCATATTTGTTAGTTTTGCACCAAACTTATATGGATTATTAATTCGTCTAGACGAGAGAAATCGAAAAAGTAAAAAATTTGTACTTTTACCCAAGTATTTTTAGAAATAACCACTTTTTAGCAGAAAAAGTAAAATAAGTCCCATTGCTGGTCTCTACGTACATTTGGGAGAGGCCGGCTTGGCTTAACGGCAAGGTTAGGGTCCGGTGGTTTGTACAACAGTGGCTGCCAGTGTAGTTAGGGTTTTGTGGGATGGTTTGGGTGGGCCAATCGAGGCTTCGGCCAGATTTAGGTGTTTGCATGGGCTTTCCTTGATTTATTTGGGTGTTGGGTTGAGCTTTATTGTATGATTTGATGTGGACCTTGGTCGACCTTTGGATGTTATGGGCTTTGCCTTGTGGTGTATTATCCAACTGTTTGTTAGATTCCCTTCCCCTTTCCCCGTTTTTTAATAAAATTCATCTTTTGCCGATCAAAAAAAAAAGTTAAATTATTTTGAGAAATAAGTGATTATTTCTCAAAATATTTGGGTAAAAGTAAAAAAAAATACTTTTCCAGCTCCTCACGTCAAAACGAATCAATATTCCACAAAAATTTGATGCAAAACTAAGAAATGCAAAAAAAATTCAAATAATGACAAATTAACTCATTTTAAGTTAAGTTTAAGAACGCAGCCTAATTAAGAGTTTAGTGTATTCCCTAATTTTCTCTCGCTCCTAGACTTCTACACGTACCAATGAGGACGTGCCAATTAGTTTTAGGGAAAAAGGTTTTGTAAATGTATTCCTTATTAATCAGATCAATTGATTTATTTTGTGACTTTGACCTCACAATTCTAATGAAATTGTCCCACGTATGATGCAACCCCATTCAAATCACAACTTTTTCCTCCTTTTGACAGTAGGTTTTTTTGGTAACGTAGTTTCTGAGTCAGTTTGCGCGCACCACGGGACAGTAGAATTTGATAACCACAAATCATTAAGTTTGGATAATATACGTTCAATGGTAAAAAAAATTAAATTTTCAATACATGCACTACGCCAAATTTTTGCATCAGCAGCATTAAAATTGGCTCTCTAACCCCCCAAAAAACCCTTCGGCTTCAACATCTTCCTCCGCTGCCGGGGGAGGCACTTTGCAGTTCCATCCGTCTAACTGCCCTTTTGGCCACCGACCCCCTTCCCACCTCATCGTCTTCTCCGATCGTGCCGTTGGTAATAACAGTAGGTGTAGCCTGTTCTGCTCAACGGCGAGGTGTGGTCTTGGGGTTGGAGGGAGGATTGTGTGTTTTTTGCTTCGATCGTACCACCGGCTATCACAATTGGTGTTATCGGTTCTGCTCAACGACGAGGTGCGGTCATCGACGCTGGGAAATTGCGTATGGTGAGCTGGTGTGGCCGCTAGATCTGGGCTTACTGTTTTCAGTTGTGCTCAAAGCTTCAAAGGGTGATTTCATGTTTGTGGTGGGCTGTTGTTTTCTGATCGTTTCGGTGGGCGATGGTGCTGGTCATTGGCTACGTGTCTAGTGGTTTTGATTGCGACTTGCTTCGGGTTTTTAGGTGGTGGTTGTTTGTTTGGGTATGGTGGTCGGCGGTTGCTTTCGGCGACGGTGGTGTGTCGTTGCTGTGTTTTGGTTAGGGTAATTAGGTTTGAGGGTTGGGCCAGGCTTGGCTCCTCTTGGATTGGGTTTGGCCCATTGATGTTCGTTATTGTATGATTTGGGCATATTAGCCCTGTTGCTCTTAATTGTTTTGATCTGGGTTTTTAGACCCATTTTAAGTGATTGGGCTTCGACCTTTAGAGGGGCTTCGTCCCATTGGGTGTTCTGAATTCACTTCTTGCCAATTTAGTTATTAGGTCTTGTATTTGACTAATTGTTCTTCTAAACAAGACGTTATTTCCTTGCTCCTATTAGTCTTGCAATAATTTCAAGATTAATGAAATTTTTTTGGCTGTTCAAAAAAAGTGGCATTAAAACCGCCAGTAACAGTCCCAAAACCCCGCCGGTTAAAGTAAATTATTGCTAGTAAATTTTCCGCTGGCAAAACAATTGTTGAAAATACAAAAACGGCAGTAAATTACCGCCGGTGAAGGTTTCTAGCTATTAACGGCGGTTTTACTACCATCGCTAAAAGTTCTTGGAAAAAATAGGAGAGCCATGCCAACATCTACGGTTATGGATACGTTATTGTATTTATGCTGGATTGGAAACAATATAACTATAGAAGATTCGGGAGTTGAAAGTCACCTTAATCGTTTTTGCATCTCCACAAGTAACAACTATAAGTTTATTACGCATAGCATTGCAAAGGCCAAGATCAGTTATGCTGCCAATGTGAGACTCAATCTTAAGATTAAGAATCTACCCTTAAGAAACAAAATAACATGTCAATGAGTCTCTGTTGGTCGAAACGAATATGAGAGCCTGGACCTACCTCTTAATTCCTCTGAATATTTGCTTTGCCGTGATAAGAAATGTAAGTGCAAGATATGCATATGTAGCACCAGATGCTTCGTTACCAAGAAAAATACTTTTTATCTCAATCAACTGCGTCTACTTAGATCCTGAGAGCGACCAACAAGCAGAAGGATATGGGGTCCATAAAGAAAGATAGCCAGAGTTTCTTGATTGAAAGATGAGAGCCGAGAAAGATTCAAAGTCTAGCCAAAGTTGAGAAGGATTGATTCTGAAGAAGAAGTTGTTCGGGACTTTCTCATCGTTGAGTTTACTCTCTATTCAGCATTGCAATGCCAGATCTATTACATGTGAGTTCAAACTAGCACTCTCCGGATTGATATATTACTAGGTGGAAAATCAAAGGTTTAGGAAGGCCGGGGTAATGTCTTGTAAGTTTCTGCCCTAACTGTCATGGTTTCGGTTTTCTGTACATGGTGACCTTTAGAAAAATCCTAGCTGCGACTGCTGTAGGTTGGTTTGTCGCAATGGCTTGGTTTTTCTTTTGCTTGTTTTTGGTTTTGAGGGTTCTCCTCTCTTTGTTTGGGATTCCAATAAGGATATACACTCCCTTGCTTCTCTTTTTGTTTTTTCTCATACCGATATTAACTAGCGAAAGAAATGAAAAACTAACAAATCAAACAAGGCAAAATTTATCAACAACAATAATTTTTAATACAGGAAAAAAAAAATCAGCATCGGCTCTCTGAGTTTCAAAAGTTTCAAGATATAATTCCCATGATGATGGAGCTTTCAAGCTAGGAGCATTTGGTAAGAAAATTGCAGCCCTATCAGTTAAACGTTATTGCTTCAAACCGAAATACTTCTTTCAGGAAATATAGAAACCAGCATCTGTACGTTGTTTTCGTCCACACAACAACCTTATTCCATTCATCACATCACCATCGGACATCATTTTATCGATGACAGGATAAATAGCGAAATCTAATGTGCACAAACTACCATGAGAGAAATAAATGACAGAGTGACTCCTTCATATCCCTTTGGTACTGAGCGATTGTGTACTACATACGTACAGCGCAAAAGAACAGGCAAATAGAACAGCAAACCAATAAGCAAATTAAAGAAGCAAACCATTAGGAAAATAGAAGTAGGTCTATACTCCAAAGCATAGAACGATCGTAACTGATAAGAACATTCCATATCTATAATTCTGTTTTCGATTGATTCCTTATAAATGAATGACTAATGGGCTCGATCAATGACCTACTAGTAAACTAACATCTACTGCTCATATTTCTTTTGTTTTTCATTCCCCTCCAACAACAAACAAGCTCCATTCCTCGTTCAACGCGTCAAAATCAAGACTGAAGCTTGGTAGTTGCTCCAAGTACTCCAATATAGGAACTAGTTCTACAGTATCCGCATCAACGTCAGAAAGCATCTGCGAATAAATTCCTTGCTCCTCCGCGTCTGAAAATTCATCAAAGAAAGGTGTTGGCACTGTCGGGCCGGGAAGCCAAGAATCAAGACCGATACTACTTGGTAGCTGCTCTGACTCCAATATAGAAACTAGTTCCTCATGAAGATCCGCATCCGACATGGAAGAAAGCATTTGTGAATAATTTCCTTGCTTCTCCGCTTCCGAAAGTTCTTCCGAGAAAGGTGTTTGGGCAAGCCCAGATAGGGGTTGAGGGTCCAACGCATCAAAATCAAGATCCGCATCCACGTCAAAAAGCATTTGCGAATAATTTTCTTGCTTCTTCGCTTCTGAAAGTTCTTCCGAGAAAGGTGTTTGGACAAGCCCAGATAGGGCTTCAGGGTCTAACGCATCGAAATCAAGATCCGCATCCATGTCAAAAAGCAGTTGCGAATAATTTCCTTGCTCCTCCGCTTCTGAAAATTCTTCCGAGAAAGGTGTCGGGGGAAGCCAAGATAGGGTTCGGGGGTCCGACGCATCAAAATCAGGACCGATACTTGCTAGCTGCTCCGACTCCATCGTAGGACGTAGTTGTTCAAGATCCGCATCCACATCGGAAAGCATCTGTAAATAATGTCCTTCCTTCTCCGCTTCCAAAAGTTCTTGCGAGTAAGGAACTATATTTTCTGTTTCTAGTGCTTCCACCTTCTGTTCTTGCTCAAACACCTCCTTCCTCGCACGCTTTGCGGGCCTCGGGACCTCAACATTCTTTACTTTCTTCGGAGATTTCTTGTTGTCTTTTGAGTTATATATTTTCTTTATCCTACAAAGAACATATTCTGTTCCTTTAGGCGATTGCTTATTCCTAGTCGAAGTAGTACCATTACCGCCATACAAAGAGAACTCGTGCATGATCCAACGGCCTCCTTCCCCACTCTCGTCCATCGCTCCCGATCCGTTCTTGATCCGAAAACGCAGCATCCTCTTGTACCCTATCACACAACGCTTTTTGTTGAGTATTCGCACAGGACCGGTCTCTCCGTGCCACGAGCCACAACCGGCCGTTCTAGCTGTCCGTTTGTCGCTGCCGGTGGCCTTGATCAGCTTCGTGAGAACGTAGATGCTGCCTTCTTCCCACGGGTCGTTCTTGGTGAAAATCTGCCACGGGGCTTTGTTTCCGGTCCCGTAAATCTCGCGCTCGAAAACAACATCGCAAGGTAGGGCTTTACCCTTGGACTTGCTCTCAAGATAGTTGATAACAAGTTCTTCGTCTGTAGGCGTAAACTTATAACCCACTGGTACGCTCATGTCTTGTTCTCGATCTCTCACCACTCTACTCTCTCTCTCTCCTCTCTCTCTAATCTTTGGCTCTCTCTCTCTCTCTGATCTCACGTTGTTAGTCCAGGCAATGTGATGGGATATATATAGGACAATAGAAAGTCGGCTATGTATGTACTTACTAGAGTAGTAGTGTACTATCTCCGTCCGCGGTTACTTGTTCCCTACGAAAAGAATTGTAATTTCTCGGAAAAAAAATACGTCGTGTATCATTTTTTGAATTTCTTTGCATCAATATAAAGTGCTTGATTTGTTCTTTAATTTGGTGTAAAAAAATTCTAAAAAATTTCCATGAAAATATTTTATTTTTCGATCCAAAAATTCCGTTGACTTTTTGCAAAGGAAAAGTTATTTGGGATGGTTGAGTAGTACAAAGTATGTATTTCCTAATCGAAACCAAAAACGTGACTTTGGGTTAATTATTTTGGAATTAACGGACCAGTCAGTGATGTTGGGTTAAATTGTGGAGTAATTATTCAGTGGTCACGCAGTGTCGCAACACCCTAATTCGTCACACGTTTTTGTGGAGTCAATATACTTTGTACTATTGAGCCCCATGCAAACATGTATGACAGAACCTCACTTGACGATGTTTCAAGACCGCTAAATATTTTTTCTAAATTTTGTGAGGGTGGTGGGAAACTAGTGGATTTCCACTCCCGTCAATAGCCAATTTACAAATTTTTCTAGATTTTGTCGCATTTGTTAGTTTTGCGCCAAACTTATGTGAATTATTAATTCGTCTCGATGAGAGAAATCAAAAAAGTAAAAAAATTGTACTTTTACCCAAGTATATTATTGGGTAAATTTCATTTACCTCCCCTGAGGTTTCTGACAATGACAGACACCTCCCCTCACGTTTTAAAAATTACACTTACCTCCCCTCTGCTTTAGTTATCGGCTGCAGATTCCCCCATTGCCATTAGAAGACTGTTACTAGGTAACGGAAAATGCTTACATCAGTTACTAAATTCATTTCATTACCAATTTTACCCCTTTAGAATCGTTTTGTGAAATTAATGCCCTTCTACACTCAATTTAAAAGATGTTCATGTTCCTAATCAAAACTATTTAAAAGAGATCAAGTTATTATACATATCTCACATGCACGCGTGTCTTCAAAATTAAACCCATATATACATTGATTTTAAATATGCGTGTATAAGCATTTTTTTTTACAAAACTTTGAAAACACTTTTGATTTTTTGAAGTCAAATGCATATGTAGACATTAATATAAAGAAATTACAGTTTCGTTTCTTAATCATTTTTTAGGAAACTTGAAACAATTTTGACTTTTTTTGAAGTCAAATGCATATGTAGGTATAAATACAAAACAATTTCAATTTCTTTCCTTTATCATGAAACTTCAAAAGTCTTTTTTTTTTTGTATAGAATAACATAAATTTCTACAAACAATATGGCTTTAAATTAAGGTAAACTTTTTTTTTTTTCCAACCCTACATTGTGCATCTTTTTTATACCAAGAAAATTATGTTAAAAGTTTTAGCCAAAACATATTTTTTTTCCAACCGATTTCTTTTTTGAACTTTTAGATTAGATATATACATTTGGTTTTAAATATGCATGTATAAATTTTTTTTTCTACGGAGATTGAAAAAACTTTTGAATTATTTGAAGACAAACGCACACGTAGGCATGATCCCAAAGAAATTACAATTTCTTTCCATTTTCATGAAGCTTCAATTTTATTATTTTTGCAAAGAATATCAAAAATTTACAAAATACATAGCTTTAAATTAAGGTTACAAATCATCCAAAAGTCTGGAAAAAAAATTAATTGGAGTAAAAAGACATATTTTTGCTAAAACTCTTACACAGTTTCTTAACTAAATCATCTTTTTTCTCCAACTGATTTTTTTCCGAACTTTTGGATCTTGTAAGACAAATTTGTAATTAAAAGATTACAAGTTTCATGGTATTACAAAATTCTATGGTATAATGAATATAGTTGCTAATCGAGGCCAGTCTAAATTAGAAGTATACATGTCAAAATTACTCTCCTATTTTTCAGTAAAGGACCTTACGGCTACATGATTTACCCATATGTTTTTTCCGATAATGATATTATGATAGGATATTCTAATACAATTCAATTTAATTTATAAAGCAACAAAATCATAATTGAAAAAAAGGTAATGGGTTCCCAATCGGTAACAAATAACTTTAGAATTTTGCCGAAATTAAATTTTAATAACTTCAATGAAACTAGAAATCTAAAACTAGAAATTTAAATCTTTGAAAAATAGGCAAAATAATTATAATTTTAAAGTTTGTTTCCACAAGAAATTTAGAGATAAGATGAAGTAAACTTTTAATTTTAAAATTCTAGACTAGATAACTATTGCATTAACTCCAATAACTTAATTAAATTATATAACAGAGAGAGAGAGAGAGAGAGAGAGAGAGTGTGTGTGTGTGTGTGTACCTGCAATTGGTAGAAACCTCAGGGGACGTCAATAAAAGGGTAAAACTGTACATTCATGCGCTCCGTTAACATCTGTTAGCCTAAGAGTCTGACAGGGGAGGTAAGTGCAATTTCAGAAACGTGAGGAGAGGTATCTGCCATTGTCAGAAACCTCAGAGGAGGTAAGTGAAATTTACCCTTTGACAAATAACCACTTTTTAGCAAAAAAAAAGTTAAATAAGTTAAATTATTTTGAGAAATAAGTGATTATTTTCCAAAATATTTGGGTAAAAGTAAAAAAAAAAAAAATACTTTTCCGGTTCCTCACATCGGGACGAATCAATATTCCACAAAAGTTTGATACAAAACTAAGAAATGCAAAAAAAATTCAAATAATGACAAATCAACTCATTTTAAGTTAAATTTAAGAACACAGCCTAATTAAGAGTTTGGTGTATTCCCTAATTTTCTACTGTTGCTAGACTTCTACACATACCAATGAGGACATGCCAATTAGTTTTAGGGAAAAAGGTTTTGTAAATTTATTCCTCATTAATCAGATCAACTGATTTATTTTGTGACTTTGACCTCACAATTCTAATGAAATTGTCCAACGTAGGATGCAACCCCATTCAAATCAAAACTTTTTCCTTTTTTTGACAGCAGTTTTTTTTGGTAATGTAGTCTCTGGGCCAGTTTGCCCGCACCACGGGACAATAGAATTTGATAACCACCAATCATTAAGTGTGGATAATATACGTTGAATGGTAAAAAATTTAAATTTTCAATAAACTACGCCAAATTTTTGCATCAGCGGCATTAAAACCGGCTCTCTAACCCCCCAAAAAACCCTTCGACTTCAACATCTTCCTCTGCCGCTGAGGGAGGCACTTTGCAATTCCATCTATCTCACTGCCCTTTTGGCCACCGACCTCCTTCCCACCTCGTCCTTTTCTCTGATCGTGCTGCCGGTCAACACAGTTGGTGTAGCCGGTTCTGCTCAATGGTGAGGTGCGGTCGAGGGGTTGGAGGGAGGATTGTATGTTTTTTGCTCCGATCGTGCTGCCAGCTATCATTGTTGGTGTTATCAGTTCTGCTCAACGGCAAGGTGCGGTCATCGACGTTGGGGAAATTGCGTATGGTGCACCGGTGTGGCCGCTAGATCTGGGCTTACTATTTTTAGTGGTGCTCAAAGCTTCAAAGGGTAATTCCGTGTTGGTGGTGGGCTGTTGTTTTCCGATCGTTTTAGTGGGCGACGGTGCTAGTCATCGCTACGAGTCTGGTGGTTTTGATTGCGACCTGCTTCGGGTTTTCAAGTGGTGGTTGTTTGCCTGGGTATGGTGGTCGGCGGTTGCTTTGGTCGGCGGTGGTGTGTGGTGGCTGTGTTTTAGTTAGGGTTAGGTTTGGGGGTTAGGCCAGGCTTGACTCCTCTTGGATTGGGTTTGGCCCATTGATGTTCGTTATTGTATGATTTGGGCATATTAGGCTTTTTGCTTTGGGTTTTTAGACCCATTTGGGGTGATTGGGCTTCGACCTTTAGAGGGGCTTCGTCCCATTGGGCGTTCTGAATTGGCTTCTTGCCAATTTAGTTATCGGGTCTCGGATTTGACTAATTGTTCTTCTGAACAAGACATTATTTTCTTGCTTTTGTTAGTCTTGTAATAATTTCAAGATTAATGAAATTTTTTTTGCTCATTAATCAGAGGGGCTTTTAGATCTGGATTTTGTTTTGATCTGGGTTTTTAGACCCATTTGGGGTGATTGGGTTTCGACCTTTAGAGGGGCTTCGTCCCATTGGGTGTTCTGAATTGGCTTCTTGCCAATTTAGTTATTGGGTCTCGGATTTGACTGATTGTTCTTCTGAACAAAACATTATTTTCTTGCTCGTATTGTTCTTGTGATGGTGGGGGAAATTAGCGCATTTTCACTAATTTAGGGTGTATTCGGTTATTCTCTCTCGTTCCCGTTCTTCTGAACAAGACATTATTTTCTTGCTCCTATTGTTCTTGTGATGGTGGGGGAAATTAGCACATTTTCACTAATTTAGGGTGTATTCGGTAATTCTCTCTCGTTCCTAGATTTCTACACCAAATAGGACGTGCCAATTAGTTTTAGGGGGAAAAGTTTTGTAAATTTTTTCCTCATTAATCAGATCAAAATTTTAATTCATTTTGTGAATATGACCTCACAATTCTAATGAAATTGCCCCACGTATGATGCAACTCGTTCAAATCATAACTTTTCCCTCCTTTTCAATGGTAAAAAATTAAAATTTTCCATATATACATTTGGAACTTAGGAATACCGCGTTTACAAACTCTACATGTTTCATGAATTTTGAAGCACTTTTTACAAATCAATAGCTTTCAATCACTTACTGTAATTTTTTCTTTTGTAATTCAATAAGGTAACCGGAAGGCATGGAAATAAAGGTATCATTTCTAAAAACTAAAAGTAATTAGCAAGACAAATTAATGTACACATTCATTTTTTAGCAAATACAAATTAAAAACGATTAAAGTTTTATCTGAGGTATTAATCAATCAATATCTTATATAAATGTGTTTGAGCACCAAAAGTTTCCAAGCCCCATCCCTAATTTTCTAGATTTTTTATTTTTTAATTCAGAGAGAGAGAGAGAGAGAGAGAGAGAGAGAGAGAGAGAGAGACGTGGGGGAAGAGACGGAGATAGATGTTTTCGTTGATTAAGCCAGTACCGTGGCATTCTTCTAATTGAAACGAATTCATAGGATTGCCTTACGGTTCGAGAAATTGAAAATCAATGAATGAAATAGTTACTACTCTGTATGTAGAATGAATTGCCCTTCATTTTTTTGCCAATCGGCAGGATAGATTATTACATCATGTATGAAGTACAAAGTACAAGCTACGGAACACTACATCTATTGTTTGTGAGTATGCGAGATAACCAAGTCCAACAATTGAACCAACAGGATAAATAAGCCCAACTACAAGCCTCATTAAGGGGAGAAATAACTCCAACAAATACAAAGAAAATAATATCCACACTCAATGAAATGACTCGGACTTCCTAGTGAGATACAATAGTACTGGTCAGCTAAGATAGCCCTATTTGATTAACCAATTGTCCATTTGAGGAGATCAAGTCGACAAAATTACGGAGTGACTTAGGGGTAAATCTCTCCAGCTTCAGAATTGACAGGAGATGGACACTATCCATTTCCCAGAATCTGATAAAATGGCTATCACCAGCAGGCCCAGAAATGGTTTTTTTTTGTTGTATCAAACTGCACAATGTAATCGGAAGGTGTATCCAATCCATTGTGGCTTCTCGCTCTACCGTGTTTGCTTTACTCGATTCAAACAAGACGACATACAAGCTGGGCTCCGGAGGTATGATATGTCCATAATTGATTAATTTCATCTTTCCATTGGTGGAAGTTGAAAAATAAACTAAAAAAAAAAGAATGTCAAGCCTAAAATCATTAGGCAAGGGAAAATAAACAGAAATCTATATCCAATAAGCAGAAAAAAAAATGGAGCTAAAATTGATCCTTACAAGAATGTTTTCCCTGACATGAAGGCAAACAGAAAAAAATAGGAGAGCCATGCCAGCACTATGGCTATAGATACGGTTACTGTATTATGCTGGATTGGAAACAATATAACTCTAGGAGACTTGGGAGTTGAAAGTCGCCTTAATCGTTTTTCCTTCTCCATAGGTAAAACCAGAAGTTTATTATGCCGATCGAATTGCAAAGGCCAGATCGTTTACGTTGACAATGTGAGACTCAATCTGAAATTGAGAATCTACCATTAAGAAACAAAATAACATGTCAATGAGTCTCTGTTAATTAGTCGAAACGAATATGAGACTAGTGCTAGCGTTGAAGGGATGCCACCATCAAGCTGGCTGTTTTCAAAAAGCCTATTTAATCAAAATCATATCAAGATGCAAAAATTGAATAATGCAGGTTGAGAATTGTCAGATCTAGAATAAAACTAAGCCCAATATTTCTCAGTAGAATCAGCATCTGGTCTAGCATAGCATCCACATATAATGTGTCTTCCTCGCGTGCACTCTTGGTACGCCTTATTAGGGAGAGGAAAAACCAGAGTTACATCAAGCTTGGGATGCTATCAAGGGATGTGCTCCCATGACATGAGCTCTCGATGAGTTTTCTTCGAGCTGGAAAAAAAAAAGAGAGCTCTCAACAGCTCGAAGAAAACTCGATCATTGTTAAATACGCACAAAATCACGTTCACTACATTTTCTCCCAGCATACGATCATTGTTTCCAAAATGACTGTTAAAATATTAATACGTAATTAAAAATCAAATACGGGACTGTTAACTTTTGATATAAACACAGTCTCACAAAGAGAACTCATGCTTTCGGATTTCAACAATATCAACTTGCGAAAGAAATGCAAAACTAACAAATCAAACAAGCCAAAATTTATCAGCAACAACTTGAGGGCCCAACGCATCAAAATCGAGATCGAAACTTGGTAGCGGCTCCCACTGCAATATGGAAACTAGTTCTTCAAGATCCGCATCCATTTCCGAAAGCCTTTGTGAGTAATTTCCCTACGTGTCCACTTCCAAAAATTCTTCTGAGAAAGGTGTTGGGGCAAGCCCGGATAGGGTATGAGAGTCTGAGGCATCAAAATCAAGACCGAAACTTGGTAGCTGCTCCGACTCAAATATAGGACTTGTTCTTCAAGATCCGCATCCGTGTCAAGAAGCATTCGTGAATAGTTTCGTTGCTTCTCCATTTCAGAAAATTCTTCCGAGGAAGGTGTCGGGGGAAGCCAAGATAGGGTTTGAGGGACTGACCCATCAAAATCAAGACCGAAACCCTCCGACTCCAATATAGGAACTCGTTCTTCAAGATCGGCATCCATGTCAAAAAGCATTTGTGAATAGTTTCCTTGCTTCTCCGATTCCGAAAATTCTTCAGAGAAAGGTGTTGGGGGAAGCCAAGATAGGATTTGAGGGACCTACGCATCAAAATCAAGACTGAAACTTCTTAGCTGCTCCAACATAGGAACTTGTTCTTCAAGATCCGCGTCCAGGTCGGAAAGCATCCGCGAATGATTTCCTTCCTTCTCCGCCTCCGAAAGTTCCCGCGAGTAAGGAACAGTTTCTGTTTCCGGTGCTTCCATCTTCTGTTTTTGCTCAGCCTCCCTCCTAGCACGCTTTGCGGGTTTCCGGAGCGTAACATCAACAATCTCTGCTCTCCCCGTAGACTTTTTGGTGCACTTTTCGTTCCTCGGAAATATCTTGGTGTCTTTTGAGTCATATCTTCTTTTTATCCTACAAAGAACATATTCTCCTTTAGGCCATTCTTTGAACTCATGCATGATCCAACAGCCTTTTTCCATCGCTCCTGATTTGTCCGTGGTCCGAAAACACAGCGTCCTCTTGTACCCTATCAGTTTAGGATCGGTCTGTTCATCGTATATTGGTTCAGGACCGGTCTGTTGGTCGTATATTGGTTCAGGACCGGTCTCTCTGTGCCATGAGCCACAGCCGGCCGTTCTAGCTATCCGTTTGTCGCTGCCTTTGGCCTTGATCAACTTGGTGAGAATGTAGACGCTGCTTTCTGTCCACGGGTCGTTTTCGGTGAAAATCTGCCATGGGGATTTGTTTCCGATCCCGTAAATCTCGCGCTCGAAAACGACGTCGCAAGGTAGGGCTTTACCCAGCCTTGGACTTGCTCTCAAGATAGTCGATAACAAGTTCATGGTCTGTAGGCCTAAACTTATAACCCGTTGGTACGCTCATATCTTGTTCTCGATCTCTCACCACTCTACTCTCTCCCTCTCTCTCTCTAATATTTGGCAATACTCTCTCTCTCTCTCTGATCTCATGTTGTTAGTCCAGGTAATGTGATGGATATATAGAGGACAATTGAAAGTCGGCTATGTATGTACTTACTGGAGTAGTAGTGTACTATCTCCGTCCGCGGTTACTTGTCCCCTACGAAAAGAATTGTAATTTCTCAACAAAAAAAATTACGTCGTGTATCATTTTTTAATTTTCTTTGCATCAATATAAAGTGCTTGATTTGTTCTTTAATTTGGTGTAAAAAATTCTAAAAAATTTCTATGAAAGTATTTTATTTTTCAATCCAAAAATTCCATTGACTTTTTGCAGACCAAAAGTAATTTGGGATGGTTGAGTAGTACAAAGTATGTATTTCCCAATCGAAACAAAAAATGTGACTTTGGGTTAATTAGTTGGAATTAACGGACCAGTCGGTGGTGTTGGGTTAAATTGTGGAGTAATTATTCAGTGGTCGCGCAGTGTTCCAACACATTAATCCGCCACACGTTTCTGTGGAGTCGATATACTTTGTACTATTGAGCCCCACAAACATGTATGATAGAGCCCCACGTGACGGTGTTTCAAGACCGCTAAATATTTTTTCTAGATTTTGTGAGGGTGGTGGGAAACTAGTGGATTTCCTCTCCGTCAATAGCCAATTTAAAATTTTTCTAGATTTTGAATTTTTTTTTGTAGTTGTTACTTGTTAGTTTTACGCCAAACTTATATGGATTATTAATTTGTTTCGACAAGAGAAATCGAAAAAGTAAAAAAATTGTACTTTTACCTAAGTATTTCGAGAAATAACCACTTTTTAGTAGAAAAAGTGAAATAAGTTCAATTAGTTTGAGAAATAAGTGATTATTTCCCAAAATATTTGGGTAAAAGTAAGAAAAAATTACTTTTCTAGTTCCTCACGTCGAGACGAATCAATATTCAATATTCCATAAAAGTTTGACGCAAAACTAAGAAATGCGAAAAAAAATTCAAATAATGAGAAATCAACTCATTTTAAGTTAAGTTTAAGAACGCAGCCTAATTAAGAGTTTGGTGTATTCCCTAATTTTCTCTCGTTCCTAGACTTCTGCACGTACAAATTAGTTTTAGGAAAAAAGGTTTTGTAAATTTATTCCTTATTATTCAGATCAATTGATTTATTTTGTGACTTTCACATCACAATTCTAATGAAATTGTCCCACGTATGATGCAACCCCATTCAAATCATAACTTTTTCCTCCTTTTGACAGTAGTTGTTTTTGGTAACGTAGTCTCTGAGCCAGTTTGCGCGCACCACGAGATAGTAGAATTTGATAACCACCAATCATTAAGTTTGGATAATATACGTTCAATGGTAAAAAAATTTAAAATTTCAATACACTACGCCAAATTTTTGCATCAACGGCATTAAAACCGGCTCTCTAACCCCCCCAAAAACCCTTCGGCTTCAACATCTTCCTCCGCCACTGGGGGGAGGCACTTTGCAGTTCCATCTGTCTCGTTGCCCTTTTGGCCACCGACCTCCTTCCCACCTCGTCCTCTTCTCCGATCGTGCCGTTAGTTATCACAGTTGGTGTAGCCGGTTCTGCTCAACGGTAAGGTGCCGTCTTGGGGTTGGAGGGAGGATCGTGTGTTTTCTTCTCCGATCGTGCCGCCAGCTATCACAGTTGGTATTATCGGTTCTGCTCAACGGCGAGGTGTAGTCATTGACGTTGGGGAAATTGCAAATGGCGCGCTGGTGTGGCCGCTAGATCTGGGCTTATTATTTTCAATGGTGCTCAAAGCTTCAAAAGGTGATTCTGTGTTGGTGGTGGGCTGCTGTTTTCCGATCTTTTAGGTGGGAGACGGCGTTGGTCATTGACTACGGGTCTAGTGGTTTTGATTGCGACTTGCTTCGGGTTTTTAGGTGGTGGTTGTTCGCCTGGGTATGGTGGTCGGCGGTTGCTTTGGGCGGCGGTGGTGTGTGGTGGCTGTGTTTTAATTGGTTCGGGTTAGGTTTGGGGATTGGGCAAGGCTTGGCTCCTCTTTGATTGGGTTTGGCCCATTGATGTTCGTGATTGCATGATTTGGGCATACTAGGCCTTTTGCTCTTAATTGTTTTGATCTGGGTTTTTAAACCCATTTAGGGTGATTGGTCTTCGGCCTTTAAAGGGGTTTTGTCCCATTGGGTACTCTAAATTGGCTTCTTGCCAATTTAGTTATTGGGTCTCGGATTGGACTGATTGTTCTTCTGAACAAGACGTTATTTCCTTACTCCTAATTAGTCTTGTAACAATTTCAAAATTAATGAAATATTTTTTTGCTGTTCAAAAAAACTGGCATTAAAACCACCGATAACAGTCCCAAAACCCTCGCCGGTTAAAGTAAATTATCGCTGGTAAAAGTTCCGCCAGTAAAACAATTGTTGAAAATACAAAAACAGCAGTAAATTACCGCCGGTAAAGGTTTCTGGCTATTATAACAGCGGTTTTACTACCGCCACTAGAAGTTCTGGGAAAAAACAGGAGAGCCATGCCAACATCTACGGTTATGGATACGGTTCGTGTATTATGCTGGATTGGAAACAATATAACTACAAAAGACTAGGGAGTCGAAAGTTGCCTTAATTGTTTTTCCATCTCCACAGGTAACAACTAGAAGTTTATTACGCGCGGCATTGCAAAGGCCAAGATCATTTACGCTGCCAATGTGAGACTCAATCTGAAGATTAAGAATTTACCCTTTAGAAACAAAATAACATGTCAATGAGTCTCTGTTGGTCAATGAGTTTCTTGATTGAAAGATGAGAGCCAAGAAAGATTCAGAGTCTAGCCAAAATTGAGAAGGCCAAAATTGGGAAGGATTGATTCTGAAGACGAAGTCATTCGGGACTTTCTCATCGTTGAGTTCACTTTCTCCCCTCTTGCTTTGAGATTCCAAGGATATACGTACACTCCTTTGCTTCTCTTTTTGTTTTTCCTCATACAAACGTTTCAAGATATATTAACTTGCGAACGAAATGAAAAACTAACAAATCAAACAAGGCAAAATTTATCAGCAACAATAATTTTTAATACAGAAAAAAAATCAGCATCGGCGCTCTGAGTTTCGAAAGTTTCAAGATATAATTCCCATGATGAAGGAGCTTTCAAGTAAGGAGCATTTGGTAAGAAAATTGTAGCTCCTATCAGTTAAACGTTATTGCTTCAAACCAAAACACTTCTTTCAGGAAATATAGAAACCAGCATATGTACGTTGTTTTCGTCCACCCAACAACCTTATTCCATTCATCACATCGCCACCGGACATCATTTTATCAATGACAGGATAAATAGCGAAATCTAATTTGCACAAACTACCATGAGAGAAATAAATGACAGAGTGACTCCTTCATATCCCTTTGGTACTTAACGATTGTGTGCTACGTACGTACAACGCAAAAGAACAGGCAAATAGAAAAGCAAACCAATAGGCAAATTAAAGAAGCAAACCATTAGGAAAATAGAAGCAGGTCTATACTCCAAAGCCTAGAACAATCGTAACTGATAAGAACATTCCATATCTACGATTCTGTTTTCGATCGATTCCTTATAAATGAATGACTAATGGGCTCGATCAATGACCTACTAGTAAACTAACATCTACTGCTCATATTTCTTTTGTTTTTCATTCCCCTCCAACAACAAACAACGGGCCTTTTACTCTCTTGCTCTTGCTCTTACAAGCTCCATTCCTCGCTCAACGCGTCAAAATCAAGACTGAAACTTGGTAGTTGCTCCAAGTACTCCAATATAGGAACTAGTTCTACAGTATCCGCATCAACGTCAGAAAGCATCTGCGAATAATTTCCTTGCTCCTCCGCTTCTGAAAAGTCTTCAACGAAAGGTGTTGGCACTGTCGGGCCGAGAAGCCAAGAATCAAGACCGATACTACTTGGTAGCTGCTCTGACTCCAATATAGAAACTAGTTCCTCATGAAGATCCGCATCCGACATGGAAGAAAGCATTTGTGAATAATTTCCTTGCTTCTCCGCTTCCAAAAGTTCTTCTGAGAGAGGTGTTTGGGCAAGCCCAGATAGGGTTTGAGGGTCCAACGCATCAAAATCAAGATCCGCATCCATGTCAAAAAGCATTTGCGAATAATTTTCTTGCTTCTTCGCTTCTGAAAGTTCTTCCGAGGAAGGTGTTTGGACAAGCCCAGATAGGGCTTGAGGGTCTAGCGCATCGAAATCAAGATCCGCATCCATGTCAAAAAGCATTTGCGAATAATTTCCTTGCTCCACCGCTTCTGAAAATTCTTCCGAGAAAGGAATTGGGGGAAGCCAAGATAGGGTTCGGGGGTCCGACGCATCAAAATCAGGACCGATACTTGTTAGCTGCTCCGACTCCAGCATAGGACGTAGTTGTTCAAGATCCACATCCACGTCGGAAAGTATCTGTGAATAATGTCCTTCCTTCTCCGCTTCAAAAAGTTCTTGCGAGTAAGGAACTATATTTTCTGTTTCCAGTGCTTCCACCTTCTGTTCTTGCTCAAACACCTCCTTCCTCGCACGCTTTGCGGGCCTCGGGACCTCAACATTCTTTACTTTCTTCGGAGATTTCTTGTTGTCTTTTGAGTTATATATTTTCTTTATCCTACAAAGAACATATTCTGATCCTTTAGGCGATTGCTTATTCCTAGTCGAAGTAGTACCATTACCGCCATACAAAGAGAACTCGTGCATGATCCAACGGCCTCCTTCCCCGCTCTCGTCCATCGCTCCCGATCCGTTCTTGATCCGAAAACGCAGCATCCTCTTGTACCCTATCACACGACGCTTTTTGTCAAGTATTCGTACAGGACCGGTCTCTCCGTGCCACGAGCCACAACCGGCCGTTCTAGCTGTCCGTTTGTTGCTACCGGTGGCCTTGATCAGCTTCGTGAGAACGTAGACGCTGCCTTCTTCCCACGGGTCGTTCTTGGTGAAAATCTGCCACGGGGCTTTGTTTCCGGTCCCGTAAATCTCGCGCTCGAAAACGACATCGCAAGGCAGGGCTTTACCCTTGGACTTGCTCTCAAGATAGTCGATAACAAGTTCTTGGTCTGTAGGCGTAAACTTATAACCCACTGGTACGCTCATGTCTTCTTCTTGATCTCTCACCACTCTACTCTCTCTCTCTCCTCTCTCTAATCTTTGGCTCTCTCTCTCTCTCATCTCACATTAGTCCAAGTAATGTGATGGGATATATATAGGACAATCAAAAGTCGGCTATGTATGTACTTACTAGAGTAGTAGTGTACTATCTCCGTCCGCGGTTACTTGTTCCCTACGAAAAGAATTGTAATTTCTCGGAAAAAAAATACGTCGTGTATCATTTTTTGAATTTCTTTGCATCAATATAAAGTGCTTGATTTGTTCTTTAATTTGGTGTAAAAAAATTCTAAAAAATTTCCATGAAAATATTTTATTTTTCGATCCAAAAATTCCGTTGACTTTTTGCAAAGGAAAAGTAATTTGGGATGGTTGAGTAGTACAAAGTATGTATTTCCTAATCGAAACCAAAAACGTGACTTTGGGTTACTTATTTGGAATTAACGGACCAGTCGGTGATGTTGGGTTAAATTGTGGAGTAATTATTCAGTGGTCGCGCAGTGTCGCAACACCTTAATTCGTCACACGTTTTTGTGGAGTCAATATACTTTGTACTACTGAGCCCCACGCAAACATGTATGACAGAACCTCACGTGACGATGTTTCAAGACCGCTAAATATTTTTTCTAAATTTTGTGAGGGTGGTGGGAAACTAGTGGATTTCCACTCCCGTCAATAACCACCAATCAATAATTGTGGATATTATACGTTCAATGGTAAAGAATTTAAATTTTCAATATACATTTTGAACTTAATTAGGAATACCCCGTTTACAAACTCTGTGCTTGTTTCATGAATATGGAAACACTTTTTGCAAATGAATTGCTGTCAATCGGAAGGCATGGATTGAACAATGCTAACAAATACAAATAAAAAATAAAAAATTTTGAATAAGGATAAAAAAAAAAAAAAGAAGAAGTAATCCACAATACCAGTTTAGTATAATTTTTTCTTTTGAAACGCAATAAAGTAATCGGAAGGCATGGAAATAAGGGAAATGATTTTGTCACTCCCTTTTTTGTTAACGCCACTCCCCTGCAAGTGTATTTTGCACCAAAAATACATTTGCAGAGGAGTGGCGTTAACAAAAAATGGAGTGACAAAATCAGCAGCCGAAAATAAAGGTATTATTTTCCAAAACTGAAAGTACGCAAGACAAATGTACACATTCATTTTTAAGCAAGCAAATACAAAAGCGATTTAGTTTTATATGAGGAGTATTAATCATCCCTAATTTTCTAATTTTTTTTATTTTTTAATTGAGAGAGAGAGAGAGAGAGAGAGAGAGAGAGAGAGAGAGAGAGATGTATTAGGAACATGGAGAGTTACTTCATTAGATAAAAAACAAAGATTTAAATAAATATTGGAATATCATACTTTTTAGATTTTTTTTATTTGCTTCGTTATCTTGTAACATCTTTCATAATTGCAAACAAATTACCCTGTGTTTGGAATCACGGAAAGGAAAAATTATTCTGATTGGAATTACGGTTAAAGAGTGTTCAGTTCAACTCCTCCCTGAATTACTCCATGGTTAAACCTAGAAGATGCATAATCCAAGAGTTACTTCATTATACAGCGCTGGTTCGCTCTGGAATTCACACTTGTCGAGCAGATGATGGAATTGAGAGAGGGCACAATATGCAGTCAGAATGTCAACGAGCCACCGAAGAATCCAGTGTTTCAGTAATTGTCTTCTCGAAAGGCTATGCTTCTTCGGGACGGTGCCTACCTTGATGAACTTCTAGATGTTCTCCAACGCTGGAAGGCAGTTGGACACAAAATATTGCCGGTGTACTACAATGTGGACCCATCTGAAGTTGGGAAGCAGACTGGGAGTTTCGGAGAAGCGTTTGCTAATCATGAAGAACAATTCATTTCAACAACAGATGGAAGGGAAAGGATTTGATGGAAAACGTGGAGAGGTGGAGAGCAGGTCTCAGGGAAGTTGCAAAATTAAGAGGGATGGTCTTGCAAAATCAATCTGATGGGTAAATGTCCCGGAATTCTTTATAAGGCACCATTGGGCTGTATGTGCCCGTAATTTCATTCAGATGTTGCCCACACATAGTTTTGCAGTATTTACATAAAGATTCTGACAGGAACATGATACATATTAATTAGAAAAGAGTTCGAAATCAGTCTAGAAATATTGTTCTAGCGGCTGGTAGTTTTCTTGATAGTTTCCCTTTCCATGTGTTTGTAAGAAACATGAAATCCTTACTCTGCTCTTTTGTTTTTTGTATTGTTGATCAAAATCTGTAGGCATGAATCGAAGTTCATCCAGGAAATTATCAAAGAGATCTCGAACAAACTGAATCGTAGGGGTCTTGGGTGTTACCCAATACCAGATTGGAATTGATTCTTGAGTTGAGAGCATAAATTATTGGTTACAAAATGGGCAACTGATGCTGGTATTGGGGTGTTCGCCGGGATTGGTGGAATAGGGAAGACTACCATTGCCAAAACTGTCTATAACTCAAATTTTGACAGGTTTGAATGCAGTAGCTTTCTTTTAGATATTAGAGAGACTTCTAAACAGCCCAATGGTTTGGTACATTTACAAGAACAACTACTTTCAGATATTTCGAGGTGTGGAAAACTAAAAATTGGCAGTGTTGATGAAGGAATGATTAAGATTAAAAATGCAGTAAGTTACAGAAGGGTTCTCGTTGTTCTTGACAATGTGGATCAACTGGATCACTTGAATGCAGTACTTGGAATGCGAGACTGGTTTTGTCCAGGAAGTAAGGTTATTATAACAAAGCGTTATGAGAAACTGCTGAAACCATATAAAGTTGACGAGACCTTTAAGGTTAAAGAAATTGATTATAATGAGTCACTGCGGCTCTTCAGTTGGCATGCCTTTAGACAAGCACATCCTATTGAATGTTTCATGGAGTACTCAAAAAGTGTACTCCAACAGTGCAAAGGACTCCCTCATGCTCTTAAACTGTTGGGTTCTTCTCTCCGTGATAGAAGTGCACAGGAATGGGAGACTTCATTGGAAGAAATGGAATCATTCACTGGAAATCAGATCCTATAAACACTGGCAATTAGCTTTATGTCCTTACAAGATGATCACGACAGGAAATTATTCCTCCACATTGCTTCATTTTTTGTTGGGAAGGACAAGGAATATGTGGTCAAAATGCTGGATGAATGTAATTTCTATACAACAGTTGGAATTGAAAACCTTGTGGATAGAGGCCTCATAACAATTGGAGAAGGGAATAAGTTGATTATGGATCAACTGCTCCGCGACATGGCTAGAAGAATTGTACACAAAGAGTCACCCAATGAGCCTGGGAAGAAGAATTGTACACCAAGAGACACCCAATGAGCCTGGGAGACGTAGCATAGTGTGGGATCGTGAGGATGCTTTCCATGTATTGAGTAACAAAACTGTAAGAAAGATCTTTCCTATTGCACCCTCAAAAGAAGAGATAAAAGAAACACTAGCTTTCTTATTTGTGTGTATGTGCTTCTGTAATTATGTTTGCATGCTTTTTACCTGACCATTCTTTATGCGCTACTAGGGTACAGAAAGGGTTCAAGGCCTCATCTTCAATATGCGTATATTGAGGAAAGCTAAATCTTCCATGTCAGCTACCAATGTTAGAGATAGGGCGGATTTGTGACTACAAAAGCATATTCTATTTGGAAATCCATTGAATGGTTCAACAGGAATTTGGTTTAGATCCCCTTGGCATGATTACTGAACTGACCTGAGTTACGACAATAAATCAAGGAGTTTTATGAGCTTGCGACGACTAATAGTTTTTCGTTGATGAAGCCAGTACCGTGCCATTCTACTAATCGAAACGAATCATGGGAGTGCCATACGGTTTCAGAAATTTAAAATCAACGAATGCAATAGTTACTATGTAGAACCGATTGTCCATTTGTGGAGATCAAATTGTAACAAAATTACGAAGTGATATGTCCATAATTTCATCTTTCCGTTACAAGAATGTTTTCCCTGACATGAAGGCAAACAGAAAAAACAGGAGAGCCATGCCAACATCTACGGCTATGGATACGGATAGGGTATAATGCTGGATTGGAAACAATATAACTATAGGAGACTCGGGCGTCGAAAGTTGCCTTAATCGTTTTTCCATCTCCACGGGTAACAACCAGAAGTTTATTACGGAGAATTGCAAAGGCCAGATCATTTGCGCTGCCAATGTGAGACTCAATCTAAAGATTGAGAATCTACCATTAAGAAACAAAATAACATGTCAATGAGTCTCTGTGTCGAAACGAATATGAGGCTAGTGCTAGCGTTGAAGGGATGCCGCCATCAAGCTAATTGTTTTCAAAATCCTGTTTAATCAAAATCATATCAAGAAGCCAAAATTGAGTAATGCAGGTTGAGAATTGTCAATATTTCTCATTAGAATTAGCATCTGGTCTAGCATAGCATCCACATATAATGTGTCTTCCTCGCGCACACTCTTGGTTCGCCTTATTGGGCAGAGGAAAAACCAGAGTTACATCAAGCTTGGGTTGCTATCAAGGGATGTGCTCCCACGAAATGAGCTCTCGATGAGTTTTCTTCGAGCCGTTGAGAGCTTTTCTTTTTTTTTCCAAAACAAAAAATGAGCTCTCAACAGCTCGAAGAATACTCATTGTTAAATACGCACACAATCACGTTCACTATACATTTTTATGGACTGTAAAAATATCAATACATAAATAAAAATCAAATACGGGACTGTTAGCTTTTGATATAAACACAGTCTCACAAAGAGAACTTATGCTTTGGGATTCCAACGATATCAACTTGCGAAAGAAATGCAAAACTAACAAATCAAACAAGGAAAAATTTATCAGCAACAACTTGAGAGCCCAACACATCAAAATCGAGATCGAAACTTGGTAGCGGCTCCCACTGCAATATGAAAACTAGTTCTTCAAGATCCGCATCCATGTCCGAAAGCCTTTGTGAGTTATTTCCCTGCCTCTCCACTTCCTAAATATCTTCTGAGAAAGGTGTTGGGACAAGCCCGGATAGGGTATGAGGGTCCAAGGCATCAAAATCAAGACCGAAACTTGTTAGCTGCTCCGACTCCAATATAGGAACTTATTCTTCAAGATCCGCATCCATGTCAAGAAGCATTCGTGAATAGTTTCCTTGTTTCTCCATTTCCGAAAATTCTTCCGAGGAAGGTGTCGGGGGAAGCCAAGATAGGGTTTGAGGGACTGACACCTCAAAATCAAGACCGAAACTTGGTAGCTACTCCAACTCCAATATAGGAACTTATTCTTCAAGATCTGCATCCATGTCAAGAAGCATTTGTAAATAGTTTCCTTGCTTCTCCGCTTCTCAAAATTCTTCAGAGAAAGGTGTCGGGGGAAGCCAAGATAGGATTTGAGGGACCAACACATCAAAATCAAGACCGAAACTTCGTAGCTGCTCCAACATAGGAACTTGTTCTTCAAGATCTGCATCCTTGTCGGAAAGCATCCGCGAATGATTTTCTTCCTTCTCCACCTCCGAAAGTTCTCGCGAGTAAGGAACAGTTTCTGTTTCCGATGCTTCCACCTTCTGTTCTTCCTCAGACTCCCTCCTAGTACGCTTTGCGGGTTTTCGGAGCGTAACATCAGCATCGCAAGCAGCAGCAGCCGCCTCAACATTCTCTGCTCTCCCCATAGATTTCTTGGTGCACTTTACGTTCCTCGGAAATATCTTGGTGTCTTTTGAGTCGTATTTTCTTTTTATCCTACAAAGAACATATTCTCCTTTAGGCCATTGTTTGAACTCATGCATGATCCAACGGCCTTTTTCCATCGCTCTTGATTCGTCCGTGGTCCGAAACACATCGTCCTCTTGTACCCTATCAGTTTAGGATCGGTCTGTTCATCGTATATTGGTTCAGGACCGGTCTGTTGGTCGTATATTGGTAAAGGACTGGTCTCTCCGTGCCACGAGCCACAGCCGGCCATTCTAGCTATCCGTTTGTCGCTACCTTTGGCCTTGATCAACTTGGAGAGAACGTAGACGCTGCTTTCTGTCCACAGGTTGTTTTCGGTGAAAATCTGCCACGGAGCTTTGTTTCCAGTCCCGTAAATCTCATGCTCGAAAACGACGTCGCAAGGCAGGGCTTTACCCTTGGACTTGCTCTCAAGATAGTCGATAACAAGTTCTTGGTCTATAGGCCTACACTTATAACCCACTGGTACGCTCATATCTTGTTCTCGATCTCTCACCACTCTCTCTCTCTCTCTCTCTCTCTCACTCACGTTGTTAGTCCAGGTAATGTGATGGGATATATATAGGACAACAGAAAGTAGGCTATGTATATACTTACTAGAGTAGTAGTGTACAATCTCCGTTTGCGGTTACTTGTCCCCTACGAATAGAATTGTAATTTCTCGGGAAAAAAAAATTACGTTGTGTATCATTTTTTGATTTTCTTTGCATCAATATGAAGTGCTTGATTTGTTCTTTAATTTGGTGTAAAAAAATTCTAAAAAATTTCCATGAAAGTATTTTATTTTTTGATTTAAAAATTCCGTTGACTTTTTGCAGACCAAAAGTAATTTGGGATGGTTGAGTAGTACAAAGTATGTATTTCCTAATCGAAACAAAAAACGTGACTTTGGGTTAATTAGTTAGAATTAACGGACCACTCGGTGGTGTTGTGGATCGAGATCGAGAGAGAGCCGGGTTTTCCCGGTGCCGGTTGCTCCCATTATGAACACAACCTTCTTCTTGTTGAATGCATGGGAGTTGATGATATGGAAATTCATGGTTGAGACTTGATGAGATATTGCTAGCTACGTTGGATAGCTTCTTTTTTTTTTAAGAATGATGACAATACTAGATCCAAAATGGTACTTTTATACTAGATTTTGTGGGCCCTTACTTTGTGGGTCCTTACTGGGTCTATCATGGAAACTTTCGTCTTGTAAAGCTTACTAAGGAGATATCCCGTGCATGAAATATCAATTGATCGGATATTATGTTCCGGCGAATCGAAGGCGTCTCTCTATATATTGGACCCAAGGTGGTCACTTTTAAAAAAAAAAAACTCGAAAGAAGGTGGTAACTTGAACACCCAAAAAAAAAATTCTTAAGAATATAAGTAATATTTATAGTTTAATTCTAGTTTAGCTCTTTCATGAACACCCAAACCAAAATTATTTGAACATCCAACCCAAAAACATTTGAACACTCAACCCTAAAAAATAGCCCACAAATCAATCCGATGTAATAAAGTGCAATCTACGCAATCAAATAGGGGTTCAATGGATGAAAAATTACTTGGTTACTTATATCAAGCGATGTATTTGATATCACTGATAATGAGGCTATTATGCAATTGTTTCAAAATATGAAAATGCGTCGAGGGGAATTGTAATATCCTACTCTTCCGTTCCAAAAGGTTAGTTCATTGTAATAATAAAAAATTTAAAAAAAAACGTGCAATTTTTGGATTAAAAATAAAGTAATTCCATTTATAAGTTTTCAAATTTCTTCATATGTCGAGGGCAATTGTAATCCTACTCATCCGTCCCAAAAAGTTAGTCCACTGCATAAAGACGTGCAATTTATGATAAAAATTAAAGTAATTCCATACATAATTTTTCAAATTTCTTCTCACCAAAAAGAATCTTATTCGGTGCAAAAGAATTTGAAAAATTGTGAATGCGAGTACTATATTTTTGGATTCATTGCACGTCTATTCACAATAGACTAACTTTTTGAGACATAGGGAGTATATATTTTCCAATTTTGAGGGGCATTGTTTTTATTAATAGACAAATTTTTGTTTATAGATACTTGTGGTCGTAAAAAATTTTGAACACCTTTTTTTAGAATTTCTGGAGCCACCACTATCGTCGGACTTCAAAATTTTGACTGATCATATATTTGTCTAGACAACAAATAGTATGAGACTTTTAGAATTTACCGTTGATCATCATTTTCTTAGATAAAATTTGACTTTCAGAATGTATCGTTCATTTCATTACAAAAAATTATATTCGATCTTATGGCAACCGGCATAATTTTCTTTGAGGACCCTACCAGATGAACAGTTTAAATAATGAGTTGGTCCACAACCCATCTTAAATTAATTTAGAGCAATTCATATTGAAGAATCTAAACCTTATCCATTGATTCTTGTCCAATTTGATGCTCTCTTTGACAACACACACTCAAACACACATAAGCGGTGGGTCTCACACACACTACTCATTTATACAGATTTTTTTTTCCTAATTTAAACAAACGATTCCTTCATTGTAGTAACAGAAAAAAGTAATATTAATGGTGTAAATAACAATTTACTACAATAAAATCTTAGCAAAGAGGAAACAACATAAATGGTTTAACCTTTAATAAGGAAAATTAACAAGTTTAACAAGTCTCACAAACATTAATTCATTGCATAAATATGTTGTGTGGGGTCATGTGTATGACAACATTAGTGCATGTATGTAGACATCAAACAGTAATCCAGTTGGTTGGTGGATTTACTCCTTTTGGAATTTACCTGTGTTTGATTATTGTGGTCGTAATTAAAAAGGTAATTTCTTGTGAAACCTTATCCATGTTTTTTAGATAAGTACTATTGTTACTCCATTTGAACAATCATTTGCTACTTACTTTTCCATACCCAGAACTCTTGGTATCTTGCTAAAAATTGACTCGCTAATTAATCGGGAACACAAATCTAATCGTCTGTGAGCGAGGGAGTGCTCCAATTGAAGTCGGGAAAAAAATCTTATATATGAATTAACTCAAGTCAAGTATTTACGGTACGCGGGCGGGAGTCGAATTTCACACAACAAGCTTCCTGAAATTCCTAGTTGTCATGTGACTACCATTTGCACTTTTTGTGTATAAATTAATAAAATAAATCTTAGAAATGAGTACTTTGAGGACTCTAGCAAGCCATAAAATTTGTTTGATTTTTCTTTATCTTTAATTATAATGGAGCCAACATTATTTTATCATATCGGAACTGTTGGGAGTTCATCCGATACATCAATCCGTCACTGCGTGCTCAAGGCCCAATTTGTATGAGCGTAACGGCAAAGAGTCTACCACATTACTTGGGCCCAATATTCATTAAATAACTCATATCCACTTAAAAGGAAGTGGTGAGCCATCCAATTGTATATTAAGGTCCAACTCTTTTTCTGTTTATCCGATGTGGGACTCAACGTTCACACATGTTCTAACAAATTAATCTCCCCCTCATGTGTGAACCGAACATTGGGCCTTAACCTCTCTCTGCATCCAAGCTCCCCCTTGATTCTGATCTACAACTCTTAACCCTATCTCCCGAACTGGGCTTATTCTGCACCCACTCCATCGATTCAGAGTCATCTCAATTGGAAGCCAACGTGCCTAGTCACCGGCACTATGCTCCCCGACGAGAACTTCATTGAGAGCCAATGTACTCATTAATTCAATAGCACCATGCTCCCCAACAAGTCAACTCCATCGACAATGAGCCATCCAATACAGCACTCCAACATCGAGCCACTTTGTTTCATTGGGAGACACCTTTGGATTTTATACCGCTCCACGAGTGTCTTCTATGCAAACCCATTCAATGGTGCGCCGAGAGTCTTCCCATAGATCGTCGACCTGGCCCTGATACCACTTGTTGGGGAGTTCGTCCGATGCATCGACCCGCCATTGCGTGCTCAAGGCCCAATTTGAATGGGAGTAACGACAAATAGTCCACCACATTACTTGGGCCCAATATACATTGAATGACCCATATCCACTTTAAAAGGCTAAGCCTTGTAAGTGGAAAGCCATCTAATTATATATTAAGGTTCAACTCTTTTTTTGTTTATCCGATGTGGGACTCAACGTTTACATATGTTCTAACATGAACAAATAGAGGATAAGTCATTTTAATTTTACCACTCCTTTCCCAAAAAATTGTTTTTGGTTAGCAACAGAAATTCATTGATATGAAAACAAAATAAATGGACTCCGTGATACAAAAATACAATAAAGACCAAATAAAACACTAGCACCACCAAGCGAAGAGTAAAATAAAAAGACACAAATTAACATTACAAACAGTGTAAAATATACTCCCTATGTCACAAATCGCCCACCTCCTGCGAAAAGTCGTGCAATGTTTTGTTCGAAAAAGAAAGTACTTCCAAGTATCATTTTTCAAATTTCTTTGCACCCTATTAAAGTACTTCAAGAGCTCTTTAAAATGGTGCAAAGAAATTTAAAAAATGATGCGTAAAAGCATTTTATATTTTTGATCTCAAAATTGCATGTTTTTTTCGTAGGGGTCCAGCAATTTGGAATAGAGGGAGAAGCATCGACAAAATCCAGAGCTAGGGAGTAAGGATCCAAAATAGCATGATCTAACCTTCTTAACCTTCAAACAGTCTCAAACTGGAGGGGAAGTCGAGGTACACGTAAGTTAGTCCGGGCACTTCTGAACATCAAAAACAAAAAAACACAATCCTGAGCTAAAGAAAATGAGGAATCCACAGGAGCTAAAGAAAATGAGGAATCCACATGCAGGTACTCCAACGCTGAAAGGCGAGGAAGGGTCCACTTCAAATGAAGTCACTGCCACATGCGAAGAGGAATAGAAACAACAAAATAACAAAATAGACATCATTAATTGCAATCGAGATAACGTCATTGAGAGGCATGATAATTAAACTGTGCTTCAATGCGCAAGCTTGGTAATTGAGTTATCTCATTTCCATTAACAAAAAATACTAAAAACTCAACACATTTTACCAACTGATTTTCACTAACAAAATTTTTTTTACCAACTCAACAATTTTTTCGCTCACATACCCAGCAAAATAAAATTCACTATCAAAAAATAACTTGACATTTCTCAAACAATTTATTCATTACCGGAAATACCTAATAATTTTTCAACTACAAATAAAAATCTGCAAATTTTTCACTACCGAAACAACCCCTTTGAACAAAATCTCTCTTTTTTCTACTCCAGAAAAGCTAAACTACATCTCTCACCACCATATCTCTAATTCAATCAAATTTTGAGCTAACCCTTATGATTGAAAAGCTAAACTGCATACTCCACAAAATTTGATTGAATTAGAGATATACAGTGCATTGCTTAACCCATTTGCCACCCCATTTCCCTTAAAGTTTTGGGTTTTTTAAATGATGTTTTTTTCCTTTTTTTGGATTTGTATTAGATTCGATTAATCATCCTTCTTGGTGAGAGAAGTCTAAAAAATAATGTCATACCAAAAGCAAAAAAAAATTTATTGAGACGGAAAAAAAATCAACCAACTGGTATTGTTAATTTTTTTTATTGTATTATATGAACTTTTTCAAATTTCAGTTCACACTTTTTGCACTTTTCTTATTCTTCTTGTTGAGATAGACCATTAATCCTAAAAATTACGACGAAACCCTCAATAAAAATAACAAAAAGTAAAAAAAATACCAAACAAAAAATTTAGGAAGAATGGTCCTACTGATGAACTTGATGAAGAAAACTGGCGTAGAAAAGATAATCATAATACTTCTACGGGCCACTATCTACCACTATTTTTTTTATTATGACCACCATTTTTATAACTCAGGAATCTGGGTTAGCTTACGCATATCTCGACTAATTTTGAGGGTCCAATCCCACCTGAAAGGTTTCGAACATGTGATCTTAGGAAGGAGTAGTAAACCTCTAAGTCTCAAATCTTGCTTTGAAATCCTTAGATCAAAGCCCGTCAAATTCGAACACTGCTTTCAAAATTGAGATATGTTTCGATGAATTCCTGGTACTCCATCACTGATATCAAAGCTCAACATCACCAATTTTAACTTTATGGTATTCTATTTTGATTCCCAAACAGAAATGATGGGGACATCAATTTTTTTCAAAAACGGATTTCTCATGGACAAGTTGGTGTTTTTCTTTTTTTCGATTGGGTTAAAGGTGAGTCATAAGGGTCAGCTCAAAATTTGATTGAATTAGAGATATGGTGGTGGGAGATGCAATTTAGCTTTTCTGGAGTAAAAAAAAGAGAGATTTTGTTCTTAGGGGTTGTTTCGGTAGTGAAAAATCTGCAGATTTTTATTTGTAGTTAAAAAATTGTTAGGTATTTCCGGTAATGAATAAATTGTTTGAGAAATGTCAAGTTATTTTTCGGTAGTGAATTTTATTTTGTTGGGTATGTGAGCAAAAAAATTGTTGAATTGGTAAAAAAAAATTTGTTAGTTAAAATCAGTTGGTAAAATGTGTTAAGTTTTTAGTATTTTTTGTTAATGGAAATGAGATACTAGTAAAATGCGTTAAGCTTTTTGTGATTTTTGTTAGTAGTAACAGGGCCTTAATAAGACATTAATTGTGTGGTGGGAGAAAAAAACAAAGGGAAGGAAGCGTAAAAAAAGGTATCGTATTTGGTATAAAATGTTGATATCATCACACATCAGCAGTTTCTGTCAATTTTTATAATGGAGAAGTAACGGAGGGGGCAATATTAGTATTGTCAGCAAAAGCAGGGGAGGTTAGTGATATTTCAGAAACCTCAGGGGAGGTCTCTGCCTGTGTCAGAAACCTCAGGGGAGGTCAGTGAAATTTGCCCTATAAGCAAAGTTTATTGTCTCTCAAAAAACAATCCTTGGCGCCACCATAACTGAAATGTTGAGCTTATTAAATTGTCATTGGCTGCCGTCCCACATTAGATGAGAGTGCGGGACCTGAGAGTGATACTGTCATTGTTGAATTGCTAATCAGCTTATTAAATTGTTATTGACCTACTGTCTCACGTTAGACTCTCTTAGATATTATGCAAAATTATAACTGTAGATCGACTTCAATTCCTTACTTACACATGAACACCACCTAATAAAATGATGAGAAGTGTCAACCAAGATAAATAAATAATCTCGCTCAGTCTGTGTGGGTCCCACATGTTGCACAATAATTTTAGTTCCCATATTATCATGTCTGTTTGAAAAAAGGAGCCCCGATTGATAACTCAATGGGACTGCTAATACAGAATAGGCGAGATTAGTAAAAGAAGAAATTAAATAGACATCCTAAATAACAAACTTATTTAGGTGTCCATCCATATGAGTTTAAATACTTATGTTCACATCCTCAAAATGCATTCTTAGCCCATTATACCCCTAGTTATAAATGTGTTTATATATATGCTATATATGTATTGATATTTATTCCCCATTATCCCACAGTTACCGGGATTGGGCAAAATCCCAATTGAATCATATCACTGTATGTTCTTATTTCCACGTTCTGCATTCCCATAAACCTCTCCCCCATTAAACCACCTCCTCCTCCTCCTCCCTCTCTCTCTCTCTCTCTCTCTCTCACCGAAATTGATGCCCACCGCCTCCCTCCCCTCCCTTCGAACAACATCCTCGCCGGCAATATTTGTAAATAGCTTCTCTCTCTCTCCCCCCGAAATCAACCTAGATTGCATCAGTGTAGTTTGGTTGCTAAAGAAGAATAAAATCGGCGGTGCTATTGGATGGACCAGAACACGAAGGTCGTGAGGCAAGGCGATGCCTACGATCCCAGCCTTGTCCAAGCCATACTACTCGAGAGATCGTCGCCAAATACTCCGGTGATGTCCGTGATCTATTTTTTCGTTCCTCCGGGCAAGGTCCATCTTTTTAGTTTGTCATCTTGATTACCCCACCAATTTTTGGGCACCAGATTTGGCCGTGTACAAGTACTACTCATCCAAAAACCTTGTTGGGGTTTACTCTGTACTCTTGATGTTATTCCTTGTCCTATATTTTATTTTTTCATAATCTGTATGGAAGAGATGCTATACATCAAAACAGTCATGAATGATTGAGGTTCTAAGGTTGAGTCACATTGCTTCCGTCCTCTTAATCGCCGCCGTTACCTGATTCCGTTGCCGGAATATCAGTTTTAAGTATTACGTTTTTCGATTTTTGTCATGTTTGTGAATTGATGATATTTTGTTCATCTACGTACCTCGATTGATACCTACACTTCTCAAAACTTGTCATGTTTTTCGATTTTTGTCATGTTTGTGAATTGATGATGTTTTGTTCATCTTTCTTGATTGAACCTACACTTTCAAAACTTGTCATGTTTTCTGATTTTTGTCATGTTTTTTATTTGATCATGTTTTGTTCATCTACCTCGATCGAAACCTACACTTCTCGAAACTTGCCATATTTTTCGATGTTGTCATGTTTTTTTAATTGATCTTGTTTTGTTCATCTACCTCAATCAGGTTTTGCCATGTTTTTCGACTTACAAATTCGTTTTTGTAAGAGTCGAGTTTTCTCTTTTTAGATTTTAGGGGAATGAAAATATGAGAGAGAAAAAATTCAAAAGATTAGGTGAGAGAAATGTTTGAAATAGGAGAGAGAATCGAGATACACCCTCCGTCCCAAATTCATTGTCCGGTCCGCAAAACAGAGTGTTAAAAATAATACTGTACAATTTTTGCAAGAAAAAATCAAAAGTTTTTTAACAACTTATTAGATATCAATGAGTATTTTTAATTTGTGAAAAAAGTTTAAATTTTTTCTTGAAAAAATTGGATTATTTTTAACACTCCGTTTTGCGGACCGAACAAAGAATTTGGGACGGAGGGAGTAATTAGAAAGGATAAAAAAAGAGAAAGATTTGAACAATTAGGAGAAAGAAAGGGTAGTTTAGGATTTAATTGAATTTGAGGATGGAAAGATAAGTATTTAAACACATTAGGATGAGCACCTAAATAAATAAGGTAAAAAGGATGGCTAATTAAGTTTCCGTTAGTAAAACCATGGGAGAAGGGGAGATAATATGACATTGCTAATCCAATCTCCTTGGATTGGCCACTCTACAGAACCATACATGAGATTTTCACCTTATATAGCTCATCGTTCAATTTTTTTCGAAGTCATTGGTCCTCGTTCGGAAATCGTCTTCTTTCTTTCACTCCGTTCTGAAGAGTAACTAGGGCCAATAATTTAGTCACGCTTTCATGTTCCAATTGAACACGTTCACATCTTGTAAGAGATCAGATTAATTTATTCCATTTCTTTTATTTTAATGTTAATCAAACATAATGAAAATATGCATATATAACTAATATCATCCTCTATGACGCATGTAAAAAAAAAATGTATTCTGTGATGTTAGCATACATTTTTCATTCGAGCTTTAGCGTATGAAACAACGTATATTGAGGTGATGAATTGAGAGGGACTGAACGAGCCAAGGAGGTTATCGCGCTTTTATCGACTAAATCACTATTTGCTGCTTCTAAATTTTTTTGTTTGTTTTGTAAGTCAATTTTTCTTTTGTGCTACTCGAATTGCTCTCGGCAAAAAGAGTCTAAAAAAATTCATGATACAATATAAAAAAAAGATCACCAATGAAGAAAATAATTCAAAACAGTCAATATTTAAGATTTGTCAAATCCGAACTTTTTCAATTTCAGTTCAATTTTTTTTTTCTTTTTCCTCTTATTGAGACTAGTCCGGAATATAATACAATTTGACCGAAAAAAATATTCAAAAGTTCATTAATAAAAAAAATCATTATTTAAAAAACTACTATATAATTTAGTCCAAACTTTGAATCCATATAATACTCAATTTCCATTTTCTCTCCAAACTTCGGTTGGTTCCTTGCATTTCTAGAAAAATTTGCTTGGGAAACCTTCCACAGTTCCATGGACTGCAAAATTAAGCTCCAAATAAGAACAACTGCAGAAATTCAAAATTAACTACAATCCACAATAGCCACAAAACTGCACTGAAAAATGACCTAAAATTAGAATTCTCAAAATCCAATTATTCCAGAAGTGACCCCACACCATACTAAACTCTGTACCACAACTAGAAAAATAAAGCAATAAAACTAAATGTTTATGAAATGGTAAGAAAATCTATTCCCACACCACTGGGCCTATAAACAAGTACCAGAGGGCACAAACCTACAATCTCAATGTGAATCACACAAACTCAAACAGAAGAAAACCAGAACATATACAAATGAACTTCCGACAAATGGTACCGGCATCGGTGAAAAAAGGGAAGAATAGAAACTCAAGCTAAAATAAAAAGATGAGAAATGGATTCTTGGCTATCTGAAGTCTACCGCTCACAAAATATGTAGACCGTACACACAATCAACATGTATGTTCCATGGAAAATGAAACGTTGACTCCTATACAGGACTAGCTAATGCTGTGTTTGGATCTCGGATTTTTGGGAATTGATTGAAGAAGTTTTGAATACCTTTTTCCCGGTCATTTTCTCTTCCCTCCGCATTCATGATCCAGACGCAGCCTAAGTGCTGTGATCAGGAGCTATGGATTCATAAGGCCGGGCAACCCTCTTAACTATCATAGCCATGTACTTGCCCTGGTGTTCCGCAAGTGCCAGCTCCGTGTCGCTTGGTTCTCTGCTTCCATCCCCAGAGAATACTCCTGCACCATAAGGTGAGCCACCTCTAATGGAGTCCATTTTGAACATTCCAGCTCCAAACGTGTATCCAATTGGAACATAGAGCATACCATGGTGGGCTAATTGGGTGATGGCTGTCCAACTGCAAAGGATAAATATGAGCCATTACATATGGGCTGGCAATGGAAAAGTGGATATAACCTCATCAAAATCTCCTTTACTTAAAGCAGCATTTCAGGATTTTTATCTTCATAGATGTTAGAACATCACAAAGAAACAGCTAATTTTTTAGAAGACAAATTTGGATTTTAATCCTTCAATACCTATTTTCGATTATCAATGAGTAGGTCATGGCCAAAGAATCTAGTGATATCATGTTTTTGTGTTGCATGAATCCCTGGTGGTTCATATAGACGCAAGGAAGGCAATCCCACAGTACATGTATCAACTATCAGTTATTGGAGATGAAAGTCATGGATGTCAAAAGGGTAAAATATGTATTTGCCGCTTCAACCATCCAATGTTTGTTTACTTAGTCCTTTAACTATCAATTGAACACGCATGCCCCTTTAACTACCTAAACGTTACTTACTCCATCCAATTATCACATTCCATCCATTTGTTGGACGGAAAAGTTATGACCTAACCCTGACTTGGTTCTTTTTGGCACCAAAATGACATTTACTCCGAAACCCTAAAAAAACAGAGTTTGAGGAAATGGTTTGGGAGCTTTAGCCGCAAACCCTAACTGCGGAAACATACTCAATGAGAGAGAGAGAGAGAGAGAGAGAGAGAGAGAGAGAGAGAGAGAGAGAGAGAGAGATTGCTCGACCTAGGGTTTACAACTGCTTTGGTGAATGATTAAGGATGGCATGGATCTTGAGAGCTCCAAATGGAAGGAAACCAAAATGTAAGTCTTTTTTTATTGAAGTTGAGAAAACCAAAGTGGAAGGAAAGCAAAATGATCCACTTTATATATAATAATCCACTTTTTATCTAATAATTGTTCCCTTTACGGATTAAAATATGGATTTGCATTATGTGATAATAATGCTGGTTTCTATATGGTAATCCCAGTTTGTTGCTGTCATAAATCCAAAAATCGATCGTTTACATTCCAAGAATTAGAATTAGCAAAAATAAAGCAATTGCATTTCATTACATTATAGTTTATGCAACAGAGGAACCACCTTCTTGGGTTCTCTTCATTGAAGGATGTCCTTAATGATTGAAGGATGTCCTTAATGGAGACCTTTGTACACAGAGACAAATCTGTTGGTTAGGGCTGACATTAGGGTTCGAGTAGCTGCCAGGACCGGCTCCAATGTTTGGCTTGCCCAAACCCAACTCCAAACTTGGTTGCCCGTTTATTATTAACTCATTAAATATAAAGACATGTAAGTCAAAAAAAAAAAAATAAAGTTATATTGTGCTTTTAATTTGAATTACATCAAAAAATCAAAATTAAAATGTAACCCTGGATACAGTGCTTTATGATTAGCACAATCCGATTCAAGATAACATCTTTGCATTGCATTTTTTGAAGCAAATTCTTCAAATCACACTACAAAAATATTGACCTATATTAACATGCAAAAATTGTCACTAAAATGTATTAGTGACAAAAAATTGTTGTCATAAAGATGTCATTAAAAGAATGTAGCTAAAGATATATAGTGTCACTATGCAGCTATATGGTCTTAGGTTTTCAGTGAAACTTGTGGAAAGAAGTGGAAGAAAAGAGAAAATTTTAAAAAAATTCCTTTTCTTGTTTGGTTTAAAAAAAATAATCAATTTCAAATCTCAGGTCAACTTTCTCCCAATTTCTCTTTAATTTTTTCTCTCATTTCTTTCTTAATTATTTTCTCTTCTTTTTTTTCTTTCTTTCGCTAGGTTCCACACAGAGCCTTAGTTTTAGTGACAAGGTAAAAAAAAAAATACCCTAATGTTGAGCACAAGAGTTGAACCCGCATCCCACAAGACTTGACCAACAACGTTCTTCAAGCAACATCTTTGTCAAACTATATACATATATAGGGTAAAATATGTACTTGCCCCCTTAAACTATCCAAATTTTATTTACTTCATCCTTAAATTATCAATTGCACACACTTACCCCTTTAACTAACCAAACATTACTTACTTACCTCCTCATGCACACTGTTGGGCTCATGAATGTGTAGAGGATTTACCAAGGAGATAGGAAAATGTAGAGAAATCACCTCCCTGTCTAAATTTTGATGCAAAAAGCAAGTCGAGAATAGGGTGATGCGCCTCTGTGGCATCTCAAAGCTCTGTGGTGAGTAATTTGGTGAATATTGGTCTCCTTGCATTTTTGTGGACGCCTTTCGGATTGTTATTCAAATGGATATTTATTCTTTTAGATATTGAATTGGAGAGTAATTTGGTGAATATTGCTCTCCTCGCGTATTATCTATATATGGATTATAGGGCACATAAACTAAACTTCACACTTGCAAGCCCTAATCTGCTACTAGATGATAAAAAGAGTTACAATGTTGAACGTGATAAATTAGAGTACCAGATGAGCGGGGTCTACATAGTTTTGGCAATGATAAGGAGGAGGGTCGGTCGTCGTGCAAACACCACACCAAAAGCCGAACGTGAACCTCAAGCAACAAACAAACGAGGGAAATGGGCCTCGGGCGACAAACGAAGGAAGTGGATATTCGACGACAAAAGAGAGTTGTCGGCTAATGACATTAGGGATGTTAGTTCCAACTACTGAAGGTCAACGAAGAAGCACATCTCAAAAAATATTGGATTCACACCTCCTACTACAGAAGTGTTAGAGAACTAGTATTAGAGCATTTCCATTTGACATTTTGAAAAATCTTCCCTGTGTATGAAGAGGGACTGTCTGAAAACAGTGTTTGGTCCAAGATAAATGAGAATTTCAAAAAAACTTGCAAGGGCCGCAAACTTTGATCAACAAAATTTCCCTTGCAATTTTGTTGAAATTCTCATCTATCTGGGACCAAACACTGTTTTCAAACAGTCCCTCTTTTTGCGCAGGAAAATTTTTCAAAATGTCAAATGGAAATACTCTAATACTAGTTCCCTAACTCTTTAGTAGCAGGAGGTGCAGATCCAACATGTTTTGAGATGTGCGTCTCTAGCATTTGCAGTCTTCATTGGCCCTTCAGTAATTAGAACTAACATCCTAAATGTCATTAGTACGCAGCTCTCTTTTTTGTCGTTGGAGACCCACTTCCTTTGATTATTGCCCGAGGCCCATTACCCTCATTTGTTGTTGGAGGTCCACGTCTGGCGTTTGGTGCGGCATTTGCACGATCAACCCTACTCTTTATGATTGCCAAAACTATGCAGATCCCGATCTGGTACCCTAATATATCACGTTCAGCGTTGTAACACTTATCATCTAATAACAAATTAGGGGTTGCAAGTGTGAAGTTTAGTTTACGTGCCCTATAATCCATATAGAAATAATACGCTAGGAGACCAAGACTCACCGAGTTACTCTCCAATTCAATATCTAAAAGAATAAATATTCATTTGAATAAAAATTTGAAGGGCGTCCACAAAAACTTTACTACTCACTACAGAGCTTTGAGAATGCTGCAGAGGCCCATCGCCCTAGTCTCAACTTGCTTTTGCGTCAATTTATAGACAAGGAGATGCGGTTTCTCTACATTTTCCTAAATAAGTTTTCAGTAATTGTAAATGTTTATACTTGTACAAGTTCTAACATTTTCATTATGTTAATATAAAAAAATTCCCCTGATATATATATACACTCAAGGTTCACGAGCCTAATTGAGTCGACATGTTCGGCTCATTTATGAAACGAGCCTAAAATTGAGACTCAGGTTCGGCTCATTTAGTAGACGAATCCAACTCGAACGAGTCTCGAACAGTTCACGAACGGCTCAGTTCATTTAGGTATGTGTAAGGTACTAGGTACCGGTACTTTGCATGGTATTTCTTCCCTACTGGGTACACGAAACATGTATCGTAATTTTTCTCTTTGACTTTTGCTATACCTTAGAAGTACCCCACTATATATCAAGCCATACCCCACACAGAAATGAAACTAAGTTGATAAGACTTTCTTTTTCTATACTTAGCATGATTATACAGTAATGAATTTGGTTTATAGTTTTGTAATAAGAATGACATTAAACTCTAATTTGCAACATAAGTTTGACATTAAACAATTATTGGATGTTGGATTCCTAATTGCCCAATTCATGCAGCTATTTCCTTTATTTGAAGTGTAATTAATACATGTATACATTGCTCTACATTGTAAATATATATTTGTTATAGCCATACCCCAACCGTACTTGTACCCTACATTTTTTGGGTTTCACCGCATCAACTGTTGGAGAAAATATATGCAATAGGAATTTCTGATAGAATAATAATTCTAAATAATATTTATCAAACAAATTTAAGAAACTAAATAGATAGAGAAAGGATTAGAAAAGCCTGTGGGGTGTGGTCGAGGCACTTGACAGCACTTTCCTAAGGAACGATAAAACCCCTCCTGCACTAGGTTGAATGATACTCTTTCCCCAAAATACAACAACCTTCAAGCTTTCTTTTGTGCTGCAAAGCAAAGCTCACAAACCGAGAGTTGTCCAACACTCAAAGCACCATAAAATATAATGTCATATACTGAATCAAAATTTGCAACAAAAAGTTTGATATAAGCTTCTGTTTATATGTATATAGGAAGAGGAAGAAAGAGTGGATACTATGTTTTCTTGAGTAGTGATACGACTGTGATATCTCTATATCTTTTGTGAGCAGGTCCGCTGATATTTATATAGGGCTTTAGATAACAACTTATCCTAGCAATTAGGAGAAAAAGAAGTGCACATGACAATCGGTTTGACTGATTCCAAAACCTTTTAAGTATCTACTCTGAGGATATTACTCCATAACTATAGGCTCTTATCAAATGAGGGTTGACAACAAATACGGTACCTCAAAGACAAACTATGATAATTAAAATATAAGCACAAAATGTTAAATTAAACACAACATCAATATACCCGAATCCTACCAGTACCAGTACCGGTACCCGTACTCGTAACCATACACGTGCTTCTTAGAACACGTCAGAATAGCTTTCGGCAAGACCACAATTACTCGAGTCGAAGTTCGGACTCTTTTTTGAGTAAAAAACAGAATGGATCCTTTTAGAATTGCCATATTCTAAAAGCTTGCCTAGGCGCTAGGCAGCCACCCAACCCCTAGAATCTACGGTCTAGGCATTGATTAGGCGTTTAGTACATTACCTGGGGATTAATTGGTTAGGCAGCAATTGGTCGGCTAATGTTGACTAAGTGGTGACTAGTCGCCGGGTCTTTTCGTAATTTCAAAATGTTATAGGGTCTACTAGTTCTTATCTGGCCTCCTTCAATTGATAAACGACGCATTGTTAATCTGAAGAACCTAATGAATCAAACTTTAATTCCGAATGACAAAGCAGCAGAACCCAATTCATTACTTCTAATGTGGAAACTAAGAAGAACCCTCAAGATAACTAAGACAATTCTTTCCTTCTGGTTGGATTGTTCATCCGTTCAAAACACTCGCCCTAATATCCCACCTGAGAACTCCATCACCCGTTTGCGTTTACATTGCACCTTCATTTGTTACTCTTGTCCCCGTGGGTGCGTGCATGTGCTGTTTTCAAGGTAATCTTTAGTGGGCTTGGTCAGTGACCATCGAAGACAAGCACTGCACCTCCTACACTACTGCAAAGTTATGGTATGCGACACTTAGCAGCAAAGGACACATGAAAAAGTTTCCAATGTCAAACAGTTCCCAAGCCCTGAGTAAGTTAGAGGTGCGCATACCCTATTGCAATCTAAGCATAGCCTTAATGATGCCGAAAACGTTAACAGCATTCTGCCAGACAAATTACAGTGTAACTTAGCGTCTGATGGATTTAGACAAGCATCTTGTAAGGAAGTAGCAAATGACTGAGGAGACAGGTGGCAGGAAGTCTGTAAAGGGTATTAAAACTTAAAGAGATGGTGGTCGCCTCCCTCCCTCTATAAAATTACTCAAGTTCATGATACCACTTGGTGCTTCTTTCCAATCCCTCTTTTCTGATCCCAATTTGCCCAAATTCTGGCAATAAAAGCAAAACCTAAGGAGACGAACTATTTAGCGAAAGTATCGATTCTCAAACATCTGAGGTCTTCCCAGAGTAAATACTAAATAGGTAGGGACTACTTCTTCGCTTTTCCTCCGAGTTCCACAACCTGAGTAGATGCTGTCAACAAGTCCATCAAATACTCAACCTACAATGGAAAAGCCAATACCTCACCATTTTTATGCAACCTGAGCTAATTAATGGAAAAATACTGATTTCCAAAGTCTGAAAATCAAGAAAATTATACCCCACTAGTTACCATAAAATCTTGGCGCCATGAATTCACAACTAAGTTACTAATATTACCAAAGCAAATCAATGACTAATTCAAATAGACGCCCTCACTAATTCACCAAAAACTCAATCCAATACGAATGGCCAACCACGCCATCTTTTAAGCAACTAACACTTACTTTCTATTTATAAACTCTAGATATTAATATACTGATTACCATAAAATCTTGATGCCATGAAATTGACAACTAAATTACCAATTCAACTCGAGTGAAAAAAGATAAATAACTGAACTAGACTTACGCGGTGGTCTCTTGCCCTCCTCCTTGTGTGCCAGTGCTCACAAAGAATCCGGCAGGCACTCCGGCAAGCTTCTGCTCCTTCCACAACTGGCCCGTGGAATCGAAAAACGCCTTCATCTGCGCAGACATACTCCCGTACCTCGTCGGAAACCCAAACAACAACCCATCTGCCTCCACCAACTCCTCCGCAGATATCACTGGGATTTCCTCCTCCTTAGATGGCACCTTCATCTGATCCAAAACCTCCGGCGACAGAGTCTCCGGTACCCGAAACAGAACCCCCTCAACTCCCTCAATCCCATCAATCCCTTTCTTCATCATCCTTGCCAAACCCTCTATATGACCATACATTGAGTAAAACACTATGAATATCCTCAATTTCTTGAGTAAAGCCCCATCTTGAAGTGGGACTGTGGAATCAGTTCTAGGGTTTTGACCCTCTTGAACAGAGGTTACTGACCTACTATCCCTTTGTGGGTTTGGCAAAATATCATTATCAGATTCATCCAAAGGTGATCTGTACTTGGTGGCACAACACCCTCCTCCTTTACCCATAAGGAATAACTGATTTTCTCTTCAATTACAGATTTCAAAGAAAAGGTATGGGCAGCAATATATACTAAAACAAAAACAAAAAAACTAGTTCGAGTTTACAGAAATTTGGGTCATACCCAGTAATCTTCTCACTCTGTGTGATGATTGTACTTCTTGTTTCTCAAGTGGGAAAAGATGGGTTTGATGAAATCTGATCAGAAACTCCAATTCCAGAACATATATTCCCTAGGATGGAGTTGACCTGAGTTACCAGTGAGTTGTAAAGAGTCAGATTTATGGGAGTGAGAACACTGAACGTTCGAATATCCCAGGGAAGCTCAGCTGGCAGTGGAGCAGTTGTCAAAAAGCTGGAGAGAATCACAGATTTGATTTTCGCACTAAATTGTTTACGAGGATCTAGTTACCGTCATTGGTTCATATCTCAACTCATCTCATTTTTTTCTTTATACGATTCTCAATATTTTTTTCTCTATGTATTTCTCAACTCATTATCACTCGTTAAGAAATGCAAACCAAACAAAATGTGTATCTTTTATTTTTATAACTATATGTTCGGATTCGCTTACAAGTCTTGACTAATCATGTAGGATCATAAACTCGCCGTCCTATATTATTAGTCATCTTTCACGTTTTAATTTTGTTCACTTTCTATGAAAAGAGGATATACTTGTAAATTTGAATGTAGTCTAGGTTAAGATTATTGTTGATTTGTTATTCTTAAATCCTTTGTAATTTTTTGTTTAATTTTTTGTCACTTTTGTATGGATTATTGATTCAGCTCGACAAAAGAAATTTAAGAACCAAATATTTATGACCACAAAATTTATGAAGTTTATTAAAGACAAAAAATTTCAATAAGTTTGAATCATTTGTATGTAATATACTATAATAATTTTTTACAATTTGTTACTTTTTAAATTTCCTTAACGAATACGAAGCATCAATTCACAAAGTTTTGACACAAAACTACCAGAAGTTTCACACAATGACATATGATAGTTAGAAATGGAATTGCGAGTAGAGTTGATAAACAAACCAAGGTATTTCAGTTTGAACTCGTAGTTGCTTGTTATTCAAAATCAATTTATGTTATACAAATAAATCAAATTACAACAATTTTTAAAGTAAAGCAAACTCAAAAAAGTTACTCAGCTTGTACAGCTTATCATGTATAAAAAATTCAAACTACTCGAAATCGCTTGACTAAACTCGTCAATATTTGCCCTTTATAAACAACCTAAAGTTGAACATGTATAAAGATCACTAAATATTTTCAGACAAAACTTGAACAAGTTGCTTGACTTGTTTGACTCATGTATGAGCCCTTATTGCAAAAATCGATGCTCTTCTTTTAAGGATATGTTTTAAGTGGAACTCCTCCTCGGAAATTAAATATTTTACATACGACTTCTTTCTATATGGGGGCTTTGGAGCAATTTTTTTAAAATGACCTAAGGTCGGCTGGTCAATAAAAAGCTTGACCGTCCAATCATAGAATTTTTAAATCATGATATTGATATCAATGAGCCGGCATTAGTTCGTGGGTCAACGAATATTAGAGTTTCCTTATGGCTTCAATAAGGAAATGAATAATTGAAAAAAAGAAAAAAAGAAGAAGCAGAAGAAGTCAGTCTTGTTTACTTGTCTGCAATCAAAATTTATGACATATATTTCCCTTCATTGTAACGAAAAATATCTTTTTATTCATGAAACTGCAGAAAAAGAAAAAAAACATTAAGTCCAGAATTTAATCGCAGAAGTACTTCAGTTCCTTCCATAAGTAACAATTATGTCACATGACGTGCATTTGTGAGCAAGAATGTGATAGCGCTTTTCGAAAACCTATTAGAAGATTATGTGACATAAGTAACAACATATGGTGCTGCCATGTGTGAATTTCAGTCACCCCCTAGAGGTTCGTTCAATCACAGGGATGGCAATTACCTCCGCACCGTTGACCCTACGTCCGACCTCTCCACCTCCATTTGAGTGGATATTCCGCAACCTGATAAGCAAATGGGTTGGGAATAGTATTTGTTTTCCCCGTCTCATTTTAACCCGATCTAACTGCAGTTATATGTCTATATAAATTCTTTTGATATAATAATAAGAGCAGCATACACAATAATAAATCACCATCTTATGTCTCTGTTTCTAGTTCTTTCCAACTCTCATCAATATCTTGTTTTTAGTCAAAACACTTATAAGAGAACTAAGTTAGTGAAAATTACTGCGGTGAATAGAGACCCAATTATTCCCCGGACACCTTCCTGCGGTGAATAGAGACCCAATTATTCCCCGGACACCTTCCTGCTTTCCCTTCGCCCCAATAAAAAACGGGGCGGGGACAATAAACCCAACTCCGACCCGCCTAGTAGTAACAAGGAGGCTGTTTAGCATAGAACTTTGTGTGCACAAACTTGAGTAAGTTGCACCTTTTCTGGTCAACTTCAGGAATATCAAATATTTTCCAGATTAAACTCGGAGTGAGCAAAATGATTCTGTTATATCAGTAAATGGAGAACTATACATCAAAAAATAATTGAAATAGCAAATGAATAAAGTATCCATCAATCTAATGAGTAAAATGCAGTAACCTATCGGAGTTCGATATTTTTTTTCCCCGTACCGAAATATGATTCTGCACAACAAAAGTTTTCTAACACCAAAAAATCCAATCTTACAGCAACAAGCATCAATTCTGCTATTACAGGAGACACAAGAACAAGCATTCTCTGCTTCCATTCGCAAAATTAAACATTCTGGAAGCCCGCAGGAAAATCTTGGAACTGAGCAACAATTAAAACTGGAATCGCGATTAAAATGGAGTCTTCTTGCTGTTCCTTGAAGAAACACTTTCAAGATTCTTTGGACTCCCATTGTGGTATGCAGCCTTGGTAGTGGGATTGTAGAGAAAATGAAGATATCGATACCTCCTTTTCCCTCTGGTGCATAGAAAATGATGAGAAGCAACTGAAGGAGCTTCTCAGTCTCTTCTTTTCACTGTCATGGGCTTGGAAATTTGGGTCGTGCGGCACAGCAGAAGATTTAAGTGTCTCGGGGAGTATGCAGTTGCAGAGTGAACCTATAGGGAAAATGCATAAAAGGTTCAGAATGAACAGATCCTCGTATCATTACAGGATCGCTCTGAACTATTATAAAGTTGATAGAAATATTCAAGCAAATGCAATCACGATGTTTTCATTAAATTATACAGCAAAAAAAGTTAAGGACACCCGCAACTTCGACTTTCAAAATAAACAAAAAAATAAACAAATCATGGGAAAGTCAATTTGAGTTGGTGTGTACTAGGCCAAACATCTTGTGGAGAGTATGCTCGAGTTGTCATTCGGAGCCTTGTGAGTCTATTGGGCTACGGGCTATATTTAGTTTAGGGATTTGCCCCCCATGTATGAGGAAAAAATTCGTTGCATAATTGACTTTCTTTTGTACTAATGAAGAAGGTACCGAGATTCACATGAGAAGGTTGCTCATTGGGCAAAACAATGAATGCTTTGGGCTACAATTATTCAAGAAATAAGATTTTTAAAGATGAACGCACGGTTTAAGTGAGCACATTATTGGGTCAGAATTTTTTATATAAAAAAATGGTTAGATTTAATCTAAGCAAATGTAAAGATGATAGAATGAAAAAGACATCCATACCCAATCTTGCTAGTCGATTTACCCACTTTGGAATCTGGTTCCCAGTCAACTTGTAACATATATCCTCACAGAAATGGTTGCAGTTCTTCACAACCAATTGATATGAATCACCACTATAGCTCGAAGACTGACGCTCCATGAATTCTCTAACCTGAATAGGATCCAAGTATGTTGTGCCTATGAATATTGACTTTCTAAACTTGTAGCCAGGGCATTGCCGAGGTTCAACTTCAAAGACACCACTCGTTGGATAGTCATGGGCTCCGAAAGCATATTCCACCCCGTGAACTGTAATAATAATTTTAAAAAAACTGTAATCATGCATATATGGTCAATCAGAAAATCTTTGGTTCCATCAGTGAATAATGCGCTTTACAAATGCAAAAAGGTGGAGCAACTGAGTAACTGCCCTCCAATACATGTGATTAACAAATTTATAGTGTTGTCTGCAGCTACTTAATTAAAAATCCTATCATACTTCATTACGAGCTGTTTACTGAAATTTGTGATGAAAATAGGATGTTCAATGATTATGAGTTATTCGTTATAGCACATGAACCACGACCTAGGTATGATTTGAAGCTCAACTGGATCTAACTTTTCGCACATAATCCAACTGGAAATAAGTAAAAGAGCTTTGAATGGACCCATGTGCTTCAAACCTCTAGACAACAGATTCTAACGGATATTAAACATCCACGCTGGGGTACTTTCTATAGCGTTTCAGGCCACTATTGGCAATAAGATTACTAGAAGCACATGAATGACTGCAAATCAGGTCCGCACTACAAATCACATTGCAAGAACACAAGTGCTTTAATTTTTAAGCACTTCAGAAATCCCAGGTGGTTGAATATGTAGCGTATCCATGTAACACAAAGATGTTACGTCATAAATATAACTTTGCAGCATAACATTTACTAAACATTCAAGGGGTGGGTGAGTGGGTGGGGGGTGTGTGGGTGGGTGGGGGGAGGTAAGAATGAACATGAGCACTATAGATTCAACTGAGGGCACGTCTTTTTTAAGCCAATTAAGGAATTGGATCCACGCAGCCGACCATAGTTAATTAGGATAAGGCCTTGTTGAGTCTACTACTCGAGTCGGAGACAATTTTAAGCCATGATACGTGAGGAAACTTAATTGCTTTGGTGACATGGGTTTAAAACCAATGCTTTCACTTGTATCAAAAAGGAAATGGTTTAAGATTTACCAAAGTGTGGCCCTTCTTCCAATCTACCTGCCTTATTAAACAAGAATTTGGTAAATAGACAAGTAAGCGAGGCAACATATTTAGTGCAATTACTGTCATCCAAACTCTGTCACTGTGCTTTCAGGTCATCTATACTGTGCCTTTCTTTTCTTTTTCTTTTTTGGGGTACTTCTCATCTTCATAAGAGAGGTTTACAAGGAAAGGCGGGCTTCAAAAGCTTACTACTTTCTGAAATTTTGCATGCAAATCTAAGCAGCCTAGTTGACAGCTATTCTCAGTCTATTTCTATTCTTTCCCTCACTTTACCTTGTTAAGGGGAATGCGTGCCCTCTCTTTTCAGACACTGGATCAAAATATTTGATGATAGCACACATATTTCTGAGTTGAAACAGCTATAATTTTATTGATATCTCAAGTATCAAAAACATTCAAAGGCTCATGATCAAGGTGTATGAAAATAAAAAATAGTAAGCTGACCTTCCACACCAGTGTGAAAAATACCAAGCCCAGCCCAATAGAAATAACCATTGACAGGCGTCAAGTCATACACATTGAGATACACAGGAGAGCTGCCTGCATCATAGCTTGTTGACTTCACTTTTGGGAACATGCAAAAATGGGTCCTCAAAATGTCTCGTGAAGCTAGAGGCATGACTGAGCGCCAGCCCTTCTTTGATCCAGGTTTCATGAGTAAGGGTGAAACCCGGAATCAGTCAATACCTAGTTCTTACCTGCAATATAGGAAGACGGGCCAAACGTGTCATAAGAGTTCATCATCATAAGAGTTCATCATCAGGTGAAAATGAACTAGATTCATAGAACATTCAAACAAATTCTATTACGTGATACAAAAGAAAAGAAGATGAGCAAATTATCTTGCATCTAGTTTATACTAGATCATCTTGCATATAGTTTATACTAAATTTTCTACCTTACCCAAAAAAATAATGCCATATGAATCAAAAGTCGAGCTTAATTTTTTTGTTAGATCTAATGGTTTGAAGAAGAATAAGAAAAAAAAAAGAACATTCAGAAGCTAAAAAATCTGAACATGTCGCCTAAGCATGGAAGGACCTAGAATATCAGCATCATCAAAAAGGTACAACAAATCTTCAAAGCACACTGCTTGCGACTCATAAGCCAAGAGTTTCAAGGAACACTATACTTGACCATACAATTATAGCCAATGTCTTCCCAAGTAGAACTTTCCAAGTCAATTTGGAAGATTATGGTCAAATAACCATGGTGCTGTTGGGAAATAAGCACAGTTGTGTACTTGGTTAGCTCATGCTATGGAGAGTCCCACTCCAGCATCCGCTTTGATTACCATGCCATTTGTATGAATACTTACTCACAGATTTATTAGCATGCCATTTGTTTCCCTCCTTGGCATCAGTTGCACTAACCCTTGGCCTATCTCTCATCCACATTGGAAATTCAGTTTCCACAGTAAGGACATTGTTGATTTTGATTACACAAGGCAACTGATTTTGATTGGGACACACTGCTTGGATTGGTTTGGGTGAAAAACCAGAAAACTTTGTTTCCTCAATATGCAGTATGGTGCTGCAACTAAAGATGGCGCTGCACAATCGCAACCGATTCTAAACCTATATTGATTTAACTCCAACTATGTGTTCACTCATCTGCCCTTGTATATCATTCAGTTCTACATCTGTATTTAGTGAATATATAGAGAATGCATGTTCAAAATTACCAATTCAGCGTGAAATAGAAAAATAGAAAAATAGCCACATCACTTGATGCGCAGCCAAACCCCCACATGAAGTATTGTACATTTTGCCCCTGGCCAACGACTAGCCTCACGGGGTTCCCCCTTTGCTCTCTAAGCCGAAAGGTGCCAAGTGCCTACACCCTAAAAGGAATAGCACATCAAAACGAAAGCTAGTGTATTCCATAAGGAGTAGAAAAGTACATAAAAAAGACGTTTACTGAGAAAACGTCACGTAGGAGAGATAGAAATGATGAGGAGGCTTATAGTTTGAAAGAAACTACGTTGGTATGGTATATTGGAAACATTGTCTCAGGCTTGCATATTCACAATCCTTCTTTGTGTAAGTTCACTGCGGGAGTGCAGACTTTAAAGAACCTGTTTTCCAAACAATCCAGGTATGAGATAGTTGGGTGCAAACTCTTCACAGTTATAAACTAAGACTCAGCCCAAAAGTTAAATCAGAAGTGGATTATAGAAAGTAAAAATAAAAAAAAAAACAGAACAAAATGAAACATGGTTCACCATCACCAAGCTACAGCATCAACTCCAAAATCTGATTGTTTTTCCCAAAGGTGATGTATTTTCCAAATTAGCACCAAGAAAATGTTATACAAATAGAGTGAAGTGAAGGAGAAAGAGTGAGAATAGCCATAGACAACCAAGAGACCTTTGGCCCAACAGCATCAAGGGTGCACTTAGCTGCTAACTCCTTTAAGTTGCTAATCTAACTATTGTATGGGTATCCACACAATGGCATAACCAAACCAAGAGATTTCTAAATTAGCAATGTTTGTCCAAAATATGGCTTACAATGGTATAATCAAACTTAGCAACCCCTTAACCAATAAGCAAATTTTGGCCTTAGAATAACCAAAACTAGCAACCTATTCTCTTTGGATAACTAAATTTAATAGGGACCACACTCTCTTTCTTCCCTTTCCCTCTCTTTCTCTTTCCTCCATCAATATCCATGGACCCACCTACTTACATTAATTCTCAACTCTCTCTATCTCTATCTACTAAAAATGAGTTATTGATTATGGACCATTATGGGACTTCACATTATTAATCTTAGCAACTCATAATCAAAAAATGAGATGACAAGTTTTGATTATCCAATTTTGGCTATACCATTGGAGATACCCTAACAATACTAACTTCCGCCAAGCAAAAAAAAATAGCCACAGACAATATGAAATTAGCATAAAAATCCAGATGAACTCAGCAGATCGGACTCAAAACAAAACCCAGAGAGAAGATGATGAAATCAAGTAAATGCAGCTTCCAGCACAGAATAGAAATGTCAAATGTGTATGGGTATCAAACATGCAACAACAAACACGAGAGCAAAAATGCAAATGAACTGAGCAGATCGGAATCAGAACGAAACCCATAGAGAAAATAATGAGATCAAGCAAATGCAGCTTCCAACAGAGAATATAAATCCCAAATGTATATGGGTATTAAACATATAGCAAGAAACACAAGACTAATAAATAAGCAAAACCCATTGAAGAAAACTGAAATTAAGGGAGACCCATTTACCTTATGATCAAGATGTTCCATCAGATCATGAAAGGAATATGCCTTTCCTCCAGAATGAGAAAGGAAACCCTGCCATTCTCATTGCCGAGAAAGCACCTGAGAATGGAGGATATGTGCCTGAAACAAAGCAAAGCTAAAAGCACTGATACCATTGCTCCTTTATGGGGCCAGTCAAAGGGGAAAAGGTGAAATTACAAGGAAAAGAACTAAAGTTGAAGGAAAATCTGTCGTCGCGCTTTACATTTCTATTTTCCTTAGGGCCCATATTTTGAAAAATTAATTTCAAACACAATAAAACTTGCGGATCAAAAAAAAAAAAAACACAATAAAACTTCTTTTATTGAATTTGTTTTTCATACAAACATTTGTAAACCAAAAGAAAATAATGTAAATTCACGTGAGTATAAACAACAAAAGAAATGTGGTTGCAACAAAAGAGACAGTTAAAATTATTTCTTCAATTTTTTAATATTAAAATAGGAAAGTGCCTCTCTTTTTTTTGGTTAGTACGAAATATTGCTAAATACGTATAAAACAGAGAATTTGCCAAGTAAAGTGTACCAGATAGAATTTGCTGATGTCGCCTTGACAGTAACACTTTCTTAAGGAGTACTAATAAATTACGAATTCCTTAAAATCACGTTATACAATTTTGTCCTATTTGCTGGATGTGGGCTGTCAAGGGTCCTCAGTGTTTCTCTATAATTGTATTGTTTTAATCACTCATAATAATCAGTAATGATTACTATACAACCCTTTGGATGAAGGGGTTCTCTATGAGAAAAGAAAAAAAATGGAAAATTTGTGATTTTTTTGTGAAATTTCTCGTTTGAATTGAACATTTTGGTGAGAAATGAAAAGTACAAACCAAAACAGTTTTGATTAGCTCTTCCCCTTTCTCACCAAAATAACGATATTTGATGAGAAATGACTCCCTTTTTTTATCTCTTCTTTTCTCACCGTCTAAACGAGTTGTAAAAGGGAAAGATTTTCTAAGCACCAATTACAAAGTTTCACCATTAGCTCCGATACAAACCGAGCAAATGAGTAGCTCAAGTGGCAACAGAGATCAACTATAAAATTCAGAGTTGAAACTTGACAACCTCTTGCGGCTTGCCACTTAGCAGCCAAGCCGCAAGAGAGAAAACACCTTTGACTGTCAAACTAAAAAAAACATTTGCTCCAACACAAAATGTGATTCATAAAGATAATACACTTACAAAAAATCTACATTCCAAATATGTCGCATGAGTAATCATTCAATGCTCTAAGAGCATCCCCAATGGGATGTATTTTAGGAGGGGATGGATAGTTATTTTAGATGTAAAAAGTGGTTAAAAGTTAGTTGGATGTAAAATAGAACCACCCCTATCCAATGGTGAGATGTAAAAAAAGGATGGATAATTAACTAATTTTTCCTCCTCCTTAATTTTCCTCAACTTTCTTAACCCTAATTCAAGTATTACTTCCGTTGAAAAATAATTTTGGTATCCGATAATCAAGAACTTAAAAAAAAAAAAAATTTATTCCGAAAAAAAAATTTACTTCAGTCCCAATTTTTTTTTTTTTTACTTCTCAAACCACAGCCCATATCAACAACTCAACTTTACTCTCCCTATCTTTTAAAAAAAAAAACTTTACTCTCTCTCACTGTCTCCGAACCAGAAGTCGGTGAAACCCCCCCACCCCCCTCTCTTTCTCTCTCTACGAACCAGAGGAGATGAAACCCCTCTCTCTCTCTCTCTCTCTCTCTCTCTCGTTGATCTCTCTTTCTCCCGTTAGGGAGCGACTGAAACCCTAGGGGAGATGATCACCGACTGTTCCGTTGATATCTTTGTCTCTCATCGGCGAGATCCCTCTCTCTCCCTCTCTCACCTCTCTCTCTCTCTCTCTCTTTCACTGGATTCCGGCAATTTTTGGTCACTCCGGCGAAGATTTGCAGAAACCAGCGATGATGAACAAATTCTGGCCAAGTTTCCAGCCATAACAGGTAACTCCGGTTGTCCATTTTTTCTGGTATTTCAGTTGGATTGGATGTTGTTTGATGACCTGTAATTTATAGCTACAGCCAAAAGGAGATGTAAATATACATCTGCCTTTCCATTTGTGCTATTTTCCATCTCCGAAATTGCTATTTTACATCCCCATTGGAGCAATTTTTTTAACATCTGAGTTGTATTATAACTATAGCACCTGGTTTTACATCCCCATTGGGGATGCTCTAAGGCACCTCCACGTGATGCCCCGGTCCCTTCTCTACCACACAATGTGTTAGGATCTACAAACTTTGTCATGAGACCCACCACAATGTGTGGTAAAAAATGGGTGAATAATTTTTCATGTGTCAGCAATGTAAAAATTAAATTGGGAAAAACTTCATATACCGAAAAATCTACTCCCCCACGATAGGGTTGGGACCCACGATGTTCGTTTGAAGTCTCATAACCCAACCCTTCTTCCTAAGCACGATCTCCAATAAATTCTCTATAATAATTACTCTCATTTCTCTATCTATCTATCTCCACTCATTACCGGATCAAAAAATAAAAAGTAAAATATCCACTCATTACCCAAAAAACCTCCCTTAAAACCAAAACCAAACAAATTTAATATTATTTGTATCTATAGCATTCCTCACTGAAGAAACAACTTAGGTGCCGTTCTGCTTTCTTTTTAAACCTTTTTTTGAAAAAGAATGTAATTTTAAGCTCAAATATAATAAAAATGAAAAATAAATTTCAATTTTTTTGCACCGTTTAAAAGATCTCAATGAAATCTACTCGTATCAAACAAGATTCATATTAGTAGAAAAATTATTTGCGTAAACAGATGATTAGATTGATTTCGAACTTATCCACTTGCCAATAGTTTTTGCCAAATGCCAGGCACATTACAGACTAGATTTTTTGAAAAAAAAATTTACTGCAGAGAAAACTGTGACCTATATACTGCACTAAGGAAAAAAGAGCTGCTGAAGAGAACAATGGGAGAATCGTTCAAAGACAAACAAAACAGACCCCCATCACTCATCATTTTCTGATTCCGAGTTCTCTACTTGAGTTTCCGGACCTTCAATTACATCGTTGGCTCGGCTGCGGAGTGTTCTTGGGCCTTCAATTGCACCAGTTCCTCGTCTCTGCCCAGGGTGCAAGATATCGTTTGCCATTTCGTTTGCTGATTCAAAACAAGAACAAGAACAAGAACAAGAACATAAACAAAGCCACAAAAAAGGGCAAAACATCACTTCCGTACTTGAATTGTAACGATATGATATCACATTCTATAGAGAAACAAGGAAGCAAACTCGCAAATCTGTCATGACTAGTTTGTCCAATTTTCACTATTCTGGATATCTCAAATAATCGTCTATATTTTCCCATATATTTTGTCACACTATGTATACAAGAACTAATTGCACTATTTTGATTCACTGAAAAAGTCTTGAATATTTTTTCACAAAAAAATTTACTAGGTGGCCCGATTAAATAACAAGAATTTCAAAAATGGAAAAACCAATGGGCCATAGGCGGAGAGTGTTCTTCACATTCTAGTGAGATGTTGAAGTTTAGAATGCAATGTGGATGCAAGACCCAAGTGGGTTCAAACTTCAAAGCATTACCTGACATCCACATCTTCACAAGAAGTGTTTTTGCAAACTGTATTTCTGCTTGGTGCGCGCTTACAAATTTACCCTGCAAATCCAAGAACTGATCAGACAATCAAATTTTGCAACTAGCAGATGTCTGGAAAGTATGAAAAGGGATGGATGCATGGGATATCATTCAATCAGATTTTAATTCAAACTTTCTAAGAAGGAAAGGGAGGTGTCATGGAGAGATGTTTATGCCCTTTGCTGATGAATTCACTATATAAGTTCACCAGCCAAAGGTATTTTGTCACACTAGGTAGTGCAGAAATCCCCAAGAGCCTCTAATTTATCCAAACGTAGAGAGGGAACCAAAAAAAGGCTTTAAAATGGCAGCCATAACCATGTCGCTAAACTCCTTTTTCCAGGCAACCTCTAGGATACTATTTGACTTGACTATGCGGTTCTTGGTAATGATGTCATCATCACTGATGAAGCAAGGCATATGAACTGACCATAGCCCTTTTGGAACTAATTAATAGGCACAAATAGAAGAAGCGTGCTATATGGAGTGCAGCATCAACCAAGGGAAAAAGGTAGTCATGGCCTGTGCTATAATACATCCCCAAAACAAAAACCCGGAACCCCACCGAAAATTAAACAACCCATGGTGCCTAGTGACACGTAGGGCTTGATTTTGTCTAACATCAAGGAGCCCAGCAAATGGAATCATTGTCTCTGCATTGCAACGTAACCTGATCTAAAATCTAGACAATCCATGCCATAAGAACATGAGATGAACACGCTTTACCATTTCACCATAGGAAAACTCCACAATTTGATCCAGTCTAGCTTGATGCTTCAACAGAAATGGACGCAGATGAGTCACATACAATTGCTTTGCCCCCTGTCAAAAAATCAAGTGGTTGTTCACGTGAAACATTTGTATGACTTCAATAATTTCTTTGGATATTTTCAGAATTGAATTATCTACACGACAAAGCAAAGCACAAACCTAAACAAATAAGCGAATTGAATGATGCAAAAAACAACCAAATATGAAACAAGTGGGATTTATAGAATCTGCCTACATTGCGAGCCATTGTAACTCCCACATGAGCAGATGCCAAATACAGTCTGAGACAAGTGCCAAAAGGTGGACAGAAAAGAACAACACACATATCCTGCCTTCAACAGAGGCCAAATATAACAAAGTACAATAGTTACACAAAGTACAATAGTTACACAACAACAATTCTATGAAGGAATCTTGATAGAATTGTTGTTATATAACTATTGGGTTATGAGGAAGCTGTTGAAGCTGAGAGGGTTATGCCAAGGATGGATTAGGCGTGATATTGGCAATGGTGAAGATACATTTCTCTGGACTGATAACTGGCACCCTGTGGGTGCTTCGTACCAGAAATTTGGTGAGACCCTTGTTGTGAATAGAGGACAGACTTTGAAAACTAAAGTTTCTTCTATCATTGATCAGGGTTTTTTGAGATGGCCAAGTCAGAGGAGTAGGGCTATCTTGAATATCATGAGGCACACTCCATCTGACATTCTTCTCCTTACACCTGTGATGGAGCCATTTGGACCTTATCTACAGATGGGGTGTTCTCTGCAAAGACTGCTTGGGAAGCATGCAGGCATAGGAATCCCATTCAGCCACGGCATAGTCTAATCCGGTTTTCTCAAGGGGTGCCTAGATGGAGTTTTATAGAGTGGTTGGCAGTTTGGGGAAGGCTCTCCACAAGAGATAGGTTGGTGAGTTGGGGGCTTGCAGTTTGTCCCCAATGTGTTCTGTGTATAGGTGGTTTCGAGACTCACTCTCACCTCTTCTTTGAGTGCCATTATTCCGCTACTGTGTGGAGACAAGTTTTGGCCAAGAATGGTATCTCTAGGGCTGTGCTCCCTCTGTCTCAGGAGGTGGACTGGGCTGTGCAGAACCGAAAGGGCGAAGGCTTCAGGAATGCTATCTACAAGCTGTCCTTAGCAGCATCTATCAACTCTCTATGGGGTGAACGCAATTTGAGTATCTTCCAAGGGAAATCCAGACATGTGACTGAGTGTTCTGGAGTGATTTTTGCTGCTATCAGAGCCAAGTTGAGATCTTGGACCTCTGTAAAGTTCACAGCCCAGAATAGAAGATTATCTGACAATTGGCTCCATGATTCTAGAACTTTTTTTGTTAAACAATTGTAGATAGTTTCTTTGGTTTTAAAAGGGTTGGGTTTGCTAAGCTTTCTGTTGTATAGGTTGCCAAAGGTATGCTTCTGTGAATTTGTAGCTTCCTGCGCTTTTGGTGAAATGAATTGACTAACCAAAAAAAACAATTCTATCAAGTGCAAAACTGGCTTCTGCTAGTTGGGAAACTGTACTCTCCAAAAACACAGAATGGCATGCGAAAATTCTGGAATTTTCCTATAAAGAAACAATACACAGACACAGATCAAAGGAAGGATGCTGCAAATCAAATTCACTGGTTAACAAAAATTTGGGGCTAGTTGGGTTTCTGGCAAAGCAACAAAAAATCAAGGAGCTGTTAGAAACTGGCTTAAGGACATTTACTAATCTGCATGCTGCCAGTCAGAAGTCCAAAAGCCAATCGCACAAAACATGTTTAAAATTCCCACAAACTCAAATGCCACGACATCAAAAGGAAACCTGCATGGAAAACCCAAAAGGTCACACTCGAGGAAATTCTGATCTCGATATAAATCAAACCAGCATGGAAGCAGCACAGTGACTCCCCAAAATCCTTATCACAAAGAGGAGAAACCCATGGTATCAACCAATTATTCCCGGTTAGTGTTTGTTAGGCTGTTCGATATGATGGATATCAAACAACTATAACTCCCTGTATTACAAAAAGATTGTCCAGTCCACAAAACGAGAACTTAAGAGAATGTATTTTCATAAAAATAAAAATCAAATCAAACTTCTTTCCACAAATTAAAAGAACTTAATGATATCTAGTAACTTGCAAAAAACAAAACAAAAAATTCTAGTTTTGTTAGATGAAACTGCACTTTTTTAAGATCTCATTTTGCGGGCCGGACAATCTTTTCAGAAAGGAGGTAGTAGCTTTTTCAAAAAGTCGTATACGAAGAAATTATGTGGCATTGGTAGGACTGGTGAGCCAACATGCGAAGAAATTTGGAAGAATGGTAGATGACGTTGAACAACAAAACTAAAAAACTAGTTAGAAATTCTTAGGACATGGTAAACATTTCAAAGAATAACAAGTTCCAGCTGGCCCAAGCATGAAGAGCAATTTCATATTTTGTCCCCAAAAGAAGCAAATTCAGTCTCTGACCTCAACGAATAACCGTTAAAAATATTCCATGCATAACTAGTAAATAATAGAACAACAAATGCTTCCTCCAAATTAAAGGGAAATGACAAGAAGAGAAAAAAGGAAGAAAAAAGTCGTTCAAGCTTACATCAACAGATGGAAGTTGAAGCCAGACAAGAAATCCAAACTTCATGTGGTAATATAGCGGAAACCTGATGAAACAAAACAAAAGAAGCTTTAGAGATTGCATACCCAAATACACAGAAATCTAAATAAAAAAAAACAAGAGGAAAATGAAGAGAGAAAAAAATTAACAGCAGAATTTGGTAAGAAAAAATACCATGAGATTAATTTGTCAGTGAAAACTTCAGCAATACTAAAGCATCCATAAGCTGCAAACAGTAGTCTCAGTGAGAACTGAGAAGTACAAGGAACAGCACAACCGAGCAAAAAGATCAAATAATTTTAGCACGGATCAGAGGAAAAGCTACACAAATGGAAAAACGAAGTTCTATAAAGCAGTCAATTCGAAACTTTTTTTTTTATAGGCAAAAGTAACATTTTATAAGGGGAAAGGGAAAGGGAGCTCCAACCAAAAGTTGGAATACAGCCAAATGGGAACAAAGCCCATAACACCCAAAGGCCAAAAAGCCCAAATATCTGCACGGCTAATAACTGGTAATCTATAACTGCACAGCTAATAAATTGACAAAAGCCTAACTTGTGCTTCTAAAGCCCTCCAAATGTACCTTACTTCTGAAGAATATTTCTAAAACATCAAACCATTGGAAACAAAAGTTTTTTAGGCAAGGTAAGGCAACTTTCACTTCCTCAAATTGTCTACTCACTTTTTTAGGTTACCAAATGGAGCTGATAAGCTAGACATACTAGAACATCTCACTACAAATACAGCGTCTTAGTTTTCTCCGTTCCTAACTTGTGTGAAGTGCGACTGCAACAGGAAAAAGAAATATACCTGGTTTTGTCCCCATTAATGGTGGTGTGGGAGGGGAAGGTTGGGTACACACGTTACCTTTTTACATTAATAGCACAAAGTGGCTCCCCTCACCCCCTCAAGGTTAGTAGGCCGAGTATTACCACGGAACCAGTTAAGTGCAACTACTATGTGACCAAAGAAAACCAAACCAAACTAAGCCTTATTTGTCATTCAATGGGTCGGCTACTTGGACCTTTTTAGCCATTCCGCTCTGTCATGGGCTGTATGTTTAGTTAAGTTTAATAAATTCATATTGGTTTACAACACAACATCCTGTGTCAATTTATGCCTTCCGCTCTCCCTAGGCATTTCCATTGGAAGTCATTTAATTGCTTTTCTTTACAACTGCACACATTTTTCATTGTATGTGACCAAATTGCAAAATGACCATGGTATTTCATTTATTCTAAAGGAACGATTATTCCATGTTTTGCACTTGTAGATATGTTTTGTTGCTCTCAAAAAAAAATAAGAATAAATGTTTTGCACTTGTATCATTGTATGACATGCACACTAGTCCAACAACCTGAAGTCATTCATGATGGACTAAATTTGGCCGATAGAAAATCCTTGATAATGATAATCACATATGTAAATGGACAACTTAATCAGAGAATAACAGGAATGCCAATCTCGTCTGAAATAGCTGTCCATAGCTGTCCCAAATGAAATAAAAAAATGAAAAGACAAGATAGCAGAAGACTCCTTATAATCAACAAACGAACATCATCTTTGCAGCTTAATATGAAAGATCAAAAAGTTACATTTATAAAAGGTAAAAGTTGCAGCAGCATTCCTAACCTGCCCAGTACACTAGCCACCTCTGTTGCTCAGTTTGGTCTCTTGTCTCAATTGCTTTAAAAGTAGAGTAAACAGGCAAGGCAACCCCCACTGAACAGCTGCACAAGGAACATATGAATGACACATTACTAACCACCATGAATACGATTTATTCTACGACTTCTGTAAACTAGCCCGGGCATAGCACATACCACTTTATGAGTAGGTTAGCAATATTCAGAAGGCTACAAAGAACAAACTAAAGCAAAAATAGCAGTAGTCATTACTAGTAATGGATATTCTTGTTTAAAAAAAAAAAAGATGTCACAAGAAATTCTAAGAAAAGTGATAAAGAAAGCAAAGCTGCATAAAACACGTCCAACAAGGTAATATCCCCCACTAAAACCATATCCTTGTTAAGGTATAATAGGAATATTACAACACATTTTATAGCTTACCATGCTGTTCGGACGACGATGTTGGAACCTAGGGGGCAAAGGAGCAAGCGCAACCCAACCTGCATCAGTTGGAACTCAGCAACAAAAGTCGATAGCTCTTCTCAATATAAAGTTTGCGGACAAGGTATGAGAGAAAATTCAACTACCAATAGATGAAATAACATATACATATGTATCTGAAAATGCCGAAGTGAATTGAGAGATGACTTTCCTAAAATATGTAGGTACATGTGAAAAGTGTATACTGTATACTGTATAGGAATGTGTGAAAGCGAATTGCTTGTGAAATCTAGTTTGGATTGGTTTTCTCTATCTACCCATTGTTTTGGCTTCATCTTACACCTTATCAATGGTCCAATGGGATGTACATCAGTATACTAATAGTCGGAGCGGAGTAGAGCTGGCAAGAGTAAAAGGAAAGAACTGTCGCTGGCTTCTCTTCTGCCGTGTGGATTATACAAGCGGCAAGGGAGCAAATCCGTACAGACCAGCAATAAATATGCATAAATATACCGGTTTGTCATCTACATAGCTAGTGTGCTCACAGATCTAAAACCCTAACACGTTAAAATCTTGAACAACCGCATCTTCATTTATGTGTGTATGTAGGTGAGTGTGTGCGCGTGGCTTTTTGGGTTCATTGTCCCACATTTAAAAATTGCAAAGAAATAGAGCATGGAATGAACTCCAAAGCCTCACATCCCAATATTCTGACCTAGCTTTTTTGTTTCCTGTTGGATGACAATAATACGTATTCGGGAAAAAAAATTCATTCCTTCGTATTTCCTAGTATAAGCAGAAAGGGAAAACAAATGCTCGACAGCTTTAAGCCTTTAACTTAAGACATAAAAGATGTTTCGAGTAGTCTCATTATACTGATATAAGGGTTGAATCCAACAACAAAACCTAACTTCATTATCATCCAGGGAAACAAATAAGTAACTAATATCAGATCATTCTTCAGTTTCCGAGTTTCCGAAGACACGATGCAATCCGATTTCACAAACAAATTAAGATTACGATTGAAACTAAATAATCCCATTTAGCCAGTTCGATCGCAACAATTTAAAAAAAAAAAAAAAAAAATCAGCAGGAATCTTCAATTGTGCGGTGACTTGCAGGAAAACCCTAATCAAGTGAAACCCTCACATGGGTAGCTGAGAGAGAGAGAGAGATTTGATACCTCACTGGGCATATTTGAGCCGAACAAAGCCATTATGGGAAGAGAAACCAAGACGATTCCCAGATAATAGCAGACTGAAGAACGATGGAGTTGTTCGTTTATAATTAACCTAAAACCTCTAGTGAGAAAACGTTGGAAAATTTTCAAAATGACCCCTGAACTTTTGCACCAAATATCACAGAGATACCTGAATTTAAGTTTATTTTAATTAAACATCTGTACTAACATAATTTTTAAATTTAGACACCTGAACTTAAGTTTATTTCAATTAAACACTTGTACTAACAAAATCCCCAAATTTAGACCTCCGCCGTTATATTTCGTCCCAAAAATTGCTGACATAGTATCTCCAACCCGTTTAAGTTGCCCCATTGCACATGTTTCTAACAAGGGACGATGCATCCAAGCGAAATCCATAAGTAAACTTCATCGTCCCCTGTTGAAACAGTGCAATGGGGCAACTTAAACAGGTTGGAGATGTCATATCAGCAATTTTTGGGATGAAATATAACAGCGAGGGTCTAAATTTGGAGATTTTGTTAGTACCGGTATTTAATTGAAATAAACTTAAATTTAAGTGTCTAAATTTGAAAATTTTGTTAGTACAGGTGTTTAATTGAAATAAATTTAAGTTCAGGTGCCTCTGTGACATTTGGTGCAAAGTTCAGGTGTCATTTTGAAATTTTCCCGAAAACGTGACTACCGAACACGCTCACACGGTCATGGTGCGAAGGCAATATGGTGTTTGAGAACCGTAACTTGCGTCCACAATCTCACAAGTTGTGGCCGTAATTTAAACCCTTCTCAAACCATGTAGCCGCAAGGTTGAATATTAAGGCCCAAAGATGCTACATGCATAACAGTTGTGCAAAACATCAAACACAATCAATCTCCATCCGTCCATTGTTATAATAAATGATCAAGATTCGTTCAAATTTTTTCTTGGAAAAGTTAAACTTTTCATTGGAAGAGTTTTTTAAAATCTAGAGCTTCCAAACACATCTGAACGGTCAGAATTAATTACACATCACACACAACGATTGTGTGGGTATCGTTTCCGATTAAGGCTGCATCCTCGGACTTCTGGGTCAGACTTGATTTTCAAGATGGGATTTTGGACTTGATTATACTAGATCTACTTCCAGTTTTCAGTCCAATTTTTTTTTTTTTTTGAAAGAGATTGGAAACATTTTATAAAATCTTTTAAGTGGCTCAAAAGATTTTAAAGTTAAGGGAAAGTGTCTGTATAAATCTCCAACGGGACTACAAGAGATGCCAAAGCTGAGGTGGCATCTCCAGCGCTCACTTTTGGCATAAATTGACAATTCAATAGACATGTCTTCACTCATGCTAAAGCTGAGGTGGCTTTGACACCTCCCAGTACTCCCATGCTAATTTTGATAGCTACCTCTTGACCTGCCAATTTTGACAGCTATATCTCGACCTGCCAAATTTCAAAAACTTACCTTTGGAAGGTCAAAAAGGAATTTTGTCGTTCGAGTTTTTTTTTCCTTCAAGTTTGAGCTCTATTTTTTTGACATAAGGGTTGAAGAGGAAGAGCTTGATGTCAAAATGTCACATAAGCTTTCAAAAAAAAAATTTGAAGTCACCAATTTGACATCCCTCATTGGAGATGTATTTTAAAAAAAAAAGAAAAAAGAAAAAGAAGAGCTATGAACCATTCTTTCGAAGAAAAACACTATGAACCAAACTTCTTTCGATCGAAAAAGAAAATTCATACTTCTATCAAATAAGTGTGACTGTTAAATAAGGGATATGCCTTCAAGTTAAGAACGTGTGATGAACCACACATTTGGACTTTAATATCCAAACGATTTTGATTTTGTTAGTGCATCTCCAACTCTTACTCAAACTCTTGGCCAAATTTAAAATATGAGCAAAAAGGCCTTAAAAACCATCTCTAGTCCTTTTCCCATACCCATATCAAATTGAGTTTTATAATTTTTTAAAACTCTTTTTTTTTATGCCCAAATCAAGGAGACCTAATCCCGAATATACAACAATTACTTTTTTTTGTTACTAATGGTGGTGGTTGCTGCGGGTGGTGGTGGTTGCTGGTCATTTAAGCCAATGCCATAAACCCAATGCCATAATCATCCGGTTAAGATCGATCTAAACCATATAATGCGATTCAACATATTATGGACAAATTCGCAAACAGAAGCGTGACTGTTAAGAAATCGCAACCTTCTAAATAGGAATTGGCCAATCCATGCGCAAATCATGCAGTTACAAAGGATCAATCAATGAAAAGGGTACCCTAAACAACTTAATATAATGTGTTCACATACATAAATGTCACCGTTATAGAGTTTGATAGATCACTTATAAATATTTCATAACGAGCCTCAAACACAATTCAAGTTTGACTTGTTGAGCTCATCAACAAACTTCATCTTTTAATTGACTCGATTACGTGCCTATTTCGAGTAGTTTAACAACATCATTAAACTGAAATAGCTTATTTATGCTTGGTAAAAAAAACTTAACATTAAAGTTTTATTTTCTTTAATGTAGTGGAGTAGATCAATTTTAAGTGGAGGAAACAAAATCAAGATACTAAACACAAGCTATTAGAGATTCTATTCTAGAATACAAGAGAAGATTTGCACACAAAGAGAACTAACCTAGTGTGAACTAGAAGCCTCCTCTTATTTAAAAAAAAAAAAAAAAACCTAGAAGCCTCCGGGAGGATTATAAATAAGGGACTTTGGCGCAAGAGGTCAATACATCTATCCACTCTTCATTGTAATCCTTTGCTCTTGAGCTTTTTGTCCATCAAACACGAGCTATTTTCGTTCTTTATCAGGCTTCTATATTACTCCTATTTTCTAGGTTACTTTAACTTTTCGGTTCAATATTTGCGGGTTGGATTGAGCTTATTTTAATATTGGGTTGTTCTTAGGCCTACCATAATAGTACTACCTATATTGGCCAAAAAGGGTGACCATATAATCCCTAAAAATTTGAGAGAGATTTATCAGCCGGTCCCAAAAAGTTTTGTAAAATTCCCATTAAGGAGCAATGTTGTTTTAATTTACGCATAAGTGTAATTACGTGTACGAAGTTACCTTAATACCCTTAGGGATCAAAACTTAGAACTAACACAAAAATTCGCGCTACTCATTCAAAATTTCCAACTGCATTTGTTCGCGATCTTCTCTCTGCATCTGTTGGAGAATATTCTTACTCGCTGGGTTTCCTGTTGGTCGATTCTGCTGGATTTAGGTAAACACACACACACACTCTCTCTCTCTCTCTCTCTCTCTCTCTCTCTATATATATATATATATATATATATATATATATATCTATATTATTGGATCATATTGATTTGTTTTGAACTCAATGAGTTTAGAAAAACTAATACAAAAAAGTTTTCCGAATTAGATTCATTCGAATTTATTTAATTTTAATTTTGATTCAATGGATGTCTTATTTTGTCTTATTTTGAGATTCATCCGAATCATATTCATTTGAATTTGTTTCATTTTGATTCAGTAAGGTCGATTAAATTCTGTTACTCAATTCAATCACTAGTTGTTCTATTTTACTTCACATATAAACAATCTCGCAGGGACCTTCACATATAAAAAATCTCGCAGGGATCCTGGGAAGTTGTTTTGTTATATTTTACTTCATATAAACAAACCTGTGCAGCTCTTTATTTGTTAAAACCAAATAACCAATTACAAATACACTTTCTGTTGCTTAAAACCAAACAACCATGAGTTAGGAAACCAAAATAATCTATTTTACTTCACATATAAACAATTTCACAGGGGACCCTAGGAAATTGTTTTGTTCTATTTTACTTCATATATATAAACAATATCGTAGGGGTCCGGGGAAGTTGTTTTGTTCTATTTTACTCTATATAAAGAATTTCGCAGGGGGCTGTGAACTTGTTGTTGTTGATATAATGTGAATTCGATACACTAATAGTCGAGAAAAATGAATTACTTTACAAAAAAGTTTACATTATCCAAAACACTATAAATTTTACGTATGTGTTTTTGTTTTCCACTATTTTTGAAAAATAATATGGAGGATCCTGCTGTGTTGTTGTGCAAGCAAGGCAATAAAAGTGTTACTGTCACTTTTCAGGTGAATGGTGCGGAACCAGTGGTATGTTTGTTACACACCTCTTAATGTACGTATACATGTGTACGTAGGAATGCACTGTAAATGTCGGGGTGTATGTTTGGGGGTTTTGATATAATGGGATTTCAAAAAAAATCGACGGTTTTTTAGATGAATGGTGCGGAACCAATGATAATTTTTGTGTGCGTATAAGTTAGTAATGTAAATAATTGGGGCTACAAATGAACTGAGTTGCTTGCAAACAGCTTGAGGCTCGGCTTGTTAAGGACCGAGCTCGTGTGGTAAATGGACCAAGCTCAGGCAGCTCGAAATGCTACTAGAGAGAAAGAGAGATTTGATACCTCACTGGGCATATTTGAGCCGAACAAAGCCATTATGGAAAGAGAAACCTGAAGACGATTCCCAGATAGTAGCAGACTGGAGAACGATGGAGTTGTTTGTTTATAATTAACCTAACTTCGGATGAGAAAACGTGACTACTGAACACGGTTACACGCTTCGTGGTGCGAAGGCAGTGTGGGGTTAGAGGGCCATAACTTGCGTCCGCAATCTCACAAGTTGTGGCCGCAACTTAAACCCTTCTTAAACCATAGAGCCGCAAGGTTGAATATTAAGGCCGCATCCTCGGACTTTTGGGTCAGACTTGATTTTTTCAAGATGGGATTTTGGACTTGATTGTACTAGATCTACTTCCAGTTTTCAGTCCCTTTTTTTTTTTTTTTTTGAAAGAGATTGGAAACATTTTATAAAATCTTTCAAGTGGCCCTAAAGATTTTGAATTAAGGGAAAGTGTATGTATGAATCTCCAACACAGGAGATGCCAAAGCTGAAGTGTCATCTCCAACGCTCATTTTTGGCATAAATTGACAATTCAATAGATATGTCTTCACTCATGCCAAAGCTGAGGTGACTTTGACACCTCCCAATACTCCCATGCCAATTTTGACAACTACCTCTCAACCTCAATTTTCAAAAACTTACCTTTGGAAGTTCAAAAAGGAATTCTATAGTTCAAGGTTTTTTTTCCCTTCAAGTTTGAGCTCTATTTTTTTGACACAAGGGTTGAAAAGGAAGAGTTTGATGTCAAAATGTCACAAAAGCTTTCAAAAAAAATTGAAGTCGCCAATTTGACATCCCTTGTTGGAGATGTTTTTTTTTTTTAAAAAAAGAAGAAAGAAGAGCTATGAACCATTCTTCCGAAGAAAAACACTATGAACCAAACTTCTTTTGATCAAAAAAGAAAAACCATACTTTTATCAAATAAGCGTGACTGTTAAATAAGGGATATGCCTTCAAGTTAAAAATGTGTGATGAACCACACATCTGGACTTTAATATCCAAAAGCGATTTTGATTTTGTTAGGACATCTCCAACTCTTAATCAAACCCTTGGCCAAATTTAAAACATGAGCAAAAAGCCTTAAAAACCATCTCTAGTCCTTTTCCCATACCCATATCAAATTGAGTTTTATAATTTTTTATAACTCTTTTTTTTCTTATACCCAAGTCGAGGGGACCTAATCCCGAATATACAACAATTACTTTTTTTTGTTACTAATGGTGGTGGCTGCTGCGGGTGGTAGTCATTGCTGGTCATTTAAGCCGATGCCATAAACCCAATACCATAATCATCTGGTTAAGGTCGATCTAAACCATATAATGCGATTCAACATATTATGGACAAATTCGCAAAAAGAAGTGTGACTGTTAAGAAATCGCAACCTCTAAATAGGAATTGGCCAATCCATGCGCAAACCATGCAGTCACAAAGGATCAATCCATGAAAAGGGTACCCTAAACTACTTAATATAACGTGTTCAATACATAAATGTCACCGTTATAGAGTTTGATAGATCACATATAAACATTTCATAATGAGCCTCAAACACAGTTCAAGTTTGACTTGTTGAGCTCATCAACGAACTTCATCGTTTAATTGACTCGATTACGGGTCTATTTCGAGTAGTTTAACAACATCATTAAACTGAAATAGCTTATTTATGCTTGGTAAAAAAAACTTAACATTAAAGTTTTATTTTCTTTAATGTAGTGGAGTAGATCAATTTTAAGTGGAGGAAACAAAATCAAGATACTAGACATCAGCTATTAGAGATTCTATTCTAGTATACAAGAGAAGATGTGCACACAAAGAGAACTAACCTAGTGTGAACTTGAAGCTTCCTCTTCTTAAAAAAAAAAACAAAAACCTAGAAGCCTCCAGGAGGACTATGGATAAGGGACTTTGGCCTAAGAGGTCAATACATCTATCTACTCTTCATTGTAATTCTTTGCTCTTGAGCTTTTTGTCCATCAAACACGAGCTATTTTAGTTTTTTATTAGGCTTCTATATTACTCCTGTTTTCTAGGTTACTTTAATTTTTCGGTCCAATATTTGCAGGCTGAATTGAGCTTATTTTAATATTGGATTGTTCTTAGGCCTATTGGGTTGTTCTTGGGCCTACCATAATAGTACTACCTATATTGGCCGAAAAGGGTGACCATATAATCCCTAAAAATTTAAGAGAGATTTATCAGCCGGTCCCAAAAAGTTTTGTAAAATTCCCATTAAGGAGTAATGACGTTTTAATTTACGCATAAGTCTAATTACATGTACGAAGTTACCTTAATACCCTTAGTGATCAAAACTTAGAAACTAACACAAAAATTCGCGCTACTCATTCAAAATTTCCAACTGCATTTGTTCGCGATCTGGATTTAGGTAAACACACACACACTCTCTCTCTCTCTCTCTCTCTCTCTCTCTCTCTCTCTCTCTCCACATATATATATATATATATATATATATATATATATATATATATATATATATATTATTGGATCACATTGATTTGTTTTGAGCTCAATGAGTTTAAAAAAACTAATACAAAAAAGTTTTCTGAATTAGATTCATTCGAATTTGTTTGATTTTAATTTTGATTCAACACATTTTTTGGAAGTCTTATTTTGAGATTCATCCGAATTATATTCATTTGAATTTGTTTCATTTTGATTCAATAAGGTCGATTTAAATTTTGTTACTCAATTCAATCACTAGTTGTTCTATCTTACTTCACATATAAACAATCTCGCAGGGACCTTCACATATAAAAAATCTCGCAGGGATCCTGGGAAGTTATTTTGTTATATTTTACTTCATATAAACAATTTTGCAGGGACCTGTGCAGCTCCAAAAAACCATGAGTTAGGAAACCAAAATAATCTATTTTACTTCACATATAAATAATTTCATAGGGACCCTAGGAAGTTGTTTTGTTCTATTTTACTTCATATATATAAACAAAATCGCAAGGGTCCGGGAAAGTTGTTTTGTTCTATTTTACTCTATATAAAGAATTTCGCAGGGGGCTGTGAACTTGTTGTTGTTGATATAATGTGAATTCGATACACTAATAGTCGAGAAAAATGAATTACTGTACAAAAAAGTTTACATTATCCAAAACACTATAAATTTTACGTATGTGTTTTTGTTTTCCACTATTTTTGAAAAATAATAGGGAGGATCCTGCTGTATTGTTGTGCAAGCGGGGCGATAAAAGTGTTACTATCACTTTTCAGGTGAATGGTGCGGAACCAGTGGTATGTTTGTTACACACCTCTTAATGTACGTATACATGTGTATGTAGGAATGCACTGTAAATGTCGGGTATATGTTTGGGGGTTTTGATATAATGGGATTTCAAAAAAAATCGATGGTTTTTCAGATGAATGGTGCAGAACCAATGATAATTTTTGTGTGCGTATAACTTAGTAATGTAAATAATTGGGGCTACAAATGAACTGAGTTGCTTGCAAACAGCTTGAGGCTCGGCTCGTTAAGGGCTGAGCTTGTGTGTAAATGGACCAAGCTCAGGCAGCTCGAAATGCTACTAGAAAATGCTACTTACTTGGTCTACGATGGAATTGTATCTACTGCATTTAAATTCATACTAGTTATTATTTCGTTGCAGTACATTGGCACATGTATACAATCCCATATCCCTATGGGAGGAGGACGAGCAGTTCGAATTTTTGAAGAAGGTCGTGAATGATAAGAAATATTGTGTTTTTGGTGTTCATCATGAGATTTGGATTTTGCAATGCCCCTCCATCCTCCCCTTTGTGGAAGCTTGCAGTACCCGACAACTTTGCCGTGTTACGATGCTTTAATCATCCTATGGTCTAGCCGTTTGATGACTCATACCGCGACCTATATAGGTACGCCCATAATGTCAGTACGCACGTGGCAGACTACTCTAGATATTGTTCAAACTTCGAACGCATTCATGTGCATGGAATGCTGACACATGTCTTCCCAAATCTATTCTTGATGTTGCAACTCGCGATTTCCTTGGCTGGTCATCCACTTCTGCTTAGCTTTAACTAATATCTGCTCTCTGGTCATCTGCTTCCTTGGTTGGTGTTGCAAAAGGTTATTTCTGGTTTTTAAAGTTTTGTGTAAAAGTTACATCAGTAGAATGATTAATTCAAGAAATTATATGGCACAAGATGCTTATACTTACCCTTTTGCCTTTGGTATAGCTTCATGCATCATATTTAGAAGGCTTTACAACACCAACATGCACATAATGCAAAGTTGATCTTTCTCTGATTAAAATACATGAAAGACATTATTTGGTTTTCAGTGCCTTTTCTGTTTTGCATATTTTATTTAACAAATTCTTGGTAAGTAAGCCATGGAAGAAGTAGAAAACAAAGAAAGTACCTACTATAGTCATTCCATATCCAATAACGAACACTTGATTTCAATCTTAGGGGAAGTATGTTGCAATTGTAGATGACCAAAAACTAGAGTGGTGGGACATGCTCTTCATGAGATCCTATCGCATCAAGAGGAATAGGGGACTCCTGGCCGAAGCATCCTCCCAAGTACCAGGAATGACGTAGATTACAATTAAATCACCATTTTTGTAGGTTGCATCGGCTTGTTTTTCTTGGCCAGGACCATGTCCAGGCACCAAGGCTTGCCCTTAGAAGTGTTGGATTTCGAGCTTCAAGGTTTTTTAACTTATAAATTGAGATGATGTTCATGCTCACGTTAAAATACCAACTAGGCCTATGCCATGTATACCTCCTTTTTGACATTTCAAGCTAATCTGAGGGGACTTTTGAGTGCAAGGCAAAAAGGTCCGTTCATATATTATTTTTGTTTTTTAGTGTTAAAATGCACTTCTATTGGAATTTAATAAAATTTTCAATAATACCAATTTATTTACCCAACAATATTAATTAATTCGCAGAGCATTGGAATTTATTTATTCGTTAAAACCAAAGAACTATAACTCTTTTTTTTTTAAAAAAATTGTTCATAAAAGACAAGTTTACAACTACATTCAAAGCCAACCTCATAACGAATATAGTAACTTAGAATTGAACAATTTCATAGAGCCCTAGGATCGAAATTGTTTTGTTTAATTTAGTTGACATATAGACAATTTTGCAGGGGCCCTAGGAAGTTGTTTATTCGTTAAAAGTAAATAACTAATTACAAATACATTTCCTATTACTTAAAACCCATTTTCTACACTTTGTATTGCAAATACATAGAAATGTGGAGTTAAGAATACTTGTAATGAAATTCATCTTTCTTATTTGTAAGTGTTTGGAATCCAACATAATTGGCAAACCATTGCTCTCTTTTAATAATTTCGCGAGCCCCTAGGAAGTTGTTTTGTTCTATTTTACTTTACATATATATATTTTCGCAACGGTCCTGAAAGTTGTTTAATTGTTACTGTTACCCAAATTATGCAACCTAGAGGGGGGGTGAATAGGATTGCTAGTAATAATTACCAATAAAAATTTATCTCTAACAATATATGCAAACAATAAGTATGCAATCAAAATAGAGAGATAGAGAGATAGAACCCGTTTATAGTGGTTCGGTCCGGATTTGTCCACGGTCCGGCCCTACTCCACTTCTCCTCAAGCAATTACTTGAAGGTTAGACTAATCTTTAAAAGATTACAACTTGTAAGTCTTGCGGGTGCTTACAAGAACCGAATGCCTCTAGCTTTCCCGAGGAGCTAGCACAACCGCAAGAATTTTCTCCGAAAACTTCTCAAAAACAATAACACCCAAATTCCAACCCGAATTTGGTCTTCTAAGCTTTCAAGTGTTTGACTCAAACACTCACTTAGGAAATACAAGTATGTGAAGAAGGTATGAAAATTATCGCTCACGACTTGTACAAATTTTCTCTCAAGAATAATATGAAAGTGGAAGAACAATGAGAATTTTTGGCTTTGATCTTTTGAGAATTTGCTCTTGCAATAATATGGAATGTTGTAGCTTGTGTGTGTGCTCATTAATGAGTTCTTGATGCCTTATATAGCCATCCATATGCTTCCTAGCCGTTGGAAACTAGCCGTTTGAAACTAGCCGTTGGAAACTAGCCGTTTGAAACTAGCCGTTGGAAACTAGCCGTTTGAAACTAGCCGTTGGAAACTAGCCGTTTGATAGAGAGGTCATCCGGGTGGTCGTCTGGTTGTCACAGCTTTCTGTTCAGACAGCCGGCTTGTCAGCCGGTTCGTCAACCTGTGGCTCACAATTTCATCTAAATAAACCGTTAAAGCATGTATTGAGCTCAATAAAGTCTTTGTAAATATAAATCATGAATCCAAGAGACTTTATGCTATATTTCAAGGTCACGAAAATATTTAATTCGGGAATCGACTTTTCGATAATTTTGTATTTGCCGAATAAAAATATCATTGAATTAATCATCAAAATAATTAATAGAGATGCATATAAATTTTCACAAATTATAATGCATACATTTTTCAACAATCTCCCCCTTTTTGATGATGACACAAAATGATAGTTTTTATTCAAGTAGGAGTTATGCCAATCTCCCCCTTAATACATGCACCAAAGCAGTTATCTACGATCAACGAGTAATAGCAATAATCATCAGATCATAGCAAGCAATTTTTTAAATTTGCCCAAAATGGCAAGATAGATCAATTAAAACTTGGCTTTTTCTCCCCCTGTGACATCATAAAAAAAAACTAAAAAGAGAAAAACAATAGGGCCATGGTTCCAGCACTATGCCGCTCTTGCCCTGTAGCACTCTATCTTCGTTCATTGAGAGCTTGGCGTCCTTGATTTTCGTATTCTCGAATAATGGCTGCTACAACGGCAGCTATAATGCCAATCCAATACCACAGAGTATCCACATTTACATTCCATCCGAACCATGGTGGTATTCTCATGGTAAGTAACGCACACAGCAGAATGAAGATAAAGAGTTGCATCCAAATGGTTTGGATAAACAACCTGAACTCTGCTCGTTCGGCATCTCTTTCGTAAAACTCAAACGGTAACCCTTGCGGTATGTTTGCCATTGCTTGATGAGAGATTTAGGCCGAGAGAGAAGGAAAGATAGATAGATGAGGAGATAGAGATTGTGTTGTTGAATTTATAGAGTATGAGATTGCCGAATTGTTTGAAATGCTGCGCCGAATTGTTTGAAATGCTGCGCCGAAGTGTTTGAAATGGTGCGCCGAATTGATTGAATTGCTGCGCTGAAAGAGAGATAATAGGGGATGCGGCACCGAATAGAGATAGGATAGGGGATGCGGCGCCGAATAGGACAAGAATAGGGGTGGCGCCAAAAAGAACAAGAATAGGGGAAGAAAATTGTGTTCGGGTGTTTATTGTTGTGTCCCCTTAATACATGCTCCCCCTAAAAGAGAGCTTTTTAAAGAATGCGAGGGGTATTACCGAGAATGATTATCCCTGCAAGCTTAGAGACAAGAAATTCATATCGGCGAAGTATATAAGAGACAATTTAAGCACTAAGCCATGAAGTTCATACAAACTAAGTGTAACAGACTTAATAAATCAGAGTTAGCAACGCAAAAGCTTGAATAAGTCTCAATCCTCACGGTTGTCCGGTTGGACATCCGCTTGGACATCCGACTGACTGTCACGACCCTGACCCGCCCCTTGAGGTCTTAATCATGACAAATGCCAGTGATTTCTAGCAGAGGGCTCCCAAAAGACAGATTTCCAAAACCCACGAAATTATCAGCATATAACAGATTTGTTCAAGACTCAAAATAAATGATCAAACTTGATTCTTGTACATCTAACCAACACTTAAACATGTAAAGAAGGTAGGAGATCCCTACCTCGAGGGTTAGAAGCAAGCCCGAACATGGAGGAAACCTCAAAGTGCTCCGATCATGATTCTTCTTCGATCAATAGGAAGATCTCGTCGCGTAGAACAACTTTAGTACTTGGGATTTTTCCGAAATCTCATTCTAAGGCGATGAAATCGAAGAGAGAAGTTTGGAGGAGAGGTGAGAAAGAGAGAGAGTCGGTCGAGGGAGTAGAGAGAGAGAAACGTGTGTGTGTCTGCCCGGAAAAGAAAAGAAATATATGTGGGGGAGAATTATCCCCTACACACACCTTCACTTATACACCCATGCATATTACACTTGCATCCCGAACTTCTAAATTCTAGCACATTCGACATCCGAACTCATTCTCCATTTTATATCACAACTCATGCCTTAATAAAACATAAAGAATTATGGAAATAAAATACGGGTCTCTACACTGACAAATGCAGGTTAAGTCCAGAAAACGTTTAAGAGGAGTAGCATTAAAGACCATAAAACTGTTTTTCTGCATACCAAACACAGGAAAATGAATCATATGATAAAATGTTTGGAGGGTGATTTCTTTATCAAGATCATTTGTACTCTCCATCAAGTATGATATTTACGAATTCAATCAACTCAACATTGAATCCAAAAAAAAAACTTTTGACATCAAGAACACAACTTTTTCATAAATGATTAGACATGCCGAGTTCTCGTCGAATGAAACAAAATTGTTCTTCACCAAGGGGTTTTGTGAAAATGTCCGCCAATTGCTTGTCGGTACTAATAAAGTTAAGTTCAATATCCCCTTTTTGAACATGATCTCTTATAAAATGATGTCTAATCTCAATATGTTTTGTTCGAGAATGTTGAATTGGATTCTTGGTTAAGCTAATTGCACTAGTATTATCACATTTAATAGGAATATGATCATATTGCAAATTGAAATCCTCCATTTGTTGTTTGATCCACAATATTTGGGCACAACAACTTCCGGCCGCTACATATTCCGCCTCGGCGGTAGATAGAGCTACGGAATTTTGTTTCTTGCTATGCCAAGACACTAGAGAGTGCCCTAGAAATTGGCAAGTCCCACTTGTACTTTTACGATCAACTTTGAAACCTCCAAAATCCGCATCCGAATAACCAATTAAATCAAATGCAACTCCACGTGGATAAAACAATCCTAAGTCATGAGAACCGGCAACATATTTAAAAATACGTTTAATAGCTTTTAAATGCGATTCTTTAGGACATGATTGAAATCTAGCACACATGCAGACACTAAACATTATATCAGGTCTACTTGCTGTGAGATAAAGTAATGAGCCGATCATACCTCGATACATCTTTTCATTGACGGCCTTACCATTCTCATCTTTGTCTAGCTTAGTTGATGTGCTCATTGGTGTGCTCGTTGGCTTTGATCCTTCCATGCCAAACTTCTTAATAAGTTCTTTCGCATACTTGGCTTGGTTGATTAGGATCCCCTCATTAGTTTGCTTGATTTGAAGTCCGAGGAAGAAGTTAAGCTCCCCCATCATACTCATTTCAAATTCACCTTGCATACACTTAGCAAACTCTTTGCACATATTATCATTAGTGGCACCAAAGACAATATCATCAACATATATTTGAATAATGAGCATATCTTTACCTTTGGCTTTAATGAAAAGAGTAGTATCAATTTTTCCACGAGTAAAGCCATTGTCAAGCAAGAATGAACTAAGTCTATCATACCATGCACGTGGTGCTTGCTTCAAACCATATAAAGCTTTTGAGAGTTTAAAAACATGATCGGGGTATACATGATCTTCAAAGCCGGGAGGTTGTTTGACATAAACTTCCTCATTTATGAACCCATTCAAAAATGCACTTTTCACATCCATTTGATAAAGCTTGAAATTTTTGAAAGATGCAAAGGCAAGTAATATGCGAATAGCCTCTAATCTAGCTACCGGTGCAAAAGTTTCTTCAAAATCAATACCTTCTTCTTGATTATAACCTTGAGCAACAAGTCTAGCTTTATTCCTAACAATATTTCCGGATTCATCTAGCTTGTTACGAAAAACCCATTTAGTACCTATAATAGTGTGATCAAGAGGCTTAGGTACTAATGCCCAAACTTTATTCCTTTCAAATTGATTTAACTCATCTTGCATGGCCAAAATCCAATTTTCATCATCTTGAGCTTCCGGAAAGTTTTTAGGCTCAATTTGAGAAACAAAAGCTTGATTTTCACAAAAATTTCTATGAGACGAGCGAGTGGTTACCCCTTTCGAAACTTCTCCAAGAATCAAGTCCTTTGGATGGTTTTGCACGAATCTCCAATCCTTGGAAAGATCTTGGTTGTCTCCCATGGCATCTTGAGGTTGATTAATAACTTCATCTTCTTTGATTTGAGAGCTTTCTACTTGAGTATCACCATCAACGTTTTCTTGAATTGTCAAGTCATGAATTTCATGTGTAATTTCTAAGTCATCATTATCAACAACATCCTTAGTAGCACAAGGATTAGATTCATCAAAGGAAACGTGAATAGATTCTTCAACAAGATTAGTGCGCTTATTATAAATTCTATATGCTTTGCTAGTAAGAGAGTAACCAATAAAGATGCCTTCATCCGATTTTGAATCAAATTTACCCAAGTTATCTTTTCCATTGTTTAATACATAACATTTACAACCGAAGGCATGAAAGTAATTAATGTTGGGTATTCTACCATTCCAAAGCTCATAAGGAGTTTTCTTGAGGATAGACCTAATTAAAACTCGATTCAAAATATAGCATGAGGTATTAACGGCTTCCGCCCAAAAATATTTTGGCAAAGAGTTTTCACAAAGCATAGTGCGGGCCATTTCTTCCAGAGTACGATTTTTTCTCTCTACTACTCCATTTTGTTGAGGAGTACGAGGTACGGAAAAGTTATGACCAATACCATGTTCATCACAAAACTTTTCATATAAAGAATTGTCAAGTTCTTTTCCATGATCCGTACGAATGTTAGAAATAACAAATCCTTTTTCATTTTGAACTCTTCTACAAAGTTTAGTGAAATTAGGATAAGCCTCATTCTTATGAGCTAGGAACATCACCCATGTATATCTAGAGAAATCATCAACAACAACAAGACAATAATAGTTTCCACAAAGACTTGGAGAGCGAGTTGGTCCAAACAAATCCATATGAAGTAATTGCAAAGGTCTAGTAGTTGAAACAACATTTTTGGACTTAAAAGAAACCTTGGTTTGTTTTCCTTGTTGGCAAGGACCACAAAGTCTATCTTTTTCAAATTTGATTTTAGGAAGACCTTTTACCAAATTTTTTCTAGAGAGTTTTGAAATAGCATCCATACTTGCATGTCCTAGGCGCCTATGCCAAAGCCAACTATTTTCACTCAAAGCGGAAAAACATTTTATATCACAATTACTTAAATCATTGAGATTAAAAACATATACATTTTCAAGTCTTTGTCCAACGAAGAGTGTCTTGTTGCTTTTGACATTTTCAATGATACATTTGGATTTTTCAAAGATAACACGATTTCCTCTATCACATAATTGACTTATGCTAAGAAGATTGTGTTTTAAACCACTAACAAGTAAAACATCTTCAATAATAGGAGAATTACCTATATCACCGATTCCTATGATTTTGCCTTTGTTGTTGTCTCCAAATGTGACATGTCCACCATCTTTAGACGAAAGAGAATTGAAAGCCCTCTTGTCACCGGTCATGTGTCTTGAACATCCACTATCAAGGTACCAACTTCCTTCCTTGAGAGAACTTTTGAAGCATACCTACAATAGCACATCAATTCTTGACTTTTGGTACCCAAATCATCTTGGGTCCTTGAAGGTTAGCATTGATACGGTTCTTAGGAACCCAAACCTTTTTTGCATTAGAAGATGAGTATCCTTTCATAGGACATGTAGGAGAAATATGACCAATTTTACCACAATAATGACATGTCAATTTAGAATGGCTAGAAGGAGGAACATCTTTTTCAAAAAGATTTTTGTGTTGAGTGGGATTATAACCAATTCCGGCCTTGTGAAAAGAAACCATTTGTTTTCCAAGAAGAATGTCTAAACTTTCTTTTCCATTAGTGAGTTTTGAAAGAGAATTAGTTAAATCATCAATTTGTTTTTCTAAAGATTCGTTTTTGGAAGTATCCTTCAAATACTCTTTTTCTTTTTCCAAAGAGGTTCTTAAACTTTCATTTTCTTCCTCCAAAATATCTTTCTCTTCAATTAAATCATCTATTTCTAGTGAAAGATCTTTAGCAACCTTTTTAAGAAATTTGTTTTTAGAAACAACCTTTTCAAATTCTACTTTCAACTCTTTATAGGCAATAAATAATTCATCAAAGGAATAGGATGAGTCGAGATCTACCTCGTTTTCTTCGATGGCCATGAAACACAAGTTAGCGACCTCTTGTTGCTCATCGTCCTCATCGGAGCTACTATCGTCACTATTGTCCCATGCGGCCATCATAGCTCTCTTTTTGTCCTTCTTTGAATATTTTTTTGCATATGGACATTCACTTTTGATGTGGCCGGGCTTCTTGCACTCGTAGCAAATGATTGGATCCTTTTTACTATTTTCTTCTTTGCCTCCATCTTTTCTTGAAAATCCTCTGCCTTTGTGAGATGCTCTATTTTTGAGGAGTTTCTTGAACGTTTTTGTGATGAGCGCCATTTCATCATCCTCACTTTCGTTGCTTGAATCCTCCTTGCTTTTTGATTTGCTTGTTGTACTTTTGAAGGCAAGATCCTTAACTTTCTTCTCTTTTTCACCCTTGAGGTTGTGATGCATTTCCTCCGTCATGAGAGATCCCATGAGCTTGTCCATCGTGTATGTTGAGAAATCTTTGGATTGTAGGATGATGGAGGTGGTAATGTCCCAATTGGTTGGCATGGAACGGAGCACCTTCCTTGTCATTTCGGATTGACTGTAAATCTTTCCAAGAGCTTTTAAACCGTTAGTAATACTAGCAAATCTAGCAAACATTTGAGATATAGATTCATCCGGTTTCATTTTGAAGAGCTCATAGCTATGCACAAGAATATCAATTTTGGACTCCTTAACTTGACTATCTCCTTCATGTGACATTTCTAACTTATCCCATATTTCTTTAGCCGATTCACATGCGGAAACACAATCATATTCATTGGGAGTAATAGCACAAAAAAGAAGGTTCATAGCTCTATAGTTCTTTTCTATTGAAGCCTTTTCCAAATGACTCCACTCATAATCTGGTTTAGGCATAGTCTCTTCTCCAACTTTCTTAGTAGGAATAATGGGACCATTTTTGATAATTTTCCATAGATCATAATCCGTGGATTGAATAAAGATCATCATTCTATTTTTCCAATGAGAGTAATTTTCTCCGGTGAACAAGGGAGGTCTATTGGACGATTGACCTTCGATACAAGAAACATTACTAGTGGTTGCCATGGATCTTAACTCTTAGATGGTTAAATCTACAAACAAGAGCCGAGGCTCTGATACCAATTGTTACCCAAATTATGCAACCTAGAGGGGGGGTGAATAGGATTGCTAGTAATAATTACCAATAAAAATTTATCTCTAACAATATATGCAAACAATAAGTATGCAATCAAAATAGAGAGATAGAGAGATAGAACCCGTTTATAGTGGTTCGGTCCGGATTTGTCCACGGTCCGGCCCTACTCCACTTCTCCTCAAGCAATTACTTGAAGGTTAGACTAATCTTTAAAAGATTACAACTTGTAAGTCTTGCGGGTGCTTACAAGAACCGAATGCCTCTAGCTTTCCCGAGGAGCTAGCACAACCGCAAGAATTTTCTCCGAAAACTTCTCAAAAACAATAACACCCAAATTCCAACCCGAATTTGGTCTTCTAAGCTTTCAAGTGTTTGACTCAAACACTCACTTAGGAAATACAAGTATGTGAAGAAGGTATGAAAATTATCGCTCACGACTTGTACAAATTTTCTCTCAAGAATAATATGAAAGTGGAAGAACAATGAGAATTTTTGGCTTTGATCTTTTGAGAATTTGCTCTTGCAATAATATGGAATGTTGTAGCTTGTGTGTGTGCTCATTAATGAGTTCTTGATGCCTTATATAGCCATCCATATGCTTCCTAGCCGTTGGAAACTAGCCGTTTGAAACTAGCCGTTGGAAACTAGCCGTTTGAAACTAGCCGTTGGAAACTAGCCGTTTGAAACTAGCCGTTGGAAACTAGCCGTTTGATAGAGAGGTCATCCGGGTGGTCGTCTGGTTGTCACAGCTTTCTGTTCAGACAGCCGGCTTGTCAGCCGGTTCGTCAACCTGTGGCTCACAATTTCATCTAAATAAACCGTTAAAGCATGTATTGAGCTCAATAAAGTCTTTGTAAATATAAATCATGAATCCAAGAGACTTTATGCTATATTTCAAGGTCACGAAAATATTTAATTCGGGAATCGACTTTTCGATAATTTTGTATTTGCCGAATAAAAATATCATTGAATTAATCATCAAAATAATTAATAGAGATGCATATAAATTTTCACAAATTATAATGCATACATTTTTCAACAGTTACAAACAACATAATTGGCAAACCATTACTCTCTTTTAAAATTCTTGTTGATGACTTTTAAATTTTTTATTAAAATAGGACGGCAATTTTAAATTCACATAAAAGATTTTAAAAAAAGGAATAAGGTGTTATTCACCCAAAAGGATTAGAAAGCTATTTTTATAGCTAAAATTGTTCTTAAAAAATATTTTATAGGTAAAAAGTCAACCTCATAACAAATACAAGCAATCTGAATTAAATAATTTCGCAGAGGCCCTAGGAAGTTGTTTTGTTCTATTTTATTTCACATATAAACAATTTCGCAGGGGCCTGGGAAGTTGTTTATTCATTGTTTATTTGATTCTTCTTGGATTCCTATTGTTTCTAAACCCAAATAAATAGTAGAATGACTTAATGGTGTCATTGCAGAGTCAAAAAAAAAAACAGTAGAATTCCTAATTTCGCAAACCCCCTGGGAATTCCTAATTTTGTATTCACATAAAAGAAAAAAGAAAAATAAATAAATAAATAAATAAGGCGTTCTTCACACAAAAGGATTAGTAACATCCACAAATGAAACGATTACAAAAGAATTCCTAATTTCATGTGCTGCCTTTTCATGCTTTACAGATATCTATTCCATATATCTATTATGGAATGTGGAGTTAAGAAAACTGATAATGAAATTCTTTTTTCTTATTTGTGAGTGTTTGGAATCCCACATAATTGGCAAGCTGTTGCTCTCTTTCAGTAATTTCGCAGAGACCATGCGAAGTTATTTTGTTCTACTTTACTTCGCATGTAAACAATTTCACATGGGCCCTGGGAAGTTGTTTATTCGTTAAAAGCAAATAACCAGTTACAAATGCACTTCTTGTTGCTTAAAACGAAAGAACCATCACTCTCTCTCTCTCTTTTTATAATGAAATTCATTTTTCTTACTATTTGTGAGTGTATGAAATCCCACATAATTGGCAAACCATTGCTCTATTTTAACAATTTCGCAAAGACCCTGGGAAGTTTTGTTCTAATTTACTTCATATAAACAATTTCGCAGGCGCCCTGAGAAGTTGTTTATTCGTTAAAAGCAAATAACCAATTACAGATATACTTCCTGTTGCTTAAAGCCAAAGAACCATCGCTCTTTTTTTACCACAAAAAAAAAAAAAAAAATCTACACTTTCTGTTGCAAATATGTAGCTTAAGAATACTTATAATCAAATTCATTTTTGTTAGCAGAGAGTTTATGGAATCCTACATAATTGGCAAACTATTCCTCTCTTTTAACAATTTCGCAGGTTTTCTGTTTTTGTTCTACTTTACTTCACATGTAAACAATTTTGCAGGGGCCTTGGGAAGTTGTTTATCGTTAAAACCAAGTTACCAATTTTTTTTAAAAAAAAATTCACAGAATCAAAGCCAACCTCGTAATGAATATAGGCATTTTGAATGAAACAATTTCGCAGATATCCTGAGAAGTTGTTTTTTTTCTATTTTACTGAATTACTGTTGCTTAAAATCAAATAAGCAAACAAAAATTGAATATCATATTGGATACACAAATATAAAATCGTTTGTATGTACAAATAAAACATTATTCTCCACATACCAACAACAAAATAGCACATCCTTGTACTTTCCTTGGGTCATATGTATTCTTCTCGATCTGTTGATTTGATCAACATGTCCTTTATTACGGTACACCAATCATACTTCTTCATTGCTTTTAACGAGATTAAGAGGTTTAGGGTTTTCGTTGTCATGAATGCATGTGTTAAATGATCAATGCACTATAAATAATAATAATGGATTACGTTCGGGTTTAATTTTCTTACATTTCTTCCTCGTTTTCTCGGTCGATTTTCCTTTCAAACTGTCCAAAACTGCGATCCGAGCAATTCGAGCGATTTGTGTCGATGATGATTTGGGATGATCTGGGAATCGAACGTTACATTGTTGCGGTGAGAGAAAGCTAGCTAAGAGAGAGAGAGAGAGAGAGAGGGAGAGAGAGAGGAGAAAGGTAGAATTTTTGTGCAGAGAAAGAGAGTGTGAGAGAGACGGAATGGTCAGGCGATCGTGGTTAGTTCGAGGGTATTTTCGGTACAAAAAATTGGCGAGTCCTTATTGGTTCATTCTCGAATTCAGGAAGAGTTTGCCGTGCATTGGGCTTTTTTTTGGACCGGCCCGTAAATTTTCAAAGATTTGATCACAATGGACCACCAAATCATTCTCACACAGGATGTCCGTTATAACATCCGATACACTATTCTCACATATGCCGGTAAAATAGTACATTCAACTCCGACAAATTGAAACTTTTGCAAGCTACGTGCACTCGCACATATTGCAAGATAATGCTTGTTTGCTATAGCAACTCCTTTCCTCAAACTGGCCCTTGTAATCCCTGCTTTCCTTGATCCGGATTACACTTGAACTTCTTGTGGTCAAAACAACAGAAGGTGGTTGTGGTCAAACAACAGAATGAGGTTCTATTTGCTGCATATATACTCTATCCTGGCACCTATTTTTTGAGATCATACAAGTGAGTTTGTGTAGACATTTTCAAAGCATGATTCATTAGCAGGCTTCAAGGTTGATTCTATTTTTTGTTGTTTTTTAAAGGCTCCAAAAGTAAGAATTGGATCCTTTGTGGTAATAGAGAAAAACCAAATCTTGTAACATTTCATTTCTCCAGTTATCAGATACCGTTGTATGGCTACTCCGTCATGGATTTGTCTCAATAATTATGCTTGTCTTTTTTTTTTTTTTTTTTTAAGCACAAATTTATTATTATTATTATTATTCTAGCATTGCTTATTCAAAAAAAAAAAAAAAAATTTATTGAATAGTGTGTAAAAGTGCTCCACTAGCCATGATTCTTGGCTTTGCCACTGGACATGTGATCATGGCCGACTCTGAGTTAAGGCGCAAGCCTTAAGCTCCCCAAAAATGTCCAAAAACTAGGGCTTTTACTTGTTTTTAGTACCTAGTATATATATGTGTTGTTATAGGGTCTATTTTTTAACCCATGAATATGTTTTACATAAGGCCTAATGGCCCAATAAAAATGAAACAGATGGAAAAACAAAAAGCGATGATAAAATTGTATCACAGGAAAGGATCGCTGATCTCTGGAAAAATTATTCCGTGTGGTGAGTGCATTATTAACACAGATGCATTTTTTCCCCTTAAACGATAATTCTCATTGCAAACAAACCCAACGAACTGACGAATAAGAAATTATACGTTAAGTGATATGATATTAAGGGCCTCATTTTCGAAGATCGTCTTAGGCCTCCGAAATCTCAGAGCCGACCCTGCATGTGATCGAATTGCAACCGAGAAGACGAACAGTTACCAGACGCGGGAACATGTTCATCTAGAAGCATAAGGAGGACAAAGTGATTGTATAATAAGAAGCCGTTGGCAAGTGGAGTGGAGTGCACTTGGCCTCCTTTACATAATCTAGGTAGTGCACTTGGCCTCCTTTACATAATCTAGGTAGGGTTCGATCCCCGTAAGCCCCCTCTCCCAAATCCCCCAGGATAGTGTAGATTAGAATTAACAAATGATAAAAAAAATAAAAAATAAAAAGAAGAAGAAGCAGCAGCCGTTGAAGGAACAAAAATAGGCATGAGATGGACACGAGGCAAGCTCTAGGGAGGTCGAAGCAGTTATCAAGTCGCAGTTGTGTGGAAGAGCCTATAAATACCAAAAGAATCGATGAAGAAAATACCTCTCTCCAGAAATAGATTAGCAAAGTTGCAGCAGTTCATAGAAATAAACTGTAGGAGTCAGCCAACCGCTCGACAACATCCCGAGTTCCTTTTCTATCGTTTATCTTTTGTTTCAGCTGTTTCCACGGGTTGATAGTTATTTAACACTTGTTGAGGTAAGAGAACTTTCAGCACAAACACCTAAAAGCTTGGCTTCTGAGCTCCCAAATTTGAAGAGGATAGTTACAAGTTTTTTCTGGCACGTTTGCATTGGGATAATACACATGGGAAAAAATAGCCAAATGCACAGAAAACAAGGATTTTGATTTTGGCACTCCAAAAATTGATTGATGGGCTCCAAAACTGAAATGTATTGATACACAAAACGACGTCGTTTTGGAGCCCCTCCATCAATTTTTGGAGTGCTAAAATCAATTTCTAGAAAACAACTGAAGTTGGATTATTCTTTTATCTTTATTGAAAAAAAAAATCACATTTGTTAGTTTTGTGTCAACTTTTTGTGGATTATTGATTTGTCTCGGTGAAAAGAATCCAAAAAGTAAAAAATTATACTTATGATGAAAATCTTTAAAAAGTTCACTAACACAAAAATAATCACTCCTCAATACCCATTTGTCTTTCTACATTTCCATGAAAGCCAAGGAAAATATAAGAGTTAATGCTTTTTTAACCTGAGGGCACTTAATATGAAGACCCATTCAAATTGCATACTAAAATTATAAGACAAATGGTACAATAAAAAAAGTACATGGATCAAATTGAACATGCTTGGAAGGACAAAGGGCAATCCTGGTATTCCACGGCTTGTGACGGTCATTACCCGGAGGTGAACAGTTGATTAGGGGATTCCATCTGAAACTCGAAAAAACTTCACCGAGGATGCAGGACTTTGCAAATCTGTCAAGCCATGAAAATGGGTGCAGGAGGGAACTCTCCTTTAGGCTCAACTTGATCCTTTCCAAATAAATAAACTGATCAAACAAAGTAGGAACTTAGGAGTGCCAAATACGACATACACGCATCGAGAAATTGTTGAACGCACGGATTCTTTCAGTGCTCTTATGAGTAGAAACCTCAACTCAGGAATGAGGCAATCACATGCACAATATCAACAGAAAAGTGGATTCCCAATGTGCTTGGAAGTGGATCTTGTTTAGAAAACACAATGGACTCCCAATGAACTTGGAAGTGGATCTTGTTTTGAAGAAACATGCTCAGGACCAGATCAACCAGTAAAACCAACCCCGGATTATATTTCACAATATTCACAGCATCGATTGACACGACAACATTTTGGAAGCAAAATAGACAGACTTAGCATCACCTGCATAGAAAACTGACTTCAGTTAATAAATCCAGATATGAGTACCGTCATTCAGGCAAACTCTACCTCTTTCATCATACTAATGGCAAAATAGGACTATACGCCTATGTTACATGGATCCTTCATTTTGGCTCAAGTACCCATGTCGATGTGTTCGGCACCCGTATCCTTTTAGACACTAGGATCCTCTACTTGTTAAGATACTTACAGAAAAGGAATATCAAATTAGCTAGAAAAGCGATAATTCGAGTATTTCACATAGACAGGAAAAAGGGAAATAGCAAAAACATAATTTTCTTAACCCTTTATTGTTTAAATACATTTGTAAACATAGTTTATGGTACATAATCTCAGAAAATTATGCAATATATAATACAAACAAGAGTTCAGGACATGTCCCCGTACCCGTACCCAAGTTGGGGACACATATCCACGTATCCTAAGATTTAAGTTTAGAAAGGTCCGACGCCCAAACTTGCACCCGCACCCGAGTCCATGTAACATAGCGGTATACGCAGAAATAATTTTGGTGCGGTCTGAATCTACCACCGCAGAATGCAACATGAATCAGTTTTGTTTTTCCGTTACTTGTAAAGCCACTTCTAAAGGAGATGAGAAGGAGAAGGAGAAGGAGCGAATTACGGACTAAAAGACAGAAAGCATCAAATCATTTTGATTAGTTTTGCAACATGAGCCAACCCTAAGACTGTCATATGCACATGCCCTGAAACCTAAAAACCAGATGCAATCAATCACCTCATCCCAACTGAAAATAGAAAGAATGAAAAAGAGAGAATACACGCCCAAATTACACCATTCAAACACCCCAACCCGGCGTAAAATATTAAGAATGATAAAAAGAACGCGGACACACAAATCCAACTTTCATTCAATTTTTCAATCCACAATTACTTGACAATTCAATTGAGTCACCTCAGAATACCTGTTATTTTGGCCATACTAAATGCCAAAGGTGCATTGGTCTCTGACTCAACAGCAGCTTTGGCTGAAGCAATACCAACAGCCAAGCTTTGCACAATATCTAAACCTGCACAAATAGAAGCCAGGGTCCCACCAACCAAGCAATCCCCAGCACCCGTAAGCCTTACAACTGATGCAGGAAGTGCAGGAAAATGAACAGCGAACATTTTAGAGCTTCCCTCAACCATTGGAGCCTTACAAAACCGATTCGGAGGACAGTTAGAGTTTATTGAAACATACAAGTCACTGTTGGAACCATGAGGATTGCTTCTCTTTGAACCATTTTTCAGAAATCTAGGTACTCCCTTTGAACATAAGAACACCCCATCTGGTCCAAGAGTAACAATCACAACTTTAATACCTTTCTCCAATAAAACCCAGATTGCTGGGCTGAGCATGTGGAACAAAGATTGTGTTGAAAACTTGATTGTCTTATTATTCTTTTCAATTGGCCGAAAAAAATCTCCAGAAGACAAAGCATTTGCCATGGCAATAAGTTCATCTTCATTTGGTGAAGCAAAAGTAATCTGTAAAACCCATTAAATTGATAGCAGAAGCAAAAAGGTCAGAGCTTTTGTTGTAAGATGTAAATACATAAACCACTGGTTTAAGTGCAACAAATATGAATCCTGATACTCTATCCTTTCAAATGGGTTTGGATCAAATCCACATTTGCATTTTTGTTTAAATTCAACCAACCTTGCTGAATACAAGCCAAGGTAAATAGAGGAGGCAAGATCCACAGCCAAATATTTAGAGCTCAAAATCTTCTCAAGTATAGCATAGTTTTAATATTCAGCTTGCACTATGTGTGGATAGCACTCACATGCTTGACAGCTGAAACAACTCTTTTGGATTTTACAACTGACACCGGCTCAAACCACACAGGGACACCAAATTCTGCCGCCACTGAGAAGAAAAAGTAGATTGTCAGACTACAGTAATGTAAGATACAAAATATACAGAAGATTTGTGTGAACTGTGAAGCGGAGTCATTGGCAATATCTGTTGAAAAATGAACTACAAAGTTATGTGTTGTCCATTCCAAAGTGTACAGAGAATTAACAGAAGAAACAAAGAAATTACTTGATCCATGTGGTGGCTAAGTAACTGGGCATATAGGCTTTGAAAAAGAGGAACGGCGAAAAAGGACTCATAGAGCCACCCCCAATAGATTGAGACACAAGGCTTCCGCTTGGTTTTGGTAGTTTGGTGACTAAGTAGCACAAGTATAATACAGGGTCCTTGTATCGGTGTGCTTTGAAAGATGGAACAGACACTTTTAAGTCTGGCAAAAAAGAAGAAGAGGGAGTTCTATTGGTGCACTTCACAACTGCCAACGTGTAGCACCTTACACTATTGTTCTTCATGGACAAATGAACACTGGTTTCCTGTTTTCACAGTTCTTCAAACCTGCATATCCGAGTTGTAGCTTTTCAACAACATAGATTATAATCACAATGGCATATGCAGATAAGCCTTAAACGAACATTCCTTCACTTAACTCTGTTATGTTGTTTCGTTCATGACCAAATGTCTACACAATAAAACAAGGACAAAAGACAGCTTTTCTCCCTTTGTCCCATATATGAAAATAGTTGAATTCCAGCATACTAAGTATCAAAATAAGGGTCCTCAGAACTATGATTTAATTATTAGTGAAAAAACATGACAAGCTTTTCCCGCTTTGCACATTATCAATCATGACGTTCATCTGAAATGTATCCAACTGGCAAAATTGATAGGCGGTTTGATGACAAAGTACAAAAGACGTACTTCTGCAAGATGCTTCCAAAGCGGGAGGACTTAAGTTTGCATCTACCATCACTACTGGAGCAGAGCCTATTTTGTAGTCAAATTTTTGAATCCATTCTGGTGTAAGAAATTTTTCCTGTGCCAGGGACCAAGCGTCAGCAAATAAATACTCAAAGTTTGCAATCCATGTAAAACCGTAATCCAACAACTATGTTAGCGTTAAACTTACAATCGCTTCCACACTAGCAACTGCAGCTGCCAGCTCTCCATTAACATCAAAGATGTTAGATACAACAGCAGTCTCAATTTCTTGGCACCTTTGAATTCCTAATCGAAAATGAATATTTCATCAACACTAGAGATACATACATCTACTAATCCACTTCATCCAAAATCTGGAAATTATAGACTAAAACTACATTCTTGCATCAGCCAAACAACCCCAAACTATAATAAGAATGGTAATAATCACACATGAAGGAATCAAAAGATCAAAATTCCTACCTTCCAAGGACTGACCAGCAGATTTCCAGTGCTCTAGCAGCAAATTTCCTGTTTCAAAAGAAAAGCATCTGTCAGTCACAGGATTAGTAAATTCCGTGTTTCACTTGCCCCCCCTTATAGAAACCAGCAACGACATTGTGCTCTATAAAATAAGAAAAACACAAAGTCTAACAAGAAGACTTCAAGAGTCAGACATAAACCCGGTTGACAAGAAGGACAGGCAAACACAATTATCAAATACCCATCACCATGACAGATGGTATTTATGGTCTACTATTACCGAGCCAAAAGATTATAAGATGGAAAAGTTAGATCTACCGTTTAATGAAAGATACAAAAGAGAGCGATTACATGCATATCTAAAGTATGTGCATATGTGGACACATTTTGCCATCATTAATTAAAAAAGAACAGTTTATGCAAATTTCAGCGCTAGGATATCTGTAATAAACAAACTTCATTACATATTTGTCAGCCTATTGAATTTGGAGACCAATAAGAATTTTGCAGTCAAAATTGTCATATTCATTGACTATATATTACCTGTCATTCTTATGATTCAGTTTTATGCATCCTAGAGCTCTACCTAGAGCAAATTGACTATGCATTTCTCACTAGCCAACCAGAAGGAATCCATATGCAATTAATCACCTGGCATGTCAAGTCCAACAGCACTTATCAAGTGAAGCCTCGATCCGAGCTTTGACATGCACTCAGCAACATTCCTAGCTACACCACCTAGCATATAATTCACCTGCACAAAGGGACTCCATACTATAATGCAGGAAAAAGAAATCTGTAAAGAAATAGTTCCTATTTACTTTCAAACTACTCATGTTAGACTTAATGAAGGCAAAGCTACAGCTACTTCACACAATGTGATAAAATTTGTGAAACCAGTAAACAGTGAATAATGAACCAAATTATATGTAGGTACTTCAGGTATAAGAATACTACATTTAATAGCAGAAGCACAAACTAGTGGTAGACGATTGAAACAATGAAGAGTGGCAATGCTAGATATTGATAGGTTGAAAGAAAACTCAAAAGTTTTCACAACATTGCAAATCTGCAATTTATTAATCATCGGACAAGAAATAAAGTTAGCAACCATTCCCAAGACATCAAATTGCTTCGATTGGTCCCAAAGAGCGAAAAAAACAATCATTGAATGTCTCAAGTAGCCAAACAATCAAAAGAAAAAACATAGGTATTCATGAGGAAGTCTTCCACTAGATCAGGCTATCTACCCTTACTCTCAAAACAGTATGATTCATGCACCAAGAACAGCAAATCGGAAAATAGTTTGGAAGTCAAGATGAGAATTGCTTGCGCAAACTTTTCAAGGGTAACAATTGGTAGATCACTAAAGAGTGAGTGCAATCAGTACTTTGTGAGATTCGCACGCTAAAAGAAAACTTAAAAAATTGCATAACCCTTGCAGACACCAAGGTAAGTATCACCAATCAAAGTAACTATTGCATACTAAGTGATGGATGCTGAAGTTCTTCGTTGTGTCTTCATAAGCCATTAAATGAATCAAATCAAACACCTCATCGGAGATATGAGGAGGATTGGCAGTTAAGGATCAAAATAAATAATATGGGTCAATATCGTTCTGTATTCGAAGCACTAGGATTCAGGAGAGTCCTGTAAAGTGGCAAACCAACAAAATCACATCATTACCTAGACCGGCTACAACAACTCCACAATCACTGAATGAAAGAATCCGCAGAAACTCTTAACATCCCTCATTCAATCAACAACAAAGTACGAAAACATATCTTTCTGAAGTTTTCAATACATTGTTTTCACCACAATTTACTAATAGGATACCAACATCAAAATCCAACAGTCTAGCAATTCAATCCACCAAACAAACATTGTGGGTATTAAAAAGATCTGAGATTACACACATACCTTGCCAGGAGTGGTGGTCCTTGGATTTGCAGGTACAGAAGGAGTGGCATGTATGTCCAACACCATGCCCCCTATTATCACTGCCTCTGCCTCAACTTCTTTCACTTTCCCATCTTCAACTAAGAACTAGAAAAGCATACATACATACTTACACACAACAACATGGATAAATACCCACGTTCAAAATACCCGTGAGAATGAATTTGTAGAATTTTAAAAAAACCCAGAATGTGGAAGATAGCAAAAAGATATACAATATGTACAAGAAACCCATGAACAAATACCGAGTGGCGATGAAGAGAGTCCATTAGATTTAGACCTCCGGCCGCTGCCCTCCGTTTAAGCCGAGACTGAACGCTGTACAGTTCCTCCGGTGTTTATGGGAATAAACGATGAGCACCCAATAATTTCCCTGTTTATGGGCTCTATTTTGATTTCAATGGGCTGTTATCTCTGGGCCAACTTGATAATATTATATCTCGGGCGAATTTGGCAAATAAGCCCAATGGTTTTTTGTTTTTGTGTTTTTTTTTTTGCATTTGGTAATTTTGCGACGAATTTTTGTGAATTATTGGTTTGACTCGACGAAGGAAAATTGAAAAAATAAAAAATTATAATTTTTTTTTTATCCGCAAAAAACTATGATCGAAACTCAAAAACTTTTGAATAAAAACAATAATAAGCCAAAAAGTCATTTTTGCTTTAACCAAAAGTATTTAAGTTTCAATAATAATTTTATAATTTTTTGATTCCCCTTATCGAAAATAAGTTTTACTCTTTCGATTCCTCTTTTCGAGATGAATTAATAATTCAAAAAAAATTAATGCGAAATCAACAAATGCGGGAAAAAAAATTGAATAAAGAAAAAGAGAACCATTCGGCTTATTTGCCAAATTGGCCCATCAGAGCATTGAATTAGGACTAAAGCCTGTATTTGAGGTTTGAAGAGATAGTGGTTTTGGGCTTTGGGCCAATTGCCCAAAATGAATCGGCTCTTTAGTTGGTCACCTCAGGAAACCAATTTTTTAACACTCGTAGAATGCAGTGGCCAGAGGGACCTTAGGCTTCGTTTGATTCAGGGTTTAAAACAGACATAACTATATGTGAGAGGGGTGTGGCTGAGGTGTGTCACATCCGATGTGCCTCTAGCATTTTTGCATTATGATATATTTGATCTGATCAGCTCACGAATCCGATCCGATAAGTGTACTTTTGTTGTGTTGGGGTGTAATTTGTTTAGATGTAATTTCAATGTTTCAAGTAATGGATTCTTGAGCTTGTATGGCCGTTGGATGCACGATCCGACTGCTTGGAGGTGCGCAGCACAGTGCTGCGTACACCATTATACAACACCATCGCCCAATTGGGATTTTGAATGGGTTAAATGACTCGGATACGTGATTGGATTATGGGATCGGATATCCGATTTTGAATCTGGAGATATTCTTAAACGGTTGTGAAAAAGTTGGATTTGGATCGTTTTGGAAGTGGATTGATTCGGACCCTAACAATTCGGACTTAATCTGGTCCATTGAGAGGCTTGCTTTCCTATGAGAAAGAGAGAGATGGGTCAAACTTGCCAAATGCAAGAAACAATTTTTTTATTTTTCTTAACTACGAGTCTCTGTTTGTTGGTTGTTTTCGTAGACTATGAGGTCATTTGTTAGAGCATCAGCAGTGGAATAAGCAAATGTGAATAATCAAAACATGCAACATCAGATTTTGATTATCTATTTAAAGGTTGTTAAAGTAAGCAATGTCAAATCCCACATTGGTTATTTTTTTGCCCATAATCAAAACCAATGGACCCTCCAAACTTTTTCCCTTCATTTCACGCATAGTTTTTGAGAGAACGGTTTTTTAAGGAAAAAAAAAACAGTTTATGTTAGAAACAGTTAAAAAAAAAGTTTTTCGAAACAAAAAACTGTTTTTCAAAAAACACACTTTATTCACTTAAAAACTGTAAATACAATTTTGAAAAATTTTGAAAGAATTATATTTACACAAATAGTTTTGAAATTTTAAAAACTATAAATACAGTTTTTTAAAAATAAATTTTGTGTAAAAAGCAGTTTTCTATAAAAGAGTTTTGAAATTTCAAAAACAGATTTTTGAAAAACACACTTTATTTACTTATAGTTTTTAAAAATTTTAAAAAAATTATTTTTTGTAAAAAAAAAAGTTTCTGAAAAAAACAGGAAAAAAAAATCTGAAAGTTACGGTTTTTTAAAATTATTTTTGAAAACATTGTTGAGAGAGAGAGAGACAATGGAAGAGAGAAGATTTTTGTGTAATGTTGATGTACTTGATTGAGAGATAAAATTTGGTTATTGACAAAATATTGCTAACTTTGATTATTGAAGAGCCAAAATTTGATGAGTTGTTAAGAGGTTGCTAAGTTTGGTTATTTCAATGTGAGCACTTTTTTTATCCAACATTGCTAACTTTAACAATTTTTTGTTTTGCTTATTCCACTGTGGATGCTCTAAGTGTGGTGGAATCTCCTCACTATGTGGTGTTGAGAAGAATACTTAACTAGTAGATAAATGTTTTAGTTCCAAGTCAAAAAAAAATAAATAAATAAATAAATGCTTTAGTTGATAATGAGCGAGAAGTTTTTTTTTTTCTTCTGATAATCAAGGAACAGTCCTACAGGCGAGTCACAATTGGACCCAATTGCGCAACCCGAATCTCGGGGGAACTAGCACGGCCACACATGTCACTGCCCCCACTTACTATCAGAATACTCACTCGGTGGAGAATCGAACTCCTGACCAAGGGGAGTACTTTCAAAGTCAGTCATTGGCCCTTACTACTGGAGCAACTCTTGGGTGTAGGGGTGTGCTTGGGTCGGACGGGTCGGGGTCGGCCCTGAACCCGAACCGAAGGAGGGGGGATACCCGTCCGTGTAACCGATTTTTTTGGTCGAGTCGGGTCCGACCAAAAACCGAAGTAAACTATATGAATTCGTGCCTTTTTGGTCGGGTCGGGTCGGGTCGGATAAGAAAAAACAGCACCCCGAGCCCCGACGGATAAGCCAATAAAATCCAACTCGTCAACTCTTGGTTTCATTTGATTCAAGGATGATATTGAAATTGGTCAAATGCTTAGGTTAGGCTTGTTTTGGCTTAATAAGTCAAATGACTTCTTCTTTTTTTGTCTTTATTTAAAAAAAAATTATTTGTTAATTGTGCGTCAAATTTTTGTGACTTATTGATTTGTCTCGTCGAGAGGAATCAGAAAAGTAAAAAAAATTATGATCGAAAGACTGTCTCGTCAACTCATAATTTTTTAGAAAAGACAAAAATAAATCAAAACGAATATCTTTTTGACTTATTTTGTCGTTATTCAAAAAATTACGAGTTTCAATCATAATTTTTTTACTTTTCCAATTCATCTTGACGAGATGAATTAATAAGTCACAAAATTTTAAAGCAAAATAAAAAATGTAAAAAAATAAAGAAAGAAAGAAAAAAATTACCCAACTTCTTTATCCAAAACCACCCTAAAAACAAACGTTAAGCATTAGAAAAATTACAATTATAGAGTTCTTAACAACTAGTCTAGCAGACAACGGCGTAAGTTATTAGTCTTAGCACCACATAATTGACTGCATGAGATGATGAGATTCCACCACATCTATGTCACTAAAATTAATCCTGAAAATTAGTGACAGAATCAAATATGGGATTGGTCTCACCATGGGATATTCCAATATTAATCTAGCGCCAATCAAACAGGAGATTGTATAGGATTCAAGACAAAATTGATACCAAAACAAATAGTCAGGGATTACTAATTGAGAGGTGCTAGAGATACATCAGGTGCGGCACACCTTAGCCACACGTCTCTCACATAATATGATCCATTCTTGTTTTGAATATTTTATTCGAATCAAACAGATTATCGGATCGAATTCAATAATGGAATTTGAACTGTAGCAGATTTGATTCCTGGTACATTTGCTTGCTAGTTTTATAGTTGTTAAAACAATCATGGGCTTTGTTAGACTTTGAGTTATGGGGCAAATTATTTAAGAGAAAAAGGAAATGATTGATAGAAAAAGCCATATAAATAATAAGGAAATTAAGTAACGCAAATCCAATCGAAAAAGAAATAGATAAGAGTATTTCATTGTTATTGTTTGGTTGGACGGAATAGGGTTGTTCACACTAATGAATAAGTTGTGAATGAATATGTTTGGCCTCATTTTTTTAATTTGGAAACAATTAATCCAATTATTATTGCAATTACAACGGACTTGGAGTACACCATATTTCCTCCCAACCTGCCTTTGTAAAGTACTTCATCCATCTCATTTTGTTTGTCTATTATTTCTTTTGTCTTTTTTATGTCTATTACCTATATTTTTCAACGTAGATCTTGAAAAATATATAATACTTATTTGATAGATTTCAATTTGTTCCATAATACAAAGTTGTCAAAATCATGAAAAATATTATAGATTGAAAAATATAGACAATAGACACAAAAGAGACAAAATGAATAATAGAAAAACAAAATGGGACGAAGGGAGTACAATGTCTACCAAAATAAATTCATATGCGGACAACATCATATGGCCGGTCGCCCGGCTATAAAGTGGGGAGGGGCAAATGGGTTAATTTACCTAACACACCCCTTTTCCCAATTTTTCCATTCGAAAAAACAGCCTCCAGTCGAGGGATGCTAAACTTCTCAATTAGTGTGAACAACATGCAAATTTGTCACAATTTATTAACCCAAAAAAATTAGTGAAAACACCCACCTAAAAGATCTTCTTTTTCTTTTTGGAGGATTGTGTAGTAGTACTTTATGGCCTCATTTGATTCGCGGACTAAAAATGATGGGATTAACAGTCCTGGGATTAATAGTCCCTGGATTATTTGTCCTGGATTAATTTCATCCCTAATTTCACCCAATTCCATGTTTGATTCGCGTGGGATTAATTATGGGATAATGAATAGAATTTTTTTTTTTAAAATTCAAAAACTTTTTTCGAAAAAAGAACTTTTGAAAAAGAAATATTTTAAAACAAATAATTTTGTGAAAACATTTTCATTACAAAACAATTTGGGAAAAGTTTTTTTTTTTTTGAACTAATTTTTGAAAAAAAAAACAAATTTCTTAAAAAAGTTGAAAATCGATTTTCTGAAAAGAAAAAAAAAACTAGTTTTTGAAACTTTTTTTGAAGAAATAGGTTTTTTGAAAACATTTTTCAAACAAAATAGTTTTTGAAATCATTTTTTGAGAAAAGAAAGTTTTAAAAAACATTTTTCGTATTTTTTTAACAAAAATAATTTCTGAAAACATTTTTTAAAAACATGAAAGTTTTGAAAATAGTTTTTTTTTTAAAAAGTTTTTGAAAAATAAGAAAGTTTTGAAAAAATACATCCTTCAAAGAAAATAAGTGTCATTGAAGCACAAAAGTAGGAGTATTCAACCACATATGTGTCTATCATTTATCTTCTGCCATCCAAAGCATGAGATTGGGAATTTGGAAATCCTGTTGTGCAAGACGAGGGGATCCGGTAGGGTTACAGGGCTGTAGGGCGGTTGATCCGGCCGTCCATTCACTACTACAATATTGTTAAAAGATGACGCTTGAAAAAGTGAAAAGATGTCAGTTTTTGAAAAAACCGTAATTAAAAGATTGCAATAGATAAATAATGTCAGTCATCTAAAAAATTGTGATATAATATATTTATAATGTCACTTTCTAAAATAGTGACATAACTATTCTTTCTTTTTAATGTCAGTTTCTCCTAAACTGTGATATAATATATTTATGATGTCACTTTCTAAAATAGTGACATAACTATTCTTTCTTTTTAATGTCAGTTTCTTTTAAACTGTGATCTAATATATTTATGATGTCACTTTGTAAAATAGTGACATAACTATTCTTTCTTTTTAATATCAGTTTTCTCCTAAACTGTGATCTAATATATTTATGATGTCACTTTGTAAAATAGTGACATAACTATACTTTCATTTTAATGTCAGTTTTTCCTAATAAGTGACATTGAAGAACAAAAATTTGTTTTTAGAGAAAACGGCGCCATCTATGAGCGTTGTACAAGGATGGAACCAGGGGGGGTCTAGTGGCGGCGGCCGCCACGTCAAGAATTTTAGAAAATGCAATTATTATATGTGACAATTTTTTTTATCCCCAATTTATATAGTCTCGCCACTGCTAGGTTTTTTTCCTTATTTTTTTTTATTACATTCTAGTCATAAATCTTCTTCTTCTTCTTTTTTTCAAGAAAGGAGACCCAAAAAAGTATTCTAAAACTAAATTCAATGGGCCAAAGTGAAATAATATAAATAATGATGTGTAATTTTAAGAAAAAAAATTCCACACTCTAACCCTAAAACAACTGAACCTAAAAAATTAAGGAAATTTAATTATCATGCCTTTATCGATGCCCAAAATTAAAATAAGTCATTTTTCATATTCCATGTGTAAATGACAAACATCATTTAGTTTAGTTTTTGTTATGTTATTTTTTCTAGAGCCGATAACTATTAATAGTGCAATGCATTTTTGTATTGAGGATCAGTCTTTATGAACTTTATCTCGACTTTAATTGAATCCCTGCTAATAAACAGTGGATGAGATCTATCTCCAAATTAGTCGTTCTATTAGGTTGGATATCGAGTCATGCAGAAAGATGAGTCTTCAAGCCAGCATAAGGAAATTAATGAGTACGAGGAGATATATATACACACACACACACACACAGATTTTTCAGTGCTTCGGGAACACAACCACGTGGATATTCTTGTATTCTTAATTTAGTTTACTTTTGCTTGAACCCAATCAAATATACGACTATGACTATGCAACCAAAACTAATGAGCTAACCAAGATTAAGAGTGATCAATCTGATTCAAATATAGCCAGGTTCATTAGAAAATATTATTTGGAGACAGCTGTATTCCTTACTTTTTATAATCACGTATATCTCAGTGTCTCGTGCCACTTTTAATTAATTAGTTGGAGATAGATTCCTTAAATTGTCTTTCGAGACCATTCCAACTATAACATTCATAAGATCGAGAATTAAGAACCAGATCAGAAGTTACTATGGGAGGATTTCTTGACCTGGGAATCATCTTGCTGACAAGTACGTATGTGTACTATTCAACTAGTCTTGGTCTCTCTTTTTGATTTTATTTAATTGAGAATGATGGTTTGGTGTCTAATGAGAAAATATTATCAACTTATTGTTGAATGAGGGAATCGAAAAGGACCGAATGAAATTCATTTTTCACTGAATTAATAGGTCCCCACTTTATTAGCTGGTGGCAAACAAGGGCCTTAATGAAGCTACTATCGTGGAATTGTCGGGGTATTGGGAGGCCTCGGACATGCCATCAACTCAAAGCGTTGGTCAAATTCCACTCTCCTGATTTTGTTTTTCTTTCCGAAACTAAGAATAAACCAAAAAAATTAGATTCAGTTCGTAGAAGAATAAATATGAGTAATGGTTTCTGGATTGACCCAATCGGCCTCTCGGGAGGATTGGGTTTTTTTTGGAACGATTCTGTTGCTTTTGAAGTTTTTAAGTACTGTAATTTTTTTGTTGACTTTATGGTTAAAGACTTAGATTCTCATTCATCTTGGCATTTGCTGAATGTGTACCTTAGTCCAGAAGAGCATGTTCGTTACCAACAGCTTCTTTACTTGTCTGACTACATTCGGGATCTTAATGCTGAAGTTGTTGTTTGGGGAGATTTCAATGATATTTTGTATCCGGAGGAAAAACGGGGAGGTTTACAGCGTAGTTGAGGAAGCTGTGGGCGTTTTCAAACTTTACTCAATAATTGTGGTTTGTTGGATTTGGGCTTTCGTGGCTATCCTTTTACTTGGCGTAACAACCGCAGTGGAACTGATTTCATTGAATCTCGTTTGGACAGAGCATTGGTTTCCTCTTCCTGGAGTACCCAACATCACCAGGCTGTGGTGGAACATCTTGAATGTGTGGGATCCGATCATAAGGCTTTGCTTCTTTGCACTATGCCTAACACTAGGCGATATGTTACCCCGTTTCGTTTCGACGCCCGGTGGTTTGAATATGACGATGTTAAGCAAATTGTGCAGACTCAGTGGGAAGATGACATTGTGGGGTCCCGGCTGTTCTGTATTAGCCAAAAAATTAAGAAGTGCAGGTTGGCTCTGAAGTCCTGGAGGTCATCCCAAAATTTGAATTCTAGAAAGGAGATTGATGGCATTAAGGAGGATATTGGTAGACTGGAAGCACACGGGCGCGAATTTCACTTGAAGGAGATTGCAGGTTTGGAGGATAATTTGACCAAAGCATGGGAAAAGGAAGAATTGTATTGGAAGCAAAAGTCGCATCAGAAGTGGCTTCAGTTTGGAGATCGTAACACTTCCTTTTTTCATGCAAGCACGGTGGCAAGACGTAGGCGTAATCACATTTCAGGGATTGAAAATTCAGCAGGGGTTTGGATTTCAGAGCAAAAGACAGTTCTAGCAGAGTTTCAAAGCTTCTTTGCTGGTCTGTTCACTTGTGAGGACAATCAACAAGATAATAGGGTTGTCCACCTTATCCCCAGGCGGGTCACGGCATCTATGAATAATTCTCTAATCAGAGTTTTTTCCACGAGAGAGATCAAAGCTGCCTTATTTGATATGCATCCCAACAAAGCGCCGGGATATGATGGAATGACTCCAGGTTTCTTTCAGAAGTACTGGGACATAGTGGGCTTGGATGTTTGCCGGGCTGTGCGGAGTTTTTTTCATGGTGGGAAGATGCTCGGAAGTTTGAATCGCACTAATATTGTATTAATTCCAAAGATTCCAACTCCCACTAAGGTTAGTCAGTTTCGGCCCATTAGTCTTTGTACCACAATTTACAAGGTCATTGCCAAAGTCTTGGCTAATCGTCTTCGTCAGTTTCTGCCCTCTATTATTTCGGAAAACCAAAGTGCTTTTGTAAGGGGTCGCCAGATAACAGATAATGTACTTATTGCGCATGAACTAACACACTACATTCGGCATAAACGGTCTGGCACAAAAGGGGTGGCTGCATTTAAACTTGATATGGCCAAGGCATATGATCGAGTGGATTGGCGTTATCTTGAGCAGGTAATGAGGCAGCTAGGTTTCCACACCTTATGGATTGGATGGGTCATGGAATGCGAAAAAACGGTATCCTTCTCTATAACCGTGAATGGGGAAGCTGGGGAGTCTTTTCACCCTAGTAGAGGTATTCGCCAAGGCTGCCCTTTATCACCTTATTTATTTCTATTGTGTGGTGAGGGTTTCACAGCGCTTTGCAATGATTATGTAAGTAAAAAGCTTCTCTATGGCTTTCGTATTAATCGTCATTGCCCGGTTGTTTCCCATTTATTATTTGCGGATGATTCTGTTGTGTATTGTCAAGCAACGGAACGAGATTGTGCTGCTCTATATAATATTCTGGAGTTGTATGAAGCTGCTTCTGGTCAGAAAGTTAACAAAGACAAGTCATCGATTTTTTTCAGTCCAAACATCTCATCTGAAACTCGTCTTACATTAGCTAATCGTGTCGGGATCTCCATGGAAGCCAAAGAGGCTAAGTACTTAGGCCTCCCTGTCTTTCTTGGAAATTCCAAGCGTGAGCTTTTCTCATATGTGAAAGACCGTACGATTAAACGGTTACGATCATGGATAGATTCAAGGCCAAACTCAGCTGGTAGGGAAGTCTTAATCAAATCAGTTCTCTTGACAATTCCAAGCTATGCTATGTCCTGTTTCCGGTTGCCCAAACAGCTAATGAATCAAATCTCTGCCGAGATTGCAAAATTTTGGTGGGGTTCAAAAGAAGGGGAACGCAAAATTCACTGGATAAAATGGGATAACCTGAGTCGGTGTAAAGGCAAAGGTGGACTGGGGTTTCGTGACTTGGAAGTTTTTAACAGGGCCTTGATAGCTAAACAAGGGTGGAAGTTGATTTCCGGTGAACCATCTCTCTTCAAACGAATTTTCAAGGGCAAATACTTTCCCAACACGACTTTTTTCAATGCAAATGTAAGCAGCCAGGCGTCGTGGGCTTGGAGAAGCATTTGTTGGGCTAGAGAGTTACTCAATAAAGGTTGGAGGTGGCAGGTTTGTTTAGGAAAAGACATTCGAATTTGGGAAGACCCTTGACTACCAAAACCACCAGCTTTCAAGGTCAGCCCGAGCTCGGTAAGAAGTAGCACCATAACTTATGTTTCTGATCTTATTGACAATTCCACAAAGACTTGGAAGATGCAGCTGATCAAAGAAAATTTCAATGAAGCAGAGGCAACTGTTATTCTTTCCTTGCCTATTAGTACCATGCAAAGAAGGGATCGCAAAGTTTGGCACTACTCCCCAAATGGTGTATTCACTGTAAAATCTGCTTATTGCTTGGAAAAAGAGAGCTTGATCAATGAGCTGGATAATCACGGAGCTCAAACTAGTTCTGCTAATGTGATGGCACTGATTTGGAAGAAGTTATGGGGCTTGCCTATCCACCCAAAGATCAAATTTTTTGCTTGGAAATGTTTCAATGAAGCTCTAGCAACCAACTCAGCCCTAACCGCTAAGAAGGTACGTTCTAATCCAATTTGCTCACTGTGTGGAAATGCGGAGGAATCTATTTGTCATTTGTTGTTCCAATGTGATTTTGCTTCAAAAGTGTGGATTCTTTCACCTTTTCGTCTTAGACCTGAGGAGCTTGAAAACTGTAGACATACGTCTGACTGGTGGCATTGTATTTGCAATCGTATCCGTTTAGCTCATCTCCCCTTTTCAACATTGGGTCTTGGCCTTTCATATTGCTGGTGGATCTGGAAAACTCGAAACGATTTGGTGTTTAATGGTATAAGTTGGCCTGCGGAGGCAGTTAACGGAAAGGCACAAGCCGATTTTTTTGAGTTTCTAGAGGCTAATGTCAAGCCTTCCCCTACTCAAGTGGCTTCTTCAAATCCTGAGACTTTGGTTTGGAAGAGACCTGAGGAAGGCATGATAAAAATTAATGTTGATGCAGCGGTATCAAAGGCAACGAGCACTATTGGCACAGGAGCAATTGCTCGGAATGCGAACGGCTCCATTTTGGGAATCTTTATTAAGTCATATGAAGGTCTCACCTCTCCATGGCTTGCGGAGGCTATGGCAATTAGAAATGGAATGAATTTGGGTGTTGCTCTGAATGTAGGACGTGTTCTTATTGAATCGGATGCGGAATCGATTGTCCGAAGCTGTTCCATGTCAAAAAATCCACCCTCTGATATTGCAGTTTTGGTACAAGATTGTTTAGCTTTGAAGGATTCGTTTCAGTTGTGTGATTTTAATTTTGTCAAACGTGATTGTAATAGGGCTGCACATGCTTGTGCAAAGAAAGCCCTTTCTTGTAGCTTGTCCGGTTTGTGGACAACTACCTTGCCCCTTTGGGGCTCCTCTCTTTCTGATGGTTAGGCGCTTTTCCGCCTTTCAGATTAATAAAATCTTCTCTCTTTTGTTAAAAAAAAAACAAGGGCCTTATACGTTGTTATTGAAACTGACTGCAGGAGTCTTCATTGAAAGTCTGCTAAAATAAACAAACAAAATGTCTCAAATGCACATTGAATGAGCTTATCCCTACACATAGTCATTCTCGTATTTGAGAAGGATTGTGTGTGGAATTTTTTTGCTCAAATCCAATATTGGAAGACTCCGCACTTCATTAATTTGTTTGTTTGTTTGTTTGATTGATTGAAGATTCGTCCATTTGGATTGGAGAAGCCAGTAAATATTTTTTTTTTTGTGTGGAAATTAGTATTTTGCGAGACTTGATTTAAGAGAGAGTTTTGGTTAAGAGCATTTGATTGCACTTTTGGTGAGAGAATTTATAATAAATGGCCATACACTATAATATTGCATCATTATAATGTAGTTGACATGCTAACCAAGGATGGAACAAAGAAGGTCTGATGGCGGCGACCGCTATGACAAGAATTTTAAAAAATGCAATTATTATATGTGACAATTTTTTTTATCCCCAACTTTGTAGTCTCATCACTGCTAGGTTTTTTTCCTTATTTTTTATTATATACTAGTAATAAATCTTATATTTTTTTTTCATGAAAGGAGATCCAAAAAAGTATTCCAAAAATAAATTAAATGGGCCAAAGTGAAATAATATAAATGATGATGTGTAATTAAGGAAAAAATATTTCACACTCTAACACTAAAACAACTTAACCTAAAAAATTAAAGAAATTTAATTATTATGCCATTATCGATGCCCAAAATTAAAATTAGTCTTCTTTTGTACTCCATGTGTAAATGACAAACATCATTTAGTTTAGTTTTTGTTATATTCTTTTAATTTTTTCTGGAGCTGATGACTATTAATATTGAAATACAATTTTTTTAAGAGAAAATTAGAAGCCGGTCCTTCTTTTTAGGCTTGGTTTGATCCCAATCCTAAATATTTTTTCCAAACCTATATAGGCTTGGTAATTTTACGTAATGACTTTTATACCCAAATGGATCAAATCAGACCCCCTCTCCCTCTCTCTCCTCTGAAATACTCCCTCCCCGTCACCGATTTCCCAAACCTAACCACACACGTCTTCAACCAAGCCCAACCGAGCCCCAACCAATTCGGTTCTCGAGAAGACGACGACGTGGCCGTGGCCGACTAACAATCGCAGATGTCATGGCCATCGTCGGAGACTTGGACGAGTTTGAGGCCGTTGACAGAAGCCGGCGTTGACAAACCTATCGATGCCATCAACGTGGCACGCGAGCCCGAGTTCTCCGACTGGCCAATATCTCGTCACGAATTGTCGCGAATCGCCGAAAGCCCGACCCCTCGCGGCAGCGGCTCTACAAGGGTTTCGTTCGGCGAATCGAACAATAATAGCATACCCGAACTGGTCCACCGCAGGTCCAATTTCACTGGCGGCGACGGCGGCGAGGTGTTGGTTTGCACGTCCAACTCGCTAGGGCGTAATTCGAGCTTGTTGATGACGGAGACCAAATCGAGATTGCTACACCCAACGAAGCAAGATAACAGATCACAGAGGATAATAAAGTTCAATAATTTACCAGACGAGTGTAGAACGATGAAGTAAAATACACTTTCTGCTCTCTCTTTTTTTTGGTCCGTGGTTGTAATTAGGAAAGGTTATGTGGTGATTGTTTGTGGTCTTCACTCTTCGACGATAAAGAAGACAAATTGGATGAATTGTAGTTTCATTGGAGCTAAGTCCAAACAAGATTCCGCTTCGCAATGTCAACATGTTCCCATTCACCAGATTTGCCCCGAAGGGTTTCGGGCAGGGCCGAACATGTGGTTCGGTCTGGTACGGGTCCATTTTTTGAAAAAAAATAATTTTCGGTTCGGGGCTCGGGATGCTGTTTTTCTTACCCGGCCAAACCCGACCAAAAGACGACCAATTCATATAGATTGCTTCGGTTTTGGTCTGACCCGACCCGACCAAAAAAAATCGGTTACGCGGACAGTTATTCCCCCTCCTTCGGTTCGGGTTGGGGCCCAAAAATTCGATAACCGATCAGTCGGGTCGGGTTTGGGTTTGGAGCCGAACCCGACCCGTGTACACCCCTAATGTGAAGTATGTATTTTTTAGTTCACATAACCTAGTTCTCATAACTAGTTCTCTATGAGAACAATTACTTCTCATAACCAATTCTCATATAACTGACTATGAGAACTAGCAGTTCACATAGCTAGTTCTCATAGCTCAGTTTTCACATAGCCAGTTCCCATAGCTCAGTTCACAAAGTCTGTTCTCTATGAGAACTCTCAGTTCTCATAGAACTGACTATGAGACTTGGCAATTCTCATAGCCAGTTCACATATCCAATGATATTTTTGTCCAAAATAATATGATTCAGGAATTGATTCTAAAAATATAGCTCTCATAGCCTTAGTTCTCATAACCATAGTTCAGGGGTACTTTCTAGGAGATTTGTGTATTTGTCCATGAGAATTGTGTATTTTCTATGAGAACTGTGTATTTTTCTGTAAAAACTGTATACGAGAATTGTGTATTTTATATGAAAACTGTGTATTATACATGAGAACTGTGTATTTTTTACGGGAACTGTGTATTTTTTTATGAGAATTGTATATTTTTTTATGAGAACTGTCTATAAGAACCGTGTGTTTTTCTAAGAAAATTGTGTATTTTTTATGAGAACTGTGTATTGTCCATGACAACTATCTATGAAAACTGTGTATTTTCTATGAAAATTGAGTATTGTCCATGAGAACTGTGTATTTTCTATGACAACTACGTATTTTCTATGAGAACTGTATATTTTAGTGTGTGCTAAGACTATTTGAACTGTGTATTTTTCATTCACATAGTCATTTCACATAATTCTTGTAGAACTAACTATGAGAATTGACAGTTCTCATAACTAGTTCACATAGCTAAGGATATTTTTGTCCGAAACAGTTCTCATAAAGACAATTCTCATAGAGACAATTCTCATAAAAATAGTTATCATAGACACTTTTCATAGAGAGTTCTCGTAGCAAATGATATTTTTTTAATTTTACATAATTTCATATTTAATATGGATCTTGTTTAGTAGATATCGTCGATTAGGTTCCAAAAATATAATTTAAAAAAAAATGAATATCTACAACAAAATATATGACTTTTTGAAATTTAAACGATATTTTAATGGTGCACCAATGTTCATGGAGCATTGGATAATTTTTCTATACTAGATGCTCACTAGTTCCGTGCGTTAATGCGCGTGAAGGGGCATGATTGGAATAAAAAATGCAAACAATTGTGCAGGACTAAATTAAGTCCGAACCTAATTTTTTAGGCCGGCCTAAAAATTCCCCTTTTTTTTAATTTTTTTAGTATACATTTCGCCACTGCTAGGGTAAAATCCTAGTTCCGTCCTTGGCGTTGTAGTTTTGAAATCTCAAATCGGGAGCAGGTCTTTACATATAGTATCAGAGCCTGTATCAATCGGAAATATGAGACAGAATTTCGATATCATACGAGGACGTGTGTTCCTAAGTGGGTAAGATTGTGACGCCCTGCCCCTGGAGAGTTCCAGGTAGTGGTCAACCGGCCTGAGCACAGTTGGGACCTGTCCGAGGGGCTGTCGGATCGGTAACCAAGAGAGTCAACCGAGGGTAGTCCCACATCGCTTGGTGAAGTGTAAATTGTGTGCTATAAATGATATATCATCATCCTATTTTGTATAAGGACTTTTAAAGCTATAAGGGTGCAAAGCCAATTGAAACTTCATAATTAAGCGTGCTCGCACTGGAGTAATTCTGGGATGGGTGACCTCACATGGAGGTTTGATGGGGTTTGGTGTTCAAAGCGGATAATATTATATAGGGTGGGAGCGGATCGTTACAAAAGATGACGACTTTAAAGCACTTTAATGACGTTTCACAACTGTCATCTTTTACTTTCAATTATGTTTATAAGCTGTCATCTTTATAGATATTAATGACAGTTTCAATCACTTTAATGACATTTCACAACTGTCATCTTTTACTTTCAATTACGTTTATAAAGCGTCATCTTTATAGATATTAATAACAGTTTCAAACCGTTATTTTAAGATTTAGACTTTTAATGACAACTCCATAGATGACAGTTTCAAAACTGTCATCTTTCACGTTTAATGACACTTTTAAACTGTCATCTTTTACGATTATTGTAGTAGTGATTTCGGCCATGGATGGCTCCGATCAATGAACGGCTCGAATTAATAGAAGCTCGGATTTGCAATCGATATCAAAATGAACGGCCAATCAGTCACCTACAGACCTGTCAGGCAGCTTGCCCTACAGGATCCCCTTGTCCTAGGATTGGGCATTCCATTGTTGAAAACCTCAACGAGCGGATCAGGTTCTTACACCAGAGCTGCTTTTTCGGCGACTTTGCTTCGCATTTTGTTTTTCGTTTATTTTATTTCCAGGACCGGTGAGTTTCTTTCATTGTGTTCGGTTATTAGTTTAGTTTAGTTTAGTTTTAGTTTAGTTTTTCAATCATTACCCTACTTATTTCTCTAATTATTACCCTATTTCACCAATTATTACTTTTTCATCTCTATCTATCTCTCTCCAATCATTACCCCTCTCTTCAATTATTATCTTATTTCTCTCTCCACCCACTACCAAAACTGAACTAAACTAAACTCTCAACCAAACAAAGTAGTTTGTTCTGTGTGGTTTATAACAATATTGTTTCATTTTCTAAAAAACAAGAGAATGTCATTCCAGTAGAATTTTCGTCCATAAAACTGGTAAATATTGATGTGCATTTCTTAACCATATATGTTGATGGATTTCAAATGAGTGAATCTTTTTTTTTTTTTTTAAAGCCAAATGAGTGAATCTAAAGAAGCCGTATCATCCTTTGTGTGTAAATTCTCGTTATATAGCGTTATCCAGAATCCCTAATTAGCAGTCGATAGAATGGGCGGGAACATGGCTACAAAGTAACGAACTTTCCCTCTAAACTCGGGGGCTCGCGCAGCTTCCACCGTGAAACTATTATTGGTCACTAGACATTTTACGAGCCATTAATTTCAGGAGCCTGGGATTAATATCTTTTTTTTAAAATTGTTGGGAAGTCCACTATAGCATATTTGTAACCCACTAAATCCACTTCTAAATTTCATAACCCTTCTAGTCCACTAATTAAGTTTTGGTGAGTCCTTAAGTCCAATTCAATTAAAAAAGGAATTAGTTCAGGACCAAAATACCCTTATCTTTAAAAACTGTTAATCTGATATATCTTACTCCTATAAAATCTCCCATATCCCACTCCTATAAAATCTCCCATATTCACGTTGTTCCCATATCCAGAAGAGAAACAGAGTCCAAACGAGAGAACAAGAGAGAGAGAGAGAGAGAGAGAGAGAAGATTACTCTTTCCATTCAAATCCCATATTTTTAGCCCATTATCCGTTCTACGTTTGAAATCCCAGCAGTTACGTTGGAATAAAGCGACATAAGATTCTCCTTTTCTGATACACAGTATATAACGTAATTGTACATATATAACGTTATATACTCGTTCATCAGTTCTCATTTAACGTGCAATACTTACATTTTACGTTATATACTCATTCATCGGCTCGCATTTAATGTTATATGAGTTTTTGAAATCTTTTTTTATTATAATACAAGAACATATAACATTCCACATTTACATCTGAACATACATATATTAACATAAAATGGTATATGTTTTATAATTTTTTTGGAGTTTCGCTGTACAAAAACTCTCATATAACATTATATTTTTATTTTATTGAATTGGTCCACGCAGCGGCTTCAATGACTTGCTTTGAGTAACAATATATGTTCTTTTTTTGTTAGGAGGTACACAAGTCAGGAACTTTCATGTAATGTTATATGTTCTATTTTTTTGGAGTTTCACAGCACATAAACTCACATATAACGTTATATGTTCTACTTTATTGAATTGGTCCGCGCAGCGGCCTCATTGACTTGCTTCTGATAACCGTATATATATGAGCTTCTGGAATCTTTTTTATTACAATGCAAGAACATATAAATAATCTTATATATGTTTACAATGCAAAAACAAATAAAAAATCTTATATGTATTACTTTGCCACGTAAATAAATACACAAAAAAAAACGTAATACATGTGATAAAAAATAAACATATAATCTTATGACGTTATACATGAGATTCTATCTTTTCTAACTCTAAAAAAAAAAAGGAAAAAAAAGAAGAGGAGATCTCGTAACTTCTTTCCCTTTGTCACCGTCGCCTTCTTCACAGTCGACTTCATAGGTAACTTAATACTTCTTTCCCTTTGTCACCGTCGCCTTCTTCACAGTTGACTTCACAAGTAACTTAATACTCTTCACCCATTGAACAACTGCACAAATAATAAGTCAGTAAGGCCGCTGCGCGGTCCAATTCAATAAAGTAGAACATATAATGATCAGAGTTTGATATAATCATATCTACTCGCAATCAAAACCCTAACTTATATATTATTAACTGTTCAATTGTGCTTTGCTAATGAGTTCCTATATATACCTTGAACTGGACTCAGTTACCAACATTGATATAACCATATATAACCCTACATATTTGTTGAACAGAACATCATATATAATGTCTCACGAGATAGTAGATCGTATATAACGTTATATAAATCAGAAACTATATATACATATATGCAAAAGCGACAGAACATCATATATAATGTCTCACGAGACAGTATATCGTATATAACGTTATAGAAATCAGAAACTATATATACATATATGCAAAAGCAACAGAACATCATATAAAATGTCTAACGAGACAGTAGATCATATATAATGTTATATAAATCAGAAACTATATATACATATATGCAAAAGCGACAAAGGGCGACAATCGACGACGAAGGACAACGGCGAGGAGGAGTGCGATGTCAGCGACGAAGGGCAACGATCGACGATGGATATTTGCGATGATCGTACCTTAGGCTAGGTCGACGATCGACGACGAAGGAAGTCTGGGATGTGGGTTGATCTCTATTTTTCGTCCGTTGATCTCGTTGTTGGAGTGACGATGGCAATCGAGTGCTTGACGACGGCGGCGGAGACGACGCCGGTATTTGAGTGCTTGAGGACGGCGACGACGATCGAGTGCTTCTCGTCGATCGAGTGGTTGAAGACGAACCTGTAGAGACCCGAAATTTTTTTTAATTTTTGAAATGTTATAAGTTAATGCGAAATTTGTGGAGTTATTTTGGTTTGGGGTTTGATCGATAGAATCGTAATTGGAGGGAGTGTTAGTGTGATTTGGTGTGTGTGTGTGTGAGTATATATAGAGGGGTGTGTGTGTAGGGGATTAAAAATCCCAAAATCTCTCTCTCTCCTCACGTCTCCCTCTCGGCTCTCCCTCTCTCTCTCTCCGGCTCTCTCACTCTCTCTCATCCTCTCACCCAAAAACTTCACCAATCACTTGAAATCCATGAAATCTAACCTTCAATCCGTCTCCTACGCGTGATTTGGGCCTTGGAATCGCGTGGGTTGTTGCTAGAACTCGTTCTTGGAAGATTTCGGAGCTTTGGAAGCTAGGACTCGTTCGTTGATCTCATGTTTGAAGCTTCTAACCTTGAAGTAGGGATTTCTTACTCATTCTATGTGTTTATGAGTTGATTTTGTGCTTTAATCGAGCTTTGATCGTCCTACTTCGTTCATTTGAAAGGCTGTCAAAATCTGCAGAAAATCGCCTAGGGATCGATCTCCAAGCATGAGGGATCGATCCCTCATTCAAATCTGGAAAACATCTGACTTTTGCCCTTGGGGATCGATCCCCAAGAGAGGAGGGATCGATCCCTCCCTTCTCTGGAATTTCTGCTCGTCTTCTGGGTTTCAGCCCAATTTCAAACTGCCATAACTTTCTCGTCCGATGTCGGATTCATGCAAACTTTATATCGATTCGAAGGTCTTGAAATTAGCTTTCATTTGCCACTAAAATCACTTTAAGAATGTTAGTACACAAAAAGTTATGACCATTTGAGTAAAGGTGTGTCAATCTGCCGATGTCCGTGGTTAATCCTAAGGTTGTTCTCGTTCCGTGTTATGATTCCGTTTATGATTAGAACATGTTTAAGTCACTCTTGAGTATGATTGCTTACATCCCAATAACTCATTGTTCGACCTTGTTTCTTGGCACTCATTAGAGCTAAATATTAACGAAGTTGGTTAGGGATCGTACCACGAGGTTGATAGGAATATCGTGGACCATAAGAGGTAATATGGTAAGTGTTGTGGGTAGACATGAGTTTTTCTAGTGATTAGATGGGTAGTATTGTGACTTGTATCCTCATGCTTCGTCCTGTTGAACTCCCTAGGTTCCTTTGGCACCCGTTTTATAAGATTCTCGTATAGAACCTAGAGGGTGGTTTGTCGTGGAGTCGTTATGGGTTCGATACGTGACGTAGAGCATTGTGATAGACTTAAAGTAATAATGTGAACTTAATGTATTTATCAACGTACGATGTGACATGTTTACGAGTTTGCATTGCAAGGTGGATTTGAGAAATGTTGCCTGCTTGTACGTTGAACGATGGTTTGTGTGCGTGTATGCTTGAATTTAAGAATTTGAATAAAGGGCCTGCAACGCAAGGTGTGGTAATGCGAGGACTCTAGAGGGCCCGCAATGCAAGGTGTGGTAATGCGGAAACCCAGGTGGAGAGAATTCACTATGACGCAAGTGGTGGTAACACAGTTGAATGTCTCACATGATGAAGGAAGTTATGATTGATTACGAAAGTTTATGTTATTGATTGAGCTGTGTATTATTGGGGATTGTAACCGTTGAAAAAGAGAATAAATGATTGAATTTATCAAAGTTTTTGAAAAGGAAAGAATTTGGTTTTGGAAAAAGGATTTCTATAAAAACCCTCCGGCTATTCTTGAGCGAATCAACGGTTTCCGGTATTCATGCGCAGAATCAACGGACTCCGGCTATTCAGACTCGAATCAACGGAGCTTGACCCGTAAAGGTCGAGAGTTTTCCTGAAAGTATTTTTGGCAACCAAGAAAGGAACGTTTTTATGAAAAGGGGCTTAATGATGAATGGTAAGAAATGAGGAAGCTAATTGTGGTGTTCATTGAGAAATCTTAAAACGGTATGAGAAATTGACGTAGGTTATTTGGATGGATGTGTGTGTTGAATGCTACTTCTGACTCGATATATGAATGGTTAGGGATAACTATAAGATGTATAGGATCCCGTAGTCGTAGTCTGTCGGTTCAGTGTGGTGCTCCTTTATACTTCTTGTTCGTCTCATTGGAATTCATTAACTCTTGTTGCATGTTTCATCACATTTACTTATAGCTTGTGTATAGAATTCTCTACTGGGCTAGTGTAGCTCAACCTATCATTTTCAGGTAAAAAGCAAGGATTTGAAGCGGAGCGCATGGTGTGCATGCTTGACTTCACATCTTTTGAAAGCCGTTATCGAGTAGTTGTTCTATCATCTTCTGTTTGATTTCTTGAAAAGGTGTAACTGTAAATCATTTGAATTCTCTTAACTTTGGATATTTTGAAATCTCTAAACTTTACTATCTTTGTCTAATTATGGAATTTAGGCCGTAGTGCCAATGTTGTAAAATCTCTAAACTCTGGGACTTGATTTGTAAGTCACCTTTTGGGGAACTCTCTTTTGGGTATTATCTATATTAAGCGGAGATTGATTATTGAAATGGATTATTATTTATGTTGAAAATCGAGGGCGTGACAGAACCGATTGGCTAGGTTGGGAACTGGGCCTTTCTTCTGAAAAGAGATGAAACAAATGAAAATGGGGGGGGGGGGGTTGTGGGTTTTTATAAGTTTTTGAATAGGGAGAAATTTCAGGAATCAGGAGAAATTTTAGGAAATTTCAAATTGATGTTTTTGAAATGGTTGAAAAAATGGGCAAAAAGTTTTTAAAAAACATGGGTATATATTAGACCTAACAGGGTTATTATATCTTTACTAATAGGTTAGTGGACTTAGGAGGTTTTAGAATTTAGAAGTGGACTTAGTGGGTTTGAAAATTGCTATAGTGGATTTATGAAAAATTCTCCCTATTTTTTTTGGTAGAACATTATCTGATTGAGGTGTACATAAATTGAAACTTGGTCCGAACACCCAATTATTGAACAAATTAGCATTACCAAATGAAAAGAAATTATAATTCCTAATACTATATATTTGTAATACGATGATAATGGCTATGAGTCCTCTAACTACATAGTAGATAACATCTTTTTCTTTTTTACTCGGCAAAAGGAATTTTATTAACTCGAAGTAAAAGATAAGTAGATAATTCTTGTGGGCGGAAAAAGTGGACAACCGGACCCAATCTCAACTTTCAATTTCTAGACAAAACATTATTCAAAAATGACACGCAACGAAGTTTGATACATGAAAATTCTGTTGATAAACTGTTTTAGTATTATACTGTACTAAATGTAGATTTTGTTCGTGAAGTTGGTTAAGACTGTTTGGACTTGGGAGCAAGAGTCCCCAAGGCTACGTTTTCCGGTGGTAAATGGATCCGGCTCCTCTCTAGTCCAGTGGCTTGGACTTGACAAGACAGTTAAGATCGAGATCATTCATTAGTAGATTCATTAATGGTTCGATTTTTTTCATAAAGAATATACTCTTACCAGTATGTAAAAGTGTAAAAATACATCCAACTCGTTGATCAGGACTATTAACTCCAGTCCAAAACATGAACGGAAGAGGATCCCCTTCCGGTGGTAAAACTTCAAAGGCACGTGGATTGGACTAACCTGTGCTTTGGCCTTTGGGTGCCGATTTGAATGTCTTACTCCTACTAGTGGAACCCACCACTCAGTCGTTATCTATTCCCTTAAAAGGGGACTAGGAAATTTCATAAGAAAATGGGTACACGACACGTCCTAGTCACTGGACTATGCAACGTACCCAGGCGTGCTGTGCACTTTTGGGTGGTCCAATTTTTTTTTTTTTTAAAAAGAACTTATTGCATCATTGATTGTCGAGACGGACGGTCCGAATGGTACACAACACGCTCTCCGATTCCATTGCATCATTTATATGTTCCTAACCTTGCTTAAGAAAAAATACTATAATGGTTAGTTAGGAATCCTAGATTTTAGTATTTTTCTCAAGAAAGCAACGTTTTTTTTAAAAAAAAAACGTTGTCATGGACTTTTCTCCTCAAATTTCTTAGGACTTGTTACTATACTACTTACTTGTTTATGTTATTAATTATTACCACATGAGGTGTAGGTAAAAGTTGTGTACAAATTAAAGAGACTTCCCAATATTCTCTCTCCATAAACAAACATTAAAAGTTGAAAACAAATATGGGCAAATTAATTAACTCCCTTAATTTACGGCCCTGGGGCTCTCAAGTGGTCATGATGGAGGTGACTTCAATGTCCAGGGAAGATATTTGAGGTTCGAGTTGATAGAAGAGTATGTTAGTAATTTATTATACCCACGAACATGCTAACTGCCGTATTATTGTGGCAAAAAGTAAGCCTACAACAATGGCAAATGGCAAACTATACAAAGTAAGTAATAAAATTTCACAATTCTATTACAAAACGATGCAACGGTTCGTTGATTAATCCACCTTTTATAAACCTTTCAACCTTGAGCTCGTCACATCCGTTAGATTATGATTGTCTGTACGTGTTGATATTATGGTCAATTTCCATCTAACGTGACGAATTTTTATACACATGCATATTAGCTAACCGGATGTTTATATAATTATAACCGGATATAACCGGATGGGCGCGCGATCTATTTTGAATTTTCATTCAAAATATTAGTATGAATTTGTATGATTTTAAGGGAATGCTGTATACACCTTCATAAGAATAAGTATTATAAGATCCATGGGTCATATACTTCAACATTTTTGTGCAAACAATATGGGTCAAAAAACAGATAGTATTACTATCTATATGCATAGGATAATTAGAAATTGTGATGATAAAAAAGAAGAAGAAATTGTGACTAAACTGTTAGATTTCTCGGAGGATTCCAACCTAAAACCAATTGGCTATAGGTGGAGTAGCCTCTAGATTTTATTAACCAAGCTTGGGTGGCTTAAATGAGTGATGTGGGACAAGTCTAACACACAGGTGTTAATTTCATGCGGCTGAAGTAATCTCCTTGACTATGTTACCAACTTTTTGAGTAAATAAATAGACTGGAAAACGCGGATGAAATCAGGGAGATATATATGGATTAATTGTCAAAAGGTAATGTAACGCCCCGCTATTTTCTAAAAAACAACTTCAAAATACTTTGTATTTCAAACACTTTTAGGCCCCTATTTTCTCCATAAATGAATTACATCACTAAAATAAATTTAAGCCGCCTTCTAAATAATCTTCTAGATACTTCAAAATCATCAATTCTTCCAAGACCTCTCCAAATTAATCCTTATATGCTCCGATTCAATTTCCACTAATCCGGCTCCACACCTGAAAAAGAAATTATCCGGGAAGTATACGATACATGCAACAGAATAGCAAAGCTCATAAGTGGAATCAATAAACGATAATCGACCAAGTCGAAGCAACAATCACAAGGAACCTTATACCATGTCATCCTCAGTACATGACCAGTGATCATCCCCCAATTCCTTCCTCGCCGAGTCATCCTCGACCCATTCTGGCTATTAGATAGGCTATTGGTGCATGAGTTCACTCGATCCATGTATGAAACAATTCCATAGTACTCAGCCAACAACATCATATTCGATACCAATTATTCCACTTTTCAACAATATTCCACAGGATTGAACAAATATCATGAGATAATCAAAAGGAGTACAAAAGTGAGAGTAAAGAAAGGATTCCGGAAGTGGGAAGCATATTGTATAGTCCTCGAATTACCTCAAATATGACCGGCCGTTTTGTCCACGAATCAACGCCTTAAAACATTTTTCCATCTTCCGACTAAATACACTAGCGCCCACCAATCCAAAACATCACGAGCTATTTATAAAATAAACTCTCAAGTTTTTTTCTCTGTTATCTCTCTCTCTCTCTCTCTCTCTCTCTCTCTCTCTCTCTCTCTCTCTCTCTCTCTCTCTCTCTTTAAGCTAACAATTGGAATGATAAGTGAAGAGAAGTGAGGTGTGGTGTGTGGAGGAGAGTGGAGGGATGGAGTCTATTTATACTCATGGAAGAAGGATCTAGAGCATATCTAGAAAAATCTAATCAAATCTAGATCATATCTAAACAAAATCTTATAATATCTAATCAAATCTTATATAATCTTATAATATCCAACAAAACCTATAAAATATCTAACAAAATCTATATAATATCTAATATCTAATAATATCTAATCAAATCTTATATAATCTTATAATATCCAACAAAATCTATATAATATCTAACAAAATTTATATAATATCTAATAAAATCCAATCAAATCTTATCCTAGATTTTTAGGATTATGAAATAGGGCTAGGGTTCTATAATAGTTGGGTACAAGGATATCATCAAGGTTCAAGATATGAAAAGAATAAAAATAAAAATCCTATGATATCAAAGGGTTTTTAATGGCTAGCTCCTAAGGTTAAATTATAATACAATCACTTTAATAAATGATAAAATGATTTTTAGTAAAAGAATTATAATAAAATGTTTAAAAAAATGACGTGAAAATTCGGGTCATTACATCCTACCCCCCTTAAAATAATTTCGTCCTCAAAATTAAAATGTATGTAGTCAAAATCATATAATCAAAGTATCATACAATTTGCAAAAGAATTTTTTGTTTTTGTTTTTTTAAAGAAAATAAGGCAAAATAAATTCAAAATTCTACCATTGTCCTAATAACCTCAAATTCATCCTATGGATAATAGCCCATAAAAATTACAACCACGCTTTCGCTGCGAACTCTGATAAATTTCTAAACCTTATAACTTCCAACAATAATTTCTAGTGACATCCACTTCTGAGCATCACCTCTAGATTATACCCAAGGTCCCAATTCCTCCAAATTTCCTCCTCTAATAAACCTCAAATAATAACAAGGATCTTACCCCGAGCGATGTGAAACTCACACTTCCGGTCGGGACCCGCTCTGATACCATTTGTAACGCCCCGCTAATTTCTAAAAATAAACTTCAAAATACTTTGTATTTCAAACACTTCTAGGCCCCTATTTTCTCCATAAATAAATTACATCACTAAAATAAATTTAATCCGCCTTCTAAATAATCTTCTAGATACTTCAAAATCATCAATTCTTCCAAGACCTCTCCAAATTAATCCTTATATGCTCCGATTCAATTTCCACTAATCCGGCTCCACACCTGAAAAAGAAATTATCCGGGAAGTATACGATACATGCAACAGAATAGCAAAGCTCATAAGTGGAATCAATAAACGATAATCGACCAAGTCGAAGCAACAATCACAAGGAACCTTATACCATGTCATCCTCAGTACATGACCAGTGATCATCCCCCAATTCCTTCCTCGCCGAGTCATCCTCGACCCATTCTGGCTATTAGATAGGCTATTGGTGCATGAGTTCACTCGATCCATGTATGAAACAATTCCATAGTACTCAGCCAACAACATCATATTCGATACCAATTATTCCACTTTTCAACAATATTCCACAGGATTGAACAAATATCATGAGATAATCAAAAGGAGTACAAAAGTGAGAGTAAAGAAAGGATTCCGGAAGTGGGAAGCATATTGTATAGTCCTCGAATTACCTCAAATATGACCGGCCGTTTTGTCCACGAATCAACGCCTTAAAACATTTTTCCATCTTCCGACTAAATACACTAGCGCCCACCAATCCAAAACATCACGAGCTATTTATAAAATAAACTCTCAAGTTTTTTTCTCTGTTATCTCTCTCTCTCTCTCTCTCTCTCTCTCTCTCTCTCTCTCTCTCTCTCTCTCTCTTTAAGCTAACAATTGGAATGATAAGTGAAGAGAAGTGAGGTGTGGTGTGTGGAGGAGAGTGGAGGGATGGAGTCTATTTATACTCATGGAAGAAGGATCTAGAGCATATCTAGAAAAATCTAATCAAATCTAGATCATGTCTAAACAAAATCTTATAATATCTAATCAAATCTTATATAATCTTATAATATCCAACAAAACCTATAAAATATCTAACAAAATCTATATAATATCTAATATCTAATAATATCTAATCAAATCTTATATAATCTTATAATATCCAACAAAATCTATATAATATCTAACAAAATTTATATAATATCTAATAAAATCCAATCAAATCTTATCCTAGATTTTTAGGATTATGAAATAGGGCTAGGGTTCTATAATAGTTGGGTACAAGGATATCATCAAGGTTCAAGATATGAAAAGAATAAAAATAAAAATCCTATGATATCAAAGGGTTTTTAATGGCTAGCTCCTAAGGTTAAATTATAATACAATCACTTTAATAAATGATAAAATGATTTTTAGTAAAAGAATTATAATAAAATGTTTAAAAAAATGACGTGAAAATTCGGGTCATTACATCCTACCCCCCTTAAAATAATTTCGTCCTCAAAATTAAAATGTATGTAGTCAAAATCATATAATCAAAGTATCATACAATTTGCAAAAGAATTTTTTGTTTTTGTTTTTTTAAAGAAAATAAGGCAAAATAAATTCAAAATTCTACCATTGTCCTAATAACCTCAAATTCATCCTATGGATAATAGCCCATAAAAATTACAACCACGCTTTCGCTGCGAACTCTGATAAATTTCTAAACCTTATAACTTCCAACAATAATTTCTAGTGACATCCACTTCTGAGCATCACCTCTAGATTATACCCAAGGTCCCAATTCCTCCAAATTTCCTCCTCTAATAAACCTCAAATAATAACAAGGATCTTACCCCGAGCGATGTGAAACTCACACTTCCGGTCGGGACCCGCTCTGATACCATTTGTAACGCCCCGCTAATTTCTAAAAATAAACTTCAAAATACTTTGTATTTCAAACACTTCTAGGCCCCTATTTTCTCCATAAATAAATTACATCACTAAAATAAATTTAATCCGCCTTCTAAATAATCTTCTAGATACTTCAAAATCATCAATTCCTCCAAGACCTCTCCAAATTAATCTTTATATGCTTCGATTCAATTTCCACTAATCCGGCTCCACACCTGAAAAGAAATTATCCGGGAAGTATACGATACAACAGAATAGCAAAGCTCATAAGTGGAATCAATAAACAATAATCGACCAAGTCGAAGCAACAATCACAAGGAACCTTATACCATGTCATCCTCAGTACATGACCAGTGATCATCCCCTAATTCCTTCCTCACCGAGTCATCCTCGACCCATTCTGGCTATTGGATAGGCTATTGGTGCATGAGTTCACTCAATCCATGTACGAAACAATTCCATAGTACTCAGCCAACAACATCATATTCGATACCAATTATTCCACTTTTCAACACTATTCCACAGGATTGAACAAATATCATGAGATAATCAAAAGGGGTACAAAAGTGAGAGTGAATAAAGGATTCCGGAAGTGGAAAGCATATTGTATAGTCGTCGGATTACCTCAAATATGACCGGCCGTTTTGTCCACGAATCAACGCCTTAAAACATTTTTCCATCTTCCGACTAAATACACTAGCCCACCAATCCAAAACATCATGAGCTATTTATATAATAAACTCTCAAGTTTTTTTCTCTTTTATCTCGCTCTCTCTCTCTCTCTCTCTAAGCTAACAATTGGAATGATAAGTGGAGAGAAGTGAGGTGTGGTGTGGTGTGTGGAGGAGAGTGGAGGGATGGAGTGGAGTCTATTTATACTCATGGAAGAAGGATCTAGAGCATATCTAGAAAAATCTAATCAAATCTAGATCATATCTAAACAAAATCTTATAATATCTAATCAAATCTTATAATATCCAACAAAATCTATATAATATCTAACAAAATCTATATAATATCTAATAAAATCCAATCAAATTTTATCCTAGATTTTTAGGATTATGAAGTAGGGCTAAGGTTCTATAATAGTTGGGTACAAGGATATCATCAAGGTTCAAGATATGAAAAGAATAAAAATAAAAATCCTATGATATCAAAGGGTTTTTAATGACTAGCTCCTAAGGTTAAACTATAATACAATCACTTTAATAAATGATAAAATGATTTTTAGTAAAAGAATTATAATAAAATGTTTTAAAAAATGACGTGAAAATTTGGGTCATTACTGGTAACATGTAGGATTTAGCCCACATTATGAAACACATAAATTTATCTAGTGCCACATATATGTTTCATTGTGTTTCAGGTCTCTTCATCACCACACGTTGATCTGAGGTCTCCATATATTTAGGTTTATTAAACTCCACATTTATACATATGACGGTAGAGAAACCTATAGCACAACGTGCCAGAGTGATCAGGTGCTATCAACACTTTTTTGAATAACTCAGGTGTTCGGGCCATCTTATATACTCATGCCTCGATTAATTTTGGAGACCCAATCCCATTGCCCATGCACTTGCTGGGAGTCCATTTAAAATCGAAGCAAAGCTCCGTATGGACTGATCATAAAAGGAGTTGATAACACATGTTAAGAAGTAAACTCTTTAGAGGAGAGTAAGAGGGTAATTCCACATACCAGCTCACCTAAGTAATTGCTGACTAGGGAGAGGCATAATGGGCCCTAAGTCTCATGCCTTAATTACCAGGCCAATACTTTGACCAACAGGCTAACCTTTATATTGTACTATCAACTCTTTCAAGGTCGGTCCATAAAGAGCTTTGCACTGACTTTAAATGAGACTCCTACTAGTAGACGATGGGATTGGGACACTCCTACCAGTAGATGATGGAATTGGTCTTCAAAATTAGTCGAAATGCGAATAAGTTGGCCCGAATACCTGAAAGTGGCGGGGTCAAGGCACTGAAAATTTCACAACTCATTGACCTCTCATAAAATGATGATCCCATGCCGGAACCCGGCGGATATATTTTAATATCGGGCTATCTTTATCTTCAGAGTTCAGACGTCGGCCATAATTTTAGGGCCTTTAATATTCGCAATTTCTTGACTTCCACGCATCCAACTTACCAACACATTGTTAATTACAGAGAGATGGGTCCGATTTTCTGCACATAAAAGTTAGACATAAATTTTGGCAGAAAACCATTTTAGAAAAGCATTTAACGGCATCCGCATAAGTTAATTTTTTATGTGAACTCTTAAGAAAAACGTTTTAAACAAATTGAATGACTCCAATCATTTGCGTGGGATTTCAAATGGATTACCAGTAAAACTTGGGTCAAAATTTGTGTTAACTTTTGTATGAAAAGAACCATATATTACTATAAAAAATAAAAAAATAAAAACTGCCATTAGATTGGTACCTCCCCTGTCTCCACGTGCGTGTCAAAAACGTTTGCTGTTTTTTTATATTTTTCTAATCGTCACTGCACTACTTCAAATTTAAAATATAGACCATCGTGGACACAATAAAAAATTTTAAAAATTTGATATAATCAGACTGTCGAATTTATAAATTAATATTCAAAATGTCATATACCTATCCACAAGGACGAAACTAGGATTTTACCCTAGCAGTGGCGAAATGTATACCAAAAAAATTTTAAAAAGGGGAATTTTTAGACCGGCCCAAAAAATTAGGTTCGGACTTAATTTAGTCATGCACAATTGTTTGCATTTTTTTATTCCAATCATGCCCCTTTACGCGCATTAGCGCACGGAACTAGTGAGCATCTAGTATAGAAAAATTATCCAATGCTCCATGAACATTGGTGCACCATTAAAATATCGTTTAAATTTCAAAAAGTCATATATTTTGTTATAGATATTCATTTTTTTTAAAAATTATATTTTTGGAACCTACTCGACGATATCTACTAAACAAGATCCATATTGAATATGAAATTATGTAAAATTAAAAAAATATCCTTTGCTATGAGAACTGTCTATGAAAAGTGTCTATGATAAATATTTTTATGAGAATTGTCTCTATGAGAATTGTCTTTATGAGAACTGTTTCGGACAAAAATATCCTTAGCTATGTGAACTAGTTATGAGAACTGTCAATTCTCATAGTTAGTTCTATAAGAATTATGTGAAATGACTATGTGAATGAAAAATACACAGTTCAAATAGTCTCAGAACACACTAAAATACACAGTTCTCATAGAAAATACGTAGTTGTCATAGAAAATACACAGTTCTTATAGATAGTTGTCATGGACAATACACAGTTCTCATAAAAAATACACAGTTTTCTTAGAAAAACACACGGTTCTTATAGACGGTTCTCATAGAAAAATATACAATTCTCATAAAAAAATACATAGTTCCCGTAAAAAATACACAGTTCTCATATAAAATACACAATTCTCGTATACAGTTTTCACAGAAAAATACACAGTTCTCATAGAAAATACACAATTCTCAGGGACAAATACACAAATCTCCTAGAAAGTACCCCTGAACTATGGTTATGAGAACTAAGGCTATGAGAGCTATATTTGTAGAATCAATTCCTGAATCATATTATTTTGGACAAAAATATCATTGGATATGTGAACTGGCTATGAGAATTGCCAAGTCTCATAGTCAGTTCTATGAGAACTGAGAAGTTCTCATAGAGAACAAACTTTGTGAACTGAGCTATGAGAACTGGCTATGTGAAAACTGAGCTATGAGAACTGGCTATGTGAACTGCCAATTCTCATAGTCAGTTATATGAGAATTGGTTATGAGAAGTAATTGTTCTCATAGAGAACTAGTTATGTGAACTAAAAAATACATACTTCACATTAGGGGTGTGCACGGGTCGGGTTCGGCTCCAAACCCAAACCCCGACCCGACTGGTTGGTTATCGAATTTTTGAGCCCCGAACCCGAACCGAAGGAGGGGAAATAACTGTCCGCGTAACCGATTTTTTTGGTCGGGTCGGGTCTGGTCGGGTCGGGTAAGAAAAACAGCACCCCGAGCCCCGAACCCAAAACTGATTTTTTTCAAAAAATGGACCCGTACCCGACCGAACCACATGTTCGGCCCTGCCCGAAACCCTTCGGGGCAAATCTGGTGAATGGGAACATGTTGACATTGCGAAGCGGAATCTTGTCTGGACTTAGCTCCAATGAAACTACAATTCATCCAATTTGTCTTCTTTATCGTCGAAGAGTGAAGACCACAAACAATCACCACATAACCTTTCCTAATTACAACCACGGACCAAAAAAAAGAGAGAGCAGAAAGTGTATTTTACTTCATCGTTCTACACTCGTCTGGTAAATTATTGAACTTTATTATCCTCTGTGATCTGTTATCTTGCTTCGTTGGGTGTAGCAATCTCGATTTGGTCTCCGTCATCAACAAGCTCGAATTACGCCCTAGCGAGTTGGACGTGCAAACCAACACCTCGCCGCCGTCGCCGCCAGTGAAATTGGACCTGCGGTGGACCAGTTCGGGTATGCTATTATTGTTCGATTCGCCGAACGAAACCCTTGCAGAGCCGCTGCCGCGAGGGGTTGGGCTTTCGGCGATTCGCGACAAGTCGTGACGAGATATCGGCCAGTCGGAGAACTCGGGCTCGCGTGCCACGTTGATGGCATCGATGGGTTTGTCGACGCCGGCTTCTGTCAACGGCCTCAAACTCGTCCAAGTCTCCGACGACGGCCACCACATCTGCGATTGTTAGTCGGCCACGGCCACGTCGTCGTCTTCTCGAGAACCGAATTGGTTGGGGCTCAGTTGGGCTTGGTTGAAGACGTGTGTGGTTAGGTTTGGGAAATCGGTGACGAGGAGGGAGTATTTCAGAGGAGAGAGAGGGAGAGGGGGTTTGATTTGATCCATTTGGGTATAAATGTCATTACGTAAAATTACCAAGCCTATATAGGTTTGGAAAAAATATTTAGGATTGGGATCAAACCAAGCCTAAAAAGAAGGACCGGCTTCTAATTTTCTATTAAAAAAATTGTATTTCAATATTAATAGTCATCAGCTCTAGAAAAAATTAAAAGAATATAACAAAAACTAAACTAAATTATGTTTGTCATTTACACATGGAGTACAAAAGAAGACTAATTTTAATTTTGGGCATCGATAATGGCATAATAATTAAATTTCTTTAATTTTTTAGGTTAAGTTGTTTTAGTGTTAGAGTGTGGAATATTTTTTTCTTAATTACACATCATCATTTATATTATTTCACTTTGGCCCATTTAATTTATTTTTGGAATACTTTTTTGGATCTCCTTTCATGAAAAAAAATATAAGATTTATTACTAGTATATAATAAAAAATAAGGAAAAAAAACCTAGCAGTGACGAGACTACAAAGTTGGGGATAAAAAAAAAATTGTCACATATAATAATTGCATTTTTTAAAATTCTTGTCATAGTGGTCGCCGCCATTAGACCTCCTTTGTTCCATCATTGGTTAGCATGTCAGCTACATTATAATAATGCAATATTATAGTGTATGGCCATTTATTATAAATTCTCTCACCAAAAGTGCAATCAAAAGCTCTTAACCAAAACTCTCTCTTAAATCAAGTCTCGCAAAATACTAATTTCCACACAAAAAAAAAAATATTTACTGGCTTCTCCAATCCAAATGGACGAATCTTCAATCAATCAAACAAACAAATTAATGAAGTGCGGAGTCTTCCAATATTGGATTTGAGCAAAAAAATTCCACACACAATCCTTCTCAAATACGAGAATGACTATGTGTGGGGATAAGCTCATTTAATGTGCATTTGAGACATTTCGTTTGTTTATTTTAGCAGACTTTCAATGAAAACTCCTGCAGTCAGTTTCAATAACAACGTATGAGGCCCTTGTTTGCCACCAGCTAATAAAGTGGGGACCTATTAATTCAGTGGGAAATGAATTTCATTCGGTCCTTTTCAATTCCCTCGTTCAACAATAAGTTGATAATATTCTCTCATTAGACACCAAACCATCATTCTCAATTAAATAAAATCAAAAAGAGAGACCAAGACTATTTGAATAGTACACATACGTACTTGTCAGCAAGATGATTCCCAGGTCAAGAAATCCTCCCATAGTAACTTCTGATCTGGTTCTTAATTCTCGATCTTATGAATGTTATAGTTGGAATGGTCTCGAAAGACAATTTAAGGAATCTATCTCCAACTAATTAATTAAAAGTGGCACGAGACACTGAGATATACGTGATTATAAAAAGTAAGGAATACAGCTGTCTCCAAATAATATTTTCTAATGAACCTAGCTATATTTGAATCAGATTGATCACTCTTAATCTTGGTTAGCTCATTAGTTTTGGTTGCATAGTCATAGTCGTAGATTTGATTGGGTTCAAGCAAAAGTAAACTAAATTAAGAATACAAGAATATCCACGTGGTTGTGTTCCCGAAGCACTGAAAAATCTGTGTGTGTGTGTGTGTGTGTATATCTCATCGTACTCATTAATTTCCTTATGCTGGCTTGAAGACTCATCTTTCTGCATGACTCGATATCCAACCTAATAGAACGACTAATTTGGAGATAGATCTCATCCACTGTTTATTAGCAGGGATTCAATTAAAGTCGAGATAAAGTTTATAAAGACTGATCCTCAATACAAAAATGCATTGCACTATTAATAGTTATCGGCTCCAGAAAAAAAAAATAACATAACAAAAACTAAACTAAATGATGTTTGTCATTTACACATGAAGTATGAAAAATGACTAATTTTAATTTTGGGCATCGATAATGGCATGATAATTAAATTTCCTTAATTTTTTAGGTTCAGTTGTTTTAGGGTTAGAGTGTGGAATTTTTTTCTTAATTACACATCATTATTTATATTATTTCACTTTGGTCCATTGAATTTAGTTTTAGAATACTTTTTTGGGTCTCCTTTCTTGAAAAAAAAAGAAGAAGATTTATGACTAGAATGTAATAAAAAAAAAAAAAAGGAAAAAAACCTAGCAGTGGCGAGACTATATAAATTGAGAATAAAAAAAATTGTCACATATAATAATTGCATTTTTTAAAATTCTTGACGTGGCGGCCGCCGCCACTAGACCCCCCGGTTCCATCCTTGCCTATCCACATTTGATCAAACTGATTTTTTATATGAATGTACTACTTGGCAACCTCTTGGGATCAGGTCGTAAGAGATAAATTTTTTGTAAATCTTCTAGTCTCGACATGGATGCATAGCCTGCCTTTAACCAAATTAGACAAGAAAATAATCTATATATATATATATATGTGTGTGTGTGTGTGTGTGTGTGTGTGTGTGTGTGGGTCAACATATATATGGGTCAACATTTGAGTTTTTTTTTTTTTTCTTCTGTAAAAGAATTCAACTCGACTGGACACACAAGTCGCGGATAAAAAAAAAGAAAAGAAGACTGGACACACAAGTCAAGATTTGTAGAACTGCATATGTGTGGGCGCAAATACTCACGAGTCAACTTAATTTTCCTTGCACGATCGCCATGTATATATATTATATATACTTTAAATTTTCTGCTTTGACTGTAATCTTTTGAATTTGACGCACCAGATTAAAAGAACTAAGCGATATTTTTAAATTGATACGGAAAAAAAATTTCATCTGATTTTTTCATAGAGGATTTACTCTTACCAGTATGTAAAAGTGTAAAAATACATCCAAATCGTTAATTAGGACTGCCTCTTTTCGTCTAAAATATAGACAGGAGAGGATCCAGTTCCGATGGTGCTAAACTTTAAAGGCACGTGGATTGGACTAACCTGTGCTTTGGCCTTTGGGTGCCGATTGAGTATCTTACTAGTGGAACCCACCTCAATCGTTATCTATTCCCTTAGAAGGGGACTAGGAAATTTCATAAGAAAATGAGTACACAACGCGTACTTGTCATCAGACTAGGCAAGGCAAGGCATGACATGTCATCGGACTATACGGGATAAGGCACAGCATGTGCTCTTTACCGGGTTAGGCCATGACACAACATGCATGTGCTTGCCCCCGAGCATTACATGCAAGGAATGCATAATCAAAAGGCTACAACATCGGTGGACAATATTCCATTCTCGCTCTCAATTCTCTTGCACTAGCCTCGCGTTGATCGATCTCTTGAATTTAGTAGGTTTAGATGTTATGTAAAGACGTTTTTACACTCGCACATACGCTCTCGTACATGTAGAAACGAACACATTAGTATAGACATGCATAATGCATTGAATTCATACATTATATAGCATATATGCTGTCTGCTCAAATGTAGTGAATTTTATAGAAAATTAGCACTGAATTTCATAAAGTTTGATGGTCGATGGTGGTGCTTGTGATAACGACCATATTAATCTCCGAAAACAAATTACAAATTTCATAAAGTTTGATGGTCAAGAGTTTGTGGCCCTGTTAGATTTGTGATGCCAGGTTTTATAATTAGAAAGATTATTAGGCTCATGATCGCGATCCAAATTTGAAAGGCTTCAAATTTATTAATCTCCGAAAACAAATTACAAAATTAAAAAGACTCTAAGCAACATCAAACCGAAAAAAGAGAAAAACCCACATGAGAAAATAACAAGCTCCATCAATCATATGCCAAGTAGAACCCAAAGGAAGAGAATAACAAACCAAAGTTGGCAAGAAGCCAACAATGACAGAGCCCAAATAGACACCTGACACCTAAGACCCGAAACAACACCCTAAAAAAGATACACATCCAAATATCCCAAAAAGAAACACCCCACCCAAATCCTAACAAAACAAACAACACCCAAAGAGACACCTAAGAGTCAGTCAACATGTTGAGAAGCATGACCCTTTGCCCTTTCCTCATCTTCGGCTTGCATAATCGCAATTATTCGAATAACGTCCTTCTCATCACTCATGTAACGAATACCCATGATCTTGTTTACTGTCCAAATAACTTGATCCTCATCAAAGTGAGTCCTGCTCCAAATTATAATTATATATAACCCGATATCTGACTCGTTAGATACGTGCACCTCGACTAATTATAGAACACTAAAATTAACGATCGTGCAAAATTTCTATATATATATAAGTTGTCCCCAACAAGCCCTCCACAACGCATTTGTTATATCCATTGGATCATAAAACACCTTCATATACCTCCATGCTCTTGTCCCTTTGAACCTCCAGTACCCATAACATACACCTCTCTCTCTCTAAACGATGGCGGACGGGAAGCCTCAGGCCATTGGGATTCCCGTTTCCGGCCAGAACAATAGTATTACACCGATCCTGGCTTTCGATGCTCCGAAAAAACCGAAACGGAACAACTATGCTTTTGCTTGTGCCATTTTGGCCTCCATGACTTCCATCTTACTTGGTTATGGTATGTTTACCTCTCTGATCATCTGTGTTTCTGTTCTCAGAATCCATTTTCTCACTACAAGAAAAATTACATTGGGTGACGAATGAAAATCGTCACAAATTGCATGTTTTTCGTCACAAATAATATAGGTGATGAAAAAAAATTTGTCGACTAAAGGTTGTCGAGGATTCCTACCTGGTGACAAAAATTATTTTTCGTCACCTATAGTGCCTTTTGATGACGTAATATTTCGTCACCAAAACGTGAATAATTAATGACGAAATTTTTTTCCTCGCTTATTATGCTTTTGATGACAAAAAAATTCGTCACTGATGGGTCACATCGGTGAATATAAGGAATCGGTGACGAAAGTTTTCGTTGCAAAAGACGTTTTCATATAGGAAAAAAATCCTTCTTTCTTGCTCCTGCTGGGTTTCGGACCCGAGTCCCTTGAATTTTTCGCGCAAGCTCCGACCAACTACACCACACACACTTTTTAGTAAATATTTGAAATATCTAATATATAACATATACATTTGACATGAAAATATATTTCGAATGTAATTTTGAACCTTTAAACATTAAAATTAACAATTTTGATAACTATAAAAATTGTAGGCAATTGAGTTATTGTTCAACCCCAATTTAAATGATCACAATCAGAGTTTTTAGTAAAGAATTATGTCCGAAATACATTTAGTGACAAAACGCAATTCATAAATTTCGTCACGAAAGATACCCATTTGACGACGAAATATATTTTTCGTTGCTGAAAGCGTTAAAATGGTGACGAAATTATTTTTCGTCACAAAAGTTAAGAATTTGTTGATGAAATATATTTTTTGTCACCAAATGATTATCTTTGGTGACGAAAAATAATTTCGTCACCTTTTTTAAGCGTTTGGCAGCGAAAAATGGATTTCGTCGCCAAATGAGTACCTTTGGTGACGAAAATATTTTTTTTGTCGCTAAACATGTATAATTGGTGACAAAATTATTTCGTCACGGAAGTTGTCAAAACAGTGACGAATTTATTTTTTCGTCACCAAATATATTCATTTAGTGACAAAATTAAATTTTGTCGCCACTTTTTCGTGACGAATTTCGTCACGAATTTTCATTTTTCTTGTAGTGTCTCTCTGTTCTATTATGTATGTGTTTCTGTTTCGAGAACCAGCTTTTCGAAAATAAAGGAGTTCTCCGAATAGAACTCATTTTGCAATAAAACTGAAACTGTTTCTATAATACTACTAGAAAATCACTTCCATAAGGCTGTGGCATAATCAAAAGCAAATTATTTTTAAAGTTAACAATATTGGGGTAAAATATGGCTCACAATGGTATAATCAAACTTAACAACATTCTTAGAAATAATCAAATTTTGGGTTTTTGATAACCAAAACTAGCAACCTTTTTCAATAATCAAAATTTGTGGATCTCATACCACATAAGTTAACTGGTTCTAAAATTTATATACACACGTGATTCAAATGGTATTTTCTTCACCTGCTCTATATCTCATTTTCTTCAGCCACAAACTCTTTCTTTTTCTTTCCCTCCAAAAGTGAAGCTCATATCTTTCAATCATTTACAATTCAACTCATTGTCGCCGGATTAAGGTATTTCACTTTTTTTTTCCATTTTTATTTTATTCTTTTTCGTTCCTCTCCTTGTGGTTGAGTACATGAAGAACCTTGCATTCATTTACAAATTCAAGAACACATCTGTTTTTTTTTTTTTTTAGTACATGATTTTTTTTCCAAATTCATAATATGAGGGAAGAAAGTCACCAATTTTTTCTCCAAAATTAAGGGAGAAAATCGATATATTTTTGTCAAAAAAAAAAAACGTAATGGAGGGAAGTGATCAATGGTGGAAAGCATTTGTTGCCCCATTAAGGTATTTCACTTTTTTTTCCATTTTTATTTAATACTTTTTTCGTTCCTCTCCCTGTGGTTGAGTACATAAAGAACCTTACATATTTTTACAAATTCAAGAACACTTTTTTTTTTTGAGTACATGATTTTTTTTCCAAATTCATAATATTAGAGAAGGAAGTCACCAATTTTTTTCCCAAAATTAAAGGAGAAAATCGATATATTTTTGCCAAAAAAAAGTGTAACGGAGGGAAGTGATCAATGGTGGAAAACACAAGGGGAGAGAGAGTGAAATTGTAGTGTATCCCTTATTTTAGTTATAGACTAGAAGTGACCATTGTGGACTTCAACATTGTTAAGCTTAGCAACCTTTTAAATGGATAATCAAAAGCTGATGTGTCAACTTTTGATTATTCATTTTTGATTATGCCACTGTGGATGGCCTAATAGCCCCTTTGGAAAGGGTTACAGTTTTTTGGTGAAATCCCTTCTTTCCATTGAACATTTTGGCAAGAAATATACCAAAAAAAGTTTTGATTGGCCCTTCTCTTCTCAGCGGCCCAATCTTCCAAAAAAATGGTAAGATTTGGAGAAAAAGGGCTCTGCTTCCCTTTCTTATCTCTCCCTTTCTCACCATCCAAATGAGCTGCAAGAAATAGGAATAATTTGCACAAACAAGAAAAATATTGAAGTTTTTGAAACAAGTTTGAAAGGAATATTGGAAAGTTATTTATTTTGGAGGAATGCTAAGCACACAACTCTCGATAACAAACAAATTTGAAAGGAATTTTTGGGAAGTAATCTATTTTTTGAGAAACGACCGGGAATTATGTATGCAAAATGAATTCACGAAAAAAGAGAGAGGAGATTATTACGCAAGAGTAGTATTTGTGTTTTCAAAACGATTTCTTTAAAAAGTGTTGGCATACGAATTCTAAATCGGCAACCGAACAGGAAAACTTCCAGAAAATGGCCTGAGCTCATGACCTCCGGTCCCTCAGGATCCAGTCTGGTTTAGTTTTGAGCTTTTACGGTTCATTACGGAGACTTAAAAAATGATCAAAACGGTTCACTTTAAAGAGAACTCATTAGGGGTGAGAAAAAAACCGTCAAACCGTGAATCCAGTCCAAACCAATCCAAATCAAAAGATTTTGTTTGGTTTTTTAGTAGTATGGTTTGGATATGGTTTTAAAAAATTAGAATCCGCGTTATATGGTTTGGTTTGTGGATTCACGTTCACGGGTATGGTTCCAAACTGATCCGATCCATATAATATATATTTATATAGTTTAATTATGATTCACCAAATAAATATGGGAGCCTTAGTCAATTATTTTCCTAATTTATTGATCCTATTAAATCCACCGCAATATTTAGTTTTTTTCTTCCATGCCAAGATAATATAAACTAAACTTCTATATATCACGATTCACAACCCTTTTCTAATTTCCTATGATTATTAATTTATTATACAAAAAGCATATGGGATCACCAGATCAGGCAACTTTTACGGCCCAATTCCTATGTTTCTATACATGAAAACCAATTCCAATTCCAATTCATATTCCTATAATTCCTTCACTACGAAGACTAATTATCCTAATACTTTTCGAAGGTAATAGTTTAATTTAAAGCAAATCGTGGTTTAAAACCGAAACCAATCCGCATTTTAATGATTTGGATTGGTTTTGGTTATATGCATTTTGTGGGTTGGTTTGGTTCTTCAATTTTATAATCCGTAGGAATTGATTTGGTTCTTGGTTTACTATAAAACCGAACCAATCCGAACTATGATCACCCCTAGAACTCATATGGCAAACGATGTCCAATCCAAAGTGATTATGTTTTGGTCAGATTTACTAAATTGAATAGCTCCGATTATCTTTTCGCACGGTCCCAAGACTGACACGAATTGAAAAGAAGCTCAATGGATTCTTTGTTCTTTTTGTTTAAATTCAATAACCAAACCGATCGAACGAATACTAATATTTCAACGGTGCAGATATGGGGGTCATGATTAGTGGTGCCGGCCTCTTCATCCAAAAGGACCTGAAAATCAGCGACACCAAGCTGAAAGTCCTGATGGGGATCCTGAACGTGGGCTCCTTTGTCGCCGGCCGCACCTCCGACTGGATCGGCCGCCGCTACACCATCGTGCTCGCCTCCGTGATCTTCTTCGTCGGAGCACTCCTCATGGGCGTCGCCCCCAACTACGCCTTCCTCATGGTCGGCCGGTTCGTCGCCGGCGTCGGAATCGGTTGCGCCCTCATGATCGCCCCCGTCTACACGGCCGAAGTCTCCCCCTCTTCGTCTCGAGGATTTCTTACCTCGTTTCCTGAAGTCTTCATTAACGCTGGTATTGCTCCAAAAATTTGTTTTTTTGTTTTTCACAATTTGTATTCCATTAACTAAAATACGTAATTATTTTTTAAATAAATATTTATTTTTTAAATTAAGGGTTTAGCTGGAAAAAAGAGGAGGAAAATAATTTTCCTTCTCTCTTTTTTTTTTCCGTAAGTTGTTTTTTGTTTTTGTTTTCGGTGCCCTATGGTCCCACGTTTCCTTAAGAAATCAAAGTTACCGTAACTTAACTCATTTTAGCGATTTTTGTGCATGGTGTAAGTATATGGCAAATTTTTGAGTATCGGGTGGGTACCATGTGTGCGGTGTTTGTTCGGCACATTTGGGTTATTCAAAAGTGTATTGGACGGTTCAGATTAAAACCATCTCTCTCTTTGCACCTCACCACTCTCTCTTCTCTTTCTCTCCAAATCTAAGCATCCAAAACTGAAATGAATGGCTCGTATGTGCCGAGCGGGCATCACATGAAACCCACCCACCACTGAAATTTTCTCTCCTTAAACAAATTAAGATATTGTAAGACATTGGTTAGAAGGAATAAAAACGTGGCCTCATGTGCTGAGATGGAATTTGAAAATAATTATGTATTTTTCATGTGCTAATCAAAGATTTAAAATTTATTTTCTGAAAAAATATTTTACATTGAAAGAAACGAAGCCTAAAGATAATGTATCATGAGAGAATAAAACGAAATATAAAACATTTATAAAATTATGAATTTTAAGGGACCATATAGAGCAGTCCCGTCCATGTAGTATTCCAAATCATTTTATCATCACGTGATAGTACTATGGATCACCGGATTCTATGAAAAGGTTTTGAGTTTTGAAACACTGAATAATGAGACCACATTGTACACCTGCGAGAGTTGGTCCTGTTTGGCGGCCTTTGCCTAATTCTGAGTATCCCGAAAATGCCCCTGAAGGAGATATCATTGGATCTTTTTTTTCATTTTTGTTACTTTTCTTTTTTAAATTTTTGTAAGTTTTGCTTTAAATGAGAAGGATACAAAAAAGTTTTGAAAAAATTATGATCAACAGCTTAAAGGAGTTAACTGTAGACAACAATAATTTGAATTAGGGAAAATTTTAAAAAGAAAATAATTGAGAAATTTACTCACATATCCATATATATTTATTCGGATAAGAAAATAAAAAATTTCCTTTCACTAGTTTATAGATTTCAATTAATCTCTTAAAATAGAATAAAAGCTTTGTAAAATTAGCCACAAAATCAAGTTGTTTAATCATTTGTAAAATAACAGGATTTTTTTAAAAAAAAGAAAAAATATATGAAATGAAGAGATTAATAGTAGGATGAAATATAGTATTAGTACTCAAAGTACACACTTTGCTTCTTTTTTCTCCCTTTTCTTTCAATTTTGTCAATTTGATCCCTCAAGTGTTCTTGAATCTGAACCTTGATTGTCCTTAAGAGTTCTTACCTTGTTACCAAAGAATTTAAATACGAACATAACGGAAAAAATCCAAAAATCCAAAAGGCCCTTAGCAGAACTTAACCCAAATTGATTGTTGGATGAGCCTATTTTGGCTTTCACTTTTTCAGCCATTGTAGCACTGTTCTTGTTTTGTTGGGAGGTCTTGTACTTTTTTGGCTTTTTCCATCTGATGTCTTTCTCCGGGGGCTTTGGTGGGCACATGATTGTTGACATCCGGTATCAACATAGTTGGGATGTTCGGTCCCTCATTGTGATGCTTTCTTCCATTTCTTTGGCCAGCCAAAAAAAAAAAAAAAATTCTACGGAGTGTTAATGGCAGTACAACTTGATAATGATTGAAAAAAAAAGAATAATGATAAGTTTGCAAAATGAAAATGGTTTTTCAAAAAATCCGCATTTTATATTTTTTTAAATTGTATTTGGCCCTTCAGGAGAAAGCCAACCAAGCCAAGGAAAAACGATCCTAAATTTGAGTTTACGCCATATTTTCTGTCTTTAAATAGATGACAAAATACCACTTGTTTGCACTTAATTAAAATACACTATTTAGACAATAAAGCTAAGGAGATTGATCGTTTTCAATAATGGGTATTTTTGGACTAAAATACCGAAAATACTGTTAGCCAATAGCGTAAACTCACCCAAACTCACCCAAGTACTGATAAAAAAAACTTGTATTTTTCACCCATGTAGAGAAAATCTTTGCATTTTCTGTCCGCTAAATACCTACTAATCTTATTTCCATTGCTTTAGGTATATTACTGGGCTACGTATCAAACTACGCCTTCTCCAAGCTCCCGCTCCACCTAGGCTGGCGCCTCATGCTCGGAGTCGGAGGAATCCCGTCGGTCTTCCTGGCCCTCGGAGTCCTAGCGATGCCTGAGTCGCCCCGGTGGCTCGTCCTCCAAGGTCGACTCGGGGACGCGAAGCGAGTCCTGGATAAAACGTCCGATTCCAAAGAGGAGGCTTTGCTCCTGCTGGCCGACATCAAGGAGGCGGTCGGGATCCCCAAGGAGTGCGACGATGACATTGTTCAGGTGCCGAAACGCAGCCACAGAGAAGATGTCTGGAAGGAGTTGCTTGTCCACCCCACGCCCACCGTTAAGCATATTCTCATCGCCGGCATCGGGATTCACTTTTTTCAACAAACTTCTGGCATCGACGCTGTCTTTTTGTACAGCCCCAAAATTTTCAAGAAAGCAGGTATAGCAGAAAATAAAAGTAAGAAAATTACATCAACTTGGTATATTACAACATGCAATGGCAATTATTGTTTCAAAATCCAAACTTAGGACTTCGATATCTAACTAAAATAATTCATCTTTCTTTTGTGTTTATATTTTATTGCTAGTTATGTTTGAGAGGCCTGGGGCCCGAAATTTTGGCTCAAAAAGAGGGGCCACCCCCGTTAGGAATAATTATATATATTATTTGTTCAAAACAAAAAATCTATAAGACGCGATGGTTGGAATCCCGCCCATAACACTTCTTTTAAATTTTTATTTGTCCAAAAAAAAATAAAAACAAGGCTTGTGCAAAATCTGTTGCTACCAAGTTTTGAACTTGTGCCAAATAAACTACAAGGAGAAACCCAAGCCACTTCACCAAAGCATATTTTGCGTGCGTGAAATGTGGTGTAGATTTTTTAGATATCTAAATTATCTGTTATTATTGTATAATTGCGAAAAAATTTAAGGCCCCACTTAATGATTGGTCTAGGCCCCTAAATACTTTGGGTCAGCCCTAGTTTTGTTTTTTTCTATTTTTTGATTCTCTCTTTGAAACAACCGTATAATGGAGAAAAAAAGTTGAGAAAAGATTAACAAAAATAAATTCACGTTAGATTGCTCAAAGACAGTCTAAGATATAAAATGTATAGTTTTTTTTTATTAGTATTTTAAACTTTTCAGATTTCTCTCATGAAGAATCAAATAATTGCGAAATTATTTCCCGTGTTTACTATTTGTGGTGGCATCACTTGTCAGGTATAACGAACGAAGAAATGTTGCTACTTTGCATGGTGGCGGTAGGACTCGTCAAAACCGTGTTCATTCTCGTGGCCACATTTTTACTGGATCGGGTCGGGCGAAGGCCGTTACTCTTAACCAGCGTCGCCGGAATGATCTTGTCCCTCGCCAGTCTAGGGATGTTTCTAACAATCATAGACCAATCCAAGCAGAAACTATACTGGGCCCTAGCTATGGCCATCACCTCGGTGCTGGCTTACGCCGCGACCTTCTCCATCGGTATGGGGCCCATCACGTGGGTCTACAACTCCGAGATCTTCCCCTTGAGGCTGCGGGCCCAGGGGACAAGCATGGGAGTGGGTGTGAACCGCTTGATGAGCGGTATCATATCGATGACCTTTTTGTCCTTCTCAAAGGCGATTACCATCGGAGGGGTCTTCTTTTTCTTTATGGGAGTGGCTATGGTTGGATGGGTGTTCTTTTACACGCTGCTGCCCGAAACGCAAGGGAAGACCCTCGAGGAAATGCAGGTCTTGTTTGGCACCTTCTTCAGGTGGAGGACCACGATGAGGGAGTTGGAGAAGAACAAGAGTGTAACTGGTACCAACGGTGAAGTCGATCAAGGTAACGGTAACGGTCAGATTCAGATGGGGACCGCTAATAACTAAACGTTACTGATCTATTTATGTCCTTCAGTTAGATGGTTCGTATACAATCCGATGGATCTTGTTTGGATTGAAAGAAAATATGTCGAGAGAGAGAGAAAAAGAAAAGAAAAGAGATGCCAGTGATGTTAGAGAGAGAGAGAGAGAGAGAGAGAGAGAGATGAGAGAAGGGTAGATCAGACAAGTCATGTGTAATGTGGAGAGAAGGAAAAATAATATAGTGAAAAAAGTGAATGAATGGAAAAATATATCTTATAGCTTTCTCCAAGTTTGATATTGCTAGAGATTGTGTTGAGACTTGCGATTTGATTTTTTGGTCAGAAAGTCTATCCCATCTACTCTATTTCATCGCTCTCAAATTCACCGACGGTTTGGATTGTAAAAAAAACTCTTCAAGAAAAGAGTTAAACTCTTCTCTGAAAAAGTTTTTTTAAAATTCGGACCATTGATTGTCGAGACGGACGGTATAATTAAGCGCTGCGGTAAATTATTAATTACTTGATGCTGGAGCACCGTCACGTGAAAATAATTGTAAAGATGTTAGACTTGTCCCACATCGCTCATCTAAGTCACCCAAGCTTGGTTGATAAAATCTAGAAGGCTACTCCACCTATCGCCAATTGGTTTTAGGTTGGAACCCTCTAAGAAATTTAACATGGTATCAGAGCGGACAATAGATCTTGTGTTTGAATCCCACCGCTTACCTAATGTTAAAAAATTTACACGTGTTTTGCCCACTCATGAAGGAGAGCCTTGCTACACGTGAGGGGGGCATGTTGAAGGTATAAATAATAAAGTTGCCCCTCCCTCTAAAAGCTTAAGCTTTTAGAGTTAGGTGGTTGGTGGTTAACAATCTAATTTGGTATCAAAGCTAGGTTTCGGGTGGCCTCACATCTAGGGATGGCAAGTGTACCCGCCCCGAACGGGGCAGGTTTTTCAATCCATTTTCGGGGGTTGGGGTAAAATTTCCAAAACCCGCTCGGGTTCGGGGCGAAAGTACCCCGCCCCCGAACCCGCCCCGAAATTACCCGCCCCCCGACCCGGCGTGTGTGTGTGTGTGTATATATATATGTATTTATTTATATATGTATATATACTTATATACATGTTCTTTAATTTTTTTAGCATTAATCTAAAAAACAATGTCTCTTTACTGTCAAGTAGTCTAATCAAATTTAAAAAAGAAATAAAAATTGATATTTATTGGTGTTTAGTGGATTTTTTAAAAAGTTTTCTTCAAATATTTATAATAATAAATCCTACACATAAAGAAATGGAATGAAGTATCTAAAATACTGATTGCAATTCAAAGTTTAGATAAAATTGCGATACCAAAAGACACAAAAATAATTTCAAAACTTTTATTTTTTAGACAATTTTTATTTTTATTTTGCATTTTTTTAAATTTTTACTTGTAGTTTAATTTTTTTAATTTTTATGGGGCGGGGTGGGGCGGGTAAACCCATTCTCCGATCGGGACGGGGACGGGGGTACCCCAAAAAAATCGGGTCGGTTCGGGTCGGGGGCGGGTAATGATTTTCGGGTCGGGGTTGGGGTATGCAAAAACCCGCCCCGCCCCGTTGCCATTCCTAGTCACATCGTGTGGTCAAGTCTCCGTCACCCGAGTCAACTCATCAATTCATACCTCCACGTGCATCCGGGTTGCACGTGAGGGGTCGCCTGAGTCAAATCTCCTGATTTCCTCAATTCGTATCTCCACGTGCATCCAGGCTGCACGTGACGGGGAGTGTTAGACTTGTCCCATATCACTCATCTAAGCCACCTAAGTTTAGTTAATAAAATCTAGAGGCTACTCCACCTATCGCCAATTAGTTTTAGGTTGGAACCCTCTAGGAAATTTAACAAAAGACATATGTACGGTGCTATGCTACCTTTTGAGAGTCACTACAACACGAACAACCTTTTGCGAGAAAAATTAGTGAGGAAATTTTATTTTGTCGCTAAAGAATGACTATTTGCGAGGAAAATCAAATTTCCTCACAGAATCCATTTGACAAGGTAATAATAGGCGAGGAAAACAGTTTTGTTGCCCAAAGATCGTTTACGGTGAAGAATTTACGTTTTCCTTGCAAAAGGAAATTTAAGGCGAGGAAAAAATTTGGTGGCTACTATTCGCAACCCAATTCTTGCTACTCGCAGTCAATTGCTACCTACAAACCACCACCTTATAAGGAATTGCTACTTACAACCAATAAATTATTCATGAACTCCCCTTTTTGCCCTTCTATACAATAACCATAACATACATTCAACCCAACAATCCCATTCCTTCTTCTTCCGTTCGTTCCATTTTCTAACCTAGGTTTTCTTTCTCTCCAATCCATCCATAGCTCCAGTCGACTTCCACCACCCACGAGTACCATTACCGCCACCACCCGCCTACCCACCATTACCGCCACCACCAACCCCCACCCTACAGGCCCACCTCCCGTCTCTCTCTCCCTCCTCCGTTTCTTCTTCTCCTATTGCCCCGTTTCTTCTTCTCCTCCATCAGTCACCACCACAGCCACCACAACACCACTCTCACCACACCACAATAGCAATACAGCTTTGAGGCGAAGGAGGTGTGAGAAGAAAGCACAACACACCGGCATCACCAACTATTTAGAAGTTGAACATTGGTAAATTTTTGAATCTTGTTATTACGCAGGTGTTTTTTATTTTTGTTCAATTTTAGTTTGAATTTTTTTGAGAAACGCACAGTAAGTATGTTGCTATATCGTGTATTTCAGATTTGATCGAACATTAGAGTCCGTTTGTTTTCCACAGTTTCGGATATTAAAGTCTGATTGTTTGCCCCTATTCGGATTTTAAGATCTGAAATTTATTGCCTCATTCGGATTTTAGTATCCAATTGGCCGATTGGCCCCTATGTACTACAACATCAGCTGAATTTGTTAGCATAGCTCATTCGGAATGTAATATCTGAATTTTTTTGTCTCATTCAGATTTTAATATCCAAAATATTTGATCCCATTCGGACTTTAAATTATACCTGTAACGCTCCGATTTTCGGACACGTTAATTAAATCATTTTCAAATGATTTAATAATTCATAAAACTGATATATAAGAAATGAAATTTTATTAAACAAAGTTTAGCAAAGGAAACCTCAAATACCAAATTTAAACCTACTTAATTGTTTTACAAACCAACAAGATGAAATAGAGTTTGACAAATGTGATAACACTTATGAAAATTTAATTAAAGTACGTCAAAATGACAGAGCTTCTAAGGGTATGGTCTCCAAGGCTCAACAAACTCCTCTTCTTCAGTTGGAAGGTTCTCACTCTGATACGGCTCGTCTTGTAGTGGAATCTGCTCTTCAGTATCTTGAATACCTGGCATGAAACGCCAGCCCAACGGCACTATAATGAGTTTTGAAACTCAGTAGATAATCTCAAACCTACTAACCCCCTACCTTACAATTACATTCAAAAATAACAATAATATCACAATTGATAATATACGAGAGGTACAGAATAATAACACATCTTCTTTTTCTTTACTATCCATCATCTTACATGAAATCTAAGGATCATCTCCACGAGATCCTTTCCTCCCACATCCACTAACTACAACCGTCTCATGGGTCCACCCTTCCTCTTGCTTATCCTACACCAGGGTCCTAGGTGAGCGCACCTAAGTTATGTACCGAGCATGTTCTCACTTAAGACCATAACAGGAGGATCGAGTCATCCCATGACGTATCGTACATTAGGGTCGGACATCCACTACCCCACGTTAACTATAACCGTCTCATGGGACCCATTCTCTTCTCCAAAGAGAAACTTATCATGACGTATCATACATTAACGTCTCACCAACTATAACCGTCTCATGGAACCCATTCTCTTCCTCGAAGAGAAACTTTCCATGACGTATCATACGTTAGCGTCACAACACCGGGCCCCGCAAGTAACCTATTTCAACACAGGGCCCCATAGGTTACCCTTGCCATCACCATGGCTCAAATCACAATTCACATACTCACACTTCCAACACTTTACCAATTTCTATTTACTTAATATCGTCTATATGAGTCACTACTCGTAACCACCCCGTGAACCTAAGTCCAATCTAGCTATTACAACAATAATACTTCATAATAGCTTAATCAACAAACAACATGTATCTCAAAATGAAGGCAAGCATAGCAATTGGTATTGTGCAAGTATGTAAACACATAATATTTTATGATTGGCCGATGCCCTTAAGGTTCGTTGACAAGTAAATTGATAATAGTTTTTATTAATTTCTTTTTAGGGTCGTTAACAATAAAAATAATAATACCAAAAATAATTTTATTCTTTTCTAAACCTAATACTTTTAGTTACTAAATCCTTTTGAAGTAGAAAATAAATCACAAATCCCAAAAAAATAGTCATAGATGTATCCCAAAAGTTTAAAATTTTAGCACAGGAGGTAAAATAATAATTTCACGTAGGTTGGGATTAAATTTTAGTATAAACCAAAACACAGGGAATAAACTGTAATTTCTGACGAATGGCTTCATGATGACGTCAGTCATCATCTACCCAGAGCACTGTACGAACTTCTACACAGGTATACATATATATATATATATATCATATATCTCTATTATAAAACAGAAGGGTGTGGGGACAAGTTGTTGCAATGGCTCAGATTTGCTTGATCCAAGGGTTGACGTGTGTGTTTCAACTCTCTTAAGAAAGTGCCCACAATCTTTCAAATATTTCACAAAAATGTTATATCTTCTTTTTACCCAGCAGCTTTTGTCGATTGGGTTCCCCCCCCCCCCCCCCCCTCCCCCTCTCTCCCCTGTCATCTTTCAAATTCCTATCGAGATCTACAAATCCCGTCAAAAACTAGGCCAAGAAACATTTTTTTCGATTATCAAAAAAAAAAAGAAACATTCCTTTGGAATTTTTAATTTATTCCGGCGAGCTGGTTGAAGAAAGCTGCGTAAAAGTTGGGTTAAGAAAGTTCCGTGAAAGCAAAGGTAATTGGTCTAACAAAGAAACCATTTTTTGAAAGCCGTGTGAAACATTCTTTTGGGATTTTTTTGAGAGTTTTTGGTGTCTGTTTCTTTCCAGGGTGCAAGTAGTGTTTAAATTTCAATCTAGCTGCTGTTTCGGGTGGAATTTGTGTCTATTCCGAATATTCAAGAAATTTGGGTGATTTTTTTGGTGTGGGTGGGTGGGTGGGTTGTTAAATGTTACACATAATCGAGTTTTGTTATTTTGATTCCTCTTGACGTTCCGTTTTGAATAATAGTTTAATAGTGTAGTCTACGAGCTAGGTCCATATGTTTTCAGGCCCTTCTTTTTCTTTTTCTTCCTTCATTTTTCTGTTATCATGGGGGTAGTGTCGTAGGCATAAGCAAGCACTATGCATCCAGTGATCGCTTACACTGAGGTATTTCAACCAAAGCCTGAAGCTTTTTTCGATAGCCTGTTTTTTTCTTGCGGACCGAACTAATTTTTTTTACTCCTTATATGGTTAGTTTATGGCGTTTGATAACTATTAGTGATTGAAGTTACATTGAGATTTTTGATTTTTGGATTCTAATATGTTCTTTCATTTCTGCAAAATGGGTTTAATGTATGTGGTGGGGGATCCATAATAGTGCTATTTTAACTTTTTTACTTGGTATTTACTGAGATTCCATAAGCAAATTGATAGTTCTTTATAGCTAGCTTAAAAGTTTAGTTGGGGAAGTGTCGTACGCACGGATAATTTTCTTTCGTGTCACTAAGAAAATGATCACATATTACACATTAATGAATTGATTTAGTGTTTGAGCCACTAACTAGCAAGTGCCATAGGCACAGACAATTCCAACCGGAGTGCGTAGTGCCGTAGGCACGGGTAAACACTAGTATATATATATATATATATATATATATATATATATATATATGGTTTAATCCGGAACTTTGATCGGGTCGTGTGATCAATCCCGACATCGAAAATGGGCTTTTTATACCTTTCCGGAATCGTCTCAACAAGACGAACAAGATGAACGGATCAGATTTTCCATATGAATAGTTTCACAAAAAAAAAACAGATCTGAACAGAAAACGGGAATTTTCGATTTCTTCAACGCACAATGCATGGATTTGTTTCTTTTCAATTCCTATCATTACAACTAATATAATAACACATTTATATACTTAGGAGAAAGTAGAGGAGCGATTATACTACCTCGAATTCGGTTACAAGCAAGAAAAAAAACGGATTCTGGATGGTTTCAGAAAAAGGAAAAAGACGGTGGCGGCGGAGAACTCGGGGCTGACTTTAGTCGAGCGGTGGGTGTTTCTCTCCACAATTATGCAGCTACGAAAATGATCTGACTATCAATTTTCGGATTATAAGAGGTGTGGGTTTTGTATAGAGAAGTGAGAGAGAGGGGGTGCAAGTGTAGAGATAGTAGGAGTGTGGGGGATAAGTGTGGAGGTGATGGAGTGTGAGAGGGAACTAAGAGAAGGAGAGAGAGTGGGAGAGAGGGATGCTGAGAGTGGTGAGAGGAAATCCCATAAATTATGGGATGGAAAAATGTTAGGGTGTGGGTGAGTTAGTTAGGAGAGAATACAAGATAAGTATAAATGCATATATATATATGTAAGGTTTAGAATTATCTTGAATAAATACTTATGATTAATTCTAATTATACATTTAATCAAGTAGTCATATTAATGAATCTAAGTAATTAACGAATTAAACATTAACATTTCAAATTTTTATTTATCTAAAATTTAGGAATGTTACAATACCCGAGTTGTGTATGTATTTTAGCCCAATTTTGTAATCGGTCTCCGTAAGTTTTTCACTCTAGACGTTTTCATCATATGGTGTGAACCGATTAGACAATGACACGAACCATTGACATTGTTCGTGTCATTGTCCAGGAATGATTAACAAAATTTTTGAATTTTAATATGTAGCTGAATTTGTAAGGTAAGGTCATTCGAAATTTAATATCTGAAATGTTTTGCCTCATTCGGATTTTAATATCCAAAGTATTTTACCCCATTCGGACATTAGAGTCCGATTTGTCCCCTCTATTTCAGTCATTAGAATCCAATTGTGTGAGAGCCCATAAACATTCATAACATTACCCCACTCAGAGTTCTTTCTTCTCCATTGAAAAATAATAGGAAAACCCTAATTTGGCTTGAAGAACTTGAAGTAATTTCTTGGAGTTTGACATGTAATCTGAAAATTTCTCTTCTTGTGGTAAGAAATCTTCCTTAAACTATGAGTATTGATGAATATGTGTATATAGAATCAACCTACATGGAAGAGATTTAAGAATTAGGATTCTATAGTGCTTACATGGTGATTTTATACTTAATTCATCTTAAATTCTCAAATATTGTTAATTGGTATGGATATTATGATTTTGATCATGGAAACCCAAGATTGATGCATGTTGGTTGGTATATAGATGGATTATGAGCATGAACTTGTAGAATTTTGAAGTTGTTTACTACTATTGATGTTGAGAAATTTTGGAAAATCTGGGCAGCATCCAAAGCTGCGTTTTTCATCAAATTTGTTATACTTAGACAAGTTTATTGGTTATGGGTCCTTTCGAGTCTTAAAGATAGTTAAGTTGGTGTTGTTTTGGTGATGGAATCATTAAAAAATATGAAGTACACGATTTGTAATGAATATTCGATCACAGACTGCTCTGCTGAAAAACTGTGTTCCTGCACAGAATTTCTGACTTTGAGATTGAATTTGAGTTGGTTCTCTTGCTTATAAAATTTCGGGAAAAATCAAGGATGAACTTTGATGTGTTATTATGAGTTATACCAAATCCCAAGTCATTTGGGTGTATACTTTAATCTTGGCAGATTTTACAAATTGGTGTGACACTGCTGGAAATACTTTGACCGTAGCATGTGGTCTAAGTTTGTGGAATTAATTGAGCGACCTAACGAGGTCGTATTATTCTAATTTTTTGAGTAGTTTCTGTTCTATATATCTAATTTGATCTTATAAATTCGTGGTTCTTAACTCTGTACGGATTAGTCTTTAAAAATACAACTTTGAGTCTTCTATTTGGGAGGGACATGCATTTCATGCATTCATATGTTGTTTTGTACAAGTAACTTGATTTTTTTCTTTTTGTAAAGGTGATTTGGTGATATCAATTGTGTACTAGGTGTTAACGAGGTTCTGAGGTCGTTCAAGATACGTAGGCCGTGAGCGACGTGTTGGTGAATCTTTTGTGTAGAAGTTAGAGGTGGGGTTTTCTTGACACTTGGCTCATATTTTATTACATGTGCAAGTCTTATGCCAATTTAATACTTCTCTTATGAGCTTGAAAGTAAAAAGCTTGTTGATGGAAAGTTTTTGTCATGTTACCATTGATAGATGCTGATATAATTCTATAGCCAAGGTTTATGTGGCCTGTCGTTGGTATTACCTGACACAGTAGTTTATTCTTTGTTAAACTTCGTTTTTGGTGTTTCTAGACACGGGGTGTGACACCGATTGATGTATCTTTATTCAAAAATTAGTATCCAATTCACCTACCTTTAATTCAAGCGTTAGACTAATGTATTATTTGTAATTTATAGAAAATGCAATGACACGAGTTCCTCCTACTGTTTCTGCAAGGAAGAGGAAGGCTGAACAAGCTTTAATTTTGGAAAGTAAAAGAGGCAAAACACGAGGACGAGGGCAAAGGCAAGAGGTTGGGGGTGAGGAGGATGTGGTGGTTGAGCAACATCGTGAGGTAGACTTTAGTACCTAGTAGGAAAATAAATACTATAGTTTTGTATGTGTTTTCATATTAGTCAAATGCAATAATGTGATAAACCTTGATTCATGTATAGATTCGTATCGTTTTTGCGGAAATCGTACGATTTTGACAACTACGGTTCTAACGTATTGTTTGCAATGTATAGGAAATGAAACGAGTTCCTCCTACCGTTTCTGCAAGGAAGAGGAAGGCTGAGCAAGCTTTAACTTTGGAAAGGAAACGAGGCAAAAGACGAGGACAAGGGCAGAGGCAAGAGGTTGAGGTACATTCAGACGTAGAGGAGGATGTGGTGGTTGAGCAACATGTTCAGGTAGAGAAGGATGTGGATGTTGAGATACATTCGGAGGTACAGGAGGATGAGCTACATGTTGTTCTACGGGAGGATGAGTCACATGATAATGTAGGGGAGGATGAGCCACATGCTAATGTAAGGGAGGATGAGCCACATGTTGATGTACGGGAGAATGAGCGTGAGTCCGATCAACAGGAGGACGAGGTACATGAAAGTTAGAATACAATTTTGTATTTCTATCATTGAATTGGATAGATATATTTTACTCAACTACTACTACTACTACTCTAGAATTTTTCGTTTATGTTTCATTTATAATTCATTTATTAGAATAAACTATTGTTTGCAATATACAGGAAACGACACAAGACAGAGGACGGGGAAGAGGCCGAGGACGGGGGAGAGGACAAGGACGGGGGAGAGGATGAGGGAGGGGGCGTCAGGCGAGGCAAGAGGAGGTAGACGTTGAGGCAGTTGGTCCACAAGATCGGAGTTTGTTAATTGATTTTAGGAACCATGTTGTTGTTGATATTTGGAACGGTATGGAGCGACCATTGCTGAAACTGCACTCACATGGACGTAATTTGAAGAAGTGGTCAATAGCGGAGGCAAATGAGAGGTTACTTATGAGGGTCAGAAGTTCAGGATTGTTTCCACTTTCTCAGATTATTTCTTCATACTGCAACAAAGTGTTATTGTCTGCCTTTGTGGAGAGGTGGCATCCGGAGACAAATAGCTTTCACTTTCGATTTGGGGAGATGACTATTACACTGGATGACGTGCCGCAGCTTGTTGGGCTTCAAGTGGAGGGGTTAGCGGTGCATGCAGTGGATAAGACGAGGGAGGAGTGTTTGGCAATGGTACATAGGTGTCTTGGTGTGACGGCGGACGTTGAGAAGAATAAAGTTACAACAAACAATCGCGTTGAGTTTGAATGGCTGATGGAAACTTTTAGTGAGGTGGTAGATGGGGACTCGGAAGAAATGGTTGATTGTTGCGCACGGGCTTACTTGCACTATCTCCTTGGCAACACTCTATTTGCTGACAAGACTGGAACAAAGGCGCTCTTCGTATTGTGCAAATACGAGGAGAATAAACTAATTTTTTTTGGTGTTACTCAAACATTAGATGTCGTTACTCCATCAATATTCATAAATGATAGTGTTGCTCAAACATTTAAATGATGGAAAATATGTTTAATTAGGACAGTGCTTTTCAAGCCACTTGCTCGAAAATTAATGTTGCACCATAGCATATATACATCAGTAATATTCTTACATTACAGTGAAAAAATGTTAAAACATTTTGTAACCTCAACAACTCTTTTGCTATATATTATCGGTGTCCCAGATTAGTTTAGTCACACCACCTCGAGCAACCCCAAGCTTGAAATTCGCGACCACGAATTTTCAAGGATTTCAAAATAATTTGGTTCAAGATGAGAGCTTAATTGAATCTGCGAGCTCAGAAGATAAACCCTCTTATTTTTTATCATGCTCTCATTGAACCTTGAGTTAATCTCAACAATCATTTCCTCTATATACCAATTTTTCTCGACGTACTCAAGTGTTGCAGGAACCATTTCAAAATTACGCTTCAAAACACGAAGGCGCTCCTCGTATTGTGCAACACTCGATGAAAGGACGACTAGGCCCCAACTGCAAATAAACTCCTCCCACATCTTGTCATCAAACATCTTTCTACACTTGGCTAATACGTTTTTGCCAATATGCCACCTACATAGGAGGTTGGTAGCATGAGGGAAAACATTTGTGATGGCATTCATAAGCACCAACTCCCCATCCGTGACAATAACGGACGGAAGCGCGTTGGGATCCATCATGCCTTTTAGCTTCTCCAAGACCCAAATGTAGTTTTTCATTTTTTCACACTCCATAAAAGCAAACGCTGCACAAAAAGTCATCTCCGTTGATGTTACACCAACAATTTGAAGTAAAGGAAACTTGTACTTATTCGTATTGTATGTGCAATCCATTATTAACACGTGGGGAAAAGCACGTAATATCTCCCCGGCAGATGGGGGAGACCAAAACAACTCCGTGACATTCTAAGTCTTGTTCCCACGGGTCCAATGAACATAGTGGTACTTTTCTAGCCGATCCAACAAATGTTGCATTTGAGTTTTTTCAGCTTTCTCTATCACTCTATACTTTTGTCGTACATTGTACACGGTTTTGATAGACGTTATGTTCTCAGGATCTTGAACCTTCAAATGGGTTAGGATTTCTCTGGGTTTCACCAAAGCAACTGGCAAATCAACCACCGTGCTAGTCTACTCTGCCGACAACCTCCCGGCATACGAATGACCCTCCAAGTACACCGCTGGAGGATGGTTGTGGGTGCCATTATAGATAGAGACAGTCCAACCATCATTGCCCTTTACAACTTTCAATTCAAATGGGCATTCACATTTTTGGTGCCCGTGGACCGCACTCTCTTCTTTACAGCTACCTCCTTCCCATCAACTTTCTTCACAATCGACCTATACTTACCACTCCTTTCACATGAAAACCTCATCCTAGGTGTGCGATTCTTAATACATTTCTCAGAACCCTTAATCACAATGATAAACCCGTGTTGTTTACCAGTGCATCTTATCCAATCTACCAACGCTTCATCGGATGGAAAAATCTACACACACATAACAAAAAATTATAGCCCGTAATATAAGATTGCACAAGATAAACACTCTATCAAAAAAAATACTCATCGTCTCCGTTGTAAAATGCTCCGTATAATCGTATGGAGGACAAGTCGAAGTAGGTATAGTCGATGGCCCTACATAACTACCAAGTGTTGAAGTGTCACCCTGTAACACTCAAAGACAAACCAGGTAAGTGTAGGATTCTAAGCAGTTTTATTCAGATATTAATATCTGAAAACTGGCACTAGATTCGGATATAAGAGTCCAACAATGTTGACAATATTCGGATATTAATATCCAAATAGTTGTACATAATTCAGACATTAGAGTCTGAAAAGTTAGTAAAGTTTTGGTACTGTGTATCCTACTGTAAGTGCAGGATTCTCTGCAGTTTCATTCAGATATTAATATCTAAAAACTAGCAATAAATTCGGATATTAATATCCGAATAGTTGTACATAATTCAGATATTAGAGTTCGAAAATTTGGTAAAGTTTTGGCACTGCGTGTCCAACTGTGTCGGGCCAGAACTGAAATTGAAAATGGAGGGCTTCTGAAATTGAAATGGGCGGGCTTACCTCTTGCTGCGATTTTTGCTCCGTCACTACAACATCTGTGACATGTTTCTCAACATCCATTGTGTGATCTTCCGACTCCAAATTGTGGTGTATTGATGGGTCAACTTTTTCTTGTTTATCAATGGAGGGAGAAGAAGCAATCGAGGTTTCCATTGACAATGTAGGAAGAAGAGGAAAGGAGGAAGATAGGCAGACTTGGCTGCTGGTAGGAGGGGCCTTGTGGTGGGTGATGGCAGCTGGGTAGGGATGAAAATGGAGGAGTTTGAATGGGGGAGGGAGGAGACGTTTCGGGAGGGAGGGATGGACGGGAAGATTTTTTGTGGTTGTATGTTCTGGGAGGGAGGGAGGGAGGGATGGACATGAGATGATTTTTGTGGTTGTATGTAATGAATTATGTAAGAGGGTAAAATGGTCAAATAACATGAGATTTTAGGGGTAAAATGGTCAAACTGAATAAGGGCATTTTTGTCCATAATTGATAAAAATTTTAATCGACTGCGAGTAGCAAGAAGTGCGTTGCAAATAGCGCCACCAAAAATTTTGTCGCTAATTTTTCCCCAACTTTTTGGCGCCACTCAGGGGAAAAAACCTGATGGCTTGGCGGGACTCCGAATTTCCGTACAAGGCGAAAAATTGCCTCTAAAATTAAAATAGGGTTAAACGACGTCGTTTGGGAGGGGTTAAATTCAATGAATTGAGAAATTCCAACTCACAATTCCTCTCTTTCCCTCTTCGCACATCTCTGTCCCTCTCTCTCTCCGAAGTCGACGATGATTCTGAAGTCGACGTTCTGAGCTCCACTCGCCGGAGAATCTCAGGAATACAGGTATAATCCACTCCCTCTCGTATCCCATGCCAAGTTGGGTTTTTCTTTTGTAGAAATCGTTTTGTTGGCCGATGATTCCGAAGTCGACGATATGGGTAGTGGGTTTTTTTCTTTTTTAAAAATTGGTCTTCGTTGTTCTCCCTCTCTTATCCTGTGCCAAGGTGAGTTTTATCTTTTGTAGAAATCGTTTTGTTGGACGATAATTCCGAAGTCGACTATATGGGTAGTGGGTTTTTTTCTTTTTTAAAAATTGGTCTTCGTTGTTCTTGATAGATCGGAGGTGGAACTAGTTTCAAAGAAGAAGTTTTGGCTGATTTGGGTACTGAATAAACAATATTTTTTCTTTAAAACCTAAATTCCCCAAAAAGGGTGCCGACAGCTCTCTGTTATTGTTCTCAATGGAGTTGGAACTAGCTGCAAAGAAGTTTAGGCCCATTTGGGTAGTGAAGAAACAATTTTTTTTAAGTTTAAAACCCAAATCCCAAAAAAAATGGGGCTAATCGCTTCACTTCGCTTCGAACTCAACTACTGGGGGTCAGAACACACTGTCAGGGAACTATAAAATTGAACACTTCTAGGAATGAGTATTTTATTAGATATGTTTGTGCTATTGTTTTGTTTGTATCATTCTCACAACTCTGCGGCTAAAGAATCTTCAAAGGAGGGACCACTAGAGTATAAACAAGTACCGGTAGTAATATTATGTTAGAAAATCGGCCCTTGTTGTCCACCTTAAGTTATAATATATTACATGTTTAGTTTATTGCCTTTCAACTTTTCACTCATGTTTCGTATTCTATTCATCTTTAGCCAAAGAAAAAAAGAAGAGGGGGTGAATCGGAACCTTTGTATACGTTGGTAGGCTTTCCATATGTAACTAAAAAGTGACCTCTTTATATTTGTCGAAGAAAAGCTAACCAAGGTAATACAACTCCCACTCTTTGTCACCCTCCTTCTTTTCATAGTTATTAACTATAAGTTAGATATGCGTGTTTTGTAAATGAAAATATGGATAATATAAAAAGAAAGGGGTGTAAAAAGAAAAGAGTTAAGAAAAAACTATGCAAACCTGACAAGTAATGCTTTTTAAAAAATATTTACAACTCAACATGTCTTTTATCGGAGAAGCAGAGGACTAAAGGCTAAAAGTTCGGCGGAAAGGTTTACTCTCGAATATTTTATATGCTTCGGGGCAGGCTTTACTTTCTTGGATGGCAAATCTTGGACTTCAAACACTTCTCCTTCAGTGTGTTTTAACTAGGTTTGCAGTATTTTCTGTGTTATGGACGTTGGCGTGCATCAGTTTTTAACTTCAATTCTTGTTGTTTTGTCGCATTCAGTGGATTTTCCTCTCTAATTGCTTAGATGCCTGATCTTCTCTTTCACTAATTTGTGGTCTTTAGCTTAGGAGAGCCCTCCTTATGGATGGTATAACTTGATAACTGAGGAGATGATTTTTCTTGTACACATGGGTAGCATGGTACTTTAAAATGATTTGGAAATTCACCAATAAAAAAGATCATGATTCCGCCTATTACTTCGAAGGACCTGTATTTAGAAAAAGGATTTAGGGAGACATGCATACCCACATCCATGTCTTTTTTATATTTATTTAAGGATAGGTACACGTACATAGAAAAACAGTAGGTTTCAAAGGTTAGAAAGTACGAATTTTTGCACATTGGGACTAATATTTGGTTTTTGGGTAGTTTTGAAATATGCTTGTGAAGGTTATAGGTGTGTAGGGTAGGATGGCGACGGCAGGGGAGGTAGGAAAAGGTTAAAGAAGCAATGAGAGCTTATTGAGGTCAATTTACATTTAGTTAAAAACCAGATGGTTGTATTGTAAAATAGCTAGTTTTGAAAAGCCAGGCATATATGAGAAAGAACAGGACAATGACAATTTATACTCATACCTGCCAACTGTCCAGCAAAGATCTCTTCCATAATCATGTCCCTAGCTATCTTTTGAAGCCCATATTACTACTGCTAGTTGCTTGAGTATAGCTACCTGTTATCATTGCTCATATGGTGCTCAATTGCTATATCTACGGTCCAGCAGCTGAACAGGTCTGTTACTTCTGATGTTTAGTAGCTTGACAGCTTTGCCAGTTCTAGCTTCCTGTAAATGAGCTGAATCCTTGGCAATTGATGCTTGCTGCTGATTCTGCTTGCTGCTGATTCTGTTTGATGTTGTTTGTTGCTGCTGCTGGCAGCGGACAACTGCTGTTCTGTGGTTGCTTGTTGCTTCATTTGCTTCGATATAAGAGATAACGCCCCAAGCGTAGGGCCTATTACGTCAGTTGAAGCATAATAATCCGAAAGACCGGGATCGTACTCAAGGGAAAAATTAAAACGGCTTTGCTGGATTTGTAGATGCAAGTAAGGGCTTTCGGCTTTTAGACAGCCGACTTGGTTTTACGTGTGTAGTGGAAATGAAAATTGGCTAAATTGAAAAGCTAATAAACTAAGATAAAAGACAGGTTAGGTCTAGGAATTACTAACACTCACTACTCAAGTCAAACTGCATTCCTCACCCTAATACGCGGTTCAGGATACACAACTAAGGTTCCTGAATCGAAAAATAGAATGGTTCAAATACCAAGCTAGCTCTAGAGTTTATTTAGCAAATGCCTCGTGCGACATAGCTCCAAGTATCATGTGTGGTAGGTAGGCGATACTCCTACCTACACATGATCAATGAGATTAACACCTTAGCGATTTGACAAATAAACCTGAACCCCACATCGATTCTCGAACCAAAGGTTTTAAACTTTATGATGAAAACCGTAATTCTACTTGAGCCATGAGGTGCTAATCACCCCATGACCTAACCTTGGAAAACTACTCACCCATATCTATTGAGATAGTAGCAAGTGAAAATCTACTTAACATAATGAAATAACAAGACTTGAAATAAACTAGAGATTAAGATAGATCGGGAGTAAAGCAACAACTTTAATTAAAGCGACAATATCAAAAACTAACAAACAAAGGCAGAAATTAAAATATTCAAAGTTGAAAATGAAGAACACTCAAGAACAATAACAAATCTAGATCTAGATCTAAAATTATGTAAGCAAAATCTATTCTACTTGTTTGTACAATGACATCACTCGCTTTTATACTCCAAGGTTCGCGCACAGAATATTCTTAAGAGATGCTCTGTAAGTGCCTCCGAAGCCCTCGGTATCGATGGAGAAGGCCTTACGCTGGTCTGCTAATGAACTCGGTACCGATAGGATGAATTACTTGGTATCGATACCGAGTGGCTTATCTGCTGTCGCTGGAAGGGGCTCGGTACCGATAGAAGAAATAGTATGGTATCGGTACCGAGCTGCTTATCTCCAGCACTTGACTTTTGGTCCACGCCTTGGCCTTTCGTGCCGTCGGGTCCTCTCCGAGTCTTTCCGGCTTTAGCATTTGGGGCTCGGCTACCTTCAAGGGTCATCCATAGCGTTAACAACAGCTTATTTGCACGAGTTTTCCTGAAATATCTTAAAAACACCTTACGTGCAAATATAAAAGAAAATAACTAATTTAACGACATAATTAAACTAAACTAAGGACTTAGCGCACCCTTAATGGCATTGTCGGGTGCTTATCACTCGTCGTCTTCTACTGCTGTTGTTTTGCTTGGTGTAGGTACTTCAAATGGTTACTGCCTGTACTGAATGTAGCTAACTGTTATGACCGTGTTCCCTCGTCTGCTGTTGTAGCTTTATGGCTGTCCTTTCTGTGTATTCCTTCTTTTGGCATGTGTTTCCGTCCCATCTCTAAGATGGAATTGAAACACGTGGATTTAAATCGGCCTAGCTATATAATGTAGTTGGTATTACTTGGGTTAGATGGTTGCTTGCCTATTTGGCCCAATTGGTTCATTTTCCTTTTAGCCCTTGGCTTAGATCAATGTAGCCACTTGGCTTAGCTCATTTTTCTCAATCTTTGTTTTTCTTTTTTGATTCCTCCTGGGGCATGCCCTTGTAGGCTGTACATTCGCTTAGCCTCTTTTTCTATTTCAAGCTATTTTACAAACACCCCCCCACCCCCACCCCAAAAAAAAAAAAGCTTTGACAACACATCTTTGACCAAAAGGAACAAATAAGGAGAGAGAGGATCTCCTTGCCGAAGACCCCTTTATGGAGAGACTTTGGTTCTCGATTCGCCATTGGCCTGCACCTCAAACTTAACTGTAGCAACACATTCAATTGTCCATTGTACCCATTTTTTGTGGAAACCCATCTTCAACATCACAGCTTCTAAGAAGTCCCATTCTACCCTGTCATAGGCTTTGTTAAAATCCAACTTGATTGCCATAAAATCTTCCTTCCCTTGCTTTTTGCGTTTAAGAAAATGAAAAGCTTCATGGGCAATGAGGATATTGTCTTGGACAAAATGGTGTTTGACCTAATGCTTATGATGTTTGTATTGGTTGTAAAGAGCCGGATGTTGTCAACTAATTCATTGAGTGTGTGTGTGTGTGTAAATAGTCGACGTCATTACTTAGAACTAGGTTTTCTTGGATATCATGCAACAAGATGCCCTCGATAGACAATGGTGACAACAAATTCATGTAGATTGATTGGGACTCAAGGTTTGGCTTGGTTATGGAGGTCACTACTTGTTTCCAAACTTCTACTGTCATGATTTTTACCGTTTCCATCTTTTCCTTTCTTATGTGGGTGTCTTAATATCTATATGTACACTGTGATTTGAGTTGTAAGTCGTCTGGGCCTTCTTCCTAAGGAGGTTAGTCTGTCAACTAAAAGAGTTGGATACAAATGAACACATTCTTGCAAACCTACTAGGATGGAGTGATCAAGTCAAATGTGACAAACCATAGATGCAGATGTTCAACAGTTGGGGTAATGTTCAGTGGTAGAAAAAATAATTATTGTGGTGTGATGTCTTAATTAGATGAGACATATTTGAGGTTTACCAGCATATATTACATGGACGGCTGTAGTGTTAGAGAGTACATGATAATTTGAATACAGTGTAGTGGTTGTTTTTAGAGTTGCCAAAATTGACTTGAACACATTTCATATGATCTGGAACTATGATATGATCATCAGCTGCATCAGGTGGATGGAAATTCGTCCAATTGGAAATTCGTCCAACTGCTCTAAATTGTATAGCCTATGGCAGCAAACTGCTGTTGCTGTTCTGCTGTTGTTTTGTTGCTACTGACTAGTTAGGATGCTGTTTTGCTGCCTTATTATGCAGCTGGTTGCTGCTGTTCTTGGTTGTTAACTCAGGCAGCAATCAAGCTGCCTTATTCAGCCTTGTGTTCTTTTGTGACTTTAGAAAATATTGTAAAATCCAAGTGTTGCTGTCCAGTTTGAAAGGCCTAGTTTGTGTTCTTTTGATGCTGTCCATGTTGTACAGGCCTGTGGCATATTCATGTATAATTTGGTTTTGTATAGGCCTGTGGCTTATTAGTTTTAGTTCTTCTCGAGAATGAACGATCTCATAAACTTTGTCCATATGCTGAGGAAAGCTATAGGTAGGATTTCGTACAAGTGGTTTTGTATGATTCACTCACCGAGTTTCTAGCAGTTTAGACCACGGACAATTCACTCTACCGTAGTAATCGGATTGGTTAGAATGTAAAGACAAGATCAGATGATGTTCGATAGGGTTTGACTAAGTTCTTTATGTCATTTACTTCAACATTTGCATTGCTGAAGTGATCTGAATGGGATTTTTGTATATTACTTGTATATAGATGCTAATGTGGTTGTGGCTTCCCATGTAATAATTTGGATTATAGACGTTTTTCCCTTCTGTTTTCCTATCTTTCTTCATTTTAATTTCTGCAGCTTTGCTCATTAAAAAATATGATCTGGTTGCTCTACGGAGAGAGCTTTCTTTTTCCTTGATAGCTTATGGTAGATGTCAGGCCTCGAATCATCAGTTGGACGAGGAAAAACAATGCGAATGATATAGGGGGAATAGGAAGCTGGGAAATGATCAAGAATCACATGAGAAACTAACTACTAATGCTGACAAGCGACAAGTGATTTCTTCATAATGGAATGAAACATGGAAATAAAATCCAAGATGCATGTTGGATGATTGGTTGAAACTAGAGAACTGATAAAGTCCTTGTGGTCACTAAGTACATAATGAATGTCATGGGTTGACACTCTCAACTAGTGTGCCACAGAGCTTAGAGTTGGGATAAGGCACGGTGGATTTCCTCTTACATATTTTTGGAGTTCCTGGGCAATTTTTTTGGAGAGAATCCATTTCCGGTCGCTTATGCCTATGTCTAAATTTAAGTTCTCAATATTACTTCTATTGCGTTCCATTTAAGGTTAGTGGGGGTTATGATTTTTCAAAAGGTATCTCTAATTCTTAGGCTGGAAACACAAATCTTTAATCGCATTTTAGGTTAGAAATGTTGAAGGTCTCCTTTTTATTTTTCTTAGCGGACTTCTTTTTATTTTTCTAACCCAGCCGTCTGCTTACACTAATACATTTCGAAGTGCTTCAGCGTTGTGCCGGCAACATTGTAGGATCTTTAGGCGGTGCGTCTGTCTTGTGTTGGAGGAGTACTTGTAAAGACACCCTGAAGTGGTTTTTCTCTTTTTGCTCTAGCAAAGCCTCTTTCTCTTTTTCATGTTTTCGGGCAGCTGCATGTTTGATTTTCAGATGTATGCATGTGATTCAGATTTTAGTTGTGCTTGTGTGATAATGATACAAGGCTAAAAAGTTCATGCCATATTCACTTCAAAATCAATTTTCTACGACTCCTAAAAAAAATATTTGCAACCAAATGTTTTTTTTGTGTGTGTGTTTCAAGCAGACATATTCACTTCATTTGTATTTTTACAGAGATTACGACACATTAGCAGACTACGTCATCAACTACCATGCATTCGCCCTCTACTACCAAATTTGATATACTTCGAGTGAGCTCTCTCTACCTCTATCTCCCCATTTCATGTTGTAAGCTATACAAAAATTATTGTGATTTGCACTTGGCGGTGGTTAATCATTGTTGATAATTGATTGTGCAAGCTATACGAAAAATTAATGTTGTCATAAGTCTTATTATCTGCCTTGCTAGTTCATATTATTGATGAAAGTTGTATTTCTTGTTTTGTTCTTTCTTGCAAGGAAAATCATATATACTTTATGGCCATGTTGGAAACTTTTATTTCATATCAAATGTTGAGTGATTTACTTATATATCCCTTCGACTTTATCCGAAAGTTCAATTTGGTCCTTCAAGTTCCAATTTCAACAAATAAAACCTTTAATTTGCAAATTTGTTCCAATGTCATCCATCCGTTGGGTGTCGTTAAGAATCTGGACGGAAAATGAGTATGTGCCCATCACGTGATCTTTCCCAAGGGCATATTCGCCCATTCCCTTCCTTCCCCTCACTTCCTTATGGGTTTCCTGCTCCTTCAGTCCTCCACACTCCACTCCCTCACACTCCACGATCTAACCCAAAATCTGAGAATTCATCAACACCTCAAATTGAGTAAGACTGAGACAATCAAGAGGGAATCAAGCCCCAATCAAATCAGATCAAATTCTGAGGTGGGTAAAGAAGATGAGGCAGAGGTGGATTGCTCTATTTCTGTACCTAACTGTAGATTGAGAGATATAAGCTGGAAATGGAGAATTTTTCGTGATAGAACAATACAAAGATTACAATGGGATAGAGGAAAAGGGTGAGGACAATTTAATTCTTGAAGGAAATGAAGTGTTGGGTTTAAGAAAACTTGTGGCGGAGGTGGTTGCTCTGTTTCTTTAACAGAGCAAGAAGAATTTGGTAAAGGGGATTGTTCAAATTCGATGTAAAGTACAAGAATCTTCAATTAAAATCCCACCTCAGCGTCTGGAGTTCTTTGTTGGATACACAGTTACCGGTTGTGTCGACTGATTCAGAAACAAAGGAGAGTCAAAGTAATAACAACTATCATGAAATGTGAAGCATTCCATTCAGAATAAACACATTTGTGCAGATTGGGGGTTGTCTTAAAGAATCATGAAAGTCGTATAGATAGTTTTTTTTTTTTTTTTTTCCTTTTGCTCTTGCTTTTGTCATGAGTCTCATGATAGCTGCTGTATAGCTTGTGTTATTGTAAAGGGATTTTATCCCTGACCTTGTTTTCTTTGTTGGAGCTTAATAAATTTCTGCACTTATCAAAAAAGAAAAAACAGTGCGGAGGAGGAGAAATATAATGATGAAGATCATGAGGCCAATTTCTGAAAATCATGAGGCCAATTTCTATTCCAAGTGCAGCGGCGCCGATCATTGAGATGAGGTAGAGCTCTCTGCCTTTGAGAGCTCTCTAAAATCCCATCAAGCAACTTTTTTTTTTTTTTGATGTTGTAGCTCTAAGATGATTCTCAATGGAGATAGGGTTAGGAAGGGAGAAGAATGAGCAAATATGCCCCTGAGAAAGATCACATGATGGGCACATGCTCATTTTTCGTCCAAATTAGTAATAGCATCCAACGGATGGATGACATTGGAACAAATTTGCAAATTAAAGATTTTATTTGTTGAAATTGGAACTTGAAGGACCAAACTGAACTTTTGCGTAAAGTCGAAGGGATATATAAGTAAATCACTCCAAAATGTTTTAATCTATGCAATATGTGGGTATGAGGTTTCTACGACTAGGGACTTGATAACTGTTAACATTTCTAGGACACCAAAGTTCTTTTCGATGTGGGCTTGCTATTGTGCTTCATTGCCATATGTACAAAACATAATTTGTTATTGCTTGTTAAGTTTAAGATTTGGTATTGAGGGTCATATTACATTTGAAACATGACATGATGCAATGAGTTAGGAAAAAGAAATTCAGACAATACAATATGGTCGCCACCATTTAGCATGGACTTTTTTAGTAGTGCTAGGCTAAGTAATTTGGTTTGATTTAGAAGGGAGGAAAGATTGATAAAATATTATGTTGCCCAATATGAATAAATATGTTTGATTTAAAATTTTGGAGTTGCATATTTCTCTTTGATACCGATTTGAATTGATAGAGACTAAGTTATTTTTTTTTATTAAGCTATCATGAATTGATTATGTTTGTCATCAGGCACGGACAAGGGTTGGATGTCATTAGGTAAGACTGCATATGGGAGAATGAGTCAGCCGTATCGTGACAGTGTAATGTCATTTCTTCATTTTGCTATGAAAGTTGTGGACCAAGAAGGCTATATTATGTGCCCGTGCATGAAGTGTGTAAACTATTGTCAGCAGTTGACTAGACATGTGCAAATACACTTGCTCCAATATGGGATTATGCAAAGTTACACTATTTGGCATAAGCATGGGGAACCTTGTATGTTAGATGAGGCTCAACATCATTACGAAATGAATAGCAATGAGTATAGAGAATTTGGTGGTATTGATGCACTGGTAGAAGACCAAATAAGAGGGGACTCAACCAATACAAACCCGAACGAGGAAGTGCAAAGCTTTGAAAAACTTTTAAATGATTCCAGGAAGGAGGTGTACCCAAATTGCTCAAGTTTTACTTTGTTGAGTTTTGTTATTGAGTTGTTTAATTTGAACGTAACAAACCACATGAGCAATAAAGCAATTGACTTGTGGTTGCATTTTTTGAGAAGACTTTTACCAAAGGGGTACTTAGTTCCCAAGTCCACCCGTGAAGCTAAAAAGATACTACGTGACTTAGGTTTGTCATACGAGCTCATTGATGCATGTATAAATGATTGTGTGCTTTTTTGGAAAGAGAATGCAAACTTGGATAAATGTCCAAAGTGTACGATATCTAGGTACAAAATCAATGGTAGAAGGGGGGAAAAAAATCTCTCGTAAGATTTTGCGTTACCTCCCCGTGACTCCAAGGTTGAAAAAACTATACATGAATAAGAAGATAGCTAAGGACATGAGGTGGCATAAGGACAAGCGTGTGGATGATGACGAATGGGTGCATCCAGCTGATGGTGATGAGTGGAGGGAGTTTGACACACAACATCCTGAGTTCGCATTGGAGCCTCGCAACGTGAGGTTAGGGATAGCCATTGATGGGTTCAACCCATTCGGGAACATGGATAATTCCTATAGCATATGGCCTGTCATTCTCATTCCCTACAACTAACCACCTTGGTTGATTATGAAAGAGCCATTTCTCATGTTATCATTATTAATTCCTGGAGATAAGCAACCAGGGATTGACATCAATGTTTATATGCAACCTTTGAAAGACGAGTTGAAGGAGTTATGGAATAATGGGGCATTAACATATGTTGCCTCAAGTGGTGAGAGTTTCCAGATGCGTGCAATTATGTGGTGGACAGTACATGATTGGCCTGCATTTGGTGACATATCTGGGCAGAGAACAAAGGGGCACTATACTTGTTATCCTTGCAATGATGAACCCTTTTATGAATCTTTGAGAAGTAAGACTGCGTACTTAGCCATCGAGCCTATTTGCCTGACAACCATCCTGAACGGCGAAAGAAGGCAGCCTACAATGGTAAGTGTGAAGAACGAAAGAGATCTTTGGAGTTGCCAGTGCATAAGATAGAAGAGCAATTGAAAAATGTACCAAAGATCTCATTGGGAAAAGATCCGGACAACAGAAAAAGGCCTCGTTATGAACCAAATTGGACAAAGGTTAGCATCTTGTATGATATGCCATGTTGTAAGAATCGAAAGCTTCTACATAACATTGATGTCATGCATGTGGAGAAATTTTTTGGTGAGGCACTTTGTGGAACTATGTTGGGCATTGAAGGGAAGAATAAGGATACAGACAAGGCTCGAAACGACTTGGAAGATAGGGGCATACGAAAAGAGTTGTGGTTGACACAATGTCCCGATGGTTCATATATCAAGCCTCGCGCTAGTTTTTCATTAACACCTCAACAAAAAGAGTTCTTTGAATTCTTGAAATTAGTCAAGTATCCGGATGGCTATGCTGCAAATATATCAAGGTCAGTAAATATGAGAAATGGCAAATTAACGGGTTTGAAAAGTCACGACTACCATGTTCTCATACAACGAATTCTTCCTATTGGAATGCAGGGCTTTGTGGACAAAGAGATTAGCACAACACTGTTTGAGTTAGGTAGCTTTTTCCAGGACTTGTGTTCCAGAAAACTTAAGCGGTGTGAAATAGATAAATTGGAGGAACGTATAGTGCATATTCTATGCAAGCTTGAAAAGATCTTTCCTCCTGCCTTCTTGATGTAATGGTGCACTTGGCCGTTCATTTGCCACGTGAGATTATTTTCGGAGGACCCGTGCACTTTCGGTGGATGTATCCAATTGAAAGGTTTTTTTACATAGCTAATATTTGCTAATGGACAATAATTTTTTTTTCGTGTTTAATCTTACCCTTACCTCATTTTTGCTTCTAGGTTTCTAGGGAAATTGAAGAGGTTTGTTTCTAGTAGAGCTCGACCAGAAGGTTCAATCGTAGAGGCTTACATTGTCAAGGAGTGTATAACATTTTGCTCAATGTATTTGGATGGAGTTGAAACAGTGCATAATCGACCCGAACGAAATGAAGATCTTGGTGTACGTCACCAAGGGTTGACGGTATTTACAGGCACAGCTCGTCCTATTCTCCCAATCACTAGAGATGGTCAGATGTCACAAGAACTTCGTGATATTGCTCATTGGTTCTTGTTGTACAATAGTCTGGAGTTGGAGAAGTATTTAGAGTATGTGTTTCTCCCAATTATATTGTATATTTTCCATCCTAGGTTAGGAATAAATATTAACAATATTTAATCCATTAACCACCTTTTTTGGAGTAGGGAACACAAGAATATGTTATCTATTCGAGCTGGAGAAAACATACTCACAAGCAGCAAAAAGAATTTCCCAAATGGTTCAAAGATCGTGTAAGACATTAGATTATTAGTAACTCCATCTATTATGCTTGTAAATAATATGATTAGTGCTAATAGAATCACTTGCACTTTGTATTTGATTGTAGATGAATAGATTGAGAGTTGAAGAGTCACCAGAGGCAACTGATGAGTTGTGGTCGTTAGCGAATGGTCGTAATTTGTTAGTGAAGGAGTATTCTGGTTGCATAATCAATGGCGTAAGGTTCCACACAAGGGAAGTAGATGATCGTCGAACGAGTCAAAATAGTGGTGTGCTTGTAGTAGGTAATCACGAGGGTGAGATGCATGACTTTTATGGTCACTTAAGCAAAGTTTGGGAATTTGGATACAGATGCAGTAAGAAAGTTGTATTGTTCCAATGTGAATGGTATAACACTGACAACACTGGTAGAACCAGAACAATACGAACTGATGCACATTGTACGAGCATTGATGTCACAAGTCGGTGGTATCAATCTGACCCTTTTGTTCTTCCTAGCCAAGTGAAGCAAGTCTTTTACCTAAATGATACTAAATGGGGTAAGCCTTGGCAAGTCGTGCAACAAGTCCAACATAGGGGAGTGTTTGATGTTCCAGAGGTTGGTAATGAAGAACCTCGGTATCCCATGGAATGCGATAATGCATTCCAACAAGAGAGCATTACCTCAATTGTTCCAATCGATGTTGAAGCAGAAGTTCATTGTCATAGGGATGGCGCTAAAGACGAAGTTATGTTGGGGGTTGGGCCTTTAGATAAAACAATAGAGGAGAGTGGTAATGACGAAGATGATGAAGACAATGAAATACCTGATGTGGAAATGGATCCTGATAGGGATTATGATATGTAGTTATGTATTTGTGTAATGTGATAAATGTTCTTAAAGTCATGAATGGTAGTTATGTTTTTGTGGATATGGATCTTGGTATGAATTATGATTTGTAGTTATGTTTTTGTGTATTGGGATAAATGTCCTTAAAGTCATGAATTGTAGTTGCTTTTTGTTGGATATGGATCCTGGTATGGATTATTATATGTAGTTATGCTTTTTTGTATTGTGATAAACTTTTGTAAAGTCATGAATTGTTTGTTTACATCTATATCTTTTTTTCCCTTGTGCGATTATAAAAGAACCTAATTTTATATGATTATATTATTCGTTATCATGCTATGTCCTTTTATGCCCTGTAGTTGCAAAAACAAAATGGCAAATGGGAAGAGAAACTTCATCAAACCATGTTCTTTAGCAACTCGGAAGAAAACCAAATATGAGATGGCAAGAGATGAGAGAATGAAGGAGAACAATGAGAGATTGAAGGCTGCTGGGATTGACCGTATACTAGCTGATTTGAGGGGTTCGTCTTTGCCAAACTGTACGAATGAGAAGAGAATGGGTACTAGGAATGGGGTAGATGATCCTGACTATATGCCACCAAGTATTGAGGATGCCAATGACGATGAGTCCTTTGATTCTCTTGAACATGAGGTACAATATGTATGATATATATAATGAGTGTTTTTGTGCGTGGCTTTACTCCATTTTGTTTTATGTAGTGCTTATACTTTTCTTGTATTGTGTTATGTTAGCTCCAATAGATACCACCGAGTGGACCAACAAGATCAGAAGTTGAGCTCCAGCATGACTCAACTCGTGTCCTTGAGAGGATGACTCGTTCAACACCACATCTTGTAGTTGAGTCCCAGCCCTCACCACCTCGCAATGTAGAAATACAAAGTGAGGCAGCTGCAGTTAGCAGGTAAGATGTTGAAGCTCTATTGCTGGGGATATTTTAAGTTTAATTTTTTCCATTGAATAACTAAATAATACTATTGTGCCATTAAAGTAGCTCCTAATAGACGCGGACGTGGCATATCACGCGGACTAGAACTCCAAAGACTTGTTGAAAACAAAGGGAAACTACTTGTTCCCATCCCACCAGAGTATCGTGCTCCGGTGGGGACTTACACTTCTAAATTGGCCTCTAAGATTGGTGTTGAGGTTCGTGCACAAGTAGAAGACCTAAGTGTTAAAAGTTGGAAGGATGTGGATGAGGGTATTAAGGCACCGTTGCTTCAATCCCTTACGGTACTTGCAATACCTATTTATTTTTGTAACTAATAGCACATAGTTAATGATTACTATCAAATCTTTTTATAGGATCAGTTTGACTTTGAAGGAGATCCAATTGATGTCAACAAGGCAATAACATCAAGGTGTGGGTGGAGATTGAGTGATTACACCCACAGGTTGTATGAGAAATTCAAAAAGCTTAAAGCAACCAAGGGGGAAGCGTATGCAAGAAGTCAACCACCTCCTCAAATTGCCATGGAGCAGTGGACTCGTTTGATTGAAAAGAAGCAGACAAACAAAGATTGGCTGGTAACCAAAACTTTTACCATTCTATATTGTACTTGTTTCAATGTTTGGGCACTCATGATAGTTAAAGAACACTCTAAAACTTGAATCAAGTATCAGGCCTTGAGAGTTGACCATGGAGTGACTATGCACTTAGACTTGGATAACATGCTACAATATTTTTTAGTTGATCAATAAGAAAAATTGTCATCTTAGCTTTGGCTGGTTTGCCTTGTTGTAGCTTGGTTTGTACTAGTTTTCCTTTACGTGTATGTTCATGTCCTCATTTGGGGCTCATTTCTATGTTTCAAGTACTGAATTTTCTTATTTTTTGTTGGTTGTTGGTGCTTGAAGTTCGATTAGAGAAAAATATAGAAAATATATGCAGTAACAAGACAAAGCACAGATGCGGGACGAAATCTCTAGCAGTTAGAGTACATGAACATGTGCGTTTTTTCATTTCTCTCTTTACGTTTGATAAGCTCATTGGCATGCTAAATTAACCTCTTGAATATGAAATAACATCCCAAGCTCTAAAAAATGAGGGTCAACTGCCTAAATTGTTGGAGTTCTATAAATCCACTCACTATAATGACGACACGGGCGAGTGGATTGCTCCAAAATGCCAGAATAAGTATGTACGTATATCAAGTAATTTTTGTGGATAGAAAATCAGTGTTTCAATTTGCTTATGTTGTTTCAATTCATAAAAACTGGTAGGAGGAAATGGTTCGAGTAGATGCTGCACTTAATCAGGAAGGTGCTGCCCCATTAACAGGGGAGCAAATGTCCGTCACGGTGCTAAAGAATAGACCAGGTTATGTGAAAGGACTTGGCTTGAGGCCTTCGTCATCTATTAGGACCACATCTGAATCTGCCCTGAAAGCACTTGGCTTGAGGCCTTCATCCTCTGCCACGACCCCTGAATACGTGTCAGGCCTCGAGATGAAAATAGAGGCACAAAATGAGACCATCGAGAAGCTTTTGGAGGCAACTAGGCAGCAGCAGAAGATAAATGCTAGCATGATGGAGTTTCTCATTGAAAAAGGGTACACTGGACATGTTGGGAATGCTGAAACATCATCTAATGATTGACTGGTTAGTAGAATTCATTTATCCTTTTCAAACTCTTTTCAATGAACTCATATATAAGTAATGCAATGGTTGATTGATTTAATGTGGTATATGACAGATTTGGTGCAATTTTTTGTTTTATATATTCATGCAATTAGTGGATTTAGTTGAACTTCCAAGAAGTGTCAGGATTGAGATGTTTTTTGTCCATGTCCGCACTTTGTAACTTATTAAAGCTATCTAGTTTTTCAGATTGGTATGTTGGTTGTTATAGTTTCTGCTTTTCTATTATATGACATCCTGCTATCTGGTGCTTGGTGGTGCCAAGTCAGATCCTTATTGTCGCAAGCTAGCTAGGTGATGACATTTGAACTACCTTGGAACCCCACATGAATGGCCAAAGTAGGGTATGGGCAGTCTCACGTACATGTTCGTGGTATCTTCCATCTGATAGAAAACCTTGTTGCCATGATATAGATGGTCAAGGTGGGCCTGATCAACCTCGCATTATAAGGTTAACCTAGGGTGTTGTAGATCTATTCTGACCTCCAACAATAAATCATGTTGGAGTTTGTCCCACATCGTTTAAGTATCTCCTCCAAAAACTAGTATATATATTAGCCTGGGCGGCCTCTCCAATCATTGCCAATTGGCTTTGAATTGGATACTTTAGCAAATCACTTAATTTTCGATTACTCAACTCTTTGTCTGGATATTTAGAATTATGCCAGCTTCAAGTGATTGAACTGGCTAAAACCAAAAGGTCATATGAGAAAGGCAAAGGAGAAAATATAGGTAAACATCTATGCCTAAACTCTGTAGTACTTTCAGAATTCAAGCTATCTTCCACCAACAATAAGCCCACAAGGTCCTAAATATGGAAATAGAAAGAAATCCAACAATGAGTGAGTTTGACAGTGATTTCCTAATTGGATTCGTTAATCTTCAATACTTATTGAACCAATGTCCCTTTGTTTCCACTCATTCCAATTTCCCTTGCAAACAATGGTAATTGGTAATGACAGTTGGTTTGTAGAACCCCTAAAACTTGTTCAAGAAAGGTCCAGATTAAATACTTGTGTCTAGAACTCGAGTGGTACTCTACATAAGACTGAGCATCATGCTTCTAACCTTTTTGTTAGAGGTCAGAATTCTCTTGGCAGTTACAAGTTTGGGCTCCAACCTCTTTTAGTATTCAGGTTTTATGTTCTTTTCAGCCATTGGTAGCTCGCTTCTTTACTGTTCCTAAACTTTCTGTACGTAGCTGTAAGAAGCATCACCATCCCTTCTTTTTTTTTTTTCCTTCTCCATCCAAGCATATGTCTCTAGCGTCCTCAAAATTTTCGATGTCTCTGGCGCACTAGGAACTCCGTTGTGTGAAGGTACTTTCAGCTTCATGTTGGGCTTTGATTGAAGTGCTTATGATAAAAGACTTAATGCCATTGTTTTCCCTTTCCTAGCTGATTATATTACAAAGGTGGATCGATAACTATCAGTTTAGTATTTTTTATGCACTTTTTGCTCATTCTTGAAATGCAACTGCAGAGTAGTGGTCGAGTCTTGCTAGTTTCTTTACTCGTGGTGTTATTTAGGATTATGCAATGGTACGTGGATTATGAATCTTTTGTGCTCTTCATATTGTGCAAGTGTGTATATAAATATATAACTGCATATTTGATGGTTTCTTACTTTCTTTGATATGTTTACTTTTTTTTTTCTTGGCAGCGTGTAAGATCGATGTTCTTTTTGGAGTTTGTGGCTGTGGGAGATGGAATTCAAAGAAGGATATATTGCAAAAGTTGGCCCCGAGGTGGTGTAGTATTTTGGAAAGATCCATCATGCTTTTTGAAAATCCTAGAGCATAAGTAGTGGTAAACTTGATATTTTGTTTCCTGGGGCTAAACTTTGTTTTGATGGTTTGAAGAATGATGTTTCCTAGGGCTAAACTTGATATTTTGTTTCTTGATAGTAGTGGTAAACTTGATATTTTGTTTCCTGGGGCTAAACTTTGTAGTTGAAATGATTTGGCTAATGATACACAGTAATGACAATTTGTTTACTTGAAAGTTAACAGATTTTTGCTATTTATGGTTATGATGGTCCATGGTTGTATGAGGTGGTGATAGATTTTAAATATAAGTAGGGAATGTATAAAAAATGTTTGCAAGAAGAAATATTGATGGCTTGCAATAGGCTGTTTTTTTGTTGCGTATATGTAACATTAGCGAGGAAAAAATTTGTCTCTAAAAGCCTACAATGGGCCGCTTTCTGCTAGGAAATTACTTTGGCAGTGAGGAATTTATTCCTCACCTAATATTTTTATTCATGTCATGTCTAGTGTTTGCGCGAGGAATTTTTCTTTTTTGGCGAGGATTTTTTTTCCTCACAGATCATTTTTGGCAAGGATTTTTTTTCTCGCCTATTATTTTCATTCATGTCGTGTCTAAGGTTTTGGTGAGGAATTTTGCGTTTTTGGCGAGGACTTTTTTCCTCGCAAACTATTTTTTGGCGAGGAATTTTTTCGTCACAAATTGTCAACAATTTGCGAGGAAATTATTTTCCTCGCTGTAAGCTTCTGCGACAACGTTTTAGTGAGGAAATTTATGATTTAGCGACGAAATATTTTCCTCGCAATAGGCTGTTTGTGTTGTAGTGAGTGTTGAATGGAAAACGGCATAGTTCCCATTAAATGATTGTGAGAAACACATTTCAACCGTTGAATTCCAAAACTAATGATGTGGCGCGCCGAGAATAAAAGGTTTGACAAGATGTGGAGAGGGAAAATGTTATTCACCTCTCATATATTCAAATAACATGAACTTGTTTGCATAAATTTCAGAATTTTTGTATGCATATATACACTATTCTATATTTTACGAAAATAGCAACAACAAAAAAAAAGCTTTTATTGGTTTGAGACTGGTACAAAAGATTATATATTAGGGTACATAGATGGGAAAATAGGCAATTTAGAAGGACTCTCTTTAAGGTGTTGTTCACTGTAAAGTCTGCTTATAGTGTTTGGGTATATATCTAGGTTCGAACAGGTCTCAGTTGTCCATCTGTTTATTGTTGAGATGAAATTTAAGCCGTTCATTACCGAAATTGAATGGCCCGGATGGGTCAACACGGGGACATCAGGCTCCTTGTCTTATATGGAAGAACCTTTGTCCTTCAAAAATGGGAATTAAAGAGAGTTGCAACTAGGTCCGAGCTCTTGAGGAGGAGTGTCATTTTGGATTTGAACCTACCAATTTGCCCCCGTTGTTCCCAGGCTGCAGAAACTCCAAACCACCTACTCTTGGTCCAGTGGCGGAGTTACGATTTTGACCCGAGAGGGCCAATTTAACCGACATATTTTTATCTAAACGTACAATCGATATAACATTGAGCTTTTGTTTCCAATGTAATACATTTGTACATTGAACAAATTCTAACCTAACGCAGGTTATTTGCTATAACATTCACACGCTTATTTTTTGTTTATGGAAGAAATTGAGAAATGGGAAAATATAAAGTAACATGTTTTTTTTTTATTAAATCAAGAAAAATTATTTTAAGATTATAAGAACATATATTACACTAATAATATCAATAATAATCGAAATTAGATATCACATTCGTTGACACTTAAAAATTGAGGGATCCAGGTTTGTCTTGGTCTGCCCTTTTTGTCCCAGAAGGTTTCGTAAAAGATTATGCTATGGTGGAGCATTTATTGGATTAGCCTTGCATCCATTTCCAATTAGTTATGAGCTGGTTTGATAATGTGGCAGTTTTCTGGGCTTGTTGCCTATGCTAATGTTTTGCTCCTCTTATCGATGTACCCTTGGCGATTCTTAATATATTTCCTTTGCAGATAGAAAAAGAAAGGCATCGGTACTGCTAGGGAGCATTGCCTTTAACACCATGCACATGGCCATCCATAGCTAGCGAATCTCAGGACACCTACAGAGAGGCCGAAACTTAGATTCCACCAAGTGCTATGAGCGATAAAAGAGTAGGTTTAACCCCACCAAACGGACACAGAGACTTGATCTGAAGCATTGAGCGACAAAATAAAAAGTGCTTACACATTGATACGACCACTTGCAATGAAGATCTTCATTTTTACACAGTTTTCACAATGAAATACAAGGCTCATTTTAATATCATTATATAATATCTTTATTGGGTAGAAATAAGCTTAAGGAGAAGGTGCATCAACCCTTTCCCAAATCCTGCAATAACGGGAGTCTCGTGAACCGGGTTTGCCCTTTTAGAAGGTACATAACACTCAAGAAGAAACATAAAGAGGGAGTGAGTTATTTTGTTACTATGATTACGGAATGTCTGCGTTAGCTTTAGAGATCCACTATACCAATTTTTTGGTGTAGTGATGTACTAAATATTTGTCAGCCGTAGGATTGTGGGAGAATCTCTTAGCATGATCCTGCAGCTGAAAAAGACTTGGCTTGTCAAATTAAAAAGAGTCCATTAGCTAGGCTATTGTACACGCCTTGAGCGAAATAATTGGGAGGTCTGCAGGCCCTCCCGGTCTCGTTGATATCATTGTTCTTGTTTCGCAAAATTGTTTTGCTAATTAAAAAAATAAACGTATGAAAAGACTCTTTTATATTAACAAAAAAGATCTCAACTCATGCAAGAATTAAAAAACACGAACCAATCATAATCCGTTTTGATACAAGCAAAATTGTTGCTAGGGCAAACAGAAGTTTAATTCTATAAAGGAGGTGAGCAGAGTTGGTGCTCAAAAAGATCCCAACAGATTCTCTATCTCTTTCTGTCAAAGAAAAAAAATTACAAAACACTAATCAGCTGCGACTAATGCACTTCAAGAGTCAACCATCAGGCAACAAAGAACTAAACATAAGGAAAAAACTAAAGAGCACACAAATTTACGAAAACACTTGCACACTAAGTTGCCCGAGTGGGGGCGGAGACAGAGGAGCAGAGAATCATAGAAGCTCCTCATTCGGGAGTGCCACAGGGAGCATTTAGGAATAATATGTGAAAATATAAATACATAATGCAATAAAATGTTATTATTCGTCATTCTGCTAGTGACCAAGTAATATTATGTTTATACAAAGTACTTGAGCAGATTAAAGTTAATATTTTCTATTATCTTATCAACACTTCATATTATCTTGCTTGGTATATTTTATTTTTGTATCTTTTGGAATTTTATATGCATAAGAGGTTCTATCATAGTTGGGAGCGGATTTCTTTCTCAATGGTAGTGAGGTCCCTGGGAGAGTCTTGACTTGTGAGCGTGGGAGCGAGGTTCTGAGGTGGATTCGCCACCCACATAGGAGGTTCCTGCAACTAAGTTTATACACACACTGACATGGACCATCCATTCATGTGAGTGTGTAAGCGTTCGTGTAAATTGCATATGTCCCTTGCAAGATTGATAAACAAAATAGCTAAATATACACAGACAAGCATAGGGGCTCAAACCTCAATTTCAAGGGGAGATCTAGATGTAGTTGGAGCGTATCTCTCGACAACTTTTCCTTCTTTGTTTACCAGAAACTTAGTAAAGTTCCACTTGATGTCATCTCCTAAGGCCATCCACAGTGGTATAATCAAAAGTCAGTTGTTGCTAAAGTTAACAATATTTGTTCAAAAAATGACTCACAATGGTATAATCAAACTTAGCAACATCCTTAGAAATAATCAAATTTTGGACTTTGGATAATCAAAACTAGCAACCTTTTTCAATAATCAAAATTTGTGAACCCCACACTACATAAGTTAATTGGTTCCAAAATTTATATACGCGCGTATTTCAACTAGTATTTTCTTCTTCTCTTCTTCACTTGCTCTATATTTTTTTCACTTCAACCACAAATTGTTTCTCTTTTTTTTCCTCAAAAAATGAAGCTCATATTTCTCGATCATCTACAATTTAACTCATCGTTGCCGGATTAAGGTATTTCATTCTTTTTTCCCGTTTTTATTTTAGGCTGCATTCTTATGAATTTAACTTAAATCTGAAAATTGTCTTTATTTGAATTTTTTCCCATTTGTTAGTTTTGCACCAAATTTTTATGGGTTATTGATTCGTCTCGACTAGAGGAATCAGAAAAGTATTTTTTTTATTACTTTTACCCAAGTATTTTGAGAACTAATCACTTTTTAGCAAAAAAAAAGAGAGACTTTTTTGACTAAAAAATGGTTATTCCTTTTTTGTTCCTCCCCTATGGTTGAGCAAATGAAGAACCTTGCAAAAAAAAGAAAGAAAGAAGAAGAACGTTGCATTCTTTTTCAAATTCAAGAACAAGTCTGATTTTTTTTGAAAGATTAAGAGAGTGGTGGATTTGTGATATAGGTTATAGAAATAGGAAGAAAAAAAAAAGTTTCGGTATAATTTTGATAGATAACACTAGGAAAAACACCATGTGTTCGATATATTTTTGCTCAAAAAAAATGTAATGGAGGGAAGTGAATGGCAGAAAACAGATGGGGAGAGAGAGATTGTGTGAAATTGTAGTGGACTCCTTATTTTGGTTATGAACTAGAAGTGACCATTGTAAACCTCAACATTGTTATGCTTAGCAACCTCTTAAATGAATAATCAAAAGCTGACATGTCAACTTTTGATTATCCATTTTTGATTATACCACTGTGGATGGCCTAATAAGCCTCCTTTCTCTGATTTTAGGAACTTGAATATTGGCGCTCCATTCTCTCCATTCACCTCAATCTATACGAGCCAAAAGATTAGTCACGATAATTTTGCTTCTTTTTAATGTACGGATAATTTTATTTGTTTCCGAATCCAAAACTGATTTACAAACGTATGAATAGTATTGTGTGTCACTGAATAAACACAAAATATGCATACAATTCCATGACGTGTGGACACAGGTGAAGTCAGAAATTTAATTAAGTGGAGGCAAGTGAAAAAACAAAGTTAGGCGGTGTTTGATAACCTTTTTATTTTCAGTTTTTGATTTTTATTTTCACTTTTTTGAAAACTAATATAAAAAACTTGTTTGGTAACATGTTTTTACTTTTCTGTTTTTATAAAACGTTTTTAGAATTTCTGGAAATTATGAAAATTAGAAAATGGAGTTTTACAATGTTTTGAAAACAGAAGTACGGGTTTTTTTTTCATCCCGACGGTCGAACATGAACTCAGTCCAGAGAAAACGCTCCTCTCCCTCGCGATGGTCTCTCTGGAGATGGCATCTGGTACGGCCTCTCTCTCTCTCTCTTCCCCCTTCCCCTCTCTCTCAATCTGGTCGCCTGTAAAACCCTAGGATATTCTCCATCTCTTTGGGTTTGTGTGGGTAATCCATTTATACTCGTTCCTTTTCTAAAACTCGAATTCTCCACTTGTATGTCTAATCTATGTTCTCCTTATAGATTATTGAAGAATACAAGTTTATTCAACCCTTTTGAGAAGAAGGTATGTATTTTGTGCCTACAATTAGGTTTCGGCTATTGATTTCCTTGAAATTGTGGAACTATGTATAAGAGTGTAATTGTAGAACGAAGATCTCCTCCTTCCCTCACCCAAACTACATCAATCAATTAAGTTTGACTGAACTATGTTCAGTTACCATTTAAGTTTCCGGTGGATTTGCGCACTCTGATAGCTAATTCTTTCATCTTTGGACACATGGGCTGGTTTTGAATGCTGACGACAGCTAGCTTTTGAACATTAGTTAATCAATTCTTTTATTTATCCCCTTTCATATTTGTTTTTCATGTGTGCTCTCGGTGATGTGTGATTCATTACGGTTCACTGCACTAGAGCACCTTTCCTGAAGCAATAATTTATCTGGTTTTGTATTTGTTTTTCATGTGTGCTCTTGGTGATGTGTGATTCATTATGGTTTGTTTCCTAATATTTGAATAATGTAACGCCATTAGGGCAAGCTATAGGGGTAATCAATTTCAGTTTGATCAAATTGTCGTTTGGATTTTCCGAAATTTCTGTTTGCAAACGCAGGGGGCATGCCACTGGTGGTCTAACTTTAAACCATTGCCTTGAAACTATGCTTGTGTAGTAGAAAGCATGCGGCAAGTCACTAGTGGTCTGACTTTGAACCTTGACAAGTTCTTTCTTGCAGTTTTATCTTTGTATTTTGTTTTCTTTAACAACCCAAGTTCCAATGTGATTGTCATTGTTTGAAAGTTCAAGAATTTTTTTATTGCTTGAATGTGAAAAGAGTGCTGGAAGATCAGTTTTTCAATCCCGCAGTTTGTACTAATCTGGTTTGAAACTCCCCTCCCCTCCCCTGCCTTGGCAGTATTGTGTTTTTCATTTGTTTCTAAAATGGAGTCTTGTATGATTGTTTGCTTTTTGTTATCAAAAGTAGGAAATGGCAAACAATGAGGTTATGGAGGTTAGTGGAGATAGTTGTGACGGCCCATGGCCAACTAGAAATGAGAAAATCTTCACGCTTTGTATTATATTCAACAGCTTCAACTCATTGAAAGCAGACTCCGGTGTTGGTTGGGATAGCACACTTCTGACCATTACTGCTCCAAACGATGTTTGGGAAAGACTTTTCAAGGTAGAAATTTGTTATCGACGGTTCACTTTAGTCATGATAGAACATACTATTATATTTCAACTCACGTATAATAATGCCATGATAGGTTAATAAAAATGTGAGGAAATTCAAAAAAAAGGGGATGCCATACTACCATGAGTTGTGGCGCATATTTGGGGACACGTCTGCCACTGGAGTGCATGCTCACCCTTCAAACAAAGTCCCCTTTGGTAGTGATAGTTCAGATCCAGAATCCAAGATAATCGATGAGCCAGAAGTTGAAAGTGCTGGTGGTTCAAAGACCAAGCCCAAGGCTAAAAATAAGAAGAGAGATTCCATTGTAGCAAACATTTCAAGTGCCTTAAGCATATTTGTTGAAAACGGAAAGAGGAGGGTTGATGTAATGGAAAAGAAATTGCACTGCTCCCATCCCGACTGTAGTGGGGTGAGTGAAAGTATGACCATAGGGGAAATGGGTATTGGCGCTCTTGCTGCCGGAATGAAAGAGTGCCAAGCATTGCTTAATACTATGGAGGACTTGGATGAAGATTCGTACAATAAGGTTTTGGAGAAGCTGCATGGTGACGTTCTTTGGAGGCAAATGTTCTCGGATATGCCTGAGAAAAGGAGAATCGCTTGGATCAAAAAATTTTAGACAATCTTAAATTCCGAAAAGGACTTGAATTTTTGTTAGGTTTTTCATAAGTTATTATAATTATGTTTTATGCTCCTGTGAGGTTGATGTTTGGACACTGAAATCGTTTTTTCTTTCTAGAATTGTTTTTGAGCTGAAAGTCTAATGAAAGTACTTCCCTTTTTTCACTGTATTGTGCCACAATTCAGCTCCTTTTGTTCCATTTTCATGCTTTCCATTTGTGGTTGTTTCATTACATTGATGAGGTGTGGATGTCAAAGTGCTGGAATACTGTTTCACAATGCTGAAATTCTATAGCTTGAGTTTGCTGCTCTGAAAATTCTTGTTATTAACATCTTCAAGGAGTTATTTGACTGGTTTATTTTCCTTGGCTTCCCCCAAACCTAGAAAAATAAACTGCTTCTTATGACAGAAAAAGTTGAATGAAATTTATCTGTAAGGTGGTAAGTACGTACTAATTAAGTTTGTATCCCCCTCACATTCTCTCAACTTCTTATACTTTGTGATTGCATATTGCAGGAAAAGCGCTTCCACAATTGGCTTGAAAATGCAAGAGACTGGGCTGTTAGTCGTAGTAGATTCTGGGGTACGCCACTTCCTGTGTGGACTAGTGACGACGGCGAGGAAACAATAGTAATGGATTCCATTGATAAACTTGAAAAGCTTTCTGGTGTAAAGGTTAGCTCTCTTGTTTGGCTATATCAATGTCTAATTCTTATCAGTCAAGTCTTAACATGATTTTGTATACAACAACATAATAGAACCCATCTAGTCTCCAATCATTGGGGGTATGGGCGGGGGATGATTGGAGACAGACTTAACCTTTGGCAATAGATGCACAAAGTGGCTGCTCTCAGAATACCACTGAAACAGTGGCCCCCTTAAACCTCGAAGAACAGAGGATCTACAAGGACGTTTTGTTGTAGAACCATGCCCCCAAATCAAAGCCAAATGACATCAGAGAGGGCAGGCCTAGAGACCCAAATCAATTTATGTGCACATTACCATGCTTCCTTCATTGATAGTCTAGAGCATCGGTATGCACAAAACGTTAACCTACCCCAATAAAACGTTTATAGTTGTACTGTAGTAGTCTATTTGAATGGTCAGAGGAGGCGAGGAGAATAAGGGACCTGGAGAAGGGAGAGCTGTGCATAGAATAGATCAATAGTTGTGGAGTACATATGTGACTGGCTGGGGATGGGTTTTGTATAATCTGCATAAGTCAGAGAGAGATGTCTTCCCTTTTCAAATTATATTGAGTTTCCTTGATGGTTGTTTTTCTTGTAAAATCCCCTTTTGTGATTTTATTTCCTGTTTTGGGGGTTTTATATTGAAAAAAAGAGAAGAATAAATTTACAGAAAAATGCCACATAAGAGAGAAACGATAAGGAGACCTCTAATTTGAAACGATACTATATTGCTATAGAATATAAAGATAATGGAAGTGGTATCTCCATCTTCTGTCTATAAACGCTAGTCTAAATTGTAGAATGCTGCTTTTGTATTGTGTCAAGTCTTTTTAAGAAATGGATATGCAGTCTCAGAATGGCATGAGAACTATTTCTGCATCTGGTAATTGGCAATGCTGATTCCGTCTTGTAAAATTTCTCTTTGTATGTTCTGACCTTGGATTCTTGATGATGGAAAATGTTCTTCGCCTGGTTTTGTAACTCATGCTTTTTTAGTTCCATATTTTTTTGTGTATTTTTCCTTTTTTTGCCATATGAGATTTATTTAGCTTTACTAATTGCTTGTCTTTTCTTTCACTTACATTTACAGGTAGCTGACTTGCATCGTCACAAAATTGATCATATCAGTATCCCGTCAAGTCATGGCCCTAGTTTTGGAGTGCTTCGACGCGTTGAGGATGTAAGAACACTAAATCTGTCTTCGAATTTTATGGTTCCTCGTTTTGCAGTTTTTTCTCTCCAATAGTTAACTTGTAGAGGATGCCATCTAGTCACATCTCTAGTCTGAATACTTGATTTCATAAATTGCGGAGCTGGAGGTTATAAGTGTCAGTTTTAGTCTAGAAAAGCTTTGTTTGCTGTTTGGGGAGGTTTTGGTCATTGAGCAAGATTTTTTAGAACTTTTTTCATGCTCCCAAAAGTGAATGCCCCACTAATTTCAAGCTCCAAGCCACAGAATGCATAACTTAAGTGAATGCCACTAATTTCAAGCTCCAAGCCACAGAGTGCATAACTTAAAAGCATGTTCTAGCTTTTATAAACATTTTTGTTTTGTTTTATGTTGTAGAATTTGTGGTTTGTGGTTTCAGGTGTTTGATTGTTGGTTTGAGAGTGGATCGATGCCATATGCATATATCCACTATCCATTTGAGAATGTTGAGCTCTTCGAGAAGAACTTCCCCGGGCATTTTGTGGCTGAGAGGTTGGATCAAACTCGTGGCTGGTTAGTTTCTTGTCATTTGTTTGTGTACTTAATCAATCTCTATTTCCCTTCTTGTACAAGGGTTTCTATCCTGCTAGTTCCTAGATTAGGGCTTGTGAATTTGGGGTAGTTGAGTGACTTGAGTCCTACTACCACAGCTATCCATGGGTGAACACCGTAATCTTCATTAGTAGTTCCCTACATCACGGCGGCTTCTTAATGAAATTTATATTACTTGTGATGACCCAACCAATATAACCGCTGGAATGAAACATCAAAAGAACAATACCGTAGTTGAAACATTCTCCGAAATCAAATGGTCATCAAATGTAAGTAGGATGAACAAAAATGATTTTTGCTCAACAGGGAATATACTTGGAATTAACATAAGCAGAAATTACATTAGTGTGATTCCTACAAGATTTTAACATAAGAAATGTTGAATTCCAACGAGTTTTCACGTCAGTTTTGATTTGTTTTTGTTTAACGTTGTAACTTACACACAATCCTTCAAATTCTTGTTGCCTAGCTGGGGAAGTAGCAATAAAAAGAATAGCATCTCTAATTTTTTCTATTTGTGGTCCTATATGTTTCAAACCATCTTGCACAACTAAGTTAATGATATGGCATACACATCGCACGTGAAAAAATTGTCCAGCATGAGGAGTAGTCAAATTTTGTTTGAACAAATCAATTGAACTGGTATTAGCAGAATGGTTATCAAAAGTAATACTGAAAACTTTATCAACAATTTCAAACTCCCTAAAAACACCCATATACATTGAAAAATATTCATAGCATTATGAGGATACTCCATTAAACGGAAAGCAATAATTTTTTTATTCAAAATCCAATTGGAGTTTATATAATGAGTTGTCACAAAAATGTAACCAAGATTATTTCGACCACTCCACAAATTAGAAGTAAAAGAGACTAAACTACCAATTTCCGCAATTTCACTAATCAAAATTCTTCTAACTTCAACAAAAGCTTTCAAAGAATCACTTCTGGTTGTATTTCTAGAAACTTTCGAAAAAAGAGGATTAAGATAATGTTTGACAAAATATTCAAATCTAATATCATCACCAAACATAAATGGTTGTTTTGCTGCAACTACGTAACGGGCCAATCCCTCTCTCATACTAGATTGAGAATATACGAAATTCGACGTACCACCTACGGAATCAAAACCACCAGATTCACCACTGACTTGGCCAACTACGGTATGTTTAAATTTTTTATGTTTGTTTTCTAAATGTCGTTGAAGATGCCCTACGCAGGTATAATTATTTGGACAATAATTACATACAGCTCTAGCTCCTATATCAATTCCCTGTGCATTTTTAAAGTTTTTAACTATGGTTGAATGTCTCCATACCTAAGAGCGACGCCGTGTTTCACCAGACTGGGCCGATTGGCTACGGCCTGTTACGCCTATAGGAGTAGAACCTGCTGCAATGTTTGAAGCAGCTTCACCTACAGACTCCCTTCCCTGTGGTAGAGTTGGTCCATCATCACCCGAGTCAAGGTTTAAACCCTCATTGTCAAAATGAATATTTTCAGGATCCATCTCCTATAAAAAACTGAAAACAAAACAGAGAAAATTAGTACACTAGAATATTAGTTAATAACATCTAAATAAGTTAATAACTTACATGTGCAGAAAACCTAGAATGCACAAATAGAGCAAAATAAATACTGTTTTCAAAATTTGACCAACTACCAATTTTAAACTATAGTAAGTACTAAGTAGCAACTATACCAAAATAAACTGTATTTAAAACTATAGTAAGTAGCAACTACCAATTCTACCACTATAGCAAGTACCAACTACCAATTTTGCCATTATAGCAAGTATCAACTACCAACAGTGCATGTCTATAACAAAATCATAAGATCTGGCCATTTCTAGAATATACGAAATATCAACAGCGCATGTGTGTACTAATATACGAAATTAGTGCAGGTGTGTATGTACAAAATCATCAAAAGCCATTGCGTAGCCTTAATTTCAGAAATTGGTAACAAAAGTGAAAAGCCCTAATTTCTTAACAAAAGCCCTAATTTGTTGTTACTAATTTAAGATATTAGTAACAAAAACCAGGTCAAAACCCTAATTTCAGAAACCCTAATTACAGTAGTCAGTAGATAACGATAAGTGGAGACTGGAGAGGGAAGTGATAGAGGTACCTGCGAGAGAGAGAGTCGGTGAGCCGAGGACCTGAGGTGATGAGAGAGTCGGACTGTCGGAGAGACAGAGACGTTGAGAAAGTGAGATGATAATGGTCACTAAGTTCAGATCTGATCTCTTCAGTTGTGATGGTCACCGACTCACCGAGTCACTGACTCACCGTTTGAAAGAGAGAGGAGAGCAGCGAGAGTCGATACAGAGAGAGGTGTGACCAGTGAGTCAGAGAGAGAGGTGAATGAATCGGTAAGAGAGGTGATTCAGGTGAATGAATCGATATATAGTTCAAAATCCGAACGTTAGGCTCATCAGAGGACCAGAGAGAGGACAGAGAGACGTTGAGTGAGAGAGACTGAGAGAGAGAGAGTCTGAGAGTTCGAGAGAGATCGGAGAATGAGAATATGAGATGTCTGCTAGGGCAGCATCTCATTCTTTTTATATGATCTGTGTGATCATGTGCATGCGAGACACCATAATCTATATGCACCAACTTATCGAAAATTCTCGTAGAGTCGTATAATGCATCACTCGAGGGACGCCCGAGCTGTTTTTTGAAAATCGAAACCGTCTATCTTTTATGTGGGAGAGATTATATCATTCCTGCTAAAAATGAAGTAAATTGGTTATCGTTATATACTTGATTGTTTATAACGTTCATTTTCCTATTAATGAATCTACCTGTCGATGAAGGAGCTTTAAAAACCTGATAGACCCAAAAATTGGTGAGAGTCATTAAAACACAGAGAATAACAAATTGAACAGTATGGATCGTCATATTTGTTTTGTGATCGTGTGGCTAACGAACGTTATACTATAGCAGAATACCTTGGTTCATAACCAACCAAGTTCAATGTATAGATTTGAAAGGTAGTTGTAGACTTTTTTTCCCGAATTTCGATCTAAACCGTTACGATTTAACGTCTTATCAAATTTATCATTCTCACCTGAATAGGTGATAATCGAATAACAGAAACCACATCATCGGAACACATTCGATGCTTCCAGAGGTATTAAAGTCCTATAATGCACTGATTGAGGGCCGCCCAAGCTATTTTTTAAAAATCGAAACTATCTAACTTTTATGTGGGAGGGATTAGATCATTCATGCTAACAATCAAGTACAATGCTTACCGCTACATACTTGATCGGACATAAACAAAATTCAATCAAACAATGAATTAGCATGCCGATGAAAAAGCTTTCAAAATCCGACGCACGAAAAAATAGGATCCCATGATTAAAACACTAAGCATAACAAAATGAACGCATTGATTAGTATCGATCGTCGTGATTGCGTTGCGATTGTGTGCTACTGCTTGATGGCCTTGTTTTTATATAATATAGCTACATATTATATACTAATTTTTCAAATCTATAGCACAAGTTAATTGGTGGCATAGTGGTTTGTTTGTGTATGAAAGAACCTGATGACCTGGGTTCAAGTCCTAGACTAGCCAACCCCTTTTTATTTATTTATTTTCCTTATTTCTACTATGTATTTTTTTTCTTTTTTGTTTGACACTTTTTTCCTTATTTCTCATTAGATTTGGGGTAAATAATATATGACTTTTTATTTATTTATTTTCCTTATTTCTACTATGTATTTTTTTTCTTTTTTGTTTGACACTTTTTTCCTTATTTCTCATTAGATTTGGGGTAAATAATATATCACTCATTTTCACATTTTCTTTCGTATTAAATTACTCTTGCATCATAAATATTTTGATAAGTTTTTTTAATTTTACTTTTTATCTTGTAATGTTAAATTTACAAACCAAATGTCCAAAGCCTATTTTACTAACAAAAACAAAACAAATATTTTTTACCGAATAAAAATTGATAATTTTTTAAAAGTAAAAAATGATTTTTTATTTTTTTAAGAAATTATTTTTTAAAAATTAAATATCTTAGTTGTTTACCTTTAAAAAAAGGTAAACAAATATTTTTTACCGAATAAAAATTGTTTAATTTTTTTAAAATTAAAATAAAAGCCATTTTGCTTTTTCTTTTCTTTTTTCCGTGCCTCGTGCCGTGCCCATGTCGTGCCGGGTCGTGCCCGTGCCAGTGCCTTGCAAGAACCGTGCCGTGCCGTTCCTGTCCACTTTCCGTGCCCGTACCGTGCCCCGGGCCCACTAAAACTGTGCCGTGTCGTGCCGTGCCAGGCCAAGATCGTGCCGTGCCGTCCAGTGCCCGTGCCGGCACGGTCCATTTGACACCTCTAGACCAATCCCATGTTTGATTTTGTCACTAATTTTCAGGATTAATTTTAGTGACATAGATAGATGTGGTGGAATCTCATCATCTCATGCAGTCAATTATGTGGTGCTAAGACTAATAACCTAAGTGTGGTGGAATCTCCTCACTATGTGGTGTTGAGAAGAATACCTAACTGGTAGATAAATGTTTTAGTTCCAAGTCAAAAAATAATAAATAAATAAATATTTTAGTTGATAATGAGCGAGAAGTTTTTTTTTTTTTTGATAATCGAGGAACAGCCCTACCGCCGAGCCACAATTGGATCCAACTGTGCAACCCAAACCTCAGGGGAACTATCATGGCCACACCAGTCACGGCGCCCCATTTACTATCAGGATACTTACCCGGTGGAAAATCAAACCCCTGACCAAAGGGAGTCAAAGTCAGTCATTCGCTCTTACTAATAGGGCAACCCTGAGTGTGTAATGAGTGAGAAGTTACACTCTTTTTGTCAGATAAGCCAATAAAATCCAACTCGTCAACTCTTGGTTTCATTTGATTCAAGGATGATACTGAAATTGGTCAAATGCTTAGGTTAGGCTTGTTTTGACTTAACAAGTCAAAATGACTTCTTCTTCTTTTGTTTTTATTTAATTTTTTTTCTTATTTGTTAATTTTGCGTCAAATTTTTGTAATTTATTGATTTGTCTCGTCGAGAAGAATCGAAAAAGTAAAAAAATTATGATTGAAAGGCTATCTCGTCAACTCATAATTTTTTAGCAAAGACAAAAATAAATCAAAAAGACTATCTTTTTGACTTATTTTGTTGCTATTCAAAAAATTACGAGTTTTGATCATAATTTTTTTATTTTTCCAATTTATCTTGACAAGATGAATCAATAAGTCACAAAAATTTAACGCAAAATAAAAAATGTAAAAAAATAAAGAAAGAAAAAAAGAAAAAAAATTACTTAACTTCTTTATCCAAAACCTCCCTAAAAACAAATGTTAAGCATTAGAAAAATTACAATTATAGAGTTCTTAGCAACTAGTCTAGCAGACAACGGCGTAACAAATGACCTCATAGTCTACGAAAACAACCAACAAACAGAGTCTCGTAGTTAAGAAAAATAGTAAAAAATTGTTTCTTGCATTTGGCAAGTTTGACCCATCGATCTCTCTCTCAAAGGAAAGCAAGCTTGTTCAATGGACCAGTTCGAATTGTTAGGATCCGAATCAATCCACTTCCAAAATGATCCAAATCCATCTTTTGCACAACCGTTTAAGACCATACTCAGATTCAAAATCGGATATCCGATCCGATAATCCAATCACATATTTGAGTCACTTAAACCATTCAAAACCCCAATTGGGCGATGGTATAGTGCAGCGGTGTGCGCAGCACCGTGCTGCGCACCTACGAGCCGTCAGATCGTGTATCCGACAGCCATACAAGCTCAAGAATCCATCACTTGAAACATTGAAATTACATCTAAACAAATTACACCCCAACACAACAAAAGTACAATTATCGGATCGGATTCGTGAGCGGATCGGATCGGATCAAATATATCATAATCTGATCCATTCTTGTTTTGAATATTTTATTCGAATCAAACAGATTATCGGATCGAATTCAATAATGGAATTTGAACTGTACCAGATTTGATTCCTGGTACATTTGCTTATACGTAGTTGTTAAAACAATCATGGGCTTTGTTTAGACTTTGAGTTCATGGGGCAAATTATTTAAGAGAAAAGGAAATGATTGATAGAAAAAGCCATATAAATAAGGAAAATAACGCAAATCCAATCGAAAAAGAGATGGGAGTATTTCATTGTTATTGTTAGGTTGGATGGAAAATAAAAGGGCTGTTCACACTAATGAATAAGTTGTGTACACTAATGAGTAATGAATAAGTTGTTAATGAGTATGTTTGGCCTCATTTTTTAAATTTGGAAACAATTAATTCAATAGTTATTGCAATTACCATTTTGCCCTTCATAGTATATGTACACTAGCAACTAAAATTACATACGGACTTGGGTACACCATATTTCCTCCCAACTTACCTTTGTAAAATACTTCATCTGTCTCATTTTGTTTGTCTACTAGGGTTTGTCTGTGCCTGAAGGAACAACGCAACGCATTTTGAACACAACTAAAATGAATTACGAAACTATTGACCATCCCGCCAACGAAACTGATTTATACGGAAATATTTTTTTTTAAATTAGGTTCATAATGGAATTCTTTTAGTGCCCAAAGGCGCGGATCGATCAATCAGCACACATACAAATCAATACTGTAACCGTGAACAAAGTATCAACCTATTCATGTAACACCAAGGGGTCATTCAAAATTTCAAAATAGCACACACACACACAGAGAATATGGAGCATTTGGTTGTTGTTATTATTATTATTTTTTATTTTTTATTTTTTATTTTATTTCTTTTTTATTTTATTTTTTTTTTGGGGGGGGGGGGGGGGGGGTGAAGTTGAAGAAAATCATTGCAAAATCAAATCTCGAATCCAAAGGTAGACCATCATGTTACAGATTGGACAATGATGGGCGCTTTGCAATCGAAATAACCATTTAAATTGAGAAAAAAATGGAGTCAATTTGGGCTTTGGGAGTGGAGAGCTAGAAGATGTGTGTGTGTGAGAGAGAGGGAGAGGAGGAGAGAGTGAGATATGAATTTTGAATGTGAGATTGAATTAGTGGCAATTGTGCATTTACTATTGTTTATGAGAGAGGGGGGAAGAGCCATAGGATTTATAGAGCAAATCAATGATTAGAATTTATAAAGAGATAAGATTCATAAACCTTTCTCCCTTATTATGTAGATTATTTTTTTTGTCTCTTTTATGTCTATTACATATATATTTTAACGTGAATCTTGAAAATTATGTAATATAGATTTTATTTGATAAAATTCAATTTGTTCCATAATACAAAATTGTCAAAATCATGAAAAATATTATAGATTGAAAGATATAAGCAATAGAGACAAGAGAAACAAAAGGAATAATAGACAAAAAAATGGGACAGAAGGAGTACAACGTGAACGAAAATAAATTCAAAAAGTCTAAGCTTACCGATCCAAAATCCCGACGCCCCGCCGGGCACACTCTGGCCACTGGACGGCCGATTTGAGCCGTCCAAAAATTCTTTAAAAAAAAAACCCAAGTGGGCTTTCGGGAGAATGAACGGCATCCGACGTGTGTAGATGGCCGATCCAAACAATCCATTTTTGTGTTTGGATCGGCCAAAAATGGAGTGTTTGGATTGGCCAAAAATAGAGTGCTTAGATCGGCCACCTACACACATCTGATGCCGTTTATTCTCGCTTGAGCCCACTCATTTTTTTTTTTAGAATATTTGGACGGCTCGGATCGACTGTCCGATGGCCGAAGTGTGCCCGACGGAGCGTTAGGATTCCGATTGGGATTCCTCCAGTGGGGAACTGTAGCACCACTCAAATAAATTCATATGCGGACAACGTCATATGCCCACCTGGCTATTTATGGGTTGGACGAGAAGATAGGGTTTCGGGAAATAAAGTGGGGAGGGCAAATGGGTAAATTTACCTAACGCGCGCCCTTCTTTTTCCCAATCTTCCCATTCGGAAAAAACAGCCTCGAGTCCGGGGGATGCTAAACTTCTCAATTAGCGCGAACAACATGCAAATTTGTCACGACTTATTAACCCAAAAAAACAGTGAAAATACCACCTAAATTAAAGCTCTTCTTTTTCTTTTTGGATTGTAGTACTCCATCCGTCCTATAACGTTTGTCCGGTCCGCAAAATAATGACGTAAAAATAATACAATTTTTGTAAGAAAAATTCAAAAAAATTTTAACAATTCATTAGATATCGATGAGTTCTTGTAATTTATAAAAAAAATTGAATTTTTTATTGAAAGAAATGCATTATTTTTTAGTCATCGTTTTGTGGATCGAGCAAATAATTTAGGACGGAGGGAATAATACTTTATTAGTAAGATTAGAGGAAGAAAACAAAAACAAAAAGACAAGATGGGATTGGAGTCAAAAATCATACATCACAACTTGTATGTGGTGATCCAAATAGTGTACTTAGCATGTGGCCTTATGTGCATCTCATAAAGAAATGGTAGCAAACCATCATTGACTACTCAAGTGTCCCCACCCCCAGCCATTTTGGACTTTGCATAGTTTAAGACCACACACAATTTCAGAGTCAAAAGATTACACATCCTTCAAAGAAAATAAGTGTCATTGAAGCACAAAAGTAGAATATTCAACCGCTTATGTGTCTATCTTATATCTTCTGCCAACCAAAGCATGAGATTGGGAATTTGGAAATCCTGTCGTGCAAGATGAGGGGATCTTGCCGTTCGTTTCGGCCATAATGGCTCGAATCAATAGGAGCTCGGATTAAATCCGAGCAATCGACGTCAAAATGGACGGCCAATCAGTAGACTACAGCCCTGTAGGGCAACTTGCCCTACAATATCTCCTTGTCCTGGGATTGGGCCTTCCATCGTTGAAAACCTCAACGAGCGGATCGGGTTTTTACATCGGAACTGTTTTTTTTGCGACTTTGCTCCGCATTTTGTTTTTCATTTATTTTCTTTCCAGGACCGATGAGTTTCTTTATAAGTTTGTTCTATGTGGTTTATAACAATGTTTTCATTTTCTGAAAAAACAAGAGAATGTCAATCTAATAGAATTTTGATCCATAAAACTGATAAATATTGATGTGCATTTCTTAACCATATATGTTGATGGATTTCAAATGAGTGAATCTTTTTCTTCTTTTTCTTTTTTTAAAGGCCAAATGAGTGAATCTAAAGAAGCCGAATCATCCTTTGTGTGTAAATTCTCGTTATATAGCGTTATCCAGAATTCCTAATTAATTAGCAGTCGATAGAATGGCCGGGAACATGGCTACTAGTAACGAACTTTCCCTCTAAACTCGCGGGTTCAGCTTATTATTGGCCTCTAGAAATTTAACGAGCCATTAATTTCAGGAGCCCGGGATTAATATTTTTTTTGTAAGAACACTATGTGATCGAGGTGTACATAAGTTGAAACTTGGTCTGAACACCCAATTATTGAACAAATTAGCATTACCAAAAGAAATTATAATTCACAATACTATATATTTGTAATACGATGACAATGGCAAGACCCCGTTCCGCTTTCTCAAATAAGTACTTAAAAAATAATGACCTATTTTCAAGTTTAAAAATAATGGGCTTACAAAATAATTTTTTAAATTTTTTTGGTAGGGTTTGATAGATCTCATCGAAATCTATCAAACAAGATTCATATTGCATTTTTTTTATTTCAATAAGCTTATTATTTTTAAGCTTAAAAATTACAAATAAGTACTTATTTTTTAAAGAGGGAATCTGGAACACACCCATCCTCTAACTACATGGTAGATAACATCTTCTTCTTCTTCTTCTTTTTAACTTGGCAAAAGGAATTTAATTAACTCGAAGCAAAAGATAAGTAGATTGTGGGCGAAAAAAAGTGGACAACCCAATCTCAACTTTCTATTTCAAAAATGACACGTAACGAAGTTTGATACATGAAAATTCTGTTGATAAACTGTTTTAGTATTATACTGTACTAAATGTAGATTTTGTTTGTGAATGTTGGATGCTACTGTTTTGGACTTGGGAGCAAGAGTCCCCAAAGCTACGTTTTCCGGTGGTAAAGGGGTGCGGCTTCTCTTCGGTCCAATGGTTTCGACTGAACGAGGCAGTCCAGATCGTGATCGTCTATTGGGAGATTCAATAGTTCGGATTTTTTTTCATAAAGAATATACTCTTACCAGTATGTAAAAGTGTAAAAATACATCCAAGTCGTTGATCAGGACTATTAACTCCAGTCCAAAACATGAACGGGAGAGGATCCCCTTCCGGTGGTAAACTTCAAAGGCACGTGGATTGGACTAACCTGTGCTTTGGCCTTCGGGTGCCGATTTTGAATGTCTTAGTGGAACCCACCTCTCAGTCGTTATCTTCTTCCCTTCAGAGGGGACTAGAAAATTTCATAAGAAAATGAGTACACAACACGTCCTAGTCACAGGACTATGCAACCCAGGGCGTGGTGTGCATTTTTTGACGGTCTAAATTTTAAAAAAAAAACAATGCAGCTCCATGAAGCACAACCAAGTGATAATAATAATTATTACGTTGCCAAAAATCCCATTAGCTAAGGGATAATGGATCCCACCAGAAGTAGATGAGTAGACTTTTACTGCATAACGTCCAAACGTGTTTTGGACGATCCGAATTTGTGAAAAAGAAAAAGAGGAAAGAAAGATGGTGGGGTGAGGGGAGAGGAAGGGGATAAATTTGGGCCGTTGAATCATTGCTTGGAAGGTCCAGATCACCGACAGGTACCCCACGTGGTACCCGTTCGACAAAGTGGAGAGAGGAAGATAGAGATGGCAGATCATAGGAGGAATAGAAATCCAACACAATGCAGCTCCATGAAGCACAACCAAGTGATAATAATAATTATTACGTTGCCAAAAATCCCATTAGCTAAGGGATAATGGATCCCACCAAAAGTAGATGAGTAGACTTTTACTGCATAAGGTCCAAACGTGACATATAGTCAAGATTTGTAGTAATTTACACGTCCTAGTCGTAGTAATTTTTTGACGGTCTATGACACATGTCCTTGTGATCACTGGGCATTACAAGGAACGTATAATCAAAAGGCTACAACATTGGTGGACGTTTCATTCTCACTCTCAATTCTTGCATTACCCTCACGTTGATCTCTTGAATTTATATGTTCCTAACCTTGCTTAAGAAAAAATAATGTAATGGTTAGTTAGGAATCCTAGATTTTAATATTTTTCTCAAGAAAGCAACGTTTTTTTTTTAAAATCGTTGTCACGGACTTTTCTCCTCAAATTTCTTATAGGACTTGTTACTACTTACTTGTTTATGTAATTAATTATTACCACATGAGGTGTAGGTAAAAGTTGTATACAAATTAAAGAGACTTCCCAATATTCTCTCTCCATAAACAAACATTAAAAAGTTGAAAATAAAAATGGGCAAATTAATTAACTTCCTTAATTAACGGCCCTGGGGCGGTCAAGTGGTCATGATGGAGGTGACTTCAGTGTCCATGGCAGATATTTGAGGTTCGAGTTGATAGAACAGTATGTTAATAATTTATTATAACCACTAACATGCTAACGGCCGTATTATTGTGGCAAAAAGTAATAATAGGTTTAAGCTTTCATCCTTGAGCTCGTCACATCCGTTAGATTATGATTGTTTGTGTTGATATTATGATCAATTTCCATCTAACGTGGTGAATTTTTATACACATGTTAGCTACCAGATGCTTATATAACCGGAATGCATGTGGAAGGTGTGCGATCTATTTTGAATTTTAATTCAAAATGTTAGTATGAATTTGTATGATTTTAAAGGAATGCCGTATGCACCTTCATAAGAATCCGTATTATAAGTTCCATGGGTCATATACTTCAACATTTTAGTGCAAACAATATGGGTCAAAAAACAGAGTGTATCACTATCTATAGGCATAGGATAATTAGAAATTGTGATGATCAAAAAAAAAAAAAAATTTGTGACTAAACACACAGGTGTTTAATAGTTCATGCGGCTGAAGTAATCTCCTTGACTTTGTTACCAACTTTTTGAGTAAATATAAATAGACTGGAAAACGCGGATGAAATCAGGGAGATATATATGGATTAATTGTCAAAAGGTAACATGTATGATGTGGATAGCCCACATTATGAAACACATAAATTTATCTAGTGCCACATTAATTGTGGAGTTTAATATGCTTCATTAATTGTGTTTCAGATCTCTTCATCACTTGTGTTTCAGATCTCTTCATCACCACATGTTGATCTGAGGTCTCCATATACTTGGGTTTATTAAACTCCACATTTATACATGATAGTATATTTTAATATTGGGCTATCTTTATCTTCAGAGTTCAGACGTCGGCCATAATTTTAGGGCCTTTAATATTCGCAATTTCTTGACTTCCACGCATCCAACTTGCCAACACATTGTTGATTAGAGAGAGATGGGTTCGGTTTTCTTTACATAAAAGTTGACACAAATTTTTGGCAGAAAACCATTTAACGGCATCCGCATAAGTTGATTTTTTATGTGAACTCTTAAAAAAAACGTTTTAAATAAATTGAACAGCTCCGGTCATTTGCGTGGGACTTCAAATGGGTTACCAGCAAAACTTGGGTCAAAATTTGTGTTAATTTTGTATGAGAAGAACCATATACTACTATAAAAAAAAAAACTGCCAACAGATTGGCACCTCCCCTGTCTCCACCTGCGTGCCAACGCGTCAACAACGTTTGCTGTTTTTTATATTTTTCTAATCGTCACTGCACTACTACAAATTTAAAATATAGACCATCGTCGACGCAATAAAAATTTGATATAATCAGATTGTCATATTTATAAATTAATATTCAAATTTTCATATACCTATTCACATCTGTTCAAGCTGATTTTTTATATGAATATATTATTTGATAATATCTTGGGGTCATGCTACAAGAGGTAAATTTTTTGTGAATCTCCTAGTCTCTACATGGATACATGGCTTGCTTTTAACCAAACTAGAAAAAAAAAAATTAAAATATACATACACACACATATAAGTTGTCCCCAACTAGCCCCGGCCTGGGCCAGAGCACCCCTGACCGTCGAACCCAAAAAAGAATTAGTATTTTCGTTATAGGGAAGCGTCAGACAAGTGATAGGGGTCAACATATGATTTCTTTTTTCTCTAACATTTGAGAATTTCATGTCAAAAAAAAAAAAAAAACATTTGAGAATTCAACTCGACTGGGCACACAAGTCAAAGATTTGTAGTACTGCACATGTGTGGGCTCAAATAACTCACGAGTAATTTTCCTTACACGATGGCGATGTATATATATCACTCAATATACTTTAAATTTTCTGCTTTGACTGTAATCTTTTGAATTTGACGCACCAAATTAAAAGAACTAAGCTATATTTTTAAATTGATATGGAAAAAAAAATTTCATCTGATTTTTTCATAAAGGATGTACTCTTACCAGTATGTACTAAGTAAAAGTGTAAAAATACATCCAAATCATTAATTAGGACCGTCTTTTTCCGTCTAAAATATAGACAGAAGAGGATCCAGTTCCGATGGTAAATTACTAAACTTCAAAGGCACGTGGACTCGACTAACCTGTGCTTTGGCCTTTGGGTGCCGATTGCGTATCTTACTAGTTTGCGGATCACAAAAAAAAAAAAAAAAAAAGTATCTTACAAGTGGAACCCACCTCAATCGTTTTCTATTCCCTTAAAAGGGGACTAGGAAATTTCATAAGAAAATGAGTACATGACACGTCCTTGTCACCGGACTAGACAAGGCTAGGCATGACATGTTACCGGACTATACGGGACAAGGCACAGCATGTGCTCTTTACCGGATTAGGCCATGACACAACATGCATGTTCTTGCCCCCAAGCATTACAAGGAATGCATAATCAAAAGGCTACAACATCGGTGGACAATATTCCATTCTCGCTCTCAATCCTCTTGCACTAGCCCCGCGTTGATCTCTTGAATTTAGTACGTTTTGATGTTATGTAAAGACACTTTTATACTCGCACATACGCTCTCGTACATGTAGAAACGAACACGTTAGTATATACATGCATAATGCATTGAATTCATAAAGTTTGATGGATGATGATGGTGCTTGTGATAACGACCATATTAATTACTAGATTCCCATCAAATGTTTGTGACCCCGTTTGATTTGTGATGCCAGGTTTTATTATTAGAAAGCTTATATTAGGCTCATGATCGCCCCAAAAAAAAAAAATTTTTGGAAGACTACAAAATTTATTAATATCTGGAAACAAATTACAAAAATTAAAAAGATCATAAACAGCATCAAGTCGAAAAAAGAGAAAAACCCACATGGGAAAACAACAAGCTCTATCAATCATATGCCAAGAATGACCCAAAGGAAGAGAATAACAAATTAAAGTTGGCAAGTGTGGGCAGCGTGTCCGGAAAAAGGCGGACCGATGAGCGCACTTTTTGGCAGACGAGCGCTCAATTCAGAGTCGCCACTTGAGTTTGAAGGTCCGACACCCAAGAAACCGAACTTGAAATGCTTGCTGCGCTGTTTGATTTTTAAAAGATGAAGGCACCAGTCCGTCATAACCATATCTAGATTCGGGAGCCAGGTTATGAGAGGGGAAGGGTTTTAAGGCACCCCTCTTGCCCAATCCGGAGATCGGTCTCTACTTAGGCATTTGCGAAAACGTTTGCGATTCTGTTTGATTAATCAATTCTCTAGCCATTTAGGGGCGGGGAACAGTTTAATGGGAATTAAAGCTGTAACATGTTTGCAAGATGTGAATGATAGCATGGATGAGCAGTTAGTATAGTATGAGAACAAACTGCTGTGGGAGTTTAAACAAATTGGGAAGCCACAGTTTTGGAATGACGTGCGCAGGAAGAAACCAGTATGCACCGAACAAGTCACTGCATGCTGTTCACTCCTGCGTGCGCGACTCCAAGACACACGCGCGACAGTGAGCTCAACCCCACAGCTCTTATTCTCAAACCCTCTGGGCTCTAGAAGGACCAGTGCACACCCAGGACAAACCAAGCAGTTATAAACTATAAACAGTTAATTATACTACAATTTAAAGGCTGAAGAAGCCCTACAAATTAACAAAACACCCTGTAAACAGTGTGGGGACAAAATAATGGCCTAAAGCCAAGCTACCCATGCAAGGCCAGCCACTGGTCAAAGGCGCTCTGGCGCGCGAGTGTGGCGCTTCGGCGCGCGATGGTTGCTCTCCGATGCGCGATTGTCGCGGCCTAGCACGAGCGGAACTGAACCAGACCAGTACTTAGTTTACACGTTTCTGGGTTCTGAGGTATGTTCAGAAATGTCCCAGTGGTACTCCATGACAGCAAAAATACATATTGAACTACAGCTAGCATTTCTAACAAAGGAAAGCAGTAAACTGGTTATTTTCATGCATAACAGTGATGTAAATGTACAAGAAGACATAGAACAGAAGGAAACTAATCCTCATGCGATCCAGCACGTGCAGCAACGGAGTGTCGCGCACGAGAGTGGGACCATCGCGCGCTGGTCCTACCGTGACGGTTTTTGAAACTTTGCCAGCTTTAAGGCCAGGACTGATATTGATTACCAGTCTTGACCCTGCCAGCCCCCCTCAGGAATCAGAACAGAGAGTAGAACAAAGGTAAGCTATACCTTTGGTTTTTAGGTTTGAAATGTGCTTGAGCTTTGAGTGTAAAGTTGATTGGGGTGGAAGAACAAGCTATGTTCTTGAAGGAGTATGAGTGATAGAAGAAGGAAAACAAGGTTGCTTGTGTTGCTTGGAATTAGGGTTAGGGCTTTGTATCACTTGGAACTTGATACTTGGTATTTTTTGGAACACTTGAACCCTTCAAATGGATGAATAAAGGGGGTATTTATAGGGAGAGATGGAGGTAGATATGGGCTGCAAAGAGAGGGATTCAGCTAGTCCACAAGGCTGGCTTAGGTTGCATTGGTGGCCAAGTTTCCACCTTAAGAAAAGTTGGTGAGAATTAAGGTGGAAGTAGGCATTGAGCTCCGGCGCGCAATGGAGTAAGTCTGGCACGGGCGGGAGTCAGTCTGGCGCGAGAGGGTTGCACCATGGCGCAAGGGTCAACGGTCAAATTTTGACTGTTGACCACCACCTAGCAGTTTGACCAGCGCGCGCTGGTGTCATACTGTCGCGCGAGTGTCAAACCAACTAACACGTGTCAGTAGGGTTTTTGGCTTTTTTGAAGTGGCTCAGGCTAGGACTAGGTTTAAGGGTTTTGCAAACACTCAAAACTCAAACACTTATCATTCCCGGGGTGTTCTTGATCTAATTCATCATCGGGGAATCAAATATCGTAAGTAAACTAATCTGAAAGTCCAGATTGTGGTGTTTACAGCAAGAAGCCAACAATGACAGAGCCCAAATAGACACCTGACGCCTAAGACCCAAAACAACACCCTAAAGAGATACACATTCAAAGATCCTAAAAAGAAACACCCAACCCAAAGCCTAACAAAACAAACAACACCCAAAAAGACACCTAGGAGTCAATCAACGTATTGAGAAGAAGCATGAGCCTTTGCCCTTTCCTCATCTTTGGCTTGTATAATCGCGATTATTCGAATATCGTCATTCTCATCACTCATGTAACGAATGCCCATGATCTTGTTTAGTGCCCAAATAGCTTAATTCTCATCAAAGTGAGTCTTGCTTCAAATTATAAGTACATATAATCTGATATCTGACTAGCTAGATACGTGCATCTCAACTAATTATAAGACATTAAAATTAAACATCGTGTAAAATTTCTATATTTATTATTAATCCTAGTACTAGTACGGAGTATTATTCTATTTGGAGACTCCTCGTAATTCGCTAGCTCACTAATGTCATCCATGACAAAAACAAAAGAAGAGATTTGTATGCATGATTGCGTTCTGTTAATTTCTTTACACTTCCCATAGGCCACGAGGTGCTAAAGTGACAAAATCAGAATTTTACTCTAGTAATGGCGAAATGTATATTAAAAAAATAAAAAGATGCATTACAATATTAATAGTCATCGGCTCCAAAAAAATTAAAATAACATAACAAAAACTATCACATGGTGTATAAAAAAAGACTAACTTTAAAAAAAGACTAACTCTATATAAATTTCCAAAATTGATAACCACACTCCCTTTTGGGAGTGACATTATAAATTTGGGGATTGGCATTATAATTAAATTCTCTTAATTTTTTAGGTTAACTGGTTTTAGGATTGAATGTGGAGTTTTTTTTTTCTTAATTACGCATCATCATTTATATTATTTCACTTTGGCCCATTGAATTTAGTTTTAGAATAGTACTTTTTTGGGTCTACTTTCTTGAAAGAAAATAGAAGATTTATAACTAGTATATAAGAAAAAATAAGAAAAAAATCTAGTAGTGATGAGACTATATAAGTTGGGGATAATTTTTTTTTTCACACATAATAATTTCATTTTCTAAAATTCTTGTCGTGGCGGCCGCCGCCACTAGATCCCTCCTGGTTCCATCCTTGGTGCTAATGGTACAGATTCTAAATCTATACCAGCTCGTACAAATCTTATTTGGGCCCGTTTTGCGTCCCAAAAAATTATCGTTGTCGCTTATACTTTGTTTACGGTCCATACAAAAGCTGAATCCTTTATCGTTTAGAGGGTCTACTAAACGTCCCATTTTGTCCCAGAATTAAAGCTTGAATTCTGGGACAAAATAGGACGTTTTGTAAACACCCTAAACAATACGCGATTGAGTTTATTTTTTGTAGGGACAGTAAACAAAGTATTTTAAATAAAATGAGCGGCTCTAATTTTCTTTTTTTTTTTTACCCGAAACGGGCCCAAATGAATTTTGTACACGCTAAAATCTGTACCATTAACCTTTCTGTAGGCCATCTATATCTCCCTCTTCCCTCTCAATGCCAAAGGAAAAACAAAAAGTCAAGAAACATGTACTTTTGAACACAACTGTACTTGGAGTTGTCCGATGCATGTGATCGAGTTCTCGTGCAATAATCAGCTCTGAGTGTAATTTTTTCGTCGGGAGTGTTTGAAAATTGTGTTTCTAACCTTGCTTAAGGAAAAATAATGGTTAATTAGTCAGGAATCGTGGATTTTATTAAAAAGTTGGTAACCTAATCAAGGAGATTACTTCAGCAGCTAGCTAGCTAGCATGAGCTATTCATGACACGTGTGTGTCAATTTCTAATTATTATCCTACGCATATAAATACTGTCTAATTTTGACCCATATTGTTTGCAAAAAATGTTGAAGTATATGACCCACGGCACTTAATACAGTAAGGGTACACACAGTAAAAACGCACTAGATTTGTTGAGGGATTCTCTACAGGTCCCACATAAATGATTCAAACCGTTCATTAAACATAAAATATTTTTTCAAGGGACTCCGCAAAAAAATCAGCTCAATCCGATACTTATAGATACTCGATTTATTTATCTAACTTTTCATTCAGATTTCAAGATAATGATTGAATCGAGCACCTACAGGTATTGGATTGAGCTGATTTTTTGCGACGCCCTTGAAAAAATATTTTACATTTAATGAACGGCTCGAATTATTTGTATGAAATCCGGAATGAGCTCTACACACAAATCTGTGCATGATCTGTGCAAAAAAAGTTTGTGTGAATAGACTTACTGCTTATAATACGAATTCTTATTACAATAATAATATAACCACACACACTCACACAAACACTTTACACATATACTCATATCTTTCAGCGGGTTCCACACAAACTGGATGTGTAGTGTGTATGGGCTCCAATGTGAATGTAAGTGAATTTGTGTAAATATTTGTGATTATAAAATGATTGTTCTTATTAAGGTGTGTACATATGACATCCCTTAAAATCAGAAAATAAGTCAAAATACCGTAAATTGACCCGAACAACTGATTGTTGGAAAACAGTGATGGGTCAGGGCACTGAAAAAATCTTCAACTCATTGACCTCTTGTGAAAAAGGATAAACAGATGATCCCAGGCCTGAATTCTAAAGCGAAATTGAATATTTTGTAAACGTTTTTACCGACATCGGGTTGAGTTTATTTTTACTAGAATCGTAAACAAATTATTTTGAACAAAATGAATGGCTCGGATCTTTTTATAGGACCCGAGACGGGTTCAAAAATCCATATGTACGCGCTTTATGTACATGATTGAATGTAACTGTAGCAGCGCTGTTTTTATATTGGCTATCTTTATCTTCAGACGTCGGCCATAATTTTAGGGCCTTTAATATTCGCATATCCTTGACGTCCACACATCCAACCTGCCAACGCATTGTTGATCATTTGGGGTTGCCATGTTGATCATTTGGGGTGCTATGGCAACCCATTTTTGGCCTTTTGTTTTTCCACTTTTCACATTATGGGTCCGGGTTTTTTCGCATAAAAGTTGACAAATTTTGACCAAAAAAAAAAAATTTATTTTCGAGTCTAATGCAAATGATCGAAATTGTTCAATTTATTTAAAACATGTTTTTAAGAATTCTTATAAAAAATTAACTCATTCGCATATCGATAAAGACTTGATCGATTCGTTCAAGTTTTTGTCCTGTCATATATAGGGACATATATCGATCAAGCGTTTAACAACGATATCCGTTGATTTTTTAACGAGACTCTTAAAATGGTAGTACATTTTAAAACTCTTAAAATACATTTTTAAACTGCCAACAGATCGGCACCTCAACCCGTCTCCACGTGCCTGTCAACAACGTTTACTGCTTTTATATTTTTTTAATCGTCACTGGACTACTTCAAATTTAAAATATAGACTGTCGTGGACACTTCAACTTTATCATTTGACATAATCAGACTATAAAAATTATAAATCAATTACTCAATTTTTCATATACTTATCGGCGGATAAATCTGATTTTTTGTGTGAACATATTACTTGACAACCTCTTGGAATCAGGCCGCAAGAGATAAATTTTTTGTGAATCTCTCTTAGTCCCAGGCAGTGGCGGATCCAGAATTTTCTAAGGGTTGGAGCACATAACTTTAAGGAGAAAAAATTCAAAATTAAGAATGATCATGTAAACAGATATACACATAATTGAGTTAAAAAATAATTAAAAATCTTTCAAATAATCAAAAGATAAATCAAGAGCCCAAGTCTATTTAAAAAAGAATGAGTAAAAATTCTATTTTATTTGCTCACGTTTTAACAATGTAGGATTTTTTTTAAAGATAATTGAACAACATACATACAAAATCCTTTCCTGTATCATTTCTAACCAAATATTAAAGGCTTAATTGCAAGAACACCCCCTAAACTATCGCGTTTTGGCAAGTTCACCCCCTTAAGTTTAAATTCGAGCAACTTCACCCCCCTAACTACCAAATTCGAGCAACTTCACCCCCTCCCCCATTTTCCGTCCACTTCTGTTATAAATTTGGATGGAAAGTTTCAAAATTGGATGGAAAACGAATTCAATGTACAAAAATGCCATTCTTCACCCTTTTTCAACAACTCACACACACCAGATAACTCTCTTTCTCTATCTGTCTGGATACACGATCTCTCTCTCTCTCCTTTCTCTCCTTTCCTCTCCTCCGCAGCTCTTCTCTTTTGTAACTATAACAGCAAAAAACCCTAAACCCTAAAACCCTCCTCTTACCCTAACCCAGAATTTCCCCCTCTCACCTCTCACCACCAGCATGACCTCCAGTCACTACTTGGAGGAGATCTCAACAACCTCGTCCTCCTCTGACCACCACCAGGTACACCACCCGATTACCCCTCTTCTCCTCCTATTGGAACTAATTAATTTGTCCTTGTTCTTCTCTTCCTCCTCCTCCTCCTCCATTTCCTCTCCAACACCCTCCTCCATTTCCTCTTCAAGGGCCAGATACTTACCAACAAAAAAAAAATACAAATTATCTCCTGTAAAAAACAGATAATCCCCTTTTAAATCCCCAACCCAAAAATGAGTAGCAGCTCTAATTACACGAACAACTACTTGTAGCACAATGGAGATGAAAGATGCGATTGTGGACGGAAAGCAGTGATGAAACCCTCATTAACTGTGAAAAATCCAGGTAGAAGGTTCCTTGGTTGTTTAAACTACAAGGTAAATTAGTTGAATGTTTTCTTGTATGTATAATTTGGCTTTTTCTAATAAAAGGCCTAAATGCTATTGTTTTGCATTGTAGCATAGGAAAAAGCATTGCTTAAACTTTGTACATTGGCAAGCTACACTAGCCGATAAAAAAAATACTTAAGTAGTTAGCATGCTATACTGGGGCCTTTTAATAGCTAAATGACCAATTCCATGGGAGTCGCCGTAAATATAGTGCTATGCAACACAATGTGGTACATGAATCAATCAACAGTTAAGTTAATGACTATGACGATGATGATGAGATATGCCTAAGGCTAAGGGTGATGGTGACAAAGCTACTGGTATTATGAAAACAGATTACAATGCAAAACATGCAAGACAAATGACAAAGTCAAACGAAGATATCCTCTATATCATCTAGCTCGATTGTAAATGTTATTGTTTTGTATATTGTCTGCAATTATTCCTAATAAAAAGGCTAAATGCTATTGTTTTGTATATTTACTGATAAGTTCCTTCCAATTATTTAGAAAAGGAATGGCTGCAATTTCTTCATATGGGTAGATCCACCAACATGCGAAAGAGGGGTGGAATATGCTAAGATCATGCAAGTGAAGAAGGAAGAACTCGAGAGACAAATTGAAGAGTTGAAGATGATGAATAAAGAGTTGGAAAGAGGAAAACAAAAATTGGAAGAAGAAAATAATGCGTTGTTCGTGAAGATAACAGAGTTGACTGAGATTAATGTGAAGTTAGCAGCACAGACTGGGCCAAGGAAGGCAACAAAAATAACAACACTTGTAGTACTACTAGTAGTTATTCTGTTTGTGGTTTGTGTGCTACTGTCAAGTGTAAAGCACACCCATGGTAAAAAAAACTTTGTATTTGCCCTGAAGCTATGTTATGAAATGTATGAGAGTACTAGCATTATAGCCATTGTAATAGAGAGTCCATAAATGTAGTGTAATATGTTGTTTAAGTATAGCCTTTGAAGCTTTTGTCAAAAACTATCCAAAAACTGCAGTTGTGAACCACAATGCCCAGAAGTTTTGAAGGAAAAAAACCTACTCCAGAACAAGGTAGTTAACTACAAGCTTTGATCGAAAATAAGAGTTCAAAGTTTCTATCCATTCACAAACCGAAATATAGCCTTCGACTGATAGAACTCATTAAAACAACTAAGCCACGGGGAAGAGATCACCCCATGACCGAGCCTATTCGACTACTCATTCATATTTGAAGAACAAGACATAACCAAAAAAAGACAAATGCGATTCATAGACAAAAACGAAAATAAAATTAAGATTAATGAAGATCTCAACAATATGAACAAATTTAATAGCCCCAAACATTCGGGATACAAAACACTAAAATACCCCTACATCAGTTCTTGGTCGGGCACAAAATTGCCAAAAATTCCAGGTTGGTACCGGTACCAAGTTTTGAGTGGTACTGGTACCAAACTACTCTGGTGGCCGAATTGGTGTTTTGGTACCAGTACCTAGTTTTGAGTGGTATTGGTACTACCTGGGCACTCTTCCCACTTCCTTGCTTCTATGGCCATCAACTCTTGGGGTCCACGAGCATGCTTCTCAGCTTCGATTCATGACTTTTTTAACTCGGCTACAGGGTACCACGAGGCCTCGAGCCTGGGACGCTATTGGTAGCCATCCACGCATCAAAACACGCCTTATTTCTTACGATTAGCCTGTAACATCACAAACACAACCTTCCGTGCAATATCAAACAAATCTAACAAGTTAGGCACGTGTGTGTGACAAAAATGAGAGAGATAAGCCATATTATTTACACTTTTGAGGGCTTATCACACCCCTCAACTTGAAATATCCACAATGCATCACATGGAGTTAAGTAGCATTCAAAAGATCTACTAAGGACTTAGGTAACTAATAACGACCTTGGATTCAAAAGAAAGGGTAAGACAAAACATGTGGTGCCCATCTTTTTTTCAAGTTCAGGATATCTACCACTGGCTACCACCGACCCTAACTACCCATGGCTTGGCCACTTGCCGGCCGAACAAAGACATGAGCAACGACAGCTACACAAAAATAAATAAAGCTCCTAAGTTAGGTCCTACTATCTGCTACTACGACCTCCGACACCACTACTCACTCTCCTCCTCGCTGTCATCCCCTTCCTCATCATCCGAGCTTGATTGTGATGGAATCGCGACACTCTTTTTCTTGCTACACCCTGCCCCCACAGCAGCAGTAACAGCAGCTGCTGCCCCAATGTCCTCATCTGTGGTCTGATCCTCATCCTCTTTAGTCGAAACGTAAGGCTCGCCAAAAGTTTTCCCTATCCAATCCATCACATAATCCATCTTCCTCATCAACTTCCTTTCATTTCTCTTCCTCCTCCTAAGCTCTGTTTTGATGCGAGCTAGGTCCTCCCGAATAACGATTTGGTTGCACCGGCTGATGTTCCACCATTCCTCCTGCCTCTTAACTCCAGTCTTTGCGATAGGTATAGAAGAGCCAACGGTGGCCGGGGGAGGAGGTTTAGAGGCAGCCTTGCTCTTTCTCACTGTTCCCTTTGTGATAGCTCCAGGTTTTGGTTCCTGCAATGTGTCACTAAATGCAAATTTAACACCAACGTTCTCACATAACTTGGTGATCATACAAGGGAAGGGCATGTTGGAATTTGCGCTCCCATACAACTTAAAATCCACCATTTGGCGAAAAATCCATAGGGCCCAGTCCACAACTTCATTTTTACTTCCAAAAACATACAAAATCTCCCCATCTTCCAATGAAGGGGTTTTCTCCTTTCCACGGGGGTAGAGATTGTGATGAACGATTTTGTTGATCAATCGGTAACGGGGTTTCAAACCACCGGATGCCCATTTATCCTTAAAAGCACTAGGGTCCTGGGAGAGTTCATTTATAAGGAAATTGTCGTCAATATGGGAGTCTTGGTTTGGGTAAGTAATGGTTTCCTTCACGGGATGCTGATAATTCAGATATGCAGCTATTATATCCGGAGTCACAACCACAGTTTTGTTATTCATTTGAGATTCAATCCTATGCTTACCCGCCACAATATGCATATTCAAATAAAAATTCAGAACCACTTTCTTACGAAAACCAGGTACTTCGTCTTTGAAAAATGCCAAACAGTGGTGTGCAATGACTTCAAACACCTCATGAGCCCCTATTTTGTACTCATCAACCCACCTCTCGTAAGTGTACTCCTTTGACTTCAGATTGGTTACCCATTGTTTGTGAGCCCTAGCTGCCTCCTCATCCTCCTTTATTTTCTTCCTCTGTTCAGCCTCTTTTTCTGTCATTTCCTTGGCGGACCTCTTGCCTTTACCATCCCCACCACCACTACCTAACCCCTTTGATTTCACAACCGAGTGCTTGTTTCCCACAACAACCGCCACAAGAGAAATAGCACACAACGACAGTAGTACCCACAGCCATGAGAAACGAGATAAGCTAGGGTTTTCTGTGGTGAGCTTGAGAAGGGAGTGAAAACGTGCCATGGTGTGAGGGTTTTGGTGATTTTCGGACTGATTTTGGAAGGGGGTTGTCAGGGTTTTGCCCGAATCTATGAGAGAGAGATGGGCGAGTGTAATGGGTTACCGTGGTCGTGGAAAGATTGTAGAGAGAAAGGAGAGGGATTCGAAATTACCTTATTCAAAGAGAGGTAATTTTTTTTGGCCTGAACTTAAGAAACCCAGTGGAGATTTGCAATTGAATCACGGAAAGGAAGCTTGAATCTCGAAATTCCTGGCTGAATTATGGTGGGTTTGAGTTTATGGAGGATTGGAGAGAGAGAGAGAGAGAGAGAGAGAGAGAGAGAGAGAGATGTTTGGAAAATTTTAGGGCTCTGATCGTGGTCGTAGGATGAGAAGGAATAGCGGGGACTTGTTTTTTTTATAGTAGGGCAGGAGAGAGAATATCGGACCTGGAAAAAATTAAATTTTTTCCACATTTGGTACTGGTACCGAATCTTAGGTGGTACTGGTACCCAATTTTAGGTGGTATTGGTACCCAATTTTCTGTCCAAATTAATCTTTGTTGGTACCAGTACCAAGTTTTTGGTGGTTCAGGTACCATCTGGGCACAAACTAGGCTAAACTAAGTTCCAAACTTCTTTTGCCGCTTGAACTCCCGAACATGCCCATCACATTCACATCACCCCAAAACCACTTTAGATCATTGTAACGCAACTCCACATAACCCCAAATAGTATACTTGCAACCATCGTTTTGAAGAACGAAAATTACAGGCAACTACAAGAGTGTATGACTCATGTAATCGTTTTGATGTTAATAATTGGTGGATATTCATCAACAGAGAGAGAGAGAGAGAGAGAGAGAGAGAGAGAGAACAAAAGCTGCTATTTTTTAACACAAAGGCCAGCCATAAATAATGAACGGCACCTTCTCATTCATTCCAAAACATAACATATTGTCAACAAAAGATACCCACACAAGATCAAGCCCAAGATCAATACACAGTACCCATTCATTACATTTACAAGAGCAGACAAGTCAATAAGGTTCCATAATACTACTAACAAGTCAATAAGGTTAACAAATACTACTACAGTTGATTTTCAAGTGTTTGACTTCTGCGTACTGCCTGTGGTAGATGATTCTCCTTGGGATAATTGTTTGGGGCCAGTGGCTGTCATTGTTGCACTACCAGTGGTACTACCACTCCCACAAGATGCTGCAGAAGACCCAGTTTGTTGACTATAAAAAATAGCATCCCTTGTCCTTGTCGATCTCCTCCATACCTACATTTACACACATTCATTAGCTGTTCAAAATTTGATTCATAAAACTGTGGACAAATTTCTAAAATATTCCACCCATTCATACCTGTGGTAATGCTAAACCAATCGTTTGGGCTATGCTTGCTGTGACTGGTTGACTCTGACCTATACCTCCAAACCGTACGATTGGTTGTTTCCCTTTTGTTTTACCAATAACCACTTCTTTACCCTTCTCATTGGTTGCAGGTTTTTGCCCTCCACCATTATCCTGATTGTTTGCATCTCTCTCTCTAATGACTATACCAGGAAGTGTAGGAATGCTTCCACCTCTTCCTCTTCCTTTTCCTTTTCCTCGAACATTGGGATTGACATGCTTTGAGGTAGGGTCACCACCTCTTCCTGTGCCTCCCACCACTTTTGTTTTATCACCCCTTGCTTTACTTGTGTATGGTGCAACACCTTTTTCACCTCTACCACTTTTCCCTCCTCTACCACTCTTCCCTCCTCGACCACGTCCACTTCGACTCCCTCTACCACCAACTACTTCCATTGCCTGTAGGGAATACATAATTATCATTTCACATATGCTTCAAAGAATAAAGTACTTAATGGTTTACAAAAAATTAAAATTCCTTACTTGTTCAGCTTATTGTTCAAATGTAGTGTTTGTTGACTTACGTTCACATCCATTCCCTCTACCACCAACTACTTCCATTGCCTGTAGGGAATACATAATTATCATTTCACATATGCTTCAAAGAATAAAGTACTTAATGGTTTACAAAAAATTAAAATTCCTTACTTGTTCAGCTTCTTGTTCAAATGCAGTGTTTGTTGACTTACGTTCACATCCATTCCCTCTACCACCAACCACTTCCATTGCCACTTCCATATTCTGTAGGGAATACATAATTATCATTTCATATATGCTTCGAAGAATAAAGTAGAACAATGGTTTTAAAAAATGTAAACTCCTTACTTGTTCAACTGTAGTGTTTGTTGACTTATGAGCACATGTCCTTGAATTGTGTCCAGGCTGCTTGCATATTCTACATTTAATGGTTGTGTAGTGCCTCCGCACTCCTCCTCTCTTTTTTGGTTCTTCATCATGCCCTCTTTTCCTTTCCTTTCTTGGTCTCCCACTTCTTGCCCTTAACGGAGGAGGAATGAGAGGATCAAGGTCCGTACGAACCCACATAGACGCATCTGGAATTGGTTTAATCATGTGCTCGTATGTCTTAGCAAAAGTTGCCACATGGAAGCATTCGTGAACAAAGTCTTGAGGATTACTTTTGTCGGTTATAATTGCAGCCACTCCATGTGAATAGGGTATCCCACACACATCCCACTTGCCACAGGTGCATGTTCTCTCTCCTATGTCCACAACAAAACCCCTAAGTACATTTAAGATTTCAAAAGTTGTGCCACCACTATAAATTACCTCATAATCCCCCATGTTATCACATGTTTTTTTCACCTTTTTCGCAATTCTTGGACATAGCTTACCATTCCACCCCTTGCAGAGGTCACGTCTATGTTGTAACCTTGTCATTAAGTACCTCCTAATACTTTCGGCCATGGTAAGGATTGGTTGGTCTCTTGCATCTTTGATAGCTCGATTGAAAGCTTCACTAGTGTTATTATCCATTCTATTGCACTTAGCCCTTCCACTGTACATGCACCTAGCCCATGTTCTTGGCTCTTCCCTCATCAACCACTCATAGGCAGTCTCATCAAGCTCTTTAATTTCTTTCATCTTCTCCTCAAACTCTTGGATTGTGTAAACTGATGCAGCCTGCCACATGAGGTCTTTCCACTCCTTCCCCTTGTACAACTTATTGAAGTTTGCATACATGTGTCTAATGCAGTACCTATGTTCTGCAGTAGGGTACTTTGCTGCAAATGTTTGTGTCAACCCCTAATGAAAACATCATGAAGTATATTTAGATGGCAAACATTTACATGAACCAACAAGTATCGGCAAATATGGAATTCAACAATGTAATTAATAATACCTTTTGCCTATCAGACATGAAGCACCAGCCCATTTCCTCTGGATTCCCAATTAAGTCCTCCAATATTCCCATGAACCAAGTCCAGGCATCTTTGGTTTCAGCCTCCACAACAGCAAAGGCCAAAGGGAAGCTCTGATTGTTGCCATCTCTTGCCACTGCATGCATAAGTTGACCTCCAAAAGGACCTTTCAGAAAACAAGCATCCAATCCAATGATTGGTCTGCAACCTGCTAGGAAACCCTTCACCTGTGCATCATAACTTATGAACATCCTTTGAAAAAATGGAACTTGTCCATCATAGGGTTTATCCACCTTAATTTTAGCCATGCTACCTGGGTTCCGCCTTCTCACCGTCTCACAATAGTCCCATAACCTTTTGTATTGTTCAGTATGATCTCCCCGAATCTTTTCAATTGCCTTTCTCTTTGCCCTATACACCTTATACTCTGAAACATTAATGAGCCACTCCTTCCTCACAATATTCTTCATTGATTTGACCTTAGTCTCCGGTGCATCATTTAGTTTGGCTAAGTACTTATTGGAAAGCCAAGAAGCAGTTGCATTATTATTCGTGTAGATTCTAGTACAAGTATGTTGTTGCCAAATATTTTTTATCTGGAATGATTTCTCATCATACATGGGAGATGCATGAAGTCTAAATCCACAATCAAATGCACATTTCACAGTCACCTTCGTAGATTCATTCTTCAAGAATTTAAATGTGTAGCCCTCCTTTATATGATATTCCCTCAACGATTTCCTGAACACCCTCACATTAGGAAACTTCATCCCCTCTATTAATTGGGGGTTCTTCATGCAAGAGTCTTTAAACTCACAAAAAGTAGCCTTCCCATCTTCACCTTCCTCAACCAAGTCATTTTCATCACTATCCGAATCCCCCTCACCACATTCTGTTTCAAGGTTATAGGTACCTAGACCAACCAAGGCAATGTTCTCCTCTTCCTCTTCATCAGAAGACTCCTCTACCCCACTAAAAGTGTCACAAGAAGTTTCGCTATCATCATTAGGCTGCCACTCACAGTCTGACTCCCTATTCTCATCCATTTCATCACCTTCTCCGTCTTCGTCTGCATTCACACATTCATTACCTACTCTCTCCCCCCTTTCATCAACAATTGGTTCTTTTATGTGTTCAAGTCCTCCTAATTCACCACCTCCATGACCTTCTCCTATTTGTAAGTCACCTCCTAATTCAGTTAAGGAGCTAGGGTTTGCTGTAGTATTTCTATCTCTACCTATCACCTCCACCTCTGGCTCATGATCCTCGTTAGACTCTACCACATTGGGACAATCAACATATACATCAATAACCATATACTTCTTACCACAAGAATGCACTGCAAACATTTCAACCATGTCATAATGAGAAGTCAAGTTAACTAATCCATCATTCATGTCATGCAATGGAAGTTTATAAAACACAGTTACGTGTTCTGTTACTCCATTACTATCTGTTAGTCCATACCCCATTTGCCTAATTGCATCCATCAATTCATAAAAGCTGAAGGAATCTGGATCTACCTTCGTTTCTGCAATAACCCCATTCAAGTATTTAGACTGCAAACCCCTTACTAGTTTACCACCGACGCACATGAACAATGTACACCTGAGCTGCACCATAGCTTCTGTGCATCAAATAACTTTGATTAATAACAGGAGAGGCATAATTGTATGCGAGGCTCATAATATGGCTTACAATATTGCCTACCATGAAAAGGACTTTTTACCTTTTGATCGTGAAAAAAACTAAGACAAAAAATTATTATCGTTGCGGAATTCCCATTAGAGAAACAAAAAATGGAAATAATGGAGGATGTAAGTTAGAAAGAAAACACGACCATGGGGATAGAATTCAATTAATATGAAAGTTAGTCTACATTCTGGAACTTGACTACTTAAACCATTCCTCTACTATTGCATCTATTCCAGGAATCATAGACAGTAAAATGCTTACGAGAGCTCAATAAGAATGAGAAGAAAAATATTCCGTAACTGTTTCTCTTTTCCTTTCTAAAATTCTTAACCAAGAATTGTTATAGCCCATAATGGCATTGGATTTGTTTTTCCTTTTCTGAGAACAAGGTGAAACTCTAAATGCCTACAAGAAAGCTCAATACACAAGCACAAATTGGTCAGTAGCTGTTTAATCCCAACCATGAACAACAATATTTTACTCTACTACTACAACACAAGAATGCAACTTTTTAAAACCCCACTTTACTATATTAACAACTATATTAACAACAATATTCTACTATTAAACAACAGGAATTTTTAAATCCCTAATCTTTGTAAGCCCTCAACTGAATTTTAAATCCCTCAACTGATTACGACCTTTGTAAGCCCTAATTTACTATATTAGTCGTAATCCCTAATCTTTAAAGGAAAATCTCTCAGACCTGCGGATTTGAGGGGAAATCTATTTTTTATTATTGAGATCTCAAAAATTTAGGGGTTATTAAATTCGAAAACAAGGAACAACAATAAGCAATTTTTTAGCACTTATGCATGTCAATAAACATCAAAACACCCAATTATTTTGCCCTAAATAAAGAACTTACGGATGGGGAAGAAGAAGGCCATCGTCTTCGTTCTCTGCCGAATAATCAGGTCGTCGGTGTCGTGCAGGCCGCGTCTCGAGGAGACGTCTGGAGGGAGGAGAGGAGAACTACGTTTGGTGGGATTTGGGGTTTCTGGGTGGGTGGGATTTTGGGAGAGGGATGAGGGAGGAAGAGGCGAAAGAGAGAGAGAAGAAAAGATGAAAATATCGAAGGAAGAGAGAGACAAGAGATATATCGAAGGAAGAGAGAGAAGAAATATCACCGTATTTTTTTTTCAAAAGGGTACAAATGTAATTTTGTTCGTCTCCGTCCTGTTTTTTAACAGAAAACGGGGGAGGGGGTGAAGTTGCTCGAATTTGGTAGTTAGAGGGGTGAAGTTGCTCGAATTTAAACTTAAGGGGGTGAACTTGCCAAAATGCGATAGTTTAGGGGGTGTTCTTGCAATTAAGCCAATATTAAAACATTCAATTGCAAATTTCTGAAAGGCAACCAAAAGTCGTAATAGGTTGTAGTGACGTGTACGGGGGGGAGAGAGAGAGAAGTCAATCTCAAATCCAATCAGAGAGAGAGAGAGAGAGGTCAATCTGAAATCCAATCAAAAGGCTTTATTTATGGGTGTGTGTATGGAGAGAGAGAGAGAGACAGAGAAAGAGAGGAAAAAACGAACATTGAAGGGACTGTCACACAAATCTGTCTACTAGGCCAACCGCGTGGGAAAATTTTCCAAGTTCAATGGGGCCACGTGACCCCAGGTGCCCTATTCTGGATCCGCCTCTGGTCCCAGCGCAGATGATCTGTCTTTGACCGGATCGGAGAGGAGAATAATCGAGGTATGCACTTATGAGGTGTTTTTGGTAGTGAAAAATTTGCAGACTTTTATTTTTGTGGTTAAAAAGTTGTTAGGTGTTTCCGATAGTGAATAACTTATTAGAAAATTACAAGTAATTTCCGGTAATAAAAAAGTTTTTGCTAGGTATGTAAGTGAAAAAGTTATTCAGTTGGTAAAAACTTTTTTGTTCGTCAGTGGAAACCAATTGATTAAATGCGTTAAGTTTTTAGTGTTTTTTGTTAGTAAAAATGATATGATAAAATGCGTAAAATTTTTAGCGTTTTTTATTAGTAGAAACGGAACCTCAGTCGACCCAAACTGATCCGAACATACCTGACAGTCAAACCCCAAAAAAAATCCGTATGTTCATTATAGGGAGGCATCAAACAAGTGATAGGGCTCAACATTTGAGAATTCAACTCGACTGGCCACCCAAGTCAAGATTTGGAGTCCTGCGTATGTATATATAATCAAACTTTTCTGCGTTGACCGTAATCTTTTGAATTTGACGCACCAAATTAAAAGAACTAAGCCATATCTTTAAATGGATATGGAAAAATTTATTGTAAAATTGTACATGAACATATTTTTATACCTAAAAAACATTTTTTCAGGAATTTTTATTTACCATGATAAAGACTTAAATTTTCTTAGAGTTTAATGCAAGTAATTTGTTAAAACAGAGTTGGCCTTGACTTCTCGGGGCCTGAAGAAAACATTAAAGACGATAACTTTTTGTTGGGCGGTGCCGTGGGAGTCTGGGGTTTCACGGCAGGGGCTTGGTGGCAGCAAACGGTTTGTCTAACAGTGGTCGTGTATCTTTGCTGCTCCAGGGGCAGGTTCCCCAGGCTCTCGTGGTGACTTTGGTGCATTTCCCAACTGTTGGTGGCTATTAGGGTTTAGCAGGTTTTTAGATAGCACTTTGGAGGGTTGTTCAGGTTTTTGTTGGCTTTTGATTAGCGATTGGGTCTCGAGTAGTCTTGAAATGTAATTAATTTTATTTTTCAATTGCCCTTGCCCTTCTAATTTTTGTATTTCTGCGGAGATTAGAAAATTTTCTTTTGCCAATAAAAAAAAAGTTCAAAAAATATGAGACCTAAAGCGGTTGCAACTTGAACTTTAGTTCAAAGCGGCTCTCATTAAAAATCAGAGAAATGGTTCAAAGTGCAAAAGATTCATGTTTCGATTTCTAGTTAATGCTAATTCTATTCCAGTTTACCAAAAAAAAAAAAATTTGTTTCGATTTTGAGTCTGAGTTGAATTCCCTAATAACATTTGTAGGGATCATTTTGTAAGGGAAAAAGCTCAAGCTCTCAAATAATTAGGCTCCAAAATCAATGACTCACTATCCAAAACAAAAAATGCAAAAAAAAGAAAAAAAGAAAAAAACGAGTGATATTGCCACTCCTTTTTTTGATAATGTCACTTCTCTTTATGTCTTTATTAGATAATTTATTTTGCAAGAAAAGAGAATGTACATTAACAAAAAAGAAAATGGCGAAATCAATTTTCAAAAATAATTGGGCATATCAAATGGGCCCTAAAGTGAAAAAGAAAGCAACAAGAGTACAAATCCATCAATTACGACATCTCTACCTCAACCTACCCTTTCTTTTTTATAATAAAAAAGAGTGGGAGAGGGCGATCAGCATAGCAACTCTTCTTGGGAGTGACCATAGAGGCTCCCTACCCGCCAATGGAATGTCCGGTTCGAGCCATAGCTATCGTCCGGGAGGACGGGCCGTCACCACAGCACCACTTTAGTGCACAGTTGGTGAAAAGTCCCCCTCTTTGATCCGCAGACGAGTTTCAAGCACTTGCCGAAACTCAAACCTCCGTCTGCGTTAAGAGGAGCAGTGGGCCTCGCCAACTGGGCTACCCAGTCAGTGGTGACCTCAACCTACTCAAGAAGAATCAAACCCAAGGTAAAATGCCAAAAACATCAAACACGAGGGCTTTGTTCATTTGGGAGTTTTGAGGAAGAATTTTGAGAATAATAAGTGAAAAAAAAGATAAATAAATATAAATTATTGAAAACAGTGGCCAGAGATGCAACTGAATCACATGGTAGATGCTACTGAATCACATGGCTATGAAGTCTATGGACAATTCCTTTTCTTCTGAAACTACAAACAGAAGAAAACAAACCAAAAAAGAAACAATAATTGAGATTGCAATTTGTAAGGGGTTATGGTGTCTCATCGTATGACCACAAAAACTCCAAAAAAGACCAAACAGAAGAGGGAAAGATTTTAAAAGGTGAAGTGGACCTAGGGGCATAAATGAATCAAATCGAGTCGAATATTAGAATGTTCAAATTCATTCATTTAATTTTTTAACGAATTCGAGCTCAAGCCGAACTCAATGAAAATTATGACAAGCTAAACTCAAACCGAGCTCACCTAGGTTTGGGTCGAACTTGTTTGCAAGTCTTAACGACCCAATAATATCATATATTTATGCTCTCATGCATGTCTAAAACTGCAAATAAAATTTTTAGTACGTACATAAATACATACAAAATGATAAAAAGATGTACATAAGTAAGTTTTTAGTAATTGTAAATGTTTAGACTTGTACAAGTTTTAAAACCCTATCTAACCTATGAAAATGCCTAAAAATCCTAGAGTACCCTATGAAAGTGCCTAAAACCTTACGGTATCCTGTGAAAGTTCCTAAAACCCCAGGGTACCCTATATATGAAAGTACCTAAAACCTTAGGATATCCTATGAAAGTGCCTAAATTACTAAAATCCTATAATAGGAAAGTAAAACCCTATGAAAGTGCCTAAACATGTTTTGGCCTTATGACTAAAAACTCAAAAAATTGAAGGACCTCCATTGAAAATTATTTTGTTAGCGTCCTTACTCTAAATAAAAACTATTTTACCGTCCTTATAGCTAATTTTCCCAAAATACATCCAATTTCTCTCTGTCTCTCACACACACACACACAAATCAATTGGAATCTCTCACCGAATACAAACTTTCTTTCGTCAAGTCTCTCAAAACCCCTATGATTTAAACCAAAAGACACAGGCGGAACAGAGTTCCACAGACGCGACTGGAAGTTACACTGAAACAGATGATTCTCATGAAAACCTATTGTTTCTACATGAGAAATTGTCGAAACAGATAATCTTCTAAATTGCCGAAGACTTACAAAACTCATCATAGAAGGGACAACTAGATGTTGACGAAGATCGCAGAAAGAACCATTTAGGTTCTACATCTTAGAAGGATTAACTCAAGAAGTCCAAACCTGCATTAAAGCCACATAATCCTTCTTAAAGCCAATACTTGCCCAAATGAATTTTCTTGCACCCCGGGTCCTAAACCAACAAGGAAACAATTTTCCAGGAAATCCAAAACGAAGTCGAGATAGTTTAAACTTTACTTGTATTTCTTAGTCTTTGTTATAGTTTAAACTTTCTTTTTTGTTTGTTAATTGTTGAAAGTGTTGTAATTTTATTTTTTTTTGATCCAGCAATTTCCCGACCTGTTTACCTTTCCGATTTTTCCGCTCCGTCCTCATTCCGAGGAGTTAAAAACAGAACAAGGGCATAGTACCATAAACCCGGTCTTGACCCATCCCAGCCCTACTTGTGATTGAATTGCTTCATTCGCTTGGCTTGTTAAAGGACATTTCCCAATTCTCAATTGAAGGCCCCCAACAAAAAAGGATGTCAATTGTCTCTGTCTCAGTTAAAAGGAAAAAGGAAAAAGTTCATTTGTCTTGCTCTTGGAAAACTTGGCTCGTATCGCTGTATCGTTTCAATTTTATCGAATGTCCTCGACGGAATGACTCCTATACTTCTTTATATTATCTACCTCGTTTTATATTGGACATGAAATACATAAATTCTGTGTGAAAATTAATTAAAGAAAAAAAAAGCTAAAAATTTGGATTTTTTGGGATGAAGAAAAAATAAGCCAAAATTTTTATTTTTTTATCTTTATTCAAAAAATTTTAAGTTTGGATCATAATATTTTACTCTTCCAATTCCTCTCGAGGAAACGAATCAATGATCCACAAAATTTTCAACCAAAACTAACAAATGCAAAAAAAATAAAAATAAATAAAGATTAAAAAAAAAAAGGAAAAAAAATGCGCCATAAAGTACTGGTACTTTGCAGAGACTTGTCTTTACTCATGTTCATTTCTTACCAACTGGTCTGAAATTCCCAACCTCCAGCCAACCAAAAAGAATATTTTTCTTATAACCAGGTGTTCGGGTAACCAAGCTCATGAGCATCTTGACTAATTTCGGGGCCATAAAGTTAACAACCTAATAAATTTCCAATGACTCCAAGATTTGGAACGCTTGGCCCTCGTAAGATTCAATTTTTTTGACTTCTTGGGGACAAGCCCTTTGGTTCCTGTTTCATCCCACTCGGCCAGAAAAAAATATTCTTTGATGAATTTTTTTTTTTTGATGATTGTATTATTTGAGGTGTACAAATCAAAATACAGTACATAAGCAAAGTTTTGAAGTTTGTTAGTTAATGGACTGCTAGATTAGGACAATTAATAAAACCATCAGTTCGTTGATTTGTAGAGTTCGTCGGAAACCTCAATCATATAAAAATCATGTTAATCGAATTCTCGCATATGTATGATTAGAGCATATTTATCTTGTAATAAATGATCTCCTATCCACTCTATTAGTTTATTTTTACCATGAAAAATGGGTTTCAAAATCAGGTTATCAATATCCGTAAATCCATATACGAGAAAAGATTTAAAAAAAAAAAAAACTCAATGCTCCTGAATTTTCACATTCAAACCTCCCAAAATGCATATACGTAAGACAGTTCCCCATGTCATGTTTATCATGGACTTGGGGGCTGTTGTCACTTGGAGAGAGCAACATTCAACACCGCTCAAATTCACTATCTAAAAGTATTTTGAACGGTTCAAATTTAAAATAACTCTTTCAAGAAAGAATTTTTTTTTTCTGGATGATTAATTACCGAGACAGATGATAAGATCGAGCGCTGCTGAATGTTGTTGTCCCTCAGCCCCAAATCTGTTTAACTATGCTTTCTCCCATCATTAGTGTTTGTTTATTCGGTCTTGCTATTGTCAGCCCACTGGGTTGACGATAACCACATTAGAAGATAAGAAAAACACGTATTTCTGTGTACTTTTTATTCCCTTTAATACACATTCACACACTATTTTAGAATTTTCCTTGTTTATTTGGGGATAATTCGAGAAAAACTAGGAACAAATTAACGCTTACCATCGAGAAATTTTTCAATGCCGAGCGGGTATATCCCACGTGGTGCCCGCTCGGCACTCCCTAGCCGTCCAATGCACTTTCGGACCGCTCAGATTGAAACCTTCTCTTTCCTTTCTCTCTTCCTCTTTTTCTGTCTAAATCCGATCTGTTCAAAATCGCATCAGACGACTCGGATATATCGAGCGGATACCACATGGTACCCACCCGGCACTGAAAATTTTCTCCTTACCATCGGGTTGGTCTAGTAATAAGATCTGGGAATTGGGATTTGTTCTTTTGTAAGATGTCAAGTTCAAAACGTGTCAGATGCCATCAACATTTTTTAGAGTCAGTTTATATATGAATTTGTTATGTTTTAATTATGAGTTTCTGCAAGTGGGCGGTGAAATTTGTATCCCGAAAATGCTTGAGATGTGTATAAATTAATTCAGACACAGATAAAAAACAAAATATAAAAAATTTATCTTATGTACATCGTCGGTGGGGGTTGTTGGAAGGTAGCCCATCTTGAAACGTTTACCAGCTGTCACCGAAAACAAATAGTTTATCACTATGATTAGGAAGACTCTGTAATTAACGACATAGACCGATATTACACCATCCGTCCCAATTTGTTTGTCATTTTTCACTATTTGAAACTTCGTATAGAATTATCTATATGGTTCAATTTATAATATTTTTTATATGCAATATGAATCTGGTTTGATAAATCTCAATTAAGTCTAAAATATGATATTTTCCAAATTATGTAAAACATTACAGATTATAAAATATAGACAATTTTTTAAAAGGCACGTATATCAAAATTGGGATGGAGGGAGTAGTATTTAACAATATAGGAAAATATCTGCATTGCTCCCAGTACCGTCACAAAGGTGACTCAAGCTTCTCCATCACCGCGCAAGGTTTGAAACATTTAGAATTTGCGAAATTTAAACATACAATCTCAAAGAGAACAAACATTTATTTACCCTTTTGTGTTCGCTCAGCCAAACCCCTCCCCGAGGCTAATTCAAGTTTAAGATGGTTCTCTTTTCTGAAGATTGATACTACCAGTAAACACTAGTAGAGTCCAATATTTGACCTTTCCATGGACATAGCTATAGTGTGTAATATCATCAGCATCACCACCATCTGATGATGAGGTAAGGCCAAGCCTTTTTCAGTCTATATATATTTTGTCACAGCCCTCCACAACACATTTGTTATGTCCATAGGACCATAAAAACACCTTCTTCCTCTACCTCCATACCTTTGAACGTCCAGTACCCATAACATATTAACATACACCTCTCTCTCTCTCTCTCTCTCTCTCTCTCTCTAAACGATGGCGGACGGGAAGCCTCAGGCCATTGGGATTCCCGATTCCGGCCAGAACAATAGTATTACACCGATTCCGGCTTTCGATCCCCCGAAAAAACCGAAACGGAACAAGTATGCCTTTGCTTGTGCCATTTTGGCCTCCATGACTTCCATCTTACTTGGTTATGGTATGTTTTACTATCTTCCAAACCCCACACCTCTCTCATCTGTGTTTTTGTTCTCAGAATCATTTTTCTCTCTGTTCTATTATGTGTGTTTCTGTTTCTGAGAACCAGCTTTTCGAAAACAAAGGAGTTCTCCGAATAGAACTCATTTTGCAATAAAACTGAAACTGTTTACTTGAAAATCACTTCCCTAATAGCCCCTTTGGAAAGGGTTACAGTTTTTTGGTGAAATCCTTCGTTTCGATTGAACATTTTGGCAAGAAAAATACCAAAAAAAATAGGTTTTGATTGGCCCTTCTCTTCTCAACAGCCCAATCTTCCAAAAAATGGTAAGATTTGGTGAGAAAGGGCTTTGCTCCCTTTTCTCATCTCTCCCTTTCTCACCATCCAAATGAGCTGCAAGAAATATGAATAATTTGCACAAACAAGAAAAATATTGAAGTTTTTGAAACAAGTTTGAAAGGAGTTTTGGAAAGTTATTTATTCGGGAGGAATGCTACGCACACAACTCTTGAAAACAAATAAATTTGAAAGGAATTTTTGGGAAGTAATCTATTTTTTGAGAAACGACCGGGAATAATGTATGCAAAGTGAATTCACGCAAAAAAAAGAGAGGAGATTACTACGCAAGAGTAGTATTTGTGTTTTCAAAACGATTTCTTTAGAAAGTGTTTTGCATACGAATTCTAAATCGGCAACCGAACAGGAAAACTTCCAGAAAATGGCCTGAGATCATGACCTCCGGTCTCTCAGGATTCAGTCCGGTTTAGTTTCGAGCTTTTACGGTTCATTACGGACTTAAAAAATGATCAAAACGGTTCACTTTAAAGAGAACTCATATGACAAACGACGTCCAATCCAAAGTGATTATTATGTTTTAGTCAGATTTAACAAATTGAATAGTTCTAATTATCTTTCCGCCCCGTTCCTGACCGACGCGAATTGAAAAAAAGCTCAATGAATTCTTTGTTCTTTTTGTCTAAATTCAGTTACCAAACCGATCTATCAACTGTGCAGATATAGGGGTGATGAGTGGGGCCGGCCTCTTCATCCAAGACGACCTGAAAATCAGCGACACCAAGCTGGAAGTCTTGATGGGGATCCTGAACGTCTACTCCCTAATCGGCTCCTTCGCCGCCGGCCGCACCTCCGACTGGATCGGCCGCCGCTACACCATCGTGCTCGCCTCCGTGATCTTCTTCGTCGGAGCACTCCTCATGGGCCTTGCCCCCAACTACGCCTTCCTCATGGTCGGTCGGTTCGTCGCCGGCGTTGGAGTCGGTTACGCCCTCATGATCGCCCCCGTCTACACGGCCGAAGTCTCCCCCGCTTCGTCTCGCGGATTTCTTACCTCGTTTCCTGAAGTCTTCATTAACGCCGGTATTGTTCTAAAAATTTCTTTTTGTGTTTTTCACAATTTGTGTTCCATTTATTATTTATTTTTTAAATTAAGAATTTAACTGGAAAAAAGAGGAGGAAAATATTTTAATGAGTAAAATAATTTGCATCAAAGAGGTAAAATTGTTTTTTTTTTTTTTTTCCCGCAAGTTGTTATTTGTTTTCGTGTTCGGTGCCCTATGGTCCCACGTTTCCTTAAAAATTACCGTAACTTTACTCATTTTAGCGATTTTTGCGCATGGTGTATATGGCAAATTTTTCAATACCGGGTGGGTACCACGTGTGTGGTGCCAGCTTGGCACATTCGGATTATCTAAAAGTGTATTAAACAGTCCAAATTAAAATCTTCTCCTCTTTCACCTCACCACTCTCTTTTCAAATTTGAGTCATCCAAAACCGAAATAAACAATCCGAATGTGCCAAGCAGCCATCACATGATACTCACCTGGCACTGAAAAATTTCTCTTTAAACAAGTTAAGATATTGTAAGACGTTGCTTAGAAGGAAAAATAAAAACGTGGCATAATGTGTTGAGATGGAATCTGAAAACAATTATGTATTTTTCATGTGCTAATCAAACACTGAAAAATAAAAATTTTAAAATTTCTTTTTTGAGAAAATATTTTACATCGAAAGAAACAAAGCCTAAAAATAATATATTATAAAAGAATGACTTATATTATAAAATAAAAGATAAATACTTAAAAAATAAAAATATTAACAGAAGGGGAACACATACAGTAGTCCCGAAGACCTCCATGTAGTATGAGTAACACTACAGGTACAGAAATTTTGGGACCGAATCCGGACCGACGGCCGCCGGCGAGCCATCTCCGGCCACCGGACGGCCGATCCGAGCCGTCCAAAAATTCTAAAAAAAAAAACCGAGGGGCCCCTCGCGGGAATCAACGTCATCCGAGGTGTGTAGGGTGCTTGATCGGAGCACCCCTTTTCGTATGTGTATATGTATATACATATACACATACGAAAAGGGGTGCTCCGATCAAGCACCCTACACACCTCGGATGACGTTGATTCCCGCGAGGGGCCCCTCGGTTTTTTTTTTTAGAATTTTTGGACGGCTCGGATCGGCCGTCCGGTGGCCGGAGATGGCTCGCCGGCGGCCGTCGGTCCGGATTCGGTCCCAAAATTTCTGTACCTCTATCATTTTTGATGTAGTATTCCCAAAGAGCGATGCTATGAGTACCGATGGTGTGTGTAGAGAATTCATATTGACCGGCCGCGCCGGGCCGTCTCCGGCTACCGGATGGCTAATCCCAGCCGTCCAAAAATTCTAAAAAAAAAACCGAGGGGACCCTCGTGGGAATCAACGGCATCAGAGGTGTGTAAGGTGCTTGATCGGAACACCCCTTTTTTCGTTTATATACACGAAAAAATGGTTGTTCTGATCAAGCACCATACACACCTCGGATGCCGTTAATTGCCCCAAAGGCCCCCTCGTTTTTTTTTATAGAATTTTTGGACGGCTCGAATTCGTCGTCCGGTGGCCGAAGACTGCCCGGCGAGGCTGGTCGGTACGAATTTCCTACACACCATCGGTACTTATATCATTTTTTATTCCGAAATTATTGTATCATCACGTGATACTATGGACCACCGGATTCTATGAAAAGGTGTGGGGTTGGGGCACTGAATAATGAGACCACATTGTACACGTGCGAGTGTTGGGCTTGTTTGGCGGCCTTTGCCTAACTTTTTTTTTTAATCAATAATTCTAAGTACTCCGAAAATGCCTCCGAAGGAGATACCATTGGCTCTTTTTATTTTTTTTTTCACTTTTGTTACCTTTTTTTTTTGAATTTTTGTAAGTTTTGCTTTAAATGAGAAGGATACAAAAAGTTTTGAAAAAATTACGATCAACAGCTTAAAGGAGTTAACTGTAGACAACAATAATTTGAAATAGAGAAAATTTTAAAAGGAAAATAATTGAGAAATACTCACATATCCATATATATTTATTCGGATAAGAATAAAAGCTTTGTGAAATTAGCCACAAAATCAAGTTGTTTATAATCATTTGTAAAATAACAGGATTTTTTTAAAAAAAAGAAAAAATATATGAAATGAAGAGATTAAGTACACACTTTGTTTCTTTTTTCTCCCTGTTCTTTCAATTTTGTCAAATTGATCCCTCAAGTGTTCTTGGAATCTGAACCTAGATGGTCCTTAAATTGATTGTTGGACGCATAGTTCTGAATACCGTTTCGGACAGGGTACCGGTTTTTCTACTGGTACGGTACGTAACGGTACCGGTCAGGTACCGGGTACCGTTTCGGATTTACCGCAACTACAATATATATAATAATTATATATAATTATAATTCAAAAAAATTCCCTATATCATACAATTTATCATAAAATATCTCTAGTAGAGATTCTCTAGTCCCACATTGCTTAGTTACAAAACTCTTATCCACTTTAAATGACTTTGCACACTAGTGAACTTGTGATTGAGAACCCAATAAGAGGTCTCGCGCGCTCGGAAAAATGTGCCGTGGCCGAAGGCAATTTGGAAAAACTGATTCGGAAACCAATTAACCGGGTGCGCGTCACGGGTTATTCGTGCGCAGGGGGGGTGCAAATTCGGGATCTAAGCCTCGCGCACGTACTAAGGTTAAGCCTATGTTTTGGTTAAATTTTTTTTAGTTTTTTTGGGCCTGAAATGTTTTTTTTTTTGGACAAGAAAAGGTTAAAAAAAAAAAAAGGGCCTGAAAAAGTAAAAATAAAAAATTTAGTTTTTTTGGGCCTGAAATGTTTTTTTTTTTGGGACAAGAAAAAGTAAAAAAAAAAGAAGGCCTGAAACGTTTTTTTTTTTTTTTGGTACCAGAAAAAGTAAAAAAAAAAAACAACGCTGCAAAATCTCGGCCGGAATTTCCGGTATCCCGATACCGGCCGGTATTGTCCGAAAAATCCGGTACCGACCGGTATTGGGACCGGAACGAAATTGGGGGGTTAGAGTACCGGTTTTCCGTCAAAACGGTACGTACCGGCCGGTACGGAACGGTATCGATAACTATGGTTGGACGAGCCAATTTTTTCACTTTTTCATCTGCACTGTTCTGGTTTTTGTCGGGGGGTTTTTGTACTTTTTTGGCTTCTTGCCATCTGCTGTCTTTCTCCGTGGTGCCTCGATGGGGCACATGATTATTGATGTCCGTAGGGGCTAAGGAATTTTTCAGTGCCGAGTGGGTATTGCCGACGTGGCATTCGCTCGGCGCATCCGAGCCGTCCGATATATTTTTTGACGGCTCGGATTAAAACACTCTCTTCTCTCACTCCAATACTTTCTCTCTCCTTTTCTGAGCCATTTAAACACGTAATGGACAGCTTAAATGCGCGAGCGGGCACGTGATACCCGCTTAGCATTGAAATTTTTTTCATAGGTGCCAATATAGTTGGGGTGTTCGGCCCCTCGTAATGCCATCTTCCATTTCTTTCGCCGTCCAAAAAAAAAAAAAATTTACTTCTTACCGAGTGTTAATGGCAGTACAACTTGATTATGATTGTTAAAAAAAGAATAATCATAAGCTTTACAAATGAATTTTCAAAAAATCCACATTTTATATCCCTCCATCGATTTGTTTGTCATTTTTCACTATTTGGGACCTCTTATAAAATTGTCTATATGTTTTAATTTATAATATTTTTTATATGCAATATAGATCTTTTGTTTGATAGATCTCAATTAGATCTAAAATATGATGTTTTCGAAATTATATAAAACATTATAGATGGTGAAATATAGATAATTTTTTAAAAGACACATATGTCGAAATTGGACAAACAAACTGAGACGAATAGAGTATTTTTTTCAAATTGTATTTGGCCCTTCAAAAGAAAGCCAACGAAGACGAGGAAAAACGATCCCGAGTGTGAGTTTACACGATATTTTTTTTGTCTTCAAATAGACGACGAAATATCACTTGTTTGCACTTGTTTAAAATACACTATTTAGACAACAAAGTTAAGGAGATTGACGTCTTTAATAATGGGTATTTTTGGACTAAAATACCGAAAATACTGTTAGCCAATAGGGTAAACTCACCCAAGTGGATTGGGAGATGCTGCCAAGCAGAGGTGCTTGGCAGCGGTGCCGAGCGCATCTCGGCCGTCCAAAAGTGTTTTGGATGGTCCGGATGTAAAGGTACCGAACGGATTTAAAAAAAAAGAAAAAGAAAAGGAAAAAGATGTTTCGATTCGGGCCGTTGATTCCGAGATGAACGGCCGGATTGGCCGCTCGGCACCCGCTCGGCAGGGGTGCCGCTCGGCAGGGTCCCTGGGTCCCACCCAAGTACTGATAAAAAATCTTTGCATTTTCCGTCTGCTAAATTCCTACTAATCTTATTTCCATTGTTTTAGGTATATTACTGGGCTACGTATCAAACTACGCCTTCTCGAAGCTCCCGCGCCACCTAGGCTGGCGCCTCATGCTCGGAGTCGGAGGAATCCCGTCGGTCTTCCTGGCCCTCGGAGTCCTAGCGATGCCCGAGTCGCCCCGGTGGCTCGTCCTCCAGGGTCGACTCGGGGACGCAAAGCGAGTCCTGGATAGAACGTCCGATTCCAAAGAGGAGTCTTTGCTCCGGCTGGCCGACATCAAGGAGGCGGCCGGGATCCCCGAGGAGTGCAACGACGACGTCGTCCAGGTGCCGAAGCGCAGCCACGGAGAAGATGTCTGGAAGGAGTTGCTTCTCCACCCCACGCCCACCGTTAAGCATATTCTCATCGCCGGCATCGGGATTCACTTTTTTCAACAAACTTCTGGCATCGACGCTGTCGTTTTGTACAGCCCCAAAATCTTCAAGAAAGCAGGTATAGCAGAAACTAAAAATAATAAAATTACATCAACTTAGTATATTACCACATGCAACGGCAATTATTTTTTATATTTTATTGCTAGTATGTTTGAGAGGCCTGAGGCCTGAAATTTTGGCTCAAAAAGGGGCCCGTTAGGAGTTTTTATATATATATATATATATATATATATATATATATGTATATATATATATATATTATTTCTTCAAAACAAAAAATGTATAAGGGCATCCACACCTCTCTCTCTCTACTCCCTCCTCTAAGTTAAAGTAGAAAGCCAAACTCCAAAAATACCCCTTCATCAGCCTCGCTTGTAGTTCTTTACTTTAACCAGATTTCTACAAATGCTACAGTGCCTCATGCAAAGTCCAGAGCAACTGTTCATTTGCTACTTAGTATTTTAATAGTTTTTATTCACTGTTCATGCTTATTTTAATGTTCACAGTTATTTTACTATTTTCATTGCACTGTGTACACTAGTCTTAATATTTAAAAGTATGGTAGAGAGTGAGAGTAAAGAGTCTGATGCTGTGTAATTATAAAAAACTGAATAGCTAAAGTAGAAAAATGGTTTTTGAGGATTAATTTGGTCCAAAATCAGCTGAGACTAATGCGGATGCTCTAAGACGCGTTGGTTCGAATCCCGCCCATGACACTTCTTTTAAATTTTTATTTGTTCATAAAAACACGAGGCTTGTGCAAAATCCGTTGCTACCAAGTTTTGAACTTGTGCCAAAGAAAATACAAGAAGAAACCCAAGCCACTTTAAAAGATAATTCCACATACCAACTCACCTAGACAATTGCTGATTAAGGAGAGGCATAATAGACCCACTTAATAATTGCGAAAACATTTAGATATCTAAATTATCTGTTATTTTGTGTGAAATGTGGTGTAGATTTTTTAGATATCTAAATTATCTGTTATTATTGTATGATTGTGAAAAAATTTAAGGCCCCACTTAATGATTTGGCCTAGGGCCCCAAATATCTTTGGGCTGGCCCTGATTATGTTTTTTCCGCTTTTTTGATTCTCTCTCTGAAACAACAGTGTAATGGAGAAAAAAAGTTGAGAAACGATTAACACAAATAAATTCACGTTAGATTGCTCAAAGACAGTCTAAGATATAATGTATAGTTTTTTTATTATTATTTTAAACTTTTCAAATTTCTCTCATGAAGAATCAAATAATTGCGAAATTATTTTCCGTGTTTACTATTTGTTGGTGGCATCACTTGTCAGGTATAACAAACACAGACACGTTACTACTCTGCACGGTGGCGGTAGGACTCGTCAAGACCATATTCATTCTGGTGGCCACATTTTTACTGGATCGGGTCGGGCGAAGGCCGTTACTCTTAACCAGCGTCGCCGGAATGATCTTGTCCCTCGCCAGTCTAGGGATGTTTCTAACAATCATAGACCAATCCAAGCAGAAACTATACTGGGCCCTAGCTATGGCTATCACCTCGGTGCTGGCTTATGTCGCGACCTTCTCCATCGGTATGGGACCCATTACGTGGGTCTACAGCTCCGAGATCTTTCCCTTGAGGCTGCGGGCCCAGGGGACGAGCATGGGAGTGGCTGTGAACCGCGTGATGAGCGGTGTCATATCGATGACCTTCTTGTCCTTCTCGAAGGCGATTACCATCGGAGGGGCCTTCTTTTTCTTTATGGGAGTGGCTATGGTTGGATGGGTGTTCTTTTACACGCTACTGCCCGAAACACAGGGGAAGACCCTAGAGGAAATGCAAGTCTTGTTTGGCACCTTCTTCGGGTGGAGGACGACGATGAGGGAGTTGGAGAAGAACAAGAGAGTTAGTGGTACCAACCGTGAAGGCGATCAAGGTAACGGTAACGGTAACGGCCAGATTCAGTTGGGGACTACTAGGAACTAAATGTTACTGATCTATTTATGCCCTTCAGTTGGATTGAAAGAAAATATATCTAGAGAGAGAAAAAAAAAGGAGATGCCAGTGGTGTTAGAGAGAGAAAGGAGAAAAAGAAAGATCAGACAAGTCATGTGTAATGTGGAGCTAGAAAAGGAAAAATAATATAGTGAAAAAAGTGAATGAATGGACAAATATTTCTTATAGCTTTCTCCAAGTTTGATTTTGCTAGAGATTGTGTTGAGACTTGCGATTGGATTTTTTGGTTAGAAAGTTTACCCCACTCGTTTTCACTGCTCCCTCCATCGCTTTCAAATTGACTGTCCGATTTGGATTGTAAAAAAATCTTTTAGAAAAGAGTTAAACTAAAGAGCTTTTTTAAAATTCGGATCATTGATTGTCAAGATGGATGATGTGATTGAGTGCTGTAGTGGGAGGAGCGGTGAAACATAGCAGCCCCTCTTTTTTGGTTTTAAGTTTATGGGGCAGCAACTTTTATAGAAAAAAAACAAATCAGTTCCACTGCGTTCTCTTCGGATCTTATTGTATAATGTCGTAGGATTAATGTTCACGAATCACCTTGAAGTAGGGGTGGCAAACGGGCGGGTTTGGGTTAAATTGGGTAAGTTGTTAGTGGGTTGGGTCTTTAATGGGTCATTGACCCATTTAGACTCATTAATTATGAGTCTAATTACTCATACCCAACCCGACCAATTTATTTTAAAGCAAACCTGACTCGCCCATTAATCCAATTACATATATACTAAAAATTATGATCGAAAAATTAGAAAAGTAAAAAAAAATTATGATCGAAACTCATAAATTTTTTCAAAAAGACGAGAATAAAGAATTTTTTTTGTCTTATTGATTTTTTTTGTCTTTATTCAAAAAATTATAAATTTCGATCAAATTTTTTTACTTTTTCGATTCTTCTCATCAAAACAAATTAATAAGTCATGGAGTAAAAGTTTGACACAAAACAAAAAAAAAAATTGAATAAGGACAAAAAAATAAGTCAATTTTTTAATCCAAACCCTTTGCGGGACTACCATGAGAGAAATTTATTCACAGCGGAGCACAATTTCACAGGTCCATTCGCGCAATTAATGGATGAGATGTGTTTTCAATTTTGACTGATCAAAATAATTGTTACCGGTCACAATTGATTTTTAATTCGGACTATTCAAAAAAGTGAGAGAAGGCCATGCTTCTGGGTGGGGTGGGGTGGGGGGAGAGAGAGAGAGAGAGAGGGAGGGGGCCGCACTAGATCTGAGCGGGGTGGTTTGGATTTATTGGGCTTTTGCAAAATAGACAGAATTTGGTGGGTTACTTTCATTGCCCATTGGGTCATTTAAGTTGAGCCAATTGATGCCCAATTATGACCCAACTAATAATGGGTTCGCTGGGTTTGAACCCATTCTTACCCAACTAATAAATGAGTTGAGTTGGGTCTATTTTTTAGTTGATGGGTTTGAATTTGTTAATGGGTCTAAGTTCAATTTGCCACCCCTACCTTGAAGAGTATTGAGGGAGGTCAGAAAATTATTACTTGTTGGAGCTCTTGTCACGTGAAAACAATTGTAAAGACATATATACGGTGTTATATGCTGCCTTTTATTGGTCTGGGTACAAAAGATTATATATTAAGGTACGTAGATGGGAAAATAGGCAGTTTAGGACTCTCTTTAAGGTGTTGTTCACTGTAAAGTCTGCTTATAGTGTTTGGGTATATATGTAGGTTCGAACAAATCTCAGTTGTCTATTTGTTTATTGTCGAGATGAAATTTGAGCCGTTCAAAAAATTGGACGGCCTAAATGGGTCAACACAGGACCGCATGCTCCCCAATTTGGGGGTCCTACTTAAGAATCCTTGTCTTATATGGAAGAACCTTTGTCCTTCAAAAATGGGAATTAAACAGAGTAGCAACTAGGTCCGCGCTCTTGAGGACGAGTGTCATTTTGGATTTGAACCTAGCAGTTTGCCCCCGTTGTTCCCAGGCTGCAGAAACTCCAAACCACCTACTCTCGGTCCGGTGGTGGAGTTACGATTTTAGCTTCAAGGGGCCGATTTAACGGACATATTTTTATCTAAACGTACATTGAACAAATTCTAGCCTAACGCAGGTTATTTGCTACGACTACATTCACACGCTTATTTGTTGTTTATGGAAGAAATTGAGAAATGGGAAAATATATAAAGAAACATGTTTTTTTTTTTATTAAATCAAGAAAAATTATTAAGATTATAAGAACATATATTACACTAATAATATCGATAATAATCGAAATTAGATATCACATTCGTTGACACTTAAAAATTGAGGGATCCAGGCCCTACATAGTTCCTCCACTGTCTTGGTCCGCCCTGCTTCCATTTCCCATTAGCTATGAGCTGGTTTGATAATGGATTCCAAAACTTGGAGAAACATATCTGGAATGTTGGCTTCTATTGCTATCCTATGGTCCCTATGGTTGGCAAGAAAAATGATACAGTGCATATATTAACAAGATCGACTCTATGCCTGTCTGTGAAGCTGCATGTGGAGTTGGTGAAGACTAGAATAGCCATTTGGATCAAGAGCAAATTCAACCCAAGTGATTACTGGATTGAGGATTTCAAGAGATGCTTGGAGGGGATTAGGAAATTGAAGGTTTAAGCTTGCAGTTTTCAATCTATTTGAACGGGTACAAAGATGTTATTTTTCTGAAAATTTCATCTTAAATGGTCGTAATAAATTTTTCGCTCCAAAGCCTTTCAATAGACACCCTAAAAGAGTCCTAAAACCAAATAAAGAATCTTAGGGTGCTCGTTGAAAGGCTTTAGAACAAAAAATTTACTTAGCACAGTTAGAATCCAATCCAAGCACGGACACAAATTGTTTTGGCATTATCAATTTCCTATTTTAAAAGTAGAGAAAATATGTTAAGACTGGTTAATGTTGTACTTATACATATTCGTTTTTTTTATTATAGATTTTTGAAAGCATAGAAGATATGTTAGCTTGGGCGCGGTGCATTGGTCTTAAATATGGTATTGTGGTGGTTAATTGAAAATAGAATTTGAGTTAACCAAAAAAAAAAAAAAGGAAGGGGGGAAAATGGGAAAGGAAACAAATAAAGAAAAGAATTGAAAATTAGAAAAAAAGAAGAAGGATTAAAAACTGGAAAGAACTGGAGGGGGGAATAGAGAAAAAAAGAAGAATCAAAACTGGAAGGGGGGGGGGGGGGGTGGGGGAGGGTAAAACGGGAAAGGAGGGGGTGGGGTCCAGGGGTTCTGTCAGAGGGGGAAAAGCAGCTCTCCTTTCAAAATAGAGTTGATTTAAATTAATCAGAGCGACAATGTGCACGGAAATCAAGGTTTTCAGCTTTTTTCTCAATATGATTGAACTCGATCGAATTGTACAACACTTCTGTTCCGTCTTCAGTACCTGGTGTTCGAGTTACCAGGGTAACATAGTACCGTGAGCGATGACGCTTAGAAGCCAAAACCCACCCGAACCCACAACTTACAAGCAGTAAGATATATAATTGAAATGCAATATATAAGAATAACATCAAAAGAGAACAATCCATTATTTCATTATTATTCTTTAACCTAAGTGAAATCTCGGATCTTATCCACAGATCCGTTCCTATCCTTAACCTCTGGCACAAGACACTGGTGTGGTCTGACTCCCCTTTTTTCAGATCCGGATGAAAGATACCTAAGTTATGTATTTGGGTATCCCATCCACGACCATAAGTTCGGATAAAACTTCACCGACAAAGCTCAAGCACCGTCTAGCCCGGGTTGAACTTCACCGGTAACGCTCAAGCGCCGTCTAGCCCGGGTTGTGACGCAAGCACAATGCCACCCTTATGTCCTGTAACGCCCCGAATTTTGGGTACGTTAAAGAAAACATTTTATTACAAAAACAAGGTGAGTCTGATTCATTATTACATCATAACTTTATTACACAAGGGAAGGGAACTAAGGTTCCTATCTACAGCTCTGCCTGCTCCTCTATCTGAGCCAGCTCTTCCGCTCCAAAGGCCTCCAAAGTGTACTACTCACCTTGATCATCTACAAAGTCTGACACATTATACCAGCGTCGCCACCGATATAATATGTCAGGGTCACCAAAAAGGCAACACCGTGAGCTACAAAAGCTCAATAGATTAACCCATACCCACTAACTCATAACTTACAAACAACAGATTTTAATAAAACATCGATTTCCACATGATACGTGTATATACAGCTACAAAGACAATATCAATAACACATCCGTAATTACTATCATTGGTGTCCAAGATTCTCCGAGTTTCTCCTACACAACTCATCGTAGACCGTGTCTCCATTTTTCGTTTCTCATAAACCAAGTCATCATTTCCCAAAATCATTTGTTTAACACACCCAACCTCGGTTCCGCCGCGCCGGGTTCCCATTGGCACACAAAACTTGCATTGGCTCCTCTCCGCGGATAACCAAGCCACATTACCAATGAGGCTACCACGTCCGGCCGCATTGACAATCTTCACAATGGGCTACCAAGTCCGGCCACATTGTAGTTTTCACAATCCACGCAATGGGCTACCAAGTCCGGCCATATTACGAGTTTTCATACACACAACGGGCTACCAAGTCCGGCCACGTTGCGGTTTTCACAATCCACACGATGGGCTACCACGTTCGGCCACATCGCGGGTTTCCATACACACAATGGGCTACCAAGTCAGGCCACATTACGGTTTCAAAACACATCTCATCATTATCCACACCCTAGGTGTCATGTTTCTACTTTCTCGGTTCTCGTGTCTCGTTTACGTGCAAAGACTCCGCGGTAAGACAAAAGTAAGCATGAAACATTCTAACAAAATCATCCAACTCAATACTACTTATCATGCTCAATCACCACTTATAGCATAACGCCACATGTACGGACGCCCTTGGAGTGTATCACTTATGCTTATTCAAAGCACAACGCCACATGTACGGACGCCCTTGGAGTGAAATCACTTATGTTTTATCACACCACAAGTAATACAAGCAATTCATATATGCATGCTCATAATCATTTTAAAGGTCAAAATACAAATACTTCTAAACAAACGATAAGTTCTATCTTTCGAAATCCGTTAAGGATAATCTACTTATACTTAGAGAAATGAGTAGAGGTATTCTACTTTCTAACATACGGTTCTATACGTAGAGTTAGGGGCAAGGGGTTCTACCTTACTTCTTGGCGGTAGGGCGGCTACGGAAAGTACGTCGGTGATCAAGCGGAGTAACTTCCTACGGTATGCCTTCGGGAGCTTTGAAAGAGAAAGGTTTCTCTCGAAACTTGTTCTTGACTAACACTACTCTACTTTATGGATCGAAGGGTGGTCGGGTGGCGGTTTAGTGGCGGTCTTGGATGAGTTTCTTGAAGAACTCAAGAACAATTCAAGAACATGAAGAGCAAAAGAAAGAACAAAGAAAGAACACAAATTTTTCTAGAGAGAGAAATTGCTAGGTGAAGGTATGAGTTGAAATGCTTGGAATGGGGTCCTATTTATAGAAAAAATCTTGGGCTCTCCCTCTCTCTCTAAGGCCGGCCCTCTCTCTCTCCAAATCCTCCATGGATTTGCTCCATAACTCAATCTTTCACTTGTCAAACTTGATTGAAAGCTTGATGGGTTAGGGTATTAGGCTTGCATGGCTAGGATTTGTACGAAGGATGATTATGGAAGATTTGTTTGGAAAGAAAGAGCCAATGGTACAAGATTTTGTCTTTAACAATCATAGAAGTACAATGAAGAACAATGGAGGGTTAGTTTCTTAGCTAGTAAGGAAGATTCACCCATGGATTTTGAAAGATGAAGAAAGATCATGGAAGGTACAACCAATCTTCCTCTCTCTTTCCTCCTTCCTTTCTCTCTCTCTCACAAGTATTAGCTACACACACACACACACACACACACATATATATATATATACTACTAAGAACACATATAAAATAATAGGTACTTTGTACTTTGAGTCAAGGAAACTTAAAGACTAAGTTTCTCCTACTGACAAATAAATAAGCACATGATGGATTAAACTAATAAACTAGTGTACTAATGTACTCTAGGAAGATCAACTCCCCAATAAATTAATCCAATTGGGTACAAAACCCCAATATAAAATAATATAAGAGCACTTACGAGAATTTTAGGCCTTAAAGGCTACTAAGGCTAATAAGTACTTTCATAATAAAATATTATGTACTTTATCACATGGGTTTTAAGAAAAAGACTAGTTTAATACACCCATGTACTTGCTTGAAAGACTAAACATTTTACCCAATGGATAATAAATTTCCTAACTTTTATTGTCCAAAGGACAATAGTAACTAGAGAACTTTTATATTAAAATAATCAAAAGTTGTCCTTTAAAGCATGTGACAAAATCCCTATATTTAAATATAGGTGTGGTACCAAGTACTCCAATTAAATAATAGGCTAAGATTCTCCCCATTAGATTATAATAGAGTACAAGTACTATTTATTTAATAAAGTACTTTGAAAAATCTAGGATTTAGATATACCCCAATAGTTTAATGCATAAAAGTACATGGGAATCAAAATCTTAATTATTTAAATAAAACCTTGTACCTTGTTAGAAGATTATGGCTATTATCCAATGGATAATAATTCCCCATGCAGTTAAAGACCAATGGTTAAAAGAAGTACAAGTACTTTTTATCTTAAAATAAGATTTTGAAAGACTACATGTACTTTTAGTCAAATATAATAATGAAAAGCTTATTGTCCAATGAACAAAGATTACCCTAATCATTATGGACCAATGGGAAAAGGCAAAGGTTCAAAAGGTTCAACTAGGTGAGTTGGTTGCTCGGTTTCTCCAAGTAGTCGGTTGGAATCTAATTCGATTGGCCAAGTAGGGTTTCTAGTCGAGAGTCAACCAATGACCAAAATCTAACTATGACGGAAATTAACAAGAAATCATATAGCCACTCAAGAGAAAATAAGTAATTCAAATAAAATTCAAATATTTAACGAAATTTTTACTGACCAAAATTCAGGGTCGTTACATATCCCGTCCCAACATCCAAGAGCCGACCACCACCATGCCGTACCCAAGGTTCGTATATCCATATTTTCAGTAAATCACCACCAATCATTCATCAACAATACATCACCATGGGTTCCAAACCAGGATTGCCTAGAATCTAAAATTACATCCTCTCACATTATCCATTTTTCATTAAACCTACTTCAGCGAAACGGGAAAGGAGGGGGTGGGGTCCGGGGGGTTGTGTCAGAGGGGGGAAAAACAGCTCTCCTTTCAAAATAGAGTCGACTTAAATTAATCAAAGCGACTATGTGCACGAAAATCAAGGTTTTCAGCTTCTTTCTCAATATGATTGAACTCGATCGAATTGTACAACACTTCTGTTCCGTCTTCAGTACCTGGCGTTTGTGTTACCAGGACAACATAGTACCGTGAGCGATGAAGGCTTAAAAGCCCAAACTCACCCGAACCCATAATTTACAAGCAATAAGATATATAATTGAAATGCAATATATAAGAATAATATCAAAAGAGAACAATCCATTATTTCATTATTATTCTTTAACCTAAGTGAAATATCAGATTTTATCCACAGATCCGTTCTTACCCTTAACCTCTGGCACAAAACACTAGTATAGTCTGACTCCTCTTTTCTAGATACAGATGAAAGATACCTAAGTTATGTACTTGGGTATCCCATCTGCGACCATAAGTTCGGATAAAACTTTACCGGCAACGCTCAAGCACCGTCTAGCCCGGGTTGAACTTCACCGGCAACGCTCAAGCGCCGTTTAGCTCGGGTTGTGACGCAAGCACAACGCCACCCTTATGTACCGTCCTAACATCCGAGAGCCGACCACCACCATGCCGTACCCAAGGTTCGTATATCCATACTTTCAGCAGATCACCACCAATCATTCATCAACAATACATCACCACGGGTTCCAAATCAAGATTGTCTGGAATCTAAAATCACATCCTCTCATATTATCCATTTTCCATTAAACCTAGTTTCACGTCTAATATGTTAAATCCGTACATCGCAACCAACCCCGGGAATTTATTTGTCCAATCTATCAGAACAACAACATTTCACACAATCTAACATTTCTACAAACATACCAACAAACTAACGATAATTAATTTTTGCGATAATAACAAATCAAGCAAGAAAAATAAATACCTATTATAATGCTTTTCTGCTTGACGAATTTAGAGACTGTAACAGCGCGTGATAGAAGAAACATTTCTCTTACATTTACGATAACACACTAGGCAACTTTCCTCTTAAAATGGTACCACCAAAAAAAAACAGTTGGTTCCTATTTCCTTTAACCAAATTCTAAGTCATGCATCAACAGAACAAGTAACAGTATAAGTTACCACGCATATTTTCTAATTCCGTGAATCAAGCCCAAGCATGCTTTATGTTTAAACCTAATTGTATTGATCAAATCCAAGTCATGCTTTTCTAAATCAAACCCAACGGTGGCTAGCAACATTATTTTTAAAACAAAACAGAGACAGTGGTGTTCGAATGTGAATTTTCGTCCGGACTCGACCGGCGACGTCGGGTTTGAATTTAAACATAAAAATCATTACGGACACGATATATACGTAGGGAGGTGAGTTTCGAACTACCTCTCGTCCGGTGAAACGGGTTTTGGCAAGAGACGGCGGTGGGTCAGAGCTCGGCGGAGCTCGGCGGTGAGATGGTTCCGGATGGGGTTGAATCGGACGGCAACGGAGCTTCGTCAGTGGCTGTTTCCGGCACTGTTATGGGTGAGTTTTGGGACTGATTTTTGGAGCTGATTTTGAGACTGAAATGCAGCTGGTTTGGAACTATTTATGGGCTGGTTCGGGAGTGGGGCGAGGCGGGGCAGCGGGGTTCAAGTTGTGATGGAGTTCGGGTGATGAAGGTGGTGACGCTGATCGGCGGAGGTGAGGACCGGAGGTGGTGCCGACTGCCTCCTCTCTCCCTCTCTCTCTCTCCTCTGCCGAAAGGTTTGCTTGGAAACAAAAATAAAAAGGAAGAAAGGATATTACAACAATCATTCTACCACCACATCCCTTTACACACCTAAACACACATTCACATTCACAACTAGAGTGGAGCCCGCACACACTACACAGACAGTATGTGTGGGCATCATCTTTGTTGTGAGTGTGAGTATATGAATGAATGTATTAATGAGTGTGATATTAGAATAAATCATATTAAAAAGAGTTTTAGGGAGAGCAAAAATTTTAACTCCACACCCACTTACACACTCATACTCATAATAGGAGTGGATCCCACACATTGGATGTGTAGTGTGTGCGGACTCCACCCCTATTGTGAGTATGTGTGTGTAATTGGGTGTGTAAATGAGTGTGAAGGTAGAATGATAGCTAGAAAGAGAGGAAAAAAGGGTTTACTAGATGGGGTATCAACTCTTGGACAAACTTGAGGTGTCAAAATATGAGGGATTTAGGGAGGAAAAAAGGGGGAATTGGTTTCCCTTCTCTGACCAAAAAAATGAAATGGGAGAGGTTTGTCAGCCGAAAAATAGGGAAGGAAGGGATGGTGAGATGATAGCTTGTGTGTGAGAATGGTATTCTAGTTATAATGTAATTGGTTTAATTTCAAATTCAACATCTAGTCACACCAGAAGGGTCTAGTTACAAATACAAGGTCTCAATCGAAATTAGTCACACATAATATGTCTAGATATATAATTACGTGATTAGGTGCTAAGTTATATTATGATGGAGTTAAGCATAAGCATATTTACGACAACAAATATTTATATAAATATATATATGCATCTTTAAATGTATAAATAATTTTATCCAAGTTTTAAAAATTAGGATCGTTACACTAGAAGAGTCTGACTTGAGAGCACGGAAGCGAAGTTCTGACGTAGATTTGCCACCGACATTGGAGGTTCCTACAACTTAGCTTATACACACACTTGCATGGACCATTCATGATCCATTCATGTGAGTGTGTAAGTGTCCATGTAAATTGCATGTCCCTAGCAAGATTGATAAACAAAATAGCTAAATATACAGAGAGACAAGTATATGGCTCAAACCTCAATTTCAAGGGGTGATGTAGTTGGAGCCACATAATCCTTCTTACAGCCAATACTTGCCCAAAGGACGTTTCCCAATTGTCAATTGAAGGCCCCCACAAAAAAAGATGCCAATTGTCTTGGCCCCGTTCCCAAAATGGAAATAAATAAAAAAATACAATTTCTATAAATATGGATCTTATTTGATAGATCTCATTGAGATCTTTAATACGGTGCAAAAAAAATTAAAAAATTATTTTTTATTTACATTATTTTTGAGTTTGAAAATGTGAAATAAGTATTTATTTTTTAAAAAGATATTTTGAAATGGGGCCTGTTAAAAAGGATAATTAAGTTCTTTTGTCCTACTCTTGGAAAACTTGACTCATATCACTGTATCGTTTCAATTTTATGGGATGTCCTTGAAGGAATGGCTCTTATACTTCTTTCTATTATCTACCTCATTTTATATTGGACAAATACATAAATTCTGTGTGAAATTAACTAAAGAAAAAAAAAAAGCTACTCCAAAAAATTTGGATTTTTTGGGATGAAGAAAAAATAAGCCAAAATATCTGTCTTTTTGATTTATTTTTTTTGTCTTTATTTAAAAAATTATAAGTTTGGATCAAAATTTTTTACTCTTCCAATTTCTCTTGAGGAGATGAATCAATAATTCATAAAAAAAATTTGAATAAAGAAAAAAAATAAAAATAAAAGCCGTAAAGTACTAGTACGTACTTTGCGATTGAGAGACCTGTCTTACTCAAGTTCATTTCTTACCAACTGGTCTGAAATTCCCAACCTCCAGCCAACCGAAAAGGATATTTTCTTTATCCGTAAATCCATACACGAGAAAAGAAAAAAAAAACTCCTGAATTTTCACATCCAAACTTCCCAAAATGCATATACGTAAGACAGTTCCCCATGTCATGTTTATCATGTCATGTTTATCATGGACTGGGGCTGTTGTCCCTTGGGGACAGCAACAGCAACGCTTAAATTTACTGTTTAAAAATATTTTGAACGGTCCAAATTTAAAATAATTTTTTCAAGAAAGATTCTTTTAAAATCTACACCATTAATTATCGAGATGGACGGTGAGATTGAGCGCTTATGAATTCTGCTATCCCTTACCCCAAATCCGTTTAATTATGCTTTCTCATCCACAATGGGTGTACTAATTAGTGTGTTTAATAGTGTGCGTTACGACTTAGCAAACAAAAATGTATTTTTTGTGCCACAATGCTTATATTAGTTTGTGTGCTAGAGTGTGTTAAATCTTGTAGTGTGCTAACATGTATACCAAGTTTGACAACTATGCTAGCAAACAATAACTGGATTACCATAAAATATAAATGTCTATTACTTTTATTATACATTTGTGGGATCCATTTTTTATCCTAACACATATTTTAACACACAAATTTACTAAACTCATCGTAGATGTTCTAACACATTCCTATGTTAACAATATCTAACACACACTTGTGGGACCCATTTTTATCCTAATACACATTTTAACACATAAATATACTAAACTCCAATGCAGATGCTTTAGTGTTTGTTTATTTGGGGATAATTCCAGAAAAACTAGGAACAAATTAACGCTGACCATCGGGTTGATTGGAAAACAGAACCTGTTTTTTTTTTTTTTTTTTTGGGAAAAAATTAGTCACACAAACCCAATAACATCCCATGTAGATAACGCCAAGGGTTGGTCTAGTAATAAGGTCTATGGATTGAGATTTGCTCTCTTATAAGATTCCAGGTTTGAAACATGTTAGATGTTATCAACTTTTTTAGAGTCAGCACATACATGAATTTGTTATGCTTTAATTAGGAATCCCGCAAGTGGGTGGTGAATTTATATCCCGAAATTATTTGAGATGCGCATAAATTGATTCAGATATTCATGAAAAAACAAAATATAAAAAATTGATCTTATGTACATAGTCAGTGGGGGTTGTTGGAAACAAAGCCAGAGACGAAACTAGTAAGGAGCATATGGGGGCCAAGGCCCCAGCGTAGTTTCGGGGTTTTTTTTTTTTTTTTTTTTGAATTTCATTATTAATATTAGTTCTTTTTTTTTGTTTATTAAGAGCACGTAAATATTGTGTTTGGTATTGAGTGTTATTTAAATGCTTTAAGAATGTTTTCGTTTTGGATTTCAAAACTCAACTTACCTCACTTCGGATTTCAAAACTCAACTTACCTCACTTCACCCCTCTGCACACGGTTTTTCAAAAGTTTTTCCTTCAATTATTAATTTTATTTCTTTTTCTATCTAATCCGTTACCCAAAATACTTCTCTCAAAATCCAAAGCAAACAAACTATAAAGATTTTAGAACCTTCAAATTTCAAAATGTTATTCATATTTCAGCTCCCGTGTCTACAAAATCCTGGCTCTGTCCCCTTTCTATGGTTAGTAGCACACGTATGTTTACCAGCTGTCACCAAAAACAAATAATTTATCACTATGATTAGGAAGACTCCATAATTAACGACACAGACCGATATATATTAGTATTTAACAATATACTCCAATATTTAGAATTCGGGGGATTTGAACATACAATTTCAAAGAGAACAAACACTTATTTTACTCTTTCGTGTTCGCTCGGCCAAACCCCTCTCCAAGGCTAATTCAAGTTAAAGATGGTCCTCTTTCTGAAAATTGATACTACCAGTAAACACTAGTAGAGTCCAATATTTGACCTTTCCAGGACATAGCTGGTCTGTAATCATCAGTCATCACCACCATCTGATGATGAGGTAAGGCCAAGCCTTTTTCAGTATGTATTTTGTCACAGCCCTCCACAACACATTTTTTATATCCATAGGATCATCAAACACCTTCGAATCATCTACCTCCATGCTCTTGTCCCTTTGAACCTCCAGTACCCATAACATATTAACATACACCTCTCTCTCTCTCTCTCTCTCTCTCTCTCTAAACGATGGCGGACGGGAAGCCTCAAGCCAATATTAGGATTCCCGTTTCCGGCCAGAAGAATAGTATTACAACGATTCCGGCTTTCGATTCCCCGAAAAAACCGAAATGGAACAAGTAAGCCTTCGCTTGTGCCATTTTGGCCTCCATGGCTTCCATCTTACTTGGTTATGGTATGTTTTACTATCTTCCAAACCACACCTCTCTCATCTGCATGTGTTTCTGTTCTCATAATCATTTTTCTCTCTTTTCTATTATATGCGTTTCTGTTTCGAGAACCAGCTTTTCGAAAATAAAGGAGTTCTCCGAATAGAACTCATTTTGCAATAAAACTGAAACTGTTTCTATATTACTAGAAAATCACTTCCCTAATATCCCCTTTGGAAAGGGTTACAGTTTTTTGGTGAAATCCCTCATTTCGATTGAACATTTTGGCAAGAAAAATATCAAAAAAAAAAAAAAAGTTAATTTGATTGGCCCTTCTCTTCTCACCGGCCCAATCTTCCAAAAATATGGTAAGAAAGGGCTCTGTTCCCCTTTCTTTATCTCTTCTTTTTTCACCACCCAAATGAGCTGCAAGAAATAGGAATAATTTGAGCAAACAAGAAAAATATTGAAGTTTCTGAAACAAGTTTGACAGGAATTTTGGAAAGTTATTTATTTTGGAGGAATGCTACGCACATAACTCTCGACAACAAACAAATTTGAAAGGAATTTTTGAGAAGTAATTTATTTTGTGAGAAACGACCGGGAATTATGTATGCAAAATGAATTCATGGAAAAAGAGAGGAGATTATTACGCATGAGTAGTATTTGTGTTTTCAAAACGATTTTCTATAGAAAGTGTTGGCATACGAATTCTAAATCTGCAACCGAACAGGAAAACTTCCAGAAAATGGCCTGAGCTCATGACCTCCGGTCCCTCAGGATCCAGTCCGGTTTAGTTTCGAGCTTTTACGGTTCATTACGAACTCATATGGCAAACGATGTCTAATCTGAAGTGATTAGGGGTGTACACGGTCCGGATTGGTCCGGTTCTCTAGAAAATCAGTAATCGGACCATTTTAAACAGTTCTAAAAAATTGGGAACCAGAACTTAACCAATATATGCATGGAACCTAACCAGAACCAAACTGCAAGACCGGTCCAATTTTGGTTTGGCTCTGATTCTATCCAATAAGCATCCAAATACTTATTCACAAAATGTGAACTTATAAAATTAAAGAAATATAAAGATAATCTGCTAGAATAGGAAATGAAGAAAGAAAATAAAAGCTTTCATAATAAATGAGATTTCATCTCTAAATAAATTAAGTTTAGCAAGGAAAAGATTAACCTACCAAATTCAAATACATATTTAATTACACACACATATGTATTTCTTTATTTATCTTAGTTTTAAATGGTCCAGTTCTGTTCTAACCACATTTCATTAATTGAGAATCAGTAACTGAACCAAAATTAATAGTTCTTATTTTTTTGGAACCATAACCTGATCGCAGAACAGGACCAAATAGGATGGTTCTGTCAGGATCAGACCGGTTTTACGATTCGGGCGATTTTCTTGAACACCCCTAGAAGTGATTATGTTGTGTTCTCGTTGCTTCTTAAAAAGAATTTTTCAAAAGATTCCCCCTATTTCCAATCATTTCTCTCTCTATCTCTCTCCACTTATTACCTCTACTATTTTTTCAAAAAAAAAATTAAATTCGAATCCAAACACAACATTATGTTTTAGTCAGATTTAACAAGCTCCGATTATCTTTCTGCCCCGGACCGACAAGAATTGAAAAAAAGCTCAATGGATTCTTTGTTCTTTTTGTCTAAATTCCATAACCAAGGCTCCTTTCCGATTTACTTTTCTTTTCTAATTTTTTTTTTAATTTTCAAACTCAAAATATAATGAAAATAAAAAAAATAAAAATTTTACACTGTATAAAAGACATAAATTGCATCTATTAAACAAGATCTAACGAATATTAATATTTCAACGGTGCAGATATAGGGGTGATGAGTGGGGCCGGCCTCTTCATCCAAAAGGACCTGAAAATTAGCGACACCAAGCTGGAAGTCCTGATGGGGATCCTGAACGTCTACTCCCTGATCGGCTCCTTCGCCGCCGGCCGCACCTCCGACTGGATCGGCCGCCGCTACACAATCGTGCTCGCCTCCGTGCTCTTCTTCGTCGGAGCACTCCTCATGGGCTTCGCTCTCAACTACGCCTTCCTCATGGTCGGCCGGTTCGTCGCCGGCGTCGGAGTCGGTTACGCCGCCATGATCGCCCCCGTCTACACGGCCGAAGTCTCCCCCGCTTCGTCTCGCGGATTTCTTACCTCGTTTCCTGAAGTATTCATTAACGCCGGTATTGTTCCAAATATTTGTTTTCGTGTTTTTCATAATTTTTGTTCCACTAATTAAATTAAATTAAGTATTTAGCTGAAAAAAAGAGGAGGAAAATATTTTAAAAGTAATACATTCTGCATCAAAGAGGTGAAATTGTTTTCTTTCTTTTTTTGCCGTGAGTTGTTTTTTGTTTTTGTTTTCGGTGCCCTATGGTCCCCCGTTTCCTTAGGAAATCAAAGTTACCGTAACTTTACTCATTTTAGCGATTTTTGCACATGGTGTAAGTATATGGCAAATTTTTCAGTATCGGGTGGGTACCACGAGTTCGGCTTCTCTCCAATCCACAGGAAATAGAGGATACTCCGATTTCAATTCAATGGTCAAGATTATCCTAATAACTCAAGCCTACGGGCACCCAATTAGTCTCTCTAAATATTTCTCAATTACATAAGCGTCTTCCCTTCTCATTTTTTTTGAACGGCAAAAAAAATTCATTAATCTTCGAAATTTACAAAAAATTCTTTTTTTTTGAACGGCATCTTCTCTCCCTGTTAAACGAAAAACTTTTTTTATATAGCTCATGAAGATTTTTTTTGACTGATATCATATAGCTCATGAGGATTTTTTTACTAATTATATATCAATAATTTTTTCTTCTAGCATCGTTTTTTTCGTTGATATTATATTATTTTGTAACTCATGAGTTTTTTTTTTTTTTACCGATACTAGTATATTTTCACGTGTGTTTCGCACTATGTTGTGTGTTCATTGATGTAGTTGTTCTTGTGTGTAAGAAAATTGAAATTAAGATTCAGTTATGAAGATTAGAAAGAAATCGTAAAATTGAGTAATTAAACATAAGATAATTTTTCCAGAAAAAATATTTTAGAAAAAATGCAAAAGGAGTTCTTTGATTAACCTTGTAAATCTGATAATTCTTTGAACTTGCACTTGTTATTAAAGTTTCGATATGAAATTTTACTAATGTTTGGAATTTGGTAAATTGGTGCTTGAGATGTGATAATTGGGGATATTTGGGGAGTAATTGGATGCCCGTAGAATACCATATGAGCTATGAAGCTGAAAATACTAGGGTAATCCTAACCATTGAATTGAAATTGGAGGATCTTTCGATTCCCTATCGATTGGAGAGGAGTCGGACTCCGGTACCACGTGTGTGGTGCCAGCTCAGCACATTTGGGTCATCCAAAAGTGTATTGACCGGCCCAAATTAAAATCCTCTCTCTTTCCCCTCTCACCTCATCACTCTCTCTCCAAATTCGAGTCATCCAAAACCGAAATGAACGGCCCGGATGTGCCAAGCGAGCGCCACATGGTACTCACCTGGCACTGAAAAATTTCTCCTTAAAAAAATTAATGCTTTGTTTGGATTGGAATTTGAATTTTTTTTTGAAAAATAGTAGGGGTAATAAGTGGAGAGAGATAGAGAGAGAAATGTTGAGAGTAGGAGGAATCTATGGGGAATTTTTTGAAAAATTCTTTTTAGATATTGTAAAACATTGGTTAGAAGGAATAAAAATGTGGCCTTATGTGCTGAGGTGGAATCTAAAAACAATTATGTATTTTTCATGAGCTAATCAAACATCGAAAAGTAAATTTTTAAAATTTATTTTTTGAAAAAAATATTTTATATTGTAAAACATTTACATCAAAAGAAATGAAGCCTGATGGTAATTTATTATGAAAGAATAAAACGAAAAATAAGTATTTAAAAAAAATAAAATCTTAACGGAAGGGGACCATATAGAGCAGTCCCGAAGAGGCGAAGACCTCCATGTAGTATTCCAAATCATTGTATCATCACGTGATAGTACTATGGATCACCGGATTCTATGAAAAGGTGTGGAGTTGGAGCACTGAATAATGAGACCACATTGTACACGTGCAAGAGTTGGCCCTATTTGGCGGCCTTTGCCTAAGTGCCTAACAATAATTTAAAATAGAGAAAATTTTAAAAGGAAAAAACTTATGAAATGAAGAGATTAAATTGTCGAATGAAATAATAGTATCAGTACTCAAAGTATACACTTTGTTTCTTCTTTCTCCCTTATCTTTCAATTTTGTCAATTTGATCCCTCTTGAATCTGAACCTAGACGGTCCTTAAAAGTTCCTACTGTACTGTGTTACCAAGAAATCACGTGTGTTCTATTTCTAATATCGTTAAATTGATTGTTGGTCGAGCCAATTTTGGCGTTCACTTTTTCATCCACTGTAGCAGTACTGCACTTTCTTGTTTTTGTTGGGAGGTTTTTTTGGCATCTTGCCATCTGGCTGTCTTTCTCCCGGGGCTTTGGTGGGCACATGATTTTCGAGGTCCGTGAATGTCAATTTCGTTAAGATGTTCGGCCCTTCGTTGTGATGCCTTCTTCCATTTCTTTCGCCGGCCAAAAATAATTATTTCGCCCTTAGCATGTTGACAACTCACTGAGGGCGTATGGATGGGCAGTGGGTTATCAACATGGTAAGGGCAAACTTGCACTTGCAATATAACAGAGTTCGATTCCCCCTGGAGACAAACCATGATTGAAGTGGGGGGTCATAGCGGTCGGTTGCTGTGCTAGTCTCCCCTGAGGTTTGGATTGCGCAATTGGGTTCAACAGTGGCTCGGCTGCAGAGTTGTTCCTCGGTTTACAAAAAAAAAATTGATTATGATTTTTTTGTAAAAAAGGAATAATGATAAGCTTTGCAAATGATTTTTCAAAAAATCAGCATTTTATATAAAATTGTATTTGGCCCGAAGAAAGCCAACCAAGACAAGGAAAAATGATCCTAAATGTGAGTTTACGCTTTAATTTTTTGTCTTCAGATAGACGGTAAAATACCACTTGTTTATACTTATAATACTCTTTAGATAACAAAGTTAATTAAGAAAAATTAATTGTCTTGAATGGTGGATATTTCTGATCAAAAAAAAAAAAAATGGTGGATATTTCTTTTAGACTAAAATACTGAAAATACCGTTAGCCAATAGCGTAAACTCACCCATGTTCGAGTAAACTTGTATTTTTCACCCATGTAGAGAAAATCTTTGCATTTTCCGTCCACTAATTCCTACTAATCTTATTTCCATTGTTTTAGGTATATTACTGGGCTACGTATCAAACTACGCCTTCTCCAAGCTCCCGCTCCACCTAGGCTGGCGCCTCATGCTCGGAGCCGGAGGGATCCCGTCGGTCTTCCTGGCCCTCGGAGTCCTAGCGATGCCCGAGTCGCCCCGGTGGCTCGTCCTCCAGGGTCGACTCGGGGACGCGAAGCGAGTCCTGGATAGAATGTCCGATTCCAAAGAGGAGGCTTTGCTCCGGCTGGCAGACATCAAAGAGGCGGCCGGGATCCCCGAGGAGTGCAACGACGACGTCGTCCAGATGCCGAAGCGCAGCCACGGAGAAGATGTTTGGAAGGAGTTGCTTCTCCACCCCACGCCCACCGTTAAGCATATTCTCATCGCCGGCATCGGGATTCACTTTTTTCAACAAACTTCTGGCATCGACGCTGTCGTTTTGTACAGCCCCAAAATTTTCAAGAAGGCAGGTATAGCAGAAAATAAAAATAATAAATTACATCAACTTGGTATATTACCACATGCATTGGCAATTATTGTTTCAAAATCCGAACTTAGGTCTTCTATATCTAATTAAAATAATTCATCTTTCTGCCCATGGAGTTTGTGTTTATATTTTATTGCTAGTTATGTTTGAGCTGGGGCCCGAAATTTTGGCTCAAAAAGAGGGGTCCCCGTTAGGAGTAATTATATATATTATTTGTTCAAAACAAAAAAAAATATAAGACGGGTTGGTTCGAATCCCGCCCATAACACTTCTTTTAAATTTTTATTTGTCCAAAAAAAAAAAAACAAGGCTGGTGCAAAATCTGTTGCTACCAAGTTTTGGACTTGTGCCAAAGAAAATACAAGGGAATATTTTGCATGAAATGTGGTGTAGATTTTTTAGATATCTAAATTATAATTATCTTTTATTATTGTATAATTGCGAAAAAATTTAAGGCCCCACTTAATGATTTGGCCTAGGACCTCCAAATACCTTAGGCCGGCCTTGGTTATGTTTTTTCTACTTTTTCGATTCTCTCTTTTAAAAAAACCGTATAATGGAGAAAAAAAGTTGAGCAAAGATTTAACACAAATAAATTCACGTTAGATTGCTCAAAAACAGTCTAAGATATAATTAATGTATAGTTTTTTTTTATAATTATTTTAAACATTTCAGATTTCTCTCATGAAGAATCAAATAATTGCAAAATTATTTCCCGTGTTTACTATTGGTGGCATCACTTGTCAGGTATAACGGACGAAGACATGTTGCTACTCTGCACGGTGGCTGTAGGAGTCGTCAAGACCATGTTCATTCTCGTGGCCACATTTTTACTGGATCGGGTTGGGCGAAGGCCGTTGCTTTTAACCAGCGTCGCCGGAATGATCCTGTCCCTCGCCAGTCTAGGGATTTTTCTAACAATCATAGACCAATCCACCAAGAAACTATACTGGGCCCTAGCTCTGGCCATCACCTCGGTGCTGGCTTACGTTGCGACCTTCTCCATCGGTATGGGGCCCATCACGTGTGTCTACAGCTCCGAGATCTTCCCCTTGAGGCTGCGGGCCCAGGGGATGAGCATGGGAGTGGCTATGAACCGCGTGATGAGCGGTATCATATCGATGACCTTCTTGTCCTTCTCGAAGGCGATTACCATCGGAGGGGCCTTCTTTTTCTTTATGGGAGTGGCTATGGTTGGATGGGTGTTCTTTTACATGCTGCTACCCGAAACGCAGGGGAAGACCCTCGAGGAAATGCAGGTCTTGTTTGGCACCTTCTTCGGGTGGAGGACGACGATGAGGGTGTTGGAGAAGAACAAGAGAGTTATTGGTACCGACGGTGAAGGCGATCAAGGTAACGTTAACGGTAACGGCCAAATTCAGATGGGGACTACTAAGAACTAAATGTTGCTGGTCTATTTATGTCCTTCAGTTGGATTGAAAGAAAATATATCTAGAGAGAGAAAAAAAAGAAAAAGAAAGGAAATGCCAGTGATGTTAGAGAGAGAAAGGAGAAAAAGAAAGATCAGACAAGTCATGTGTAATGTGGAGCTAGAAAAGGAAAAATAATATAGTGAAAAAGTGAATGAATGGACAAATATTTCTTATAGCTTTCTCCAAGTTTGATTTTGCAAGAGATTGTGTTGAGACTTGCGATTGGATTTTTTGGTCAGAAAGTCTACCCCACTTGATTTTACCGCTCCCTCCATGTGGGCACACGCCCCTGGAAATTTTATCTTTGCGTATAAAATCGGGTGCGCCCTTTTTGGAGAGTACCGGAAAACGTTACAATTCAGAGTCGCCACTCAGGTTTTGCGGTATGCACCTACGGAACCGAACTTGAAACGTTTGCTACGTTGTTTGATTTTGAAAAGGCGTAGATTGGACCGTCGTCACCTTCGATATCTGAGGTTCGGGAGCCAGGTTATGAGAGGGAAAGGGTTTTATGGCACCTCTCTCGCCCAATCAGGAGATCGGTCTCTACTCGTATTTTGTAAAATATTTGCATTTTTCTCTCATTGACCATTTTCAGTCAATTAGGACGGGAGAACAGTTAATGAGGAGATTAAAACTGTAACAAGTTGCATTATGTGACAATATGATATGGACGATTTATTGAAGTAATGAATAATAGATTGAGAACAAGCTCTTGTAAGCGTTTTAGACAAACTGGGAACTAGGGCTGCAAACGAGCCGAGCCGAGCCGAGTTTTAGAGTGTTCGAGCTCGGCTCGGCAAAAATTTAGTTGGCTCGAGCTCGGCTCGAGCTCGTGACGAGCTGCAGGGCTCGAGCTCGAGCTCGGCTCGATATGTATTTACGGAGCTCGAGCTCGGCTCGTTCGGCTCGTTTATGAAACAAATATATATAAATATATATATATATATATATATATATATATAAATAAATATAAATATGTAAAAAAAATATATATATAAATATATATATAAATATATTATATAATCGAGCTCGCGAGCCAATTCGAGCCGAGTTTCGACTAGCTCGAGCTCGGCTCGTTTATGAAACGAGCCCAGGATTCGAGCTCGAGCTCGGCTCGTTTTTGTCTTGAACCGAGCCAAGCCGAGCCGTTATCGAGCCGAGCTCCGAGCCGCTCGCGAGCGGCTCGGATCGTTTGCAGCCCTACTGGGAACACACCAATCCAAAATGATGCACGCAAGAAGAAGCTGTATGCATTGGCCAGGCCATTGCATACAGAGACGACTTGTGTACGTCACAGAACAACTGGCGTGCGCCGGTAAATCTAAGTTCAGAGCTCTTATATCTCAACCTTCTGGGCTCTGGAAGGATCATCGCACACCCAGGACAAACTTTGCAGTTACAGGCATCAGCAATGGATCTAAAAAGCGTGAAATGAAAGGAAAACCTCATAAACAGTGTGGGAAAAGCAAGAGAGACCAGGGCTTAGCCATCATGCAAGGGCCAGCCACTGGACCAGTCATAACTGCCGTACGTGCTTGACCGACCGGGTGAATTAAAACAAAGACGCGTCCCAAGCGTAAGACCCTCGACCGGTGTAGCACAATATCCGGAAGTACCGGAGTCGAACCACAGAGACAGACGGACGGTGTTTGACTCAAAAGTGTTGAATTCTAGTTTAACCTAGCTCTTAGGTAGCCACCCCTCGTTTAAACAGGTTGATTTACTAACTAACTTACCAAACTGAATTAATTAAAACGGGATTTAAAACGGAGAGTACAACCGTGGGAGCCCAGCGTCCGCAACTAGCCTAACTAATGTTTACTCGGGCCACAATTATTCAATTTGTTGATTTTAGAATAGGAAAAAGGATCCCTAACAAATGCGCACCACCTGTCACCAGTTTTCGTGCGCATTCGAATTTCGGCGATGCCTGGGTTTTGTTTGTTAGAAGAGTTTTCGTCTTCTAAAACTGCTTTAAAATTAAATTAATTCGAACCCGAGGTAAAAACATTAATTGAACTAGCCACAGGACGCCTTCGCCCCGTGGCTGCACTCTATGAATCTACTCACTCATAACTTTATTGAATGCAGCAATAATTTTAACCCTTGATCTAAACATGCTTCAATCAATTGAAATAAAAAATAATAACACAATACCACAGCCTTGTGAAAAAGTAACAGATACGATTACCAGAGAAGAACACCAATTAAATTCTGGAAAACCTTAAAGAACTTGAATCAAACTTGAATTTGAAATTAATCTCCTGAAAACAGCAGCCAAAGTTAAGAACAAAGAGAAAATAAAACGTACGTATCTCTGTTAACCTAGCTACTAGTGTTAAGAGGGCTTTTATATTAATCCCTTAATTGCAATTAAAATCCTAAAACAAATCGGAATCGGACCCGCAACGACCCAAAACGCCACCGTTCCATAGCCAATTAACACCCTCGGTAGCGCTATACCAAAAAGGGTATAGCGCTCGCGAATCCTTTGAGGCGTTGACTCCGTTGACCTAGCTTTGGTCGTTCCTCCCTCTTAACCTCTCGGTAGCGCTACACCAAAAAGGGTGTAGCGCTCGCCAACTCTCTGATCACTTTGTGCAACACGCTGTGCCACTTCTGAGCGCTGAACTCATTCTCCTGTAGCGCTCACGGAGATTCTGATCACTTTCTCTCGAGTTCTACTTCAACACTTAGTCTCCAAAGCCTTCCTAGCGCTCTAACTCCATCATGGCCTTTCCGAATACTTCTCGTTACCGCCAAAACATCTCAATTTCCTGCGAATCAAGCTTAAACACAAAACCCAACCACGTGCACGCATTAAATGGAAAATGAGAATTAAATACACGTCTAACGCGCTAATTTCCCTTACTTAGGCGCTTAAATTCATGAATTCTGCGCGCCTATCAGTACGCCAGTCAGAAGACCCTGTAAGCCAGTTACACCATTTGGTCAGTGCTTGACTTTGCATTATCTGGGTTCTGGAATACGACCAGATGGATCCCAGAGGCCTTCTAAAGCAGATAATATCCATAAACAGCTACACAGTTCTAAAATACAGAAAGCTGTAATCTGGTTGTTAGCATGCTATAAGGTGATAAAATGAAGAGGAAAGCAGAAAATGGACGATCAATGATCCCCACGTCAGTATTGCACGTACCACCATAACTGGCGTACGGCTCTATAGTACTGGCGTGTGCCATTAATCATCCTATACGATCCTTGAAACTTTGCCAGCTTTGGGGCCAGGACTGGTATTGCTTACCAGCCTTGACCCTGCTAGCACCCTTTAGGGGTCAGAACAGATTACAAAGTAAAAGGTGGTATACCTTTTTGGATGGAGTTTGATGAGATGTTTGAGCTTTGAGTTTGAAATTTGATGGATGGATGAAGAATGTGAGAGTGGTATGATGCGTAGGGAATGTGCTCTTTGCTTACTCTTTAACATAAAAAAAAAAAAGAAAAGAAACAAAGAACACAAGAGAGAGAGAAAAAGAACTTGTAGACTCTTAATGGTGGTAACCCCTTGCATATGAATGCAATGGGGGTATTTATAGCACAAGAATGGACTGGAGAGAGGGCAGTAACCAGCTGGTTAAGGGCTGATTGGGTTAAGAAGAGAAGTTTCCATGCATTAAATGCATGGGACTTGGGTTGAAAGGTGGTGTAGAAGAGAGGGGGAGCCGGCTGCACGATTGTAATCATCAGGGAACTGTAGATTACGTCGGGGTGGCCATAAAAGTCTCGAGCACGTGGTTAAATAGTGATGGTTTGACTAGTTTTGACTGGCGTACGCCAAGAAGGGACCTGCATGCGCCAGTAATAACTGGGTCAACGGTCAATGACTGACACGTGGCAGCTTACTGGCGCATGCCCGAGTGGCACCAGCGTAAGCCAATAGGGTTGTGTTGAGGCCATTTGATTCTGGCTTCAAGGGTTTGAAAGAGGTTCGACAAAGGTTTGAACGAGGTTCATGACGCTCAAAGCTCGAACACACCAACAATCTCGGGATGTTCTTGACCTTAATCATCATCGGGGAATCAAAGACTGTAAATAAACTAATCTGGATGGTCTAGAATAGGGTGTCCACACTCCATCGCTTTCAAATTAAGTATCCAAAAGTATTTTGGACGGTTCGAATTTTAAAAAGACTCTTTCACGAAAGAACACGAAAGATGAAAGAGAACACTTTCGTTCTCTTTCGTGAAAGAGTCTTTTTAAAATCCGGACCATTGATTGCCGAGATGAACAATATGATTGAGTACTGTGGTGGGAGGAGCGGTGAAACAGAGCGGTCCCCTCTTTTTTGGTTTTAAGATTGCGGGGCAGCAACTTTTATAGAATCTACATAATAAGGGAGGAGGATTTTGAATCTTATCTCTCTATAAATCCTAACCATTGATTTGCTCCATAATTCCATGGCCATTATTCAATGTGTGGTCTTAATTTCTTATGTTATGTATGCATGTGAGGTGTTGTTGTAGCACTTGATTAACGTTCACCAACCACCTTGAAGAGAATATTGAGGGAGGGAGAGAGAGGGGGATGGGATGTCGGAAAATTATTAATTACTTGCTGTTGGAGCACCATCACGTGAAAATAATTGTAAAGACATATGTAAGGTGCTATGCTGCCTTTTGAGAGTGTTGAATGGAAAATGGCCCATTAAATGATTGTGAAAAGGGGGAATTGCATTTCAGTGGATAGTGGGGCAAAAATGCCTAACTCATGGACCATGTTTTTGGAATTGCTCAATCATGGGAAGGAAAACAATAATTCTCAAGACATGGAATTGAAGACAAAAATACCCCTCCCTTCTGTCATGAATCAAGGGCAACTTAGGTTTATACACGGGGCAATTTAAATTCATACACGGGGCAACTTAGGTTCATACATTGGGCAATTTAAATTCATACACGGGGCAACTTAGAAGGCAACTTAGATTCATACATGGGGCAATTTAGATTCATACATGGGGCAACTTAGAGGACAATTTAGGTTCATACATAGGGCAACTTAGAGGGCAACTTAGGTTCATACATAGGGCAATTTTAATTCATACATGGGGGGTAACTTAGAGGGCAACTTAAGCTTATACATGGGGCAACTTAGATTTATACATAGGGCAATTTAGATTCATACACGAGGCAACTTAGAGGACAACTTAGGTTCATACACGGGGCAACTTAGAGGGCAATTTAGGTTCATACACGGGGCAACTTAGATTCATATATGGGGCAATTTAGATTCATACACAGGGCAACTTAAAGGACAACTTAGGTTCATACACGGGGCAACTTAGATTCATACATGGGACAACTTAAATTAACACACCTTGATACCTTGATACAAGGTGCATCTTATTTTCATAACATCTTTGCACCGGCTCAAACGGATTGAAAATTGAAACACTTATTTTTTAACTATATTTTTTAATATGTATATAGGAAAAAAAGGAGAAAAAAAAACCAGTCGGATTCATTAGAGGCAATACTTACACCTCATGCTTAGAGTGTTGATTCGTGTTCCAAAAATGTTATTTCTGGAGGCTATAAAAGGAGGACTTTGTGTTTCAACTATATTTTTTAACTAAAAAATTGAAATACATAATTTTTAACTATATTTTTAATATATAAATGGTATAAAAAAATGTTTCAAATTTCAGTCCGTTTGAACCGGTACAAAGATATTATTTTTCTGACCATTTCATCCTAAATGGTCGTAGTAAATTTTTGGCTCTAAGGCATTTCAACGAACACCCTAAGATTCCTTATTTAGTTTTAGAGTTCTCTTAGGGTGCACATTGAAAGGCCTTAGAGTGAAAAATTTATTACCACCATTTAGGATGAAATGATAAAAAAATAATATCTTTGCACCGGTTCAAACAGATTGAAAATTGAAACACTTATTTTTGTAACTATATTTTTTAATCTGTAAAGGAAAAAAACAGTCGGATAGAAAGAAAGAAAAGGAAATAAAGAGAAAAAAAAACGAAAAAGAAGAAGATTCAAACTGTAAAGAAAGAAAAGGAAATAAAGAGAAAAAAAAAACAATCAAATTGGGGGGGGGGGGGGGTTAAATGTGGAAATGGGGTTGTGGGGTCAGGGTGGGGCGTCAGGAAAAAAAACACAAAGTAAGAACTTAATTTTTAGGGTTTCAAATATGTATGGGTATATTAGTCCTTTTACATAGTATTTTCCATGCATTGGAAATTACTTTTCTCCTTTTCATATTTAGATGAATTTTAAAAAAAGTGGTCCATGAGTTGGGCATCTTTTGCCCCTCTCTCCACTGAAATGTAATTCTCCCTTGTGAAAAACACATTTCAGCCGTTGGATTCCAAAACTAATGTTGTGGAGCACTGAAAATAAAAGGTTTGACAAGATGTGGAGAGGGAAAATGCTGACGTTCCCCTCTCATACAATCAAATAACATGAACCTTTTTTTGCATAAATTTCAGAATTTTTGTATGCATATATACACTATTCTATATTTTACGAAAATAGCAACAAAAAAGAAGAAGAAGCTTTTATTGGTCTGAGAATGGTACAAAAGATTATATATTAGGGTACAGAAGCTGATTCAACGAGAGGCGTTTTGTAGCGGAGATGGAATCAAGACAAGGTGGTGTTCACTATAAGTCTGCTTATAGTGTTTGGGTATATATCTAGGTTCGAACAGATTTTAGTTGTTCATCCATTCATTGTCGAGATGAAATTTGAGCCGTTCATTGCTGAAATTGGACAGCCTGAATGGGTCAAACACGGGGACAGCAGGCTCCCCAATTTGGGGGTCCTACTTTAAGAATCCTTGTCTTATGTCAGTATGGAAGAACCTTTGTCCTTCAAAAATGGAAATTAAACAGAACTCTTGAGGAGTGTCATTTTGGATTTGAACCTAGCAGTTTGCCCCCGTTGTTCCCAGGCTGCAGAAACTCCAAACCACGTACTCTTGGTCTAGTGGCGGAGTTACGATTTTGGCCGAGGGGGCCCGATTTAACCGACATATTTTTCTCTAAACGTACAATCGATATAACGTAGAGCTTTTGTTTCCAATGTACTGTAATACATTTGTACATTGAACAAATTCTAGCCTAACGTAGGTTATTTGCTACGACAACATTCACACGCTTATTTGCTGTTTATGGAAGAAATTGAGAAATGGGAAAATATAAAGTAACATGTTTTTTTATTAAATCAAGAAAAATTATTCAGATTATAAGAACATATATTACAGTAATAATATCGATAATAATCGAAATTAGATATCACATTTGTTGACACTTAAAAATTGAGGGATCCGGGCCCTACATAGTTCAGACATTGTCTTGGTCTGCCCTGCTTCCATTTCCAATTAGCTATGAGCTGGTTTGATAATGGATTCCAAACTTGGAGAAACACATCTGGAATGTTGGCTTCTAATGCTATCTTATGGTCCCTATGGTTGGCAAGAAAAATGATACAGTGCATAACAAGACTATGCCTGTCTGTGAAGCTGTAGAGTTGGTGAAGACTAGAATAGCCATTTGGATCAAGAGCAAATTCAACCCAAGTGATTACTGGATTGAGGATTTCAAGAGATGCTTGGAGGGGATTAGGAAATTGAAGGTTTAAGCTTGCAGCACATGGGCTGATTCCTACTCCGTATTTTCTCATTATGTTTCTTCTTTCTTTTTCTTAATGTTTAAGGGTAAAATGTGGCAGTTTTGTGGGTTTATTGCTCCTCTTATCGATGTACCCTTAGCGATTCTTAATATATTTCTTTTGCAGATAAAAAAAGAAAGGCATCGGTACTACTAGGGAGCATTGCCTTAAACACCATGCACATGGCCATTCATAGCTAGCGAATCTCAGGACACCTATAGAGAGGCCGGAACTTAGATTCCACCAAGTGCTATGAGTGATAAAGAGTAGGTTTAACCCCATCAAACGGACACAGAGACTTGATTTGAAGCATTGAGCGACAGAATATAAGTACTTATACATTGAACCGACCACTTGCAATGAAGATCTTCATTTTTACACAGTTTTCACAATGAAATACATGGCTCATTCTAATATGTTTATTGGGTAGAAATAAGCTTAAGGAGAAGGTGCATCAACCCTTCACCAGATCCCGTAATGGCAAGAGTCTCGTACACTGAGTATATTTTTTACTATGATTACGGACTCTCTGCGTTAGCTTTAGAGATCCTCTGCACCAATTTTTTTTGTACTGACGTACCAAGTATTTGTCAGCCGTAGGATTGTGTGAGAATCTCTAAGCATGATCCTGCAGCTTAAAAAGACTTGGCTTGTCAAAACAGCTAAAAAAAAAAAATCCATTTGGCTAGGCTATTGTACACGCCTTGAGCAAAATAATTGGGAGGTGTGCAGGCCCTCCTTCAAGGGCGAAGTCAAAAATTCTTGGCAGTGGGGTCAATTTCCTATAGCACAAAAAAATTTTGTTTCATACTACTTGATAGTAAAAAAAAAAACTTTGAAATGGTAAACAAAAAGGAGTTAAGTAGATATTTTTGGGGGTTTTTTTTGGGGGAGAAGTGAGGATATTTTACTTTGCCCTCTTTTTTTCCTCAACTTCCAAACTTTTAAACGGACTGGGGTAAATTGTAATGTAAAAGTGGAGTCAAGTAAGCAATTTTGGGGTGAAAAATATAACTATCTCCATTGTAATTTGGAAGGCAGGGGGGTCGGATGCCACCCATTGTCTCAAGGTGGCTCCACCCCTGCCCTCCTTGGTCTTGTTGATACCATTGTTCTAGTTTCACAAAATTGTTTTGCTGATTAAAAAAAATAAACGTATGAAAAGACTCTTTTATTAACAAAGATCTCAACTCATGCAAGAATTAAAAAACACGAACCTATCATAATCCGTTTAGATACAAGCAAAATTGTTGCTAGGTCAAACAGAAGTTTAATTCTATAAAGGAGGTGAACAGAGTTGGTGCTCAAACAGATCCCAACAGATTCTCTATCTCTTTCTGTCATCAAAGAAAAAAAATTACAAAACACTAATCAGCTGCTACTAATGCACTTCAAGAGAGTCAACCATCAGGCAACAAAGAACTAAACATAAGGAAAAAACTAAAGAGCACACAAATTTGCGAAAACACTTGCACACTTAGTTGCCCGAGCGGGGGCGGAGGCAGGAGAGCAGAGGATCATAGAAGCTCCTCATTCGGGAGCGCCACAGGGAGCATTTAGGAATAATACGTGAAAATATAACTATGCAATGCAATTAAATGTTATTATTCGTCATTCATGTCAATTGCAAATATTGTCTTAGTGACTAAGTATTATCATGTTTATGTTAAGTACTTGTGCAAATTTAAGTTAATATTTTTCTATTATCTTATCAAGACTTCATATTATCTTGCTTGGTATCTTTTATTTTTGTTTCTTTTGGTATTTTATCAACACTTCATATTATCTTGCTTGGTATCTTTTATTTTTGTTTCTTTTGGTATTTTATATGCATACGAGGTTCTATCCTAGTTGGGAGCAGGTTTCTTTCTCAATGGGAGTGAGGTCCATAGAAGAGTCTGACTTGACAGTGCGGGAGCGAGTGTCTGAGGTGGATTCGCCACCCACATAGGAGGTTCCTACAACTAAGCTTATACACACACTTGCACGGACCATCCATTCATATGAGTGTGCAAGTGTTCGTGTAAATTGCGTATGTCCCTAGCAAGATTGATAAACAAAATATGTAAATATACACAGACAAGTATATGGCTTTGAAGGAGGGCAAGAGAGTAATTCCACATACCAACTCACCTAGGCAATTGCTGACTAGGGAGAGGCATAATGGACCCTTTAAACACACACACACACACACAAAAGTATATGGCTCAAACCTCAATTTCAAGGGGTGATGTAGTTGGAGCGTATCTCTCGACAACTTTTCCTTCTTTGTTTACCAGAAACTTAGTAAAGTTCCACTTGATGTCATCTCCAAATAAGCCTCCTTTCTCTGATTTTAAGAACTTGAATATTGGTGCTGCATTCTCTCCATTCACCTCAATCTATACGAGCCAAAAGATTAGTCACGATAATTTTGCTTCGTTTAATGTATGGATAATTTTATTGTGTTTATTCAGTGACACAGAACACTATTCAAAATAGTGACACACAACACTATTCAAAATAATGATATACAAACGTATGAATAGTGTTGTGTGTCGCTGAATAAACACAAAATATGCGTACAATTCCATGATGCTCGGAATACTGTTCAAAATAATGAATGGATAATCAACAATACTATTCAAAATATGCATAAACACAAAATAATGTATGGATAATCAACATTACTGTTCAATGACGATAAAGAGAACTGAAAATGAAGTATCTTTGTATAGCGCAAAAGGTAGGATACTCGAAATCTTTTGAAAAAAAATCGAATTATTTCTAGTGGTAATAATGAAAGTTTAAAACAAACAAAAGGAGAAAGGTAAACACACACATTTATATACTGTTCCACCTTTACAGAATGGAAGTTATGAGGACTTCTTTGAAAGCATGACAAATGGTTTGCACCAATTAATGGGATTAGTAGGAAATTATACAATTCTCAGTGGGGGTACACTACAATAGCTTCTAAAACCATAGACCGAAAACTCACACTTTTCAAAAGAACTAATTTTGTGCATGGCCACTGTTTTCCTGAAATCTTGAATGCATGTCTGAAGGTTTGGATTTTACAGAATCAAATTTTCAGTGGGAAAGGGTTTGGCGAAGGCACTTTTCCGGTTCTACTGTATTTAAAAGCTTCTGCTATTTCCATCTTTTAAAAAAATCTTGCCATTTGATTTCTGAATCACTATTTAGTTCCTATCCACTCTTCTTCTCTTTGAGTAGTTACCTTTTCAAATATCGGGAACTCAGCTTTGAACATAGTGCACGCAGTTTCCTGGATCTCCTTGTTAGTTCCTGGTTCTTGCCAACCAAACTGGTTACAAGGAAATGCTAAAATCTCAAAACCTGTGATAACAAAATCAGCAATCAGAAGTATAAGGAAATACAAAAATAACTAGAGTTGGAAAAATGGTTAGGGGACCATGAACAAACCTTGGTCTCTGTACTTTTCGTACAACATGTTCAATTCTTTGTAGTTTGATTGTGTTAACCCACTGGGTAAAGGGAGCCCAAGAAAAAAAGGTGAAAACATTGATGTTAGTTTGAACAGCTGATGTATGGTTGAATGAATGTTATATATGTTGCAATTTGATATTAGTATCAAACAAACAAGGCAGTGGAAGTCATCAGCCAAGAAACTAAGTAGGTTTCAAGAAAAAAGCAGCATTCTGATGCTGCAATAGCTGGCCATGTTCATCTTTTCTGAAATCTCCAAAGAGCTCTAGATATTTCCACAAGTAAACTAGATGGCCAAAGGGGTCATTCACCATTTTTCTCTCCCTAGTTTAGAGTTTCTGTTTTTGTAAGTACTATTTGAGACATGTCATTTTATGCTTAAAGCATGTCCTTTGCTGAGGATAATATCGGTCTTTTTCACAGCCATGGGAGGAATAATTTTTTAGTTATTGTAATTTTCCGGGCTGACTTTATCCATGAACTAAAAAACAGCTTAGATTTAAGGGTAGGAATAGTAGATAAGGTCTCTCCTTTCCGAGATGGATGTTCGCCTATTCCTCCTCCTATGGGTTGTCAAGGGAAAAAAGTCCAAAATAATCACGCGGGGTATAGTTACCACCATATCATCAATTGCCGTCTTTCAACACTTGTTTCTTAGATTTAACTTCCTTTCTTCTAAGGCTTCTCATTTGGCCTGAGTGATGCTCTCTGGACATCGGCATAGTTGAGTTCTTAATACTTCGAGAGCCTTTTTTTGCAATCCATTCTTAACATCATTAGATGGGGCAACTGAAACAATCTTCTTAGTTGAAACAAGTTGTTAGTCAAGCTACTAATTCTAACTTGCCTCTCTAGCATGCTCAATAACACTTTGGACTTCGGAGTATAGAAACAGCAGTTGATATGTCTGACCCCTTGGTTATAAAAGGCAGCAGAAGAGAACACCTAATCACCAGCATATTTATCTGAAGTCCAATTCCAGCATTTTTTAAGCAATACTGCATTTTATATCTCTATGGAAGCAAAGTGATTCACTGTTTTGCTCAATTCGAAAGGCCCTATACTTCTTGTAGAAACGAACCCCTCTATGATTTGACCGCATACCTCAAAATCGACTTCTGGTCTGGGTTAAACCTTTCAGGATATGCTATAACTACGTGGAATATTGACAGCTAAGAGAACAATGCAAAACGTGAAATTCAATTCTTTGACCACAAGCAGTATCAACTATAGAAATAAAGAAAATTTTAAGGAAAAGTAAAAGATAAAAGTTCACCTACTCCTCAACACTGATTGAACTGATCAAAAATGCTGAGAGGATATCCAGTTTACAGCTCGTGTTAAAATTCTGGAGGGAAAATCTTCACTATCAACAGCTTGAATTCATCCACCAAGTGCCAGTATCATGCGATTAGACATGCGATTTCACAACAAATGTGAAGTTGCTTCTCCAGCGTTTGGATGCAACAATTATAGGTGGGTTTATTTGTATTCATTGAACAACTATCCTATAGAATAGGGGATTTTCCAGTACCATGAGGTATCGGGAATTGGTAATCTCCTCACATAAGTAATGTTGGATTACTCATCTGTGAAATTAAGACATCCCCTAAAAATAAGTCCAGACGCCAGGTGAACATGGCCTAAGTTTTTTTTAGCAAAACTACCATGTGAAGGTTCTTGCCATTCTTTTACGTTAATTTTATTTGGATTTAGAGAGGTAGCTATCAAAACTAAATCATTTGTTTTTAGAGGATGTTAGGTTAGATATCCTCGATCCCAGTATTGGCTCATAGTGTTCAATCAGGAAGATTCAACAAACAATTATTAGTGTGATGAATAAACAACTACTGTATTGACAAACAAATCATTGCACAAAATAGCATAACCGTTCGGAGTTTTGATGCGAGTTATGATAACAGATGAATATGGACTTCTATGAAGTGCAGATACGGAAATGGACATGGGACAAAACAATTCTCAAGAAATAGCGGCATGGATACGATAGGGGACACGACATTTTTTTTTAAATAACTTTTTTAGTTATGCAAACGTACAATATAACCACCAAATATTTAGCTTTGGACTCCTTTCGAATGCAAGTGATGCGTATAACACGTACACATATGTTACTTTGGTCCAATACTTTTGAGGTTACAAGTATTTTACTCCGGAAAAACTATTTAAATTTATAGAAATCACCCTGTTGTGTCCCCATGTTTGTCCCCGAAGTGTCCCTCACATGTCCCCCCGATTGTCCCCGTTAAAGCATCCAACTCAATACCAATTGGCAATGAGTGAAGAGGCTGTAGGCTCATATAATAGTTTTGGAGGAGATAATTGACCGATGTGGGACAAACTCCAAAACCCCAACTGCATGTGCGACCCCCAACTCGCATGTGGAGAGGTAAACAAACGATCCAGAACACATAGATCACAACAAACAACAATGTAATCATGGCACAAACAAGGAGAATCAAATTCTCCGAAACCTAGCTGGCTAGCTCTGATACTATGTTGAAGCATCCAACTCAATACCAATTAGCAATGACTGGAGAGCTCGAACAGACTCATATACTAGTTTTGGGGGAGATAATTGACTGATATGGGGCAAACTCCAACAGTCCCCAAAATAAAAGAATATTGTAATTTTACAAGCATGGCACTTGGCGTGTCCCATATGTGTCTCTGGCGTTTCACGTATTGCCAGAGTGTCTGACACAAATAAGGCAATCTCTAGGAGTGTCTGTGCTTCATAGATTAGATTCCGAAGTTGGATTCTTTTCCTTCATAGATATAAGAACCATACAAAGAAACGTAGCAGATTCTTTTCCTGTATAGCTATAAGAAGCATACAAAGAAACGGAGCAGAAAAAATAATCGAAGCAAAAATAGAACTAAACACAATATTGGTTATGTCAATTAATCAATAGATTGAAGGAGAAATTGGTTAAATCATTTACCATTTTGAAGCAACATTCACTACCAATAAAACCTTCCACTTGTAACTCCTTAGAGGTACACTATTGCCACGTATATCCTGCACTTCCATCAATCAGCAAATAAACACATACATTGAAATTGCTTGGCAAAAGAAGCGCAACATGCTTGCTCAAACAAAATAACTACATGAGGAATGAAAAGAGGGATGACAGAAGATAGAACAGAACAAAAGTTTTGAACCCACAATTTAAGTTGATTAGTGACTTGATTAACCTTGATTTGAGTAACAATTCGAGTCAAAATAAACAATAATGGAGAAATTTAGTTTTGATGGGTTTTAATCAAATTTTCCGTCTTGAGTCAGGAGCCTCGTGCACTGGGTTTGCTCTTTAGTGGAGATAATGGTTAGGGCTGGAAATCCTCTAATGCAAAAGAAACTTCAAATAAATCCTAAGGTGTCATGTTCATGTTCGAAACACCTCCTTTACGGCCAATCCATATGAAGCATTTGCTCCAACTTCAAGTGGGGCTGCTACTAGTGGATGTTGGGTTTGTGGAAATTGTATGTCCATCTCAAATCCAATCGGCAATGAGTGGAGATGTCCAGCATGTCAACCATTCCATTCCCAAATTTAGGATTATATTTTCTTAACAAGGTGGTCTCCGGGACTAATCGAAGTGCGCGTAAGCTAGCCTGATCACCTGGTTATAAAAACACAAACAGATGTACCCTGACAGAAAATCTGAAAATGAGGGCTAATTAGAGAGAAAAAGAGAAACCCCAATCAATTGCTAAGGAAGGAACTGGAGATCAAAAGCCAGACATGAAGAAGTCCTTAAATTCAAAACGTAAGAAACTTGCAAAAGAACCCATAATACCTTGACTGTGAAATCATAAATGGATTTGGGGGTTCCTTCAGCCGTATTTTGAGGAGGACGAGGTGGGTTTCTGAAGAAGAAGAAGGACAAAGCAAGACCCAGTAACAGAAGAGATGCCCAGTTGGTGAATCTCCATGAATACATGCTCCAACCTTCTGTTTTTGACGGCAAGACATCCTATAATAACATAGAGAATAACAATGAAGTAGGTTAACGAGACTGGGCGTGATTATTAATGGACGTAATGCTTTATTAATAAAATTAAAATTAAAGTTTGTTCTTATAATTTAAAAAAAAAAAAAAAACTACATTTTGTAGTTTTAGGTCAATGTTTCGTGAATTATTAATTCCTTTTGACCGAACAAATTTAAAATGTCAATAATTATGTTTTTTTTTGTCAAACGGAAAATTAAATAATTATGTTAAACAATCAAAACTATAAAACTGTTTTGAATAGAGATAAAATTAATCTAAAAAACTCTTTATTCAAAAAACAATTACTCTTGAACATTTTTTTTTATTTTTCAATTTCTTTAATCGAGGCAAACAAATAATTCACAAAAAAAAGCGTAAAAGGAAAACTAATAAATGTATAAAAAAAAATAAAGATAAAAAATAATCCTCCCATATTATTATGAAATAAGTTTAAATGTTAGTCCATTCTATCTTTCTTCTCAGCATTCCTCCGATCATAAAATATTTGTAAAAATTTATGAAACACATGCTAGAAGAAGAAACATTAGCTATCAAACTAAACTATGCATGATTACCGAAAATTATTTCACATATATAGTCTCCTTCCGTCAAAAATTTATAATTGGAGGACAATATGGTGCAAATCTAATGGGAGTAAATATTCACTATTTATTGCCCCCTCAATTATTTCACTCTTTCAAAGTATCCCATAAGCTGGTCAGACACGCGATTTAATTAATAATGCTCAAATATTATTTTTCCAAATATATGATCAGTATGCCCAAAATGATAAACAAATAAAGTTACAATTAATTATGCTCAAATGTTATTTTTCCAGATATATGAAGAGTATGCCCAAAATGATAAACAAATAAAGTTAGATATTTGATGGTCGCGTTCCATGGGATAGTACTGCTATGCAACTTCCCCTAGTCGGCTTCTACAGATTCGACCGTGATGCCATTTTCGTTCCACCAAGCGGACATATTGTCATTACATGCTTAGCTCGAGATTTAGTTGATTTAGTTAAAGTTTAATCACTGTAATTCAGTGTGGATTCAGCCCAAGTAAATTGTGATTTTAGTACTTGTTTGCAATGAAGGGTCCGTTTGTTTTGATGTAAAATATTTTTTCATTAAACAAACTTCAAACATTTATTTTTCGGTGTTTAGTTGGTACTTGAAAATATTTTAAAAAATTAACAAAATAGTGTAGGGGGGGATTGAACGTGGGTTAAGACTGACGATCGAGGAAACTGAGCAGTGAGAATTGCAATAGAAGGCAACGTATTCATTTTGAAAAATAACTTACGAAAAATTTAAGTAAGTCATTTTCATCCAATTGATGTAAAATATTTTCCTCATTTTTAATATAACTAAATACTGAAAAATAGATAAAACATTTTACATCCAAACAAACGGAGCCAAAGTGAAATTCCCCGTTCTCAAAACCCTGTGGATATTGAGCGTGGGGTGCTGTTGTTTTGGAAATATCTAAAGAGCCCTAACCATTTTTCTAGCCATTTTGGCTAGGAAAAGTGTATTAGTTAGCCACTAAATTTGTAGTCTACCCAACAGCCTCTCAACACCCATAGGAATTTAGAATAAAGTAAGGGCATCAAACCGGAAGCCTAGAATTTTTGAAAGTCATCCATTGGAAACACAGAAATCCACCAAACCCAGATCGGGGAAGGATCCGGTTAATTTGGCTTTGGACCAGTTTGGTCCATTTAGTATATCCGAATTGTCCAAAAGCGTTTTAAACGGCTCAAATTTAAAGGGATATATTTAAAAAAAAAAAAACCAAAAAACACTCTCTTTTAATTTGAGCCGTCTAAACACTTTTGGACGGTTCGGATGCACTAAATGAACCAAATTGGTCCAAAACAAATTGACCCGATCTGGTCCCCCTTAAATCACCTATTAGAATAAGAAGAGAGAGAGTGAACGACAACTCAAATCCACCGATACGAACCACCTCTCTCTCTCTGAAATTGAAAAACCCACAAATCAAACATCAAATTGAAACCAAAAATCAAAGAACCAGTCTACTGGCACAACAAATCTGTGCACAGATTTCTATGTGGGGCCCACTAAGGGTCTCACACAAGTGATTCGAGCCGTTCATTATGTTTAAAACACTTTTTTCAAGGGCTCCTGAGAAAAATTAGCTCAATCCGATACCTATAAGTATTTGATTTAACAATACCTATAAACATAATGAACGACTCGGATTACTTGTGTGAGACCCTTAGTGGGCCCCACATAAAAAATTTGTGCACAATCTGTGCACAGATTTGCTGTGTCTGTAAATTTTTTAAAAATCAAACCTCCGATGAAACCACAAAACTGAAAAAAACCATAGATCGAAAATCACAGAACTGAAAAACCCACAAATTAAACCCCACAAAAATCAAACCTCTGACGATGACGCTGTAGTGGAGAGAGTGGTACTGCTGACTGACGATGACGTTGCAGGAATCGAAGCAAGCGAGGGAAAAAACCTCGCCACACCCAGCGAAGGTGTGGACCTGAAGTTAAAATGGCGACGTCTCTCTTGAGTCTGCTACATCTGTGTTTTCAACCATTTCCTCGCCAGTTTGTCTAATTTTTTGTTCGGTTAGGCTGGTGGAGGAGATGCTCTGATCCCTGAAATTAGTGATTCTTTCGCCAATATTCCACGCGTAGTAGATCCATTCATTGTCAACGTATTCTCACATTCCTTGCCTGTCACTCTTCACTGCTTCGACTAGGGTTTCTGATACTCTCTCCGCTAAACCCTAGCTCACTCTGCTCACCACAATTCACACACATACAAGCACGTGTACACGCTCGTCACTCCGTTCCGTATCGCCGGCGGCGTTTGCCCCGACTAGCCCGGCCAGGTATCTCTCTCTCTCTCTCTCTCTCTCTCTCTCTCCATATTCCTAAATCTCTCTCGTTCTAATATGGGTTTTGATTGGAGCCTTGATTAGCTCACCCCCCCCATCAAAACACGTACGTAAAAGAATATATGCGTATCGGGTTCTCAGGAATAAACAATCGCAGCCGCCATGGACGATGTGTGCGAAGGGAAGGACTTCTCGTTTCCGAAGCAGGAAGAGAAGATCATCCAATGGTGGGAAGAAATCAAGGCCTTCGAGACCCAGCTTGAGCGAACAAAGCACCTCCCGGAGTACGTCTTCTACGACGGCCCCCCCTTCGCCACCGGCCTCCCTCACTACGGCCACATCCTCGCCGGAACAATCAAGGACGTCGTGACCCGGTATCAGACGATGCGGGGCCACCATGTTACGCGGCGGTTCGGTTGGGATTGCCATGGGCTGCCGGTTGAGTTCGAGATCGATACGAAATTGGGGATAAAGACGCGAGATGATGTGTTGAAGATGGGGATTGGAAATTACAACGACGAGTGTAGGAGCATTGTGACAAGATATGTGGGGGAGTGGGAGAAGGTTGTGGCGAGAACAGGTCGGTGGATTGATTTTAAGAATGATTACAAGACAATGGATTTGAAGTTTATGGAGACTGTTTGGTGGGTTTTCTCTCAGCTGTTTGACAAGGGGCTTGTCTACAGAGGCTTCAAGGTTTGTCTATTTTCTTTTACATGTTTTTTTTTTAGATTCTCTTCTTGATATGATTGCGTTGATTTTGGCTAAGATCGCACGAAAAAGATCAACAGTTTTCCTTATCTGTTTGTACCTAGAAGGGCACCTAAATAGCTAAACCTAAAAAGCTGTCAGTTAAAACATGTCACTAAAACCCCTATTTTAATTTAACTTATGCTTAGGGACTCACATTGCCTTGTTTTGATGCGAAATTTTGAGTTTCTATCGCCCAGTGATTCTAAGGGAATATACAGGAGTTGAGAATGATTCGGTGTATGGAGATTCTGAGGTTGTTATAGTCCTTACAGGCAGTTTCTTCTTGATTGGGGATTGGAATGTGCTTGAGGAGTTGGTGGAATTTAATTGCGTGTATGCTGGTTTTATTGTTTGATGGTTTATGGAGTTGGAGTCACAATTGAAAATCTTGTGTTTTTTCTCGGTGTGCAGGTTATGCCCTACAGCACTGGTTGCAAAACTCCGTTGTCTAATTTTGAAGCCAATTCAAACTATAAGGTTTGGAATCAGAGAACTTCTAATGTTGGGTTGTACCATTACTACTGTTACCGGATCAATAAAAAACCATTACTACTGTTACTATTATGATGGTAACGATTAATAACCTGCTATTTTTGCTGTTTACCTCATCATTTCCTATTGATGTATGTGTAAAAATACTGAAAAACATCTCAGAAATATATAGGATGTCTTTGATAGAGTTTTCTATTTCACAATTTATGGTTGTATGAAATTTTTATTGTCATTCTTAATTTAGTTTTTGATGACATGGTTGCAGCATGGATAAAAATTATAAGATGATAGAAATACAGAATGGCAAACGCCAAACTGGAACATTTTTGTTTACACTTTGGTTAGTTATTGATATTGTTTTTCTGATTCGGAATCTAACAACTACAATTTTGGTATTTACTTACCTTGTTTTGCTTCTTTTCTAGTTTCAGTTTCTTTGAATCCACTTTATTCTGCGCTCTCTCTGACAGGAAGTTTCTGATCCTGAAATCATGGCGGCTTTCCCAATAGTTGATGATCCAGAAGGTACAGCTTTTGTGGCATGGACAACCACACCTTGGACCCTTCCTAGTAATCTTGCCCTTTGTGTCAATGCAAATTTTGTCTATGTGAAGGTAGGTCAGTTAGTTCTGATTTTGCCTACTGACTTTCACATTGATGAATCTTGAATTTTGTGTCTCTGCGTGTTACCCTTGACCATGGGTTACTACTTTACCCTGCTCTCATCTGGTACTATTTTATCCTCATACTTATCAGAAGCATATAATGAAGTACTCATGTGTAATATTTTTACACGCCAAAGTAGATTTTAGGAACACATGTATATATAAGGTTTGTTTCTCAATTCGCCTGTGAGTGCTATCTCGAGTTTGGGCTTGACCTATGATTAATGTTTTTATTTTTGTTGGGTTTCTATATTGTTGAGACTTATTGGATAGTTGAAACCTATGTACCCAGAATGCGGATCGCTTCGTATGAGGAACATTCCAGAAATGTAATATGGCTCATGCTTAAATTGTGGTATGATGGGTAGGCTTCCGTAGGTCATGATATTGGAATGTACTTATTATAGAAGGATGAACAGCCGATAAATAGAGTACTCTCCTTAAATTATGATTAGAACACATTTCCAGGTATAAGTACTTGGTCCAATATTTTTTACATTTGTCCTGCTAATGCTTCTTTCTTCTAGTTTTTGCATTTGTCACATTTTACTTTACTCTCGAGGAATGCGATGCTAAGTTACCAGTAGTCCCAAAAGCTTAAGCTGTTAGGAAATGTGCCCAACAATGTATATCAAGCTATCTAACATGGGATTGGTTCTGATTACTCAAGTAATGATTTTGGAATGTGTATGTACCATGTTTCCGAATGTGTTTTCTGAGTAGCTTATTTGGGTGACACAGTGAACTGAGGATTGAAAGTAGGTAAATAAGTTTTATAATGGAACCACAAAGAGCCAACCTCTGGCTATTCTTATTCCTTGAAGTTGTACCTAAGCTATGGGAAACTATTGACTTTCATGTGTCGTTATTTCCCTTATATACTAAGGCATGGGAGTTTGTGTCATAGTTGGAGTTTTCTCCTTTTCTACGACAAAGCCTCTAAGAAAGCATCACACTTTGTTGTCCGATTATAGCATAGGAATTTCCGTGGTTTGGTCCACTTCATATCACAATATGGTTTGGTTTAAATTATGTTTTTCTAATTACAGCTGTCCTTGATAAGTTCCTTGAAAAGTTGCTTCTGTTGGAACACTTTCAGGTTCGCAACAAATTCAATGGCAAAACTTATATTGTTGCCGAGTCTCGATTATCGGAGCTTCCAGTTGAGAAACCAAGAAAGGCTATGCCTAATGGAACTGCCAATGATTCAGAACGGTCAAACTCTACGACTAAGGGATCGTCTGGTGGTAAAAGTAAGAGTATGGTCGATACTTATGAAGTCTTGGATAAATTTTCAGGCGCTGCACTCGTGGGGACAAAGTAAGCTTTTCTGGTACTCATGTTAGCTATTTTACGATTATGTCATTATTGATATGTTGGATAAATTTGTTTCATTTGGTTATTTGTCTAGTTGTCTTCTATGAGGATTGGTTATTTGTCTAGTTGTCTTCTATGAAGGAAAAGTTGCAAGGTACTTCTCACATGGGACAAACTTTTTCTAAAGTGTTATAAAGGTCATTTTGCAGCCCTAACTAAAGTTGTTAAATACAAATCTCAATGAAGTTTATGCCGTGTAATATTCACTGGCAATCCTTTTGAAGTAAAAGGTTATTTTCCAGCCCAGTGTCAACTGTCAAGAGTAGATAAATAACCAAGTGCAATGTATTTTATGGGGTGTCATATTTACACATTTAGAAACCACAGGGAGTTCGAGTGCAGAAGTATAATAAAATTAGAAGGATTTGCTGATCAAAAAAATCAGATGGATTTGTCATCTACAGTTTAACTGCTGCTTATTCTTCACATTTTCCGCCCTGTTATTTGACCCGAAGTGATGTAATGAAGAGAGATCATGAATGTGGGGCTAGCTAGATGAACTTTATGTGTTTTTTTTTCTGACTTTTAGGCTCACCATTTATGATGTGGATTGCTATTCTTAAGAGAGTTATGTATTGCAGGTATGTGCCACTGTTTGAATACTTTGTAGATTTTTCTGATGTGGCATTTAGAGTCCTTGCGGACAATTATGTAACGTCTGATAGTGGGACTGGAGTTGTTCACATGGCTCCTGCGTTTGGTGAAGATGATTACCGTGTTTGTATCGAAAATCAAGTGATTAATAAGGTGTGCAGTAGTTGCTTGCACTTCTACGCTTAAGCTTTTCATTCATGCATACTCACTGTTTGTATTGTTGTCCATTCCTTTAATATTAACTAGCATTTGGGGCACACACAACATGCAAATGGTGAGTAATCACAACAAATCCATATACATATATGGCACGCTGTAGTGGGAACAATCAATCAGTGATAATTCCTTCGGCTTTTCTCTTGCCTTGATAGTTGGTTGGTACATTAACATAGCCTAAAGGGAAAGTTAAGGGTTAGAATGAAGTATATACACAGAACTTTAATTTACGAAGGAAAACAATGGTGAGAGCTTACTTACAGGTCAGAGAAGAGGAGCAGGTTTTGAAAATGCTAGACATGTGGGAGTTTGAGGGAAACGTGGGGTGTAGCTGTGTAGCAGTTGGTTTGGGACTTTTGGGAGTGATTATACATTTTGCCCCTGACAGTTAGTTAATGTCCAGATAAAAAAAAGTGGTAAAAAGTAGGTTTGTAGTGGGCAATTATGTAAACCACTTTTGTAACATTGCTTCAAAAATTTGGTCACACCAAAAAGGCTTCTCCCTTTATATGTTATAATAGAATTTGTGCATCTTTAATTAGGTTTGTGTATCTTTAATTACTGCTTGTTTTTTATTTGTTGGACCTAAGTAAGTTAGGAAACGAGGCGTACATGAACTTATAATGTATGTATCTTCTAGAAGATATATTAATCTGATGTGTAAATTATAAGATTGCAGCCTAGAAGCACAGACATCTCTCCGGGCCTTTTGGATCCGTGTAGCAAACATATCGGGCACAGACACGCTCGGACACGTGTCTGATTTGTGAAAATGTGTCTGAGTATTTGATTGTTTTTTTTCTAAGTTGGACATGTTTTGGACACGCTCATACATATACCGGACATGTTTTGGACACGCTCATACATATACCGGACATGTTTTGGGTCATAATGTAATTTGAAAACTTGAAACGGGGTTCAAAATGTCATATTTGAAATCTGCACCAAACTAAAACTAATAGTATCAAATAACTTAAGGATGAAAACACCATATTCTATTCTCATTTTTTTCATTGGAATTTTTTATCTTCAATTTGATAAAACTAATAGCATTATAGAATATATGAAGTTTATATGTATGCATGTATAAATAAATATTTATTTATTTAGCGTATCCATGTCCTCGGACCTAGTTTTTGGAAAAATCACGTGTCTGTGTATCGTTTCCATGTCTCGTATCTGGGCCTCTTCTCAAGGGATTGCAGTCTTGAATATAGTAGCTTACAGTGAATAAGATGGTATTGTTTGCATTTTTAAGTTTTAACCCTTTGGATCCCTTAAAATTGGAAAACTTCAACATTATCTTTTAATCGAGGAAGCTCGATAATCTCCCCAGCCTTTTGAGATGAGCAGGACCCACAAGATTTATCTTCTTTTATGTACCTAATGGTTTCAGGTTATTTGATGTTGATTGTCAAGAGTAGATTTCTTATTACAGAGTTTTGAGAGCTAAGCTGAACTTAATTGATGATACCTAATGGCAATAGCAATTATTAAGTACAGGGACGGAGGGAAGTTAATGGATGGGAGGCCCGGGCCTCCCCCAACCTTGTTAGAATTGCCCTATATATAGTAGGAAATGTATATTAATTATTCAAAAATGTATTCTATTGGCCCCTCCAAACTTTCGAAACTAAAATAAAAAGTGGCAATGCAGTGAACAACACTTAATCCCTTTTATGTCTATATATGCATGTTTTGCCAAATTGCCAAGTATGACCACGAAAAGGCTATACTTTTCTTGTAGAATATTAGTTGTTGGATTTCATGCTTTAATTTCAAAGTACATGCATGGAAAACTTAAATAACTCAACAAACATGTGAATATCCGAAATTTCAAGTGCTAAGTTTTGGCCTCCCCCCTATATCAATTCTAGCTCCGTCCATGATTAAGTTTAACCAGAAGTACAAAGAGATAAGGGAGGACAAAAGAAAACCCCTAAAAGAAGAGGGAATGAACTATTGCAAAATTACAATTAAGTTAATTAACACACTTGTGATGCCTCCCAGTCTCTAGATATCAGAAACAAACAAACAAACTGCCATCCTCTTACCCTTTTTTGTCATTTTGATCGTCACTATCTCAGGGGGCGATGGGTCCACTTAGTCCACTTATTGCCTTTATCACTAGTTCATGAAGTAGTATCTGCTCCTTTTTTGTTTTCATAGATTTCACAGAAATGGTGTTCGTAGTCATACGTGTTTTGTTCGTGCAATTATTTATTCGCATTCTGTCTGCGATTTCATCCCATCTATTTGATAATTGCATTTGCATGTTCATGATTGGTTTCAACTGGGAATTTAGTTGCTCAAATTGTTGTTTTTCGGTTTTGTAATTGTTTCGAGTTATTGTTGTTGGCTTTTGTAGGGGGAGAGCCTTATTGTAGCAGTTGATGATGATGGCTGCTTTACTGGTAGAATTACTGACTTTAGTGGTCGCTATATCAAGGATGCAGACAAGGATATTATTCAGGCGGTGAAGGCAAGGCCTAAGATTCTGATATTTAATATTTGTTTGGTGTATTATCTGCATAAGCAATTTGGATCAGTTCTGCTTGATAAGACTTAGCACTCGCATCAGTTGGTCTTGTAATTCGATTTTTCTCACTGGTGGGGAGTAAACAGCATTGGGAACTCTTTCAGGACACCTACATGGTCTCTGTTGGCACATTTAAATGTGCTATACTTGCTGTCCTTTCTTACCTTCACTTTTTTACTTGTCCTGATATAGTCTTTACTAGGAGTTTCCTTCTCTCTTTTTGTGCAGGATAAAGGTCGGCTTGTGAAGTCTGGAAGCTGTACGCATTCTTATCCATTTTGTTGGAGATCTGATACCCCTCTTATCTACAGAGCAGTTCCAAGCTGGTACTTTTTCCATTGTAGTTAGAGATTTCATTTTTCTAGAGACAAGTCATGTAGTTGCAATTTCAGTTAAGACTCTTGGGTCCAAAAGTTGAAGATAATTCTGCATTTTAATAATGTGTGAACTTGTGGTTATGGCATTATGTAGACCCCTGATATTGTGCTCACCTAGCAATGGTTATGAGGCTCAGGAACATCCAATGTAGGTTATGGACCAGTAGCTGGGTGGTTGTTCTGTTGTTACTTTATGTGAAGGCCATTAACCTTCATCTGGTTGAAGGCTTGTCCTTTCCACCCAAAGAAACATGATCTGGGCTGGTTGTGATCCGCTATTTAGCTTGAATGAATGATTATGTGCGTTACTCTCTGTTAGTGATTTGTTCTCTCTTGTTAAACTGATGGAGAACTGGTAACAAACCCTAGGTATCCCTTAACCTACGGGCGAAGCAAAACCTTAGATTTCACTGTTCCTAAGGACGCATCACAATCCCTTTGCCAACTCAAGAAACAAAACTTTCATTCATTCAATCAATGATTCAAACAAAAGTTGAGAGTCCCTATATATAGGCTCCCACAAAGAGATAGCAATTAACTAAAATAAAGATAACGTAACAACAGTGATAATCAAGCTAAAGTCCTAGCAAGATAAAACTCTAAATGACAGATCTACTACTTCGATGAATACTGAATAAACAAATCTACTAATCTCTAGCTGGGCCCACGGATGTCATCATCCAACCATAAGAACACTGGTCGGGCTGTCTTGCCGGCACTGGTAGACTCGCGAGAATTGGGTTTGGGCCCTGGTGTCCGCACCATAAACATCCTCCTAGTTTCGTAAATGTAGCCATGGTAACTCAACTCAATGTATCTTTTGATGATTGTTGTAGACGTATTGTAATCCTACTTAAGTAGCGTGCAAAATGCATACCAAATGTATGAAAAATTAGAATGATTCTTTGCATCATTTCGTAGACTATCGAGTATCTTGACAAGTGTCTATTTAATGTAGCTTAGAAATTTTACGGATAGTGCATGGCTAGTAAGCTATTAAGCTGGATGGTGCATGACAACAGCCGTGATAGAATTTGTATCATTTCGAACCTAGTGCCCATCCTGAACCTAGTGCCCATCCTTGATCTACTGGGGTTTTTGTTAGTTGTTCATAAAAACCTGTAGGTACTTATTTTCAATAGTTAGCTTTTCTTTTGTTTCTTGTATTTACTGTTGGATCCTGCTGAACTTAGAACTGAAACTCTTTTTTATCGAACTATTAAAATAAGTTCTTGAACTATTAATCTACCATGGGATGGTATTTTCTGTCTCTTTTGTATAGTGTATTATACTATTCAGATTGTCCTTGAGTAATGTTGTATGCCTGTATGGTAAAATGTTATTTACTTTCATAGAGTAAAAAAGGGTGGTGCGATGACTTTTCACATGGGTTTGATGATATATTCTCTCTCTTTTTAGCCCCACATTATTGATTTTCCCAGGCTATTGTCAACCTCTCCTGGTACTGTTTGATGGGATACCATTGTTGGTCTTTCTCTTCATTTTTTTTTTCTTTGTTGAGTAAAATATTATCAGTTTCATGGGAGAACTTTGGCCTGTCAGTGTTCTTTTTCTGTTCCAATACCTTTTGATCTGTGGAAATGATAGAGTTTTGTAAGCAGCGTTGAATCTTGATGAAGCTGCTGGCTGAGAGAGTTTGGCTATTGAGTTCTTATCATCTAGGTGTTTCAAATCTTTTTGATTTTATTTCAGATGACTGCTTCATTTCATTCCACTGACGGCTTTTAATTGTGTGAGTGGTTTTAACGTGTAGCGTGTAATTGTCTTTCTTTGATGGTTCTCTTAGAGTAATTGTGTGTTTGTTGGTTCTGTGTTTATTCTTACTTGAATGACTTGGATTTCCATTTTTTTAAGGTTTGTTGCGGTGGAGAAGTTGAAAGATCAATTGCTAGAAAACAACAAACAAACATACTGGGTTCCTGATTTTGTTAAGGTTTGATTTATTTTCCTTGGCTTCCCCCAAACCTAGAAAAATAAACTGCTTCTTATGACAGAAAAAGTTGAATGAAATTTATCTGTAAGGTGGTAAGTACGTACTAATTAAGTTTGTATCCCCCTCACATTCTCTCAACTTCTTATACTTTGTGATTGCATATTGCAGGAAAAGCGCTTCCACAATTGGCTTGAAAATGCAAGAGACTGGGCTGTTAGTCGTAGTAGATTCTGGGGTACGCCACTTCCTGTGTGGACTAGTGACGACGGCGAGGAAACAATAGTAATGGATTCCATTGATAAACTTGAAAAGCTTTCTGGTGTAAAGGTTAGCTCTCTTGTTTGGCTATATCAATGTCTAATTCTTATCAGTCAAGTCTTAACATGATTTTGTATACAACAACAACAACAACATAACAGAACCCATCTAGTCCCCAATCATTGGGGGTTATGGGCGGGGGATGATTGGAGACAGACCCAACCTTGACAATATATGCACAAAGTGGCTGCTCTCAGAATACCACTGAAACAGTGGCCCCACTAAACCTCCAAGAACCGAGGAGCTACATGGACGTTTTGCTGTAGAACCATGCCCCCAAATCAAAGCCAAATGGCATCAGAGAGGGCAGGCCTATGGACCCAAATCAATTTATGTGCACATTACCATGCTTCCTTCATTGATAGTCCAGAGCATCGGTATGCACAAAATGTTAACCTACCCCAATAAAACGTTTATAGTTGTACTGTACTAGTCTATTTGAATGGTCAGAGGAGGCGAGGAGAAAGGACTTGAAGAAGGGAGAGCTGTGCATAGAATAGATCAATAGTTGCGGAGTACACATGTGACTGGCTGGGATGGGTTTTGTATATTCTGCATAAGTCAGAGAGAGATGTCTTCCCTTTTCTAATTATATTGAGTTTCCTTGATGGTTGTTTTTCTTGTAAAATCCCTTTTTATGATTTTATTTCATTTTTTGGGGGTTTTATATTGAAAAAAAGAGAAGAATAAATTTTCAGAAAAATGCCACATAAGAGAGAAACAATCAGGAGACCTCTAATTTGAAACGATACTATATTGCTATAGAATATAAAGATAATGGAAGTTGTATCTCCATCTTCTGTCTGTAAACGCTAGTCTAAATTGTAGAATGCTGCTTTTGTATTGTGTCAAGCCTTTTTAAGAAATGGATATGCAGTCTCAGAATGGCATGAGAACTATTTCTGCATCTGGTAATTGGCAATGCTGATTCCGTCTTGTAAAATTTCTCTTTGTATGTTCTGACCTTGGATTCTTGATGATGGAAAATGTGTTCTTCGCCTGGTTTTGTAACTCATGCTTTTTTGGTTCCATATTCTTTTTGCTTATTTTTCCTTTTTTTGCCATATGTGATTTATTTAGCTTTACTAATTGCTTGTCTTTTCTTTCACTTACATTTACAGGTAGCTGACTTGCATCGTCACAAAATTGATCATATCAGTATCCCGTCAAGTCGTGGCCCTAGTTTTGGAGTGCTTCGACGCGTTGAGGATGTAAGAACACTAAATCTGTCTTTGAATTTTTTGGTTCCTCGTTTTGCAGTTTTTCCCCTCCAATAGTTAACTTGTAGAGGATGCTATCTAGTCACATCTCTGTTCTGAGAGATTGTTTCCTGGTGTCACAATGTATTTTTTATAATTAAATTAAATAGATGGTGTATTTTCCTTTTGAAGAGTCTGAATACTTACTTCCGTAAATTGCGGAGCTGGAGGTTATAAGTGGCAGTTTTAGTCTAGAAAAGCTCTGTTTGCTGTTTGGGGAGGTTTTGGTCGTTGAGCAAACCAAACCAAACCGAGCCTTGTGTCCCAATCACTTGGAGTCGGCTACATGAATCATTTTCCTTCATTGAGCTCTGTCAATGGCCACTTGTTCACATAAACCTACTATACTCATATCTTTGCGCACTACAGCATCTAATGTCAATTTAGGTCTACCCCTCCCCATAACTTTGCTACCCAAAGCTATTCTATCTGCTCTCTTAACTACTGCATCTACTAGTTTACGGTAGACATGTCCAAACCATCTTAGTCTATTTTTTCTCAACTTCTCTTCTATGAGTGCTACACCTACCATCTCACGAATTGTTTTATTTCTAATCCGGTCTCGTCTAGTCTTACCACACATCCACCTCAACATTCTCATTTCCGCTACACTCATCTTGTTCACTTGTTGTTTCTTAATAGGCTAACATTCTATCCCGTAAAGCATCGCTGGTCTGATGACAGTTCCATAGAATTTTCCTTTCAATTTTATGGGTACCCTCTTGTCACACGGTACACACCAGTGGCACTCCTCTACTTGAGCCACCCCACTTGGATCTTATGGGTTACATCATCGGCAATCTCTTCATCTCTACTAATAATTGAGCCTAAGTACCTAAAATGATCACTCTTAGGTAGGGCTGTCCATCGGTCGGATTTGGTTGGGTTTGGGTCGGGTCGGACCCCAACCCGAATCAGGCAACTACTCCCTTGTTTTCCAGAAAGCAACCTCTCGCCTCCCCTTTCTTCATGGCTGTTGTTGCTGTACTTTGGGGCAGCCACCATTGTCCATTGCCCCCATTTTCTTGTTCTTATTTCGGACTTACACAGAGAGAGAGAGAGAGAGAGAGAGAGAGAGGGAGGGGGGGTACCATGAGTGGATCTCGATCTAAGAAAGAGCGTTTAGTTCTTGAGAGAGAGAGAGACGTACCACTGTAGATGGAGGTTCAAAGTCATAGAGATTAGAGACCTATAATAGGGTTCTTGCCTTCTTGGGTGATCGTCTGATGACTCTATCCGTTGATCGATTAGGGGGGTTGGACTGTGGGTGACTGGGTGTGGATTGGTACAGTGAGACCGAAGAAAAAGTAGTGGAGGTGGAGAAGAATTAGAAAAGGTCGGTGACAGAATGGGAGAAAATAGGGTTTTTTTCCTTTTATACAAATATCGTCGGTCGGGTTGGGCCGGGTCACCCGACAAATTATCTAGTGCATCCGACACCCGACCGACTAAATGTGAAACCCGATGAAATCAAACTGACCCCGACCTGAATGGATGATCAGAACCGTCCGTTGTGTCTATTTTCGAGTCGGGTCGGGTGGTCGGGTGGTTCGGTTTGATGGACAGCCCTACTCTTTGGTATCTCCTGGTCTTGGATTATCACTCTTTCTTCGTGTGCACTGCGGGTACCATTAAACTTGCACACCATATACTCAGTTTTACTCCTACTTATTTGAAAACCCTTTGACTCTAATGCTTCCCTTCAAATTTCTAGTTTCGTATTAACACCTCTAGCGGTTTCATCTACGAGGACAATGTCATCTACAAACATCATACACCATGGGATATCCTCCTGAAATTGTCTAGTCAATTCATTCATAACTAAGGCAAACATCATACTCTTAGGTTTTGGTCGTTGAGTAAGATTTTTTAAAACTTTTTTCCATGCTCCCAGAAGTGAATGCCACTAATTTCAAGCTCCAAGCCACATAGTGCATAACTTAAAAGCATGTTCTAGCTTTTATAAACAATTTTTTGTTTTGTTTTATGTTTTAGAATTTGTGGTTTGTGGTTTGTGGTTTCAGGTGTTTGATTGTTGGTTTGAGAGTGGATCGATGCCATATGCATATATCCACTATCCATTTGAGAATGTTGAGCTCTTCGAGAAGAACTTCCCCGGGCATTTCGTGGCTGAAGGGTTGGATCAAACTCGTGGCTGGTTAGTTTCTTGTTATTTGTTTGTGTACTTAATTAATCTCTATTCCCCTTCTTGTACAAGGGTTTCTATCCTGCTAGATTAAGGCTTGTGAATTTGGGGTGGTTGAGTGTCTTGAATCCTACTACCACAGCTATCCATGGGTGAACATACCCTAATCTTCATTAGTAGTTCCCTACATCACGGCGGCTTCTTAATGAAATTTATATTACTTGTGAAGGATGAACAAAAATGATTTTTGCTCAACAGGGAATATCTGCCACAATGTTTCCTAAGGCTAACCCCCTTTGTACAATAACGAAACAACCACTCAGTACACCAAGGGTTCTTTGTTTCCCTTCATCTGTACCTTCCTTTAGGAAATCACTTGTCACTTGACCTCTTCTTTCATGTGGAGATTTAAACATCTCTATACGGAAAGAGGCATAATGCAAACCGGGGAAATTTAAAAATTGATGGGAAATTTAAAAATTGACAGGCTCGATCACAAGACATCCAAGAAACCAAAAGTGTCCTGCAGTGCTAGCAAGCATACAATGATGGCTGAGTGTATTTTACGTTACATCTAATAGCATGTGTTTTGAACATTTCCCGTTCTTGTACTGGTGTCATCTTTGCTCTAGGTAACATAGGCTGCAACACAATGTAGTTTAGATTTGTATTTTGTAGTTACTGTCTGACTTGATTTCATCAACCTATTTAGGCAGGGTTTCCCCTGTTGTCTAAACGGAAACGGACTAAACGGGCTAAAGCTCACAAAAACACAAATTTCGAGATAGGTCATTATTCTCCTCACATACATCAACTAAAAGTCCATTTAGCGGAAACAACTTGTCTAAAGTCCTTAAGCCATAGACAAACTTTTAGGGAAAACCCACCCCACCCTTAGTAGTTTCCATTCAGTGGAGCTGAGGTGTCACTTGTTAGTAGATAACTAAGAATAAGATAAATATCCGCTCATATGGCTTCTGCAAGTTCTTTCATGTTTGTCTTGAATAAATGTTTTCAATCCTCGTCTTACAGAGTTTTTCTCAACCAATCTGTGAGCGTTGAATATAGTTCATTGGTACTCTTCAATGTTATCTTGGAGTGGCCCAGGTTTTCTTTATTGGATGGAATTGGGCTTTATCCTTTTCCTTTTCAATGCACAGGTTCTATACTCTCATGGTCTTGTCAACTGCGCTTTTTGGAAAGCCTGCGTTTAGGAATCTCATTTGTAATGGACTTGTCCTCGCTGAGGATGGGAGGAAAATGAGCAAAAGACTCAAGAACTATCCATCACCTATGGAAGTCATAAATGATTATGGGGCCGTAAGTAATTTCAAACTTATATTGTTAATATAGGTTACAATAATTACTGGAATCATCTTGTGTCATTGATCGTTTTATGTTTCCCCATGATACTTAAAAAATTGCTTGGATTCGTACTGTCTTGACCCTTGTGCAGGATGCTTTGCGATTATACATAATTAACTCTCCAGTTGTGCGGGCTGAGCCTTTACGTTTTAAAAAGGATGGAGTTTTTGGTGTTGTAAGTATTTTTTTTTCTTTTGTTTGCGCGTGACTCTATTAGTGCTATCTTTCTAGATGTTTTAATGACCTTGAATACTTTTAATTTGCTTCAATATTTTGGTTACTTGTTATATCTCATTGATCTTCAATTTCTCCTCCTTTCTACGTAGGTGAAAGATGTATTTTTACCATGGTACAATGCATACAGATTCCTTGTTCAGAATGCAAAGAGACTTGAGGTCGAGGGGCTTGCACCGTTCATTCCTGTTGACAAAGTTACACTTCAGCAGTCATCTAATGTTCTTGACCAGTGGATCAACTCAGCCACTCGGAGTTTGGTTCATTTTGTCCAGCAAGAAATGGATGGATACCGCCTCTACACAGTGAGTTGCCTTTTAAGCATTACTGAGCATTCTGCAATTTTTGTTTCTTTTATAATTTTCGATGTAGTTATGCAGTGTACTTGCAACCTTTGTAGTATGTTCGCTCTTGTTGGAAATGTGAAGCCGTAGAATAGTGTAGAAGCAAAGAGACTAGCTAGAAAAAGTTACTGCCACTCCTTCTCAGAGAATTATGGGTCATTATCTGGACCGGCTAAGAGGAGTTGCTGCTCAACTTAAGTTCTTTTGAAGTAGAAATAATACAATTCTAAAAAAAAAGGAGGAAAAGAAAAGAGATTCTTGTTTGTAATTTTTACTCTGAAGAAGTGAAAGAGGTTGAAAGTTCCAAGTGACTGAGGTTGACGAATAGCTACTGGAGGATACTCTATCAGGACCACATCTGGCTCATAGGAGATCATGCTTTAGTTGACCAAATTCATTGCTGAATTGATAGTTTTAATCTTGGTGGGAGTATTGCCTTTTGAAATAGCATATGAAAGAAACTAATGCTTTGTTTGGATTGCTTTTTGAAAAAAAATTCTCCACTCAAAAAACACTCATTTCCCTTCTTCCAATCATTACTCACCTCTATCTCCAATCATTATTCTCATTTCTCTCTCTCTCTCCAATCATTATCTATACTTCCAATCATTACTCTCATTTCTCTCTCCACTCATAACTGCACAAAATTTCTCAAAAACTCATCCAAACACAACATAAAAGATTCGGCCGACTACGTAGCTGAAAGTTACCTTCCAAGAAAAATGTAGCTAAAGAAGCCAAAAGATAAATAACCTAGTACATAAAGTGAAAATTGAATGGTATGAAAGGAGACATGGATTTTGAAGAAGCAATTCATCCTGATCTTGCCTATTCTAAGTTCCCAAAGGACATCAATGTTTACTTGCTACCTATTTTACGAGTTGGGTGGCAAGCATCAGAACGTCTAGGGGTTTCGCATTTGGCTCTAGGTCCATGCAAGTTGAATCATATTGAGCTTGATCTAGTATTTTATTTAATCACCTGTACACATTTTTGTCATTCATTACTTTAAGCTAAAGCCTAGCTTAACATTTGACAACTTAATTGTTGATTCAAGCACATTGATTGATGCATAGAAAAAAGTGCAGCATCCAGGATTGTGAATATCAGACGTTACGTAACAGGATTTTTGACCAGTGACCAATACTTACCTATGTCCTGTTAGATACTATCCGATATATGGCTGTAACATTGACACCGATACGTCTCCTGGCACTGCATCACATCTTTTTCACATCCAATTTTTTGTTAGGTTAAACTTTAGAAGGCATAGGTTGTACTAAGTTGGCAGCTAGGGTTTTTTCGTTTTACTAGTATGATACTGTAAACCACTTGGTTCATATGCTTTGCCCAAGATGGTGGAGTTCTTGGTTTGTGCACCCTTGGTGCTCTGTGTTGGATTTAATTGTGCCAGAATGAGAAGGTTTGTTTACTTTAAGTATCTGCTAAATATTAGAAAAATAGGTTCACTAGGGGTCACATTCTTAACTTTGTTGAGGTTAACGAACTATAGGAAACTGTAGCACAAGGTGTTACAGGTGCTGTTTGGTTTTTACTTTTTCTTTCTGGGTCTTATGATGCAGCTATCTTAACAATGTTTTTAAATTTATCTGACAAGTAGCATTCTGCACACGAGAATACCAATCCGTCTCAAAATATATTACAAGTTGATGGATTTTTTTTGTGAAAGAGCTGATGTAGACTGCATTCGCAGTTTGTCATATTTTATTGTCCAAACTCCCAAGCTTTGCCCCGAATCTATATCTCTTTTACTTGGTTTAGGTGTGGGCAGGCAAGTCTGATGAGCTTGACTCGATTTTGGCTTTTCTTTCGGCTTTCAGAGGATTAATATTTAACTTTCAGGACCAGGCCACGGTGCGGGCACAAGCTTTTTTATTGGTGCTGGCCTGAAGGAAAGCTTTATGACCTACTCTAGTATATTTAAGACCTGAATTTGTGTAACTCGCTAGATTGAGATGTTAAAATCATCAACTTTATCAAATTGAGAATATAACACTTACTTTTCAAGGCTTAGGATTGTAATTAAATAGATTGGAATACAAAGTTGCCCTATCTGGTCTCCGCAATTGGTGCATGTAAATAAAAGTTACTCCATATCGAATCCTTCAATCATGCTCCTATGTTTATACTTCCTCTTCTCAGGTGGTTCCTTATCTCTTGAAATTTCTCGATGACCTCACCAATGTATATGTTCGGTTTAACCGCAAGAGGCTTAAAGGTCGTACAGGAGAAGATGATTGCAGGGTTGCACTTTCGACTCTGTACCATGTATGTTGACAATGATTTCCCTCTTGTAAAATTTTGATTTTTTGCTTATTCAATAACAGTGGACTCTTTGAATGCTTTCTCATCCATCTTTGATTTTCTTTCGCGTTGATTCCACTTTTAACTGTCTGGTTCCATGGTGTGTTTTGGGACATCCATTTAGCAATGCCTATCTGGTCTCTGTATCAATTCTGCTTAATCTAGAACTGAGTGACCTAGATCTTCTTGTATGCATAGCTCGCGATGTTACAATATATATAAACTGATAGAATTACTAGTTTCTGGTAGCTACTCTTTTTTTTTAAATTGTGGCATTTGTCAAATCGTGGATTTTAAAGATTAGGTGATCCGTTGTCTTAATATAACACAATTCAATGTATTGAATTCGAGGAGTTTTGAAAGATAAATGTAACCAAGTATATACATTGTGTATCACAACTTCAGGGATGGAGGGAGTATGTAAAGTAACTGAATTGATTATTTGATGTGTCAAATGGAATCGTACGAGATGCATTGTGAATCATCTGATTTTACTATGCTTCATGCTTTGAGTAATTCACCCCTAGATATGAATTGATTCTCGGTGTACTACGGATCATGAAGCGTGCGATTGTACACTTGTATCCTCGTGCACATTTGTCAACTTGGCCTGCATCAATTTTCTATGTTTCTTGGCCTTAGTTGTGGCTTTATGCATGTGCATATTCCAATTGGGTCCCTTGCTATTCTTATTTGTAGCAACGTGCGACGTGTCAGGTTCTTTAACATTATGACTTGCTGTCCTAGATGTTTAATTATTGGTAATTTACTCTTCTATATTCACCTATTATTCACCTACTCAACTATTGGTTACCTATCATCTTGATTCAAAGGAATATCTATTCCACATAAACGTACATGCCTACACGTAAAAAGAATGTCTCGTAATCTGGATTTGCATTTCAGGTGCTCCTAACTTCTTGTAAAGCAATGGCTCCATTCACACCATTCTTTACTGAAGTTCTTTACCAAAATCTGCGTAAAGCTTCCAATGGGTTGGAGGAAAGCATTCACTTTTGCAGTTTTCCCCAGGAAGAAGGGAAGGTATTGTCGATTCCTGCTGCATTAGTTAAGTCTGTTTTCTTGGGGAGTTTGTGTGGAACTTGTCTAAAGCCCTTTGTCTTTTCAGGGAGGGCAACGTATTGAACAGAGTGTTAAAAGGATGAAAATTATCATTGATCTTGCCCGGAATATCCGTGAGCGTCACAACAAGCCTCTGAAAACACCACTCAAGTAGTTTTTGTGCCTTGTCTGATTCCATGTACTACTTTCATTCTGTACTTCTGTATTTGCTTTCCTTGTAACTGTTTCCTTTTCTATTATTCTATGTGAACTGCAGGGAGATGGTTGTAGTTCATCCTGATGCAGAGTTTCTCGATGATATAGCTGGAAAATTAAAAGAGGTCTGTCTCTGAACATCTACAGTATTTAGAGTATGATATAATTGTATGTATTTCATTATTTGTGCTGTAAGTAAAGTCATACATTCACAGAGTTTCTTTTTGGTGTACGAGGTCATATCATTGGTTTGTCTGGCACGCCTGAGGTGTGAATCAACTAGGATGTTTGAGTGTGCTTTTCTCTCTTTATTCCACCCTATATGCAGCATGGGCAACACAATTTCTCTTGTTCTTTCATGCTATGTTTATGCAATTTGTAACTCCTTTGCAGGTAAATTACCAATATAAACTTGGCAGGGATGGTTGTTCCTTTTCTCTTGACATACTTAGGAATCTCTTGACATACTTAGGAATCTCTTGACATACTTAGGAAACTATTGCCTCACATAGCATACTATGAAAGTGTTATGCAATTCTGTTCTGATGGAATCATGCTTTATTGAATAATGCTGAGAACCTAGTTTCGATTGAGATCTTAGATATATCTCAAATGGATATTTTGTAGTGTTTGAGGATTACTAAATCTACTTGAATTTCGGAACTATGCTCTATTTCTGTTTGATGATTTATGTGTTTTTGTCTGGAATGTTGTTCGGATTGAATTGCTTTTGCGATTAGATATGGATCTAGTGTGTGAAATCTTAGAGGTTTCAGACAGTATTGCAATATTTCAATAATTTCTTTTGGGTTTCTGAATGCCTTTTTCAGTGCTTAACTTTTTGGTTTTCTTATAGTTCAATTTTCTTTCTGTAGTTTGTGTTGGAGGAACTCAATGTAAAATCCGTTGTCCCCTGCAATGATCTTTTGAAGTATGCTTCTCTACGAGCTGAGCCTGATTTCAGGTACTATTTTATGATTTATGTTGCTCTCTCTCTCTCTCTCTCTCTCTCTCTCTCTCTCTCTCTGTGCTGAAGTTTGTCCTTGGGCTGTTTCCTAGTGTATTAGGTAAGCGTCTTGGAAAATCAATGGGCATTGTTGCCAAGGAAGTCAAAGCCATGTCTCAGAAAGATATTTTAGATTTCGAGAAGCATGGAGAAGTTACCATTGCTACACACTGTTTGAAGCTGTCTGATATTAAGGTGCATTGTTGTTTCTGGCTTTATCTGCCCATATATTGGCCCTCTATGAGCTGTTGGTTACCTCTATTACGCACAAGTTCTTAGTCCATTTAGATTACATATTAGTTCCATGGGAGCCACCTTTTATATTCTGACTGGAATTAATTCGGAAATAGCACTTGAATTACCTTTTAGACATCAATTGTATTATTTCGCTGAATATTTACTTGTATCACTAAGAGCTGACATTCTTTTGACTTTTAGATCAACCGGGGTTTCCGGCGCCCTGATAATATGACAGAGGAGGAAATTGATGCTGCAGGAGATGGTAAGGATCCGTTTGGGACATTATCTCCTCAAATACAACAGCAAATGATCATGAATTTCTTGACATTCATTTTCAATCACATGTTTAGGTGATGTTTTGGTGATATTGGATTTGCGCCCTGACGAGTCATTGTTTGAGGCTGGGGTTGCTCGTGAGGTAAATCAAAGCTGCTTGTGATTACTTTGTGACTTGTGGTTGCTCTCATAAGTAGGCGGATGAGGGAGGGAGCCTTGTATACAAGTCCAAACTTCAATAGAGTAGGTTTGTAATAGGATCCAAAAGCTATCTTGTAATGATGATTGTAACCTTGGATTGTTTAGGTTGTTAATAGAATCCAGAAGCTACGAAAGAAAGCTGCTCTTGAACCGACTGATATGGTGGAGGTGTACTTCAAGTCGTTGGATGAAGATGAGTCTACCTCACAACAGATTTTGAATTCCCAGGTAACATCCGCGACCTTTGTGTATTCTAAATACTTTGTCCACTGAAATTTTGTGACATTAATTGCGAGAGTGAAAAACTGCCTCAAATCACATAGCGTATGCAGTTCTCTAGTTTCAAAATTTATAATGCTCAATCATAGGGTTTCGGGGAGTTCATTTTGACTAGTGTTTTCTATGAATCATATTTCTTCATTGCTTGACTGATACGTTAGCCTTTCTCAGCCGCATGGTATTTGAGATTTGTTTTTTCTGATACGAAGTTTGGGTGAAAGGTGAAATAATGAGTTTGGCTTTTGAAAGGGTGAATTGCAACACATTTTAGTTCTTTTTCAACCATGTACAGGAACAATATATCAGGGATGTACTTGGTTCGTATTTGCTTCCCTCAACCATGATGCCACCACATGCGGTGAGTTTCAGTAATACTTCTTAAATATGCTTGCTGTTCTTTCTTCTTCAATTCCATTTATGAGGAAATTAATTTAGTGGATCTTTGTGAACCAATGAAAGCTTAAATGAAGCATCATAAATATTTTTTCCGTAAACTCTTTATGGCAGGATCGGTGATTCTTTTTACTCGATAAATATGTAAAATATTGAAACAATGAGAAGTTGGTAGCGTCTAGTTTCCTGTAGTCCTCTCCATTTGTCGTCTCCTTTAAATCCTTGAATGGCACATGTTAGTTGCTGTTTACTCATCTGTGATTTTTCCTGGCCATCTTCTTTTGACTTGGATTGCCAAGGTACCTGGTTTATGGACTTGTTTGCTGTTACTTGTTTCATCTCCTCAATCTTTCTACATTACAGTTGAAAAGTTTCAAATGCACAAGGATCCAATTCCAGTAGTTTTGCTGGTAATTTCTTTCATAAAGAAAATAATTAAACTGTCCATATCATTTGCAGATCCTCTATTCCTCTTCCACATTGCACGGACACCAACACAGGGACACGGGAATTCTAAAAAAATGGGGACACGGACACGGACACGGCGGGGGACATGCCCGACACGCCACGTGTATATTTATTTATATATTTTTTCAATTTTTTTCCTAGTTTAAATGGCAAAATGTGGACAAAACGAAAAAATCCATAGTTCCAATACCATTCTAGCAAAACAAGACATCCATAAGTTCAATACAACCCTATTGAAAAATTACAGTTTGACCCCTGAATTTTAAAGAAATTACAATTTGGCCCCCCAATTTTTTTTAAATTACAGTTTGACCCCCAATTTTTTTTAAAATTACACTTTGACCCCCACCGTGTCGCCATCGGTGTCCCTGCCGTGTCTCTCTCAAAAATTTAATTTAAATTATGGCGTGTCCTATACGTGTTCCCGTGTCCAACACTGCAATACGTCGACCTCTAGAGGTGTCGGTGCTTCATAGGTCCTCACTAGCCAAGTAAATAAAATAATCTAATACTACTGACATCAAGTATCTTTTGTTTGTTCCCATTGGCTTTGGGGCAGCATGAGAATCTTCATATGGAGAAACTTTTGTAATGATTCCTGGTTAAACCTGGATATAAATGTGCGGTTTAAAGCATTGATATTGAAGGAAGTTATTGGCTATCATGTAGCAAAAGGTGTTGAATCAATTGTTTTGAGGGTTGCTGAGGTGGTGATTTGAACCCCTGATCCTCTTGAAATTTCTTTTGGTGAAATTGGTAATCTTTCGAATGGGCTAGCTCTGGGATTTCGGAGGCCTAAGACGATCTTCGAAAATGAGGCCCTTAATATCATATCACTTAACGTGTAATTCCTTCTTTGTCAGTTCGTTGGGTTTGTTTGCAATGGGAATTATCGTTTAAGGGAAAAAGATGCATCCATGTTAATGATGCACTTACCACAATGAATAATTTTCCCAGAGATCGTCCCATGATCCAACTTTATTCTCATGTTTTTGTTTTTTCCTTTGTTCCATTTTTATTGGGCCACTGGACATTATGTAAAACATATTTATGGATTAAAAATTGGGCCCTATAGCAACACATATATAGTAGGTAATAAAAAAAGTAAAACAAGTAGAGGCCCTAGTTTTTGGACATTTTTGGGTGGCTTAAGGCTTGCGCCTCATGGGCCTTAACCTAGAGCTGGCCATGAGTTTCGATGCATATGTGAATGTACATATAGGTTGAGGTTTGAGGGTGTTTGGCAAAATTTGCCAAAGTTTCTTCTTGCTTTCATTATGTCGCCAAAGATTTCTGACACCAGTTGTAGATAGATGTACTCCTATATATTCTTGAAGCAAGTTCTTCATAATGGTATACTCTGGTAAAAATTGCAGGTGATTCTTGCTCAAGAAAGCTTCCATGGTATTTCTAATTTGGCATTTTCCATCACTTTGGCGAGACCCGCGTTATTATTCAACTCCAATGCTGTTCTAGCATTATACGGAGGTAGAGTTTTGAGTTCCTCTTATATCTAGGAAAGTTGCCTCAGCTTTAAGCAACCTTGTAATCTCTGTCTCTCTCTCTCTCTCTCTCTCTCTCGTTATATATTGTTGCAGAGGACACAAAGTTTGCGAATGGTTTACAGACATATTTGCTGTCAAGGGATCATCATAATTTGAAGTCAGAATTTCATCTTGGGAATGGAAAGGTTGTTTGTTCATGCCCCCAGACCTATTAGAAAACCTTTCTGAAACCAAGTTTGCTGAAAATGTGAAGCTGATTTTATGCTTTCTGGTTATTTTCCTCTTTTTGTACAGGTTACAGTTGATTGCATTGAAAATCAGCCTGCCGTTGAAGTTGCGTTGGGAGTACATGTGTTCTTGACGGTTGGGGATTATTTGTTGAGCACAAAAGCTCACTGATTTCATTTTAGTTGATTGCATTTAAAATTTACCAATCATCTTACTGGAAAGAAGATAAATAGGGAAAAAGAAGTCGTGTAACCCTGTGGAAGCAAATCTTATGGGGGTTTTAATCTTGTTTCATTTACTATATACGAATCCGCACTTTCAAAGAAAAGGAAAATATTTTTGCAGGGTAATTAGGTGCAGGAATGTTGATGGTCGTAATGTCGTATATCCATTTCATTAGGTAGGCCTTTCTGTTGCCATGGTGATGGCACAAGATAGTTTTGTCTTTGCAGACTGCGTTTTTTTTTTTCTCTCAGCAAATGTCAGTAGTGTTTGTTGTAGTTAGTGAGGTTTGAATCACAGCCAAATGCATGGGTATACATGATTCCAACCGCTGGGCTACCACTCCCCTTGCGTTTGCAAATGTTTATTAAGGAGGTTGCTAATTTAAAACTAGAAATTGTAATAGGAAACTTTTTAACGCATTCTTTTATTTACGTGACATTATGTTGTCATGTGAATTGATATGTTAACGGTTTTATTGAATCATTTTGTTACACATTAGAAGGTAATTTAGTAGATTCATAGGTAAATTTTTTTTTAAAAAGTGTGCAGATAGGTTAAAGAGGATTTCAAAAATTGATTCTCAACTAAAAATCATTTTTGAAGCCAAGTCTTGTTTATCCAATAGTATTACCAATATCACCACTTTTCAGGAAATTGTTTCCCTGTACAACTCTACCTCCGGTAACTTTGGAATTTTGATAAGTGCAGGGTAGTCTTCTAAGCTCGTTCCCCCCGCTTGGTGCGAAAGAGATCTGTTACTTCCTTTGGATTTCTAAGGTCGAGGATGAGACTTAATGCCTGGGACTTCCCTCGTTCTGGGGAAGTTCAAAATCTGAAGCTTTCAATTTACAAAAGGACAAGTCTGTCCAGAAGATGCAGGGATGGAGGCAGAAGCTCCTTTCTCAGGCCAGGCGTGAAATTTTGATAAAGTCAGTAGTCCGAGCAATTCCTGCGCATGCGATGGACTGTTCTTGCTTTCCGAAATCCTTCCCTAACCGACTGAATTCTTTCGTTAGAACTTCTGGTGGGGGAGAAATCCGGAGGAGAGGGGTATTCATCGGGATTGTTGGGATCACCGGATCAGAAGCTGTCCCAATCAAAGCCGAAAGAGGGCATGGGATTTCGTGATTCCAGGGGATTAAACTAGGGTGAAAGAAAAACCGACGGACTGCAAACCCACGAAAAAATCGACCGATCGGTTCAGTTTTTGGTCGGGTCAAGGGTGGGTTTGGTCGGCTTTTGTTTGGATTGAACACCGATCAATTTTCAATTCGGTCTTGGTTATTTGAAAATTTTCCGGACCAAACCGAACTAATATACACCAAAACCATAGCGATTTGGAACTATCAATCAAAGTTGTCCATCTTAAACCCCCCCTCCCAAAAAAAATAAAAATCTCAGCCGTCCGTCTCAATTTCAACCGTCCATTTCAATCTTAACGCCAGACTGAAAAACCCGAAAAAACAAACCGGACCGAACCACCTGGAACCGATTTCTGTCCATTGGTTTTTTCGGTCAGGGTCGGTTTCGGCTACATCACCTTGAACCGATCGGTTCGGTTCCAAACACTCCAAAAATTGAACTCAACTGACCAATGAGTTTTCCACAAATGAACAATTTGGATCGTCAATTGGGGACTACATCGGATTTTATCTCGCATCACATAAACAATTCGTCCATATCGTCACGTGAGAATTTGAAGTATTGAGCATGCCCAAAAGCACTCGATAACTTCTCAACGGGAATATGGACAAGAGACTCCGCTGTTTTATTATTATTTTTTGTTTCAACATTGTATGCATTAATGCGAGTTAGTGCCCAAGAGAATGTATAAGTGGGTTAACATTAAAAAGGGTTATAAATGTTTACTTGGAATCTAAAGTGTACTAGCAGATAGAAAATGAGTTCTCTAAATTGATCAAACCATAGACAATAGAAAACTTAACTTGTTGAAAGAGAGAACACTGGCCAGTAAGTTAAGTCCTTCCTGCACAAATTCAGAGTTTTTTTTTTGTCAAACGGTATATTTCAGCGGGGTTAGCGAGATATTAGTATGTTGGTTAAGAGGTTCAGAAGTTATCCATAACCCTAAGCCCCAAACCTGCTCCCGTGGGACTCGAACTCAAGTAACCACTGAAAGGAAGAAATGAGACAACTAACTTGACAAATTTGGTTTCTTAAATTCGGAGGAGTTTAAACATACCGAATTGACGCCTTGAAGGCATTTCCGTCTGATAAAAAAAATAAAAAAACGTACTGAATTGACAAGGGAAGGTGTGGGTGAAAGACTGGACTCTGGTGGAAGGAAAAACAAAAAAAAAAAAAAAACTTCAAAATCTTCCACAGTACTGGGACCCGTCTGGGTGGAAAAGAAGCCATGCGCAATTGCGCATGCCAAGACAAATGACAAGAAAGTGAGAGATTTTTCAGTGCCGAGGGTATATTTCACGTGGTACCTATTCGGCACATCTGAGTTGTCCGATACACTTTTGGACGGCTCGGATTGAAATCTTCTCTCTCCTCTCACTCCAACACTTTCTCTCTCCTTCTCTTTCTCCAAATTTGAGTCGTTCAAAAATGAAATGGACGGCTTGGATGCGCGAGCGGGCATCACGTGGTACCCGCTCAGCACTAAATTTTTTTTCCAAGAGAGTTTAGAAAATTGAGCTCTCCTTCTCGCTATTTCCACAAGATGGGGACATTAAACCACATATTACCCACACAAAGTATATACTCCTATCTCATTCTAAAGTGAGTGACACCAAAGTTACTTAGCAAAACAAAAAACAAGTTTGTCACCAAGTTAGAACCACACACAATAAGAAACATGAAAGTAAAAATTACTATCCATTGAAAGTGGTCCAACACGACACCACACGCGCTTGGATCGCTAAACAACAATAGTACTCATCATGCCTACGAAACGTATCTCCAAAATAGTTGCTCTCGGAAAAAATTAGCAGTGAAATAGCGATTCCCTATATACCTCCAAAAACTAGGATATGTTTGTTTTAAGTCCCAAATATGACTTGGGAAGACCAACGCTTTTGCAACATGTAGGTAACAATAGATCGTTCTGTTTACGTAATTGAAGTACTGCCAATTATATATATTGACCATAAGGTCATGAGGTCTTGATCTTCAATACATAATGATATTGATGATGAGAGGTAGATATCAGTCTATTTGAAGGCTAATTTAGGCCACAACAAAACTCAGTCCATTATTTTGTATTCATTTTTTATCTTATATATATATGGGACCCTGTATACTACTATATGACAACCTCGTATGATTATTCCTCCACCGTCCCCTTTGCTCAAATCACATCCATATCTCTCTCTCTCTCTCTCTCTCTCTCTCTCTCTCTCTCTCTCTCTCTCTCTCTCATGGATGCCAATCAATTTTCAGGCCAACAAACCCAGACACCAATTCCAGGTTTTGATCCTTCTCCTCAAAAACCCAAAAGGAATAAGTATGCTTTTGGTTGTGCCATTTTAGCCTCCATGACTTCCATCTTATTGGGTTATGGTAAGTTCATCACCTACTTAAATACTCTCTCCAACACATAACATACTTCTTTCAACACTTCAACTATACTTTGTACTCATTATCAGGAATAAATCAGTTGAGTTGATTTATTTTAATTTTTTAAACTTGATCTGTTCGTATATTTGTGTACATAGCATTGCTCTGTATCCGATCCGAATCTAAGGCTGCATGGAGGAATACTCACGTTCGTTGGATAGTTTCTGGACGCACCTATGTCCGAATCCACCTTTTAACTTCACAAGGTTTTTTCTAGAATACACAAGTACTCCCGTAGAACAAGGGTGCACTATAGGGTGCAGTTCAGCATCCGACCGTTCATTCTTATGATTATTGATTCAACTTTCAAAAAGTATTCTACACATACGTGTAAGATAAGTAATTTTTTTATCTGAACTATTGAAAACACTTTGAGTGAAACGCTGAAGGTAGTGCATCGCGGCACTCCGGGTCGCCAGAGCCGGAAAAATCTTACGAAATACTTACCCATGTAGCCAACAAAATTTTTCCTGATGCTTACGAAACACTTGCACGAAAATGAAATGCAGATGTTGGGGTGATGAGTGGGGCCGGACAATTCATCCAGGACGATCTCAAAATCTCCGACGTCCAGCTGGAAATCGTCATGGGAATCATCGAGCTCTACTCCCTCCTCGGCGCTTACGCCGCCGGCCGGACCTCCGACTGGGTGGGCCGCCGGTACACGATAGTGATCGCGGCCGCAATCTTCTTCGTCGGAGCCCTCCTCATGGGCTTCGCCACCAACTACGCCTTCCTGATGGTGGGCCGGTTCGTCGCCGGCGTCGGAGTCGGTTACGCCCTCCTTATTGCCCCCGTTTACACGGCCGAGCTTGCCCCGGCCGCCTCGCGTGGGTTTCTCACCTCTTTTCCTGAAGTATTCATCAACACTGGTAAGTATACATCACGTTTTCTCTCACATCCTATGCAACTAACTTTTCTCCCACGTCCAGAGCTGGAGAAATTTTTGGGTAAAAATAGGTTACGGCTGATGAGTACCCGTGCAACATATATCCGAGTCGTCCGAACATGTAACCGACGGCTTGGATTGAAAGGTACGAACGAATTTGAAAAAAAAAAAAAGAAAAAAGAAAAATAAAAAGAGTGTTTCAATCCGAGCCGTCGATTGCATTGTTTGGATGGTTCAGACGTGCCGCACGGGTACCACGTGATACCCAATTTGCAACTGAAATTTCTCCTAGAGCTGGCCTGATTTTCGGGGTCTAAAGCGAATATTAAAGATAAGCCTTTTTCTTGGAGTTCAATTTTGTTCAACCACCATTAAAAGTGGAAGAGCGTTACCCACTATGTTCTCGGTTCTATTTTGATGAACACAACGGTTCATCTCTTAGAACTTGATATTTTTACTAACCCTGCAAAAAAATCAACACAATTAGATACGATAACTGCTTGATTAAATACACAACTTGCAGTCAGATTCCTTCTAACTTCTAAACTAACCCAAATACAAATGACTTTTGATCACCTAACAATGGATCTATTTTACCCAGAGAACGTCTTGCATGCTAATCGGACTCTCTACTTTGTCTATTGAAATATTTGATTCTATATCTTATTGTATATAATATTTCAATTTCTATATGCTCTAACCTTCCCGATCACAATTTTAGACCGAAGAATAGCTAAGAAAGTCTCCATGATAAGCAAGAAAAGATAGGGGACACAGGATTGCCTAAGACCCCTTTTCCAAGAGGAAAGAAGCCTTTCATCTCCCCATTAATCAGAACATAAAACAAAGGGGTAGCGACACAAGCCCATTATTCTTTTTTTACTTGTTAGCACTCTTACTATATTCTTTCAAATTTCTCTTTAATACTCTATTCGTCCCATAATGAACGAGAACTAAAAAATAATGTATTTCTTTAAAAATTCAAAATTTTTTTTCTTTCATAAATTTAAAAAACTTATCGATATCTAGTGACTTGTTGAAAAAATTAGAATTTTTTTTTGCGAAAATTGTATTATTTTTACGTCCTTATTTTACGGACCGAACAAACATTATGGGACGGGGGAGTATCTAACAAAAAAAAGTGTTAGCATTCTTGTTACTTGTTAGCACTCTTTTCCTTTTCCAACCCCACATTATTCTCTTAGTAACATTGTTTGGTGGTTTAAGGTGTGTTGCTTGGATACGTATCAAACTATGCATTCTCGAAGTTTCCGCTAAACCTAGGATGGCGATTCATGCTCGGAATCGGAGCCATTCCGTCCGTCTTCTTGGCAATGGGGGTCCTCGCGATGCCCGAGTCACCCCGGTGGCTCGTTCTTCAGGGTCGACTCGGGGACGCGAAGCGAGTTTTGGACAAGACTTCCAATTCAGAAGAGGAGGCTCAGCTTCGGCTCGCCGATATAAAGGAAGCAGCCGGAATCCCCGAGGAGTGCAACGACGATGTCGTTCAAGTGCCGAAGCGCAGCCACGGCGAAGGAGTCTGGAAGGAGCTGTTTCTCCATCCGACCCCAACCGTGAAGCATATTTTGATAGCCGGAGTGGGAATTCACTTTTTCCAACAATCTTCTGGCATAGACGCCGTCGTTTTGTATAGCCCCAAAATATTCGAGAAAGCAGGTATTTTAAATTTTCGGAACAGTTTTCTTTTTGTAGAAACCAATTCAAAAATTAATTTTTAGCTTATGAATATTAAGATATATCTTTCATATTGTGCTTAAGTTTTTCATGTCATTTTTCCCTTTTCTCTTGTTTTCTTAAAAAACACTCTTTAATACTATAATTCTTCAAAATCATCTTATATATGTCACTGTGGAAGAGGATCCTCGTTAACCGATGAAAAAGAATTGGAGTGTCCGGATAAAAAAATAAATAAGAATTGGAGTGTCCAGTTAGCCCATTTGTGTGTCCTTCTAGGGATCAGTATGTGATCCATTCCGTTCACGATTTATAGCTAGTCGATAACACTAATCACGTCAAAAATCAGGTTGATCGGATACCAGTTGGTTTGAAATGGTGAAAGGGAATTTGCGTTGGATTTCATACGAGTTTTCGCCTTTTGACAGATTTTTCAGATTTATATGTTCATAAATTGATAAACACTAGTCTAATCTAATATCGAATTTCCCATCTTGTTTTCATAACATCCCCATTCAACTCTTTATTTTGTTGTGAAACCCTTCCTAGTGAAGTTGTTTTTACTGACTGATAGCTTCGGGTATAACCATTTGCCATTTTAATTTTCAGGTATAACAAGCAAATCCGGCAAATTGCTTGCCACAGTGGCCGTAGGATTTTCGAAGACCGTATTCATTCTCGTCGCCACGTTCTTACTGGATCGGATCGGGCGAAGACCGCTGCTGTTAAGCAGCGTTGGTGGCATGATCGTGTCCCTCGCGACTCTAGGCACGTGTTTAACAATCATAGATCACTCGGAGAAGAAAGTTATATGGGCTGTTGCTCTGGCCATCGCATCTGTGCTATCGTTCGTGGCATCGTTCTCGATGGGGCTGGGCCCCATAGCGTGGGTCTACAGCTCGGAGATCTTCCCGTTGAGGCTGCGCGCCCAAGGAACGAGCATGGGAACGGCTATGAACCGTCTGATGAGTGGAGTCATATCGATGAGTTTCATCTCTCTTTACAAGGCAATCACAATCGGTGGGGCTTTCTTTCTCTTCATGGGAGTGGCAATCGTGAGTTGGGTTTTCTTCTACACTCTGCTCCCGGAAACACAAGGGAGAACCCTTGAGGAAATGCAGGTCTTGTTTGGTACGTTCTTTAAGTGGAGGTCGACAATGCGAGAATTGGAGAAGAACAAGCATGTTAGTAACGGAGACGGTACTGGTAACAATGGTGGTCAAGTTCAGTTGGGCACTACCAATGGCTAGAGGAGTTTTCTGAGGGATAGTTTCGGTAATGCATGTGTTTTCCTTCTTACGCGATTGACGATCGGCATGCATAGACTAGTATCTACTTCCATAGATAGTACTTGTTTCAGTTTGAAAAGACAGCAATAGATAGTCTACACCCGCCGTTCATATTTTACCAATCCTGCCACCGCTCTCAATATCGCCGGACTATTGATCGCCGAGGCGGATGGTGAGATGTTGATCGGTGGATTTTGAGTAGTAAAACTGAGCAGTGGATGTGGCACCACTAAAGGAAAAAAAAAAAAAAAGGAAAAAGGAAATAGAATTTCATTGATATTTACCCCAGAAAAAAGTAATGGATGTAAGAGGGGAAAAGAATTAGTAGATGACAGAGAAAAGAATGAAAATGTTACTTTTCCTTGTTTGATAAATTGAGATGCTGTTGATTGTGCTGAGATTTGAGAAGTGCTTTTCGAATGATGATGGTGTAAAGACTTCTGAAACCCTGAGTATTAGTAGTTGGGAAGCGATACGATGTTTAGCAGCTTATTTTGAACTCGTAGGTTTGATTTCCACCGTTGGAGAAAAAAGAAAGAAAGATTTGAGGGTCATTGGAAGTTTGTCTAGACGTTTCCTAGAAGGATTTCGGATTAGCAAAGAGTGCAGGAGTTGTTCAAGACATCCGATAATAAGAAAATAAAAATAAGAGCATCTGCATTATACTTAGCAAATTTTGGATCAAATTACATCTAAAAGGTCACTTTTCTATTTTAGCTACCCAATAAGAGCACACTGCATCAGACAATTTATTCTAACTTTATTATATTAACCACTCTTTCTTTATACTTTACTTTTCAATTTAAAGTTTTATTTTATTTATTTTATCGTTATTTAACGACGAACAACTGTTCACAAGCAATCTCAAAAAATTAGGTGCTCTATTTTTTAATTCGTTTAAACCGATGTAAACATCTTATTTTTTATTCTATTATTATTCTAAAGGGTCATAACTAATTTTTGTTTATAGGGCTCTCATAATTAAATATCTGCTCTTTATTTGGGATCCTATAGAGTATAAATTTGATTATGAGAGCCCTAGAGACAAATATTAATTATGACCCTTTAGAATAAAATGATCAGAAAAATAAGATTTTCGCACCGGTTTTAGCGGATTGAAAATTGCACCACTTAATTTTTTTAGACTCTTTATATATATATATATATAATATATATATATATATAAATATGGTTATAAAATTAAATGCTCCAATTTTTATTCCATTTGAACCGGTGAGGAGATCTTATTTTTCTGATCATATTATTCTAAAGAATTATAATTAATTTTTGTCTATAGGACGCTCATAATTAAGTATATACTTTTTATTTAGGACCTTATAGAGCAGAAATTTGATTATAAAAGCCCTAGAGACAAAAACTAATTATAACATTTTAGAATAATATGATAAAAAAATAAGATATTCGCACCGTTCAAAAGGATTGAAAATTAGGGCACTTAATTTTGTAACCACATTTTTTAATATATAAAAAGTCTAAAAAAATTAAGTGCTTCAATTTTTAATTCAATTGAACTAGTGGAAAAATCTTATTTTTTTGATTATTTTATCCTAAATGGTTATAATTAATATTTGTTCTTAGGACACTCATAATCAAGTTTTTGCTCCATAGGATCCCATAGAGGTGGCAAACGGGCGGGTCTGGACGGGTTAAAATAGGTTGTGGGTCAAATATGAGCGGGTCGAAAAGTAAACGGGTTGAAATGGGTCGGGTCAAATATGGGTCAAGCCAAACCCAAATCCGCCCGACCCGGACCGTTTTCCTTTCCTTTCCTTTTTTTTTTTTTGGGTTTGTTTCCTTCCCCCTTCTGATTTGTCTCAATAAGAGGATTCAGAAAAGTAAATTTTATGATTAAAACTCAATTTTTTTATAATAAAAATGAAGCAATTAGAGGCTAAAAAAACTTTTAAAAAAAATCATGTTTTTACTTTTTTTTCATTTCCAAACAGTAACATAATTTCGACGAAGAGTCAGAGGCCGCATCAGAGAATTGTCTGGAAGGCGATGATTGCACCGATTGTATAGTTTCTGTCTTCGTTGCGTTCGCTGAAGCCACTGTTTAGGTTTGGATTAAAAAGACAAGTGATTTTTTTTTTTGTATTTGTTTGTTTTGCAACAAACATTTTATCCGTATTAGTTCGTCTTGATGAGAGAATCGAAAAAGTAATTTTTTTTTTATACTTTTACCCTAATATTTTTTGTAATATTCAAGATAAATCCCAACAACCGGCATTTTGGGCATTATCTTGAATGTTTTCAAAAATATTTGGGTAAAAGTCATAATTTTTTACTTTTCTGATTGGAGCGAATCAAAAATCGTAAAATACTTGTCGCAAAACGACAAACGAGAAAAAATATTATAAACTAAGGCTCTCATATCATTATAATAGTAAAAATATTGAATAGATGGATGAATAGTGCCTCGTTGGATCAAACGAGGCACTGTAGCAAAACTATAACATTTGCAAAGTAGCGAGAAATCAATTGAGGCTGATGGAGGGGATTTTTTTTGAGTTTTGCTCTTTATTATAGCATTGAAGGAGAAGTAGAGAGAGATGTAGATGCTCTAAGGTATTACTAATTGGTAAGGATAAAGAGTCCTGCTATAGGGACCGACCGGTCCTCTACCGAAATCGTACCGACGGCCGCGCCGGACTGCCTCTGGCCATGGGACGGCCGATCCGAGCTGTCCAAAAATTCTAAAAAAAAAATGAGGGGGCCCACGAGGGATTCAACAGCATCCGATGTGTATAGGGCCCACATGAGATTCAATGGATCGGCCGTCTGGTGGCCGGAAACGGTCCGGCGCGGCCATCGGTACGATTTCGGTAGGGGAGCGGTCTGTCCCTATAGCTTTATGGAAGGATAAAATGGTTAGTACTCGCCTCAAATTATTGGGGAGGGTAGTGACTTTCTGGTACAATTGTTGAGTGTAATGGGTGGGTGTAGGATTACAACATATCTACCTTTATTAAAATATTTATTTATGGGACCTACGAATTCAAAAAATATATCTACGAATTCAAAAAATATATTTACCGATAAAGTCATTACCCTCCTCAATAACTTGCTGGAAGTTTTATCCATTTTATAAAGTAGACTCCTTTCATACAGTGGACTGAAGAGCATCCTTTCCTTTATTGTGAAGGTCGCTGCCATCAAAATTTGGGTATGATTGCTTGTTGGAAAAATGCTACAAGGACATTAAGCCAGATGGGTTTCATTGCGTCGATAGTATTTAGCCAGGGTTTGAAGCTAGAATGTTTAGTAGGCGTTGTAATAACTTATTGTGGCAGGACACTATTCATGCTCTTGGAGTATCGTCACATGGTGCTTCAGAAGCCTCCATTACCACACATTCATGTGAGGTCTATGCACTTTTGTCCTGGTCCCGCATGAAAGTGTGGTGATGGAGTCCCTTCGAGCCTCACGTGACAGTGCTTCAGTGGCGGCTCTAGAATTTTTTAAAAGGGTTTTCAAGAAAATGCAAAAACTATTCAAGCTCTATAACAATAACAATACAAAGTAAACAAAAAAATCGGATACTCCTATTAATTTCAACGGTCCGACGAAAAAACATCAAAATAGTCAAAATACATAAGAGATTACTGTTGTCCCGACGAGTTTCTATATTTTGAAACCGTTATATAATAACCTCACAATTAATGATACGAAATACGGAAATACATCTTTCTCACTGAATGTAATCAATTGACCAGTCATTCATGCACTCAACTGAAAGGGAAAGCCGAGGAGGCTACTGTTTTGGGCCCCCAAAATGCCCAAAAATAAGGGCCCCCAAATGTTATGATCTCTTGTGTGTTAGGCCCAGCAAAAAAAGGTCTTTCTGTACATAAACAAGGCCCAGGTCAGACCTTCAAGGCCCAGCAAAATCTTTTCTTTCGGGCATTTAAGCTGTTGCCGAAGCCATGGCTCTAGTTTGGTAATGCGAGGGCAAAACGCAGGTATCATCTCCATCCTCATCTTCCTCTGTTTCCCTCAAGAAACTAGCATATGCCCCGTGAACATGGCTGAAAGAAAGAGAGGAGAGAGAAGTTAGAAGACATCACTTGTTTTTCGTTTCCGGGTTTTAGTTTTTCGTACTTCCCATTACACAAATCGTTGGAAAGTACAAAGAACGCTTACTCGTTTTCGTTTTCGTAAACATCTAGTCAGGTATAACAAGCAAATCCGACAAATTGCTTGCCACAGTGGCCGTAGGATTTTCGAAGACCGTATTCATTCTCGTTGCCACGTTCTTACTGGATCGGATCAGGCGAAGGCCGTTGCTGTTAAGCAGCGTTGGTGGCATGATCGTGTCCCTCGCGACTCTAGGCACGTGTTTAACAATCATAGATCACTCGGAGAAGAAAGTTATATGGGCTGTTGCTCTGGCCATCGCATCTGTGCTATCGTTCGTCGCATTGTTCTCGATGGGGCTGGGCCCATAGCGTGGGTCTACAGCTCGGAGATCTTCCCGTTGAGGCTGCGTGCCCAGGGAACGAGCATGGGAACGGCTATGAACCGTCTGATGAGTGGAGTCATATCGATGAGTTTCCTCTCTCTTTACAAGGCCATCACGATTGGTGGGGCTTTCTTTCTCTTCGTGGGAGTGGCAATCGTGAGTTGGGTTTTCTTCTACACTCTGCTCTCGGAAACACAAGGGAGAACCCTCGAGGAAATGTAGGTCTTGTTTGGTACGTTCTTTAAGTGGAGGTCGACAATCCGAGAATTGGAGAAGAACAAGCATGTTAGTAACAAAGACGGTGCCGGTAACAATGGTGGTCAAGTTCAGTTCGTGTTTACACCATTTTTTGATATCAAATCTTGAACTAGTACTGGAGAGCTATTTAATTAACATTTAATTAAATTGGGCCGATTGTCATGAGCTTCTGGGGTTAAAAATTAATGGGCCACATTAATTTTATAATTTGAAGAAAAGGCCCAATTAATTAAAATCCAAGTAAAGCGAATTGAACCGAATAATTGTCCGAGGAAGATCGGTTTATTCAAAGGAAGTTGGGGCCCGCTTCAAATGAGGACACGTGGAGGCAGTTATGGATGAGTTTAGTTAATTTTTGAAGTAAAAGTGGGCAACCCATTATATGCCCATTATCAGAATCCATAAGCCACTTCCCCATTTGTTTATTTATTTTTGCGTCACACGTCCGAAAGATGCTGGAGAAATGGCCTGACTTCATGGGAATTTTGGGACACATGGCAGCCCATGATCTTTTAAACTGCTACAAATTGCCATGCATGGCAACGTGGGACACTTGGCCATTTTCGGAGGAGGAGGCAGTTGATTTCCATGATTTTGCAGACTGGGATTTCGCCTATAAATAGCAGAAAACAAGTTGGAAAATGGGTTCACACACCAATTAAGCCTAGTGCTTAAAAAATCAAAGTCTTCCTAGTGAAACAATTATCTCACTTTTCTCACCTTCACTCAATCACTTCTTAAAGTAATTCGGGTTTCTATCTCTATTGTACTCCAAACTTTATTATTATGACATAATAAAGTTATTCCATCTCTCTTGTACCCCCAACTTTATTATTACGACATAATAAAGTTACTTCTACGTTTGTTCTTTTTTTTCTCACACGGTTGAGAAATTCTAAGTCCTTGCTCATTGAGGCAAAATCACGAACTTTTTTGTGGCCTCACCCTTTGGGTCACACGCAATCGCACTAAATACGAAGTTAGATCGAGACGCTCACCCTTTGGGATGCTTGGTGGACAAGGTCTCCGATGTTATTCATGCAGTGCATAAGTCATGGGATTTGGGTCTCCTCCGTCAAATTGTTTCTACATGGATGATTTAAGACATTGAAACTGTGTTTGGTTTGCAATTTTGAGATAAAAAAGTCCTATAGATTCACATATTTTTCTGTTTTTAGTAATTTTTTTAACATTTTAACAAACTCTTTTACTTTTTGAATAGAGATATACTATGTATAGCCAAAAAAGTAAAAAATTTGAAAAAAAATCACTAAATACGAAAAAACATGGAAGACGAAACAATCAAAAGTTTAGGAGAGAGTATTACGGAGAGAAGAACCAAGCAAAGTGAGTTTTCCACAAATGAACAATTTGGGTCGTCAATTGGGGACTACAACGGATTTTATCTCGCATCACATAAACAATTCGTCCATATCGTCACGTGAGAATTTGAAGTATTGGACATGCCCAAAAGCACTAGATAACTTCTCAACGGGAATATGGACAATGGACTCCGCTTTTTTTTTTTTCAACATTGTATGCATCAGTACGAGTTAGAGTCCGAGAGAATGTAGAAGTGGGTTAACAATTAAAAAGGGTTATAAATGTTTCCCCGGAATCTAAAGTGTACTAGCAGATAGAAAAAGAGTTCTACTCTAAATTGATCAGACCATAGACAATAGAAAACTTAACTTGTTGAAAGAGAGAACACAGACCAGATAGTTAAGCCGTTCCTGCACAAATTCAGAGGAGGTTTTTTTTTTTTCATACGGTATATTTCAGCGGGGTTAGCGAGCTGTTAGTATATGTTAATTAAGGGGATTCGGAGGCTATCCATAGCCCTAAACTCCAAACCTGCTCCCATGCTAAGTTCGTAAATCACATAAGGCTTACACGATTGAAGCGCATGCAGCAGAATTAAGATGCTTCAAGATTTTCACGATCGACGAATTGAGGCCTGCTCTACAAGCACTGATTACGTACACGAACACCGTCTTCTCTTCACGCCGGGTAGAGGAGACTACTAGAGTCTGCTCTTAATATCCACACCGCAAATCCTAGGGTTCTTAGATGGAAACCCTAGAGAGAGAAGATATTTCACACGAGAATATTTTCTAGAGGAGAAGGAGAGATCATGGAACTCTAACTCTTTGTTATTGTGTGTATCTCCAAATATCTGCAGGACTATATTTATAGATTCAAGTCCAAGAGTTCAAAGTTTCCTAATAGATATAGGTGATCTATTATCTTGGAACTCTCCTAACAGATAGAGATTAGGAGTCTTGTTTCATCTTTCTAACCAACTCAATCACATAACCCATGTGGACGACTCATGTGGGTTGGGTCCAATTTGAACTGATGGACCCATTTTTCTAACATCTCCCACTCGTACACATTGGGCAATATGAAAATATCTCATCCATGTCAATCTTATCAATTCTCTCTTCATATAGGAAATGAGGCGTGCGACCGACGAAGAAAGAAACAAGCTTAATAGGAGTACCATATTAAGCTTTCATCATACTAACATGGCATCACTCTAAAAGATCTCGTCATTTCCCTAGACAAATCTAGCCACATTGGATCGAGCTTCTCCAATCCCTCTTGAGTCCCAGCTCAGAGCTATGCTCAACCCCCTTGCGTTGGTGTGCTTCAAATTTCAAAATTACTTTTAATTTTAGTATATGCACAGTATATAACAATATAATAACTTGTGCCGGCACAAAGCACAACTAACCGCATAAACGAATGTGATACAAGAAAGTCTTCCTCGAGCCCTCATGTCTATCCATGTTAGCCTTGCTACTTTCCCAATCATGCTTTATGGGACCCTGACATTTCGTGGCCTTAGGTAGTCAAGATAGAGTAGTAATACAAAGTCTCTACTTTGTGACATAGTCTCAAGTCAAGTAAGGGCCACTACAACAAATTACACAATTTCCGACTAAGATTGCCGACTAAACAAAATTTAGTCGCCAAATATTGATATATTACCGACTAAATTAAATTAGTCGGTAGAAGTTCTATTTATTCCCGACTAAATCTATTTTAGTCGCTAATACAAGGTATTTTCCGACTAAAAGTAAGTTTAGTCGGTGAAAATTAATTTTTAACCAATTAAAAAAATTAATAAATAAAATGTATTTTCCCGACTAAGTGTTTTGGTCGGTATTTATTAATTTTAGCTGACTAATAATAAGTTTAGTCGGTGAAAGTTAATTTTTAACCAATTTAAAAAAAAATAAATAAAATACATGTTCCCGACTAAGTGTTTTAGTCGGTATTTATTAATTTTAGCCGACTAATAATAATTTTAGTCGTGAAAAATAATTTTGTACGGATTTAAAAAATCAATAAATATAATACATTTTACCGACTAATTAATTTGGTCAGTATTTATTGATGTTAGCCGACTAATAATAAGTTTAGTCGGTAAAAATTCATTTTTTTACGAATTTAAAAAATCAATAAATATAATATATTTTCCCGACTAATTTGTTTGGTCGGAAAGTATTATTTTTTCGAATTTAATAAATTAGAAATTTAATTCCGACTAATCTAAATTTACTTGGTAATATGTTTTTATGCTGACTAAAAGTAAATTTAGTCGGAAAATATCTTTTTTTTGAATTTAATAAAATAGAAAACGAAATTACATTTCCGACAAAATATATATTAGTCGGGTAATATCATTTAATCTGAATTAAAAAATCAAATACATTTCCCAACTAATAGACTTAATCATGGAATATCAACTTTTTCCCCTTCTTAAAAATTTCAAACAACAAAAATATTTGTTCCAACTACATTGATCACAATGCAACCTTTCCGATCACTACTGCTCAAATTTTTTTTCTTCTTAATCATAAGATTCTCGTAAAATTTTGGCTCAATCGGGCCAAGGAAGGCCATTTATTGGCACAAAAATTCTTAAATGTAAAGTATTTTGTTGTCCCATTAAGTGTCTAACCATATGCGGTTAACTTCATTCTTGGTATGAATGTTCAAATTCGTATTACGTCAAAGATAGATGATTTCGATCGTGAAAAAATACCTCAGGCCCCGCTCGGTTAGTTCACTATAACACTTAAATTTCTCCGAACGCATTAAATGTCTTCCGATAATGTGGTCGCCAATACCAAATAATCTCCGATTTTAGTGACAATGCTATAAGAAGTAAGTCGTGAAATCTTAACGGTTCACATCGATCATTATAAAAAGTGACTCAACAGTAACCTTAACTATATATATGCTTGATGTATTTGATAATTAACTAATTCTTATGTTGTACTTGTTATTATAGTTGTAACGTCCCAAATTTTGGGTACGTTAAATAGACAATTTTATTGAAACTTCAAAATAGAGTCTGGCTCATTATTACATCACAACCTCCATAAGAGCATTTTCATTACAAAAGGGAGGGAAACTAGGGTTTTTAACTACAGCTCCGCTTGCTCCTCCATCTTAGCCAGCTCTTCAGCTCCAAAAGCTTCCAAGGTGTAGAGTTCACCCTGTTCATCTATAAGGTTTGACACATTACACCGGCGTCGTCACCAACATAATATGTCAGGGTCACCAAAGGTAACACCGTGAGCTACGAAAGCTCAATAGAGTATACCATACCCACTAACTCTTAACTTACAAACATTAGATCATAATATTAACAATTTTCACATAGTACATGCATAACTAACAAAACAGTTAACAATGACACATCCACATTCACTATTCAAACTAACGTTGGTGTCCATGATTTTTTGAGTTTCTCCTACGCGACTTGTCGTAGACTGTGTCACCATTTTCCACATTTCATAATCATATCAACATTTCCAAAATCGTTTTTAACACACCCAACCTCAGTTCCGCCGCGCCGGTCTCCCGAGTATCCTCACAATGGTTCCGCCGCGCTGGGTTCCCATTGGCCGCAAAACTTTGCATTGGCTCCTCTCCGCGAATAACCAAGCCATATTACCAATGAGACTACTACGTCCGGCCCCATTGGCAATCTTCACAATGGGCTACCAAGTCCGGCCACATTATGGTTTTCACAATCCATGCAATGGGCTACCAAGTCCGGCCACATTGAGAGTTTTCATTCACACAACGGGCTACCAAGTCCGGCCACGTTGCGGTTTTCACAAATCCACACAATGGCTACCAAGTCCGGCTACATTGCGGGTTTTCTTACACACAATGGGCTAGCACGTCTGGCCACATTGCGGTTTCAAAACATACCTTACCATTAACACACCCTAGGTGCCATATTTCTACTTTCTCGATTTCTGTGTCTCGTTTTCATGCAACGACTCCGCGGTAGGACTTTTCACATACGTAATCATAAATCATTCATTGTAATCTTGAAACTAAACTAGCAAGATCATCCAACTTTATATTATGAATCATGCTCAAATCACCACCTAAAGCATAACGCCACACATACGGAAACCTTTGGAGTCAAAATCACTTATACTTTACAACAAGACAAGTAATGCAAATAATTCATAACACATGCTCATAGGGCTGTTACTCGAAACCGGAAAAACCGGACCGGACCGGATTTTTTAAACCGGTTGAATAATTTCGATCCGGTTAAAATTTTATAAACCGGAAAAATAATTTCGATCCGGTTTATGTGTTTTAAAAACCGGTTGAAACCGGAACCGGTTATATATATGTATAATATATACATATATATATAAAAACATAGGGGAGGAGTTGAATTATGGGTTTTTGGTTGATATTTTGTGGTGTATATTGGTCTAATAAATATATTTATTAGATAAAAACTATTTTTATGGGCTTAATTATGTTTTTATGGATTTTTTTTTTATGTATTGGGCTCAAAATTGATCATTTTTTGTTGGGCCCAAAAAAAAGGGTTGAATTATAGATTTTTGGTTGATATTTTATGAGTTGAATTGTGAATTTTTTGATGTGTTGAGCAAAAAATATGGCCCATGAATGAAAACCGGATAAACCGGATAAATCGGACCGAAACCGGTTGAGCCGGTCGAAACCGGACCGGTTTTATCTCAACCGGTTCCGGTTTCTAAAAATCTCAAACCGGATATCCGGTTTCGACCAAAAAATACACTCAAACCGGTCGAAACCGGACCGGTATCACCCCTACATGATGCTCATAATCATCTAAAGATCAAAATATGAAACTTCTATCAACGATAAAGTCTTATCTTTTGCAAAACCGTTCTTTCCTCCTTTGTGGGAAATTCAAAACAACACATGTGTTTATTAGGGTAAAAGTCGATTATTCCAACATGTTCATACTTCCATTAGCGAAAATAAGTTATTAACTATCATGCATTTCAATATTTAAAGCAATAGATAACCTTATATACGGAGAATCTACTTATATTTTTAACATACGGTTATATGTTATACTTGGAGTTGGTGGACAAAGAGACTCTACGTATGCTTAGAGATAGCGTATATGGGACTCTATATATACTTAGAGATAGCGTATATGGGGCTCTACCTTTCTTCTTGACGGTAGTGGCGACTACGGAGAGAATGTGTACGTCGGGCGGAGTAACTTTCTACGGTTGGCCTCTGGTAGCTTCGAAAGAGAAAGGTTTCTCTCGAAACTAGATCATGACTAAACTACTTAAACTTTATGGATCGAAGGGTGTTTGAGTGGCGGTTTAGTGGCGGCCTAGGATGAGTTTCTTGAAAAACTTAGGAAGAACTCAAGAACAAGGAAGAACTAGAAAAAATAAAGTAAGAACACAAGGATTCTAGAGAGAAAAGTTGAATGGGTGAAGGTGTGAGTTGAATGGGAAAGATGGGGTGCTATTTATAGCCAAACTAACTTCTATTACCCAATGAATAAAATTTTTCCTAGTAAATATTGTTAAATGGTTAAAAGGGCAAATCATGATTGAAAGCCTTCCCTTCCATGACTTGTCAAATCCAATCTTTATGCATAAGGCTATAAAATCAAGTAGGATCTTAGGCTTTTTAGGTAAATCTAGGTGATCATAGTCTAGGTTGGCAAGTCTTACAAGTCTAGGGTAGGGTTTGATTAGGCTAAGGCATAGCCTTCCATGTTTAGTCATTCATAGGTCTTGGTAGTAGTCAATTTCTAGGATGATTAAATGCTACTTTGGAATCAAATCTAGGATGATTAAGGCTAGGATTCTATGCTAGAAATTGACTAGAATGAGTTGTCTAGTCAATTGGATTTAAGGCTAAAATAGGGCTAAAGAGGTAGCTTGTGCAAGTGTACAAACCTCAAAGCACACACATGCACCTCTCTCTCTCTCTCTTCTCTCCTCTCTCGGCCTCTCTCTCCCTCTCTCTCTCTCTCTCTCTCTCTCTCTCTCCCATGCATATATATATATATATATATATATATATATATATATATAGGAAAGTAACTATAGTATAAATAGACTTAAGGCTATAACCCTAGGCATGACTTGTCTTATCAAATTGTATATATATGTATATACACTTGGCAAGTCTAATCTCTAATAACCAAGGGATAATAATTTTCCTAACATTTGTTACCCAATGGGTAAAGAAAAAGTAAGATTGACATGAAAGGTTGAAATGACAAAGTTGACTTATTGGAAGCAAGGTACAAGATTCCCATGTGACTAGTCTTGTCACACACACACACACACACACACACACACACACACACACACACACATATATATATATTAGTAGACTACTTACTATTATCCAATGGACATTATCTCTCCTAACATTTATGGACCAAAGGGCAAAGAAAAAGCAAGGTTGACATGACATGACCCAAGATTCTTTTCTTGACTTGTCACATCAAAGCTTTATTGGCCATTAAAACTCTATTACCCAACGGTTACAAGTTTTCCTAGCGGTTATTAACCAAAGGATGAAAGAGAAAGGAACTAGGTAGTTTGGTTTCTCCAACTAACCGGTTGAAAACTAATTCTACTTGCCATGTAGGATTTCTAGTCAAGAAAATAAAATTTAAAGATTTTATTTAACTCGTTAGGAAAATATACAAGTGCTTTCATAAGCATACTTGTCTTTAGAAAAGGACTAAATTGTCCGGGACGAAAAGATATAATTTTGTAAATCTCAAATCTAATAATGACGGATTATTAGAAACAAAAATGAAATTTTTAAAGAAATCCAAGTAATTAAAATAAAATTTAAATATTTAACAAAATTTTTATTTACCAAAAATCAGGGTCGTTACAATAGTAGCCACAAGATCGCAAGACAATCTTGACGATCGAGATCGTTGATTTTCTTGCACTTGTTGAATTATTCATTTCAGTAAATTTGCGGCTCGATCAGGTTTAGAATATCCCTTTATCGAGATGTGAATTCATTAGAAAAATAGTATTTTTTGTTTGATCAATTGTCTAACGCACAAGATTGCGAGACAATCTTGAGATCAAGATCGTTGATTTTCTTGAACTTGTTGAATTATTCATTTCGGTAAATTTGCGGCTTTAGAATATCCCTTTATCGAGACGTGAATTCATTAGAAAAATAGTATTTTTTGTTCAATCAATTGTCTAACGGAAAAATCTCAACTGTACTATTAGTAAAAATGATCTAATTGATAATATAAGAGAAGATAAATGGTTCTGATCGCGCAAAAAAATCTCAAGTGGGACTCGGGTGGTGTGTTATAAGACTTTAATATTTTTGGACGCAGTAAAAGTCATTCCGACTCAAAGAATTATTCCCTACTAAATATTTAGTTGGCCAAGACAAAAAAATCACCAACTAATTAATTTTTGGTCGGGAATGATACAATTTTTTGCGCCACTCTGAAATTTTTGCAGAAAAAAATGGTGGGATTTAGGTAATTTTCGACTAACTATTTAGTCGGCAAGTCTTTTATAATACAAAATGGTGCCGTTACACCTTATCCAAACCCATCCAGTTACACACTTCCCCATAAGCCTGTTAATGGACCAGATCCGATCTGGATCCGATCCGAAAATCCGATAATCCGAAATCCGGTAATTCAAATACGGATTCGGATTCGGATCGGATTAAATCCGTTATCTAGGGGTGTACACGGTCCGGATTGGTCGGTTCTCTAGAAAATCAGTAACCGAACCATTTCAAACGGTTCTAGAAAATTGAGAACCAGAACCTAACCAGTATATGCATGGAACCTAACCAGAACCAAATCGCAAGACCGGTCCGATTTTGGTCCGGTTCCGGTTCTATCCAATAAGCATCCAAACACTTATTCACAAAATATAAACTCATAAAATTAAAGAAATAACAAGATAATCTGTTGGAATAAGAAATGAATGAAGAAAATAAAAGTTTTCCTAATAAATGAAATTTCATCTCTAAATAAATTAAGTTTAGCAAGGAAAAGATTAACCTACCAAATTCAAATACTTATTTAATTACACACACATATGTATATCTATATTATTTTAGTTTTAAACGGTCCGGTTCGGTTCTAACCACGGTTCATTAATTGAGAACCAATAACCAAACCAAAATTAATGGTTCTTATTTTTTTTGGAACCATAACCTAACCGTAGATCCGCAGAACCTGACCAAATAAGACGGTTCGGTCCGGATCGGATCGGTTCTACGGTTCGGGCGGTTTTCTTGAACACCCCTATTGTTATCAATCCGAATCTGAACTTTATTTTTTTAAATTTTTAAATTTTTTTAAAAAAAAACAGTAAATTTTTAATTTTGAAAAAAAAATGTTTAAGAAGTTGTATTTTTATTTTTACTTTTTATTTTAATTTTTTTAAAATTTTTTCGGAAAATATTTTTTTTTGCTAAAATTTTTGAAGTAAAAAAAGTTTTCGGATCCAGATTACAACTATCGAATTCGAGTCTTATCGAATCCGGATCGAATTTGGGTTTTATCGGATCCGGATCGGATCCGGCCCATTAACAGGCCTACTTCCCCAATCTCCCTCAAGCATCGTCAATCAGTCCATCCCCTCCTAATTGACCCTCTGACCCTTCTCCAGCCGTGGTCGCTCAACCCCTCTCTCCAGCCGCGGTCTCCACCATTCAGCACCGTCGCTGCTGCCACACCCACAACGAAAATCCCTCTCTCCTCCGACTGTGGTCTCAGATCCTCCTGCTCCTCTCAATCAAACCCCTCGACGAAAACCCCTCGCCTCCGACTTTGCATCTCCAGCCGGTCGAGCCACTGTATCTCTCTCTCGCTCGCTCTTGGAAGGTACTCACTCTCTCTCTCCCTCTCTCCCCCCGCTACAATCTCAGTTTTCAGTGCTCCAAATGAACAAATCGATTTGGGTTTTTAGTGCTCCAAACAAAAAAATCAATTTGGGTTTACTGGGTTTTCCAATTTGGCGGCTGGGTTTTGAGTAGACATTTGCTTAGGTTGTATTTTGTGACTCAGTGTTGGTTATTTCATATCTTTTAGGTGAAAGCATTTGATGTTTTCTGGCGAGTTGGTTTTCTGATAGGTTGTTACTGGTTTGAGTTCTTTTTCAATTTTGATGTACATTTTGGTTATTTTTCTTCTAGACACTGCAGTACTGTACACTCTGGTTTAAGTGGTTTAGCTGTTGAGATTAAGACCTTTCCATGGGTTTGTATTTCAGTCGATGTTTTATTTAGTGGTAATTGTTTTGAATTCGTCAGCTGCTGGTCCATATATTTAATGAGTTTTTATCCATATATTTAATGAGTTCTTATCTGAAAGATCCTTCATAACAGAACTTGACAATTGGCAACCAAACAAGTTTCCTATAAGTGTTTTTGAAAACTATTTCAAACTGTTTACAGTAGAACTGTTAACCTGTTTTTTTATTTTATTTTACGACAGTATGTTTGACGTGGAAGCATTTGATCTTTTCTGGTGAGTTATTATATATGCTCTCTTTGGAACTTATGGAAAGTGAGGGAAGGGAAGGGAAAGAGTGTTGCTATATGTACCGACCACGGGGAGGGAAAACGTACCGACGGCCGCCGGCGGGCCATCTCCGGCCACCGGACGGCCGATCCGAGCCGTTCAAAAATTCTAAAAAATAAAACCGAGGGGGTCAACGCGGGAATCAAGGGCATCCGAGGTGTTTAGGGTGCTTGATCAAAGAACCCTTTTTTGTGTATATATGTGTGTGTACATATATACACGAAAAAAGGGTGCTTTGATCAAGCACCCTAAACACCTCGGATGCCCTTGATTCCCGCGTTGACCCCCTCGGTTTTATTTTTTAGAATTTTTGAACGGCTCGGATCGGCCGTCCGGTGGCCGGAGACGGCCCGCCGGCGGCCGTCGGTACGTTTTCTCTCCCCCAATGGTCGGTACTCATAGATTTTTCGGAAGGGAAAATAATTAAGGAGGAAAATGTGAGAAAAGAAAGGGGAAAATTCTACTATGCTTAGAACCTATTTTGCCATTTTCTCTTCTCTTGCCTCAAAAACCAAGCAAGTGAAGGGATATTTTTTAAACTTTCCCTATTTTTCTCTTCCTTTCCCCATGTTCCAAACTAAAGCTTAGTTTTCTCATTGGTTATTATTTACTTTTTCAGTTGGGATGTACCTTTTTAAAAAAGAAGAAGAAGATTTCTATCGATCAGACTCTGTTCTCTGGTTTAACTTTTGGAATCTAGGACATTGGGTATGTATTGCGGTCGATGTTTTATTTAATTTGTTTGAACTTTTCAGAGACTTGTCCATCCATATATTTGAGTGTTTGTCAGCAATTTTGTATCTTGCTTGGTTCCAGTATTCCCCCCCCTTGAAATCTGTAATACTTATGGTGATGGAAACAGTGGTTATATATATAAACACAAAAGTAGCAGCTTATGGGGGTTTATAGACAAAATTTTAAATGTGATTGGAGGTAAAATTACTTGTTAGAAAAAAGAGCTAGAGGTGAAAGCCAAGATTCTTTAGGTAGAAGTTCTTAGGGTTTGGTATTTCTCTGTGAATAAAATAAATTTGGGACGCCGTGCACAAATCACACATTCACGGATTGATTTATGGTAAAGAAGGAACAAGTGAAGGAACGTATAAGAAGATGATAGGTGAAAATGATGAATTTATGTTTGGTTTTCCTAGTATTTTTTGTTTTCTTGGTAAATTCCATAAAAATTCCAGGATCCAAACAATTGTTTAAGCAAATGGATAAGTGGGGATAGGGATGAGAAAAAGGTTGATGAGATTCAAAAAAACTATGAGTAGGAACAATCTGCAGGGACAATCCACAGGGACAAACGCGTTTGGTCCCATTTGGATCCCGAAAATATCTAAAAAAATATCCATACATTTTTGAATATTATTTTATGGGGCCCTGTAAAAAATCAGCTCCAGTGGATATCGGTAAGTATTACTTTTGGATAAGTAGGGGCGATTTTAGATTTTTTTGGGATCCAAATGGGGCCAAACGCGTTTGTCCCTGCTCATAGCAGAGCTCAATGAGATTCTAGTGTATGGTTTGCGCGGTTACACCGATGAATGCGACACCAATGTGCTGTAAATTACTGCTGATTTAATGCCCATGACTCCATGAGCTTACCTTGTCGTCATCTGGCTAAGGATCAGTTTATCTGTCATATTAGGCTGCTTTTTTTACCACGTTTTTCTCTGTTCAATTTTGGTCCTTATCATTTAATTACGAAATATTTATTTCATTACTGGCTAAGGATTAGAATTGACTTTGAAGCTAAGTAGGAAATCTTGTTTTAGCATTTTTTTAATTTTTTTGAGGTTGCTTTCGGTACTTCATTACTAATGTGGCAGTTTCGTACTCCCAAAAGAAAAAACTCTTTGTGAACTGTGGTTAAGTTCCCAAAACTTAACGCCAAGTATGGTGTCGTTAGAGTGCAACTTTTATGGCATTTAGACGGTGATACCTCATTAGGATTACAAATCAAGAGCTGCATTACAGATGAATGACCAACTGCCCTATTAGGTCTGCCAAAGTCTGTTATCCAAGATAGATTTAAGGAGTATCACCACCTGCTTGTAAACCAAATGAAAACATGACCCATGTATTGACACTGGTTTTTCAAATAACTGTCTTTGGGCCTTGCAAAATGGGAATATTTCCAGTTCCCCTTTTCTAGATGGTAGGATTCGAAGAGCTAGGGCGGGGCAAGAATTTTTGGGCAGTTGGGTGGATCGACTAAGCCATATTTTAGTGTACAACAAATTAGATAGGCGTGTTTGGTGGTGAATTAGAAAAGGGCAGAAGCTAAGATTATAATGGAAGTTCTTAGGAAAACCTTTTAATATTCACGAGTCTTCTTATACCTATGTGCGACAAGTTCTTCAAGTCAGTGGAGTCTACCACATGTAGCTCCGCCCTTGTCAGTGGCAATAGACTAGTTTCTTAAGTACCATATATTTGCTTACAGGCAGGGATCACACGCTTATCATATCATAGCCGAGCTTCAACAATAGAAAGTGAACTCTTTTTGTTCTCAATTCTTCTGTCTAATGTTTTTACCTGGCATTTTAGTTGGAATTAGTTAGATCTAATTTGCTATCAAACTGTCTTTATGGCTATTTGTAAAATCCTACTGCCACAAAAGAAGGAATGTTTAAGTTCCAATTGTGTTGTTTGCTCAAAAAGTACATTTCTCTTTTTTCAGTTTGCTCGAATTCTTTTTTACTTTGGCCTTTAAGTATGAATTTTTTTTTTTTAACCATCTCATCCGTTGGTTTTTACTTTAGAAAAAACATTATTATTGGTTGTTGGGTGTGTGCTTAGGCCATCCACAGCGGTATAATCAAAAAAGGATAACCAAAAGTTGACACATCAGCTTTTGATTATTCACTTAAGAGGTTGCTAAGCTTAACAATATTAAGCTTCACTATGGTCCCTTCTAGTCCATAATCAAAATATGGAAGTCTACTACAATTTCATTCTCTCTCTCTCCCCTGTTTTCCGTCATTCACTTCCCTCCATTTACGTTTTTTATGAGTTAAAATATATCGATTCCCTCTCTTAATTTTGAAAAAAAAATCGGTGACTTTCTTCTCTCCTATTATGATTTTTTCCTTCTTTTTTTTTGGGGGGTGGGTAGTAGAAACAGGAAAAAAGAGTGAAACACCTTAATCCGGTGACGATGGATTGAATTTTAGATGATCGAGAGATATGAGTTTCACTTTTGGAGGAAAAGAAAGAGAAATAATTTGTTGGCGAAGTGAAAAAGATATAGAGTAGCGAAAAAGCTTGGCTACATAAAATTTTTATTCTTCAATTTTATTTTTTTAACCAAAAAAAAAAAAGAGTGGGTGAAGAAGGGAAGAAGAAAATACTAGTTGAAACACGTATGTATACAAATTTTGGAACTAGTTAACTTATGTGGTGTAGGATTCACAAATTTTAATTATTGAAAAAGGTTGTTAGTTTTGGTTATCCAAAACCCAAAATTTGATTATTTCTAAGGATGTTGCTAAGTTTGATTATACCATTGTGAGTAATCTTTTGCATCAACATTGTTAACTTTAAAAACAATTGGCATTTGATTATACCACTGTGGATGGCCTTAGATGGTCTACCTTGGCTATCGGTCATTATATATATATATATGAATTCACAATAAATTTTTTTGATCTAGTTTAGACATTTTTAGTTCACGAACTTCTTGTAGTTAAAAAGAGTCATCGGCATCACATTTGATCACAAATTTTACGTTTAATTTAGACTTAGAGCGTCTGAAAAGGTTAAAACGCAAAAAAAAATAAGAGAAATAAAATTTGAGAAAATATACTGACTGACTGATCCAAAACTCATACAGTTGATGCTCTTAATACGAACGGGCATTGCCATTGCTAGTATAAGGAAAAAAGAGGGTCAGCAATATGTTTTCTCATTGGGTTGGGCCATGTTCCCACATTGGGTTGGGCCATGTTGCACATTCTGTTCCATGTGGAGAGAATGAATTATGAAAATTTTCAAATACAAAGAAAGTGAACATAGGAAATTGAATGCTCTGTTTAGAAGGCTGTCATATTTTGTTTTTTGTTTGCCTTAATGCAGGAGTTTTTGTTTGCCTTAATCCAACGTAGGAAATCTGTTTTCTGGAAATCATTGAGTTTTTGGTCTAGTCAGTGCCTGCGTGGACAATTGATGCACCTCTCCACTTACCTTTTGTACAAGGTTCATCAATGACTCAATTTCCTTTTTATTTTAATAAAGGTCTTCAGTAACTAAAATTGGAATAGTTGGAAGGGGAAGTGGATATTTAACCCTTCTTTTTTACTGCTGCATTATCCATGTGTAGGTTGTGTGGCTAGCTCTAATCTTATAGTTATTTCTGTATACATAATTATGTCAAGATAATTTTTCGTTCTGGCTTCTAATTAGTCAATATTTACCATGTTCATGCTTTGTGCAATGGGATACACTAGTTCATAAATACTAATGATAGATTGTTCTTTTTTTTTGGATTTTACAGAGACGACGTTTTAATGGAGTATCGTGCAGGATGTTAGTTATTGACTATGAAGATCGAAGTTGGATTTTGGTTGTGGACGTGCTTGGATTTTTTTTGGTTGTCCGTTTGCATGTTGAAGTTGAGTGTTCACAGGGTTTGGATACATTTTGTTACTGAGCTTGGATTTTTTTTATTTCCACCCCGTGGTGGACGTAATGTTATTTTGCACTCTAGGAATTTGGATACACGTTGTTTTTTAACTATTTGGTGGACATCTCTCTATTGATAAAAGTTCGTATTTATTTCTTGGAATTTTTATTTTGTATTAATTGCATTAGGTTGGCAATTTTGTGGATTTAATGATTGTTGGTTGAAATTTACAGGGAATAATAATGTGGAATAAATTTGTAGAAAATTTTGGAATGACAAATTGGTATGGAACATTTCCCGACTAAAGTTTAGTCACCAATAGGCCACAAATTAGTTGATTCGAAATGACATTTACCGACTAAACTATTAATCGGTGATAATTAAAACACATCCCCCGACTAAACAATTAGTCGGCCAATAGGTAACACATTCCCCAACTAAATAATTAGTCGGCAACTAGGTAACACATTCCCCGACTAAATAATTAGTCGGCCAATAGGTTAAACATTCCCCGACTAAACCATTAGTTGGCAAATAGGTTATGCATCCCCGACTAAACAATTAGTCGGCCAATAGTAACACATTCGCCGACTAAACTTTTTTTAGTCGGTAACAACCTTTGCTGACCCTCTTCCACCGACTAATGTGCCGACCAAAATTTTTAGTCGGGGAAGGCTTTTGCCAACTAAAATGCCTACAATTGCCGACTAAACCTTTAGTTGGGAATGGTGTTTTTTCTTGTAGTGGGCAATGAGTGGTCAAATAAATGACTCTTAGAGCTCATATAGTGATAGGAAAGGGATCCACGTTATCACTCCTTTAAAAGTATGGTAGACTACAACACATGTGGTATGATACATGCTACGATGGAGTAATCCATAAAGATTGTGTCACTCCTAAAAAATATTGTACAGACATAAGTACAGTCGCAACTAGAAGCACCTTACTCGAAACTTTCAAATTTGTCGCATGCACTGCGCCCTATCTAGGTCTCCATCTGGCTCAAGCAAAAAGCTACATAGTCTCTGTGTTTGGTCAAGTGACCTCATCTTGGTCCAACCAAGGTGACAATACTCTAAACTCAGCATCATATAAAGAGTATAATTATGTCTCATCTCGTTTGCCCATCAGCGCTGAGGTAGGTTACCATGTGAGATGGTTAAAGCATTCTTCTTACGGCTAGATCCAATCTCCTGGTCCCTGCGGAAAGGAAAAAGAATTTCACGCTCTTCCTTTCGGGAAGGGAGGATTAGCAAAATCCTATTGATTGCAGCTTTCTCCAGATACTCAAGGATGAAAAGCAACGAGCAGAGCTTTACGAAGCGAGCAGTAGACTACTTTACACCTTGCTAATGACATAAGTAAAGACACCAGCTTCAAAGCCCATAGATAGTAATACGTAAGAGGAAGGTGACTAAACAACTATGCTACTATTCGCACCCCAAACCTAGAACCGATTACTTGAAATCCAACGTAAGTGCATAATAATTTAAATACAACATGATTTTTATTATCACAACCAACTAAAATATAAAAACCAGTGCAACAATAAATATCTGAAAGTGTCTCAATAAAGCATAAACAACTCAAATCCTACGAAGTCCTAGACTACTAACATGGCTTTCAAAGACATCCCTCGGTATAGGCTTAGTCAAGGGATCATCAACCATACTTGTCGTGGATATATGCTTTAGGACCAGCTCTCCTTGCGCAACCATATTTCGAATGTAGTGAAAACAAATATCAATGTGTTTAGATTTTCCATGATATTTGAGATCCTTAGCATAAGTAAGAGTTGCCATACTATCACAATATAGAGTCACAAGCCAACTAGATCTAGGCCTTGTGTCAAGGCGTTGGAAGAATCTCCGCAACCAAACAGCCTTTAAGACCTATTTATTGCCAATAGTCTTGCACCCAAACAGAAGATCAACCAACTCCCACACCTGATATTTGCCCATAGAACTAAATGCATCCTCCATAGTAGCTAGTCATTTCTTACAAGCAGGTGAAGACAAAGCCTCATTATACAAACTAGGCTCATCTTCCTCTTGAGCAGCACACATGAACGATTCCCCTTTAATCTTAAAATGAAGGCGAGGAATACTTTCACAATGGCTCTTACGTGGTGGAGGATCTCGAGAATCAATAGTCTAGTGGAGTACTCCCACTAGGAGGCAAGCTACTCCCACTAGAAGGCAAGCTACTCCCACTGTTCTCGACGACCATAAGATGAGGATTTAAACTCCCACGTACCCTTGCTGATAACAGGTGTAACTTCTTTTGATTCACACATCTCATAAAGATTAAGATCTCCCCTCACATCTTCTCTGCTTGGAAACTCATGTTCAATGAAATTTACGTCTCTGGACTCATCAATCTCAGTCAATCTACCATCAGGTTGTTCGCATATCATAAAATAATGCGCACACCTGATGACCCACAGGTTCTCAAATGGTCAAGGACTGGCTTCCTACCTGCCCATAACTCATACGGTGTAGAAGAGGCTAATTTACTTGGCACGCGGTTAAGGATGTAGGCCGCACTTAATAGAGCATCTCCCCAAAAACTAATTGGAAGATTACTATGCGCCATCATCAACCTAACCATATCTAACAGTGTATGATTTCTTCTATCTGCAACACCATTTTGTTGTGAAGTACCTAATCTCGTTAACTGTCATTGGATACCTTTATTTTCATAGAGCCCTTTAAATTGCTCAGATAAGTATTCGCGTCCGCGATATATCCTCAGAACTTTTAGGGTTCTTTCTTTTTGATTCTCAACTTCTTTAACAAATCGAAATGAAGCAGTCCGATGCTTCTGATTTATGAGTGATCAAATAGACATATCAATATCGCGAAATGTTCTAATGTACTAGCTCTAGTGGACTTGTAGCTCTCACTGCCTTACGGAATGATTTTCTTATAGCTTTTCCTGCCATGCAAGACTCATATATTGGTAGGTTGACTTTAACGAGTGGGCCTAAAAAGCCTTCTCAAGCTAACCTAGTCATCCTATCTTGGCCAATATGGCCTAACCTGACATGCCATTTCACAGAGCAAGAAACAACATCATCATCATGAAAAGCCATAAATGCCTTATTATTTAAACCATCCAAATCCAAAACATAGAAACCAACAGAAATAGATCCTTGCCCAAATGGCTTATTGGTTGGTTGAGATTTGAGAGTGTTTGGCAAAATTTGCCAAGGTTTCTTCTTGCTTTCATTATGTTGCCGAAGATTTCTGACACCAGTTGTAGATATATATACTCCTATATATTCTTGAAGCAAGTTCTTCATAATGGTATACTCTGGTTAAAATTGCTGGTGATTCTTGCTCAAGAAAGCTTCCATGGTATTTCTAATTTGGCATTTTCCATCACTTTGGCGATACCCGCGTTATTATTCAACTCCAATGCTGTTCTAGCATTATGCGGAGGTAGAGTTTTGAGTTCCTCTTATATCTAGGAAAGTTGCCCCAGCTTTAAGCAACCTTGTAATGTTTCTCTCTCTCTCTCTCTCTCTCTCTCTCTCTCTCTCTCTCTCTCTCTCTCTCTCTCTCTCTCTCTCTCTCGTTATATATTGTTGCAGAGGACACAAAGTTTGCGAATGGTTTACAGATGTATTTGTTGTCAAGGGATTATCATAATTTGAAGTCAGAATTTCATCTTGGAAATGGAAAGGTTTGTTTATGCCCCCAGACCGTATGCTTTCTGGTTATTTTCCTCTTTTTGTACAGGTTACAGTCGATTGCATTGAAAATCAGCCTGCCGTTGAAGTTGCGTTGGGAGTACATGTGTTCTTGACGGTTGGGGATTATTTGTTGAGCACAAAAGCTCACTGATTTCATTTCAGTTGATTGCATTTAAAATTTACCAATCATCTTACGGGAAAGAAGATAAATAGGGAAAAAGAAGTCGTGTAACCCTGCGGAAGCAAATCTCATGGGGGTTTTGTTCTTGTTTCATTTTTACTATATACGACGAATCAGCACTTTCAAAGGAAAGGAAAATATTTTTGCAGGGAAATTAGGTGCAGGAATGTTGATGGTCGTAATGTCGTATATCCATTTCATTAGGTAGGCCTTTCTGTTGCCATGGTGGCACAAGATAGTTTTGTCTTTGCAGACTGCCTTTTTTTTAGTATTTGTTGTAATTAATGAGATTTGAACCAGAGTCAAATGCATGAGCGTACATGATTTCAACCGCTGGGCTACCACTTCACTTGCGTTTAAAACTAGAAATTGTAATAGGAAACTTTTTAACGCATTCTTTTATTTACGCGCCATTATGTTGTCATGTGAATTGATATGTTTAACGGTTTTATTGATCACTCTTTGTTACACATTAGAAGGTAATTTAGTAGATTCATAGGTAAATTTTTTTTTATAAAGTGTGCAGATAGGTAAAAGAGGATTGCAAAATTGATTCCCAACTGAAAAACCATTTTTGAAGCCAATTCTACCTCCGGGTAACTTCGGGATTTCGATAAGTATTACCAATATCACCACTTTTCAGGAAATTGTTTCCCAGTACAACTCTACCTCCGGGTAACTTCGGGATTTCGATAAGTGCGGGGTAGTCTTCTCAGCTCGTTCCCCCCGCTCGGTGCGAAAGAGATCTGTTCCTTACTTTGGATTTCTAAGGTCAAGGATGAGACTTAATGCCTGGGACTTCTCTCGTTCTGGGGAAGATCAAAATCTGAATCGTTGGGAATGCCTTGTATTCTTTAGTCTCACATTGGTTAATTATGTTGTTTCCGTTTTTGTAGCCTATTATAAATAGGGCTTTGGGGAACTTCCAAAGTATCTTTTGGGCTCTCATATTGTGGCCTTTCTAGAGTTACAGATTACATCCGGCTCTTTGTATCTCTTCTTCACGTTGGTTAGTGAATCCTCTCTCTCCTCGCCCGTGGACGTACCCATCTTGGAGAATCACGTATATCTTGTGTCTTTGTGATTCTTGTTTAGTTTTCAATTTCTCGTTCTTAGCTTGTATTCATAGCGTTCGTTACAATAAATTGGTATCAGAGCCCTAGGTTACAAAAACTAGAGTTTCGTTTCCGATTATGGCTATGGCGGCTAAATTCGAGATTGCGAAGTTTGATGGGTGTAGCAGCAGTTTCAGTCTTTGGAGAGTAAAGATGAAGGGTCAGTTAACCCAACAAGGATTGCACAAGGCTTTGTTAGGCAAGACTAGTTCTGGAATCAAAGAGGAAGATTGGTATGATACGGATGCCAAAGCTCTGAGTTCTATTCAGTTGAGTCTGGTAGATGACGTTCTTTGCGAGGTGGAAGAAGAAACTTCAGCAGCAGGAATTTTGCTGAAGTTGGAAGACATATATATGACGAAGTCGCTCACCAATAGGTTATATCTCAAACAACGTCTTTATATGTTTTGTATGCGAGAAGGTATACCTGTTAAGGATCATTTAGACGAGTTCAATCGCATTATTATGGATCTGAAAAATATTGATAATAAAATTGAGGATGAGGACTAAGCCCTAATTTTGTTATGTTCTTTACCACTTTTGTATGAGCACTTTGTTACAACCCTATTGTATGGCAAAGACACAATATCCATGGAGGATGTTAAGGCCAGTCTTTATTTGAAAGAATTGAGGAAAAAAGTGTTAGGTGAGGGTGATGCATGTGCGGAGGGTTTGTTTGTTAGGGAAAGAACAACAGAAAGGGAGGAGTCGAGTAATAGGGGAAGATCCAGGTCATCAGGTAAGAAGAAGGGAAAGTGCAATTATTGCAAAAAATGGGGCACTAGAAAAGTGACTGTTTAAAACTCAAGAAGAAGGGAAAAGAAGACCAAAAAGGGGGTAAAATAATTCCTGAAAGTTCAGATGAGTCAGATAACGTGTTATCAGTTACAGAGGGCGATTCTCGCTCTAATACCGAGTGGATTATGGATTATGGATGTTCATACCACATGTGTCCGCATAGAGAGTGGTTTTCTACTTATGAGGCGGTCAATGGTGGTACAATTTTGATGGGTAACAACATGGCCTGTAAGACTGTTGGTTCAGGAACGATTCAGCTTAGAATGCATGACGGTATTGTTAGGACTTTATCTGAGGTTCGTTATGTTCCATATTTGAAGAAAAATCTTATATCCTTGGGTGCTCTTGATTCTCATGGTTGCAAATTCCTCGGTGAAGGTGGAGTTTTGAAAGTCCTGAGGCGTGCATTGGTACTGATGAAGGGTCAAAAGCGTGGTAACCTCTATACACTCCAGGGCAGTACAGTTATAGGTGCTGCAACAACGATTGCTTCATCCAAGGTTTCAAATTCAGACTTGACTCATTTGTGGCATATGCGCCTTGGGCATATGAGTGAGAGGGGGATGACAGTTTTGAGCAAATAGGGTTTGCTATGTGGCCAGAAAACTGAGAAGCTGGATTTCTATGAGCATTGTGTCTACGGCAAGCAGTGCAGGGTAAAATTCAGTATAGTTGTTCATTGCAACAAAGGCACGGTGGATTATTTTCACTCGGATTTTTGGGGTCCCGCAGAGGTAACTTCTAAAGGTGGTTTTCGCTATTTTATGAGTATTATCGATGATTTCTCTCGTAAGGTTTGGGTGTATATGTTAAAACATAAGAGTGATGCCTTTAATACATTCTAACAGTTTAAAACTTTGATTGAGAATCAGACTGGTAAGAAAATAAAACGTTTGAGAATTGACAATGGTATGGAGTTTTGTCTTGGCGAGTTTGATGGGTTCTATAGTGATGAGGGCATTGTGAGGCATCACACAGTGAGAAAAACCTCTCAGCAGAATGGTGTGGCTGAACGAATGAACAGGACACTTTTAGAGAAGGCACGTTGTATGTTGTCCAATTTCGGATTGGGCAAAGAATTTTGGGCTGAAGCCGTTTTCACAACATGTTATTTGGTGAACAGGTCTTCGTCGACTGCTATTGAGTGTAAGACTCCGTTTGAGGTATGGTCAGGTCATTCAGCTAATTATTCTGTGTTGCGTGTTTTTGGGTGTCCAGCTTACGCTCATGTGAATGAGTGTAAATTGGAGCCACGTGCCAAGAAGTGTATTTTCTTGGGTTATGCAATAGGTGTCAAAGGGTACATGTTATGGTGCCCTGATGATTTGAAGTTTTTGATCAATAGGGATGTGACTTTTGATGAAAATTATCTGATTAAGGGGTCTAAGCAGGTTAAGGATACAGTTCAGGAACAGAGTGTTCCAAAGCAGGTGGAGTTTTTAAGTGAATCTTCCGACTTAGGGAAGAAGCACATTGAGAAGCCAATTGAAGAGGAGTTCAAGAGTTTAGACACAGAGGTTGATGCGTTAGTTGAGCAACCATGCACTATTGCTAAAGATAGGCCAATGAGGGAGATTCGGCCTCCTGAAAAGTATTCGGCTTATTCTGAGATGGTGGCCTATGCTTTATCAGTTGCTGAAACAGTTGAGTATGAGGAGCCTTCAAGCTATACGAAAGCTGTTTTGAGCGCTGAGTCTGCACAGTGGTTTGTTGCTATGAATGAGGAGATTGAGTCTCATCAGAAGAATCAGACATGAGAGTTAATAGAACCGCTAAAAGGGAAGAGGATTGTTGGATGCAAGTGGGTCTTCAAGCGCAAACCAGGTATTTCAGGGGTAGAAGATGCTCGGTTCAAAGCTCGGCTAGTGGCGAAAGGATACAGCCAGAAGGAGGGTGTTGACTACAATGAGGTATTTTCACCAGTTGTAAAACATAGTTCCATTTGCACTTTACTTGCTATTATTTCCTGTTATGATCTTGAGTTAGAGCAACTTGATGTCAAAATTGTGTTTTTGCATGGCGAGCTTGAGGAACAGATTTATATGTGTCAGCCTGAGCGATTTGTTAGTTTTGGTAAGGAGGATCACGTTTGTTTACTTCGTAAGTCTTTGTATGGCCTTAAACAAGCCCCAAGGCAGTGGTATAAGTGGTTTGATACTTTATGATAAGCCAGTCATATTCAAGAAGTGAGTATGAGAGTTGTGTGTATTTTCGAAAACTTCAAAATGGTTCATTTGTTTATCTACTGTTGTATGTTGATGATATGCTTATTGCTACCAAGAGTGTATCAGAAATCAACAGGTTGAAACAACAGTTAGGTGGTGAATTTGAGATGAAAAATTTGGGTGCAGCAAAACGTATTTTGGGTATGGAGATTTGCAGAGATCAAGTAGCTGCAAATTATTTTTGAATCAGAAGTCTTATGTTCTTAAAGTGCTTGAGCGCTTTGCCATGCAGAACTCGAAGACAGTCAGTACCCCTTTGACAGCACACTTTCGACGTTCAGCTGAGTTGTCACCACAGTCGGAGGATGAGGAGAAGTATATGTCTCAGGTTCTATATTCGTGCGCAGATGGGAGCCTTATGTACTCCATGGTATGTACTCGTCTTGATATTTCACATGCAGTTAGTGTCGTTAGTCGTTATATGGGGCATCCAGGAAAGGCACATTGGGAGGCTGTGAAATGGATACTACGGTATTTGTGCGGAACTGTAGGTGTTGGTCTATTGTTTAGGGTTGCCAATTCTGGTGATCATGCTGTTGGTTATGTTGATTTGAATTTTGTCGGTGACCACGATAAGAGGAGGTCTTTGACAGGTTATGTCTTTACTTTGTCCGGAAGTGCCATTAGTTGGAAAGCTACTTTACAGGCTACAGTCGCGCTGTCTACAACAGAAGCGAAGTATATGGCCATTGCTGAAGTTGTAAAGGAGGCATTGTGCATGAGAGGTTTGTTTTGTGAGCTTGGTCTTGCACAAAGTGTGAGTTCAGTATTTTGTGATTCACAGAGTGCTATACATTTGACTAAAAATCTGATGTATCATGAGAGGACCAAGCATATCGACGTCAGGTATCACTTCGTTCGGGATATCATCTCACAGAAGCAAGTTGAGGTGAAGAAAGTGTGTACGACAGATAACCCAGCATATATGTTGACTAAATCGGTTCCGGTTGTCAAGTTTAAGCATTGCTTAGGCTTGCTTGGTATTTGTAGTTGATCGCCCCTCGGGGACATTTGGCGAGTGAGAGGTTAGAAGGGGAGAGCTATATTTGGTGATTTGGTTCAGTGGAATTCAAGTCAATGTGTAGAATTGTTGGGAATGCCTTGTATTCTTTAGTCTCACATTGGTTAATTATGTTGTCCCATTTTTGTAGCCTATTATAGATAGGGCTTTTGGGGGACTTCTAGGAATTATCTTTTGGGCTATTATATTGTGGCCTTTCTAGAGTTACGGATTACAGCCGGCTCTTTGTATCTCTTCTTCACGTTGGTTAGTGAATCCTCTCTCTCCTCCCCCATGGACGTACCCATCTTGGGAAATCACGTATATCTTGTGTTTTTGTGAATCTTGTTTAGTTTTCAATTTCTCGTTCTTGCATTCATAGCGTTCGTTACAACATGAAGCTTTATATTTACAAATGGACAAGTCTATCCAGAAGATGTAGGGATGGAGGCAGAAGCTCCTTTCTCAGGCCAGACGTGAAATTTTGATAAAGTCAGTAGTCTGAGCAATTCCTGCGCATGCGATGGAATCAAGTCAGTAGTCCGAGCAATTCCTGTGCATGCAATTGAGTGTTCTTGCTTTTCGAAATCCTTCCTTGACCGCCTGAATTCTTTCGTTAGAACTTTGGTGGGGGAGAAATTCGAAAGGGAGGGGTATTCATGGGGGCTAATTGGGATCAGAATCAGTCCCAATCAAAGCCAAAAGAGGGCATGAGATTTCGTGATTCCCGGTGATTAAAGTAGGGGTGAAAGAAAATCGATGAATTGAAAACCCCCTGAAAAAACGACTGATCGGTTCGATTTTTGGTCGGCTTAAGGGTGGGTTTGGTCAGCTTGGGTTTGGATCAAACCGAACCTATCAAATTTCGATTTGGTCTCGGTGACTTGAAAAATTTTCTGGACCGAACCAAACAGATATATCCCAAAATCATACCGATTTGGACCGATCAATCAAATTCTTCCATCTTAACACCCCCCATCTGTCACAATTTCAACCGTCCATTTCAATTTTAACGTCGCACTGAAATCCCCCAAAAAACAGACTGGACTGAACTACTCGGAATCGATTTCTGTCCATTGTTTTTTGGGTTGAGGTTGGTTCCCGACTACATTACTCCGAACCGATTAGTTCGATCCCAAACACTCCAAAAATCTAACCGAACCAACCAATTTTCACCCTCGATTAAACCATGCTCTGTTGGCTCCGCAAGGTTGGCGCCTAATTCATAATCCAGATCCGTTGATCGCTTGCATCCCCTCGCTGAGCAAGTTGCTCTGTTTTTTCTCCAAAGCCTGCGGGGGATGCTTAATGGACAAGGTCTCCGATGCGTTCTTGTAGAGCAAAAGTCATGGGATTTGGGTCTCCTCCATCAAATTGTTTCTACATGGATGATTTAAGACATTGAATTTTCCACAAATGAATAATTTGGGTTGTCAATTGGGGACTATAACGGATTTTATGTCGCATCACATAAACAAAAGCACTCGATAACTTCTCAACGGGAATATGGACAATAGACTCGGCTGTTTTTTTTTTTTTAAAACATTGTATGCATTAGTGCGGGTTAGAGCCCAAGAGAATGTATAAGTGGGTTAACAATTAAAAAGGGTTATAAATGTTTCCCTGGAATCTCTGGGAGGGTGAATTCCACTTAAATCCTTTCCTCCTTTTGTTGAATGGTGTGGGTGTTCGCCGAGTCTGGAGAGGTTCCACCTAACCGTGAGAGGTGTTTTGTCGAGTTGTGAGAGGTTGCCACCGAGACGGGTACCTGCAAACCGGAGGGGGGCGTACCTCCGGGAAGAAGCTCCGATGAACAAGTCAATATGAAGAGGAAGAAGACGAAGAGTGCATTTTTCTTAGGAATAGAGTTGTGAAGAAGATCTCCCTTTAACCTTGAGAAGTAGTCCTCTATTTATAGGCAAGGCTTGGAGTGCTGAACCGGTAGGCGGTACACCCACGTGTATTGTACTGTTCGGATGACGTTACATGTAAAGGGATTTGCTTTATCACACCTGTTCTCCACCTGTTCAAAGAATCTTGTAGAAGTTTCTAAACCGACTTTGGATATTTGTTAGATCTTTCAAGGAGCAGAATTCAGTCGAACGTTACAACAAGTGTTGAACGTTAGGGAAAGACCACCTAACATTAGGGAAACGACCACCTATTGTTAGGGAAACGACTAACTATTGTTAGGGAAAGACCATCTATCGTTAGGGAAAGACCACCTATCGTTTGGGAAACCCTACCACTTATCGTTAGGGAAACAACCACCTAACGTTAGGGAAATGATCACCTATTGTTAGGGAAAAACCACCTAACGTTAGGGAAACAATCACCTATCTTTAGGGAAAGACCACCTAACGTAAGGGAAATGTCCGCCGCACGCTAGGGGAACGACCACCGAGCATTACACTTCCTAAAGCTCCCGATGCGAATGGGTCCACAGAGTGATGTGTCCATAGCGAATACTGAACTGGTCCGCGTCCCCTCTGGACGTTTTGAACCCTTGGATATTTCGGCCCCCTTTAGAATCTAAAGTGTCCTAGCAGATAGAAAAAGAGTTCTACTTTAAATTGATCAAACCATAGACAATAGAAAACTTAACTTATCTTGTTGAAAGAGAGAACGCTGGCTAGATAGTTAGTCGTTCCTCCACAAATTTAGAGGAGTTTTTTTTTTTTCTGTCATATGGTATATTTCAGCAGGGTTAGCAAGGTGTTAGTATGTTAGTTAAGGGGGTTCAGAGGCTATCCATAGTCCTAAGCCTCAAACTTGCTCCCATGGATTCGAACTAAGGTTACCACTGAAGAGAGAAATGAGACAACCAACTTGACAAGCTTATTAGTTTCTCAAATTCAGAGGAGTTTAAACATACCGAATTGATGCCTTTAATGCATTTCTGTCTGATCAAAAGAAGAAAAAGACGTACTAAATTGACAAGGAAGGAAAAAAAAAAAACGGCTTCAAAATCTTCCACATTACTGGGACCCGTCTAGGTGGAAAAGAAGCCATGCGCATGCCAAGACAAATGACAAAGAAAGTTTAGAAAATTGAGCTCTCCTTCTCACTATTTCCACAAGATGGGGACATTAAACCAATTCAATAAAGCTATAGTGACCGATGGTCCCCATATCGAAATCGCACCGACGGTAGCGCCGGGCTATCTCCCGCCACCGGACGATCGATATGAGCCGTCCAAAAATTCTATAAAAAAAAAAAACAAGAAGGCCCACGAGAAAATCAACGGCATCCGATGTGTGTAGGATGCTTGATCCAAACACCCTATTTTTTTATGTATATATATGTGTGTGTGTGTGTGTGTGTGTGTGTGTGTGTGTGTGTATAGAATTTTTGGACGGCTCGAATCGGCCGTCCGGTGGCCGGAGATGGTCTAGCGCGATCGTTGATGCGATTTCGATATGGGGACCGTCAGTCTCTATAGCACTATTCAAACCAACTATTACCCACACAAAGTATATACTCCTATCATTCTAAAGTGAATGATACCAAAGTTACTTAGCAAAACAAAAAAAAAGTTTGTCACCAAGTTAGAAAGTTGCAGACTAAAAAGTTGTAGGTGCAGTCAAAATTATTAGCATGCAACCAAGGGAGACCATTTGACCCTCCAATTACTAGCGGGCACGTGGCAACGGGGCCAGCGCAGAAAGGAGGCCTTGACCAAACTTGATTCAAAGAGGGATAGTTGACTACCCAATGAGAAAAGGACGTGTGTGCAGAATAAAAGGATGCCCATTGCGGAAGTTGTCCGCGGAAAAGGTCATCGTGGGACCCTCGTTGGCCCCGCGGGAAGATCAAAACGCACCCCTGAAGTAGTTTTAGCAGTGGAAAGCTGTGATAAAGGCCCGCGAGTTGCTGGGTCCTCGTAATTACAAGGAAACTACGTTGAAGAGTTCCAGGGGTTCCGTCCCGGCCTAGAGGCAGGGTTCGGAAGGGGTCCCGTGGAGAAAGCACGATTGCCGCGGGTCGCGACCTTGCTCCAACGGGAATTGGGGAATTTCTTGTGACTTGGTGGCTTGGGATGGAAGTGTTGCCGAGGAAATTCGAGCCATCCCGCGGAAATGCCTTCGCGAGAGGACGAATTTCTCCAAGGCCTGGAGGTACAGAGGCGACACGTGTTGGGGTCTTATAGGAATGCCGCTCTGGGCCTAACCCAGGCTCAGGTGCCCTATAAATAACATTCCCAATGATTTAACAGAGCTGACTTTTCGGGAAAAAGAGTGTGCGTGAGCACTGAATTTGAGAAAGGAGAACATTCTTTCTGAAAGGAAAGGTGACCTCTCCCATTCAATCCAAAGAAAGTCAGGTGTGACCCCCGCGGAAGAACAACAGGGACATGCTGCCTTTGTTCGTTCTGTGCCTCTTGCACCTTTCCTCATCCCACAAGATTCCTGTCCCTTTTCCTGCTGCTAATCATCAACCAATCGCATCTCTCCAGCTCACGGATACTCATACGTAGGCACATCCCACAGAACCCCTCTGGGCTCCCCGACTGGCGCGCGCCCAAAAGAGTCGCCACCAGAATTTTTGAGATGGATGATCCGAGAAACCGAGAAACTCGTTTGAAAAAGGCTTTTGGTCTAGCAAAAATGTTGAGACTTTGAGTTCGGAAGCCACGTTACGAATGTGGAAGGTTTTATTGAAAAAGCACCCCATTCGCCTGGCATAAATCGGTCTCTACTACACATTTTCAGAGGGGAGAAATTTCATTATCTTTCAAAAATTAAAGCTCTTTTAATAAGCAAATAAAAGGGAGAGGGACACGGGAAATATATCACATTGACATGCACGTGGTGCTGTCTGTACAGAAATAATGAGCAGATGATATGATGCAGAATGGAATAGGAGATCAGTAGATCATCTGGGTCAAAACCATGCGAAACGGTATATCAAAAAGACAACGCACGGCCTTTTTATACACCGTGCGGTCTACTAGTGTTGCTGTCAAACTTTCATCAGTGTTTATAACAGCGTGCGGTATTACCAATATCCCGTGCGTGACTTTATAAGACATCAGAAAGTACCCAGCCACTGTTTTACTTCAAAACAGTACCTTTTCCTTCAAGCCATGAACAGAAAAAGAGTTCTTGTTGTATTTGATTGCTTTAAGAAAAGTGAAAAGACTTTGTTTGATAAATAAAACTTGGCTTGTAGATATGGTCTTGTTCTGAAAACACTGATGATGATATTTCAACAATATAAATAGGCTCAATAAAGAACAGCCATGATCCAGACAGTCCACAGAGATTAATAAAAGACCGTGCATGTTATCCTACTACGCCGTGCGACGCATTAGAACGCCGCACGGCATGGTAGATCTTGCACAGTGGCTGGGTTTTTTTTCAAAAATGGCTTTTGAGTCAGTATTTAACCAAAAAGATGTGAGCTTGACTACAGAAAAGTTCCCTTAGGGTCAAGACCGAGCCTAACCCAAGGAAACTTGGTTTTTACCTTTGATCTTGAGCTTGGACAAAGGCGGATGTTGATGGATGAATGAGGATGAAATCGGATGAGATCGGGACGAAAAAGAGAGGAGTGGATGGGTGTAATAGATGGTATGTTGGGATCTTAAAGTGAGTGAAAGGCTAACTTTGATGGTGAGGAGAAAAATGGAGCATTTTGAGAAAAGAGAGGCCTTGAGAATGTTTTTCGAGCACTTTCTCAGGGCTTGGAAGTGAGGAGTGGGTGTGAAAGCATGATGAGAGAGAAAGAGAATTGGGGACCCTTTTCCCTTGAGAGGAGGGGTGAATTTATAGGCAAGAGCGGCGGGCCAGAAGTGCCTTTTCAGCTAAGCCAGCTTGTAACTGTGGCTCAAGTGGGTGTGGCCGACAGCTAACTGAGCCAGTCAGAACTTTTTCCAAAATGCCGTGCGGGTGACTTCATGACCTCGTGTGGCATAATGAATTTTGTGATGCCGTGCGGTGTAGAGCTGTCCTGCGCGGTATCTTCGGTACAGTTCAAGGCTTTTAGCTTGGGCTTTGAGCTTTGGGATGAATGAGTCCTTTATCCATGCTTGCAAAGGTATCATTTCCTTTATTTCATCATCGGGACATTCAAAGAACTTTCGAGGCCCGGATTGGGGTGTCTACAGTAGTCCCTCTTTAACAGAACTTGGATACCATTGATTGGTACGAGTCACATTTAAAGAATAGGCATCTCAATCCTTCGTTCAAAGGTCTTTGAACGGAGACGGAGAAAAAACGAAAATGCGAGTAAACCATGATGACGGTCGCACTCTTGGAGTTACCTACGTACCCTGTACGCAGGGATCAGACCAACGTAGTTCAATCGAGATAATGCAAATAAAACGAGTCCCAGAGGACAAATTGTAAAATCATGCAACCAACTTGGGAAGATTGAGTGCCTTTGGTGTCTAATGTTGTAAATAACTGTGCATGTGCGAGACGAGCCTTCAGGAGGCAAATTGAGACAAAATGAGCCTTCGGGAGGTAAATTGAAAAGAGCCTTCGGTAGGCGGATTGAGGCGAGACGAGCCTTTGAAGGGCGAAAATTCGAGACGAGCCTTCGGGAGGCGGATTGAGACGAGACGAGCCCTTGGAGGGCAAAAATTTGAGACGAGCGTTCGGGAGGCGGATTGAGACCAGACGAGCCCTTGGATGGCGAAAATTCGAGAAAAGCCTACGCGAGGCCGATTGAGACGAGACGAGCCCTTGGAGGGCAAAAATTCAAGATAAGCCTTCGGGAGGCTGATTGAGACGAGATGAGCCCTTGGAGGGCGAAAATTCGAGATAAGCCTTCGGGAGGCCGAAAATCATGGTGAGTCCTTGAGGACGATAGATTACGGCGAGTCCCGAAGGACGAAAATCCTTGCACGATATCCTAATGGATTCTGCTGCAAGACGGCTGGAATATTTGATTTCCAAGAGGATTTTGGTGGCTGGTTTGAACAATTTCTGAGAAAAAAGATTTTCTCATGCAGAGTCAAAATGCCATACGGCTCAGCATTACAGCGCGCGGTGTTTCAATTTCCCATGCAACTCTTCGATTTTCGAGAACAATCGGCTGGCTTAAGGGTACCCATTAATACAGGCGTGCCCTTTCATCAGCTTTAACGTCTTTATAAGGGAGGGTGGTGCATCATTCTAAGCACCACCATCAAAAATCTCTCATGTCTCTTCATATCTCTCTACACCCTTCGAGAACTCGAAGCTTTCAAGAATAGGAATGGCGGACAGTGATTTGTTGGCGCGCATGATCTCCGTTGAGGCCGAAATGGCCTTCTATCGCGAGGAGATTGAACAACTTAACACGCAGATTGCGAGGTTGATTTCGACTATCCACACCATCTGGCGCGCGGTGTCGAACCTTCAAGACGTCGCTTTTGACCAACTGGACGATAAGCATGACCCAGAGTATGCTCAGGAGCGTGGGTCTGATGATACCGCGGAGGATTCCGAAGGGAATCCGAATGGTTCGGATGATCGTTCGAATGGTGCGAACGACTCTTCCAGCGAGGGAAGTGACTGAAGATGGGGAAGAAGAAAAGAAAGGGGTAGTAGGACTCTCTTTTGGGTTTTTGCTTCTTCTTCTTCTTTTTTTTTTTTTGAATGAATGTAATGACGATCCCGGGATTCTCCCGGTTTTATGGAATGAAAAGTCCCCGTTTCTTGCATCCGTCTATATTTGCTTTCTGTTTTCGAAGAAACTTCAGCGAATCCAAACAAACTCGATCTCAAATGTCAAGAATTGTTCTCAAAATCCGAACTGTCGAAATAACCCAAAACGTCGCACGTAGCTTATGGAGGGGCGCACGGTATGACAATACAAAGAATTCTGCATGTTTGACTATTATGCCACACGCTTAAACCAAAACGCCGTGCGGCGCTATGAGCTACGAACCCGGTCCAAATTTAATTCTAGAAGAACCGGTTCGAAAGAAGGGGGTAAATACAGGTGAGGTGCACACTGTACGCCCCACCGTTCAAATTTCCCTCTCTTTCTCTCTCTCTGCTCTCTCTCTTTCTCTTGGCTTTCTCTCTCTCACTCTCTCTCGGCTTTCTCTCTCTCTCACATTCGATTATGGACGACATTGACATGCCCGGTGGTGATCAACCACCAAGGGTCGAGGTTACACCGCCTGCGTACCCTCCGGAGAGTGACGCGGTGATTGGGGATGTCCAGGAGTACATGGGGGACTCGGTTCCTGTAGCCACGGCAGAGGAGGTGGTGGCCTCGGCTTCTGCGGTGGGCGGCGACGGTGTTTGTAGTGAAGAGGATAGGGTGTTGGCCGGTTATGGCCAAAGCACAGAGAGTAAAGGTGCAATGGCACTGTGGGGTGAAATCGAGGCAACGGATCGATCGGAGGTCGCAGTTAGTTTAGAGAAGCGGGGTGCGGAGACCCACGGCGGTAGTGGTTCGGAGAGGGTAGCTGAGGAGACAGAGGCTTCCCTCGAGAGGGAGCCTCGGACTGACTTGGGGAAAGGCCCCATTGTCGAGGACGAGCCAATGGAGGAGGAAGAGACACTGGCGATGTTTGTATGTAGTGGTGCAGGCGCGGGGTCGTCGCGGCCCATAGGTGCATGAGACTTTCTGGAGACGGCATTCCTTGTGGACTTGGTGGAGACTCTGCGAGGGGTTCCTGGGCTAGCTGAGGCCTTACTTGAGTCCTGTGAGCAGGAGCTATCGGCTGAGCTTGAGATTGGTGCAACTGAAAAGCCACAGGTTGAGGAGGATGAGGTTTTGGTTCCTCGAAGGATTGTGGTGGATGAGGTGACTACGGTCCTTGGGTAGGACCGCCCTTTTGACGGGGCAGGTTACAGGCCTCTTCGGCACGTGGTGGTGCCTTCGCTTCTGGACGCCTACAGGCCGAAGAGGATCGCCTACGACGAGGCTTTGGTTATGAGGGACCTTCGGCAGCACCTGTCTTTGCGCTGAGATGAGGTATACTTTGACATTCATATCTTCAATGCAATGTATTATGCTTTTCAATTCCATGCTTTTGAATATCATGCCTATGCCTATTTATTGAATGCTATCAATTTGTTGTAACAGGCGATCACGATCTCGTGCTATGGGGGTGCGGCTGATGTGCCGAAGTTTTGGGAGAGACTTTCGGAGGCAGCAAGGGAGATGGTAAGGGTGGCAGGCTTCGGAGAGTTTGTTGGGGTATTAACACGGGCAAGCAATGATCGCCAAGTAGCGAGGGCACTTGCTGAGAGGTGGTGGGACACGACAAACTCGTTCCACTTCTCTTTCGGTGAGATGACGGTGACGCCTTTGGACTTCGCAGCGATCACCGGGCTGAAGGTCAAAGGTGACCCCATCCCTTACGACGTTGTGGCAAGGAGGGATCCGGAGCTCTAGAGGTGTCTCTTGAGATACCAGTTGAGGGCAGAAAAGGGGGATGTCGTGTATGCTCAGCTCTTGGAGTTCTGGATGGAGCCTCCGGTGGGGAGAGTTCAGGAGGAGCAGATGGCCCAGTGCTTTCTGCTGTACATGCTCGGCGCGTCCCAGTTTCCTAACAGGCGCAATCGAGTACACTTGTCCGTCCTGCCAGCACTGAAGGATATTGGGGAGATAGCTTGTTTTGACTGGGGAGGCGCAGCTTTAAGAACGTGCTACGCGTTCATGGGGTCTCTTTCCCCCGGAGCAGGGAAGAGCCTCGGCGGCTACTGGCGAGTCTGGGAGGTATGTTTCAAAACTTAGCTTTTCAGTATTGGTTAGCTTTCCATTCACGTACTTGTATTGTCTCATGCTAACTCTCGATGCCTTGATTTGCAGCTTTGAACGTACGAGGTACTAGACATGTACCCTACCACGACGTCGTGCCCTAGTGACGTGATACTTCCTCGGGCTCTTCGCTGGTCAAAGGAGTATCGAGGAGTAAAGAAGGGAAAGGGTGATTTGAACGCCTACCGACTGTACCTGGACGAGCTGCGTCTCGATCAGGTATCTAGAATTCCCTTTGATTTCTCCTGTTATGCCTTTTGTTAGCATACTGACATTTCAACTCTTCAATTGCAGGTGTACTGGCATATCTGGGACCAGTTTGAGGTTCCACACGTGCCCCGGAGTAGATAGGTGACGAGGGGGAGAGTGCTTTTGGAGTCCCCTTACGGCTGGCAGTGGTACTTGGGTGACCGGGTATCATGTCAATCACTGAGGCTGGACGCTTTCCGAGTTCCTGGACCACTCCCTTCCCTTGTGCAGCAGACTAGCGAGTATTCGCTAGAGGAGGTCGAGCGGTTTACTTAGCCGGATCCCGAATTGGAGTCATTCTTCCAGGCAGAGACTGACTACGCCACATACCGAGCTCAGTACTTGATGCAGAGCTTCGGGATACGTGCCGCTTAGGAGGCAACACAGCGAGCACGGGGTGGCATAGGTGGTAGAAGAGGTGGAGGAAGAAGAGGTGGAGATGGAGGAAGAGGAGGTGAGGGCTCCCGCAGTGGTGGTGGTGGTCAGAGCAGGGCTAGGTTGCCCACACTTTCTTGGACGGTGGACGTGGTGACCGCTCAGGGAGTCCCTGGCCTAGTGGAGGTCCCACGTCCTGCAGTTGAGCCTTCGGAGTCTTTTGCTCAGGTATATCGTGCTTTTGTCACTTTTGTATGCTTACTATTGGCACGATTTATTCTAATCAATCTTTGTATTGGATAGGTGACCTCGGAGTACGCGAGGGAAATGGCAGCGGCCATGATGGGCCTTGAGCAGCTTGTGTGACAATATGCCATGGACCATTCTCCTCCAGTACTGACTCGCGCGGGAGGGACGATGGTAAACCCTTGAATCCCAACTTTTACCTCTACTCTTATCACCTTTATGCAAATGCTATATGAATGTTGCTCTATTGCAGGCTAGAGGAGGGGCTGCTCGAAGACTACGCAGGAAGTCTGTTCGCATGCCTATGCAATAGGCTTTCTTTGCAGGCTCTCGGGAAGAGCGACCATCCAAGAGATAGCGACATTCTGGTGGTACTGAGGAAGAGCCTATTACCGTCCCAGATGAGACCAAGGAGCCTACGGACATCGACCTAGAGGATTCCTCGGGGAGTACTGTGCGCAGGGTCACCGGCACTCAGGAGGTTGCTAGCTCCGAGGCGGAGAAGGAGGTTTCCGAGGAGGACGAGGAGGAAGGTGAGGATGAGGACGAGGATTGAGTTTCCTCTTTTTGCTTTTTGCCTTTTTGCCTTTTGATGGAGCCTACGTGCTTCCTTTTGCAGGGTGCTTATTTTCCCTTGGTAGATAGGTTTTTGAGCATTCAGGCCTGCGTGCCTTATTCTGCTATGTACTTCGACTCATGGATGCACAAAGATTTTTATATGTAGAAATGGTTCTTTATTGCCTTTTTCGTTCAATTTCTTTTGTTGCTGTTGTATAAAGAAAATTGAGCAACCAAGACTATTACAGGAACGTGCCTTGGTCAGGCCTAGAACGATGTTCTTATAAGACCCCAACACGTGTCCCCTCTGTACCTCCAGGCCTTAGAGAAATTCGTCCTCCCGCGGAGGCATTTCCGTCGGATGGCTCGAATTTCCTCGGCAACACCTCCATCCCAAGCCACCAAGGCACAAGAAATTCCCCAATTCCCGCTAAAGCAAGGTCGTGACCCGCGGCGATCGTGCTTTCTTCGCGGGGCCCCTTCCGGACCCTGCCTCTAGGTCGAGACAGAACCCCGGGAACTTTTCAACGTAGTTTCCTTGTAATTACAAGGACCCCGCAACGCGTGGGTCTTTATCGCAGCTTTCCACTGCTGAAACTACTTCAAGGGTGCATTTTGATCTTCCCATGGGGCCAGGGGGGGTCCCGCGGTGACCTTCTTTTCTGCAGACAACTTCCGCGACGGGCATCCTTTTATTCTGCACCTGCATATTTTTTCATTGGGTAGTCAACTATTCCTCTTTGAATCAAGTTTGGTCAAGGCCTCCTTTCTGTGCGGGCCCTGTTGCCACGTGCTCACTAGTAATTGAAGGGTCAAATAGTCTCCCGTGGTTGCAGGTTAATAATTTTAACCGCACCTACAAAAGTAAAAATTACTATCCATCGAAAGTGGTCCAACACGTCACCACGCGCGCCTGGATCACTAAACAACAATAGTACTCACCATACCTACAAACCGTACCTCCAAAATGGCTGCTCTCAGAAAAAAATTAGCAGTGAAATAGCGGTTCTCTATACCTCCAAAAACTAGGAAATGCTTGTTTTAAGTCCCAAAATATGACTTGGGAAGACCAAAGCTTTTGCAACTTGTAGGTAATAATAATAGATCGTACTGTTTACGTAATTGAAGTGCCAATTAGGCCCCGTTCCGCAACTCCAAATAAGTACTTATTTTTTAAGAAGGCAATTTCAAGCTCAAAAATGACGAGTTTATTAAAATCTAAAAATATTCAATATGGATCTTATTTGAAAGATCTCATTGAGATCTTTAATACGGTACAAGAAAAATTGAAAAATTATTTTTCATTTGCATTATTTTTGAAAGTCTCAGTCTATTTGAAGGCTATTTAGGCCACAACAAAACTCAGTCCATTATTTTATAGTACTTATTTTTTATCATATATATATATATATATACACACACACGGGACCCTATATATATGACAAGCCCATATGATTAATCCTCCACCGTCCCCTTTGCTCAGATCACATCCATATATATCTCTCTCTCATGGATGCCAATCAATTTTCAGGCCAACAAACCCAGACTGTGCCAATTCCCGGTTTTGATCCTTCTCCTCGAAAACCCAAATGGAATAAGTATGCTTTTGGTTGTGCCATTTTAGCCTCCGTGACTTCCATCTTAATGGGTTACGGTAAGTTCATCACCTACTTAAATACTCTCTCCAAAACATACATGCTTCTTTCAACACTTCAACGATACTTTGTATTCATTATTAGGAATAAATCAGTTGAGTTGATTTATTTTATTTCATCCGTCCATTTTTAAGTGTTCTGTTTCGTAACTACAACTTATTAAAAAGACATCATCATTATACCTTTCGCATCAACTTTTTCCTCCACTTTCTCTACTTACCCATCATCATTACATTTTTACTCATTAACTTTTCAAAATGAAATATAATTTTAGGGACAAAATAGACAATGTATCAATTTTTACCCCTCTAACTTTACAAAATGGACACTTATTAAGAGATAGCCTAAAATAGAATACTGGACACTAAGTAAAGGACGTAGGGAGTAATATTTTAAACTTGATCTGTTTGTATTCATTTGTGTACATAGTATTGCTCTATATCCGATCCGAATCTAAGGGTGCGTCGAGGAATACTCACGTGCGTTGGATAGTTTCTGGACGCACCTATATCCGAATCTACCTTTTAAATTCATAAGGTTTTTTCTACAATACACAAGTACTCCCGTAGTACAAGGGTGCACTATAAAAGTGCGGTTCAACATCCCGACCGTTCATTCCTATAATCAATGATTGAACTTTCAAAAAGTATTCTACACCTACGTGTAAGATAAGTACTTTTTTATATCTGAACTATTAAAAATACTTTTGGACGACTGAAACGCAGAAGCTAGTGCACCCGGCACTCCAGGTCGCTGGAGCCGGAAAAAACTTACAAAATACTTACCCATGTAGCCAACAAAATTTTTCCTGATGCTTACGAAACACTTACACGAAAACGACATGCAGATGTTGGGGTGATGAGTGGGGCCGGACCCTTCATCCAGGACGATCTCAAAATCTCCGACGTCCAGCTGGAAATCGTCATGGGAATCATCGAGCTCTACTCCCTCCTCGGCGCTTACGCTGCCGGCCGGACCTCCGACTGGGTGGGCCGCCGGTACACGATCGTGATCGCGGCCGCAATCTTCTTCGTCGGAGCCCTCCTCATGGGCTTCGCCACCAACTACGCCTTCCTGATGGGGGACCGATTCGTCGCCGGCATCGGAGTCGGTTACGCCCTCCTTATTGCCCCGTTTACACGGCCGAGCTTTCCCCGGCCACCTCGCGTGGGTTTCTCACTTCTTTTCCTGAAGTATTCATCAACGCTGGTAAGTATACATCACGTGTTCTCTCACATCCTATACAACTAACTTTCCTCCCCTGTCCAGAGCTGGAGAAATTTTTGGGTGAAAATAAGGTACGGCTGACGTGTACCCGTGCAACATATATCCGAGCCGTCCAAATATAAAATCGACGGCTTAGATTGAAAGGTACGAACGAATTTGAAAAAAGGAAAAAGAAAAGTGAAAAGAGTGTTTCAATTCAAACTATCGTTGCATCGTTCTTGGATGGTTCAGACGTGCTGCACGGGTATCACGTGATAGCCGATTTGCAACTGAAAATTTCTCCCAGAGCTGGCCTGATTTTCGGGGTCTAAAGCGAATATTAAAAATATGCCTTTTTCTTGGAGTTCAATTTTGTTCACCCACCATTAAAAGTGGAAGAACGTTACCGACTATGTTCTCGGTTCTATTTCCATGAACAGAACGGTTCATACCTTAGAACTTGATATTTTTACTAACCTTGCAAAAAATCAACTCAATTAGATATCGATAACTGCTGGATTAAATACACAACTTGTAGTTAGATTCCTTCTAAACTAACCCAAATACAAATGACTTTTGATCACCTAACAATGGATCCATTTTACCCGGAGTACGTCTTGCATGCTAATTGGACCCTCTATTTTGTCTATTGAAATATTTGATTCTATATCTTATTGTCCATAATATTTCAATTTCTATATGCTCTAACCTTCCCGATCACAATTTTAGACCGAAGAGTAACTAAGAAAGCCTCCATGATAAGCAAGAAAAGATAGGGGACATAGAGTTCCCTGCCTAAGACCCGTTTTCCAAGAGGAAAGAAGCCTTTCATCAGAACATAAAACAAAGGGGTAGTGACACAAGCCCATTATTCTTTTTTGTACTTGTTAGCACTTTTACTGTTGGAAATAAGTGAATTGGAAATTGATTCCAGAATAAATCATTTGATTTGGTTGTAATTTACTTGTCATGCGGTGGATAAATAAATATGAAGTGATTAAATTGTTTGATTTGCCGCCAAATTTGGCCAAATCGGACCGTGTGTGGCAGCGGGTTCATTAGATTCTAAGGCTTAAAGTTTGTTGGGTACTTGTAGTAATTAATTAAATTAGTTACTTCATTTTTTAAAGCTTTTTGAATCAAATTTAGTGTTGGTTATAAACCAACATGTGGCAACTAAACCAATGGGTGCCAACACTTTATTTTCCTTGGCAACGTGCACCTTGGGAAATAGGGAAGTGTTGTGTTGGTTCAGCCAGAACAAGTTTGAACAGTGGTGTCTCTCCGGTCGAGATCACCCCGAACAGTTACGTCTTTTTTCTAACACCATTTCGAACAGTCACCATTCTTTTTCATTGGGGTGCCTACTTCTCTATAAATAGAACCCGTCTCCTCCCATTTCAGTAATAAAAAATCCTTGCATTCATAACATACATATTCTGAGAGAGGTCTGCACAGTTTTCTGATTCGCTCGTTGAACAGATTGTAGTGCTACTTCGGTTCTTCGAAAATCGGGTAATCCTGAGAGGCAAACGTTCAAGAGATCCAAGAGCACCGGTGTGCGGGACGAATTTGCTTTAAAGATATAGTATTCTCCATAAAAATACTAGCCTCGATTACTAGTTTTCGGACCCTTGAAATTGGTCCAGTAAGTTTCTAATCTTGTTTATTTTTTAGTGTGTAGCAAATTTCTGGTGATAAACGAATCCCGATTCCAACAGTCTTAAAGCAAATTCGATTTTTATTTCTGGAAATTTTTCAAAATATATTACGGGTTGATTTGCCAGTACGAGTTTAAGTCTCGGTTTGCATAGTTACAGTTTGGTACAATCTGTAATTGCTAAGATTTAAATCTCGTAATTGGTTTTCTCAGTCTGTGGACTTTTAGATTTCTTTAAATTGGAAGGTGTATTGACCCATAAGAAATTGGTTTCTAATTTGGCTTTATATACTCAACTTCTGGATTTTCAATCAGTAGGGTTATACCTTCTTTTAGCGGAAATTACAATCTGCGATAGTACTGTTGGGAAATAGGAGCCTCGCGCTTGACTCACAACGAACAAAAAACACTCAGGATCTTGGGATACTATCGTCACAGAAAACAAACCAGAGAAAAAACAGAAAAATAGAACGCACAAATATACGAGGTTCGGCAACTTGCCTACGTCCTCGGGAGCTAATCCAGTCCACTATGAACGAACGATTACAAGTCTTCTCCTTCCTCTCTGAGAAAAGTTTTCTCTTACACTTTCTCTCACAAGAAACCCTCTCTAAAAATTTTCTCTCTCTGTGTGCTCTCGCTCAAGAAATAATAAATAGAACAACTAATATTTATAGGCAAACACTAAGTGACAGCTAGACCCCTCCAACCGACTTGGGCCGCGGCCCATGGCCCATCCCGACTGCGAGCTTGGCTGCCACGCGCTACCTGTTGCAAGCCTGACCGCGCGCCTACCTGCTGCAGAATTCTCTGCGCTGATCGCGGACCATCTACTGCGGAAACCCTATGCGCAGGTCGCGGATCTCAGTTGCTGAATTCAGTTGCCGAAAGTTGTCTGCATCCCCAACAATCTCCCACTTGAAGATAACTGAAGCAAACCAATATCAACAACTTCAATCAATAGCGGACGTAGTGAACTTCACCCCTCCTGGTGCCACTCTGGGCCTCCAACTCCTCATGCGCGAAGACCAATTGAAATTGAGCACAACTTCAGTTTCTCGATGGTGACCGACTTTGTCAACATATCTGCCGGATTTTGGCTCCTCAAAATCTTCTCCAGTAACAGTTCCCCTTCTTCCAAAAGTGAGCAAATGAAATGGTACCTCAGATCGATATGCTTCGTTCTGGCATGAAACACTGGATTCTTCGCAAGGTGTATAACACTCTGGCTGTCACTAAAAAGAACACTGTTCTCCTGCTTCAAACCCAACTCACCCAGAAAAGCCTTAAACTAAATCATTTCCTTAGCGGCCTCCGTGACTGCTACATACTCAGCTTCTGTCGTGGACAAAGTTACCAACTTCTGCAGACGTGAGACCCAACTCACCGCTGTTGATCCCAAAGTGTAAACATAACCTGTGGTGCTTCGCCTTTTATCGTGATCACCCGCGAAATCTGCATCCACATATCCTGTCACCACCAAATCTGCTTTCCGAAAACACAACGATACATCTGCGGACCCGCAGAGGTACCTCAGTAACCATTTGACAGCTTCCTAATACTGCTTCCCTGGATTGCTTGCAAACCTGCTCACAACTCCCACTGCATGCGCAATGTCCGACCGCATGTAGACCATCGCGTGCATCAGACTATCAATGGCGGAGGCATATGGTACCTTGGCCAAGTGCTCCTTCTCAGCATCTGTCTTCGGAGACTGCATGTCAGAAAGTCTAAACTGACTTCCCAAAGGCGCACCAACTACCTTGGCGTTCTGCATATTGAACCTTTCCAGAACCCATTCAATATAGTCAGCTTGACTCAACTTCAAGACCCCTTGAGTTCTGACCCTGCTGATCCTCATCCCAAGTATCTGCTTCGCTACACCCAAATCTTTCATAGTGAACTCTGCTACCAACTGTTGCTTCAACTTGTTTATCTCGCGTAAACAAGACCCCGTTACAAGCATATCATCTACGTAGAGTAGTAAGATTATGTAGCTTGCCTTACATCGTTTAAGGTAGCAATAGTGATCCGCGTGGCACCTCATGTAGCTGCTGCGCCGCATGAAACTGTCAAATTTCTTGTACCACTGTCTGGGAGCCTGTTTCAACCCATATAGACTCTTCTTGAGTCTACAGACCATCTCTTCCTTGCCTTTCGCAATGAAGCCAACAGGTTGCTTCATGTAGATTTCTTCATCCAAGTCACCATGAAGAAACGCAGTTTTAACATCCAACTACTCAAGGTAGAGATTTTCAGCAGTCACCACACTCAATACCACTCTTATAGTCGTTAGCTTCACAATTGGGGAAAAAATCTCCGTGAAATCAACCCCTTCTTTCGATTGAAAGCCCTTTACAACCAATCTGGCCTTAAACCTCTTACTGTCGTCGCTCTCCTGCTTAATGTGGTATACCCACTTGTTCTATAGCGCCTTTTTCTCTGTGGGAAGCTTCGCCAACTCGCAAGTCACATTTGAGTGAATAGAATCCATCTTCGCTTGCATAGCATGTCCCCACTTCACAGCGTCACCAACCTATAAAGCCTTGTCATAGCAAAATGGTTCCCCGCTATCTGTCAAAAGCAAGTAATCCAGCGACGAAAGGTATTTTGGATTAGGTTTGGTTACCCTGGTTGATCTCCTTACCGCGGCAACCGGTGAGCTAGACCCTGTCTCTAGAACTGCCCCACACTCTGTCCGCGAGATTGCCTTTATTCGCGAGACTGCCTCATCCGTCCGATCAAATCCCAACTCATCCCCACTGCTTTTTGGAAGATCTTCCAAACTAAAGTACTCTGGTGACTCGCGATCCTCTTATGCGACCACCATCGCGGGACCCTTACGATCCTCAGTAGAACTCCTACTGCATTGTTTGCAATCCCTGTCCTTGTACAGCACCGACTCATTGAATATGACATCCCGACTTTTGATTATCTTTCGGTTTTTCTCATCCCAGAGACGATAACCAAACTCATCGCCGCCGTACCCAATGAACGTGCACTTCAATGACTTAGCATCTAGCTTGTCTTTGACTTTGTCACTGAGGTGGATATAAGCAGCACAACCGAAAACCTTCAAGTGTGAGAGATTTACCTCTTTACTACTCTAAACCTCCTTTGGTATCCCAAAGTTCAACAGAACTGATGGCCCATGGTTGATCAAGTATGCTGCTGTACTGATCGCGTCTGCCCAAAACTGCTAAGGCAACCCCGCGTGTATCCGCATGCTCAGCGCACGCTCTGTCAAAGTCCTGTTCATCCGCTCCGCGATGCCATTCTGCTATGGAATTCCTGGAAAAGTCTTCTCTAAACAGATCCCGAATAGAGCACATGCTCTCTTGTACTCTCCTAGTTCATACTTTCTCCCATTGTCTGACCTCAGACACTTCATCTTCAAGTCTGTCTCGTTCTCTACTCTGGCTTTCCACTTCATGAAAATTTCAGATACCTATGACTTGTGATTCATGAAGTAGACCCATACTTTTCTCGAGTGATCATCGATGAAAGTAACAAAGTACCTTAACCCGCCGAGAGAATGCACTGGTGCGGGACCCCATATGTCTGTATGAACAAGCTCCAGCTTGTTTAGCTTGCAAGGTCTACCACTTTTCTGGAAACTAACCCGCCTCTGCTTGCTGAAGATACAGTCTTCGCACATGTCGAAATCCACTAACTCAACTGGCAGCTTCCCTTGTGTCTGCAGAACCTTCATCCCCTTCTCGCTCATATGTCCCAACCTGTTGTGCCACAAACTTGAACTCACTTGGCTCTTTGGCCGCGGACCTTCCGCAAGCCTACCCTCATGCGGTACCACCCCCGCGAGACCCTTGAGCGGGACCACCCCTGCAAGTCCCTCCGCGATGGCAAGTGAATGACTCCCATGTGAAGTTAAATAGAGAGTACCTACTTTCTTTTCGCGCGCTACCACCATGGTACCGTTGGAGACCTTCCACGCGTCTCTTGTGAATGTCGAGGTATAGCCCGCTGCTCCCAGTTGCCCAACTGAAACAAGATCCCTCTTCAGCTACGGGATGTGTTTGAAATCCTTCAAACACCATTTAAACCCCTGCGTTTCAATCTGCACATCACCCATTCCCACTATACTACATGGCTCATCATCGCCCAAGTATACTTGCCCGAAATCGTCTGCTACATAGTTCTTCAGAACCCCCTTGCTAGCAATCGCGTGGAATGAGGTGCCCGAGCCAACCACCCATGACTCCGCGATACTGTCCATCGAAAGAATAGGGCCTCCTGCTCACCATTATTCTTCTTTGAAGCCTTGCAGACTAAAGACATGTACCTGCCTGGCCACAGTTCCAGCATTCACCTTTAATATCGCGTACTTGTGTTTTACCACGGGACTTCTTGACATGCGACTTCGACCGGCTCTTGTTCTAGTTCTGACCACCCCTGGTCTGGCCTCTGCCTCTCTGCTCAAAACTTAGAGCTGAAACTGAACCGCTAGTGCTTGTTGCTCCCTCGAGTGATTTCCTTCTAACTTCCTCAGTCAGAATCAAACTGACTATATCATTCAGTTTGAGTTTCTCCTTCCCAGCAAAGTTACTCACCGCGGTAACTGTACCCTGCTAGTTCTCTGGCAACTGAGACAGGATCAACAAGGCTTGAACCTCGTCGTCGAATTCAATACCAACAGAGATCAACTGATCCACTATTGTATTGAACTCATTGAGATGCTTCATAAACGTTCATAAACGAACCTCCTTCAGGCATCTCAAAGTTGAACAACTTCTTCATTAAGTGCACCTTGTTTGCCGCGGGTTCATACATCTCCGAGAGCGCGTCCATCAGGTCGAACGCGGTTTTTTCTTTCAGTATATTGTGCGCAAATAACTTCGAGAGTGATAACCGGATCAGACCCATCACCTTCTGGTCAAGAACATCCCATTCTGCGTCGTCTCCCCTTCTTTTTTCTTTCCTTCATCTTTACCCAACAGTGGCCGGTAAAGAACTTTTTGATACAGATAGTCCTCTATCGGCATCTTCCAAAAAGCAAAGTCCAATCCATCGAACTTCTCAATCTTCGATTTCCCTTCTTCTGAATCCATAGCTCCCTCAAAAATCCGGACTGCCTAAAAGTTTCAATTGAAAATTTGTTGAACACCCTTACCGCAACTGCGACTCTGATACCAGTTGTTGGGAAATCAGAGCCTCGCGCTCGACTCACAACGAACAAAAAACACTCAGCATCTTGGGATACTATCGTCACAGAAAACAAACCAGAGAAAAGGAAGAGAAAGAACAGAAAAATAGAACACACATATATACGAGATTCGGCAACTTGCCTACATTCCCGGGAGCCACACCAGTCCACTATGAACGAAAGAAAATGAAAGATTACAAGTCTTCTCCTTCCTCTTTGAGAAAAGTTTTCTCTTGCACTTTTTCTCACTAGAAACCCTCTCTAGAAATTTTCTCTCTCTCTCTCTCTCTCTCTCTCTCTCTATGCTCTCGCTCAAGAAATAATGAATATAGCAACTAATATTTATAGGCAAACCTTAAGTGACAGCTGGACCCCTCCAACCGACTTGGGCCGCGGCCCACAGCCCATCCTGACCGCGAGCTTGCCTGTCGCGAACCTGACCGCGTGCCTACTTGCCGCGAAACTCTCTGCACTTGACGTGGACCATCTACCGCGGAAACCCTCTGCCCGGGTCACAGATCTCAGTTGCCGAACTCAGTTGTTGAAAGTTGTCTGCATCTCCAACAAGTACTCAGTGATTCGGTGATTTGTTTACTGTATGTTGGTAACAACAGTGGGTTTGAATTGTGGATTCCTATTTATTTGTTTTATTACTGTAGTAGTTTTGTTCCTTAGACTATAGTAGGCTATTGACGTTTAGTCTGTTTTTGGTTTGATTTCATACTAATATTCACATTAGTGAGTGTTGGCTTTTTGTCTTTTGTATCACTTTTTTGGTTTAGGAAAAAGTTTTACATTCTGTTCTTATAGTATATGTTATAAACAGTACGTTTTGTGTATTCGGTTAATACATTCAGTTTTGATTACTTATTTAATTGTGTATTCGAAATATAAATGACTACTGAAACTGTGAAAGAAAGTGGGAAAACTTCTGAGTCTAACCCTCTCGTAACCCCTACTGCTGTTGTGGTTCCGATTCCCGCTGTGGTGCCTGTGAACCATGCAAAGAAGCCTAGGAAATGCTTTGTGTGTGACAAGCAATGACATAAGGTTACTGATTGCCAAAGCGAGCAAGGTAATCAGAACAAGAAACCAGCGTAGGCAAATATGACTGAGATGGAGATTGAGACTCTCTCTGATGGGGTTGATGACTTGAACCTATTGGTTATGGTTTTAGAAGTTAACTTGGTGGGTTCTAATCCCAAGGAGTGGTGGTTGGATACTGGCGCCACTCGCCATGTGTGTGCAGACAAGAAGATGTTCACCACCTATCAACCGGTGGATTCTGGCGAATAACTCTTCATGGGAAATTCGTCGAATTCCAAGGTTGAAGGACAAGGGAAAGTGCTGCTCCAGATGACTTTTGAAAAGGTGCTCACTCTGAATGATGTGATGCATGTGCCAGAAATTCATAAGAATCTGATATTTGGCTCGCTCTTGATCAAGAATGGCTTTCGTATGGTTTCGAAGCCGATAAGGTTGTGCTGACTAAAAATGGGGTTTATGTTGGTAGGGGCTACATGTGTAATGGGCTATTCAAAATAAATGTACTGACTAAGGTTCCGGCCTCTCCGAGTATCAATGAGATAAACACTTCTTCTGGTTATATCCTTGAGTTTTTTGAATTGTGGCATGGTAGATTAGGTCATGTAAATTATGGCACTTTGCGCCATTTAATTAACTTGGATTGTCTGCCTAAATTTGATATAAACTCGGATCATAAGTGTGAAATATGTGTGGAGACTAAAATGGCAAGGAATTCTTTTCACAAAGTTCAAAGAAGTACAGAACCTCTTGCTTTAATCCATTCAGATTTGTGCGATTTGAAAGTTGTTCAAACAAGAGGAGGTCATAAGTACTTTGTTACTTTTATTGACGATTGGACAAGATATTGTTATGTGTACTTGCTTAAGAGCAAGGACGAAGCCTTAGAAAAGTTTATCCACTACAAAAGTGAAGTGGAGAATCAACTTGGCAAAACGATCAAAGCAATTAGAAGTGATCGAAAGGGTGGATATAAAGCACCTTATGGTAAATTTTGTGCCCAACATGGGATCATTCACCAAACGACTGCTCCTTACTCACCGCAATCTAACAGAGTTGCTGAACGAAAGAACAGAACTCTGAAAGAGATGATGAATGCCATGTTGATAAGTTCAGGATTACCGAGGAACATATGGGGAGACGCGATTCTCTCTGCTAACTATATTCTGAACAGGATCCCTCATAAGAAATCCAATGTGATACCGTATGAATTATGGAAAGGTCATAAGCCTACCTATAAATTCTTACGAATGTGGGGGTGTTTGGCTAAGTTAGCGGTTCCTGGTCCTAAGAGAGTTAAGATAGGACCAAAAACCGTTGATTGTGCGTTCATCGATTATGCTGACAATAGCAGTGCACATCGGTTCCTTATGTATAAGTCAGCAAATTCAGAAATCCATGCTAATACAACTATGGAATCCAGGAATGCTACATTCTTTGAACATGTATTTCCATGGAGAAATACACATGTGCCCAGGTCAGTTCAAGAAACTGAAGATATGGAAATTGAGGAAGACTGAATTCAAGAGGAAAAGGTTGATGATGAAGAGCCTTGACGTAGTAAGAGGGCTAGGACATCAAAATACTTTGCTCCAGATTTTTTGTCATATATGTTAGAAGCTGAACCTCAAAGCTTTAAGGAAGCAATGTTATCTCCTGAGGCTCCTTTATGGAAAGAAACCATTAGCAGTGAGATAGAATCCATTCTGCAAAATCACATGTGGGAACTTGTAGATCTCCCACAAGGTTGCAAACCTTTAGGATACAAGTGGATATATAAAAGAAAGATGCAAACAAATGGATCAATTGACAAGTACAAGGCGAGACTTGTGGTCAAAGGATACAGACAAAAGGAAGGTCTCGATTACTTTGACACTTACTCACCTGTTACGCGTATAACATCCATTCAAATGTTAATTGCCTTTGCAGCTCTAAACAATCTCGAGATACATCAAATGGATGTTAAAACGACTTTCTTAAATGGTGATCTCAATGAAGAGATCTACACGGAACAACCAGAAGGGTTTAAGATTCCAGGACAAGAGAAGAAAGTGTGCAAGCTTGTAAATTCTTTGTATGGTTTAAAGCAAGCACCCAACAATGGCACGAGAAGTTTGACAATGTCATGATTTCAAATGGTTTCAAAATCAATGAATGTGACAAATGTGTGTATGTCAAGAGTATTGACAAAGGTTATGTCATTATTTGTCTTTATGTAGATGATATGCTCATTATTGGGAGTGATAATGATATCATTAAATCTACAAAGAGAATATTGAACTGTAAGTTTGATATGAAAGATTTTGGTATAACAGACGTGATTCTAGGAATCAAGATTACTAGAACGTCCGAGGGAATTGTCTTGTCTCAAAAGCATTATATTGAGAAAATACTTGAGAGGTTCAATAACTATGACGATTCTATATCCAAAACACCAGTCGACTTAACATTGCATTTGTACAATATATATAGGTGAGAGTGTACACCAATTGGAATATTCGCGGATTATAGGCAGTCTAATGTGCTTAATGATTTGTACAAGATCAGACATAGCATATTCAGTTATCAAATTGAGTAGGTATACCAGTAATCTAGGGAAGGATCATTGGATGGCAATAATCAGGGTACTTAGATATCTAAGGTTTACCAAAGATTATGGATTGCACTATACTCGGTATCCAGCGGTACTAGAAGGATATAGTGATGCGAACTGGATATCCAACACCAATAACTCAAAATCCACAAGTGGATATGTGTTTACATTAGGTGGTGCAGTTGTGTGACAGCCTGCTTGCCGCTTTGGGGGGGGGGGCAAGTCACAATTTATAAGGAATGATCCATCCTACTTGTACAAGGCCTTTTAAAGTCGTGAGGGTGGGCCAAAGAACGTAGGGACTTCACAGTAAAGCGTGCTCATCCTGGGGTAGTCTAGGGATGGGTGACCCTACTGGGAAGTCTACGGTCTTTGGGTGTCTAAAGTGGACAATATTATACAAAGATGGATGGGATCGTCGTGGGCACGTGGCCGCACCGGCTCGGGGGCCCGCATAGGGGGGCATGCGCGGGGCGGGGCGTGACAGGTGGTATCAGAGCTCAACCCTGGGCAAAGTGGTGAGTAGGATGCGCTCTACTACCACGGCCCCCAGGGAAGGGTTGCTGGGCACTGTGTAACGAGGATGTTACACCTCTAAGGGGGGTAGATTGTGACAGCCTACTAGTCAGTTGAGGGGGGGCAAGTCACAATTTATAAGGAATGATCCATCCTGCTTGTACAAGGCCTTTTAAAGTCGTGAGGGTGGGCCAAAGAACGTAGGGACTTCACAGTAAAGCGTGCTCATCCTGGGGTAGTCCAGGGATGGGTGACCCTACTGGGAAGTCTACGGTCTTTGGGTGTCTAAAGTGGACAATATTATACAAAGATGGATGGGATCGTCGTGGGCACGTGGCCGCACCGGCTCGGGGGCCCGCATAGGGGGGCATGCGCGGGGCAGGGCGTGACAGGTGGTATCAGAGCTCAACCCTGGGCAAAGTGGTGAGTAGGATGCGCTCTACTACCACGGCCCCCAGGGAAGGGTTGCTGGGCACTGTGTAACGAGGATGTTACACCTCTAAGGGGGGTAGATTGTGACAGCCTACTAGTCGGTTGAGGGGGGGCAAGTCACAATTTATAAGGAATGATCCATCTTACTTGTACAAGGCCTTTTAAAGCCCTGAGGGTGGGCCAAAGAACGTAGAGACTTCACAGTTAAGCGTGCTCATCTTGGGGTAGTCCAGGGATGGGTGACCCTACTTGGAAGTCTACGGTGTTTGGGCGTCTAAAGCGGACAATATTGTACAAAGATGGATGGGATCGTCGTGGGCACGTGGCCGCACCGGCTCGGGCCCGCATAGGGCGCCGTGTGCCAGGCGGGGTGTGACAAGTTGTGGCTTGGAAGTCCTTCAAACAGACGTGCATTGCTCGGTTCATGATGGAATCAGAGTTCATAGCTTTGGATAAAGCTAGTGAAGAAGCTGAGTTGGTTAGTAATTTTTTGGAAGATATACCAAATTGGTCTAAACCTGTGCCAGTTGTCTGCATACATTGTGATAGTCAATCAGCAATCGGCAGGGCACATAATAATATGTATAACGGTAAGTCTCGACATATACATCATAGACATAATACTGTTAGGCAACTACTCTCGAATGGAATTATCACTATTGGCTATGTAAAGTCAAAGGATAATATTGTGGATCCACTAACCAAAGGATTATCAAGAGAGTCAGTTGTTCGTTCATCAAGGGGAATGGGGCTAAAGCCTACAAATTAAAGGTCTCTATAACGGCAACCCAACCTAGCTGACTGGAGATCCCAAGATCTAGGTTCAATGGGACAACCAAGTTGTATGAGAGTTAGGAGTATCACTGAGGAGATATCTCTCCAACTCATTCCTATGGTGAAACAGTGATGCCTGTAGTGTTTTAGGTGAAACTTTGCTTTTAATGATTCTTATACTGTAGAAATTCCAAGTGGGGTATAGCAGCATACTCCTAATAAGAATCACCTATGTGAGTGCAAAGTGGGTCGCTTCTATGAGAATTTTAAGGCTAAATTCTCTAAAACACTCTCTGAAACCAGGCGATGTTCCAGAGCCAAAGTGGACAAAACCTTAAGAACCAAACTGTGTTTGGAAAGATCCCGTTGACTACTGGTATCTTGGTTTAAACAAACGGTTGAACAATTTAAGACATCACGTTCACTGGCTAGCTAGTAAATCCGATAGTAACTCACAAGGAGACATTCAAACCCAAAAGCTACCTTACTCTATACAGGTGATTTTCAATTGAACTCTCGTCATTTGCATATTGCTGCACATCGTGTTTATCAATTTCATTCATGTGGGGGATTGTTGGAAATAAGTGAATTAGAAATTGACTCCAGAATAAACCATTTGATTTGGTTGTAATTTATTTGTCCTGCGATGGATAAATAAATATGGAGTGATTGAAACTGTTTGATTTGCCACCTAACCAGGCCGTGTGTGGCAGCGGGTTCATTAGATTCTAAGGCTTAAAGTTTGTTGGGTACTTGTAGTAATTAATTAAATTAGTTACTTCATTTTTTTAAAGCTTTTTGAATCAAATTTAGTGTTGGTTATAAACCAACATGTGGCAACTAAACCAATGGGTGCCAACACTTCATTTTCCTTGGCAATGTGCGCCTTGGGAAATAGGAAAGTATTGTGTTGGTTCGTCCAGAACAAGTTCGAACAGTGGTGTCTCTCTGGTCGAGACCATTTCGAACAGTTGCGTCTTTTTCCTAATACCATTCCGAAAAATCACTGATCCTTTTCGTTGGGGTGCCTACTTCTCTATAAATAGAACCCATCTCCTTCTATTTCAGTAACAAAAAATCCTTGCATTCATAACATATATATTCTGAGAGAGTTCCGCACAGTTTCCTGCTTCGCCCATTGAACAGATTGCAGTACTACTTCCGTTCTTCGAAAATCGGGTAATCCTGGGAGGCAAACGTTCAAGAGACCCAAGAGCACCAGTGTGGGGGACGAATTTACTTTAAGGATATAGTATTCTCCATAAAAATACTAGCCTCGATGGCCAATTTCCGGATGCCTGAAATTGGTCCAGTAAGTTTCTAATCTTGTTTATTTGTTGGTGTGTAGCAAATTTCCAGTGAAAAACGAATCTCGGTTCCAACACTTACTACATTCTTTCAAATTTCTCTTTAATATTCCCTCCATTCCGTCTCATAATGTTTGTTCGGTCCGCAAAACGATAACTAAAAAATAATGCATTTCTTCAAAAAAAAATTAATTTTTTTTTCTGTATATTTAAAGAACTCATCGATATCTAGTGAATTGTTGAAAAAAATTAAAGTTTTTGTTGCGACAATTGAGTATTATTTTTACGTCCTTATTTTACAAATCAGACAAACATTATGGGACGGAGAGAGTATCTAACCAAAAAAAGTGTTAGCATTCTTGTTACTTGTTACTTGTTAGCACTCTTTTCCTTTCCCAACCCCACATTATTCTCTTAGTAACATTGTTTAGTGGTTTAAGGTATTTTGCTTGGATACGTATCAAACTATGCATTCTCGAAGCTTCCGCTAAACCTAGGATGGCGATTCATGCTCGGAATCGGAGCCATTCCGTCCGTCTTCTTGGCAATAGGGGTCCTCGCCATGCCCGAGTCACCCCGGTGGCTCGTTCTTCAGGGTCGACTTGGGGACGCGAAGCGAGTTTTGGACAAGACTTGCGATTCAGAAGAGGAGGCTCAGCTTCGGCTCGCCGATATAAAGGAAGCCGCCGGAATCCCCGAGGAGTGCAACGACGACGTCGTTCAAGTGCCGAAGCGCAGCCGCGGCGAAGGAGTCTGGAAGGAGCTGTTTCTCCATCCGACCCCAACCGTGAAGCATATTTTGATAGCCGGAGTGGGAATTCATTTTTTCCAACAAACATCTGGCATAGACGCCGTCGTTTTGTATAGCCCCAAAATATTCGAGAAAGCAGGTATTTTAAATTTTCGGAACAGTTTTCTTTTTGTAGACACCAATTCAAAAATTACTTTTTAGCTTATGAATATTAAGATATATCTTTCATATTAATTGTGCTTATGTTTTTCAGGTCACTTTTCCCTTTTCTCCTGTTTTTTAAAAAAACATTCTTTAATACTATAATCCTTCAAAATTATCTTATATCACTGTGGAAGAGGATCCTCGTTAATTGATGAAAATAAATTTGAGTGTCCAATTAGCCCAGTTGTGTGTCCTTTCAAGGCTCCGTATGATGACCCAATCCATTTCCGATTTACAGCTTGTCAATAATATTAACCACGTCAAAAATCAGGTTAATCGGACACCAGTTGGTTCGAAATGGTGAAATGGAATTTACAAAAGAATTTCATACGAGTTTTCGGCTGTTCACAGATTTTTCAGATTTATATGTTCATAAATTGATACACATGGTACGTAGCTAGTGGTAGTGGAATGACATGAATCAGTTCAGCTCAATTGTTGTTTCACTAACAAGAAAATCCGACAAATTACTCGCCACAGTGGCCGTAGGATTTACGAAGACCGTATTCATTCTCGTCGCCACGTTCTTACTAGATCGGATCGGGCGAAGGCCGTTGCTGTTAAGCAGCGTTGGGGGGATGATCGTGTCCCTCGCGACTCTAGGCACATGTTTGACAATCATAGATCACTCGAAGAAGAAAGTTATATGGGCTCTTGCTCTGGCCATCGCATCGGTGCTATCGTTCGTGGCATCGTTCTCAATGGGGCTGGGCCCCATAGCGTGGGTCTACACCTCGGAGATCTTCCCATTGAGGCTGCGCGCCCAGGGAACGAGCATGGGAACGGTTATGAACCGTCTGATGAGTCATATCATATCGATAAGTTTCCTCTCTCTTTCCAAGGCCATCACAATCGGTGGGGCTTTCTTTCTCTTCATGGGAGTGGCAATTGTGAGTTGGGTTTTCTTCTACACTCTGCTCCCAGAAACACAAGGGAGAACCCTCGAGGAAATGCAGGTCTTGTTCGGTACGTTCTTCAAGTGGAGGTCGACAATGCGAGAATTGGAGAAGAACAAGCATGTTAGTAACGAAGACTGTACCGGTAACAATGGTGGTCAAGTTCAGTTGGGCACTACCAATGGCTAGAGGAGTTTTCCGAGGGATAGTTTCGGTAACGCATGTGTTTTCCTTCTTACGCGATTGACGATCGGCATAGACTAGTATCTACTTCCATAGATAGTACTTGTTTCCCAGTTTGAAAAGAAAAAAATAGATAGTCTACACCCTTCCCGTTTATTTTTTACCAATCCTTCCACTGCTCTCAATATCGCCGGATCATTGATTGTCAAGACGGACGGTGAAATATTGATCGGTGAATTTTGAGTAGTAAAACCGAGTAGTGGGTTTAGCTCCACTAAAGAAAAAAAATATGGAAAAAGGAAATAGAATTTCAGTGATATTTATTATTTACCTCAGAAAAAAAGTTATTGATGTAAGAGGGGAAAAGAATTAGTAGATGATGGAGAAAAGAATGAAAATGTTACTTTTTCCTTGTTTGATAAATTGATGTTGTTCATTGTGCCGATATTTGAGAAGTGATTTTCGAATGATGATGGTGTAAAAGACTTTTGAAACCTGAGTATTAGTAGTTGGGAAGCGATACGATGGTTAGTAGCTTGTTTTGAACTCGTAGGTTTGATTTCCACCATTCGAGAGAAAAAAAAAGAAAGATTTAAGGGTCATTGAAGGTTTGTCTAGACGTTTCCTTGAAGGATTCGGGATTAGCAAAGAGCACAGAAGTTGTTCGGGACTTCTGATAATAAGAAAATGAGAATAAGATAATCCGCATTAGACTCAGCAAATTTTGGACCAGATTACATCTAAAAAGTCACTTTTCTATTTTAGCTACTCACTAAGAGTACACTGCATCAGACACTTTATTCTAACTTTATTATATTAAACCACTCTTTCTTTATACTTTACTTTTCAATTTAAAGTTTTTTTTTATTTTTTTATCATTATTTAATGATGAACAACTGTTCACAAGCAATCTCAAAAAATTAAATGCTCTATTTTTTAATTCGTTTGAACCGATGTGAACATCTTATTGTTTTATTATATTATTCTAAAGGGTCATAACTAATTTTTGTCTATAGGGCTTTTATAATTAAGTATATGCTCTTTATTTGGGATTCTATAGAGCAAAAACTTGATTACGAGAACCATAGAGACAAATATTAATTATGACCCTTTAAAATAAAATGATCAGAAAAATAAGATTTTCTCATCGGTTTAAGCAGATTGAAAATTGGACTACTTAATTTTTTTAGACTCTTTACATATATATTAAAAAATATGGTTAAAAAATTAAATGCTACAATTTTTATTCTATTTGAACCGGTGCCAAGATCTTATGTTTCTGATCATATTATTCTAAAGAATTATAATTAATTTTTGTCTATAGGAATCTCATAATTAAGTATATAAATTTTATTTAGGACTTTGTAGAGCAGAAACTTGATTATGAAAGACTTAGAGACAAAAACTAATTATGACCTTTTAGAATAATATAGATCAAAAAAATAAGATATTCACACCGTTCAAAAGGATTGAAAATTAGGGCACTTAATTTTTTAAACACATTTTTTAATATATAAAAAGTCAAAAAAATTAAGTGCTCCAACTTTTAATACGATTGAACCGGTGCGAAAATCTTATTTTTTATTATTTTATCCTAAATGGTCATAATTAGTATTTGTTCCTAGGACACTCATAATCAAGTTTTTGCTCCACATGATCCCATAATCATTTTAAACTAAAGCTCTCACATCATTTTAATAGTAAAAAATATTGAATAGATGGATGAATAGTGCCTCGTTGGATCAAACGAGGCACTGTAGAAAAACTATAACATTTGCAAAGTAGCGACAAATCAATTGGGGCCGATGGAGGGGATTTTTTTTGAGTTTTTCTCTTTATTATGGCATTGAATGAGAAGTAGAGAGAGATGTAGATGCTCTAAGGTATTACAGGTAAGGATAATATGGTTAGTACTTGCCCCAAATTGTTGGGGAGGGCAGTGACTTTCTGGTACAATTGTTGAGTGTAATGGGTGGGTGTAGGATTACAACATGTCTTCTTTTATTAAAATGTTTATTTATAGAGCCTACAAATTTAAAAAACATATCTACCGGTAAAGTCATTACCCTCCCAAATAACTTGCTGGAAGTTTTATCCATTTTATACAGTAGACTCCTTTCATATAGTGGACTAAAGAGCATCCTTTTATTTAGAGAAAAAAGTCTACAATACACACTTTTTAAAAGGGTGTACCATATACATCTATTTTATGGTTCATTTATAACATTTTAGTGTGTTTCGTAACTTTTGTTCTAGAATTCACAACCTCTCAGCAGTACGATTCATAACATTTTCATTATAATTCATAACATTTTGGTGTATCTCGTAACCCTTATACGATTTGTAACTTTTTAGTAATTTGGTTCGTACAATTTTCTTTATAATTCATAACATTTTGAGGATGCATATAATACACACCCAAATAAAATATGTGTATTATAGTTTTTCCCTTTCCTTTATTGTGAAGTTCGCAGGGATCAAAATTTGGGTATATGATTGCTTGTTGGAAAAATGCAACAAGGACATTAAGCCAGATGGGTTTCATTGTGTCGATAGTATTTAGCCAGGATTTGTAGCTAGAATGTTTAGTAGATGTTTAATAACTTATTGTGGCAGGATACTATTCAAGCTCTTGGAGTACCGTCATGTGGTGCTTCAGAAGCCTCTATTACCACACATTAATGTAAGGTCCATGCACTTTTGTCCTGGTCCTGCATGAAAGTGTGGTGATGGAGTCCTTTCGAGCATCACGTGACGATGCTTCAATGGAGGCTCTAGAATTTTTTAAAAGGGTTTTCAAGAAAATGCAAAAACTATTCAAGCTCTATAACCATAACAATACAAAGTAAACAAAAAAATCGGATACTCCTATTAATTTCAACGGTCCGACGAAAAAACCTCAAAATAGTCAAAATAAATAAGAGATTACAGTTGTCCCGATGAGTTTCTATATTTTGAAATCGTTGCATAATAACCTCAAAATAGTCAAAATACATCTTTTTCACTAAATGTAATCAATTAATCAGTCATTCATTCACTCAACTCAAAGGGGAAGCCAAGGAAGCTACTGTTTTGAGCCCCCAAAATGCCCAAAAATAAGGGCCCCAAAATGTTATGATCTCTTGTGTGTTAGGCCCAGCAAAAAAGGTCTTCCTGTACATAAACAAGGTCCAGGTCAGACCTCCAAGGCCCAGCAAAATCTTTTCTTTCGGGCATTTAAGCTGTTGCAGAAGCCATGGCTCCATTAATGCGAGGACAAAACGCAGGTATCATCTCCATCCTCATCTTCCTCTGTTTCCCACAAGAAACTAGCATATGCCGCGTGAACTTGGCTGAAACAAAGAGAGGAGAGAGAAGTTAGAAGACGTCACTTGTTTTTCGTTTCCGGGTTTTAGTTTTTCGTACTTCCCATTACACAATCGTTGGAAAGTACAAAGAACGCTTACTCGTGGGTGGGTGTAGGATGAGGGACGGAGGGAAAAGGGGGCACGTGACCCCATTCGAAACTAAAATAATTATATTATATTTTCGTATATTTAGCATAATTATGAAATTAAGTGTGCTACTACACATACGCACTTGCATATATCTCGAAAATATACATATATAATCATTTTTATGTTTCAATTTCGTCATATAGGGCATTTATACTTGTTAATTTCTAAACTATTTGTCTATTTAGATCGATTATTTTTTAATTGTACGTATTTCTAACTATCTAAGAGCAATATTTGAAAATAATATCATTAATAAACTATATCGATTATTCTAAAACTTGTCAATGTCATGTAAAACAGACTCTCAAATTTTGTCTGAGATTTTGTACTCATTTTTACATAATTTAAGCGGAAGTATGCGTTGTATATTTTTGTAGTTTGTAATGCATGCCTTAATTGTATATGATGTTATTGTGGTTAACTAGAAAAATAAATTTTCACCACTATGATTGACAAGGTGCCCCCACTAAACAACATTCTTGAATCCATCCCTGTGTAGGATTACAAACATGTTCATCTTTCGTAATCGAATAAAATTGTTCTTGTAGGCTCATGGCTGCATATCATTTTGGAGAGAAAAAAACTACTCCGTATGAGATTGGATGTGAGGATTGTAGCTTCAATGTATCCTTTAAATGAATCATGAAACTAACATGTTGTTAACTTTATAGGATTGAAAGCTCGTAAATCACATAAGACTTACACGATTGAAGCGTAGCGGAATTAAGATGCTTCAAGCTTTTCACGATCTACAAACTGAGGCCTGCTCTACAAGCACCGATTACGTACATGAACACCGTCTTCTCTTCACGCCGGGTAGAGGAGACTACTAGAGTCTGCTTTTAATACCCACACTGTAAATCCTAGGGTTCTTAGATGGAAACCCAAGAGAGAAGATATTTCACAAGATAATATTTTCTAGAGGAGAAGGAGAGATCATAGAATTATTACTCTTTGTTATTGTTTGTATCTCCAAATATCTGCAGGACTATATTTATAGATTCAAGTCCAAGAGTTCAAAGTCTCCTAATAGATATAGGTTATCTATTATCTTTGAACTCTCCTAACAGATGGAGATTAGGAGTCCTGTCTCATCCTTCTAACCAACTCAATCACATAACCCATGTGGACGACCCATGTGGGTTGGGTCCGATCCGAACCGACCCAAAATTCTAACATTTCCCACCCGTACACATTGGGCATTATGAAAATATCTCATCCATGCCAATCTTTTCAATTCTCTCTTCATACAGGAAATGTGGCGTGCGACCGACTAGAAAGAAACAAGCTAAATAGGAGTACCATATTAAGCTTCCATCATACTAACATGGCACATCACTTCAAAGATCTCGTCATTTCCCTAGACAAATCTAGCCACATTGAATCAAGCATCTCCAATCCCTCTTGAGTCCCAGCTCAGAGCTATGCTCAACACCCTTGCATTGGTGTGCTTCAAATTTCAAAATTATTTTTCATTTTGATATAAAATATAATAACTTGTGCCAGCACAAAGCACAACCAACCGAATAAACGAATGTAATACGAGAAAGTCTTCATCGAGCCCTCATGTCTATCCATGTTAACCTTGTTGCTTTCCCAATCATGCTCCATGGGTGATGGGCGCGTAAATGCTCACATACGCGCCCCTTAATTTATCATTGCTAAGTCTTTTTAATAATGTTACTCGGAATTTAATGCTTAATTATTGTGTTGTAGGTATTCGGAGAATTTGATAAAAAAAAATATGCAAAATTGAAATATTAAATGGTGTTCGAAGTTGGGCCGTTGGAATTCAATCAAGTGGGAGGTCTGGACTGTAATCGGGTAATGATTCGCAAGTCAAATTGGCGGAGGTTTGGCTGAGTGAAAATAAAGAATTGAACTTATATGTATATTTAGATGGGTCCAGTGGTTAAAACGAAACAATGGGCCAAGAAGGAAAAAAGGGGAGTCTGGTGGAAGTAAAAGAAGAAAAAAGAAAATAGGTTTCTTTGATGTGAACAATCAGCAACTTATAAAAGGAGAAAAGAAGGGTTTTGCAGGACATCTCTTTTTTACGCTGTCAGAGGACGGAACAAACGAGGGCGGCCAAGATCTGATTTCCCATTGACGAACCAAAAGGTTAATCAGATTTTTTAGGGAATTTGGGGAGTACCTTGGGGGCCCACTGGTGATTGATAAAAGGAAAAAAAAGGTTTTTGCAGGACATCTCTTTTTTACGCTGTTAGAGGACGGAACAAACGAGGGCGGCCAAGATCTGATTTCCCACTGACGAAACAGAAAAAAATTGCGAACAAGAAAAGTTTCGACTGAAGGGAACAAAGAACGGGGACTGCATGACTTTGGTTCCGAATATTGGTTACTTTTCTTCTGCTTTTTTCTTTTCAAGTTCTTATAATTTTGTTCAAGTATTCACAGTTCGGTAACTCGTATCGATTTCTGTTCTTCATTAAAGTTATTTGTTTGTGTTTGTTTAGTATTGATCTCTCGTTTATTTTTCATCTCACGTAATAAAAAGCATAATTAATTCTAAGGTTTATTTTGCTTTTTGTTTAATAATGTATGAGTAGTCATATAGGTAGGGTCACGGGATGATTAGCACACCGTGGCTAGTTTGGACACTGCTCCTTTTATCAAACAATGAAAGAATGATTTTAGATTGGAAAATACTTCCCGCGGACAAACCCGGGCATCGTCGGAGCCCATGTGAACGGGAGAATGGGGGTCCAAAACTAATTCTCCGCTGCGCATGAGTATACGGCGACCATAGGGTCTCGCATCTTGCGGGGTATCTTTTTCAATCTAAAATTAAACGTTTTTAAGAACTCCAAACAGAGCAGGTTAATCCGGACTAGTTTCAAGTGCTATGAACCCTACGACTGTACCTTCCTTTTATTTATTTGAAAGAATACATCAATTTGTTAGTTTTTATTAATCTCAACCAAATCGACAAAGGGTGGCTACCTAAGAGCCCGTTGAAATTAGTAACAACCCGAGGTTCCACAGCACACACTTTACCGTCCTTAGTCGATTCGACTCCGGTCTTACCGGATATTGTGCTACATCGGTCTCAGCCCTGCGCTTGGGGCAACCCATTATTTTAGGTCCAGGAAATTGTCAATCATTTTTGGCGCCGTTGCCGGGGATGGTAACGTGTGTTAAAGAATACGGGTAGCTTTTGCGTACCACTCTCTTCACTAAGAAGTGGACCCGGCTCCTAGCGATAGGGTTACCCATCATTGACTTGGGTTTTGGGCACAATATCTGTATACTTGTTCTTTTATTTCTTGTTAATTTTTAAAATCGAAAAAAAAAAGAAATTGAAAAAAAAAATTAGCATTATGGTCTGGTATAGCCACCTGGTCAAAGCTATGTATGTAGTACTTAGGAGGTTGGGTCTGACGAAGGGCAAACATTATTTTGCCCTGTTGTTTTAAGTCATTCTCGGACACTTGAATTCTCACCTAGCCTTGAAATATTTTCTCTTACCTGATGTTATAACCCAAATTGAAGTCCTATTTGATCCTATGGGCAATGGGCTGTAAGTTGATGGATAGAGAGAATTTTCAATACTTGGCATTCCGTTCATGAGATCGTGTGTCCAATATAAAGAGCTTTCTTTTCGTGTCATTGTGTGCAGAGTATTTTGCTTTCATTTACATAACGTCTGCCCGCACATATTAAGAGTAATATGCACCTTGTTTGGAGTAATTTCATTTGTTGAGTGCATAACACGGTGACATTTGAAGTCAAGACTCGGTCCAGAGAGAACTTTTGGTTATTTTTCACTTGTAACCGAAGCCCTTGATCACACACACTGAGTATAGGTGCCGTGACTCATTTTTCGGACTTGATAGTATCTAGAACTGCTTATGCCCATTATCTCTTTGCGATGACTTCATATTCTTTGCTTCAGATATCATTGAGTTGTTTTACAGGTTTTCGGGTTTTGTGTGAAAAGAATTCACAGTGTTTGTGGGTGTTCATTGCTGTAAACCCTCACGAGACTCCACTCATCCTCTAGGGATCACCCAGGGGTTTAAAAGGCTTGTTGCACGAGCTAAGTGCAATCGTGAGTCCTACGAAAGTGGCGTAGTTAGAATTTTTCTTCTTTATTTTCTTTGCTCGAGACTAGCAAAGTGTAAATTGGGGGGTGTGATGGGCACGTAAATGCTCACATACGCGCCCCTTAATTTATCATTGCTAAGTCTTTTTAATATTGTTACTCGGAATTTAATGCTTAATTATTGTGTTGTAGGTATTCGGAGAATTTGATACAAAAATATGCAAAATTGAAATATTAAATGGTGTTCGAAGTTGGGCCGTTGGAATTCAATCAAGTGGGAGGTTTGGACTGTAATCGGGTAATGATTCGCAAGTCAAATTGGCGGAGGTTTGGTTGAGTGAAAATAAAGAATTGAACTTATATATATATATATATTTAGATTGGCCCAGTGGTTAAAACGAAACAGTGGGCCAAGAAGGAAAAAAGGGGAGTCTGCTGGAAGTAAAAGAAGAAAAAAGAAAATAGGTTTCTTTGATGTGAACAATCAGCAACTTATAAAAGGAGAAAAGAAGGGTTTTGCAGGACATCTCTTTTTTACGCTGTCAGAGGACGGAACAAACGAGGACGGCCAAGATTTGATTTCCCACTGACGAAACAGAAAAAAATTGCGAACAAGAAAAGTTTCGACTGAAGGGAACAAAGAACGGGGACTGCATGACTTTGGTTCCGAATATTGGTTACTTTTCTTCTGCGTTTTTCTTTTCAAGTTCTTATAATTTTGTTCAAGTATTCACAGTTCGGTAACTCGTATCGATTTATGTTCTTCATTAAAGTTATTTGTTTGTGTTTGTTTAGTATTGATCTCTCGTTTATTTTTCATCTCACGTAATAAAAAGCATGATTAATTCTAAGGTTTATTTTGCTTTTTGTTTAATAATGTGTGAGTAGTCATATAGGTAGGGTCGCGGGGTTATTAGCACACCGTGGCTAGTTTGGACACTGCTCCTTTTATCAAACAATGAAAGAATGATTTTAGATTGGAAAATACTTCCCGCGGACGAACCCGGGCATCGTCGGAGCCCATGTGAACGGGGGAATGGGGGTCCAAAACTCATTCTCCGCTGCGCATGAGTATACGGCGACCATAGGGTCTCATATCTTGCGGGGTATCTTTTTCAATCTAAAATTAAATGTTTTTAAGAACTCCAAACAAAGCAGGTTAATCCGGACTAGTTACAAGTGCTATGAACCCTACGACTGTACTTTCCTTTTATTTATTTGAAAGAATACATCAATTTGTTAGTTTTTATTAATCTCAACCAAATCGACAAAGGGTGGCTACCTAAGAGCCCATTTAAATTAGTAACAACCCGAGGTTCCACAACACACACTTCACCGTCCTTAGTGGATTCGACTCCGGTCTTACCGGATATTGTGCTACATCGGTCTCAACCCTACGCTTGGGGCAACCCATTATTTTAGGTCCAGGAAATCGTCAAGCATTTTTGGCGCCGTTGCCGGGGATGGTAACGTGTGTTAAAGAATACGGGTAGCTTTTGCGTACCACTCTCTTCACTAAGAAGTGGACCCGGCTCCTAGCGATAGGGGTACCCATCATTGACTTAGGTTTTGGGCACAATATCTGTATACTTATTCTTTTATTTCTTGTTAAGTTTTAAAATCGAAAAAAAAAAGAAATTGAAAAAAAAAATTAGCATTATGGTCTGGTATAGCCACCTGGTCAAAGCTATGTATGTAGTACTTAGGAGGTTGGGTCTGACGCCAGGCGCGTAGTTAGTAGCAAGAATTCTGTCTGAACCATCTGACTTTAATGTCCAAACTCTGTGGAGATTGCTTCACAAACGGAGTGCTGGGTAAGGAATCTGGCAGCCCCAGAGGGAGTGAGAGCCTATTAGATGATGGTACCACTTCTCAAGATATCGTTGAATCCTATGCATACTGTCCTTCCAACAAATAGGGAAACACAGTCTTTGGCCAGAGAGAAAAGTAGTACCCGTGTCTTTCGCGTGAAGAAAATGGATGGTTTAATTTTGTGTCTTTCATTTTATTTCTTGCTTTGTTTATTTCTTTTAGTTATTTTTCTTACTCTCTTGGAGGCTAACATTTTGCAGGTTGTTTGATCCAAGTTGGGGGGTCTCCCTCTCTCTAGTTCACTCTGCTTAGCCCCTATTTTTCGAGATGATATCTATCATCTCTTTATGTTTATGTCCTATCTTTATTTTTCATACTTTCAATGTGGACATTGCATAGTTCAAGTTGGGGGGAGGGATCACTTTGTTCTTCATTTAAAAAAATTTAAAAATGGTGGAAATTTTTGCATGAGACTTGAAGGCTGTTGAGATTAGCTCGTGATTGATTGAGTTTGAGATATGATAGTCATTCTTTTAATATTGTGGTGGCATTGTAGTTCTTTTTGCTAGCTTGTCGCGAAGAATTGGTCATGGCATTTATTTTTAGCACATTTGCATTTCACGTCTGTTTGGGCTTTGGTTGTTTGTGAACTGTGACTTGATTATTCTCGATGGCTAGTTTAGTGGAGACTTATACCCATGTGAGTTTAGAAACTTATCTTTTCTTGGAGTGATGTCAAATAAACTCTTGTTGTCACAAAAGAGCAAATTCGTTGTTGATCTCATTATTTTTGTTGTTGTCAAGTGTTGAGAATATTTTGAATTACCTACTTGTCTCTTGAATTTGAAAAGTTGCATGGTTGTAATGCCCCTTGGAGAAGATTATAGGCCATCTTTGATATCTTGAGCCAGTTCGTTTCTTTCTTTTCATACATTTATCCATTATGAGCCCATTTGAGCCTCATGCATACAGCCTTTTTCTTGTTGAGCTCCACCATCTATATTGTGTCTTGAGAAGGCTTAGTAATTATGTGGAGGTGAATTATTTAGAAGAGAGAGGGTAAACGTTGTATGAATTGAGCTTTGATTGTTGGTGATCTTTCCCATTCAAAAAAAGAGGAAAAAAAAAATAGTAAAAAGCAAAGATACCAATTTATTGTGAAAAGGAGAAACACTTGTTCCTAATGTGGGATTGTATTAAAGGTAGGAAGAGAAATGTGGCGAAGTTGAAAAGAGAAAAAGAAAAAAAGTAAGAAAGGGCACACATTATTTTGCCCTGTTGTTTTAAGTCATTCTCGGACACTAGAATTCTCACCTAGCCTTGAAATATTTTCCCTTACCTGATGTTATAACCCAAATTGAAGTCCTATTTGATCCTATGGGCAATGGGCTGTAAATTGATGGATAGAGAGAATTTTCAATACTTGGCATTCCGTTCATGAGATCGTGTGTCCAATATAAAGAGCTTTCTTTTCGTGTCATTGTGTGCAGAGTATTTTGCTTTCATTTACATAACGTCTGCCCGCACATATTAAGAGTAATATGCACCTTGTTTGGAGTAATTTCATTTGTTGAGTGCATAACACGGTGACATTTGAAGTCAAGACTCGGTCCAGAAAGAACTTTTGGTTATTTTTCACTTGTAACCGAAGCCCTTGATCACACACGCTGAGTATAGGTGCCGTGACTCATTTTTCGGACTTGATAGTATCTAGAACTGCTTATGCCCATTATCTCTTTGCGATGACTTCATATTCTTTGCTTCAGATATCATTGAGCTGTTTTACAGGTTTTCGGGTTTTGTGTGAAAAGAATTCACAGTGTTTGTGGGTGTTCATTGCTGTAAACCCTCACGAGACTCCACTCGTCCTCTAGGGATCACCCAGGGGTTTAAAAGGCTTGTTGCACGAGCTAAGTGCAATCGTGAGTCCTACGAAAGTGGCGTAGTTAGAATTTGTCTTCTTTATTTTCTTTGCTCGAGACTAGCAAAGTGTAAATTGGGGGGTGTGATGGGCGCGTAAATTCTCACATACGCGCCCCTTAATTTATCATTGCTAAGTCTTTTTAATATTGTTACTCGGAATTTAATGCTTAATTATTGTGTTGTAGGTATTCGGAGAATTTGATACAAAAATATGCAAAATTGAAATATTAAATGGTGTTCGAAGTTGGGCCATTGGAATTCAATCAAGTGGGAGGTCTGGACTGTAATCGGGTAATGATTCGCAAGTCAAATTGGCGGAGGTTTGGTTGAGTGAAAATAAAGAATTGAACTTATATGTATATTTAGATGGGCCCAGTGGTTAAAACGAAACAGTGGGCCAAGAAGGAAAAAAGGGGAGTCTACTGGAAGTAAAAGAAGAAAAAAGAAAATAGGTTTCTTTAATGTGAACAATCAGCAACTTATAAAGGGAGAAAAGAAGGGTTTTGCAGGACATCTCTTTTTTACGCTGTCAGAGGACGGAACAAACGAGGGCGGCCAAGATCTGATTTCCCACTGACGAACCAAAAGGTTAATCAAATTTTTTAGGGAATTTGGGGAGTACCTTAGGGGCCCACTGGTGATTGATAAAAGGAGAAAAGAAGGGTTTTGCAGGACATCTCTTTTTTACGCTTCAGAGGACAGAACAAACGAGGGTGGCCAAGATCTGATTTCCCACTGACGAAACAGAAAAAAATTGCGAACAAGAAAAGTTTCGACTGAAGGGAACAAAGAACGGGGACTGCATGACTTTGGTTCCGAATATTGGTTACTTTTCTTCTGCGTTTTTCTTTTCAAGTTCTTATAATTTTGTTCAAGTATTCACAGTTCGGTAACTCGTATCGATTTCTGTTCTTCATTAAAGTTATTTGTCTGTGTTTGTTTAGTATTGATCTCTCGTTTATTTTTCATCTCACGTAATAAAAAGCATGATTAATTCTAAGGTTTATTTTGCTTTTTGTTTAATAATGTGTGAGTAGTCATATAGGTAGGTTCGCGGGGTGATTAGCACACCGTGGCTAGTTTGGACACTGCTCCTTTTATCAAACAATGAAAGAATGATTTTAGATTGGAAAATACTTCCCGCGGACGAACCCGGGCATCGTCGGAGCCCATGTGAACGGGGGAATGGGGGTCCAAAACTCATTCTCCGCTGCGCATGGGTATACGGCGACCATAGGGTCTCGCATCTTGCGGGGTATCTTTTTCAATCTAAAATTAAACGTTTTTAAGAACTCCAAACAGAGCAGGTTAATCCGGACTAGTTATAAGTGCTATGAACCCTACGACTGTACCTTCCTTTTATTTATTTGAAAGAATACATCAATTTGTTAGTTTTTATTAATCTCAACCAAATCGACAAAGGGTGGCTACCTAAGAGCCCGTTTAAATTAGTAACAACCCGAGGTTCCATAGCACACACTTCACCGTCCTTAGTGGATTCGACTCCGGTCTTACCGGATATTGTGCTACATCGGTCTCAGCCCTACGCTTGGGGCAACCCATTATTTTAGGTCCAGGAAATCGTCAAGCAATGGGACCCTGACATTTCGTAGCCTTAGGTAGTCAAGCTAGAGTAGTAACACAAAGTCTCTACTTCATGACATAGTCTCAAGTCAAGTAAGGGCAATGAGTGGTCATATAAATGACTCTTAGAGCTCATACAGTGATAGGAGAGGGATCCACTCTATCACTCCTCTAAGTATGGTCGACTACAGCACATGTGACATGATTCACATGCTACGGTGGAGTAATCCATAAAGATTGTGTCACTCCCAAAAAATACTGTACAAACATAAGTACAGTTGCTACTAAAAGCACCTTACTCGAGACTCTCAAATTTGTCGCATGCACTACTCCCTATCTAGGTCTCCATCTGGCTCAAGCAAAAAGCTACACAGTCTCTGTGTTCGGTCAAGTGACCTCATCTTGGTCCAACCAAGGCGACAATACTCTAAACTCAGCATCATATAAAGAGTATAATTATGTCTCATCTCGCTCGCCCATAAGCACTGAGGTAGGTTACCGTGGGAGATGGTCAACCCTATGCCTTTTGACACACAATTGTAAGTGCATAATAATTTTAATGCAACATGATTTTTATTATCACAATCAACTAAAATATAAAAACCAGTGCAACAATAAATATCTGAAGGTGTCTCAATAAAGCATAAACAACTTAAATCCTACGAAGTCCCAAACTACTAACATGGCTTTGAAAGAGATCCCTCGTTGTAGGTTTAGTTAAGGGATCAACAACCATACTTGTTGTGGATATATGCTTTAGGACCACCTCTCCTTGCGCAACCATATCTCGAATGTAGTGAAAACAAATATCAATGTGTTTAGATTTTTCATGATATTTGAGATCCTTAGCATAAGTAAGAGCTGTCGTACTATCACAATATAGAGTGATAGGCCAACTAGATCTAGGCCTTGTGTCAAGGCATTGCAAGAATCTTCGCAACCAAACAGCCTTTTAAACCTATTTATTGCCAATAGTCTTGCACCCAAGCAAAAGATCAACCAACTCTCAGACCTGATATTTGCCCATAGAACTAAACGCATCCTCCATAGCATCTAGTCATTTCTTACAAGCATGTGAAGACAAAGCCTCATTATACGAACTAGGCTGATCTTCCTCTTGAGGAGCACACATAACGATTCCCTTTCAATCTCACAATGACGACGATGAATACTTTCACGATGGCTCCTATGTGGCGGAGGATCTTGCGAATCAATAGTCTAGTGGAGTACTCCCACTAGGAGGCAAGCTACTCCCACTGTTCTCGACGACCATAGGATGCGAATTTAAACTCCCACGCTCGCTGAGAACAGGTGTAACTTCCTTTGATTCACACATCTCATAAAGATTAAGATCTCCCCTCACATCTTCTTTGCTTGGAAACTCATGTTCAATGAAATTCATATCTCCGAACTCATCAATCTCAGTCAATCTACCATTAGGTTGTTCGCATATCATAACATAATGCGCACACCTGATGAACCACAGGTTCTCAAATGGTCAAGGACTGACGTCCTACCTGCCCATAACTCATATGGTGTAGAAGAGGCTGATTTACTTAGTACACGGTTAAGGATGTAGGCCGCACTTAATAAAACATCTCCCCAAAACCTAATTAGAAGATTAGTATGTGCCATCATCTACCTAACCATATCTAACAGTGTACGATTTCTTCTTTTTGCAACACCATTTTGTTGCAAAGTACCTAATCTTGTTAACTGCCATTGGATACCTTTACTTTCACAGAGCCTTTTAAATAGCTTAGATAAGTATTCGCATCCGCGATCTGTCCGCAGAACTTTTAGGGTTCTTTCTTTTTGATTCTCAACTTCTTTAACAAATCGAATGAAGCAGTCCATTGTTTCTGATTTATGAGTGATCAAATAGACATATCAATATCGCGAAATGTTCGAATGTACTAGCTCTAGTGGATTTGTAGTTCTTACTACCTTACTGAATGGTTTTCTTATAGCTTTTCCTACCATGCAAGACTCACATATTGGTAGGTTGACTTTAATGAGTTGGCCTAAAGAGCCTTCTCAAGCTAACCTAGTCATCCTTTCTTGGCCAATATGACCAAACCTGGCATGCCATTTCACAGAACAAGAAACAACGTCATCATCATGAAAAACCATAAATGCCTTATTATTTAAACCATCTAAATCCAAAACATAGAAACCACCAGAAATAGATCCACGCCCAAACGACTTATTATCTAAGCAGATTAAAAAACCATCTCTGCTGAAATTAAAGGAAAATCCTAACTCAACTAAAACTACAACTGTTATCAAGTTACGTCAAACTCCAAGTGCATAAAGTACATCATAGAGAATAAGTGTATGACCACTTTGCACTTCAGCTAATAAGAGCTAACTCCTAGCAAATCCTCGGCTGAACTATTACCCATAAATACACTCTAGCTGCCAGCAGGAATCCGGCGATACTTGATAAATTCTCCTCGTTCTTGTGCTACATGTTTTGTTGCTCCTATGCCAACAATCCAATTAGGATCAGTATGAGCAACCAATACATTAGAGCAATCTATACGAGAAATAGGGTACGATGGTACCTTTTTCGGCTCAGTGCAATCACGAGCGAAGTGTCCAATCTTCTGACAGTTGTAGCAAGTGACTTTGGATTCATGCTTCTTGCCTCTGCAGTGCTTAACACGTTCTTTTGGTGCATTATCTCTAGTTTCTCCATTCTTAGCCTCGCCACCTTGCCTTTTGCGCTTAGACCCAATTGTCCTGCGCTGGCCATATTCTACCATGAGAACCTCATTGCCTTGCTTTGCATCTTGGCGCTCGGTTTCAAGCTCAAGATGACACTTCAAATCATTAAAGGTTTTAACCATTTCATTGTGTGTCATTATGAGCTTGAAATGGTCCCATGTCTCAATAGGCAGAGAGACCTAAGCACAAATGAGAATCTGCTGCTCATTAGTCAGAATGTTACCGGTAGTCCTAAGGTTGGGTATCATAGCCGACAAAACCCGTAAATGTTGGGGATTCATTTTATAACTGTCAAACTTCAATGTTAACGCGCGCAACCTAGTTGTCGTTGTGCCACCAAAAGCAATTTTCAACTGGTTCCAAATTTCTTGGGCAGTAGCGCAGTTTTCAAACTCGCTAATGAGATCATTGTGCATGCTGGCTAACATAGTAAAGCGCGCACAATGGTCTTTCTTGACCCAATTTTGATAAGTTTTCATGTTTCGGTGGTCTTGAGCAGTGGTCCCCTCTTCGGGGACAGTCATGATATTGGTCAAGGTTTCAAGTACTTCTTGCTCATTCAGGAGATACTAGATTTTCTTGTGCCACATGTCATAGTTTTTTCCATCCAATTTCTCCCCCTTAACAAGATAAGCAATAATAGTCTTCGAGGCCATTTCACTACATTTATTTGCGCATTGGAAATATTTAGCACGTTACAAGAATTTTATCTTAAAACCCTATTAAGCAAATGATGATTTTAACCATGAATAGAGATCGAAAATCTACAAAGCTCGTAGTCATCACTCCAACACATGGTGTAAATCATCATTTCTTAATTGATTTTTAGACAAATTTTCCAATGAATCAATATACTAGTAAGAGGATGCGACTAGTTATTTTAAGTCCCTAATTAATATTTTATACAAGAATGGGAGGCAAAAATATTATACAAACATAAGTGCAAAAATTCACCCCCTTACAAATAAAAAACAAATGAGGGTGTTGCACTTATTCCAAATAATAAATTTGTCTCCGGTCTCTATCATCAATGAGAGCCCATCTCCAAACGCATACAAATATATTACCCTTCAATTGACCATCCTTGCCAACATACAACAACACATAATGGGTAAAGGCATAGATGGTTCCACCACACTCTCCCTCTAAGAAGATGGGTAAAGTCCGATTACTAAGGGTACAATTGTTTGTGCCGTAACGCAGCAATAAACAATCAGTACATAATGAATATGAAAAAATATACAATTTGTTCATAATAATCGCAACGTATCCAAACGCAACAGTCACAAAACAATTAAAAAGAATTATTGGAAGGTTGGAGCCCGGCTAGCACAGCCCCAGTGTGCATTGAATTTTTTATTTATTGACTCGAAATCTGATGATATTTTTTAAAACGGAGCAGCATCAAATATATCAAAGTTGGTGCAGTGCAGTACTGGTCGCAAGTTCAATCCCTGCGCCTCTCACTAAAAACACCTTTTTTAAAAATTGTTGATCAAGTGAAGCCGCACGCTATCAAGCCGCTGAGCCTTGACAGAGCCGCACAATCAAGCCAAGCTGATCCGCGAACTGCATCACACTCTTTTGTTACTGTTCCAGATTTCCAGAAAATCGCACATAAAACTCTAAATTTCAAATGGCCATATATTTTTTGTTTTAACTCCAAATTTGACGAATCTTATATCGATGTGAAGCTTAGGAAAACAGAATCCTATCAGATAATTTTCATCGACAAAAAAAAAAAACAAAACTTTAACAAAGGTCAGATTAGGCACAAAGCAAGGCCATTAATAAAAAATAATTATTTTTGTGACGAGGATTGTTACGAACATATTATATGGTGCACATTATATGCGAGAGCGAGCCCTAATAGTTCTGATACCAATGTTAACTTTATAGGATTGAAAGCTCGTAAATCACATAAAACTTACACGATTGAAGCGCAACAGAATTCTTCAAGCTTTTCACAATTGACGAACTAAGGCCCGCTCTACAAGCACCGATTACGTACACGAACACCGTCTTCTCTTCACGCCGGGTTGAGGAGACTACTAGAGTCTGCTCCTAATATCCACACTGCAAATCCTAGGGTTCTTAGATTGAAATCCTAGAGAGAGAAGATATTTCATAGGAGAATATTTTCTAGAGGAGAAGGAGAGATCAAGGAACTCTAACTCTTTGTTATTGTGTGTATCTCCAAATATCTGCAGGACTATATTTATAGATTCTAGTCCAAGGGTTCAAAGTCTCCTAATAGATATAGGTGATCTATTATCTTTGAACTCTCCTAACAGATAGAGATTAGGAGTCCTGTCTTATCTTTCTAACCAACTCAATTACATAACCCATGTGGACGACCCATATGGGTTCGGTCCGATCCGAATCGATCCATTTTTCTAACACATGTATTATCATGAAATATTTCTTCAAATCAATCATGAAAATTGGGTCTAAACAATCTAATTGGATGTTTCTTCAAATCTGCCATAGATAGGATGTTTAGGTTTTCAAGACCACCTTCACTGTCAAGAGAAATAGATTCAAGAAAATATAAAAAACACATGCACATACAAAATACATATATATATATATGGATACCGAAATCCATAAAGATGCCGAACTAGACAAAGACAGGGCCGACATGGAGTAGCTGGTATAGCAGCAGCTGTAAGTAGGAAGTGGAAAGAAAAATTTATCCAATGCTCATCATGGTGGTGCATTTTAAGAAAAATTATTCGGCACTTTGCGCTTCTTTTTATTTCACCAAAAATGTGACTTGTAGAATGGATTCACCAAGTTTGAAACCTAGAACCTTGTGTCTTTAGCCAATGTAATTTTGCCACTTGAACTACACCAACACTTATCCTTAATTGCTCCAAGTTTATAACTTATTCTTTCTCTCCAGATTTCTATTTATTAAGCAACCTTATTTTGACACATGCAAACATAAAATTAACTACTAAAAAAAAAGTTTATTAGAATATAAAACAGGTCTAACAAAATACTAATTTAAGGGATGTAAGAACATCTCCAATGTTGGCCCATTTTAAGATCCAAGTTTAAAATTTGGGCAAAACCCTTAAAAATTCATCTCCAATCATGATCCAAATCCTTCCCCATTTTTTGTTTTACCCATTTCTTTGCTCAAATATGAGACAAAGAAAGTCTCCGCCCATTTTTCTCCCCATTTTCCAACAACTCTTTTCTACTTTCCAACGGCTCTTTCTCCGGTAATAAAGCCTTTCGTCCGTGTTTGAACAAACTCCATTCAACCAACCGTTTAAGCTCCTTTATTTTCATTTGAACAAACTCCATTCAACGAAGAAAATCTTTTATTACCCACTCTTCCACATTCCCATATCTCTCTAAATAGGTCGCATTCAGAATCCTCGTATATCTGGTATCATTTGTTTGAGGGAGATGGAATCAGGAGGGAAATGTTCTCTCCAATATAAATCTGGTAAGAGTTTGTCTTGGATAAGACAAAATTGAGAGGGGAATTTGTTTGCAAAAAAGTGAAAAATGAGAGGGAAATAAAATAGGAGGAGATGTTGGTGAAAAAAACGAGGGAAACCAAAATGGAGAAAAATACTCTTGACAGTATAAAAAACTCAATATACTTGGGTAAGAGATCATTTTACCATTGGAGTGAGCTTGACCCAAAATGAATTTTTACCCAAATTTTGATCCAGATTTGGATAAAAAAATTGAGTCAAGGCTAGAGATGCTCTAATATACTCTAAAACGTGTATATCAGCCGTTCTGGTCTTCTTCTTCCTTGATCGACAATGACTATGTTGTTCTTGGAGTGCACTTGTTCAACTAGCTTCTGAAGTTTGATATTCTTATCATTAGGATTTGTATGTATTTATGTTTTGAAATGGAAAGTGATGTGTTCTTGGATATGGGTTACTCGATCTCTCTCCTGATTTCTGCATGTAGTTTTTTTTTTCTTACCAAAATCGACAACTCAACCGAACCCGACAACTCCAACCTGATCAGTGGTTTGGTTGGTCTCAGGGGCACATTTCAAAAATTCGACTAAAGTCGGGTCGGGTCCAACCTGACACGAACCCAACAAAACCCTACCGTGGCGGCTTCTTGGTAGATTCCACGGGGTTTTGGCTGTGTAGGCTAAACAGCGGCGTAGATCTCTACTTGTGGAATCTGGTGGTTATGGTTTTGTGGTTTGGTAAGGTTGTGCTGGTGGTGGTGGACGCCTGAGCTTCGGTTGTCGGCGACAGGCGGCAGAGGCTTTTTTTTTGTAGTGGGGCTAGGTTAGGAAGTGGTGTCTTGGGCTGGGCTCAGTTCTTTTGGACTGGGCTTGGCCCATGTATTGAGTTGAATTTTTTTTTTATTTGGGCTTTTAGGTCTCTTGCTTTTTCTGTGCTGATTATGTATGATTCGGGTTTTTAAACCCATAGAGTGTTGGGCTTCGGCGTCTTGAAGTGGGCTTTGTCCCATATGGGTGTCCTTTGATTGGTTTCTTGCCAATCATAGGGATTGGGCAAATTTGTCCGCTTGAACATAATGCTGTTTCCTAACTTCTATTAGTCTTATACTCCCTCCGTCCCTTTTTAAATGTCATGTTTCGTAACTCCAACTTATTAAAAAGACATCATCATTACACCTTTTACATCAACTTTTTCCTCCACTTTCCCTACTTACCCATCATCATTACACTTTTACTCACTAACTTTTTAAAAAAAATCTACTTTTAGGGACAAAATAGACAATACACTAACTTTTACCTCCCTAACTTTACAAAATGGACACTTAATATGGGACAGCCCAAAATGGAATACTGGACACACAAAAAGGGACGGAGGGAGTAACAATTTCAAGATTTTTTTGCCGTTCAAACAAAACCCGACCGTGGACAACCCTACTCTATATTATCCCACAAGAGTGATCATATGTGTTTCATTTTTTAACTGTAGACCAATTTCTTATTGTAAAAATTGAAGGTAAATTTTTTGATGGAACAATGTTTTTGTATACTTACTGGACTACCAAAAAGACAACAGATAAGGTTATCTTCTTTTTATCAGCAACAAATAAGGTTATGTTCTTTTTTTTCATCAGCAACAAATAAGGTTATTTGTGTGAACTCTGAATTTTGTATAATATCAATAAAACCAACAGATATAGGTATCTATCCAAATCTATACTTTGTATTATCCCAAAAGACTCACAGAGATAAGGTAATTTATGTGAAATTTGTACTTTGTACAAGCGTAATAAACTCAACAAATATGGTTATTCGTCCAAATCAACATATGTGTTTCACTTTTTTTTGACTTTAATTAGGCTGATTATTTGTTGTAAAAAAAGTGGAGGAATTTTTTTTTTTTTTTTTTGTATAGGAAACGAAATAGGAGGTAAAATTCATTTTGCTAAACATTCTCAGACCCAACAAAATTAAAAGAAAAAAAAACTCCAAACCATAATTGTAATATCCGCAATTGTGAAATATATTTCATCGGTGCATTGAGATTTGGGTGTGAAAGAGTTCAATGCCAGCCATAAAGATGGCTTTTGCTTGTCTTGTCTCACCATAACAAGCTGAGCTAGATGGGCCCGAACTTGCTCATTGGGGTTCATAATTGTCCAACATGGTGGAAAAGAAAAGGAGGCTGCTTTTGCTTTAGCAGGATAGGATGGATTTCTTTTTGGGTGGTGGGTCCGGAGTAGGAAATTGCATCATAAGCGGGTAGGTCATCATATAGTGGTAATTTTCATGAAAAGGCAGAGCAGAGGTGTCATTTGGTTGAATCAGGAGTCCACGGTTATTTTTTCGCTAATAGAGAATAATAGCGCTTGAAATGGATAGACCTGTCGCGGATTAAAAAAAACCATTTGTCCACAAGTAGGGCCCAAGCAAACCCATTAGTCGTACCCAAAATGAACAGTAAGTGCTATGCATGGGGCTCGCGAGAGAGAGAACGCAGGGAGGTGCGCGCAATTGAGAAGAGAGACGGGGTATTTTTGTCAAATCAAGGATCTTAACCGTAACGCTTTTAAATTAGTGGACTATAAAGCTTACTAAAATCAAAGCTAGACTAAATTAGTCCACCATCAAAATTAATTTTCACCCAACCATTCATGGGTCTTCGCCATCGAATCTGAACTTCTGTAGCTGCTACCCGACCTGCTCCTACTGGTCTACGTCCTCCTTCATTAGCAACTAGAAATTCGGTGATAAACACCCGACAATGCCATTATGGGTGCGCTAGGTCCTTAGTTTAGTTTAATTTTGTCATTAAATTAGTCGTTTTTATTTGATATTGAACATAAGGTATGTTTTTAGTGTTTTCAGGTAAATCGTTTGAATAAGAAATGTTTTAATGTCATGGATGGCCCGAGTGCGTCCAAGTATCCGATGAACCAATGAAAACCCTGTCGGCTCCTGAAAATCTATCTAAGTATGGAAAAATGATTTTTCGAAAAAGTATCGATTTTCAAGATAAAAAATGGCGGTAATTGATCATTAGATTTTCTAAGAGCAACTTCAAATTTGAAAGGTTTTATTCGAAGAGCAAGGTCATGTTTTGAGCCATTTCTTATATAGAAAAATGTGCTGTTTTCTGTTTTACATTAGAAGCTGTGGGTCAACATTTTGATTGGATTAAAATCTCAAAATTCTGGTAATGCCATTGTTTGTAAATGGGGGGTACTTTCTTATTTTCATTAAATAAATTAAAGTAAAGAAAAGGTAAAAGAAATGTTTAAATGTAGTTTTTACTTAAGTTTAGGGAATGAAAATAAGATGCTGTAAAAGCTGTTGGGTGTTGTGGTAGCTGGAACTGGAGCTGAAGGCTTCGGTATCGATACCAAGGAAGAAGACGTATCAGTACCGAGGAGCTTAGAGGAGGCAGTTAATGAGTTCGGTACCGACACCAACTCAGCAGAGGTATCAATACCGAGGGCCTTCGGAGCAGAATTGTTAGGGCATCTTCGGGAATATTCTGTACTTAATTGGGGGCGGTATAGATACCCCATTGTCATTATTGCACGATTTGGATAGAAATGTACCTCTTTGATCATGTGTAGGCAAAAGCATTGCCTACTTGCCACACATGATGCTTGAAGCTCTGTCGCACGAAGGCATTTGCCAAATGAATTCTAGAGTTAGCTTGGTAATCGAACCATGTATCTTCCGGGTTGAGGACCTTAGTTCAGTATCTCAAATCGTATAATCGGGTGAGAAAAGAGATTCGACTTGAGTCGTGGGTGTTAGAAATTGCTAGACCTAGCCTGCCTTTTATCTTAGTTAATTTGTTGTTTAATTTACCCTTTTAATTTCCACTGCATAAAGTAAAACAAAGTTGACTGTCTAAAGGTCGAAAACCTTACTTACATTTACAAATCCATTCAAGTCATATTAAATATTTCCTTATGTACGATCTCGGTCTTCCGGATTATTATCCATCTTTACAGCTATTCCTTTCCACCAGCAGATTGTCCCCCCACCAACTTAGAAACAAATCACCTTGAATCGAGTTCATATTAATTCCCAACGGAGACAACTGCCACACAATCTGTGCAAAGGAACATCGGGAACAACACAACTTAATCGATCAACAGTTAAAAATTGTAATAAACACGGAAAAATTTTTAGTGTCGGATGGGTATCACGTGGTGCCCATTCGGCGCATCCGAGCCGTCCATTGCATTTTTTGACTGCTCGGATTTGGCGAGAGAACAAAGGAGAGAGACAGTGTTGGGTGAGGGAGAGATAAAAAATATTAGTGCGGGCTTGGGGATTAATGTCAATATAGTGGAATTTCTCTTTTGTTTGTGGAGTAGGTATTGAGACCGAACCACGAAAATCTTGTGTTCTTTATTTTTCTTGTGCTTGTTTAATTTTGTGGCGTGCTTCCGTTGCGGCGAGGGATCCAAAATCCCAACACTTTGGAGATTAATAAAGTCCATTTATTATTCTTCTTTCATATTTCATCCACTTCATTGTTTGTTTCCAAAGAAGTCCTGAAAACGGCAAGGAAACGAATTCCACTTTTTACACTCCACATTCCAGCAAAGTCACAATACAGTTCCCTGTCGATTGGTATTCTCCGTCGATTGGATAGAATTGAAATAAGAGAAATTGGCAAACAATTTTTGACGCTAGAAAGAGGGCAACATTACTAAATTGGAAGTAGTGGTGAAATCATATGTGAAAAGAAAACCTTGCAAGGTTTTTGACATTTTACATAATAGATAAACGGCCATTTGTTGGCCAATTGGAACAGTCAGGTTCCGGATCAAATATAAAAAATAAATAAATAAACATAAAGAAGAAAGTAGTGTTCTGTCGAAAGAATTGTTCTCTGTCGAAAAAGAAAGCCCCTTTGAGACAATGGATTCTCAAGTCCTTTTTCTTCACAAAACCGAAGGACTAACACCTAATAGGTAACAATTTTGTCTTATTACGAGTCATTGTGTGGTGATCAAGGACGAAGGAAATGGTTTTTGATTTCTTTTTCTTGCCGTCAATGAATTTGTGGGGTAAAAATTTATTTTTAGAAGAGCCAACTATAAAACTTAACGTCAATGATATAGGTACCGACGGCTGGGGAGGGAAATCGTACCGACTGGCGGCGCCGGGCCGTCTCCGGCCACCAGACGGCAGATCCGAGCCGTCCAAAAATTTTAAAATAAAAAACCGAGGGGTCTAGCGTGAGAATCAACGGCATCCGAGGTGTGTAGAGTGCTTGATCCGAGCACCCCTTTTTCGTGTAAATATGTATATACGTTTATATACACGAAAAAAGGATGCTCGGATCAAGCACCTTACACACCTCGGATGCCGTTGATTCTCACGCCAGGCCCCTTGGTTTTTTTTTATAGAATTTTTGGACAGCTTGGATCGGCCGTCTGATGGCCGGAGATGGCCCGGCGCGGCCGGTCAGTACGATTTCCCTTCCGGCCGGTCGGTGCTCATAGCAGTACTCAAAACTTAAATGGCTCGAAAGTTTGAAACTCAAAGTGAGTCGAATTATGAATATAAGTTGACTAGAGTTTCTCGATTTAGACCATGAATGGTCGAAGTAGAAAATGATCTCTTCACTCCATCTATACGGGTTAAGAATGGAGAAAATTTTCTCATGAAATATGAGTTCAAGCCAATTGTGGCCGTGAATTATTGATCGACAAGTATCCATGTGTTAAGAGGGATGGAATCTCCGAAGGCATTTGTATTGGCTTTAGTCGAAAAAAACACTAAGTATTGGTCTATGCCACTTGTCTCACCATTGATCTTTGGCTAGCAGAAGACTTTCTGTCGAGGACTAATAGAAATGGCCAATTATGGCAAATCTATATTTTGGGCGTGGCACTACACATGCATGATTGAACAGGTTGTTTTGTGGTCAAGATTGGTTTATTCATTTTTAATCGACAACCTTTTTGCATAGGCCATTTGTACTAGTTTAACCTATTCATAGGTTGACATGAATTCCAAGCATACAAAACCAGTCTCCATCGATTGACAATCCATCAGGATACTTGGCTCCGTCGATGGATACTTGGCTCCGTCGATTGACAATCCACTAGGATACTTGGCTCGAAATAAACCAATCTGTTGATTAATGGTTTACACATGCCTATTGTGCTAAGGGTCATAATACTCCAATAGATCACATTTCCTCGTTTCCTTTCAGTAGGAATTAGTTGAAGGAAAATTATCGACAGAGAGAAGTTTGCATCTTAGAAGCTAAGCTTGGTTCTGGATAGTTGTTTGTACCATATTTGTAATTTCTCGAATTCCCCATCGATTAAGTGACATGTGGCATAGATAGAAGGGTATTATTGAAAAATCAATGAGACTTATGGTCTGGTTAATTAATATGGTTAATTAACGTGATTATTATAAATCCATAATAAATTCTTATAAGCTAAACATCAGAGGAGGGTTCACCCGTCGATTGACTATTACAGTTTCTTACCTTTAACGATTAAATCACAGGTGTCAAAAGGAAAGGTGTTTGGTTTCTCCCATGATCAAAGAAGCAGTTTTTCCCATGATCAAAGGGGCAGTTCTCCCATGATTAAAGGAGCAGTTGTTTGGATATGCTCCAATGTTCATGGAAGTTATTTACGAGGAGGGACGAAAAGGAGAAGTAATTGCCATATTGGATTGGAGGGAAGATTCAAATTCAAATTGGAGCAGGCCTATTTATGCTTGAGGTCGTGATAGTTTTAAACACACAAACAACGCCAACAGGCCTTTATCTTTTCTCTTCTAGGAGTAGTTATAACTTATAATTATTCACTCGATTATCTTAATCGATTGTTCTTCTACTTTGGAGATTAATAAAGTCCATTTTATTATTCTTTTTCCACAATCCATCCACTATATTGTTTGTTTTCAAAGAAGTCCTGAAAACGGCAAGGAACCAAACTCCATCTTTACACCCCACATTCCAGCAAATCACAATACAGTTTCTCCGTCGATTGGATAGAAATCAGAAAATTAGGTAACAATTTTGGCGCTCTAAGGAGGGCCGCATTACTAATTTGGAAGTAATGGCACACATAATCAGGTTATTGGTTCATGTTTTGGCAAATCCGCAAGATGACTTAGCCCAAGAATTATCGACTCTATTACGAAGGTCGATTGCATCAGGACAAGAAGAAATTCCTTCTTCTAATGGTTTGCCTAACGACAGGAAAACTCCAGAAACTTCAGATATGCCTGGGGGTATCTGTAACGCCCTGATTTTGGAAATAAAATCGGAGATTTTAAATATTGATTTCTAAAAATTTATTGAATTAAAATTCAAAATCCAAACCGGATAATTCACCCTAAAGTTTCGTCTATTACAAATTATCGTGGAAATACTGAAAATAGTCTTTGTGGTAATAAACTAAACAAAATAACAGAGCCATCTTCTAAGTTTGATACGGATCCCAAGCATATTCTGGCTCAGCTCCTACCTCTGGGTTCTCTTCAGCATAAAACTGTTCACCTTCGGGATTTGGTGTCCCTTCTTGATTATCTGCAAAATCTGGCACGGAAGCCAGGCAATCCGTACCTGAGTGAACAAGTTCACCCCGTAGTATAATCCAACCCAACTACCTTCTTACTTTACAGTTAGCATGCAACAGGATAATAATAGTGCGAAAAAGTAATACAGAGTTTGTTCCACATAAATCAGTTCATTACTATGCATTAACTTGACTTGAAACCTAAGCTCTCCTCCGCGGAATCTTTCCTCCCTCAACCGCTAGCCATGCTCGGTCCCATGAGGTCACTTCCCTTTCCTGTCGCTGATGCACCTAAGTCATGTACCGAGTATGCATCCCAATAACTACAACAAGGGGAAAGCTTATCATGCCTGAATCACAATTAGGGTTCGCCTATCTTATATACCACCTCACAAATCACTTCACAACCATCACTGGACACCCGCCAGTCTATCAATTTATCACTGGACACCCGCCAGTTTTATTTTCATCAATATACCGCTGGTGCACTGGTGTTTTTATCACTGGACACCCGCCAGTTTTATTTTCATCAACATATCACTGGTGTTTTTATCACTGGACACCCGCCAGTTTTATTTTAATCAGTTTTTATCACTAGACACCCGCCAGTTTTATTTTAATCAACATATCACTGGTGTTTTTATCACTGGACACCCGCTAGTTTTATTTTCATCAACGTATCACTGGTGTTTTTATCACTGGACACCTGCCAGTTTTATTTTCATCAACATATCACTGGTGTTTTTATCACTCGACACCCGCCAGTTTTATTTTCATCTCTGGACACACGCCAGTTTCACTCTCATCACAAATCTCAACTTCACGCCTGCAGGCAATCTAGAAATAAAACTTTTCAATTTATCCATTACTTAGCACCGTCTAAGTGAATTCTATTTCGCAATACCACCCCCTGTCTCTAGGGTTCAATCTAGCATCCAAGTCAAGTATCGGCACAATATGCAATTAATCAATTAAAACAATTAATAGATAATGAAATCACGCAACTTTTTATGGATGAGCCATTGCCCTTAATCTTGTATGGTCAAAATGTTAATAATCAAGTAAGAGTTTTTAAAAGGAATCAAAAGGAAAATTTTCTGAACTCTTATTAATTAATTCTAAGATAATAGATTAATTAAAAACTAATTAAATACATTAATTAGGTAAAAATATTAAAATAATTAAAGTGACTTGATTAAGAGTCCGAGAGGTCCTATGCAACCAGTTGAGTATCAAAAGTTGGGTTCGGAGGGTCGCGAGATTATTTTAAATAAAGACGTTAAATAAAGTGACCGAAAGTGAAGTAAATAGATAATAAATAATTTACTAATTAAAATATATTGAGGTTAACAAAGTTTCATCTTCAGAATGTAGGTAGTCTAAATAAAATTACTCGGGCATTAATAATATGGTTTATAAGGTCGTAAGATAATTTTAATTGGAAACGCTGTAAAAATAATAATAAATAGTAAATTAAATAAAAAAATATGAATTTAACAAGATAACATCTTTGAGGTGTGAGGAATCTAGGAAAAATAGTTTGGGTGTTAAGAATATTATTTGGAAGGTCGCAAATATTTTTCGTTTACAAAATCTTGAAGGATAACGAATAAATAATTAACAAATATCTAAATAAATAAATAAATTATGAAATTAACAAGGTATGATATTTGAGATGTGAAAAGTCTAGAAAAAATAGTTCGGGGGTCAAAAACGGTGTTCGGGAGGTCGCAAAACACTTTCGAACCAAAACAGTACATACCGCAAGGTTGGACCAGTCAACCTTGCGGCTGGGGCCTCCAACGCAACCTTGTCTCTGGTTCATGCGGCCCGCATGTTGCGGCCGCAAGGTTGAATGCAGGTTTCGTTTTTTCGTCTTTTCGTCACGGTTTTGATGCATGGGTCCAATTAGGGCATAGGGTTAGGCTTAAAAACACTTAATATACCTAGAGGAGTGTTTGGATAGGATTATAATACCTTGGTTCGGGCCGAATTGATTTTAGAACGAAACTTGATTTTTTGGAGAAGACGACTTCGGTTTTGGCGATCGGGGGACCTTGGGCTTGAATTGAGTGATGCTTGGGGATGCTTGGGATTGAGGGAAGTGATTGGGGTGGTCAATTCGGGTCTCGGTATGTCGTGGCTATAAAACCCACTTTTCTCTCTCTTTCTTTCTCTCTCTAGAACTCCATGGATTGGAGTTCAATTTTTCTCCGATTCCTCTCTCTTTCTGGACTGGTGGGGCGTGGGGAATTTTGTGGTATGCCCTAGGGTCGGATTAATGGGGTATATATAAGAGAATTTTTTTATAAAAGTTGATAAAAATAGAGTTTCAATGGAATTCTAACTCTTGGCTTGAGGTGGACGAAAATAAGGGTGGAGAGGAAGTAGAGGTTGAGTAGGAGAGGGAGAGATGGAAGGAATTTCGTAATAATGCATGCATGCAATTAAAAGAAATTGAAATAGGATAATTATAATAGGAAAATTCTTATTTGTATTTATAAAAATAAAAAAAAATTAATTTCCTTATTAGTAACACTAATTAAACGTTATTATTATTAGTAAAATTTTCGGGTTGTTACAACCTATCCCCCTTAACAAAATTTCGTCCTCGAAATTAGAGTGTACCTTTAGGAGGAAATAGATTCGGGTAGTTGGCACGCATAGTATCGGTTCGTTCCCAGGTTGATTCCTCAATTCCTCGATGTAGCCAAAGGATTCGGACGAGTTGAATGGTTTTTCCTCGAATGCACTTCTCGCTATAGTCTTGGATTTCCACTGGCTGTTCCTCGAGAGTGACGTCCTCGTTGAGTTCGATGTTTTCCCAATTGATGATGCGGGAAGGATGTGTCATGTACCTTCGGAGCATTGACACGTGGAACACGTTGTGAACTCGGTCCAGTTGTGGCGGTAGTGCTAGGCGGTACGCCACTTCTCCAATTTTCTCGAGGATTTCAAAAGGGCCAATGTATCGTGGCGACAGTTTTCCTTTCTTTCCGAATCGGATAATTCCTTTTCGTGGTCTGATCTTTAGGAATACATGTTCTCCAACCTGGAAGGTCAATGGTCTGGTCCTCTTGTCAGCGTAGCTCTTTTGTCGACTCTGCGCGGTTAGGAGCCGTTGGCGAATGGTTTGGATCTTTTCTGTCGTCTCTCGGACTAACTCTGGTCCTAGTAAGCTTGCTTCTCCCAATTCAGCCCAACAAACTGGCGATCGACAAGGTCGCCCATACAGAGCTTCGTATGGTGCCATGTCTATGCTGGATTGATAGCTGTTATTGTAGGCGAACTCAACTAGGGGTAGCTGTCGTTCTCAACTTCCTTTAAAGTCCAAAACACAGGCGCGGAGCATGTCTTCTAAGATTTGGATTGTTCTTTCGGATTGTCCTCCATCATTTTCCACTCTCTTATGGCTAAACTAGCCACGTGTCCTCGGTTCTTGCGACTCAGCGCATCAGCAACTACATTTGCCTTTCCAGGATGATAGGACATTGTGAAGTTGAAATCCTCCAAGTATTCTACACATCTCTTTTGTCTCATGTTTAGCTCCTTCTAAGTAAACAAGTATTTCAAACTTTTGTGGTCCGTAAATACCTCGAACTGCTCTCTGTATAAATAGTGTCGCCAAGACTTTAGGGCAAATACTACTGCCGTTAGTTCCAAATCATGAGTTGGATAGTTCCTTTCATGCGGCCTCAACTGTCGGGATCCGTAAGCAACTACTTTTCTATTTTGCATGAGTACAGCTCCCAATCCATCTCTGGATGTGTCGCAGTACACGGTATGCCCTGCGTCTCGTTCAGGTATGATCAATATAGGAGCGCTAGTCAGCCTCTTCTTAAGTTCTTGGAATGATCTCTCGCATGCTTCGTTCCATTCAAACTTAACTCCTTTCTGGGTCAATCGCGTCAATGGTTTTCCCAAGATGGAGAAATCCTGAATGAATCTTCTGTAGTAACCGGCTAACCCCAAGAAACTTCTAATCTCGAATACCGTAGAAGGTCTTTTCCAGTCCATGACTGCTTCTACTTTGCTGTCGTCGACTGAGATTCCTTTCTCTGACACTACGTGTCCCAGGAATTTGACTTCTTTCATCCAGAATTCTCACTTGCTGGCCTTCGCATACAAATGGTTGTCTCGAAGTACTTGGAGGATAATTCTCAAGTGGTCTTCGTGTTCTTTCTCCGTTGGAGAGTATACAAGGATATCATCGATGAACACTACCACAAATTTGTCCAAGTACGGTGTGAAAATTTGGTTCATCAGGCACATGAAAACAGCAGGGGCATTGGTTAGACCGAACGGCATGACTATGAACTCGTAGTGTCCATAACGCGTGCGGAACGCCGTCTTGAGTATGTCGCAATCCCGAATTCGCAATTGGTGATATCCAGATCTCAGATCAATCTTTGAGAAACAAGTCGACCCTCTCAGTTGGTCGAACAAGTCGTCTATTCTCGGTAGAGGATATCGGTTCTTGATGGTGATTTTGTTGAGTTGACGGTAGTCGATACAGAGTCGGAGTGTTCCTTCTTTCTTTTTGACGAATAGCGTTGGAGCTCCCCATGGTGAGGTACTAGGTCGGATAAAACCCTTCTTTAAGAGTTCCTGCAATTGTGTTTTCAACTCTCGTAGTTCTGCTGGAGCCATTCGATACGGGGCCATCGAAATTGGAGCCGTGCCGGGTTGTAGCTCGATGGTGAAATCCAATTCCCTTGGTGGTGGTAATCCCGGTAATTCCTCGGGAAATACGTCCTCGTACTCGCGGACAACGTGAGGGAGGCCCAACTCCATTCGGTCCGTTTCCTCCAATGTGAGACTCGCTAACCATCCAGCAAGCTTCCTATGCCGCTTCGTTTTGTATGCGTGGGGTGCAGAAGGGTCTTGTCTATCCCCCTTAAACTTGAAACTCGTTCCATCTGGTGTATAGGCTGTCACCACCTTTCGATGGCAGTCTATGACAGCTCGGTGCGCAGTCAACCAGTCCATTCCGAGTATGACATCAAAGTCCGTCATTTCGATTACTCGTAGGTCGCGTATTAACCGCAAGTTCGATACTTCTAGTTCGCACCCTTTACAAATTAGTACTACCGAAATCTTACCCCCTAATGGTGAGGTCACATGCATAGTTGTCTTTAGAGGTTCAGTTTCTAATCCAAGTGTAGGTACACATGTGGCAGATATGAATGAGTGCGAAGCTCCAGAATCAAATAATGCTTGAACGCATGTAGTAAAAAGAGTGAGGGTACCTTGGATTACTGCAGGGTCCATCTCCTCTTCTGTTCCTTGTAGCGCAAACACCCTTCCAGCATTGGGCTGGATTGGTCCGTTCGATCCACTGTTCTGAGTTGGCGGCTGGTTCCACCCACCGCGAGGCTGGTTCTGTCCTCCAGCTTGGTTACCATTCCAAACTGGCCTAGCTGTGTTTTGATTCTGATTCCCAAATCCTGCAGTCCTGACTTGGTTTTGTGGTTGTCCTCCATAGTTTCCAGTGCCATTCAACCTAGGACAATTCCTCTTGATATGTCCTTCTTCTTGGCAGTAAAAACAGCGGTAGTCTATGTTTTGATTCTGGGAAAGAGGGTTGCGGTTTGGTCCAAGATTAGGGTTTGGGCCTTGGTTTGGTACTTGGATCTAGTTCGGATTAGGGTTAAGGGTTCGATTGAAGCTTGGATTGGGGTTTCTCCAAGCTGGGTTGGGTTGTATTGGTTGCAGGCGAGGGTAGTTTTGGTAGTAGGGTTGGGAGGTTGGGGCACTCCTGTTGTTAGGGTTGGTACGGATAGGTCCTCCAACTGCAGGTATTGTCTTTTTCTGCTCACGCCTTGTCTTGGAATCCAAGTTTTCTCTCTCCATCTTAAGTGCACATTGTACCACTTGTGAGTAGGTGGGAAGCGTCTGCGCCACCACTGCTGGGCGTGTCTCATTGAGTCCCCACTCAAATTTTCTTGCCTTGTCATCATCAGTAGGTATTATTTTTGTGCCATAGCGAGACAGCTCTTCAAACCGTGCTGCGTACTGGGTCACAGTCATTGTGCCCTGCTCAAGATTCATGAATTCTGAGGCCAATGCTTGTTTGACAGGTGCTGGAAAGTACTTGTCAAGGAAAATTTCTTCGAACCTGTCCCAAGTCATTGCTGCCACATCATGGGTGTTCTTCATCAGGTCCCACCAATGCTGAGCTTCACTATGCATCTGATAGGTAGCTAGGGCAATTCGATTGCTGGCCTCTTGAATGTCTAGGGTTTCAAGAATTTTCTTGATTTCCGCTAGCCAAGCTTCCGCAGTTGTGGGGTTAGGTTCTCCTTGAAAGTAGGGCGGGCGGCGCTTGCAGAATTCATTTAATGCCTGACTTCTGGTCATTGGTCCTCGAGGTGTGTGCGGGACTCCACGCTGATTCTGGTTGTTCGCAGTCGCAGCGGTAATGAATGCTTGCATGAGTTGGACTAGTTCGGTAGTCCCAATTTGGTTGTTGAGTTGAGGGGCTCCATTTTGTCCATTGCTTTGCTCGTTATTCTGGTTGTCTCTCGTTTCCTCCATCTAGATACCGTTATGTTAATTTTAGTAAAGGGGGGTTTATTATAAGAACATATATATTTGTATAATTATTAAATACGTGGAAGTAAAACATCATAAGAAACTTTTCTTTTATTAAACAAACGAATCAAACACATCAATCATGTCAAAACACAATACTTAGACGTGTAGCTACCAAAAGTCGAGATAAATCCTACTACCACAATTGTTTTCCTAAAAGAAAATGTACTGTGCGTGAAATAATTAGGAAACGCTGACGAAAACGGTCAATTGAAAAGCATAGGAAAATATTCTGCCAAAAGACTCTGCTCTTCGACGGTGTCCTCTGTGAGCCCGTAGCAACGCCATGTTACTCGCCATAGTGGTTCCTGCTGGTTGGAGTTTGGGGTAATCATAAGGTTCTAGGCGGATGGGTATCTCTGCATAGTTGAGGTCCATCTATAAAGGCGAGAAAATATATATATATATATATTTATCGTTAGGTTTCGGTATATTTCAAATAGTGCCATTTTAAACTTGTAGTGAAATACACAATCTGATGTGATCTACCCAAACTACCCAAGGCCGAGGGTTGAACCTAAGGCTCTGATACCAAGTTGTAACGCCCCGATTTTTGAAAATAAAATCGGAGGTTTTAAATATTGATTTCTAAAAATTTATTGAATTAAAATTCAAAATCCAAACCGGATAATTCACCCTAAAGTTTCGTCTATTACAAATTATCGTGGAAATACTGAAAATAGTCTTTGTGGTAATAAACTAAACAAAATAACGGAGCCATCTTCTAAGTTTGATACGGATCCCAAGCATATTCTGGCTCAGCTCCTACCTCTGGGTTCTCTTCAGCATAAAACTGTTCACCTTCGGGATTTGGTGTCCCTTCTTGATTATCTGCAAAATCTGGCACGGAAGCCAGGCAATCCGTACCTGAGTGAACAAGTTCACCCCGTAGTATAATCCAACCTAACTACCCTTCTTACTTTACAGTTAGCATGCAACAGGATAATAATAGTGCAAAAAAGTAATACAGAGTTTGTTCCACATAAATCAGTTCATTACTATGCATTAACTTGACTTGAAACCTAAGATCTCCTCCGCGGAATCTTTCCTCCCTCAACCGCTAGCCATGCTCGGTCCCATGAGGTCACTTCCCTTTGCTGTCGCTGATGCACCTAAGTCATGTACCGAGTATGCATCCCAATAACTACAACAAGGGGAAAGCTTATCATGCCTGAATCACAATTAGGGTTCGCCTATCTTATATACCACCTCACAAATCACTTCACAACCATCACTGGACACCCGCCAGTTTTATTTTCATCAATATACCACTGGTGCACTGGTGTTTTTATCACTGGACACCCGCCAGTTTTATTTTCATCAATATACCACTGGTGTTTTTATCACTGGACACCTGCCAGTTTTATTTTCATCAACATATCACTGGTGTTTTTATCACTCGACACCCGCCAGTTTTATTTTCATCTCTGGACACACGCCAGTTTCACTCTCATCACAAATCTCAACTTCACGCCTGCAGGCAATCTAGAAATAAAACTTTTCAATTTATCCATTACTTAGCACCGTCTAAGTGAATTCTATTTCGCAATACCACCCCCTGTCTCTAGGGTTCAATCTAGCATCCAAGTCAAGTATCGGCACAATATGCAATTAATCAATTAAAACAATTAATAGATAATGAAATCACGCAACTTTTTATGGATGAGCCATTGCCCTTAATCTTGTATGGTCAAAATGTTAATAATCAAGTAAGAGTTTTTGAAAGGAATCAAAAGGAAAATTTTCTGAACTCTTATTAATTAATTCTAAGATAATAGATTAATTAAAAACTAATTAAATACATTAATTAGGTAAAAATATTAAAATAATTAAAGTGACTTGATTAAGAGTCCAAGAGGTCCTATGCAACCAGTTGAGTATCAAAAGTTGGGTTCGGAGGGTCGCGAGATTATTTTAAATAAAGACGTTAAATAAAGTGACCGAAAGTGAAGTAAATAGATAATAAATAATTTACTAATTAAAATATATTGAGGTTAACAAAGTTTCATCTTCAGAATGTAGGTAGTCTAAATAAAATTACTCGGGCATTAATAATATGGTTTATAAGGTCGTAAGGTAATTTTAATTGGAAACGCTGTAAAAATAATAATAAATAGTAAATTAAATAAAAAAATATGAATTTAACAAGATAACATCTTTGAGGTGTGAGGAATCTAGGAAAAATAGTTTGGGTGTTAAGAATATTATTTGGAAGGTCGCAAATATTTTTCGTTTACAAAATCTTGAAAGATAACGAATAAATAATTAATAAATATCTAAATAAATAAATAAATTATGAAATTAACAAGGTATGATATTTGAGATGTGAAAAGTCTAGAAAAAATAGTTCGGGGGTCAAAAACGGTGTTCGGGAGGTCGCAAAACACTTTCGAACCAAAACAGTACGTACCGCAAGGTTGGACCAGTCAACCTTGCGGCTGGGGCCTCCAACGCAACCTTGTCTCTGGTTCATGCGGCTCGCATGTTGCGGCCGCAAGGTTGAATGCAGGTTTCGTTTTTTCGTCTTTTCGTCACAGTTTTGATGCATGGGTCCAATTAGGGCATAGGGTTAGGCTTAAAAACACTTAATATACTTAGAGGAGTGTTTGGATAGGATTATAATACCTTGGTTCGGGCCGAATTGATTTTAGAACGAAACTTGATTTTTTGGAGAAGACGACTTCGGTTTTGGCGATCGGGGGACCTTGGGCTTGAATTGAGTGATGCTTGGGGATGCTTGGGATTGAGGGACGTGATTGGGGTGGTCAATTCGAGTCTCGGTATGTCGTGGCTATAAAACCCACTTTTCTCTCTCTAGAACTCCATGGATTGGAGTTCAATTTTTCTCCTATTCCTCTCTCTTTCTGGACTGGTGGGGCGTGGGGAATTTTGTGGTATGCCCTAGGGTCGGATTAATGGGGTATATATAAGAGAATTTTTTTATAAAAGTTGATAAAAATAGAGTTTCAATGGAATTCTAACTCTTGGCTTGAGGTGGACGAAAATAAGGGTGGAGAGGAAATAGAGGTTGAGTAGGAGAGGGAGAGATGGAAGGAATTTCGTAATAATGCATGCATGCAATTAAAAGAAATTGAAATAGGATAATTATAATAGGAAAATTCTTATTTGTATTTATAAAAATAAAAAAAAATTAATTTCCTTATTAGTAACACTAATTAAACGTTATTATTATTAGTAAAATTTTCGGGTTGTTACAGTATCCTCAACAGGTATATACTAATTCTACTTTTGAACCTCTGAATAGAGTGAATCGAATTCCATTAGGGTCCAGTCAACCTAAGCCTAACCTAGCAAGGCCAACGAATTTTTATCAACTAGTTCCAAATACTAGTGGAAGTAATGGAATTGGAAGTCAATATGGTAATGGCCAAAATGGAAACATTCCCATTGGTTTCAATGCAGCGCCTGGATTTGGTACTAGTCAAAGCCAATATGTGCCTCCTATGGCACACTACACGTCAACCACAAGGGCTCCAGAATTATTTGTTCAATTGTTGATCAACAGTATTCGTAAGAGGTATGGATTTTTTAGAAGTCATCTGTATTGGTATATGTATTGGTTTTGGTTGAAATATGCATGCCCAGTTTTGGTTAAGAGGCGTATATCATTGCTTTTCTACAATTTTGGGCAAATATAAGTGGCCAAATTGGCCACAGTTTTGTCCACACCATCATTAAATTGGAAGTGATGGCCAAAATCAAATGTGGAAATGAAAGCCTTGCGCGTAAGACTTGAACATTTTGCAGAAATGGAATAACGGCCATTTGTTGGCCAACTCTTGAATCTTCTGGAAAAAGAAAAGAAGAAGCGACTGTCTATCGATTCTACAAATCACCGTTGTTTGTAGCAAAACCACATGGCGTGATTTACATGTGGAACAAAATTTTAAAAAAAATTGTTCCAACACGGCTTTGTTGGCCGTCTGTCATTTTGTTGGCCATTTGTTATGGCTTTCCTTCGGCCATTTGTTGGCTTTGTTGGCCATGCATGGTTCCTTTTACGGAATCAGAAACGGTTATCAAATGGAAGACCGGCCATTTATTGAACAAATGTGAACCCAAAATCAAGGGCTCATTGACAAGTCTTGCATGGAAGCCTTACACGTCAAGGCTTGAAACAGTTTATTGTTCAAAAGAGGCAAACTATTTATTGGCCCATTTTTTGAACAATCTGGGGTTAACCAATTTTGATCAATTTTGTTTTAAAAAAAAACATTGTGATCAGTAAACATTATGCCCATGAAGATCTTTGGTCAAAAGGGGGAACCAGTCGAGAGTGAACAAATAGCCTCTTCAATTATCTCAGAATGATAAATAGGCCTCTTTTGATATCGAGTTTGCATGGGGGCAAACTCATCTTCAAAAGCCAAATTATGTAAAAAAAAAAAGTGACTTTGGCATTGAAACTCAAATGGAGTTGAATCATGAAAATGATTCGACTAGAATTTTTCATTTTAGATCATGGATGATCGAAGTAGGAGATGGTCCCTCCATTCCAACAATATTGGTTAAGGAAAGTAATGGTAAAACCTTTGCCATGAAGTATATGTGTTTAAGCCAAACATGGCTACGAATTTTGTATTGATTTTTGTCGATCGATCAACACAATCTGGGGTTTAGTGTGTATATATATAAATGCGGACCACCTTATTTTAATAAAATGCGGACCTCCCTTTCCCGGTTGAATTTTGATGAGCCGCTCAATGTGTTCAAAACGTGATTTTAAGGGTACCCGCGAGAAATCAGCAAAAAAAATGACCAGGAATGGCTTTATCCGAGCAGTTTTTGTTTGTTTTTTATCGAACAGTTCAAACAAAAACTGCTCCGATGAAGTTCTTCCCGGTCATTTTTTTTGCCGATTTCTTGCGGGTACCCTTAAAATCACGTTCTGAACACATTGAGCGGCTCGGATTATCAAAATTCAATCGGAAAATGAGAGAAATGAGGAGGTCCGCATTTTAACTAAAATGAGGACCACCTCATTTTATATATATATATATATATATATATATATATATATATATATATATTTGTAATCGACAGAGATTATGTGAATAAATTATACCCATTCTGGGTTCGTGCATGGATATGGTCAATAAACAGACTATCATCAATTGGCTTATATATAGGCTTCATTGATAAATCTATTGATCCATGTGTTATTAAATTTTATAATTACACCCCAGTTACCCATATTTCGGGCATGGCAGTGTGCTTTTGATCAAATGGGTTATTTTGCCATGGATATAATTAGGCCATGGTCCTGTCAATTTTTGCACAATCGAAAATGGACAAGGCTTTCTGACAAATATAGCACATACTTTTAAAGCACGATTCTTGTATTATTGACCATTGATTATGGCCAAAAAGAATCCTTTGAAAAATATGTGAAAGTTGATGATTGCCCGAAAGATATTATTTAGTTTAGACAAATGAATTTGGGGGGGAAAAATTCATTTTTAGAAACAAGATAAATGCCTATTAAGGTGGTTAATTGGCTGTTAAAGGCCCATGGCATATGCTTGGTGCTTCTTACTCTTAATTGTGCAGGGTCATAACATGGACCACGTTTCCTTTCAGTAGGAAGTATAGTTCAAGGAAAATCATCAGTGGAGATTTCTCGACAGAAGCAATACTATCCCATAATTATCGACAGGGAATATTGCATCTTAGATTCGAAGCCAAATATGGTTTTCGACAGCGGAATTAAGCCTTGAAGGCTTTGTTATATCTGTCGAAAAGTGAAAAAAGTTGGTGTAAAATTTATCTAAAACTCTTCGAGAGTTTGGGGCATAAATGTTTACATCGTAAAGGTTATCACCCGTCAATATCGACAGAGGGGTGATTTAAAACTAGTTAAATTATTCACTTGGGTTGCGTTAGTACTTCACCCAAATGAATAAGGGGGGCATTGTTTGCACCATATATTTTACCGCCTGTCGATGATCGACCGAAATGTGTCAATTATGAGAATGCTTCATATTTTATTATTTCGTATTAATAATATAACTAGTTTTTATTTCTTTTATTTGTTTGTATTTTAATAAAGTGCAGGACATGCACTTGGTTTACTCCTACATATTTGGAAGTTTAAAGGACACATGTTATTGTCCTACACATTTGGAGGTTGAAAAGAACATTTGGCATACTCCTAGTTAAATTATTCACTTGGGTTGCGTTAGTACTTCACCCAAATGAATAAGGGGGGCATTGTTTGCACCATATATTTTACCGCCTGTCGATGATCGACCGAAAGGTGGCAATTATGAGAATGCTTCATATTTTATTATTTCGTATTAATAATATAACTAGTTTTTATTTCTTTTATTTGTTTGTATTTTAATAAAGTGCAGGATACTTGGCTTACTCCTACATATTTGGAAGTTTAAAAGACAGATGGCATTGTCCTACACACTTGGAGGTTGAAAAGAACACTTGGCATACTCCTACACACTTTGATGTTAGAGGGAAGTTATTTGGACAAGTGGAAGCAAAGGAGAATGAAGAGTATTTAAGAAGTCAGGAAGTTATTTCCTACACATTTTGTTTTCCTATAAATAGTCTTTTTAGGCCTCATTGTAAAAGAAACACAAAAACAACTCTAACATGCCTTTATCTTTTCTTTTCTAGGAGTAGTTATAACGTAGAATTGTTCACTCGGTTATCTTAATCGATTGTTCTTCTACTTTGGAGATTAATAAAGTCCATTTTATTATTCTTCTTCCACAATCCATCCACTTCATTGTTTGTTTCCAAAAACGACCTGAAAACGGCAAGAAACCAAACTCCATCTTTACACCCCACATTCCAACAAATCACAATATAGTTTCTCCATCGATTGGATAGAAATCAAAAAACTAGGTAACAATAGCAGAATTAAGCCTTGAAGGCTTGTTGAAAAGTGAAAAGATTGTGTAAAATTTATCTAAAACTCTTCGAGAGTTGGAGACATAATTATTTACACCATAATAAGTTATCACCCGTCGATATCGACAGAAGGGTGATTTAAAACTAGTTAAATTACGTTAGCCCTTCACCCAAATGAATAAGGGGGGCATTGTTTGCACCATATATTCATCGCATGTCGATGATCGACCGAAAGGTGGCAATTATGAGAATGCTTCCTATTTTATTATTTCATATTAATAATATAACTAGTTTTTATTTCTTTTATTTGTTTGTATTTTAATAAAGTGCAGGACACTTGGCATACTCCCTACACATTTGGAAGTTAAAAAGACACTTATCACTGTCGTACACACTTTGAAGTTGAAAGGAAGTTATTTGGGCACTTGGAAGCAAATTAGATGAATGAAGAGTAGTGGGAAGTTAGAAAGTTATTTCCTACACATTTGTTGTTTCCTATAAATAGCCTCTTTTGGCTTCATTGTATTCCCCCCAACAAATCAAAATCTTAACTTTGTTCTTAATTTTTGGCATTACTAACCCATTTATGTGTTATAATTAGGAGTACGAGTAGGATTAACTTAATTTTCTTACTTTCAATGAGGATCCATCCTTCTTAATTGTAATTCTACCTTGGAAAAATAACAAAGTCCATTTGTTATTTTTCTTCCGCTCCACCCCACTTCACTAAACCATCAATCCACTCTGCCCAATCGATGGGTCGATTCTGTTCTTGAAGATTGGCGGGTGACGGTCTTCTTTTATGAGTCAATTTATCACCACCAAAAAATAGCATTTGATTCATTCGCCATTTCTCTTCCGGTGAAGTCCTGAAATATGGCAAGAAACCTCAAATCCGTTCGTGGAGACAAGCCACATTCGTCCTTATTTTTGTTGTTGGCATTGTTTCCTGAAATCTCTGTTGATTTCGATCAAAGGAAAAATTGGTAAACACTACTGCTGCTCCTTCTTGATTTCTTTGATCACAAAATATCAAAGAATTTAAAAGAGAGAACCAAATAAAAGTAGAACATGGAGTAGAAGGTATAGCTAGGAAGTAGAAAGAAAATTTATCCAATGCTCCTCATGGTGATGCAACTAAGAAAAATTATTCAGTGCTTTGCGCTTCTTTTTATTTCACCAAAAATGTAACTTGTAGAATGGATTTACCAAGTTTGGAACGTAGGACCTTATATGTCTTTAGCCAATATAACTTTGCCACTTGAACTACACCAACACTTTCGTCCTTAATTGCTCCAAGTTTATAAATTATTCATTCTCGGAGTGCACTTGTTCAACCAACTTCTGAAGTTTGATATTCTTATCATTAGGATTTGTATGTATTTATGTTTTGAAATGGAAAGTGATGTGTTCTAGGATATGGGTTCCTTGATCTCTCTCCTGATTTCTGCATGTAGTTTTTTTTTTTTTTTCCCCAAAATCGACAACCCAACCGGACCCGACAACTCCAACCTGATTAGTGGTTTGATCAGTGTTAGGTGCACATTTCAAAAATCCAACTAAAGTCAGGTCAGGTCGGGTCCAACCCGACGCGAACCCAACAAAACCCGACTGTGGCAGATTCCACGAGGTTCCGGCTGTGTAGGCTGAACGGCGGCGTAGATATCTGCTTGTGGAATTTGGTGGTTATGGTTTTGTGGTCTGGTAAGGCTGTGCTGGTGGTGGTGGACGCCTGGGCTTCGGTGGTCAGCGACAGGCGGCAGAGGCTTTTTTCTGTAGTGGGGCTAGGTTAGGAAGTGGTGTCTTGGGCTGGGCTCAGTTCTTTTGGACTGGGCTTGGCCCATGTATTGAGTTGAATTTTTTTTGATTTGGGCTTTTAGGCCTCTTGATTTTTCTGTGCTGATTATGTATGATTTGGGTTTTTAAACCCATAGGGTGTTGGGCTTCGGCCTCTTGAAGTGGGCTTTGTCCCTTATGAGTGTCCTTTGATTGGTTTCTTGCCAATCATAGGGATTGGGCAAATTTGTTTGTTTTAACATGGAGTTGTTTCGAAGATCCTATTAGTCTTATGACAATTTGAAGATTTTTTTGCCGTTCAAACAAAACCCGACTGTGGACAACCCTACTCTATATTATCCCACAAGAGTGAACATATGTGTTTCATTTTTTAACTGTAGACCAATTTCTTATTGTAAAAATGTGAAGGTAAATTTTTTGATGTAACAATATTTTTGTATACTTACTAGATTGACAAAAAGACAACAGATAAGGTTATCTTTTTTTTTATCAGCAACAAATAAGGTTTTTTTTTTCTTTTTTTTATCAGCAACAAATAAGGTTATTTGTGTGAACTCTGAATTTTGTATAATATCAATATAACCAACCGATATAGGTATCTATCCAAATCTATACTATGTATTATCCCAAAAGACTAACAGAGATAAGGTAATTTACGTGAAAACTGTATTTTGTACAAGCGTAATAAACTCAACAAATATGGTTATTTGTCCAAATCAACATATGTGTTCCATTTTTTTTGAGTTTAGGCTGATTATTTGTTGTAAAAAAAGTGGAGGAATTTTTTTTATTTTTGTTTAGGAAACGAAATAGGAGGTAAAATTCATTTTGCTAAAAATTTCCAGACCCAACAAAATTAAAAGAAAAAAAAAACTCCAAACCATAATTGTAATATCCACAATTGTGAAACATATTTCATCGGTGCATTGAGATTTGGGTGTGAAAGAGTTCAATGCCAGCCATAAAGATGGCTTTTGCTTGTCTTGTCTCACCGTAACAAGCTGAGTTAGATGGGCCGAACCTGCTCTTTGGGGTTCATAATTGTCCGACATGGTGGAAAAGAAAAGGAGGCTGCTTTTGCTTTAGCAGGATAGGATGGATTTCTTTTTTGGTGGTGGGTCCGGAGTAGGAAATCGAATCATAAGCGGGTAGGTCATCATATAGTGGTAATTTTCATGAAAAGGCAGAGGTGTCATTTGGTTGGAAGCGGGGGCTGCTGTCCGCTTGGGGACAGCAACGTGCTGCTGGGCTCACTTTCGGGATCTACTTCCGTCTCATTCTGATGATCAGAATCGTTTACTTTGTAAAGCTCGTCGAGTAGAATAACTTTAAAAAAAATTAGCGTAATTGGAAATCATTAAGTGCCTAATCGGAACTTTTTTATCTTGCAAAGAATGGATCCGAAACACTGGATCAAATCCACTGTAATCCATGGATCGAGAGTTATATGGGTTCCGATCAGGCACTTAATGATATCCAATTAAGCTGATTTTTTAATAGTTGTTCTACTCGACGAGCTTTACAAAATGAACGATTCCGATCATCGAAGTGAAACCGGAGTGGGCCCAGCAGCATGCTACTGTCCCCAAGGGGACAGCACCCCCCCCGGTTGAATCAGGAGTCCCACGGTTGTTTTTACGCTAACGGTGAATAATAGCGCTTGAAATAATTGCTATACATGGGGGTCGCGAGAGAGAGAACGCAAGGAGAGGCGCGCAATTGAGAAGAGAGACGGTGTATTTTTGTCAAATCAAGGACCTTAACCGTAACGCTTTTAAATTAGTGGACCGTAAAGCTTACTAAAATCTAAGCTAGACTAAATGGCCCAATAAGCACCTACTTTTGGACTTAAAATCAGAAGTTAAAATTAAAAATTATCATTAAATCAGAAGTTGGATAATGGTTTGATTAGTTAGAGTAAAAGTAGGAAATTAAGGCCATCCATAGTGATATAATTAAAAGTCAATTGTTTTTAAAGTTAACAATCATCATTAAATTTCAATACAAGGAAGTAGGAACAACACAACTTTTTTTTTTGGGCCACAGTTTAAGAGAGATTTTATTAAAACCAGGAAACAATGAAAATCAAATACATCATATGGGGCTCTCATCCTCACAAAGTAGATAGAAAAGTCAGGATTCCATGAACAGACTCTACTCCCTCTCACAACATTTTTGGCCACAGCGTGTGCCACTGAATTGTCACCTCTTCGAACAAAGCTCGCTTGCATTTCTACAAACTCTTGCTTCAACCGGTTCAAGTTTACAATTAACACGCCCACCGACGTGATGAAGTCACCTATCCTTTGGATCATGTCAACCACCTGTTGAGAATCACCTTCTATATGTACCTTTTGCATACCGAGTTCTTGCGCAAAAATCAAACTTTCCCTAGCCGCCATTGCCTCTATAATTACTGGCTCCATCAAATGCCCAAAATGAATTGCTCGTGCCGCCCGAAATCTGCCACATGAATCTCTGATTATAATCCCAATACCACTCAATTTCATTTGACTATCCAGTCCACCATCAAAATTAATTTTCACCCAACCATTCATGGGTCTTTGCCATCGAATCTGAACTTCTGTAGCTGCTACCCAACCTGCTCCTACTGGTCTGCGTCCACCTTCATTAGCAACCAGAAATTTGGTTGCCTCCCTAATAGCAGTAGTGCAAGCTTCCACATTTTATCGTTAAAGACGGCGTCGTTCCTGCATTTCCAGATTCTACAAACAATTGATCCCACAGCTGCCACACCTCCTTCTTTTCAGCTATTCCTTACCACCAGCAGATTGTCCCACCAACTTAGAAACGAATCCCCTTGAATCAAGTTCATATTAATTCCCAACGGAGACAACTGCCACACAATCTGTGCAAAGGAACACTAGGAACAACACAATCGATCAACAATTGAAAATTGTAATACCTATAAGCACGGAAAAATTTTCAATGTCTGGTGGGTACCACGTGGTGTCCATTCGGCGCATCCGAGCCGTCCATTGCGTTTTTGGACTGCTCGAATTTGGGGAGAGAAAAAAGGAGACAGACAGTGTTGGGTGAGAGGAGAGAAAATGTTTCAATCCGAACCGTCCAAAAATGTATTAGACGGCCAAATGTGCCGAGCAGATACCACGTGAAATATACCCACCCGGCACCGAAAAAATTCTCTATAAGCAAAGTTAGTGGAGTAAAACTTTACCAGTTTGACTTCGTTATGGCAAGTGGGGTCACCTGACCCCACTGAGTTGGAAATTACCCCAGAATAGCCAAACACGTTTGGGTGAAATTATTGGAAAGTACTATTTAGGTAAATAGTAGTATTATTATTAGTCTGTTGTAATAAATGTGTGCAGTAGGCTTTAGTAGTGTAACGAATATAATTGGTGGTAAACCAATTATATGTTTATACTGTTTGTGTAGGTAATCAGTGATGTAAGCGTCACCTCCTTACGCCTATAAAAGGAGGGGTTCCCCCATTGTAAAGAACCAAGTTAGAAAGCCAGTCAGTGTTTGTAATAATATTACAGTCGCTTGTTCTTATAATTCCTTGTTGTGTTCTCTTTACGATCCTAACCAACTTAGTGTTTGTATTGGTTGAATTTGCCCCAAGAGATGTTATACCTCACCTGAGTACCTTAACAATATTTTGAAGGCAAATTTGTTGTAACGCTATGCATACCACCTGGTGGGGATCACAAACAATGTACTCTCTTCGTCCCCATTTTTTTAACCCTCGTTCCATCCTTACCGGATTTTAAATTGGCATGTTTTTTTTAATTAGTTTTCTTAATTTAGACTAAACTTTTGGATTTTTTCGCCGCCTTATATTATATTTTTTAGTCCATATTTTTATATTTTTTTGATTCCTCTCATCGAGACGAAGGATGTGGTGTAAAAATTCGACGCAAATCTTTTCACGATTAAGAGCAAATAATAAAATAGGCTGTGCCAAAAAGTCAGGAAGATTCTGTAGAAAATCTTGTTTTTATACCAGGTTCCTGAAGCTCTTAACAAATTTTTTCACCCCCTAACAAAATTCTTTGATTCAAAAAAGAAATTTTTCAGTACTGGGTGGGTACCACGTGACCATGCCCACATGGTGCCTGAGCAACCCATCCGAGACGTCCAAAAGTGTGTTGGATGGCCTAGATTGAAATTCTCTCTCTCCTCTCACCCCACCACGTACTCTCTCTCCTCTTTCTCTCTCCAAATCCGAGCAATCCAAAACAGAAATGGACGGCCTGAATGTGCCGAGCTGGGACCACGTGGTACCCACCCGACACTGAAAAATTTCTTGATCCAAAGAATGCCCAAAAAAACAAAAAATTTAATTTCTTTTTCGTTTACTTCATTTCGCCCCAAAACTCAGAAATAATTTCCCCCCATCAATTTCTGAAATAATTTCCCCCCATCAATTTCTGATAGGTGAACACGCGAGGAAAAAACAAAGGGCTCCACCACTTGGAGAAGTGCAAGCTTAATTAGCTCAACCCAACATCCCATTCAAACAACTCCACCAGAAAATTTCAGCGTTCCCTTCCAATTTCCTTGCACCAGCCTCTTCTTCTTCTTTTTCAGATTCAACACAAAGTAAGCAGCAAAATCTGCTCCACCGCAGACCTTACCAACACATGGGTCCGTTACCGCCGCCTTCGTTTTCCCCTTTTCTGTTCATGTTTTTTGTTCTTCTCTTGCTTGTGGGTTCAGTACCCGACTCTGTGCACTACGGGAACGAGACCGACCGACTAGCCTTACTAGCATTCAAGGCTGAGATCACTGGCGATCCCCTCAGGGTACTGAGCTCTTGGAATGGATCCGTCCACTTCTGCCAATGGGTTGGTGTAACATGTGGCCGTCGACACCAGAGGGTCACAAGGTTAATTCTTAGTTATGCAAAACTAACAGGGTCCATTTCGCCTCACATTGGAAATTTAAGTTTCCTTATGATCTTAAGCTTGAAAAACAATAGCTTGAGCCATGACATCCCCCAACAAATTGGCAACTTACGCAGACTGAAATTCATGACACTGTATAATAATTTAGTTACTGGTGAAATTCCTGCCAATCTCTCTCGTTGCTCTAATCTTGTTGACCTTGAGTTTACTGCAAACAGGCTAACGGGAAAAATTCCAACCGAGCTCGGTCGCCTATCTAAACTCAAGCGATTGTATGTTGGAAAAAACAATCTAACAGGAGGTATGCCTCCAACTATTGGTAATCTATCATCTCTAATAAACCTCTTAATAACCTTTAATAGTATTGGTGGGAAGTTACCTGATGGTCTAGGCCGATTGACAAACTTGGAAATTTTTGCAATAGGGGACAACAAGTTCGTCGGTACAATCCCTTCCTCGTTATTTAATATCTCTTCCATTACGGTTTTCGACATCGGAGGGAACCAAATCCAAGGGATTCTTCCCTTGAACCTAGGAACTTCACTTCCTAATCTCGAGTTCCTTGGAGTTGGTTCAAACTTGTTGACTGGATCCATTCCTAGTTCAATATCTAATGCCACCAATCTATATTATCTTGGGCTGCCAAACAACAACCTTAGTGGGAAAATGCCTTCTTTGGATAAGGTGTGTAATCTTCAGTGGTTAATTGCTGGTTTTAATCATCTAGGAACAGGCGAAGCGGATGACTTGAGTTTTCTCTCCTCTTTGATCAATGCCACTGAATTGAATGCGTTTGAGCTGAGCAGCAACGGTTTTGGAGGCGTGTTTCCTGAAGCAATTACCAATTTCTCCATTCGTCTTAGTACCATATACTTGGGGGACAATAACCTGTATGGGAGCATCCCAAGAGGGATCGGGAATCTGGTAAATTTGCAACTACTTGAAACACAGAACAACCATTTGACAGGTAACATTCCTGCTGATTTTGGGAAGCTTCAAGACCTGCATCAATTGTTTATCGGAGGTAATAGATTCTATGGTGACATCCCATCCTCTTTCGGAAACTTATCCTTGTTACTAACTCTAGATCTATCCGAAAATAATCTTCAGGGAAGCATCCCGTCGAGTTTGAGCAAATGCCAGATGTTGATGGAGCTTACGCTCGCCAAAAATAGTCTTAGTGGCACCATACCCAAAGGAGTTATTAGTCTCTCATCATTGTTTTCTCTAGACCTATCTCATAACAACTTGACTGGTGTCATCCCCTTGGAAATCGGGGTTTTAAAAAATCTTGTAACACTAAATGTTTCTGAGAATTTGTTGGTTGGTAATATTCCAAGCAGCCTTGGTAGTTGTGTGAAATTGGCATCTCTTAATTTGAAGGGCAACAAGTTCTGGGGAGTCCTTCCATCAACTTTGAGCCAATTGAGAGGCTTGGAGGATCTAGACATTTCTATAAATGATTTCTCGGGAAAAATCCCAGACTATTTAGAGGGCTTTCATTTCTTACAAAAACTAAATATATCATTCAATGATTTTGATGGAGAAGTACCAAAACAAGGCATATTTACGATTGCGGCAGCTATTTCTGTTGAGGGAAACAAGAAGCTTTGTGGTGGTATACCTGATTTAAAACTACGCAATTGCCAATCCAAGGGATTCACAAGGAAGAAATTTACTCAAGTTGTGAAGTTGGTACTCCCATCGTCCTTTGGGCTTGTATGTCTACTTTTAATGATATATTTCGTGTATCTTCGTTGGTTTAAAAAGAAAACAGAGGTACGATCTTTCAGCTTTTTTGGCCACTCGTTTCCTATGTTGTCTTATCGGAGTCTATTAAAAGCGACCAACGGATTCTCTTCAGCCAATCTAATCGGCATGGGTAGTTTTGGTTCGGTGTACAAAGGAATTGTTGATCTTGATCAAAGTGAAAAACTAGTCGCTGTGAAGGTGTTAAACCTTCAATCCGGGGGAGCTGCCAAGAGCTTCATTGCCGAGTGTAAGGCCTTAAGGAGCATCAGACATCGGAATCTTGTACATGTCCTCACTGCATGTTCAAGTGTTGACTATAAAGGTGACGAGTTCAAGGCTCTGGTTTACGATTTCATGGTTAATGGGAGCCTAGAGGAGTGGTTGCATCCAAATGAGAAAGAAGATGATGCACACAATAAGTCGCAGAGTTTAAACCTTCTAAAGAGGTTAAATATTGCGTTTGATGTTGCTTCTGCACTTTTTTATCTTCACCACCATTGCTCAGAACCAATAGTTCACTGTGACTTGAAACCGAGCAACGTTCTTCTTGACGATGAAATGGTTGGACATGTAGGTGATTTTGGGTTAGCTAGATTCCTTGTAGATGCGACATGTATTGCTTCTGCAAATCAATCAAGTTCTATTGGCTTACGTGGGTCATCCGGTTATGCAGCTCCAGGTAAATGTATCCCTTAGACTCATTTCGTGTTTATATTCTGCTTCAGTTCCTTCGGTTTTAGATTTAATTCACTTCTCCTTTGAGTCTGGTAACCCCTACACAGAAGTAAAGCTGCTAGTTCTTATGTTTTACTCCTCACTGCATCATCTTGCTTTCAAAAGTATTAGAGTTGAGTTAAGTAGAAATTGTCTAGATTGTTTCTTGAAATGGAGATGGAGTAAGTTTCTTTCTTTGTTATAGCCAAGACATATTATCCTAAAAAAAACAACAATTGTATCTTCTTAACTTTACTGCTTTCTTGATTACAGGTTGTACCCACGTTTTTTTTTATTTTAGAGTAGAGCTAGTATATATTCCTAGTTCATTTTACATGAATTGACCGGCATTCAAAGAACACTATCTCCTCAGGTTTCTGTTAGTATCTTTCATTTTCCAGAAAGTAGAGACTTTTTAATTTCTTAATTTATTACGTGAGTACCACAAACCTACAACAAATATAAGGATAATTGATAAGTTATGGTTAGGTAATCGCTACTAAGAAAATTTAGCTCTCTTTGTTTTGATGCTCTGGTAATTAAGGTTTCCTTCTTGTATGCTGGGGTATGACCCTTGGTTTTGTTGTACATTATGTTCAGGCTTTTTAATGAAATATATATTTACTCAGAAAATTCATAATGAACCAATCAGGCATGATTCAAATTAGGCATTTCAGATGGCACATGCAGAACCAAATGATGTTATTCGTGATCAAGCAAGAAGCAAAGAAGTCGAAACAACTCTTTGTAGTCTTATTTGAGACATAAAATTAGGAGAATCCATCTAAGAATTGTCTGCTGAAGTTTCTTTACTATTCTTTGAGAGGCTGCTTATCAAGCAGATTTGCAATATTCTTACCTTTATGATGGATGGATTGTAGAGTATGGCATGGGACATGAAGTATCAACGTCAGGTGATATGTACAGTTTCGGTATTCTCTTATTGGAGATGTTCACAGGGAAGAGACCAACAGATGCCATGTTCGAGGGTAGTCTGACTCTCCACAACTTTGTTAAGATGGCTATGGCTGAACAAGTAGCAAACATTGCTGATCCAACATTGTTTCAACAAGTAGTAATGGGAGAGGCAAGCTCAAGCATCAACAACTCTCAGAATCAAAGCCCAGCTAGCATTCACGAAGTCCAGGAGTGTTTGACTTCAATACTTAAAGTGGGAATAGCTTGTTCAGAAGAACTACCAAGAGATCGACCGGATATCAAAGATATCGTTACTCAGTTGCATGTCATCAAGAACACTCTTCTCGGAGTTAGAGTACACGGAGGAATTAATGAACGCTAGTATTGCAGCTTGATCATGTGCAGGTATGACCCCTTTTTACATTCCAATAACTGTTGGAGGGAAAAACCTGCATTTGGCACTAAAACCACCACAATTTTGCACTCAGCCGGTGAAACATTGGTTTGTTCAGTTGTTGCGCTGACTTACATAAGCGTTTTAGTTCTGTTCAACTTCACCTAGGTTTCTAAGCACCATGTTGTTTTCATTTGCTCCTCTTTACGCCAATTCAAATAGTTCTCACGTAGTCTACAACTATGAACAAAACGTCGGATTTCCATTTCTAATTCAAACTTGAGAATCAGTTAACTAATTATTTTTCTGAACAATAGTGAAGAGACAACAAAGTAGGAACTCTAATGCCACATTTCAATTCAAGATAAACAAATCTCATTTGGTAACTTCAATGAGGCAAGTTCTTGAATAACCTCTGCATCTATCAAAAGGAGGATGTGGTTGTGTTTTCCTCCTCCCTTCTTTTACTGAAAATTGGTGTATACGATAGCATTTTTCTACATATATTCAATTATGTGCACAAACCAACCCAATTTTCAAGCTGCTGCATCTTCGATCAAAGTTAAACATTCCGTAAGTGATTATCTTCTCCCATCAAACTTCTTCAATTACTAATTTTCCTTCTTCCCTCGTAGGTGCTTAAGGTTTGGTACGGGTCTTGAAGGTATCTGTCAAGAGTACAACTTTGTGATGCTGCATATTGCTTTGGGTACGCATTATGCATGCTAGTTTGTTGTTCAATTTCTGCATTTTTTTTTCCAAGTTTATGTTCCTCTTGTGTTTTTAGTTTGTTTCAAGCATGAGAATTTTCTCATTTAAATGTACTATAAAACTTACATGCATGTTAAGTGGGACTTCAATAGCATATATGAGCAAAATGTAATTGTTTCTTGTCACCAATTTCTATTATATATGTGCAAGGTTGTCTCCATCTGAACCAAATTACTTTCTTTGCATTGAATTTGCTACGGACCCATAAGCCACATGATTGAGAATACATAAACCCCAGATAGATATTGAGGAATTGCAGCACCTAATTACAAGCCTACATTACTCTAAAAATTACAATGTGGGAAACAATACAAATATTCAAGTGCCTATGCCTTTTTCATCGCAATACATAAAAAAGGACATGAGATTATTGAAGTTGAAGATCAATTACTCAAAATAGGTCCACTTTCTCAAGTCTTCTACATACAAATGTGTTTCCCTTCGATATTGCCCACAATATCGATATAAAATGCTTTGTCGAGCATGGAGTCGATCGTAGTAGAGGATGGCCCAAAGCTTCCCAAAACAAAAAATTTAACTAATCCAACCTCACAACAATCGACACTTCCTGTGTCCAATATATAAACCTCATAGCAAATTAACAATTATTACAGAAGTCCATTGTTTCACAACAACGTGAATAAATAGAAGTTTAACAAATTAATAGGCATACACTCTAGAGGCACGGCTAAAGGCAAAGGATATTTTCCTATTAAGCTTGAATCGAACCTTATAACGAAGAAATGAGTGACCTTCTTGTCTTTCAAAGTAACCCAGTTGCGAGACCCGGCGACAATAGAAAAGAACAATCTTTATGATCTCTGTGCAATTAATCTAACAATTGCCTAGTTTTAACTCAAAAAAAAAAGGGAATGTGCTAAGTTTGCATTAGGCAAAGAAACTTATATGATCAAATCACGGTATTGGGAAACAAAAAAGAGGTCAAACAATATAATAAATACATCAATTACGTTCTATAATAAATTACGAAAGTCGATCTCTATCTAATTATACTAAATGAGGTGGTGATAATTGATTTCAAGTGAGAATACGTAAACCCGCCAGATAGATATTGAGAAATTGCAACAACATTTAACTACTCTAATGCCCCTCTTGGTTACAAGCCTACATTGCTCTCTCTCTCTCTCTCTCTCTCTCTCTCTCTCTCTCTCTCTCTCTCTCTCTCTCTCTCTCTCTCTCTCTCTCTCTCTCTCTACTCCTCCATCAAAATATCCAACCATCCACCAGTCAAAATAATATTGAAACAAAAAATCTTGAGACAAAAGAGAGAAAAGAACAAGTCAGTAAAGGAGTACCCAACAAATCGGGGCGCAACATGAACTATCACTTCTCAACTAACTTCCTCTACTGCTTCCACCATGCTCTCCTCCAGCTCCACCTCTAGGAGGGCGCCCTCGTCGGACGCGGGGGCTCTGCTGCCCGGGGGCGCAGCAGCCCCTACCCACTTTCTTTAAACGGCACCGTTTCTATTAAATAAAAAATCTCAACCGCTACTTTTCAATCCTATGGAGCAGAAACATGATTATGAGAGCTTTAGAGACAAAATTTGATTATGTCTCTTTAGAATAATATGATCAGAATAGTAAGATCTTCACACCCGTTCAAACAAATTAAAAATTGGACCACTTAATTTTTTAACCATATTTTTTAATATATAAACGGTCTAAAAAAATTATTGCTCAAATTTTCACTCAGATTGAATCTGTACAAAGATCTTGTTATTCTTATCATATTATTCTAAAAGGTCGTAATTCATTTTTATCTTTAGGGCTCTCATATTAAGTATATATTCTTTATTAGGACCCTATGGAGCATAAGTGTGATTATGAGAGCCCTATAGATAAAAATAAATTATGACCCTTTAGAATAATATGACAAGAATAACAAGATCTTTGTACCGATTCAATCGGAGTGAAAATTTGAGCAATAATTTTTTTTAGACCGTTTATATATTAAAAAATATGGTTAAAAATTAAGTGGTCCAATTTTTAATTTGTTTGAACGGGTGTGAAGATCTTACTATTCTGATCATATTATTCTAAAGAGACATAATCAAATTTTGTCTCTAAAGCTCTCATAATCACGTTTCTGCTCCATAGGATTGCAAATTGGCGGTTGAGATTTTTTATTTAATAGAAACGGTGCCGTTTAAAGAGAGTGGGTAGGGGCTGCTGCGCCCCCGGGCAGCAGAGCCCCCGCGTCCGCCCTCGTCTGCCCCAAGACCAGCCGTCGTCAGTAAAGGAGTACCCAACATGCTTCTTCACAAAGACGAGGACTGAATTGTGGCGTTGTCAACCCAACATCAAATCAAATTCAGAGCATCCGTCAGAAACAGGAAAGCCAAATCAAACAGGACCATCATTAAATCATTTAACTTTCTAATAATCCTAGAATGTCCAAGTAATATAACTGTTCAATTACATTTTAAGCACACAATTCCACATGGCTTATCAGATTCAGGGTAAGGCATAGTAAAATACAGAGCTAGCCAATTGTAGAACAGAAGAAGGGCATGTAAGGCCCAGATATGAAACAAAAACAGCCCAACAATTAGGTATACAAATTATCTAGTTTTTCCTTCGATGCACCAAGAAAATAAACACCCCACCTATGAGAATTTAACTGTTAAAATTACTTCTAGTGAGCATGATTCTAGAAACGACGTCCCAGATTAGTATGAAATAAAAAATTACAAGCAGAATTTCTACCAATGGTCCGATCAGTTTACACTTGCTATGCCCGTTCAAGTTAATCATGATTTTGATACAAGTCGAATGTCTGAACCTTCGTATCAAAACTCGTCATGTTTGTGAATTGATCATGTTTTGTTCCTCTACCTCGATTGAATGATCATGCCGGTGAAACTACAGTAAACCAAAAACATGACAAATTTTTGAGAAACCGAAACACACCTACCGAAAATCATGACAAAATTTGTGGAATCACCATGCAACATAACTTATCATGAATACGTATTAAATTATTATGAAACTACATTAAACTAAAAAAATTTGGAGAAGTCAAAAAACGCATACCGAAATCAAATTTGGAGAAATCAAAGCTCTCATACCGAAATCATGACAAAATTTGAGAAATCAAAAGGCATGTCTTTTTACATCTCCACTTTCATTTCCACAGGAAGTTCCTCATATTCTGGGCAATACTATTTGCAACAAACAAAACAATGAACAATATAGTGAATGGTTACACTTGCCTGTTACCGACCTAGTAAAACTTTTCCTTACATGTTAAGGCCTTCTTCCACATAATATCCTTACAGTTATAGCATGTCGATGTAACTTATCTGAGCCGTCCAAAACTTCATTGAATGGCCGAGATTGGTGCACAGCACCACGTGGCCCGTGCCCGCCCGGCACTGAAAAATTTCTCCAACGATAGGGAATGGAAAAAGCTGTGGCAAGTAATTTTTGGGATGGTGGGACCTTCCATGTATGAGTAATGAGATATTTTTTCCAAGTAATTTTTGGGATGGTGGGACCTTCCATGTATAATAATGGGATATTTTTTCCTCATACATCCGCTAATTCTCATTTTTAGTTAAAATAGGACCTTCTCCAAACGTTTTTGTCCAATGGTTATGGAATATAATCCCTAATAATTATCTACATCCAATTCTAATGAATACAAGACCTCCACCAAACAATTTTTTCAAGTAGTTATGGGATATTATCCGTTCAAATTTGTTTAAAGACAAAATGCAGTAAAACAAATCTTAAGGGTAAGATGGGTATTATTTACATTTCAGGATGATAACATAAGTTTTCAAACCCTTTATGATTAGGACATAAATATCTATATAGGAGAGGACCCCTATTTAAGTTCCCCTTCGTCGTTACCTGAATATATGGTCTTGAATTTTGTCCAAGTACATATTAAAAAGAAGAAGAAGGCTAATTAAAAGGTTTTCACTCTCCCCTCTCGATTATGGGGGAGGAAAATGACACGGGCATTTAGGTCGAGCTCGCAAGTTGGTCTCTTACTGTCAATAAAAATTGTTAGAGTCACTGGATGTTATTCGTCGTTACCTGAATATATGGTCTTGAATTTTGTCTAATTACGCATAAAAAAAAGAAGAAGAAGGCTAATTAAAAGGTTTTCACTCTCCCCTCTGGACTATGGGGGAGGAAAATGACACAAGGGTACAATTATTTAGGGTGTGGGTGTGAGGTCTAAGAGGTCAAATTTAATTTCACACAAGGATTATATTTGATACTTTGCAGTCAAATTTCGTTAGTTTGACCTACAAAAAAAACCTCCAAGTATTCTTTTCTTTTTAGAGTTGACAGCATTATGAATGTGACCCTCTTGCATCTTTTTCGAAATATAGTACTCCCTCCGTCCCTTTTTAAGTGTCCTGCTTCGTAACTCCAACTTATTAAAAAGACATCATCATTACACCTTTCACATCAACTTTTTCCTCCACTTTCCCTACTTACCCATCATCATTACACTTTTACTCACTAACTTTTCAAAATAAAATTTACTTTTAGGGACAAAATAGACAATACACCAACTTTTACCCCCCTAATTTTACAAAATGGACACTTATTAAGGGACAGCCCAAAATGAAATACTGGACACAAAAAAAGGGACAGAAGGAGTAAGTCTTTTGGGATCAATTGTAAATTACACTACATTTGTCAGCATATATATACATCTTTTAATTAGCCTCTTAATTGGATTATATCTTTAGGTTAGCAAAATAAAACAATAACTTACAAATTTTTTTTTTTTTACAAGCAACAATAACTTACATATGAATGTAATTTTTTACCTCATTAACCAAAAATTTTGCCCTAGGGGTGGCATCGGTTCCTATAAAATAATTTCTAAATTGAAGTCAACATTTCCAAAGGGGACTTAAGGGATCACAAACCCAAACACAAATACAAGAATTAAGGTGCTCTAGAAGTCTTCATTATCACACATTCAAGTAGGGTCCTTACACTTTATCATGGTCCTGCGTGAAAGTGTGGTGATTGAGGAAGCCCTTCAAGCATCACATGGCAGTGCTTTAGTGGCGGCTCCAGAATTTTTTAGCAGGGTTTTCAAGAAAATGCAAAAAACTACACAAGCTCTATAACAATAACAAGAAATTAAAACCAAACCGAGCCTTATGTCTCAATTACTTGAGGTCGACTACATGAATCATTTTCCTCCATTGAGCTCTTTCAAGAGCCACTTGTTCACACAAACCTACTATCCTCATATCGTTACACACCACAGCATTTAATGTCAATTTAGGTCTACCCCACCCCGTAGCATTGCTACCAAAAGTTATCATATCCGCTCTCTCAACTACTGCATCTCCTTATCTATGGTAGACATGCCCAAACCACCTTAGCCTATTTTCCCTCAACTTCTCTTTTATGGGCGTTACATCTACCATCTCACAAACCGTTTCATTTATAATCCTGTCTCGTCTAGTTTTACCACACATCCACCTCAACATTCTCATTTTCGCTACACTTATCTTGTTCACCTGTTGTTTCTTAATAGGCCAACATTCTGTCTCATAAAGCATCGTTGGTCTGATGGCAGTTCCATAAAAAAATTTCATTCGATTTTATGGGTACCCTCTTGTCACACAGTACACCAATAGCGCTCTTCCACTTGAGCCACCTCACTTGAATCTTATGGGTCACATCATCGGCAATCTCTTCATCTCTACTAATAATAATTGAGCCTAAGTACCTAAATGATCACTCTTAGGCGTCTTCTGGTCTTCGATCATCACTCTTTCTTCGTGCGCACTGCTAGTATGACTAAACTTGCATACCATATACTCAGTTTTACTCCTACTTATCCGAAAATCCTTTGACTCTAATACTTCCCTCCAAATTTCTAGTTTCGTATTAACACCTTTAGCAGTTTCATCTACGATGACAATGTCATCTGCAAACATCATACACCAAGGTATATCCTCTTGAAATTGTCTAGTCAATTCATCCATAACTAAGGCAAATAGGTACGGGCTCAAGGCTGACCCTTGATGCAATCCTACAGTGATTGAAAATTCACTTGTTTCCCCAACTGGTGATCGAATGGTAATGATGGGACCTTCATACATGTCTCTAATCACCTTGATATACCCTTTGGTCACTCCAGAATCCACCATATGATGTCTCTAGGCACCCTATCATAAGCCTTTTCTAAATCTATGAAAACCATATGGAGATCCTTCTTCTTTACTCTGTGTTTTTCTACCATTCTCCTTAATAGGTAGATAGCTTCTATGGTTGATCTGTCAGGCATGAACCCAAACTGTTTCTCTAACACCGTAGTCACCAACCTCAAGCGATGTTCAATAACTCTTTCCCACAACTTCATCGTATGACTCATCAATTTAATACATCTATAGTTGTTGCAACTTTGAATATAAAATAAAATAAAATTGGATACTCCTATTAATATCAACGGTCAAACGAAAAAACATGAAAATAGTCTAAATACATAAGACATTACAATTGTCCCGACGAGTTTTCATATTTTGAAACCGTTGCATAATAACCTCATAATTAATGATACAAAAAACATCTTTTTCACTGAATGCAACCAATCAATCATTCATTCACTCATCTCCCATTGCATAATTTGCATTATAGAGTGCAAAAAAAAAACCTCATTTTGAATGAGACCTTTTCGGGTGTCGATTTGATGATCATAACTATTTGTTTTATTCAAATTGATTTATTAGGAGACCATACAACAATTCAACTCATTTACATATCATTAATTGCTTGATCTAAAAATTCAATTCTCACTCGAGAATTTTAACCCAACAAAATAGATGTACATATCAAGCACTTATGATATCTAATAGAACTTAATTTTTGCGTGGTCTCCTAACAAAAAAATTTGAATAAAATGAACTGTTCTAATCAAGATTAATTGCGTAGGGTGTTCAAAATTAATTGGGTAGGGTATTCAATGTAGTGGGCAAACCTAAATATCAAATTTTTTGTCTTTACAAAATTTTTTGTTCGGTGTTCACTTGCACACCCACAACAAGCTGTGGCGCTACCAATGTGAGGCTCCAAGAACAATTAATAATTTCTTGTAGGCACGGGTTATAGGAGTGTACCCAAGCGTTCAACCTTCTGTGCAATTGGGTTGTATCTTTTCATTAGAGTGATTTTTTTTGGGTTAGAATTAAATATAAAATTTATAATTACAAAATAAATTTGAAGATTTTTCAAAATATTTCTATATTCTTTTTAATAGGTTGAAAGGTCATCAGGCAAAAGTTAAGTGAGCTAAAAAAATTTGCTGCAGAGTGTAGTTGGCACGGGTAATCCGCTAGCTAGTACCTATCCATGTTCAGTAGATAAGTACATGTGCATGAGATCCGGTACATGCTGTTTATTACTCAGCATCTCTATATGCATTATAAATTTAGAATCACATGCATACGTATGCGTTAGAATCTCACATACATATATATGGAGGATATCGGCGCCCCTTTTGTATTCAGAATTCCTACTGCGAAAGTAATAGTAGATCTAAGAGAAACAGCTGTACAAAATGCACAGCTATGTGATAAGGAAAAAAAAAGATATACCAAATCAATTTAACAACTACATAAATCTAACAATAAAAATTAATAGATTTATCGAAATACAAAAGGTAAGCAAAGAGATCGCAGAAATATTTCATTTTCGTAGAAAACTACGAATACTAAAGAGATGCTATATACGAATTTCAAATTCGAAAAAAATTGTTATCATATACTTAGGCATTTCGGATAACAATTGTAGATGGGGTTTGCATTGTAATTAAATCTCTAGTTCTTTGTTCGGTCTACAAAAGTTGAGTTGGAGGGGATTAGCCATCCCATGTGGGAGGTGTTTTTTTTATTCTTCTTCCGGGGAAAGAAAACACAAGTTGTATTGATACAAAACAGATACAAATTGCTCGGTCCATATAGGCCGAAAAACAACAGAACAAGAACATAAAACACAAAAACAACAAGAACAAAAATGAAAAGGGAAAGCTGCTCAGCTCGAATGTGGAAGGTGTTATTACTAATCTTATTCTACCTCTTGTTTGTACATTTGCCGGCCGTGATGCCCATGCTAATTCTTACCCATGCATGACAGCTCTCTCTCTCTCTCTCTCTCTCTCTCTCTGAAGGGTATAAAGAAAAATACTAACATGTCATTATTGATTCCATTATCTGATCCGTGGCAAAACAAATGTGGAGGTTGAATTAACACCTCCCTTATGAGGTCAGGCGCTGTTTTAATTCAGCTTAATGGTTTTGATGAGGTGTGCGATGTCAAAGTGCTGGAATACTGTTTCACAATGCTGAAATTCTATATATAGCTTGAGTTTGCCGCTCTGAAAATTCTTGTTATTAATTAACATCTTCAAGGAGTTATTCGACTGATTTTAATGCTATTCTCAAACTTCTTGGAGGGCTAAAAACTTTGGTCCAACCAACTAATTACTACGGTTAGAGCACAGATGCAGAGATTACTCTTTCAACTCCAATTTTTGGAGGGCTAAGAGGTTCAAGGATCGATGTTTGCTGTTAAGCTGGGAATGGTAGTCAAGCTGCTGATATTCTAGTTGTATGAATTCCTAAGTTTGGTTGTACCTCTTTTCAACTCCCACTTTGGGAGGGCTAAGAGGCCTTATCTGTAGCTGATATTTGCTATATCGATCAGTCGTCATGGTTATGGGTAATCACATGTATTGCTTCAATTATTCCAAGGCGGATTACCCTCTTTGGCAAGGTGTTAACGTTACTACTATGCCTATGATTTATTGTTGCTCTGCATTGCTGCTCTGTTGGCTGAGTTTGAGGTATATATTGTTCTGGAAGAATAATCCTCCTATGCAGGCTAGGGTCCATTTAGGAGGTTTTTGGTGGTGTAAGGATTAGTGGCCGGTTATGGTGCGTGATGGAACATAATCAGCGCGTACAATTTCAAGCTGCGCAATATGCTGTGATGATTCCACTCTTTACTGTGGTTTAATTTCAATGTCTCATTGGATGCACTTTTCATTTCCTTTCTTTTCTTTCTTTTGGCCTTCTTTAGCTCCAAGGTCTTCTTGTATCTGGACTTTTGGCCTCCTCGATATACCCTTTGTCGAGTTCTAATAAATTTTGTTGCCTATCAAAAAAAAAACACCTCCCTTTTGAAAACTACTCATTATGAATTTCTATCCCTAATCCTATGTCATTACCAATCCCCTCGTAACTGCAACTATAATAAAACATAGGTAATATGATTGACCCATGTTTCGCTTAATTGATAGCAATCCAAGCGCAGAAGGACGTTGTCATGGATTGCGATATATAGCCTGAGATATATTTTTTGGTACGTCGGCCATCAGGGTCGGCTCTAATTTTTTAGAAGCCTGCAATATATGGAAATACAAAATGGGACCCTATATGAATTTTTGCAAATAAATTACAGTATAAACTAGATAAGTCACATTTTTAAACCAAACACAAGTACTCATCATCAACGAGGAAAATTCTGGGCAAAAAACAAAATCTAATTATGCACGCTTGATCCATCTTTTCACAATTTCATGTATAGCCTATTCAACCTTTCTTGTGACATAATTTTTTATCTGCAAAGGAAAGTTATTGATAACTTGATAAGAGGGTACATCGAGGAGGGTTAAAGCTTTAGCGTATAGCTAATAAAAAGCATCCCAACAATATTATGTTGGCACCCGGCCGGACCCAAGCGAAATCATGGGCAGAAGCTAAAACCAAAGAAATGGCAAAAACATCCAATACATCATTGGATGAAACAGAGCAAAAACAGAAAAGGAAAGGAAATCCAATGAAACAAAGTCACACTTTTCATTTAGGGATGCCGTCTAACTGTAGCAGCAATAGTCAAATATACATATTTTGAATGGACTTATATAAGGAATATCAAAATAAAAAGGGATTCTAAAAATTACCGAAAATCCTATACGTACTGACCAAAAATATAGGGAAATCGTACCGACGGCCGATCCGAGCCATATATACACGAAAAATAGGGTGTTTAGATCAAGCACCCTACACACATCGGATGCCGTTGATTCCCGCGTTGGGCCCCTCGGTTTTTTTTTATAAAATTTTTGAACGGCTCGGATCGGCCGTCCGATGGCCGAAGACGGCCGCGCGTGGCCGTCGGTATACCGTCGGTAGAAAACGGTCGGTGCAAATAGCACCACTCAAAAATTACAAAAAAAAAAAAATTGAATTTAAAGTGCCGGCACCTTGAGGTTTAGCTCAGGGCCGGTGATGGCCATGTTTTTGCTAGTCATTCCGATTGTTCATTTGGTTGATCTTTCGGAATCGGAATTGAAACTTCATTCAATGCCCTAATACACCTTTTTCAAGTCAAAGCCACATATTTGTGAGACATACATTAAGCGCATCAATGGCTTTTTGACTTTTTTGGTCCCCGAAGTATTTTCGTTGTGCCACTTTGATCCCCAATATTTCAATTGCTAACATTGCATCCCCAAAGTATCAATTTTGTGTTTAAATGGTCCTTGCGGCTCACGCCGTTCCTCTCCTCCGTCAAAACCAAGGGCAAAGTTGGTATTTCACCTCAAAACGGCGTCGTTTTGTTGGAAACGGCTTTTTGACTTTTTTGGTCCCCAAAGTATTTCCGTCATGCCAATTTGGTCCCCAATATTTCAATTGCTAACATTGCATCCCCAAAGTATCAATTTTGTATTTAAATGGTCCTTGCGGCTCACGCCATTCTTTCCCTCCGTCAAAACCAAGGGCAAGGTTGGTATTTCATCTCAAAACGGTGTCGTTTGGTTGGAAACATAGATTTTTCTTTTCCATGGTTCTCTTAGGGTTCTCATTGAAAGCCTTAAAGTCAAAAAAAAATTATGATTCTTTAGGGTAAAATGATCAAAAAATGAAAATCTTCGTACAGGTTCAAACAGATTGCAAATTTGAACACTTAATTTTTTTACCATATTTTTTAATATATAAAAAGTCTAAAAAAATCAAGTGTTTCAATTTTCAACCCATTTGAATCGGTGCGAAGATCTTAATTTTCTGATCATTTTATCCTAAAAGATTATAATTATTTTTTTTTTATCCTAAAGAGGTGAAATAACAATTTTTTATATTCTATGGTTCTTTAGGGTTCTCATTGAAAGCCTTAAAGTCAAAACATTAATTATGACCCTTTAGGATAAAATGAACAGAAAATTAAAATTTTCGCACCGATTCAAACGGATTGAAAATTGGAAAACTTGATTTTTCGAGGCTGTTTATAAATTAAAAAATATGGTGAAAAAATTAAGTGTTCAAAAAATTGAAATATTGGGGACCAAATTGGCATGACGGAAATACTTTGGGGACCAAAAAAGTCAAAAAGCCGTTTCCAACCAAACGACGCCGTTTTGAGGTAAAATACCAACTTTGCCCTTGGTTTTGACGGAGGAGAGGAACGGCGTGAGCTGCATGGACCATTCAAACACAAAATTGATATTTTGGGGATGCAATGTTAGCAATTGGAATATTGGGGACCAAAGTGGCACGACGGAAATACTTTGGGGACCAAAAAAGTCAAAAAGCCCGCATCAATTGAATATCGCAATTGGGAGAGCGTATTAGATATGAATCGATACACAATGAAGTGAAATGAGAGACACTACATTCATTCTCGTCGCCACGTTCTTACTGGATTGGATTGGGCGAAGACCGTTGCTGTTAAGCAGCGTTGGGGGCATGATCGTGTCCCTCGCGACTCTAGGCACGTGTTTAACAATCATAGATCACTCGGAGAAGAAGGTTATATCGGCTGTTGCTCTGGCCATCGCATCGGTGCTATCATTTGTCGCATTGTTCTCGATGGGGTCGGGCCCCATAGCGTGGGTCTACAGCTCGAAGATCTTCCCATTGAGGCTGCGAGCCCAGGGAACGAGCATGGGAACGGCTATGAACCGTCTGATGAGTGGAATCATATCGATGACTTTCCTCTCTCTTTACAAGGCCATCACAATCGGTGGGGCTTTCTTTCTCTTCATGGGAGTGGCAATCATGAGTTGGGTTTTCTTCTACACTCTGCTCCGAAACACAAGGGAGAACCCTCGAGGAAATGCAGATCTTGTTTGGTACGTTCTTTAAGTGGAGGTCGACAATGCGAGAATTGGAGAAGAACAAGCATGTTAGTAACGGAGATGGTACCGGTAACAATGGTGGTCAAGTTCAGTTGGGCACTACCAATGGCTAGAGAAGTTTACCGAGGGATAGTTTCGGTAATGCATGTGTTTTCCTTCTTGCGCGATTTGCGATCGGCATAGACTAGTATCTACTATCAAAGATAGTACTACTTGTTTCAGTTTGAAAAAGAAAAAAATAGATAGTCGATGTACACCCGCCGTTCATCTTTTACCAATCCTCCCACCACTCTCAATATCGCCGGATCATTGATTGCCGAGGCGGACGGTGAGATATTGATCGGTGAATTTTGAATAGTAAAACTGAGCAATGGGTGTAGCACCACTAAAGAAAAAAATAAGGAAAAAGGAAATAGAATTTCAGTGATAATTACCCCAGAAAAAAGTTATGGATGTAAGAGGGGAAAAGAATTAGTAGATAACAGAGAAAAGAATGAAAATGTTACTTTTCCTTGTTTGATAAATTGATGTTGTTGATTGTGCTGAGATTTGAGAGGTGCTTTTCGAATGATGATGGTGTAAAGACTTCGGAAACCCTGAGTATTAGTAGTTGGGAAGCGATACGATGGTTAGCAGCTTATTTGAACTCGTAGGTTTGATTTCCATTGTTAGAGAAAAAAAAATAGAAAGATCTGAGGGTCATTAGAAGTTTGTCTAAACGTTTACTTGAAGGATTTGGGATTAGCAAAGAGCGCAAAAATTGTCCTGGACATCCAATAGTAAGAAAATTAAATGAGAATAAGGTGAATATGGGTACCATGACTCGAACCCCTTGACATGACAAATGACACCACAAGAATGCCAAAAAAGGGAAACCAAAGCTTTGGTAAAGTAAGAATAAGGTATTGGTAAGGATAAAATGGTTAGTACTTTATGGTACAATTGGTGAGTGTAGTGGGTGGGTGTAGGAATTAGGATTACAAAGATGTTTATCTTTAGTACTCCCTCCATCCCCTTTTAAAGTCCAGTATTTCATTTTAAGCTGTCCCTTAATAAATGTTCATTTTGAAAGTTAGTGAGTAAAAATTGATACATTTTCCATTTTGCCCCTAAAAGTAGATTCCATTTTGAAAAGTTAGTGAGTAAAAGTGTAATGATGATATCTCCATCGAGGGTAAATAGGAAAAGTGGAGATAAAAGTTGATGTGAAAGGTGTAATGATGATGTTTTCTTAATAAGTTGAAGTTATGAAGCGAGACATTTAAAAAGGGACGGAGGGAGTAATTTAATAAAATCGTTCTTGTAGGCTCATGGCTGCATATCATTTTGGAGAGAAAATCTGTGAGATTGGATTGTAGCATCAACATATCCTTTAAATCAATCATGAAACTAACATGTTGTTAACTTTATAGGATGGAAAGCTCGTAAATCACATAAGACTTAACACGATTGAAGCGCAGCGAAATTAAGACGTTTAAAAGGTATTAGAAGAGATCGGGGGTCCAAACCATGGAAGAAGAAACTTTTCAAAATTTTCCAGTTTGGTACATATAGCAGGGTTAAGGGTGCTACATGTACCCAATGAACAAAATTAGAGAAATCTGGGTTTGGTACATGTGCCAGGGTAAACACTGGTACATGTAGAGCCTGGGTTCTTCAACACGATTTTGACAGCTTTCAAAGGCAAACACAAGGCCTCCAAATAACGATCCAAGGCAAGTTTTAGACATTGAATCTACTTATAAACATATAGAACAAGCAAGATGTCACGACCCAAATCTAGCGGATTTGAATATCGTGACCGGCCAGTGAGTCCGTCTCACCAAAGGCCTTTATTGACCCTCTTTTCTTTTCTTTTCAAAAAGAAATATCCATAACATTTACGGAAGCCTTCTTCAGTAATCAACAATCACATAGGGTGATTTATTCATTATGCTAATATCAACAAAGGCTACACTCTTCTTTTATTCATTACATAACCATATCACCGGCATAATAATATTAATACTTGGCCCGTCTCTCTAATCCTGATTACCTGAAAAGAAAGATTTCAATAATCTAAGCCACTGCTTGTGTGAGATTATGAATTATCAAAGTTACATGAGCTACCATGGAATTCTTTTTATCAAAGAGAAACAGGAACCATTACTTCAGTTTTTCATGGCTTGAACTGTAACAAAAACCATAACTTCAGTTTTTCATTGCTTAAACTGTAACCAACATCATAAACAAGTTCGTATATAACATAACATGCTGTAAACATAATACGATATACCATCCAACGATTACCACCAGTAATGAGGGAGCGACCCCCAACATAACATGATGAATTGATCAATTCAGTTGGACACCTGGCTATGCTCCTTTTTCCATTCCATCCCTATAACACCATTCCGACTAGTATCTTTAACGTCTCCTAAATTCAGGGACATCGTTCGGATATATCGATAATAACTTTTTCCATAAACTGTTCAAAACATCATAATTCCATGGTATATTTGCTACAAAAGAACTTTATTGTTAAATAACCATAATTTAAAAACATAAACTTTACAAAAACTCATGTAACAGGGATAATTCATAACTCACCTTTCGTTCCGTTCAACTTGGCTTATGATCAACTACTTTGAAGGACTCGTACTTAATTCTTTTCCGCTTCTTTCCTCCTCTTTTCACTCTCTCTCTTCTTCTTCTTTTTTCCTCTTCTTTTCAAGTTGAGTGCCGTGAGTGTGGTGTGTGTGTTTTGGGTTGTGTGTGTGTAGTGTGTGCTTGTGGAGTAGTTGAGAAGGCTATTTATAGTGTTGGATCACAAGCTCTAGAATATTCTATCATATCCAACTATATCTTATCCAAATTTTTCCTCTTCTTTTCAAGTTGAGTGCCGTGAGTGTGGTGTGTGTGTTTTGGGTTGTGTGTGTGTAGTGTGTGCTTGTGGAGTAGTTGAGAAGGCTATTTATAGTGTTGGATCACAAGCTCTAGAATATTCTATCATATCCAACTATATCTTATCCAAATCTAGGGTAATCTTATCATATCTTATCCAAATCTAGAATAATCTATATATAATGTAATAAAATATTATCATATCTTATCCAAATCTAATAAAATCTTATCATATCTAAGCATATCCCACAAAATCTAGGGATATTCTAATAGGATTTGATTCGATTCGCCCTATAATGAGATGTTACCTCTTTCCGGATTATTTTATTTCGGTTCTCTGCCTCGCGGAAACTTATGTCTTTTCCCTTGGCCACAATGTCGTTAACAGGGTTAAGGCAATAACGTTTTAAAAATTAACATATATGCAGAAAATACTCTATTTGTTTTATATCTTAAGTCACAAACAATCTACTTTCTGAATTCTAACGGTAAGCGGCCCGTTAAATGATTATCCCCTTACTTTCCTTATTCTTTTTCGTTCTAAGAAGTCGGGGTGTTACACAAGAAATCCCTACCTTAAGTAATTCGAACGAAACCCAAGCAAGCCCTAGAACTCCAAAGTTGAAACCGAGCGAAACACACCTCCTCCTAGCTTGAACGGACAAAACCCAAGGCTTAGAGCACTTAAGAAGGTTGATTTGGCGGTAGATCTTGGTGGGTTTGGAGCTTGAGAGAGAGAGAGAGAGAGAGGGGGAGGGGGGGAGAGAGAGAGAGCGAGAGAGCCATGAGAGATAGAGATGGAGAAGAGATGTATTATTATCTCCTACACACATACACACACACACACCTATATATACTACTCCCCCGTCCCCTTTTTAAAGTCCTGTATTTCATTTTAGGCTGTCCCTTAATAAGTGTCCATTTTGTAAAGTTAGTGGATAAAAGTTGATACATTTTCCATTTTGCCCCTAAAAGTAGATTCTATTTTAAAAAGTTAGTAAATAAAAGTGTAATGATGATGTTTCCATAGAGGGTAAGTAGGAAAAGTTGAAGTAAAAGTTGATGTGAAAGGTGCATGTAATAATGATGTTTTCTTAATAAGTTGGAGTTACGAAGTGGGACACTTGAAAATGGACGGAGAGAGTAACATATATTCAAATTGCATAAACACCCCTAGAGTAACAATCATCTCACATAAGCCCCAATTCATACAAACTCAACTAAATTCATATTGTCCTCATTTATAATATCGAATAAACCTTTTAATGATTTCTGAAAATACGAGTCCTTACAATGTCAATCTTGTCAATTCTCTCTTCATACAAGAAATGAGGTGTGCGACCGACGAGAAAGAAACAAGCTAAATAGGAGTACCATATTAGCTTATAGCATACTAACATGGCACATCATTCCAAAAGATCTCGTCATTTCCCTAGACAAATCTGGCCTGGATCGAGCATCTTCAATCCCTCTTGAGTCCCAGCTCTGAGCTATAGTCAACTCCCTTGCGTTTGTGTGCTTCAAATTTCAAAATTATTTTTCATTTTGATATACAGTATATAAAAATATAATAACTTGTGCTGGCACAAAGCACAACCAACTGCATAAACGAATGTGATACAAGAAAGTCTTGCTTGAGCCCTCATGTCTATCCATGTTATCCTTGTTGCTTTCCCAATCATGCTCCATGGGACCCTGACATTTCGTGGCCTTAGGTAGTCAAGCTAGAGTAGCAACACAAAGTCTCTACTTCAGGACATAGTCTCAAGTCAAGTACGGGTAAAGAGTGGTCATATAAATGACTCTTGAGCTCATACAATGATAGGAAAGGGATCCATGCTATCACTCTTCTAAGTATGGTCGACTACAGCATATGTGGTATGATTCACATGCTACAGTGGAGTAATCCATAAAGATTGGGTCATTCCCAAAAAATACTGTACAAACATAAGTACAGTCGCTACTAAAAGCACCTTACTCGAGACTTTCAAATTTGTCGCATGCACTGCACCCTATCTAGGTCTCCATCTGGCTCAAGGGCTCAAGCAAAAAGCTACACACTTTCTGTGTTCGATCAAGTGACCTCATCTTGGTCCAACCAAGGCGACAATACTCTAAACTCCGCATCATATAAAGAGTATAATTATGTCTCATCTCACTTGCCCATTAGCACCGAGGTAGGTTACCGTGTGAGATGGTCAACCCTATGCCTTTTAACACACAATTGTAAGTGCATAATAATTTAAATGCAACATGATTTTTATTTTCACAACCAACTAAAATATAAAAACCAGTGCAACAATAAATATCTGAAGGTATCTCAATAAAGTATAAACAACTTAAATCCTACGAAGTCCCAGACTACTGACATGGCTCTGAAAGACATCCCTCGCTATAGGCTTAGTCAAGGGATCAACAACCATACTTGTCGTGGATATATGCTTTAGGACCACATCTCCTTGCGCAACCATATCTCGAATGTAGTGAAAACGAATGTCAATGTGTTTAGATTTTTCATGATATTTTAGATCCTTAGCATAAGTAAGAGTTGTCGTACTATCACAATATAGAGTCACAAGCCAACTAGATCTAGGCCTTGTGTCAAGGCGCTATAAGAATCTCCTCAATCAAACAACCTTTAAGACCTATTTATTGCCAATAGTCTTGCGCCCAAGCAGAAGATCAACCAACTCCCACACCTAATATTTGCCCATAGAATTAAACGCATCCTCCATAGCAGCTAGTCATTTCTTACAAGCAGGTGAAGACAAAGCCTCATTATACGAACTAGGCTCATTTTCCTCTTGAGGAGCACACATTAACGATTCCCTTTCAATCTCAAAACAACAATGATGAATACTTTCACGATGACATCTATGTGGCGGAGGATCTTAAGAATCAATAGTCTAGTGGAGTACTCCCATTAGGAGGCAAGCTACTCCCACTGTTCTCGATGACCATAGGATGAGGATTTAAACTCCCACCCTCGCTGAGAACAAGTGTAACTTCCTCTGATTCACATATCTCATAAAGATTAAGATCTTCCCTCACATCTTCTCTGCTTGGAAACTCATGTTCAATGAAATTCACATATTTGGACTCATCAATCTCAGTCAATCTACCATCAGGTTGTTCACATATCATAACATAATGCGCACATCTAATGACCCACAGGTTCTCAAATGGTAAATTACTGGCTTCCTACCTACCCATAACTCATATGGTGTAGAAGAGGCTGATTTACTTGGCACACGGTTAAAGATATAGGCCGCACTTAATAGAGCATCTCCCCAAAAACTAATTGGAAGATTAGTATGCGCCATCATCGACCTAACCATATTTAACAGTGTACAATTTCTTCTTTCTGCAACACCATTTTGTTGCGAAGTACCTAATCTCATTAACTGTCATTGGATACCTTTATTTTCACAGAGCCCTTTAAATTTCACAGATAAGTATTCACATCTGCGATCTATCCTTAGAACTTTTAGGTTTCTTTCTTTTTGATTCTCAACTTCTTTAACAAATCGAATGAAGTAGTCCAATGCTTCTGATTTATGAGTGATCAAATAGACATATCAATATCGCGAAATGTTCGAATGTACTAGCTCTAGTGGACTTATAGCTCTCACTGCCTTACCAAATGGTTTTCTTATAGCTTTTCCTGTCATGCAAGACTCACATATTGGTAGGTTGACTTTAACGAGTGGGCCTAAAAAGCCGTCTCAAGCTAACCTAGTCATCCTATCTTGGCCAATCTGGCCTAACCTAGCATGCCATTTCATAGAACAAGAAAAAACATCATCATCATGAAAAGCCATAAATGCCTTATTATTTAAACCATCCAAATCCAAAACATAGAAACCACCAGAAATAGATCCATGCCCAAACGACTTATTATTTAGGCATAATAAAAAACCATCTCTGTTGAAATTAATGGAAAATCCTAACTCTTAAAACTACTACTGATATCAAGTTATGTCAAACTCCAGGCGCATAAAGTACATCATAGAGAATAAGTGTGCGACCACTTTGCACTCAGCTAATAAGTGCTAACTCCTAGCAAATCCTCGGCTGAACTATTCCCCATAAATACACTCTAGCTACCAACAAGAATCCGACGATACTTGATAAATCCTCCTTGTTCTTGTGCTACATGTTTTGTTGCTCCTGTGTCAACAATCCAACTAGGATCAGTATGAGCAACCAATACATTAGAGCAATCCATGCTAGAAATAGGGTTAGATGGTACCTTCTTCGGCTCAGTGCAATCACGAGCGAAGTGTCCAATCTTCTGACAGTTGTAACAATTGACTTTGGATTCATGCTTTTTGCCTCTGCAGCGCTTAACACATTCTTTTGGTGCATTATCGCTAGTTTCTACATGCTTAGCCTCACCACCTTGCCTTTTGCGCTTAGACCCAATTGTCTTGCGCTGGCCAGCTTCAACCACGAGAACCTCATTGCCTTGCTTTGCATCTTGGCGCTCGGCTTCAAGCTCAAGATGACACTTCAAATCATTAAAGGTTTTAACCATTTCTTTGTGTGTCATTGTGAGCTTAAAATGGTCTCATGTCTCATCAGGTAGATTCCTAAGCACAACGAGAATCTGCTGCTCATCGGTCAAAACGTTGCCGGTAGTCCTAAGGTCGCGTATCATAGTCGACATAACCCTTAAATGTTCAGGCATGGAATGTTGGGGGTTCATTTTATAACTGTCAAACTTAAATGTTAACGCGCGTAACCTAGTTGCCGTTATGCCACCAAAAGCAATTTTCAGCTAGTTCCACATTTCTTGGGCAGTAGCGCAATTTTCAAACTTGCAATGAGATCATTGTGCATGTTGGCTAACATATTAAAGTGCACACAATGGTCTTTCTTGACCCAATTTTGATAAGTTTCCATGTTTCGACGGTCTTGGGCAGTGGTCCCCTCTTCGGGGACAGTCATGGTATTGATCAAGGTTTCAAGTACTTCTGGCTCATTCAGGAGATACTAGATTTTCTTGTGCCACATGTCATAGTTTTTTCCATCCAGTTTCTCCCCCTTAACAAGATCAGCAATAACAGTCTTCGAGGCCATTTCACTACATTTATTTGCGCATTGGAAATATTTGGCGAATTACAATAATTTTATCTTAAAACCCTATTAAGCAAATGATGATTTTAACCATGGATAGAGATCGAAAATTTGCAAAGCTTGTAGTCATCACTCCAACACATGGTGTAAACCATCATTTCTTAATCGATTTTTAGACAAAATTTCCAATGAATCAATATACCAGTAAGAGGACGGGACTAGTTTTTTAAGTCCCTAATTAATATTTTATGCAAGAATGAGAGGCAAAAATATTATACAAACATAAGTGCAAAAATTCACCACCTTACAAATAAAAAACAAATGAGGGTGTTACACTTATTTCCATATAATAAATTTGTCTTCAGTCTCTATCATCAATGAGAGCCCATCTCCAAACGCATACAAATATATTACCCTTCAATTGACCATCCATGCCAACATACAACAACACATAATGGGTAAAGGCATGGATGGTTCCACCACACTCTCCCTCTAAGAAGATGGGTAAAGTCCAATTACTAAGGATACAATTGTTTGCGCCGTAACGTGGCAATAAACAATCGATACATAATGAATATGAAAAAATATACAATTTGTTCATAATAATCGCAACGTATCCAAACGCAACAATCATAAAATAATTAAAAAGAATTATTGTAAGGTTGGGGCCCGGCTAGCACAACCCTAGTGCGCACTGAATTTTTTATTTATGGACTCGAAATCTGATGATATTTTAAAAAACGGAACAGCATCAAATATATCAAAGTTGGTGCAGTGGTCGCAAGTTCAATCCTTGCGGCTCTCACTAAAAACACCTTTTTTTAATTTTTAATCAAGCGAAGCCGCGCGCTATTAAGCCGCCGAGCCTTGACCGAGCCGCGCAATCAAACCAAGCCGCGAGCCGCTTACAGAGCCACGTTGTCAAGCTGATCCGCGAGCAGCTTATCTAGCCGAGTCACGCTCTTTTGTTACTGTTCCAGATTTCCAGAAAATCGCACATAAAACTCCAAATTTCAAATTGTATCTTTTTCGTTTTAACTCCAAATCTAACGAATCTTATATCGATGTGAAGCTTAGGAAAAACAAAATCCTATCAGATAATTTTCATTGTCCAAAAAAAACTTTAACAAAGGTCAAATTGAGCACAAAGCAAGGCCATTAATAAAAATAATTATTTTTGTGACGAGGACTATTACGAATAGATTATACGGTGCACGTTATATGCGAGACCGAGCCCTAATAGCTCTGATACCAACGTTAACTTTATCGGATCGAAAGCTCGTACATCACATAAGACTTACATGATTGAAGCGCAACGGAATTAAGATGCTTCAAGCTTTTCACGATCGACGAACTGAGGCTCGCTCTACAAGCACCGATTACGTACACAAACACCGTCTTCTCTTCACGCCGGGTAGAGGAGACTACTAGAGTCTGCTCTTAATATCCACACCGCAAATCCTAGGGTTCTTAAATGGAAACCCTAGAGAAAGAGAAGATATTTCATAGGAGCATATTTTCTAGAGGAGAAGGAGAGATCATGGAACTCTAACTTGTTATTGTGTATATCTCCAAATATCTGCATGACTATATTTATAGATTCAAGTCCAAGAGTTCAAAGTTTCCTAATAGATATAGGTGATCTATTATCTTTGAACTCTCCTAACATATAGAGATTAGGAGTCATGTCTCATCGTTCTAGCCAACTCAGGTGGTGTACGAAATGAATAGTAAAAAGAACTTTAAAAAAAAGGTTTTTCAAGCTAAAAAATAATATGTTTACGCAAATAATTTTCCTACCAATATGAATCTTGTTTGATAGATCTCATTGAGATCTTTTAAACGGTGCAAAAAAATTAAAAAATTATTTTTCATTTTCATTATATTTGAGCTTGAAAAACCTTCTTTTTCTAAAAGTTCTTTTTACTATTCATTTGGAACACCACCTCAATCACATAACCCATGTGGGTTGGGTCCGATCCGAACCGACCCATTTTTTTAACACATGTATTATCATGAAATATTTCTTCAAATCAATCATGAAATTGGGTCTAAACAATCTAATGGGATGTTTCTTCAAATCTGCCATAGATAGGATGTTTAGGTTTTCAAGACCACCTTCTTTGTCAAGAGAAATAGATTCAAGAAAATATAAAAAAGACACATACAGAATACACACACACACATATATTTATATTTTTTTTTATCAAAAAAAAGGGTAGGAGGGGGAGACCAGTGTAGCAACCCCCCTTGAACGTGACCATAGGGACTCCCTACCTGCTGTGGAATGTCCGGTTCATGCCATAGCTATTGTCCGTGACGACAGGCCGTCACCATAGCACCACCTGGGTAAAGATGGCAAGGGAACAAATCCCCCATTCCTTCGTCACTAAGAAGACTCGAACCCGAGTCTTGCCTAGGGATGAAGGAGGCTTTTGCCATCCAAGCTACGGCCATCGGTGGTACATATATATATATATATATATATATATATATATATATATATATATATATAGAGAGAGAGAGAGAGAGAGAGAGAGAGAGAGAGAGAGAGAGAGAGAGAGAGAGAGATACACATATATATATAGAGATATATATATATATATATGTGTGTATATATATATATATACACATATATATATATATAGATATATGGATACCGAAATCCATAAAGATGCCGAACTAGAAAAATTATTCGATGCTTTGCGTTTCTTTTTATTTTACCAAAAATGTGACTTGTAGAATGGATTCACCAAGTTTGGAACCGAGGACCTTGGGTCTTTAGCCAATGTAACTTTGCCACTTGAACTACACCGACGCTTGTCATTAATTGCTTCAAGTTTATAAGTTATTCTTTCTCTCTAGATTTCAATTTATTAAGCAACCTTATTTGACACTTGCAAACATAAAATTAACTACTAAAAAATAAGATTATTAGAATATAAAATAGGTCGAACAAAATACTAATTTAAGGGATGTAAGAGCATCACCAATTTTGGCCCATTTTAAGATCCAAATTTAAAATTTGGGCAAAATCCTTAAAAATCCATTTCCAATCATGACCCATTTCTTTGCTCAAATCTGAGACAAAGAAAGCCTCTACCTATTTTTCGCTCCATTTTCCAAAAGCTCTTTTCTACTTTCCAACAGCTCTTTCTCCGATAATAAAAGTCTTTCGTCCGTGTTTGAACAAACTTCATTCAACCAACCGTCCAAGCTCATTTGTTTTTGTCTGAACAAACTCTATTCAATGAAGAAAGTCTTTTATTACCCGCTCTTCCACATTCCCCTATCTCTATAAATAGGTCGCATTTAGAATCCTCATATATCTGGTATCAGTTGTTTAAGGGAGATGGAATCAGGAGGGAAATGATCTCTCCAATATAAATCTGGTAAGGGTTTATCTTGGATAAGACAAAATTGAGAGAGAAATTTGTTTGCGAAAAAGTGAAAAATGAGAGGGAAATAAAATAAGAGATATTATTGGTGAAAAAAACAAGAAAAACCAAAATTGAGGAAAATACTCTTGACAGCATAAAAAAACCAGTATATTTGGGTAAGAGATCATTTTTCCATTGGAGTTGTAGGCACCCCAATTTGGCCTAACAATTATTTCAAGTCCCACCTTGGGGACCATCCCGATGATGAATGGATACATGTGATTGCAGATTGACTTCTCGTAAACCTATGGACTTTTGGTGAGTACTTTTAGCCACTTAGAGGACCCAATTCAGAGCCATACAGCCTTTCAGACAGAAATACAGTATCATAGGAGAATCCATTTGTCGGCCATAACATTGATCTCACGGCCTCAACTTCATTCTTTCACCCGTGAAACATGTTGCTTGAAAATCTCTGTGAGAGATTAATTCCTCGGTAGCCATATCAATTCTTCGGCCGCCACATCCATCACTGGGCCGCCAGATCTTTTGCTCGGTCGCTAGATCGCCCTTTTTCTAGATTTTGGAATGTTCTGTCAATCGTTTGATCCGTTCTCAAAACCCTAGCAGCCTTTTTCCAATGCGTTCAGGCCACGAAAGCAGATTTCGTTTAGAGATCCTATTACCCTATAATTCCTTTTTGATTCACGCCATTTGATTGGCCGGAGTGAGTTACCAATTGCCTATATAAAAAGGCACTTAAGGTTCAAAATTAACAACAACAATCAACCCTCTAGCCACAAAATTCTGCAGAAACACTCTTCCATATCCCCTCTACAAAAGCCCTAATCTTCCAAAGGCAGCCGTAATCCGACGATCAAACCCCCCGAAGTACAAACCCTAACCCTAGGGTTTTCGAGAAGCAAATCAGTCAATCACCTCCAATCCGAAGCAATCAAGCAACTGAGGAATCAAGGTGGTGAGGCCCAAGAGCCTATGGTTTGGTTCTTTTATGCTTTTGTTCATTAGTCATAGTACTTTGATTTTTTGTTAAACGCCTAGTCTGGTGTGAGGAAGAACATCGCCTGGATCTTCAATCCTTCGGCCGGTACATCAATCCACAAGGATTTCTCGGTTGTGACATCCATTCACCGGCCGAGGGATCCATTCTCTGGAACAGTTTGCTTTCTATTTTGATGCATGTTTTCATTACTATTTTGGCTCACCTTATCAATTGTTTAAAGGCTAAAATCAGTTTACGTGCTTAGAATTAGATAAGGCAAATACATATCATGTGTCGAACGATTATGGGCCAGTCTCACAATTGGGCAAAGAAGGGTTCCTAACACCTTCCCCTTATTGTATTTTTGGCTCCCGTACCCGGAATCTCTACTTGTTTTTTTCTAGTTTTTATAAATTAGGTGGCGACTCTGTTTTGATGATAACCGTTATCGTGTGGCGATGTTCCTAGCCATGAGAATATCCATGATCTTGGTTTATGAAGTGGAACTAAACAAGCATGATCAATCTATTTGGCGATACCCCGTTTGGGAGGTGTCTACAGTTTTTGAAGACTTTGCTGGGGACTTGAGAGCCATAACCAGAAAGCTCGACATAGATTAATATTTTCTTCATCTAATTCTTTTATCATATGCATCAAACAGGCAACCTATTTGAGTTCACCTAATATCCCGACATGTCACGGGCTATGTTAGGGGTTCCAGCAAACTCCACAATCACTTGTGCCTAGTGGTATATCAAAATGGAAATCACCCGATTGCCACCTCTGATGGGCTAGCGAAAGGACTGTTGCCCTTTGACAACGGAGCACCCTTGAGACTATCCAAACTTTACATGTGTTAGAGAGCCGTAAAACTTATCAAAATAAGACAAGAACCCACAGGTTAAGACATTTTCTTGCATTTAACTTTGAAGTTCTTCCTCACACCTTGTATAAACTATTGTTGTAACATCTCTTTCTATGCAGAAGGGTTAGGATTTTCAGCCCAAATCCTAACCCTATACAGCCAAGTACTGACTTACATGTATTTTACTTTTAAGCAGACACGATAGGTAAGTCAAAGACGCAACCACAGCCAATTTTATACTCTTATAACACCCGAAGCCACGCCAAATAGAGGTCTTTACAGCCATCCTGCCTGTCATCCTCGCCTGTCAGAACACCTCTACCGCAACGGTCTCCATCACTTCCTGGTTCTTCACGGACATCCTCTTAGCAAACCTAATTATTAGCCAAATCCCAAGCTTCACCAAGCTTTTCTCCCAATCCCATCTCAGAGATGTCAGACAACGACGCTATCATTGTTGAGCTCCAAGCTCAAGTCACCTATTTAATAGCTGAGAAAGCAGTAAGAGATGCTGCAGATAAGGAAGAAGCAGAAAATCCTCGTAAAGTGGCATTGGCAGAGAATCCTGAATTGACCAAGCAAGTCAAGGAGATCAAACATGCCCTGACTCATTCACAGGGGGACCAAATTCTGGACTTTGAAGGACCTTGCCTTTTTCCAAATTCTCAACTACCAAAGAAGTTCAAAATGCCAAACATTGAGAAGTTCAATGGAACTGGCAACTATACCAGCCATGTCTGCCATGTTATCAACACCTTGAAACCAATGGGCTTGAATGATGAGCTCATTGCTCAATTATTTCTAAGGACTCTCGCTAGAAGCGCTCTCGATTGGTTTCTTACTTTGGAGTTTGTGCATTATCATACCTGGCCAGAAATTGCCAATGCTTTCGTTAAGCAGAATGCATACAATGTCCAAATTGAGTTAACTACTCGAGATTTGGAGATGACCAAGCAAGAGTCGAGCGAAGACTTTGCTACCTTTGTGGCTAGATGGAGAGAGAAAGCCGATAAGATGAAAAGTCGTCCCTCTGAGGAAGATCAAGTCAGGATAGTTGTCAAAATCTGCAGCCCAAGTATCTCAGGCATCTCTACACTCTGGCTATCACCTATTTCAAACGCCTACATGCTACTGGGCTATAGATTGAAGATGGAATCAGGCTGGGGCTCATTAGGAAAGAAGAAACTCCTTCTCCATCCAAGAAAACCTTCCCTATTTGTACTTCTCATGCCTCTGTTAATGCTCTTGACCTAGCCTTATCTCAAGAACCATTCCAAGCTAGCTCATCCCGAAACTCAAATAGCCCCCGCCGCAACTTTGACCCTCTTTATATGACCTCATCCCAAGCCTTAACCATTCTGAGCCGTCAATGACATCTGAAGCCCTTGAACAACCCACCTCCTCAGCCACCTTATGGCCCAAACAATTATGCCAACAAACAGTGCGCTTACCACTAACACCCTAGGCATGAGACGGACCGTTGCATGCGTCTCCGCCATGACATCCAGGATCTCATTGATAGCCAAGCTATAAAGCCAATACAAGTTAACTAGTTTTCCCTTCCATGCACCAGGAAATAAACACCCCACCTATGAGAATGTAATTGTAAAAATTACTTCTAGTGAGCATGATTCTAGGAATGACCCAAATTAGTTTGAAATAGAAAACTACAAGCATTGTTTCTACCAATGGTCAAATCAGTTTACACTAGTTATGCCCGTTCAAGTTAATCATGATTTTGATACATGTTGAATGACTGATTCTTCGTATCAAAACTGGTCATGTTTTGTGGATTAATCCTGTTTTGTTTATCTACCTCAATCAAATGATAATGCCGATGAAACTAAAGTAAACAAAAAACATGACAAATTTTTGAAAAATCGAAATACACTTACAGAACATCATGACAAAGAATCACCATGCAACATAAACTATCATGAATACGTATTCAAAATTATCCCTATGAAACTATAGTAAACAGAACTCATGACAATATTTGGAGAAATCAAGACACACAACTGAAATCATGACAAAAACTGTGAAATCACCATAAAACAGAAACAAGAGGAATTGGGTTAGAAATTGCAATTTACGAAGTCTAGCCATTCCAAATCGCTTATATATGTCACCTCCTAGGGTTTTCCAATTGAGTTCGATGAAATAAATGAGTTCCAATTGGTTGGGTCTAGGTAGTTTTGGGATTCACAGGCCGACCAACTCACCAAAGGGGGTTCGCATATGCCGGAACAAAATATAGATCGCCGATGGGAGGAGAAACACGACCTGCCATTTCAGTTCCCCCTTTCTTCTTCTTTCTGTTTGAACGATACGGAATGGAAAAAGCTGAGGCAAATAATTTTTGGGATGGTGGGACCTTCCATGTATAATAATGGGATATTTTTTCCCGATATATCGGCTAATTCTCATTTTTAGGTAAAATAGGACCTTCTCCAAACGTTTTTGTCCAATAGTTATGGGATATAATCCCTAATAATTATCTACATCCAATTCTAATGAATACAGGACCTCCACCAAACAGTTTTTCAGGTAGTTATGGGATATTATCCATTCAAATTTGTTTAAAGGAAAAATGCAGTAAACCAAATCTTAAGGGTAAGATGGGTATTATTTACATTTCAGGATGATAACATAAGTTTTCAAAACCCTTAGGATTAGGACATAAGTATCTATATAGGAGAGGACCCTTATTTAAGTTCTCCAAATCTCAAATCATTTAGATCTCGCAAGTTGGTCTCTTACTGTCAATAACAAGTGTTTGAGTCACTGGATGTTATTCATCGTTACCTGAATATATGGTCTTGAATTTTGTCCAAGTAAGCGTGAATTGACGGGATCAACATCCAATTTTTCCAAAAAAAAAAACCTAAGACAGATAGAAGGCTAATTAAAAGGTTTTCACTCTCCCCTCTAGATTATGGAGGAGGAAAATGACACAAGGGTACAATTATTTAGGGTGTGGGTGTGAGGTCTACAGAGGTCAAATTTAATTTCACACAAGGATTATATTTGATAAATTGCAGTCAAATTTTGTTAGTTTGACCTACAAAAAATCTTTAAAAACTCCAAGTATTCTCTTGTTTTTAGAGTTCATGGCATTATGAATGTGACCCTCTTGGATCTTTTTCCAATATAATAAGTCTTTTGGATCAATTGTAAATTACATTACATTTGTCAGCACATATATACACCTTTTAATTAGCCTCTTAATTGGATTATATCTTTAGGTTAGCAAAATAAAACAATAACTTACATTTTTTTTTTTTGACATGCAACAATAACTTACATATGAATGTAATTTTTTATCTCACTAACCAAAATTTTTGCCTAGGGGGTGGGACCCATTCCTGAAAAATAATTTCTAAATTGAGGTCTACATTTCGAAATGGGACTTATGGGATCACAAACCCAATTAAGCACAAATACAAGAATTAAGGTGCTCTAGAAGTCTTCATTACCACACATTCATGTAGGGTCCTTACACTTTATCATGGTCCTGAATGAAAGTGTGGTGATGGAGGAGGCCCTTCGAACATCACGTGACGGTGCTTCAGTGGCGGCTCCAGAATTTTTTAGCAGGGTTTTCAAGAAAATGCAAAAAACTACACAAGCTCTATAACAATAATTAACAAGAAAAGGTAAAATAATTAAATGAAATAAAATTGGATACTCCTATTAATATCAACGGTCAGACGAAAAAACATGAAAATAGTCAAAATACATAAGACATTACAATTGTCCCGTCGTGTAACAACCCGAAACCACAAGCACCACGATATTAAAAAGATCACAATTTGTCCTTTATTCCAAAAACTTTACAATTGACAACTATCTGTAAAGTAAATAAACGACAACCCATTCTTGCAGCAACTCAGACAAGCTCACACCACCGGCACCTGGCCGCTAACCAACCTGCAAGCTAGAGTTTCAAAGGACCCCATGAGTGTGTGAGACATAATAACGTGTACAATATCAACACCAAATAAACTGCACAACATCAACGTACCACCACGTATAAACACCAATCACGAATATAACACATTCAACATAAATGGAACCACATATCCGGTCCTCCTCGGTATATGACGGGTGACGTACCACCTCACTAGCCTTACCACAGTCCATTGGCCAACTTGTCTTTTAGCATAGCTTATTAGCCTAGTCACCCCATCATATACAAAACAGTTCCACAACATACAGTCACCGCACATAACACAACCAACAAGAACCCAACATTAATATTGTACAAGAAATATATATCTCATACTCACCCTCAAATCCGCCCTGTCATCTAATATAATTCCACCACGAAACTCATAAGAAAGAGTCCCCACTAGCCACTGCCTCACGGCTCTCTCTCCCTAGCCCTTTGCCTTTCTATTGTTTTTCTTGTAATTAAGGTCCTTATAAGCATATATAGCCAAAACCATAAAAAAGTATGCTCACACCTCACCCTCACCATTTTATTCCACGTGCACACACTCAGCCAAACTTAAGACAACTAAGACTATTCATGCATGCATATCCAAATAGTCCAGTCATTACTTTTGTTGCTTAAAACTTAATGCTACATAACAAACCCAATACCTAAATGAAAATATAAATTCGTTATATGAAATAACTTTCTTTTTTTTTTAAATAAGGGTATTACACGTCGAGTTTTCATATTTTGAAACCGTTGCATAATAAATACTTTCTAGAGGATATGAAATATAAATACTTTCATATTTCATGTCACATAACTAATGATATGAAATATAAATACTTTCTAGAGGAGGAGGAGAGCTCATGGAACTCTAACTCTTTGTTATTGTGTGTATCTCCAAATATCTGCACGACTATATTTATAGATTCAAATCCAAGAGTTCAAAGTGATCTATTATCTTTGAACTCTCCTAACAGATAGAGATTAGGGGTCCTGTTTTATCATTCTAACCAACTCAATCACATAACCCATGCGGACGACCCATGTGGGTTGGGTCCGATCCGAACCGACCCATTTTTCTAACACATGTATTATTCAAGAAATATTTCTTCAAATCAATCTTAAAAATTGGGTCTAAACAATCTAATTGGATGTTTCTCCGAATCTGCCATAGATAGGATGTTTAGGTTTACAAGACCACCTGAAATAGATTCAAGAAATTAAATATAAAAAAACACACATACAGAATACATATATGGATACCGAAATCCATAAAGATGCCGAACTAGACGAAGACAGGGCCGACATGGTTTTCCGAAGGTATTGCTGCTGCTCCTTCTTGATTTCTTTGATCACAAAATATCAAAGAATTTATAAGAGAGAACCAAATAAAAGTAGAACATATATGGAGTAGCAGGTATAGCAGCAGCTGTAAGTAGGAAGTAGAAAGAAAAATTTATCCAATGCTCATCATCGTGGTGCAATTAAGAAAAATTATTCGGCGCTTTCCGCTTCTTTTTATTTCACCAAAAATGTGAATTGTAGAATGGATTCACCGAGTTTGGAACCTAGGATCTTGGTTCTTTAGCCACTGTAACATTGCCACTTGAACTACACCAACACTTGTCCTTACTTGCTCCAAGTTTATAACTTATTCTTTATCTCTAGATATCAATTTATTAAGCAACCTCATTTGACACCTGTAAGCATAAAATTAACTACTAAAAAATAAGATTATTAGAATATAAAACAGGTCTAACAAATTACTAATTTAAGGGATGTAAGAGCATCTTCAATCTTGGCCCATTTTAAGACCCAAATTTAAAATTTGAACAAAATCCTTAAAAATCCATCTCCAATCATGACCCAAATCCTTCCCCATTTTTGGATTTTACCCATTTCCGTGCTCAAATCTGGGACAAAGAAAGCCTCTCCCCATTTTCCAATAGCTCTTTTCTACTTTCCAACAGCTCCTTCTCCAATAATAAAAGCCTTTTGTCCATGTTTGAACAAACTCCATTCAACTAACCGTTCAAGCTCCTCTGTTTTCGTCTGAAAAAACTCCATTCAATGAAGAAAGTCTTTTATTACCCACTCTTCCACATTCCCCTATCTCTCTAAAAAAAGGTCGAATTCAGAATCCTCATATATTTGGTGTTAGTTGTTTGAGGGAGATGGAATCAGGAGGGAAATGATCTCTCCAATATAAATCTGGTAAGGTTTTGTCTTGGATAAGACAAAAGTGAGAGGAAAATTTGTTTGCAAAACAGTAAAAAATGAGACGGAAATAAAATAGGAGGAGATGTTGGTGAAAAAAATGAGGGAAATCAAAATGGAGGAAAATGCTCTTGACAGCATAAAAAAACCAATATATTTGGATAAAAGATCTTCTTGCCATTGGAGTGAGCTTGACCCAAAATGGGTTTTTAACCAAATTTTGATCTAAATTTGGGTAAAAATTTGAGTCAAGGCTGAAGATGCTCTAATATATTCTAAAACGTGTATATCAACCGTTCTGGTCTTCTCCTTCCTTGATCGACGATGAAAAAAAAAAACTATTCCCGGCGTTTAGTAAACGTGGGGATTTCCCTCGCCAGCGGCAGTATGGATTGTAGCCGGAAAATTTTTCCCGGCGTTTTTAACAAACCCCAGTAAATGTCACCAGCTCCGGTCACCGGAAAACTTAAACGCCGGGAAAAACACCAGGTCCTTTCCCGGCGTTTACCAAACACCGTATAGTATTCCCAAGCCCAGCAGTCACAGCGTTTACCGAAAACGCCGAAAAGACTTTTGCCAGTGTTTATTTCACTTTTACCGGCATTTTATAAACGCCGAGAAAGCCATTTTTTCTTGTAGTGATTGCTATGCTCAAGAAACTTTCAAAAGTGAGTGAAATTGTGTACCCTAACTTTTACAGTAAAGGGTTATATATGTTTAAAACCCCGTATGCTAATCACGTATTTGGGGAATTATTTACTTGAGTTAAATATTTTAACTCAACTAAATAAGGTGGGCATTGTTTGCATCATATCTGTGATTTCCCTTTTGTCTGTCGATTGAGTGACACGTGGTATAAATAAAAGGATATTGTTGGAAAATTAATGGGACTTATGGTTGGTTAGTTAATTCAATTAATTATAATAAAGCCTTAATAAGGCTTTATGGATTAATTAACTGTCGATCAGTTGACATGAAGTTTGCTTCCACCGTCCGTCGATTGACTAATATATGGTGTGTTCTCTCTGACGATTGGATTTTAGGTGGCGAAAGAAGGTATTTCCAATTGTCCCACGATCAAAGGAGCAGTTATGCAACATGTGTGCATGTTCTTTTGTGGAAGTTATTTGTATTGTTCCTTTCTGGAAGTTATTGAGTGAAGGGAGGGAAAAACCGTCACTTTGGATTGGAGGAATTCAAAGTTAGGAGGGTCTATTTATGTATGAGTTAGTGGTAGTTTCAAGACACACTCACAACGCCAACAGGCAATACTTTTCTTTTCTAGGAGTAGGAATAACTCTTACTCCCTCCGTCCCTTATTTATAGTCCTGTATTATATTTTGGATTGTCCCTTAATAAATGTCCATTTTGTAAAGTTAGTGAGTAAAAGTTGGTGTATTGTCTATTTTGTCCCTAAAAGTAGATTCCATTTTGAAAAGTTAGTGAGTAAAAGTGTAATGATGATGGGTAAGTAAGGAAAGTGGAGGAAAAAATTGATGTGAAAGGTATATTGATGATGCCTTTTTAATAAGTTGTAGTTACGAAGCAGGACACTTAAAAAGGAACGGAGAGAGTAACAAATTGTACTTTGTCGATTAGGTTATACCCTGTCGATTATGTGCTTCTACTTGGAGATCAATAAAAGTCCCTTTTATTAGTCTTCAATTTCCATCTCCATTCACTCCATATTACTGTGTTTGCTTTCAAAGAAGTCTTAAAATACGGCAAGGAACCAAACATCATTTCACAATTCACCCACATTTTCAACACTCGTAAATCATTTCACTGTCGATTGGCATTTCGTTAACGATTGGATAGAAACCAGAAAATTTGGGAACACCTTGCTAACAAAATGTACTGTGATTTCGATGTGTCATCGCAATAACGTTCACAGAATCCTTTCTTCGACTTCTATTTGTATGACTCTTGGTTAGGCACAGCAATGGGGGCAGGGTGGGGCGAGCTTTGCCGTACCGCCGTACCCAAACCCGAGTCTCGACTGGGTAACTATTGGGTGCTCTATTCTGTACCCCCTACCTCGGTTCATTGGGTCCTCTATTTTGTACTCCCTACCTCGGCCCGAACAGAGTCGGGGCTCGTTTCCCTGCAGTATTGAACTCTTAAAATGTGATTCTTTCTAAGAACGCAATCTGCTTGTGTATCTAGGATGGGGTTAAGGGTGGCTTTGCCCAAAAAGTTGTCAATATTTTAAGGGCTCCAGACAGGTTATTTTTGCTAAGCAAACTTTTAGTTGATATATATATGAAAAGAATTATCTATATCGAAATCCGTATTTTTGTGAATTTTAGCCCATTTAATTCATTTGGACAATAAAAAAAAATCTAGCCTAACACATCTTTCCTTTCAATCATTAGTAAATTGTCAAAAATGTGCCAACTCAACGAATGTTACATACTTGGCTAAAAGAGCAAAAACAAAAAATCGATTTGGAGCCACTCTAACTAGACAAGCATGAGACTGACCTCTGGACAACAATTTTCCTCAAGGACACGACTTTGTTCACATGGGGTTTTCAGAATCACGCCACTCTCAGTGCACGATTTTTAATAATTTTTCTATCAACTTATTACTTTCATCTGATCACTACCTATTTGTCTCAACTTATCCCAACAACCTCCATGTAGACCTATTCATAGGGTTGCAAACGAATCGACCTGCTCGTAACTCGGGTCGACTTGACTTGTTTAGTAATAAAGCCGAGCTCAAGCTCAAGTTTTGGGGACGTTTACTAAATGACCCGAGCTCAACACTCAAAAACTCAGCTCGTTTGTATAAGCTCGGCTCGTTTAAAGAGGCCCATTAAGTAAATTAGCTAAGCGTGGCTCATTAAGGGCTCGGCTAGTTTACAACCAACTCGAGCTTGAGTTTTAGGTTCGATTAATAAACGAGCCGAGCTCAAACACTACGAATCTCGTCTCGGCTCGGCTCGTTTACACCCCTGCCTGTTCATGACAATGTTTAGGGGTCCACAGGACCGCGAAACTTTTTGTCGTTGTAGCTACATTCCCACCGCATTGCGTAACGGCATTGGTCTCCACCTTCAGTCAAAATTTTACTGCCACGTGAATTAGTATTTTCATTTTGCTAAATTTACTGTCTGATGTCACTCTATAATTCCGATTGGAATTGGACCCTCTCTAGTCTTTAATTTGGACCGGACAAAATATTCCCGTTTGTCTTTAATTACCTTTCTCCCGTCTTCCACGTTTCCTTTTCAAGTCTTCCCATTAGTCTCTTCCTTTCTCCCTTCTTCTAGTTTCCTTTTCAAGTCTTCCCATTAGTCTTTTTAGGTCTTCCCATTAATCTTTTCCTTTTCAAGTCTTCCCGTTTGTTATTTCCTTTCTCCTGTCTCCCACGTCTTCTGGGAAATGTCTGGTTGATTTTTACTATTACACACTTGACCTGAAAAACGAGCCAAGCAAGAGATCGACTGGCCTCTGGGTAAGAACACAACACAATTTCCCACAAAGACACGTACGGTAGACACTTTTTGTTTGCAGTGATACTTTGATAACCACATTTGGGTACATAACGCATTTTCTGTTCTTTTGAACATGGCAAACTTACACTATCGTATTTCTTTTGGACACGACAAACTTACAATATCCTATTTCTGAGGGGTAAGGGGAGCTGGGGAGGTGTTACCAAAATTCTTGTTTTCTTTCCAATCGACGGAGAATTGACGGGAAATCGTATTGTAAAGCTTGCTGGAATGTGGATGTGAAAAGGGGAGTTTGGTTCCTTGCTGTATTTCAGGACTTCTTTGGAAACAAACAATGAAGTGGATGAAGTATGGAAGAAGATTAACAAAATGGACTTTATTAACCCTCAAAGTAGAAGAACAATCAATCGAGATGATTGAGTGAACAATTACAAGTTAATTCTACTCCTAGAAAAGAAAAGATAAAGGCCTGATTGGCGTTGTTTGTGTGTCCTTGAAACTGCTACTAACTTGTCTTTAAATAGGCCTCCTTTCATTTTGAATTCAAATCTTCCCTCCAAAGTGGCAGTTGAACATTCCCTCGAATTCTGATTAAGAACTTTCTCTAACTGCCGATCATGCCCACGTTGAGAAAGTTGCCTTGTTAATTGCGGTTTCCATCCTCTTCAATCGTGGAATCATGGGATCCACGTCCATTTAACACTTGTCACCCAATCGACGGTCCAAAATGCCACAGGAATACGCCACGTGGAGGCTAATCGATGGACAAGACTTTTTATAGTTTCACCATCGATTCACCTTCACGCTGAATCATTAGGTTAAGTCCATTCTATCCTCACATTTGCTCATATTTACCCCTGCCACGTGTCACCTAATCGACGGGTAAAAATAGAAATCTTAATTGTGGTACAAACAATGCCCCCCTTATTTGTTTGAGTTAAAAAAAAAATCATTTAACTCGAATAAATAATTCCTTCGCCTTTTCCAAAAGGCGTGATTAACACACGGGGCTCTTCCAACGTATATATATTCTCTTGTTTATAAAAAATTAGGGCATCGTTTGAAACCATCAACTCCCGAATCGATGGCGCGTAAGAAAGCTCCTCAAGGCAAAGCCATGGCTTCCAAAGCTCTCTTCAAATCGTCGTCTCCTCAGACAACTCAGAAGAAAACATCGAGTTCTCAGAAAACGGAAACCCCAACAGAGTCCTATCCCCCAAGGTATCCTCAATGTCTACGGGAGGCACCACAGTTTCCTCTTTATTTTATTTCTGTAGTTGGTTGTCCCTCTAAATTCATTCTGGGTCCTATTTACTCTCCAACCCCTCCTTATTCACTACCAACCTATTATCCGGTGAATTTTGACGAGCCCTTGCTCCTCTCGCTCCCAGGTCTCCATCGCACTGGCTGGAATACCAGAGGGACAATCCGATCATGGCCCTCTGTATTTCCATCTTGGACCAAGTGGGTAGACCGTATGAGGGGATACTTACACCTCTCGTGGCGTGCCATGGGAATTTACGAAACCATAGACCTATCCATACAGGCTTTTGAATTTAACCCTAATTTGATTGCTGTGCCGCCTGTTTTTGGTCTGTTTCATCCAACACCTTTGTTTTTCCGTACGGCCCCATGAGTCCCACAGTCTTAGACATTGCTCATCTGACTGGCCTATCGTGTATAGGTGCAGAAGTTAACGCTGCTTTGGATCATCGTCCTTGTGATCCACCGTTTGAGGCCTCTACTGATAATTCGTGGAGTTATTCACACTTTATATCCCTTTTTTGCACTTCTGATCTCAGAGAACCATCATTTATTGAGAAAGTGGCCTTTTATTTGTATTGGCTCAACAAATACGTGCTATGTGTGTCTGGTTTAAAGATCACTAAGGAATATGTCCGTTTGGCTATCTGCCTAGCTCAAGATGCACAACTTGCTTTAGCTCCCTTTGTACTAGGGACATTATATAAAGGGTTATGGACATTCACAAATAATAAGATCACCAGTAACTGTGGTGGCCCTTTTTGGATTCTCCAGGCATGGCTGTATGCCTATTTTTCATTTCTTAAACCTTTAAGTTATTTTCCAAGAAGGAAAGATGGGGGTAAGTGTCTGAGCTACGCAGAATATTTTTTAGCTCATGAACCCAAGCATGAAGACTCATCCTTCAAAAGGTACTTCACAGCTTTCCATAGTCCTCTTCTTGAGGACTCTCCTACCTGGCTGCCTTTTAAGGACTGTCGGTACTCGTCATCACAAAGGATTGAACCTATCCTCAAATTTTTGGTGCCAGCCCAAACAGTTAATGAATTTTGGGCCAGCGTTTTGATATCAAGATTCCTGTCGATAGGATTCTCCCCCTCTACCACACGCTTTTCCAATTGCAGTTTTGAAGTCTACATGCCAAATCAGTGTGCTCGGCAATTTGGTCTGTCACAAGGGATCCCTGTCCCTCATACACATCCAAGGATTAAGGACTTAGCCAAAACGAGGCCAATTGTGACCCAGACCTCTCTAATTACAGAACTGATTGGACAATTTCAAGGCATCAAGGCCAGCTTTCAACTAGCAAGTTTTGTGGCCGAACCTTCCCTTACTTCGGAATTCAAATTGTTTTGGGACTGTATTAAACCCACCATCTTCAATAAAGATCTGAGCAACTGTCTCTTGAGACTTGATCCTGAAGAATCCTCATCAGGTATCTTTCATAAAATCATCCCTCTTTATTTTGTAGACGTAGAGTCCTAAACCTTATTAACTACAATCAACGGAGATTTCGGGAAACAAAGCCAACAACAAAAGTAAAGGCGAATGCGGCTTGTCTCCACAAACGGATTTGAGGTTCCTTGCCGTATTTCAGGACTTCACCGGAAAAGAAATGGCGAATGAATCAAATGCTATTTTTGGTGGTGATGAATTGACTCATAAAAGAAGACCGTCACCCGCCAATCTTCAAGAACGGAATCAACCCATCGATTGGGCGGAATGAATTGATGGTTTAGTGAAGTGTGGTGTAGCGGAAGAAAAATAACAAATGGACTTTGTTATTTTTTCAAGGTAGATTTACAATCAAAAAGGACGGATCCTCATTGAAAGCAAGAGAGTTAAGTTAATCCTACTCCTAGGAAGACAAAAATAAGAACAAAGTGTAGACTTTGATTTGTTGAAGGGGTTTACAATGAAGTCAAAAGAGGCTATTTATAGAAAATACAATGTGTAGGAAATAACTTCCTAACTTCTCACTACTCTTCATCATCTTCCAAGTGTCCAAATAACTTCCCACAAACTCCAAAGTTTGTAGGAGCATGCCACTTGTCCAAATAACTTCTCTTCAACCTCAAAGTGTGTAGGATAATGACAAGTGTCTTTTTAACTTCTAAATGTATAGGAGCATGCCAAGTGTCCTGCACTTTATTAAAATACAAACAAATAAAAACTAGTTATATTATTAATACGAAATAATAAAATAGGAAGCATTCCCATAAACGCCACCTTTCGGTCGATCGACAGGCGGTGAAATATGGTACAAACAATGCCCCCCTTATTCATTTGGGTGAAGTGCTAACGTAACCCAAGTGAATAATTCAACTAATTTTAAATCACCCATATATCGATATCGACGGGTAATTACTCTTTACGGTGTAAACATTTGCCCCCCAACTCTTGAAGCATTTTTAGATAAATTTTACACCAATCCTTTTACTTCTTCAAGGCTGAATTCTGCCATCGAAAACCAAGTTTGGCTTTTAAGAGGTAATATTCCCTCCGTCGATAATGATGGGATAATATCGCTTTTGTCGATGGTATTGCCTCTGTCGAGAAATTAATCTCTGTCTTTAACTGACTATAACCCTCTGTCGATTCCAAATTTTTTTTTACCTTTGTCGATTCCATTTTTTTTTTTTTACCTCTGTTGATTCCAAATTTTTAAACCCAGAATGGTTCAATAAATGGCCAACATAACCCATTTGTCATTTATTCGTATTAACAACAGATAGAAGGCAATCGATAGAACGGCCTCCTTTTTTTTTTAAATCAGTTTTGAAGCCTTAATTTCTAGGCTTTCATTTCTCATTACACTGGCTTCTCATTCTATATTTTGCCCACCAAATTTGTTGGCGCCATGTTTCATCCATAAAAACCATTCTTGTGGTTTTCGATTAGAGGCAAAAACCTTCAAAACTATTGTCATGGCTTTACAGCTCCTCTGTCGAATCTTTTTGTCTGAGGCAAAAACATCGTCCAAACCAAGAAACAACAAAAACATGGCCTATCGAATAAAGGCCTATCGATCAAACTCTAAGAATGGCCTATCGATAAAAGGATTTAATGCCATGAGCCTTAATCAAGCACAAGCATTTGCTTACTTAATTTCTCCCCCAACATTTGATAAAGAAATGGCCAAACCCATGCGCGCAGCAATACGACAAACATTCCCTTGACAAATTATGGGAGTTGAGATTCTTTCGATAAAGAAAAGGCCAAAACATGCGCGTAGCAAACGACAAACATTCCCTCTTCCAAAACATGCGCGTAGCAAACGACAAACATTCCCTCTATCGAATTCATCCGAGATTTCGGAAAACAAAGTCGAAACAAGAATAAGGACCAAAAGCAATAATTTCTTTTGGATTTGGAGGCCAATGGAGTTCAACCTCCAATAGTAATGGCATGAACATCCTTTACGTCGAAGATCGACAGGTTGCATAATTTGGCCAAAAGAAAGATGAGTTTGCCCCCCAAGCAAATTTGACATCAAAAGACGGCTATTTCTCATTCATAATTGGCCACATATGTTCTGATTTTCTTGTAAAATCAGGAACGAAAAATTTAATGAGTAGCCATTGGCCTATTATTGGCTTCTGTTTCTCCTCCACATCCTTAAACAATATGGACGTGTGTATAAATATAATTCTCAGTGTGCCTCCGTCGATTTGTTTCTTTTCTGACGTAAACCACTGAGAATTAGCCAACGAATGGCTTTCTTTGCATCAATAAATTGTCAAGCCTTGCTAGGCTTTTTTTTTAATATTTGATCTTCCTTCTTCCAGATGTCATTCATAAATACAAACAGACTCAAGAATTGGCCATTATAGCCATTATCCATGTCTGTCGGTTCTTTTCTTTTTTCCAGAAGATTCAAGAGTAGGCCAACTAATGGCCGTTATTTCATTTTCGTAAATTGTTCAAGCCTTACATGCAAGGCTTGCATTTTCACATCGATCTCCACCATTACTTCCGATTTAGTAATGATGCCCTCCTTCTAGCGCCAAAATTGTTATCAAAATTCTCGTTTTCTTTCCAATCGACGGAAAATCGTATCGTAAGCTTGCTGGAATGTGGGTGTGAAAAGTGGAGTTTGGTTCCTTGCCGTATTTCAGGACTTCTTTGGAAACAAACAATGAAGTGGGTGAAGTATGGAAGAAGATTAACAAAATGGACTTTATTAACCCTCAAAGTAGAAGAACAATCAATCGAGATGATTGAGTGAACAATTACAAGTTAATTCTACTCCTAGAAAAGAAAAGATAAAGGCCTGATTGGCGTTGTTTGTGTGTCCCTGAAACTGCTACTAACTTGTCTTTAAATAGGCCTCCTTACATTTGAATTTGAATCCTCCCTCCAATATGGCAGTTATTCCTTCATGTTATGCCTTTAAACAATTCCCACGAGCAGTGAAGCAAATAACTTCCACATAGTGGAACTGCTCCATGACTAAGCAAAACTGCTCCTTTAATCGTGGGGGTAACTGCATACATCTTCTTTTAACACTTGTAACTGAATTCATCAAAAGAAACAAGTCCAAATAATGCTTAGTTGCATGTTAACGGGAATACACCACATATTGGCCAATAAACGGGCCAATCGACGGAAGGGTAACGCATAAAACTTTGTCATAGTTTTATTTTACTTAATCAAGTTTCCTTAACTTAAACCCATAATATTAAGGTAAACCAAAGTCACCTTTCAATTTCCAATAATATCATTCTTTTTCATGCCACGTGTCACTCAATCGACGAGGATAAGAAAAATCACAGATATGGAGCAAACAATGCCCCCCTTATTCATTTGGGTGAACTGCTAACGTAACCCAAGTGAATAATATAACTAGTTTTAAATCACCCCTCTATCGATATCGATGGGTGATAACCTTTTACGGTGAAAACATTTTTTGCCCCCAACTATCGAAGAGTTTTTTTTTTAAATAAATTTTACACCAATTCTTTTCACTTTTCGACTAATATAACAAAGCCTTGAAGGCTTAAAAGCCGTTATCGAGAATAACATGGTGGGATTTCAAGGCTTAAAAACAACCATCGAATGGTGGCATGCCTCCGTCGATTAGTTTCCTTCAACTATAATTTCTACAGAAAGGAAACGAGGAAATGTGATCTATTGGAGTATTATGACCCGTTGCACAATACGCATGTGTAAACCATTAATCAACAGAGATTGGTTTATATCTAGCCAAGTATCCAGTAGGATTGTCAATCGATGGGGCCAAGTATCAATCGACAGAACCAAGTATCCATCGACAGAGCCAAGTATCTTGATGGATTGTCAATCGACAGAGACTGTTTTTGTATACTTGGAATTCATGTCAACCTATGAACAGGTTAAACTAGTACAAATGGCCTATGCAAAAAAAGGATTCATATTCTAAGACTAATTTGACTTTCTAAAGATGAGTTTGCCCCCCATGCAAATTCCATATCAAAAAGAGGACAATTTCTTATTTCATAATTCGGCCATAACCTTAGTGGAAGGCCAAAGATGGTATCGACGGGCCTTGATACAATCGACAAGCCCTAATTATAATCGATGGTAGCGGCCTTATTTTTCTGTCGAATTATTTTCATGATTCAACTCGTTTTGAGTTTTAAACTTTCGAACCACATTGGCTATTGTAAAGATGAGTTTGCCCCCCATGCAAACTTGAAATCATAAGAGGGCTATTTCTTATTCATAATTGGCCAATAATTTACTCTTCATCCTTAATAAAATCTGGATGAAAACTTTTCGTGTATAGATCCACCAATTACAAATGGCCTACTTTTAATGAATAATTTAAACCTTCATGCAAGGCTTAAAATTCAATCAATTCACATTGGATCTTTGTTTTTCAACCCCGGAATCGACCAGGGCCAGCCTATCTCCTTGTCTGTGTAGCGGTGTGTAGCGGTATACATCGACGAATGTTGGCTTTCCTTTAACTATGTAGATGGAGAATGACCCAACAAATCGACACATGTCGAAACAAATCCTTCTGGGTTTGAAGACTTTTCGTTAGTCTTCAAATGTGTTGGATTCTAAACAGCCTTGAACAATGGCTGTTTTTTCTATAAAATTATTAATTGGATAATCAATTAAACACACCATTCATTGGTGTGCCAATCAGATTATGATTTCTCCTTAATAAAACAAGGCAAGTGCTTTAACGACTGAGAACTTCGGCCAATTCGAGGCCAAATTTCTTATTGAATGGTTACGAAAACCAACTTAGTGCGGACAAAACTGTGGTTTTTGCCCAAAAATTGTAGAAAAACAATGAACATTATCTACACCTCTTAACCAAAATTGGGCATGTTTCAACCAAAACCAATACGGATACCAATATAGATGGCTTCTAAAAAATCCATACCTCTTCCGAATATTGTTGATCAATAATTGAACAAATAATTCTGGGATTCTTGTGGTTGATGTGTAGTGTGCCATAAGAGGCACATATTGACTTTGATTAGTACCAAATCCATGCGGTACTTCGAAACCAATGGGAATGGTTTCATTTTGGTCATTACCACATTGACTTCCAACCCCATTACTTCCACTAGTATTTGGAAGTGGTTGATAAAAATCCGTTGGCCTTGTTGGGCTAGGCCTAGGTTCAAAAATTGGATTTTCAAATACTTGAGAAAAAGGTACCTCAGTAACATAATTTGGACATCCACTGCTTTGTCCAAGGTTAACGTTTACGTTAATTGGTACTTCCATTATTGGCTGATTTCGAGCCATTGCAACTTTAAACATAGCCATCAATGTTTTGGCTATTTTACTCTCTGGATCATTTAAAACCCTCGCAAATCGTTGAATCAAGTCAGACGATTCAATCTCTGAGCCATTTGGTGCCATTGCTCACTTCCAAATTAGTAATGAGCCCTCCTTCTAGCGCCAAAATTGTTACCAAAATTCTTGTTTTCTTTCCAATCGACGGAGAATCGACGGGAAATCGTATTGTAAAGCTTGCTGGAATGTGGATGTGAAAAGTGGAGTTTGGTTCCTTGCTGTATTTCAGGACTTCTTTGGAAACAAACAATGAAGTGGATGAAGTATGGAAGAAGATTAACAAAATGGACTTTATTAACCCTCAAAGTAGAAGAACAATCAATCGAGATGATTGAGTGAACAATTACAAGTTAATTCTACTCCTAGAAAAGAAAAGATAAAGGCCTGATTGGCGTTGTTTGTGTGTCCTTGAAACTGCTACTAACTTGTCTTTAAATAGGCCTCCTTTCATTTTGAATTCAAATCTTCCCTCCAAAGTGGCAGTTGAACATTCCCTCGAATTCTGATTAAGAACTTTCTCTAACTGCCGATCATGCCCACGTTGAGAAAGTTGCCTTGTTAATTGCGGTTTCCATCCTCTTCAATCGTGGAATCATGGGATCCACGTCCATTTAACACTTGTCACCCAATCGACGGTCCAAAATGCCACAGGAATACGCCACGTGGAGGCTAATCGATGGACAAGACTTTTTATAGTTTCACCATCGATTCACCTTCACGCTGAATCATTAGGTTAAGTCCATTCTATCCTCACATTTGCTCATATTTACCCCTGCCACGTGTCACCTAATCGACGGGTAAAAATAGAAATCTTAATTGTGGTACAAACAGGAGGGGCTAGTACTGGATCCGAGCACATGAGCTTGGAGCAACAGCTATTCAACATGAACAACTCTTTGCCTTTTCGAGTATGTACATTTTGATCTGATCAAGGGAAAGGAGAATTTTTTGGAAAAAATAAAAGGGAGGGAAAAGGACCACAATATTTCGACTGCTATGGTTTTGGTCATTACGCCCAAGAGTGTGTAAATAAAATGAAAAAGAAGGCTCTCGTTACTAAAACGTGGAATGATAGCGATTCTGATGAATCGAATGAAGAACAGGGGGCCGACTAAAAAGATAAAGGAATCTTTTTGGCTTTCTAATGGCTGCATAGAAGCATAACAGCGGGAGTAATTTCATCTTGTTGTGAATAGAATTGATTACAATATTATCTATGGAATGATCTTGGTGAGATTTTACTAATGTCAAGATGTACATCTAATTAACAGTAATGATTTTTTGTTGCTTTTTTAACTTCTTATTGTGCTGATTGAATTCTTTTATGTACAACGTTGTGAGAATGGTGCACACGTTCACTAGCAGAAAGACCTCATCAGTACAAGAAGAATTCGGAAAACTCTATCTTTTTATTTGTTGAGTAGTATACTCTCAAGGTATAATTACGAGACATTGTATGTGGTTTGATAGTGGACAATGTATTTTTCATTCAGAAATACGAGAGGCAGATTTGTGTAATATTATGGATTGTTTGTATGTGTGTATTTGTTACTTATATGTTTGTTATGTTGATCGTGATGAATTATGAACAGGTGAAAATAATAGTAAATGGGTAAAAATGGTATCAGTATTTTTATTTTATAAAAAAAAAAAAACTATTCCCGGCGTTTAGTAAACGCGGGGATTTCCCTCGCCGGCGGCAGTATGGATTGTAGCTGGAAAAATTTTCCCGACGTTTTTAACAAACCCCAGTAAAAGTCACTAGCTCCAGTCACCTGAAAACTTAAACGCCAAGTCCTTTCCCGGCGTTTACCAAACGCCGTATAGTATTCCCGAGCCCAACAGTCGCGGCGTTTACGGAAAACGCCGGGAAGGCTTTTGTTGGTGTTTATTTCACTTATACCGGCATTTTATAAACGCCGAGAAAGCCATTTTTTCTATCACTATGCTCAAGAAACTTTCAAAAGTGAGAGTGAAATTGTGTACCCTAACTTTTACAGTAAAGGGTTGTATACGTTTAAAAACCCGTATGCTAATCACGTATTTGGGGAATTATTTACTTGAGTTAAATGTTTTAACTTAACTAAATAAGGGAGGCATTGTTTGCATCATATTTGTGATTTCCCTTTTGTCTGTTGATTGAGTGACACGTGGCATAAATAAAAGGGTATTATTGAAAAATTAATGGGACTTATGGTTGGTTAATTAATTAGATTAATTATAATAAAGCCTTAATAAGGCTTTATGGATTAATTAACTGTCGATCAGGTAACATGAAGTTTGTTTCCTCCGTCCGTCGATTGACTAATATATGGTGTGTTCTCTCTGACGATTGGATTACAAGTGGCGAAAGAAGGTATTTCCAATTGTCTCATGATCAAAGGAGCAGTTATGCAACATGTGTGCATGTTCCTTCGTGGAAGTTATTTGCATTGTTCCTTTGTGGAAGTTATTGAGTGAAGGGAGGGAAAAACCGTCACTTTGGATTGGAAAGAAAGGTTCAAATTCAACGTTAGGAGGGCTTATTTATGTATGAGTTAGTGATAGTGTTCGGCTCCGAAATGGCTCAAGGACTGAGCGGGCGTGCCAAGACTTGTTGCGTCTAACGTAAAGGGCAAAACATCCCTGTTCTGACTTCTAGATCTGAGAGGGCGATAGTGCTGCAACCTAAGGGCTGGATTGCAGTGAAGTTTCGTGGTTTTGCCTCTTCGTGCGAGGACTTAATAATTTCCTAACCGTGTAGGAAAGAAAGTAACAACGTAGAATTACTTTACTATATCGTAATAATAAAGTAAGGGATGAAGAGAGATATGAATAACTTTATTATGTTTCGTAATAATAAAGTTGGGGTACAAGAGAGATTGAAACCCGAATTACTTGGTGAAGTAATTGAGTGAGGGTGAGAAAATAGAGATAGTTGCTTCGCTGGGAAGGCTTTGGTTTTAAGCGTTGAGCTTGATTGGTATGGGAACCCTTTTTTCCTCTTGACTTCTAGTATTTATAGGCCACGGCTTCTTGTGAGTTTACATGGAAATGGATTTCCCGTCATTTCTTCTCGTAATGACAAGTGTCCCATGTATCTTCTCATCATGGAATCATGGGCGGTTGAGAGGAGTGAATATCAATTTGCCCATGTGTAAATTCTTGATCATGGGCGGTTAAGAGTATAATGGGTCATGTCTTTCTCCTCCACTTCCTATTTCCATGGGCAGTTAACAAATAATGGGCCATGTCATCCCTTTTTTCGTGGGTAACAAAACTCCCAGCCATTTGACTCGGTCAAATGGCTTTCACCAGGCAACAACTTCTTTCTTTCCTTCCACTTTTCATGGGCCACTTGGGTAATGGGCCATTTAATTAAATTAAATGGCCTATTAACATATTTAGCCCATATCAACATTTGGGCCAGCCGAATTCTTTTACAAATTGGCCCAAAACCTCCAAACTCGAGCCCGAACCAAACTAAAATTAATTAGGCCCAATCAACATGGGTTTGGCTCATTAATTTTAACCCAATTCATCTCTATTTTTTGGTCCAAATTAATTAAAAGATAATTAAATAGCCTTCCAACGCTTGCCCAGGACTGGATGCCAAAAACGGGTGTAAACAGATAGTTTCAAGACACACTCACAATGCCAACGGGCAATACTTTTCTTTTCTAGGAGTAGGAATAACTGTTACTCCATCCGTCCCTTATTTATAGTCCAGTATTCCATTTTGGGCTGTCCCTTAATAAGTGTCAATTTTGTAAAGTTAGTAAGTAAAAGTTGGTGCATTGTCTATTTTGTCCCTAAAAGTATATTCCATTTTGAAAAGTTAGTGAGTAAAAGTGTAATGATGATGGGTAAGTAAGGAAAGTGGACGAAAAAATTGATGTGAAAGGTATAATGATAATGTCTTTTTAATAAGTTAGAGTTACAAAGCAGGACACTTAAAAAGAGACAGATAGAATAACAAATTGTACTTTGTCGATTAGGTTATACCCTGTCGACTCCTGTGCTTCTACTTGGAGATCAATAAAAGTCCCTTTTATTAGTCTTCAATTTCCATCTCCATTCACTCCATATTACTACGTTTACTTCCAAAAAAGTCCTAAAACATGGCAAGGAACCAAACATCATTTCACAACTCACCCATATTTCCAGCACTCATAAATCATTTCTCTATCGATTGGCATTTCTTTAATGATTGGATAGAAACCAGAAAATTTGGGAACACCTTGCTAACAAAATGTACTGTGATTTCGATGTGTCATCGTAATAACGTTCACAGAATCCTTTCTTCGACTTCTATTTGTATGACTCTTGGTTAGGCATGACAATGGGGCAGGGTGGGGCGAGCTTTGCCGTACCGCCGTACCCCAACCCGAGTCTCAACTGGGTAACTATTGGGTGCTCTATTCTGTACTCCCTACCGCGGTTCATTGGGTGCTCTATTCTGTACTCCCTACCTCAACCCGAACAGAGTCGGGCCTCGTTTCCCAGCAGTATTGAACTCTTAAAATGTGATTCTTTCTGAGAACGCAATCTGCTTGTGTATCTAGGATGGGGTGAAGGGTGGCTTTGCCCAAAGATGTTGTCAATATTTTAAGGGCTCCAAATGGGTTATTTTTGCTAAGTAAACTTTTAGTTGATATATGTATGAGAAGAATTACCTATATCGAAATCCATATTTTTGTGAATTTTAGCCCGTTTAATCCATTTGGACAATAAAAAAAAATCTAGCCTAACACATCTTTCCTTGCAATCATTAGTAAATTGTCAAAAATGTGCCAACTCAATGAATGTTACATACTTGGCTAAAAGAGCAAAAACAAAAAACCGATTTGGAGCCACTTGTTTGTACCATAATTCACCACCTGTCGATCGACCGAAAGGTGGCGTTTATGGGAATGCTTCCTATTTTATTATTTCGTATTAATAATATAACTAGTTTTATTTGCTTGTATTTTAATAACGTGCAGGACACTTGGCATGTTCCTATACATTTGGAAGTTAAAAAGACACATGTCATTGTCCTACACACTTTGAGGTTGAAGAGAAGTTATTTGGACAAGTGGCATGCTCCTACACACTTTGGAGTTTGTGGGAAGTTATTTGGACACTCGGAAGATGATGAAGAGTAGTGAGAAGTTAGGAAGTTATTTCCTACACATTGTATTTTCTATAAATAGCCTCTTTTGGCTTCATTGTAAACTCCTTCAACAAATCAACTTTGTTATAAATTTGTCTACCAACCCATTCGGGTTATAACTAGGAGTAGGAGTAGAATTAAATTAATTTTCTTACTTTCGATGGGGATCCATCCATTTTGATTGTAAATCTACCTTGGAAAAATAACAAAGTCCATTTGTTATTTTTCTTCCGCTCCACCCCACTTCACTAAACCATCAATCCACTCCGCCCAATCGATGGGTCGATTCCGTTCTTGAAGATTGGCGGGTGACGGTCTTCTTTTACGAGTCAATTCATCACCACCAAAAAATAGCATTTGATTCATTCGCCATTTCTTTTCCGGTGAAGTCCTGAAATACAGCAAGAAACCTCAAATCCATTTGTGGAGACAAGCCGCATTCGCCTTTACTTTTGTTGTTGGCTTTGTTTTCCGAAATCTCCATCGATTTCGATCAAGGGAAAAATTGGTAAACACCACTCTAACAAGACAAGCATGAGATGACTTTGTTCACATGGGACACGACTTTGTTCACATGGACACGACAACAATTTTCCTCAAGGACACGACTTTGTTCACATGGGGTTTTCAGAATCACGCTACTCTCAATGAACGGTTTTTAATAATTTTTCTATCAACTTATTACTTTCATCTGATCACTACCTATTTGTCTCAACTTATCCCAACAACCTCCATGTAGACCTGTTCATAGGGTTGCAAACAAATCGACATGCTCGTAACTCGGGTCAGCTTGACTTGTTTAGTAATCAAGACGAGCTCGAGCTCGAGTTTTGGGGACGTTTACTAAACGAGCCGAGCTTGACACTCAAAAACTCAGCTCGTTTGTATAAGCTCGACTCGTTTAAAGAGGCTCATTAAGTAAATTAACTAAGCGTGGCTCGTTAAGGGCTTGGCTAGTTTGCAACCAAACTCGAACTTGAGTTTTAGGTTCGATTAATAAATGAGCCGAGCTCGAACACTACGAATCTCGTCTCGACTCGGCTCGTTTACACCCCTACCTGTTCATGACAATGTTTAGGGGTCCACAGGACCACGACACTTTTTGTCGTTGTAGCCACATTCCCACCGCATTGCGTACCGGCATTGGCCTCCACCTTCAGTCAAAATTTTACTGCCACCATGAATTAGTATTTTCATTTTGCTAAATTTACTGTCTGATGTCACTCTATAATTCCGATTGAAATTCGACCCTCTCTCGTCCTTAATTTGGACCGGACAAAATATTCTCGTTTGTCTTTTCCTTTCCCCCGTCTTCCACGTTTCCTTTTCAAGTCTTCCCATTAATCTTTTTTGGCCTTCCCAATAGTCTTTTCCTTTCTCCCGTCTTCTAGTTTCCTTTTCAAGTCTTCCCATTAGTCTTTTTAGGTCTTCCCATTAGTCTTTTCCTTTTCAAGTCTTCCTGTTTGTCATTTCCTTTCTCCCGTCTCCCACGTCTTCTGGGAAATGTCTGGTTGATTTTTTACTATTACACACTTGACCTGAAAAACTAGCCAAGCAAGAAATCGACTAGCCTCTGGATAAGAACGCAACACAATTTCCCACATAGACATGTACGGTAGACACTTTTTGTTTGCAGTGATATTTTGGTAACCACATTTAGGTACATAACGCATTTTATGTTCTTTTGGACATGGCAAACTTACACTGTCGTATTTCTTTTGGACACGACAAACTTACAATAACCTATTTCTGAGGGGTAAGGGGAGCTGGGGAGGGGCTAGTACTAGATCCGAGCACCTGAGCTTGGAGCAACAGCTCTTCAACATGAACAACTCTTTGCCTTTTCGAGTATGTACATTTTAATCTGATCATAAAATGTAGAATTTTAGCAGAACGCGGTCTTTTTCAGCTCGGGAAATTTTCGTTGTAGACGCTAACTACTTTGACATACTACTGACGGAAAATCAATTCAAAAGCAAAAGGTTTAACTTTGTGAGCAAATACTGATTGATATTTTAAAGTTTCAGATCTGATTAAAGAGGCTGCACAGACTAATCTTGAGCAATGGGAAATAGAAATAGGATTGCAGAGATGATCAACCAACCAAAGGAGTACTGTGTATTAGATGATTATATATATTTACATGATCCTTTAACAGACAATGCCTCTGATTAAGAACATAAAAAACCACACATTGCTCCAAGACTCTTTGAAATAACATAATGCGTTTCATTGAAATCGTTTTTTCAGAATTCATATTGTTCAAACAATGCATAATCAAAGAAATTTTAGACTAGAAGTTACATTCACATTCGGCTAACGTGAAAGAATCGTACTGGAAGATTTTGTGACTTCAACTGTCGTGAGGGAACATGGACGGGACTTGACTTACAATGGGTTTTCGACTTTTACCCAAAGGACTCCACTGGAAGGGGTCCAGTCATCTCTCGACCTTTCCATTGCGTGAACAATCAACGTAGATGAGTCCTAAAACCCAACTACATAAAAGAACATCGAAGGCATCAAGCTTTCTCATCCAAGATTTGGTAACTAGCGTTGGCTATATACATACATCATGGATTCATGTTTGTATCTTCATATTTACCTGATTTTGTATTGGACGACCCGGATGTGCCGAGCGGATACCACGTGGGATATACCCAACCGGCACCAAAAAATTTCTCATATGGAAGATTCGGCAAAAGCTTATTCAAGCCCATGTCAAATTTGGTACCAAAAATAGCTTTTTACTACTACTAATTTGATAAGTAATTTCTAAAGCAACTTTGGCTTACCCGTGGAGAACACCAACTTCGCTACATACATTTTTCTCATTTCTTTTCCCCTAATAATAATGGCTCTTGTGGAAAGTTTTTACACCAACTTCACTGCTCAATTTCAAGTTTTAATTAAGGGCATGGCCACACCAATACCTAGCCAAACTATATGGTGAACAGTGCTTTTTTTTTTGTTGGTTTGGCTGCCCTCTTTCTTTGCAACACCCCAACAACAGTAGTCATTTTTACCAATCATCTCTATTAAAAAAATAATAATAATTTCCCTGCCTTTCCATTATTTTTGTTTACTACTTTTTCATTAGAACTCTACACACTTCAACAAACGATGGCCGGCCACTATACTCCGGCTATTCTCCAATTCCGACGGCCAAAACTTAAAGGGAACATTAATTTGTGAAACAATCAGATCCAAATGTAACTAGTACTGCCATGGAACAGTTCCACCGCCCTCTGTCCCTCAGCAAATGAGGCGAGGTACTGTTCGTTGGGCCTAATTACCGAGCTTCAATTGGAGGGCTCATTTTGTGGTTTGGCCTTAGCTAAAAATGTAATTTACCTAGACTGTTGGGCTTGCCCGGGGCCGACCATTTGCAGCCCTCTATTTTCTCCCTTAATCCGTTAAAAATTTCCAACTAATTACAACATGACCTCCAATGCAAAATGACCTACTTACCCTTATACCTATACATGAAATGACCTACATGCCCTTATGACCAAAACCCTAAATTATCTTCTTCCCCCTTTTCCCTCAAAAATCATCATTCACGTTTAAAAAAAAAAAAACACACACACACACCAGGCGACGTGTTCTTCATCTTCTCTTCTCCTTTCTCTCTCAAGCTCTCTTTCTTCTTCATTTTCATCCTCTCTTTTCTCCTCTCTCTCAAATTTTTCAATGGAGGAGGAGTGATGTGCTTAATTTCTATGCAAGTTTCAGCATACTTTTACTCTTAATTTTATGTTAGTTTGTGTTTAATTGTCTTATTTATTAGAGTTTTTATTTACTTTATTTATTTTTTGTTTAGGAATAAAAACATTGAAGGCTTGATGGGAATTGAGGAGGAAATCTTCCTTTTCGAATGAACAAAGATTCCCTTCATCAAAAGAATAGGAAACACTCGATCCTTTCTCGGATATGAAAGGATATGGCATAGTAAACTACAGAGCTAGCCAATTTTAGAACAGAAGAAGGGCATGTAAGGCCTAGATATGAAACAGAAAAGCCCAACAATTAGGCATACAAGTTAACTAGTTTTCCCTTCCATGCACCAGGAAATAAACACCCCACCTATAAGAATATAATTGTTAAAATTACTTGTAGTGAGCATGATTCTAGGAAACCACAAGCAGTGTTTCTACCAATGGTCAAATCAGTTTACACTAGTCATGCCCGTTCAAGTTAATCATGATTTTGATACATGTAGAATGACTGAATCTTCTTATCAATACTTGTCATGTTTTGTGGATTGATAATATTTTGTTCATCTACTTCAATCGAATGATAGTGCCGACGAAACTAAAGTAAACAAAAAACATGACAAATTTTTGAAAAGCCGAAACACACTTACGGAACATCATGACAAAGAATCACCGTGCAACATAAACTATCATGAATACGTATTGTAAAATTATCCTTATGAAACTATAGTAAATAGAACTCATGACAATATTTGGAGAAATCAAAACACACATATCGAAATCATGACAAAAACTGTGAAATCACCATAAAACAGAAATAAAGATAAGTCACATTTTTAGAAGGCATCAGGGTCGGCTTCAATTACAGTATAAACTAGATGAAGCCTAAATTAATGGAAATACAAAATGGGACCCTATATGAATTTTTGCAAATAAATTACAGTATAAACTAGATAAGTCACATTTTTAAACCAAACACAAGTACTCATCATCAACGAGGAAAATTCTATAGTAATACCGAACATTATAAGATTTCAAAAGCAACACTTAGATATTACTAAATCAAAAAAATAACCGCACATCACAAGATTTTGAAAACATAAATATCACCCTTGAACAATTTAGCAGGAAAAAGAAATCTAATTATGCACACATAATCCATCATTTCACAATTTCATGTATAGCCTATTCAACCTTTATTGTGACATAGTAATTTTTTATCCGCAAAGGAAAGTTATTGATAACTTGATAAGAGGGTACATATCGAGGAGGGTTAAAGCTTTAGCGTATAGCTAATAGAAAGTATCCCAACAGTATATTATGTTGGCACCCGGACCCAAGCGAAATCATGGGCAGAAGCTAAAACCAAAGAAATGGTAAAAACATCCAATACATTTTTTTTGGTTCCACAAAACATACAATAGTTTAGGGGTGAGCAAAAAATCCGTCAAACCACGAATCCAGTCCAACTCAATTCAAACCGAAAGGTTTGGTTCGGTTTTTTAGTACTCCAGTATAGTTTGGTCATGGTTTTAAAAAATTAGAAACCGCGTTTTATGGTTTTGTTTGTGAATTCACATTTATGGTCATGGTTCCAAACCGATCCGCACCGTATAATACATTATATATATAATTTAATTATGAAATCAACAAATAAATATGGGAGCGTTAGCCAAATACTTTCCTAATTTATTGATCCTATTCAATCCACCGCAATATTTAGTTTTCCTTTCTTGCCAAGATGTTAGTAGTTGGTATTCTTAGTTGGTTCATTTTAATGACTTATCGGTAATTCATTTTTTTAGTTTAAGACTTGAGACAATTGTTGGTATTCTGCTTTTAATTTATATTCATAATTTTATGTACTTTAATTTTTTTTCCTAAAGATGATAGCATAATTCAAAGCAAACCGTGGTTTAAAACTGAAACCACCGAACCGAAATTTAATAGTTTGGATTGGTTTGGTTCTACGACTTTTGTGGATTGGTTTGATTCTCTAAATTCATAATCTGTAAATATTGGTTTGGTTCTTGGTTTATTATAAAACCGAACCAATCTGGACCATGCTCACCCCTATACAATACATCATTGGATGAAACAGAGCAAAAACAGAAAAGGAAAGGAAATCCAATGAAACAAAGTCCCACTTTTAATTTACGGATGCCGTCTAACTGTAGCAGCAATAGTCAAATATACATATTTTGAATGGACTTTTATAAGGAACTAGCGCATACCCGTGTCTGAAGGCACGACTCGAATTTGGTATTCAATAAATTATTCATTTTTGTCCCTCTAATCTCTAGAAGGCCAAGACCCCATTTGCGAAATTCGAACTACACAACAACACATGCTATACATCGATCCTAAGTTGTATTGGGGTCAACATGTATGAACTCTTTTCATGGCGACTACATAATGCATAGTAGTACTTGAAAAAATCTAATATTTCAAATGAATGTTGCTGACCACCTCGTCAACCAAGCCGACTAATAGTTAAATACTATGTTTAAGCATAGTTTATCTAATCAATTGCATAAATAAACATGGCACACATCAATTCAAAACACCCTTTAAAAATGTATAAAAGTTGTACTAAAAATACTTCAAACATAGGCAAATATGTCATGGGAATACTAACAGGTAGTAAAACGAAACAGAAAATAAGATTTGGGATGTAGGTCGTTAATTGGCTGTAATGCTTTCTTTCCCGTTTCCTTTTTTGTTTTTGAAACCGTGTCCTTTTAGAGAGTAATGTGAATCCAGATACATATCTAGCCGTTCTCAACACAACCCATGATTGTAGTTTTTTATTTTTTATCAAAGGAAAACTTATTTTCATTCATGAAAAACCCAACACACTTGCAAAAGAATTATGTCTAAGTACCACCCAAGAAGCAGGACATAAGCAAATATCACCAAACTAATAGATTGCGTTTGTTTCTAGTAGACGAAGAATAGAATGTGTATTTTGCATTTTTTTTAATCGGCGCAACAATATGAGTTAAAGGTAACGAAAAGTCTCGAAGGGTAGTAAAAAATCCAGAAAGTCACTTTTTTACTTGTATATTTTGCATTTAGATATGAGTTCAAGAAAATTGATGGAGTATATAACAGTAAGGTATTGTAGGATGTATACAAATGGATCGATCTAGTGTGAGTGATTTTTCCATGGACAACGCTATTGCAAAGAGTGATTGAGTGACGCAGTTAGAGAACTCAGGCACAAACCTCCCAGATAATGCCGCTGCTAAATCTGTGCACTCTGCCGAATGTAAATCAACGTAGAGAGAGATCGTGAAACTTGCCTAATGAAAAAAAGGGTAAGGTTATAACCTTTTTGTAAGAGTTATTAACCCTCTTTAATTGAACAATAAGCACTTACGGAGAAAAAGATTTCTCACCATTAGTAGAGTGCCTTCCAAGCTAAAAAGAAAATGAAACAAAACTCAAAATTAGACAAACAATGAGATAAATAGAGAGAACGTGAGATTCAGCGAATAAGTCAAAAATGCTTCCGATACCATAGTAGTTATTGTTTATTCGGAGCTGTGGTCTGCAGCTTCGGTTGTGGAGGAGCCAACGTTGGTAAACACGAACGTATAAATGAGAGAGGAATGTTCTGAGTAAATATTATGGTCAAAATAAATCCCTAATGAAACCGACACAACTCAACTCAAAATAGAACAACGCAATCCCCATAAGAAAAGGTTGAACTCTTTGGGTGTTTCGGGCTTTTGCCCTTGAGGTGTATCTTCCAACTCTTTGTTGGATCCCCTTCCCCTTTCCCCCATTTTTTAATAAATTTTCATTTTGCCGATAAAAAAACAATAAGAAAAGTTTGAACTTATCATATAATAACTTACATTGAGGTATTTTTAAGTGAATCAAACCTTCTCTGCAGATTACTACAAATAGCACCCAAAAAATTACTATTGGTAGGAATCAAACAGGAAATTATTTAGAAGTAAGAGAAATCGAGGAAAAAAATCTATAATGAAAAAAACCTAATTGAGAAAACGATCGACGATGAAGGACTTGTGGCTGTTGTTGCCGACGACGGTGATTTGTGGTTTGCGATGGTGTACGAAGGTGCTGGTGGCGATGGTTGTGATAACTTCCGAAAGGTGCTACATTTGAACCAAAGAGAAAGATGAGTTGTAGAAATCAATTGAAAATGAGAAAATCAATTGGAAAAGGGAACAGAGAAACATTTTGAAAACGTTTCAAAACGTTTACATTATTGAACTGGGTCAATTGATTTACTCCAATTTAGAAAATGGAACAAAATTAAGGAAAGGGATATATTTAATAAAAAATTGGTCTAAGGTCCACTATAGAGAACTTGTAACCCAGTTAGTCCATTTCTAATGTTTATAACCCCTCTAGTCCACTAATATAGTTTAGTAAGGTCTTAAATCCACTTCTTTTAAAAAAGAAATTAAACCAAGATAAAAATGTCCTCCTATATAAGCTATCATATAGAGAGAAACCCTAGACCAAAACAAATCTGGAGCATAGCCACCTCTCTCTCCATCTCTCATTGTGGTAGCTCTTGCTCTCCGGCCACACACCGCTGTCTAGCACGCCGACAATCACGTCCTTCCTGTAATCCGACGCCGGCCGGAGCCCGGTGACCGGGTTAAGCGACAGGAACTCGAACGTGTGGGTGGTGTCCACCGTCACTTGCCTGTCACCGTAAGCCAAGAGAAACCCTGGTAACTTCTTCACAGTCTCCATCTCGTCTTCGGAAAGCACTGCATTGAACCCATCAGCGGCGCTATCGTAAGTGTAGAGAACCCTCGCGGCGATTGGTGGCCGTCAAATGTCGCTGGGCTCACATGCACCAGATTGGAGCTCTTCGTCCAGATCTATTAGTGGCCTTTTAGATGTAATTTTTTGTTCTTTCTTTTTCAAACAAAATGAGTATGTGTTTGACTTGTACAGGTGTAGATCTGTGAACTCTTTTATGTAATTTGCTGTCTTCTTCCCATTTTGATTAGTTGTGTTGTTCTAGTGGTGGTTTTTGAAATGATGGTGAGCTTAGTGGTGGTATTTGAAATCTTGTGGCTCGTGAAGAAGGTTGATCTGGTCTTTCGTTTGTCCCGTGTCCGATTATCATCAGATTTGGAGGTTTTTGAATAAATACATAAGGTTATATGTGTATTTTTTCTAGGGTTAGAGATCTGAAGTTTTTTGAATAAATATATAAGGTTATATTTGTGTTTTTCATCAAACACTTATTGATTTGGTCCGTGCAGCGGCCTCTCCAACTTGCTTCTGATATATTTGAAGTTTTTTGAATAAATATATAAGGTTATATGTGTGTTTTTTCTAGGGCTAGACATATAAGGTTAGAACAGGTTGTGTTTTTTGGAAATATATATAAGGTTATATGTTTTGTTCTATTTTTTTGTGAGATTCCGAGTTGCAGAAGCTCAAATATAATGTTATATATTTTTTTTTTTGCGATATTTAGATATTCAATAACCCACATATAATGTTATTTGTTTTGTATGGACCAACATATAACGTTAAAGACTAAAAACAAAAAAAAACCAAAAAGAAATGTTGCATGTTAGAAATTTTTTGCCACATATAATTTTGTATGTTAGGAAATTTTTATCACTCATATAACGTTAAAAAATCAATATAAGAAAAATAGGAAAAAAAACAAAAAGAGAAATTTGTCACATATATAATGTTAAATGTTAAGTGTAGCGGGTTCAATAAAAAAAATCGAGAAAAATGAAAAAATACGTTTTTTGTTACACATATAAAGTTATATGTGGCGTGATGGCAGCGGCGACGGTGGTGGTGGCGGCGGCGGCTGCGGTGGCAGCGACGGCAGTGGTGGCGGCGGCCACGGCCGCGGCTTGATTGCAACAAAAACGAAAAAAAATGAAAAATATATATATATTTGAGTTAGCCAAACAAGACCCTTATTTCTTAGGTGGGGTATTTTTGTCATTAAAATTATTAGTGGACTTAGTGGGTTATGAAATTTAGAAGTGGACTAGATGGGTTTGGAAAGTGCTATAGTGGATTTATGAAAAATTCTCCCTAGGGATGGCAAATTGAATCCAAACCCATTAACTAAAAAATAGACCCAACCCAACCCATTTATAAGTTGGGTTAGAATGGGTCTCAATTGGGCATCAATTTGATCAACTTAAATGACCCAATAAGGCATGCATATAACTCAAGAAAAAACCCAAGGAACAAACCCAATACTCTCTCTCGCACAAAAAAATATCAAAGTACCAAATCATGCTCTCTATCTCGCTAAAAAATATCAAATAACCCAACTCTCTCTCTCTCTCTCTCTCTCTCTCTCTCTCTCTCTCTCTCTCTCTCAATTCTTCTATGCTAAATTACAAGTGTCCAAAATTATTTTGAACGGTTCGATTTAAAAACCAATTGTGACCGAAATAATTATTTTGACCAATCAAATTGAAAACACATCTCATCCATCGATTGTGCGAATGAACTGATGAAATTGCGCTCCGTCATGAATAAGTTTCTCTCATGGTAGTCCCGCATAGGGTTTGGATTAAAAAGTTAAGTGACTTATTTTTTGTCCTTATTCAAATTTTTTTGCATTTTTTTGTTTTGCGTCAAACTTTTGTGACTTATTAATTAGTTTCGATGAGAGGAATCGGAAAAGTAAAAAAATTTGATCGAAACTTATAATTTTTTGAATAAAAACAAAAATAATTTACTTATTCTTGTCTTTCTGTAAAAATTTATGAGTTTCGATCATAAATTTTTATTTTTTCGATTTTTTTCAACGAGACCAATCACTAAGTCACAAAGTTTGACTGATAAGCACCCGACAATGAAAAGTAGGGTGCGCCAGCTATCTAGTTTTAGTTAATTTTATCGTTAATTTAGTTGTTTTAACTGCTTTTGCTCGTAAGGTTTTCCAGTTTCGTTTTGTAGGAATTTACCAAATAACAGGAGCTTTAAGGCCTAAGGCATGTCACAAGACGAAGGCGACCCGACGACTCACCAGGGCAAGCCATGGCCAAAGCAGAAGAACAAAGTCAAGTGCTGGAGATAAGCCCCTCGGTACCGATACCATACTATTTATTCTATCGGTACCGAGCCCTTCAAGCAACAGCAGATAAGCCACTCGGTACCGATACCATACTATTTATTCTATCGGTACCGAGCCTCTTAGCACAGCAGCTTAAGCCTGTCTCCATTGGTACCGAAGGACTAAGAGCAGATTTTCAGAGCATCTCTTGAGAATATTCCAGGCGCGTACCTTGGAAGTAGAATAGATTGGATTACATCATTTTTAGATCTAAATCTAGATTTTGAATTGTTCTTGGTTGTTCTTCAATTTCCAGCTTTGAGTCTTTAATTTTCTGTCTTCATTAATTAGTTTTTGATAGTGTCGTCTTCATTAAAGTTGTAGCAAATTACTCGATCTATCGTTTAATCCAATTTTCTTCTAGTGTTGTTATTTCAATTATGCTAAGAAGATTTTTGCTTGTTCTTATCTCAATAGATATGTGTGAGTAGTTTTCCAAGGTTAGGTCATGGGGTGATTAGCACCTCATGGCTCAATTAGAATTGCATTTTTCACCATAAAGTTTAAATCTTTGGTTCGAGAATCGATGTGGGGTTCGGGTTTATTTGTCAAATCGCTAAGGTGTTAATCTCCTTGATCATGTGTAAGTAAGAGCACCGCCTACTTACCACACATGATGCTTGAAGTTCTGATGCACGAGGCATTTGCTAAATAAATTCTAGAGCTAGCTTAGTAATCGAACCATTCTATTTCCGATTTGGGAACCTTAATTGTGTATCCTGCACTGCGTAATTGGGTGAGAAATGCAGTTTAACTTGAGTCGTGAGTGTTGATAATTCCTAAACCTAACCTGTCTTTTATCTTAGTTTATTCGCTTTTCAATCTAGCCCCTTTTAATTTTCACTACACACGTAAAACCAAGTTGGCTATCTAAAAGCCGAAAGCCCTTACTTGCATTTACAAATCCAGCAAAGTCGTATTAATTATTCTCTTGGGTACGATCCCGGTCTTCCGGATTATCATGCTTCAACTGATGTATTAAGCCCTATGCTTAGGGCGTTATTCCATATATCGGAGTGAACGAAGCATTCACGCAAAACTATCAAATACGAAAAAAATTGAATAAAGACAAAAAAAATATATATATATATATATATATATACATCTTGCAACGGGCTGGTTTTGATTCAGATCGAATGGAAAATTCAACTTATAAATGGAAAGCTGACTTGTTCGTGGCTTTTTTTTTTGTTCTTATTCAATTTTTTTCGCATTTGTTTGTTTTTCGTTAATTTTTTTGTGGATTATTGCTTCGACATGACAGGAGGAATCTAAAAAGTAAAAAATTATGATCGAAACCTAAATTTTTTGAATGAAGACAAAAATAAGCCAATTTTTTCATTTTTATTCAAAAATATATGAATTTCGATCGTAGTTTTTTACTTTTTAGATTCTTTTCGTCATGAAAAAGTAATAATCCTCAAAAATTTGACAAAAAACTAACAAATGCGAAAAATATTTGAATAAAGACAAAAAAATAAGCCACTTGGATACGTTGTGATTCAGTAATTAAGAGCGACCAATATGGTAATTAAGAGTACATGGGTAATTTGGTCATATTTGTAGTAGATGGATAGTTTGGTAATTTTAGTGTACATGGTATTTTAGTCCTTTAAATTTACAGGGGCAATATGGTCATTTTAATGTACATATGTATTTTAGTCATTTTATTTTAATATATAATATGTAATTGGGTTAATGAGCGGATCGGGTTTGCTTTTAAATAAATGGGCGGGGTTAGGTATGGGTAATTAGACTCATAATTAATGGGGCTAAATGGGTCAATGACCCATTAAAGACCCAACCCACTTGCAACTTACCTATTTTGGCCCAAGCCCTCCCATTTGACACCCCTAATTGTAGGTTTATAATTAGGAAATATGCATTCGATCTGACGGATACAAAATTAACAGGAAGTACGTACGATCGAACAACTGTAGATGCATCTATGTTTGTATGTATAGACATTTTGGTAAAAAACCACTCTGTTTTATAATATAGATATCAAAATAAAAAAGGAATCTAAAAATTACAAAAAAAGAAAAAAATTGAATTTAAAGTGCCGGCACCTTCAGGTTTAGCTCAAGGCCGGCGATGGCCATGTTTTTGCTAGTCGTTCGCATGTTCATTTAGTTGATCTTTCGGAATCGGAATTGAAACTTTATTCAATGCCCTAATACACCTTTTTCGAGGCCACATATTTGTGAGACATACATTAAGCGCATCAATTGAATATCGCAATTGGGAGAGCGTATTAGATATGAATCGATACACAATTAAGTACTTAAATGAGAGACACTACGTTCATTCTTGTCGCCACGTTCTTACTGGATCGGATTGGGCAAAGACCGTTGCTGTTAAGCAGCGTTGGGGGCATGATCATATCCCTCGCGACTCTAGGCACGTGTTTAACAATCATAGATCACTCGGAGAAGAAAGTTATATGGGCTGATGCTCTGGCCATCGCATCGGTGCTTTCATTCGTCGCATCGTTCTCGATGGGGCTGGGCCCCATAGCGTGGGTCTACGGCTCGGAGATCTTCCCATTGAGACTGCGCGCCCCAGGGAACGAGCATGGGAACGGCTATGAACCGTCTGATGAGTGGAATCATATTGATGACTTTCATCTCTCTTTACAAGGCCATCACGATCGGTGGGGCTTTCTTTCTCTTCATGGGAGTGGCAATCGTGAGTTGGGTTTTCTTCTACACTCTGCTCCTGGAAACACGGGAGAATCCTCGTGGAAATGCAGGTCTTGTTTGGTACGTTCTTTAAGTGGAGGTCAACAATGCGAGAATTGGAGAAGAACAAGCATGTTAGTAACGAAGACGGTGCCGGTAACAATGGTGGTCAAGTTCAGTTGGGCACTACCAATGGCTAGACGAGTTTTCCGAGAGATAGTTTCGGTAATGCATGTGTTTTCCTTTTTACTTCCATAGATGGTACTTGTTTCAGTTTGAAAAGAAACAAAATAGATAGTCTACACCCGCCGTTCATCTTTTACCAATCCTTCCACCGCTCTCAATATCGCCGGACCATTGATTGCCAAGGCGGACGGTGAGATGTTGATCGGTGAATTTTGAGTAGTAAAACTGTGCAGTGGGTGTAGCACCACTAAAGAAATGAATAAGGAAAAAGGAAATAAAATTTCAGTGATATTTACCCCAGAAAAAAGTTATCTATGTAAGAGGGAAAAAGAATTAGGTAGTAGATGACAGAGAAAAGAACAAAAAGGTTACTTTTCCTTGTTTGATAAATTGTTGCTGTTGATTGTGCTGAGATTTGAGATGTGTGCCTTTCGAATGATGATGGCGTAAAGACTTCTGAAACCCTGAGTATTACTAGTTGGGAAGCGATACAATGGTTAGCAGCTTATTTTGAACTCGTAGGTTTGATTTCCACCCTTAGTGAAAAAAAAAGAAGAAGAAAGATTTGAGGGTCATTGGAAGTTTGTCTAGACGTTTCCTTGAATGATTCGGGATTAGCAAAGAGCGCAAAAGTTGTCCGGGACATTCAATAATAAGAAAATTATGAGAATAAGGTGAGTGTGGGTACCATGGCTCGAACCTCTTGTCATGACAAATTACACCACAAGAGTGCCAAAAGAAGGGAAACCAAAGCTTTGGTAAAATGAGAATAAGGTATTGGTAAGGATAAAATGGTTAGTACTTTATGGTACAATTGGTGAGTGTAGTGGGTGGGAATAGGAATTAGGATTACAAACACGTTTATCTTTAGTAATCTAATAAAATGGTTCTTGTAGGCTCATGGCTGCATGTCATTTTGGAGAGAAAATACTGTAAGATTGGATGTGAGGATTGTAGCTTCAACGTATCCTTTAAATCAATCATGAAACTAACATGTTGTTAATTTTATAGCATCGAAAGCTCGTAAATCATATAAGACTTACACGATTGAAGCGCAACGGAATTAAGATGCTTCAAGTTTTTCACGATCGACGAACTGAGGTCCGCTCTACAAGCACCGATTACGTACATGAACACCGTCTTCTCTCCATGCCAGGTAGAGGAGACTACTAGAGTCTGCTCTTAATATCCACACGCAAATCTTAGGGTTCTTAGATGGAAACTTTAGAGAGAGAAGATATTTCACATGAGAATATTTTCTAGAGGAGAAGGAGAGATCATGAAACTCTAAATTTATAGATTCAAGTTTAAGAGTTCAAAGTCTTCTAATAGATAGATGTGTTTGAACTCTCCTAACAGATAGAGATTAGGAGTCCTTTCTCATCCTTCTAACCAACTCAATCACATAACCCATATGGGTTGGGTCCGATCCGAACCGACCTATTTTTCTAACACATGTATTATCATGAAATATTTCTTCAAATCAACCATGAAAATTGGGTCTAAACAATCTAATTGGATGATTCTTCAAATCTGCCATAGATAGGATGTTTAGGTTTTCAAGACCACCTTCACTGTCAAGAGAAATAGATTCAAAAAAATATAAAAAGCATACATACAACATACACACACACATATATGGATACCGAAATCCATAAAGATGCCGAACTAGACGAAGACAGGGCCGACATGGTTTTCCGAAGGGATTGCTGCTGCTCCTTCTTGATTTCTTTGATCACAAAATATCAAAGAATTTATAAGAGAGAACCAAATAAAAGTAGAACATGGATAATGAAGCAATTTTGATGATAGCTCCGATCCGAACCTGCAAAACAAGAAGATAACTTATGTCACCGGTATGGTGGCGTGCCAACCACCCTCCGATGCCTAAGTCAGTAGGAACTTTCTCGTCAATTAATGGAATTTCTCTGTGTTAGAGTTGTGTACCTTTGGGAGGTGGAGATGTGATCTTTATATAGGCATTTACTCTCGGAGTTTGAGTCCTTGTTGGACTATACTTTGTAGATTTCGGATCTCCTCCTTATGGAGTGTGGAGTCCTATCTTAGCTAGTAATCCATGCAATTCCTATCAAGGCTAGGACTCTTATCTTTAATCATGGTTGTGCTTATCTTTGACCCTTTGGGCTCATCCTTCTCTTATCCCTTTGGATTCCTTCTTCCAGTAGTGGCATCTTTATCTAAACAAGTATACTTTTCGTATCATTCCGTAGAGGTTAAGCTTCTCAAGGGAGCTAGGAGTCGGAGCTGCTCCTAGGACTTACCTTCCAACTTCGACCGTAGGACGGACTTGGAAGGTTATTGCTCTGTTCCTCGTAGGTCCTTTACAAGAGCTTGGAGAGAAGGGAGCTCGTACTCCCCAGGTCCGTAGGCCTGGTAGTGCTGAGCTCTTTAGGTATATTATACTTATCAGGTACTCCCCTGTTCCTAAGCTCTTGATTCGCTTTCAGAGGTTGGGAACATTGGAAAAGCTCGAATGGCAGTTACTGCTTTTTGACTATTCTTCAGAGAGTTTTAAACACGCAGGTCTTATCATGGGACAAGTGTCGAGATCTCTTAGTATTTTGATTTTATGAGGTGTACGACGAAGATTTAGAAACCGTTCTCGGGACTAGAGCTGATCTTTTAGGTTTCCCCCTTCTTTGATCATCTCTTTTAGTACAGAGAGGCTTTCAAAACTTCTTAAGCGGTTTCAGTGTGAGATTTTCTTTCATCGTTCCTCTCCGTCATCGCGTTAGAGCTCATCCTTCGTAGGTACGCTTCCTCTTTCTTTACTGTTCTCTCTTTGTTTTTGCGCTGGATCCTCTTTCTTGTATAGAGATTACGGACCCGACGCGGGTCATTCCTGGGGGATTTATCTGTGCTAGGTTGATTGGTTTTTCCTGTATCAATTTGCATTCTCCCATTATAGAGGATTTTGCACCCTACTCTCGTGTTCTTCAAAACAGGGTTTTCCGTGAGCTTTTTTACCTATCTGCTTCTTTGTACCCACGATTCGCTATTGGGACCTTAATGGCGGAAGGTTTCATTAATTTTTCGTCGATTCTTAACGCTGAAGAGTCGACCATAGAAGAAGAAGTTTCGATGCATCATCGTAGTAGTATTAGGGCTTCGCCTAATGTGGGTCAGTCTAGTGGTGTTAGACACTCATCGCCCCCTGCTTCTGTATCAAGGGGTTCTCGTAGGATTCCCGCTTTTTCTGCCTCTAACATTCCTTCTACCATCACAAATGAGGAGTTGGCTGCTCTCAGAGTTAGATATTCTATTCCAGAATCCGTTTCTCTTAGGAAGCCCTCTGGGTTAGAGCGAGCCTGTTCTTTTGTTGAGAATGGGACTTGCCTTTATGTTGGTTCTTTAGAAGGGGGCTTACGTCTGCCCTTGCCTACAGTTGTGAGAGATACTTTGAGTTTTCTTGGTTTGGCTCCTAGCCAGATTGTCCCCAATTCTTGGCGCCTGTTAATAGGCTGTGCCGCGCTGTGGGGAGCAATGTCTGATGGGCAGATTTCTTTGTCGAAAGGACCTTTCTTGAACCAGTTTTCTATTAAAGAAGCCCCTGGAGGTTCTGGGTGGTTTTATTTTGCGAAGAGGCCTGGTGGAGGGGAGCTAGTCACAAATCTTCCTACTGTGAGTAAAAATTGGAAAGATAAATTCTTTTTTGTTGGTGGTGATGGTTGGGAGCTTCCCAATTGGGAGATTGGAACATGTACTCCTCGGATTCCCAGTAGATGGGGAATTCCCACTACAAATTGTAAGCCAATGCTTTTCTGCAATTTGTTGTCTGAATAATTTAACCCATATATTTATGATTCACTTCCAATTTTGGCAGCTAGAGTCCCATTTCCGTTGAGCTCTTCCCAAGAAGCAGAGCTACAACAAGCTAGGGGCTACTCAGTTCACAGTTGGGAATTGCTTGTGACTTCAGAGTCGTTGGCCGCGTATCTGCTGGGTCCAGAGACTACTCGTGAGGCCTTAGCACTTTCTAGAGGTAGTTTTTGTTTTGGTTTGCTGCCATGTCTCTAGCTGATTTTCATATTGCTTTTCACTTCCTTTCTTTTTTAGAAGAAGAAGGTGAAAGTAAAGAGATGGCACCTAAGATGGACAAAGCCTTACTGGCCCAATTGAAAGCTGAGAGGGTTAAGCAGTCATCTGGAGCTATGGCTCCAAAAAGGAAAAGCTCTCGCCTTCAAAAAGACCTGAATGTTGAAAGTTTCTTAGATGCTGACCTATTTATTACCCCTGCTTCTGAGTTGTCAGTCGAGCAAAATGTTGAGAATTTAAAGAGAAAAGCAAAGGGTACTGTTATGGGAAGCACTCCTCCTGCAAAGAAGTCAAAGGTCTCTGCTGGCCCTTCTGTTTTGGGTGACCGTCAAGAAGCCCTTAGGCTTGCTTCTGAGTTGCTCTATACAACAGATGAAGAATTGATGGGGGATATGTCTCTTCAAGAAGTTGGGGAGCAAATGTTGGTTGAATTAGCCGTGGTATGCTCTTTTTCTTCTGTCTTTATCACTTTTCGATTTGTTATTTTTTCCTTTCTGACTTTTTGCCTATTCTTGTAGGCTGCAGTCCGTGGTCGGTATCTCACTTCTCAAAGCCATAGTCTGGGCAAACAGGTTGTTACCCTTACGGAAGCCAATTTTAAGCTTGTGAAACAAGGTGCCTCAATGACTGCTGAGCTTCAAAAGGCTACCACTGAGAGGGACATTGCTTTGAAGTTGAAGAAAGAGCTGGAGGTAGAGAGAGATACTGCCGTGGCAGCTGCTCAAAGTCTGGAGCAGAAGATTTCTGAATGGGACGTGGAGATGGAGAAATACCGGACTATGAGTCAAGGAATGCTTGAGAAGGTAAAGAATGCTCGAAGGGAGGCCATTGAACTTTTCCTGCAGTCCCCTGAATATCGTCAGGATATAACCCAACAGTATTTTGACGGATTTGAAGCTATGAGGAGTTGGGCGGCTTTAGCTTTTCCGAATTTGGATTTTTCAAAATTTGAAGTTGATGATGAAGAAGCGCCCTCTAGCTTTGATGGGGGACGTAGGGAGGAAGAGGATGGCGATGATGCAGCGTCAAAAGATACATCCATTCCCAGCTCAGCAAATGTATCCCTTCTACAGGCTCCAGAGAAAGTTTCTCTTCCCCTCGAATCTCCAATCCCTGCAACAACTCTTCCTGTCCATCATCTGATGATGGAAAGGCTGTTTGATAATCTTGCCTTTGAAACTTCTTAAATTCGTCTGGGTTTGTAACTAAATACTTTTTAATACTTTCGTATTTTGACTGTGTTTCTTTTGGAGTGGCCATTAGTTTTGGTCTTAACTCTATAACTTGATAGTTGCTGGTGATGATCCTGGTGATGAGTCTGTTTAGAAGGCTGATGTAGACAAAATGGAAGAATACTTTCATTCTATGTTTTTATGGTAAATCCGTATGGTTTTTACCTACTGCTTTTGCAATTTTTTGCCCCCTTGTTGAATTTAATTCCAACTGTTTGCTGTATACTACGTTGTACTCCCCTAAGTGTATTCATCGTTTGCGTCCAAACAATGGATATACTTATTAGTTTTCCCCGTGGGTACTCATCGTAGTTTTGTAGAATGTATAGCTATGCTACATTTAAGAGCTTGGATATTTTTCCTGAGCTCATTATTTTGCATAGCTATGCTACGTCTAAGAGTTTGGATATTCTTCCTGAGCTCATCATTTTGTATAGCTGTGCTACGTCTAAGAGCTTGGATATTTTTCCTGAGCTCATCATTTTGCATAGCTGTGCTATGTCTTTTTCCTGAGCTCATCATTTTGCATAGCTGTGCTATGTTTAAGAGCTTGGATATTTTTTCTGAGCTCATCATTTTGCATAGCTGTGCTACGTCTAAGAGCTTGGATATTTTTCCTGAGCTCATCATTTTGCATAGCTGTGCTACGTCAAGAGCTTGGATATTTTTCCTGAGCTCATCATTTTGCATAGCTGTGCTACGTTTAAGAGCGTGGATATTAAATTGGCTCTTGGGATTTTAATATTTGTTGCGTCATTTTGTTTACCCGAGGTAATCAGATGTGTAACTTCCCATTACTCTAGGCAGTTTTAGAGCGGCGGTTGTACCCCACAGATTTAATTACGATTGTGCTAATTGGTTTAGCAAACGGTTAGTAATCCGCCTATATTTTGTTAAAAATACTGCCGAATGCCAGAAGTTCAATTTCACTTCATAAGCAGTTCTCATCTGATAATGGCGAACGAAGAGCAATCCTTGTGTCAAGAGCTCAAAGATCTGAAGGCAGCCATTGAGGGGCTGTCCTCCAAGGTGGAGGCCATGGCAGAGTCTATCTCTGTCATGGAGAAGACGGTCCGCATGATGCTGATAGCCAATTGGGACCAGTTGGCAGCTTTCCAAGGGCAGCCAGCCCCTCCTGTTCTCTCCCCTCCAAGGGAGGGAGATAGTGTTTAGGCTGTAACTTTGTGGGTTTACCCATAAAGGTTTATGTAAAAATGTTGTCCACATCCTTTAGGGTGTGGATTTATTAATAAAATTTTGATTTTATTTTTCTGCTTTCTGCTTTTCTTTTTTGATCATGCGTTTAGGAGAAGAAGTAAATAACTGTCCCTCGTGGAGATTTTATTGGCCTCACAGAATCGTAAATAAAACACATGGTCCTAAAACATTTTTCTACTAAAGCTATACTTAAAAACTGAAAGTCTCCTAAAAACAGAACCGAAACTAGAAAGCAAAAAATATAATCCCATTACAAGCACCTACTTGTAGTACTTTTTAAGATGCTCCACGTTCCACGAGTTTGGTAGTTCTTTTCCCCTTAGGGTTGCAAGCCTGTATGCACCAGCTTTGACATGGTGCAGGACTTGATAAGGGCCTTCCCAGTTTGGGCCGAGTTTGCCCACCTTTTTCCTAGTAGGATCTACTTTCCGTAGAACTAGATCACCAGTACGAAAACTTCTTGGTTTAACATGTGCTTCATGGTATTTAACCATCCTCTGCTAATAAACGGCGATTTTGGCCATTGCTGCTTCCCTTGTTTCTTCCAAGAGATCTAGCTCAGCCCTAAGATCCTGTTGGTTTTCTTGGCGGTCGATGTTTGCAGTCCTGTAGTTGAGGAGTTCCACTTCAACGGGGACTACTGCTTCTGCCCCGAATGCAAGAGAATATGGTGTTTCTCCAGTTGCTGTTCGGGGTGTGGTTCGATATGCCCATAGCACATTATAAAGTTCATCTGGCCAGGTTCCTTTGGCCTCGCGTAGCCTCTTCTTAATCCCTTTTTTAATGGTTCGATTTGTAACTTCAACCTGCCCATTAGCTTTTGGGTGAGCTTTTGAGGCATAATGCACATGTATTCCTTTGGATATACAATATGCTTTAAACTAAGCATTGTCAAATTGTTTTCCCCGATCTGTAACGATTACTCGTGGCAATCCAAAATGGCTAATAATTAATTTCCATAAGAAATCAATGGTAACCTCCGCTGTGATTGTGGCGAGTGCCTTTGCTTCAACCCATTTTGTGAAGTAATCCATAGCTATTATAGCATACTGGACTTGGCCCGCAGCCATCGGAAGTGGGCCAATCAGGTCCAACCCCCATTGGGCAAATGGCCAAGGTCCTCTCATTGGGGTTAGAACTGTAGGTGATCCATGAATGATATTTGCAAAGCATTGACATCTTTCACATTTTTGCACCATAGAATTGCAATCCTTTTGCATGCTGGGCCAATAATACCCTATCCTGAGGAGTTTGCAAGCTAACATGCGGCCACTTTGATGATCTCCACATATTCCTTGGTGGACCTCTTCCATTGCTTTCAAAGATTCCGTTGTGGTGAGGCACCTCAGGTAAGGTAATGAAAAACTTCTTCTATATAGCACGTCACCTATCATCAAGTACTTTGCAGCTCTGATCTTGAGCTGTCTAGCTTTGATTTTATCCTCTGGTAGCGTCCCGTTAGTTATATAGTCAACTGTGGGTCCAGTCCATGAATCACTGTAATTAATGGTTTGAACTTGTGTATCTGGGGAGGCGATACTTGGTAACTCTAAGTATCTTACAGGCGTATTCCGTGGAATAGCATCCTCCTTAACCGTGGCCAATTTTGCCAAATAATCTGCTTCATTATTTTCCTCCCTTGGGATACTGACAATATTGAAGCTTTGCAATTTTGCAACTTGAGCCTTTACTTTATCCACATACTTTTGCATGATCCCCTCCTTGACAGTGTACTCCCCAAGGACTTGTCCCACAACTAGCTGTGAATCGCTTTTGGCTAGTATATGCCTAGGTCCAACGGCATTTGCCAATTCCAATCCAACCACTAGGGCTTCGCATTCGGCTTCATTGTTGGTTGTTTTGAACTCAAACCTGAGCGCGTAGCTAAGGCGTTGTCCTTTCGGGGATGTTAGAATTAAGCCTGCCCCGCTTGCATCTTTAGTTGTTGATCCATCGACCTGAAGGACCCAAGGTTTGGGTTCTTCTCTGCTGAGCTCCTCCGGCTCTGGATATGTGTATTCTGCAAGGAAATTTGCCAGTACCTGTGCCTTTATGGCAATTCGAGGTTTATATTCTATGTCAAATTCACCAAGCTCTATTGACCAATGAATTAGTCGGCCTGACGTCTCCGGTGAGTGGAGAATCCTTCGAAGCGGTTGGTCTGTCAACACTTTGATTGGGTGAGCTTGGAAATATGGTCGTAGCCTTCTGGCAGCTATTATCATTGCAAAGGCTATTTTTTCAGCTCTGGGGTATCTTAACTCAGCTCCTTGTAATGCCCTGCTAGTATAATATACTGGGAGTTGAGTTCCCTGCTCTTCCCGAACCAAAACCGTGCTAACTGCGTGAGGGGAAACAGCTAGATACAGGAATAGATTCTCCCCATCCTGAGTCCTTCCCAAGAGTGGTGGTGACGCCAGATACTCCTTCAATTGGATGAAAGCCAGTTCCTCCGTGGTTGTCCATTCAAAGGCCTTTTTCAAAACTTTGAAAAATGTTTGGCATTTGTCAGTTGCCCTTGAAATAAACCTGCTCAAAGCTGCGACTCTTCCTGTGAGCTTTTGGACCTCCTTTATGTTCTGTGGTGAACGCATGGTGAGTATAGCCTGAATCTTTTCTGGATTTGCTTAGATCCCTCTTTAAGACACCATGAAACCTAAGAACTTTCCTGATGAGATTTCAAAAGCACATTTTGTTGAGTTGAGCTTCATTTGGTATTTTCTGAGAACCTGGAAGGTTTCTTCCAGATCATCGACATGGTTATGTGCCTTAGCACTTTTAACCAACATGTCATCCACATATACCTCTACAATGCGTCCGATTTGCTGCTTAAACATCCTGTTGACCAACCTCTGGTATGTCGCCCCTGCATTTTTAAGACCGAAGGGCATTACTTTGTAGCAATATAATCCCCTATCAGTGATAAATGAAGTTTTTTCTTGATCTCCCTCATGCATTTGGATTTGATTTTACCCTGAAAATGCATCCATGAAGCTAAGAAGCTCATGTCCGGCAGTGGAATCTACCAAGGAGTCAATTCTGGGGAGGGGAAAGCTATCCTTTGGACATGCTTTGTTGAGGTCGGTGAAGTCTACACACATTCTCCATTTGCCATTAGCTTTCCTCACCATGACCACGTTGGCCAACCAATCAGGGTAAAGAACTTCCCGGATGGATTATGCCTGAATGAGTTTATCTACCTCCGTGGTTGCTGCCTCACTTCGTTCTAGAGCTGTGGCTCTTTTCTTTTGCTTGACTGGGCGTACAATGGGGTCGACATTCAGTTTGTGAGATATGACTCTTGGGTCAATTCCGGGGATGTCTTCATGGGACCACGCAAAAACATCTTTATTCTTTCTTAAGAATTGCAACAGCTCTGATTTTGCAATCATATTTAATCCTGTTCCAATCCTCACCGTCTTCCTTGATTGCTGTGGCTCTAGGAGTTCTTCAATAAGCTCTTCCACGGGCTCTCCATGTTGGAGTTTCTCTTCATCTCGAGTGTCGAGACTCTTTATATTCATGGTGATATTAGCTCCTTTGAGTGAGGTAACATAGCATTCCCGTGCTACTTTCTGATCTCCTTTGACACAGGCCACTCCTTCTGAAGCTGGGAATTTTAACATCAAATGGTAAGTGGAGATTATTGCCCCAATCTTGTTCAAAGTAGTTCTTCCTAAAATTGCATTATATGCTGAGGGACAGTCGACTACTATGAAGTCAATCATGCGTGTAATCTGATTTTTCTCCTCTCCCATAGTAATTGGTAGCGCTATCTGACCGGCTGGATAAACAAGTGTACCTGCAAATCCAACCAGTGGTGACACCATAGGCCTTAGCCTTTCTCGTCCAACCTTTAGCTGGTCATATGCATGAAGGTAGAGTATATCAGCTGAACTTCCGCTATCGATCAATACTCTTCGTGTAAGGTAATTTGCTATGACAATGGTTATGACTAAAGGATCATCATGGGGAGTCTGAATCCCTTTGAGGTCTTCTTCTGAGAAAATGATGGGTATCTCCTCTTTTTTCTGGATTTTGTTGGGCCGGTCAATCGTGTTGATCTCCAAATATTCCTCTGTTTGCAATTTTCTTAGACGGGCCTTTCTTGCATGGCTGGACTCTCCACCTCCGGCAAATCCTCCATGAATGACCTTGATCTCCTTAATGGGTCCGGACCGAGATGGAACTCCATCTGCTCGCCTTTTGTTTGCATCTTCCTTTGTGGGTTGCTTCTGGTGTTTCTTTGTTACAAAACGCTGAAGTCTCCCTCTTTGAATTAAATCCTCAATCTGCTATTTCAAGTCGATGCAATCATCTGTATTATGTCCGTGGTCCCTGTGGAACCTGCAGTATTTATCCTTAGCTCTCCGGCTAGGATCGGACCTCAACTTTCCTGGCCACTTGAGGTCTGGATCATCTTGTAGATTGCTGAGGATCTGCTCTGACGTAGCTATGAGTGGGGTAAACTGTTTGTATTTTCCTTGGGGAGGTCCTTCGGTTGTCCCACTTTTGGGGGATAACCTTGAGTCCACCTTTTTATTTCTAGGTTCTCCCCCTGATTTGCGGACAGCTTCTCACCTTCTTTTGTCTATTAGGGAGAATTTGCCAATCTGTGACGGCCCTGCTTGGGGATCAAAACCATCACGTGCACGCCTGGCATAGACAGCCTCTTCTGCGTTCATATGCTTTTAAGCTCTGAGCATGAGCTCTGCCATGGTTTTTGGTGGTTCTTGGGACACAAGATATAGAAATTGCCCTGAATACAATCCGGCAATATAGGCGGTTATGCTCACGTTGTCGTCAGCTTCATCTATTTGGACCACCTCCTTATTAAACCTTGTGGTGTATTCTCTTAATGATTCCCATTTCCCTTGTTTTACCGTCAGGAGATGCGTTGCTGGTTTGCCGTAGCGTTGACCAGCAATGAAGTAACTTACAAAGCTTGTGCTAAGTTCTTTAAAGTTACGTATACTTCCTGGCGGGAGCTTGTTGAACCATGCTCGAGCACTTCCTTTGAGGGTAACTGGGAATGCTCGGCACATCACCTCGTCGAGCACTGCTTGTAAGTGCATCAAGGATTTATATGTTTCAAGATGATCCAATGGGTCCGTGGAACCATTGAACGTCTCCAATTGGGGCATCTTAAACTTTCTCGGAAGAGGGCGTCTCATAACTTCAGGTGTGAAGGGTGAATCTGTATTTTGCACCAATTCCTCTACCGTGGCGGGGGTTTGCGCTTTAACATGTTTCATTAACCCTTCAATCTGGTTTTGCATCTTGAGTATCATCCCTTCTTCTTGAGGCGACTTCTCAAGGGGTGGATTGCCATACTTTCTTTGATTTTGGCATTCCTTTTCGCTAGATTCGCCTTCCTCCATATCTTCATCGTCATTACGGTGACTATTTTGCAATTTAGGGATACTTGACTCGGAGATTTGTTTCCGTAAATTCGCGTTTTCTTGCCTCGCGGTTAGTAACCCTTGAGTTAAGGTCTTTATTTGTTCTTGCATTTGGGCAAATGCTTCTGGGGTGATCTGATTACCTTCCGAAAAATTCATCGCAGCGGCCTTAGCCGCCTCTGCTACTTTTGCAGCCTTTTCGGCGGCGGCGGCTGCCTTGGCAGCTTTGGCTGCCTTGGCAGCAGCAGTAGTTCTTGTCGCAGTAGCGGCTTGTGCAGCGTCGTCGATACCCATTTGTTCGGGGTTTGAAGCCATTGTTGTTCAACTTGATCGGGTCTCTACCATGCAAAGCCGTTCACCATAAGGAAAAATACGTTTCCCACAGACGGCGCCAACTGATGAAGCAACTTTGATGATAGCTCCGATCCGAACCTGCAAAACAAGAAGATAACTTATGTCACCGGAATGGTGGCGTGCCAACCACCCTCCGATGCCTAAGTCAGTAGGAACTTTCTCGTCAATTAATGGAATTTCTCTGTGTTAGAGTTGTGTACCTTTGGGAGGTGGAGATGTGATCTTTATATAGGCATTTACTCTCGGAGTTTGAGTCCTTGTTGGACTATACTTTGTAGATTTTGGATCTCCTCCTTGTGGAGTGTGGAGTCCTATCTTAGCTAGTAATCCATGTGATTCCTGTCAAGGCTAGGACTCTTATCTTTAATCATGGTTGTGCTTTGACCCTTTGGGCTTATCCTTCTCTTATCCCTTTGGATTCCTTCTTCCAGTCGTGGCATCTTTATCTAAACAAGTATACCTTTCGTATCATTCCGTAGAGGTTAAGCTTCTCAAGGGAGCTAGGAGTCGGAGCTGGTCCTAGGACTTACCTTCCAGCTTCGACCGTAGGACGGACCTGGAAGGTTATTGCTCTGTTCCTCGTAGGTCCTTTACAAGAGCTTGGAAAGAAGGGAGCTCATACTCCCCAGGTCCGTAGGCCTGGTAGTGCTGAGCTCTTTAGGTATATTATACTTATCACTGTACTTTGTACAAGCGTAATAAACTCAACAAATATGGTTATTGTCCAAATCAACATATGTGTTTCACTTTTTTTGACTTTAGGCTGATTATTTGTCGTAAAAAAAGTGGAGGAAATTTTTTTATTTTTGTTTATGAAACGAAATAGGAGGTAAAATTCATTTTGCTAAACATTTCCAAACCAAACAAAATTAAAAGAAAAAAAAAACTCCAAACCATAATTGTAATATCCACAATTGTAAAACACATTTCATCGGTGCATTGAGATTTGGGTGTGAAAGAGTTCAATTCCAACCATAAAGATGACTTTTCCTTGTCTTTGTCTCGCCATAACAAGCTGAGCTAGATGGGCCCGAACCTGCTCTTTGGGTTTCATAATTGTCCGACATGGTGGAAAAGAAAAGGAGGCTGCTTTTGCTTTAGCAGGATAGGATGGATTTCTTTTTTGGTGATGGGTCCGGAGTAGGAAATTTCATCATAAGCGGGTAGGTCATCATATAGTGGTAATTTTCATGAAAAGGCAGAGCAGATGTGTCATTTGGTTGAATCAGGAGTCCCACGGTTGTTTTTCGCTAACAGTGAATAATAGCGCTTGAAATGAATAGACTTGTCGCGGAAAAAGAAAAAAAGAAAAAAAAACCATTTGTCCACAAGTAGGCCCAAGCAAACCCATTAGTCGTACACAAAATGAACAGTAAGTGCTATACATGGGGCTCTCTATGGGGCTCACGAGAGAGAGAAAGCAGGGAGGCGCGCTCAATTGCAAAGAGAGACGGGGTATTTTTGTCAAATCAATGACCTTAACCATAACGCTTTTAAATTAGTGGACTGTAAAACTTATTAAAATCTAAGCTAGACTAAATGGCTCAATAAACACCTACTTTTGGACTTAAAATCAGAAGTTGGATAATGGTTTGATTAGTTAGAGTAAAAGTAGGAGACTAAGGTCATCCACAGTAGTATAATTAAAAGTCAATTGTTTTTAAAGTTAACAATCATCAATAAATTCCAATACAAGGAGCTAGGAACAACACAACTTTTTCTTTTTTTTTGGGCCACAGTTTAGGAGAGAGGAAACAATGAAAATCAAATACATCATATGGACTCTCATCCTCACAAAGTGGATAGAAAAGCCGAGATTCTATGAACGGACTCCACTCGCTCTCACAGTATTTTTGGCCACAGCGTGTGCCACCGAATTGCCACCTCTTCAAACAAAGCTTGCTTGCATTCCTACAAACCCTTGCTTCAACCGGTTCGCGTCTACAATTAACACGCCCACCGACGTGATGAAGTCACCTATCCTTTGGATCATGTTAACCACCTGTCGAGAATCACCTACTATATTGTACCTTTTGCATACCGAGTTCTTGCGCAAAAATCAAACTTTCCCTAGCCGCCATTGCCTTTATAATTACTCGCTCCATCAAATGCCCAAAATGAATTGCTCGTGCCGCCCGAAATCTGGCACATGAATCTCTGATTATAATCCCAATACCACTCGATTTCATTTGACTATCCAGTCCACCATCAAAATTAATTTTCACCCAACCATTCATGGGTCTTCGCCATAGAATCTGAACTTCTATAGCTGCTACCCGACCTGCTCCTATTGGTCTGTGTCCACCTTCATTAGCAACCAGAAATTCGGTGATAAGCACCCGACAATGCCATTAAGGGTGCGCTAGGTCCTTAATTTTGTTTAATTTCGTCGTTAAATTAGTCTTTTTTATTTGATATTGCACGTAAGGTATATTTTTAGTGTTTGCAGGTAAATCGTGTGAATAAGTCATGTTTTGACGTCATGGATGGCCCAAGTGCGTCCAAGTATTCGATGAACTAATGAAAACCCTGTTGGCTCCTGAAAATCTGTCTAAGTATGGAAAAATAACTTTTCGAAAAAATATCGATTTTCAAGATAAAAAATGGCGATAATTGATCCTTAGATTTTCTAAGAGCAACTTCAAATTTGAAGGGTTTTATTCGAAGAGCAAGGTCATGTGTTGAGTCATTTCTTATATAGAAAAGCGTGTTGTTTTCTATTTTACACTAAAAGCTGGGGGTCAATAGTTTGATTGGATTAAAATCTCAAAATTCTAGTAATGCCATGTTGTTTCTAAATGGGGGGTACTTATTTATTTTCATTAAAGTAAAGAAAATGTAAAAGAAATGTTTAAAATGTAGTCTTTACTTAAGTTTAGGGAATGAAAATAAGATGCTGTGAAAGCTGTTGGGTACTGTGAAGCTGAAGCTGGAGCTGGAGCTAAAGGCTTCGGTATCGATATCAAGGCAGAAGAGGTATCGGTATCGAGGAGCTTAGAGGCGGCAGTTAATGAGTTCGGTACCGATACCAACTCAAAAGAGGTATCGATACCGAGGGCCTTCGGAGCAGAATTTTTAGGGCATCTTTGGAAATATTCTATACGTAATTGGGGGCGGTATAAATACCCCATTATGTCACTATTGCACGATTCTGACAGAAATGTACCCATTTTTATATCTAGAATAGGATTTACTTGCTTTCTGAATTGTTCTTCATTTTTTCAGCTTTGAATCTTTAATTTCCTACCTTAGTTAATCTAGATTTGTTGTTTTTGCCTTCATTAAAGTTGTAACGTTTCCTTCAATCTATCTAAATCTCTAGTTTATTTCATGTTTTACTATTTCAATATGTTAGTTAGATTTTTGCTTGCTTTTATCTCTCTAGATATGAGTGAGTAGTTTTTAAAGGTTAGATCATGGAGTGACTAACACCTCATGGTTTGAGTTAAAATTACTTTTCTCACCATAAAGTTTGAATATTTGGTTCGAAAATCGATGTGTGGTTCGGGTTTGTTTGTCAAATTGCTAAGGTGTTAACCTCCTTGATCATGTGTAGGCAAGAGCATTGCCTACTTGCCACACATGATGCTTGGAGCTCTGTCACACGAGGCGTTTGCCAAATGAATTCTAGAGTTAGCTTGGTAATCGAACCATATATCTTTAGGGTTGATGACCTTAGTTGAGTATCTCAAACCGTGTAATCGGGTGAGAAAAGTGATTTGACTTGAGTCGTGGGTGTTAGGAATTCCTAGACCTAACCTGCCTTTTATCTTAGTTAATTCGCTGTTTAATTTACCCTTTTAATTTCTCCCGCATAAAGTAAAACAAAGTTGGCTGTCTAAAGGCCGAAAACCTTGCTTACATCTACAAATCCATTCAAGTCAAATTAAATATTCCCTTGGGTACGGTCCGGATCTTCCGGATTATTATGCTTCAAATGACGTATTTACCCTACGCTTGGGGTGATCATATTTCAATATATTGACGGACGAAGCATTCAGTTGTCTCCCTAATAGCAGCAGTGCAAGCTTCATCCGGTCTCCACATTTTATCGTTAATGACGGCGTCGTTCCTGCATTTTCAGATTCTCCTAACAATTGATCCCACGGCTGCCCACACCTCCTTCTTTTCAGCTATTCCTTTCCACCAGCAGATGTCCCACCAACTTAGAAAATGTCCCACCAACTTAGAAACGAATCACCTTGAATCGAGTTCATATTAATTCCCAACAGAGACAACTGCCACACAATTTGTGCATAGGAACACCGGGAACAACACAACTTAATCGATCAACAATTAAAAATTGTAATACCTATAAGCACGGAAAAAATTTCGGGTGGGCACCACGTGGTGCCCATTCGGCGCATCTGAGCCGTCCATAGCGTTTTGGACTGCTCAGATTTGGAGAGAAAAAAAAGGAGAGAGACAGTGTTAAGTGAGGGGAGAGAAAATGTTTCAATCCGAACCATCCAAAAGTGTATTGGACGGCCAAATGTGCCGAGAGGATACCACGGGGATATACCCATCCGGCACTGAAAAATTTCTCTATAAGCAAAGTTAGTGGTGTAAAATTTTACCAGTTTGACTATGTTATGGCAAGTGGGGTCACCTGACCCCACTGAGTTGGAAATTACCCCAGAATAGCCAAACACGTTTGGGTTATATTGGTTGAATTTGCCTCAAGAGATATTATACCTTGCCCGAATACCTCAGCAATATTTTGAAGGTAGATTTGTTGTAACGCTATGCATACCACCTAGTGGGGATCACAAACAATGTACTCTCTTCGTCCCCATTTTTAACCCTCATTCCATTCTTACTGGATTTTAAATTGGTTAAATTTATACTATTAAACAAAAATTTTAAAATCACCTAAAACATTATAGATTATAAGACGTAAAAATTTGGCTTGTGTGCTGTCCAGGTTTAGACTGCAGAGGTGCGGTCCAAGTAATCGCTACCGTCGGATAGTGTTTTTAATGGTTCAGATTTGTTTTCAATCTTGTATCAGTAATAAAAGACTTTTACCATTAATTGTTAATATGAACGATTCAGAGAAAACCGTACATCTTTCTAATGCAGAGAAACCGAATCCAAGATATACAACAGCTGGTGTCAATTTCAGCGAAGGCTGACTTGGGCCGAGTGAATAGACTCGAGGTCTGAGTCAATGGCTTTTTAGAAACATGCACTAAAGGAAAGATAAAGTTATCACCACATTATTAGTTAAGACATGAGACCGGCTTTTCCCACCTCCCGTCAAGACTTATCATTGTCACGAATGTTTGGATTTTTTTTGAGGAAAAGATTTCATAAGCTTGACTGATAATAACAACTAATTTAAGAAGAATATTTGGAGAAAATCATCATTGTCACGAATGAATGTCCAAGGCGACCAATTGTATACTTTTCTAAGCACGAACGAAGTTGGCAAGAAATAAACACCCAAATACACATGTCATACTTTCTTGGAGAAAATCATCATTGTCACGAATGAATGTCCAAGGCGACCGATTGTATACTTTCCTAAGCACGAACGAAGTTGGCAAGAAATAGACACCCAAATACACATGTCATACTTTCTTTAAGGCCTCTCTGACTCATTTGACGTGTTTTTTTTTAATTAGTTTTCTTAATTTTAAAAATATAGACTAAACTTTTGGATTTGTTCGCTGCCTTATATTATTTTTTTTGGTCCATATTTTTATACTTTTTTGATTCCTCTCATCGAGATGAACAATGTGGTGTAAAAATTCGACGCAAATCTTTTCACGATTAAGAGCAAATAATAAAATAGGTCATGCCAAAAAGTCAGGAAGATTTTGTAGAAAATCTTGTTTTTATACCAGGTTCCTGAAGCCTGAACAAATTTTTTCACCTCCTGACAAAATTCTTTGATCCAAAAAAGAAATTTTTCAGTACCGGGTGGGTACCACGTGACCATGTGGGAGCAGCCCATCCAGGACGTCCAAAAGTGTGTTGGACGGCCTAGATTGAAACCCTCTCTCTCCTCTCACCCCACCACTCTTTCTCCTCTTTCTTTCTCCAAATCTGAGCCATCCAAAACAGAAATGGACGGCCCAAATGTGCTGAGTTGGGGACCATGTGGTATCCACCCGACACTCAAAAATTTCTTGATACAAAGAATGCCCAAAAAAACAAAAAATTTCCTTTTCGTTTACTTCATTTCTCCCCAAAAACTCAGAAATAATTTTCCCCCATCAATTTCTGATTAGTGAACACGCAAGGAAAAAACAAAGGGCTCCACCACTTGGAGAAGTGCAAGCTTAATTAGCTCAACCCAACATCCCATTCAAACAACTCCACCAGAAAATTTCCGCGTTCACTTCCAATTTCCTCGCACCAGCCTCTTCTTCTTCTTTTTCAGATTCAACACAAAGTAAGCAGCAAAATCCGCTCCACCGCAAACCTTACCAACACATGGGTCTGTTACCGCCGCCTTCATTTTCCCCTTTCCTGTTCATGTTTTTTGTTCTTCTCTTGCTTGTGGGTTCAGTACCCGACTCTGTGCACTACGGGAACGAGACCGACCGACTAGCCTTACTAGCATTCAAGGCCGAGATCACTGGTGATCCCCTCAGGATACTGAGCTCTTGGAATGGATCCGTCCACTTCTGCCAATGGGTTGGTGTAACATGTGGCCGTCGACACCAGAGGGTCATAAGGTTAATCCTTAGTGACGCAAAACTAACAGGGTCCATTTCGCCTCACATTGGAAATTTAAGTTTCCTTATGATGTTACACTTGCAGAACAATAGCTTGAGCCATAACATCCCCCAACAAATCGGCAACTTACGCAGACTGCAATACATGTCACTGTATAATAATTTAGTTACCGGCGAAATTCCAGCCAATCTCTCTCGTTGCTCTAACCTTGTTGTCCTTAAGTTTAGTGCAAACAGGCTAACAGGAAAAATTCCAACGGAGCTCAGTCGCCTATCTAAACTTAAGCTATTGTATGTTGGAAAAAACTATCTAACAGGAGGTGTGCCTCCAACTATTGGCAATCTGTCATCTCTAACAACCCTCATGATACCCTTTAATAGTATTGGTGGGAAGATGCCTGATGGTTTAAGCAGATTGACAAACTTAGAAATTTTTGCGTTAGGGGAGAACAGGTTCGTCGGTACAATCCCTTCCTCGTTATTTAATATCTCTTCCATTAAGGTTTTCGACATCGGAAGGAACCAAATCCAAGGGATTCTTCCCTCGAACCTAGGAACTTCATTTCCTAATCTCAAGTTCCTTGGAGTTTCGGACAACTTGTTGACCGGATCCATTCCTAGTTCAATATCTAATGCCACCAATCTATATAACCTTGGGCTGGGAGGCAACAGCCTTAGTGGAAAAATGCCTTCTTTGGATAAGCTGCGTAATCTTAAGCGGTTAACTGCTGGTTTTAATCATCTAGGAACAGGGGAAGCGGATGACTTGAGTTTTCTCTCCTCTTTGATCAATGCCACCGAGTTGAATGCGTTGGGGCTGAACAGCAACAGTTTTGGAGGCGTGTTTCCTGAAGCAATTACTAATTTCTCCAATCATCTTAGATCCGTAGCCTTGGGGGACAATAACCTGTATGGGAGCATCCCAAGAGGGATCGGGAATCTGGTAAATTTGCAAGAACTTGGAACAGAGAACAACCATTTGACTGGTAACATTCCTGCTGATTTTGGGAAGCTTCAAGACCTCCATGTGTTTTCTCTCGGAGGTAATAGATTCTATGGTGACATCCCGTCCTCTTTCGGAAACTTATCCTTGTTACTAACTCTAGATCTATCCGAAAATAGTCTTCAAGGAAGCATCCCATCGAATTTAAGCAAATGCCAGATGTTGCTGAAGCTTACGCTCGCCAAAAACAATCTTAGCGGCACCATACCCAAAGGAGTTGTTAGTCTCTCATCATTGTTTTCTCTAGACCTATCTCATAACAACTTGACTGGTGTCATCCCCATGGAAATCGGGGTTTTAAAAAATCTTGAAACACTAAATGTTTCTGAGAATATGTTGGTTGGTAATATTCCAAGTAGCCTTGGTAGTTGTGTGAAATTGGCATCTCTTAATTTGAAGGGCAACAAGTTCTGGGGAGTCCTTCCATCAACTTTGAGCCAATTGAGAGGCTTGGAGGATCTAGACATTTCTATGAATGATTTCTCGGGAAAAATCCCAGATTATTTAGAGGGCTTTCATTTCTTACAAAAACTAAATATATCATTCAATGATTTTGATGGAGAAGTACCAAAACGAGGCATTTTTATGATTGCGGCAGCTATTTCTATTGAGGGAAACAAGAAGCTTTGTGGTGGTATACCTGATTTAAAACTACGCAATTGCCAATTCAAGGGATTCACAAGGAAGAAATTTACTCACGTCGTGAAGTTGGTACTCCCATCGTCCTTTGGGCTTGTATGTCTACTTTTAATGATATATTTCATGTATCTTCGTTGGTTTAAAAAGAAAACAGAGGTACGATCTTTTAGCTTTTTTGGCCACGCGCTTCCTATGTTGTCTTACCAGAGTCTATTAAAAGCGACCAATGGGTTCTCTTCAGTCAATCTAATCGGCATGGGTAGTTTTGGTTCAGTGTATAAAGGAATTCTTGATCTTGATCAAGGTGAAAAACTAGTCGCTGTGAAGGTATTAAACCTTCAATCCCAAGGAGCTGCCAAGAGCTTCATTGCCGAGTGTAAGGCCTTAAGGAGCATTAGACATCGAAATCTTGTACATGTCTTCACCGCATGTTCAAGTGTTGACTATAAAGGTGACGAGTTCAAGGCTCTGGTTTATGATTTCATGGTCAATGGGAGCCTAGAGGAGTGGTTGCATCCAAATGAGAAAGAAGATGATGCACACAACAAGTCACAGAGTTTAAACTTTCTAAAGAGGTTAAATATTGCTTTTGATGTTGCTTCTGCACTTTTTTATCTTCACCACCATTGCTCAGAACCAATAGTTCACTGTGACTTGAAACCAAGCAACGTTCTTCTTGACGATGAACTGGTTGGACATGTAGGTGATTTTGGGTTAGCAAGATTCCTTGTAGATGCGACATGTATTGCTTCTACAAATCAATCAAGTTCTATTGGCTTGCGTGGGTCATCCGGTTATGTAGCTCCAGGTAAATGTATCCCTCAAACTCATTTCGTGTTTCTGTTTTCCTTCACTTCCTTCGGTTTTAGATTTAATTAACTTGTCCTTTGAGTCTGGTAACCCATACACAGAAGTATAGATGCTGGTTCATATGATTTACTCCCCACTGCATCATCTTGCTTTTAAAAGTATTAGAGTTGAGTTAAGCATAAAGTGTCTAGATTGTTTCTTAAAATGGAGATGGAGCTAGTATATTTTCCTAGTTCATTTTACATGAATTAACCGGCATTCAAAGAACACTATCTCCTTAGACTTTTTAATTTCTAAATTTATTACGTGAGTACCACAAACCTACAACAAATATAAGGATAATTGATAAGTTTATGGTTAGGTAATGGCTACTAAGAAAATTTAGCTCTCTTTGTTTTCATGCTCTGGTAATTATGGTTCCTTCTTGTATGCTGGGGTATGACCCTTGGTTTTGTTGTACGTTATTGTCGAGCTTTTTAATGAAATATACATGTACCCAAAAAATTCATAGTGAACCAATTAGGCGTGATACAAATTTGGCATTTCATATGGCATAGGCAGAACCAAATGTTGTTATTTGTGATCTAGCAAGAGGCAAAGAAGTCGACACAACTCTTTGTAGTCTTATTCGAGACATAAAATTAGGAGTATCCATCTAAGAATTGTCTGCTGAAGTTTCTTTACTATTCCTTGTGAGGCTGCTTATCAAGCAGATTTGCAATAATCTTATCTTTATGATGGATGAATTGCAGAGTATGGCATGGGAAATGAAGTATCAACATCGGGTGATATGTACAGTTTCGGTATTCTCTTATTGGAGATGTTCACAGGGAAGAGACCGACAGATGCCATGTTCGAGGGTAGTCTGACTCTCCACAACTTTGTTAAGATGGCTATGGCTGAACAAGTAACAAACATTGCTGATCCAACATTGTTTCAACAAGTAGTAATGGGAGAGAAGAGCTCAAGCATCAACAGCTCTCAGAATCAAAGTCCAGCTAGCATTCACGAAGTTCGGGAGTGTTTGATTTCAATTCTTAAAGTGGGAATAGCTTGTTCAGAAGAACTACCAAGAGATCGACCAGATATCGAAGAAATCATTACTCAGTTACATGTCATCAAGAACACTCTTCTCGGAGTTGGAGTACACGGAGGAATGAGAGCTAGTATTGCAGCTTGATCATGTGTAGGTATGACTCCTTTTACATTCCAATAACTACTGGAGGAAAAAACCTACATTTGGCACTAAAACCACCCCAATTCTGCACTCAGCCGGTGAAACTTCGATTGTTTTGTTCAGTTGTTGCTGACTTACATAAGCATTTTAGTTTTGTTCAACTTCACCCAGGTTTCCAAGAACCATGATGTTTTCATTTGCTCCTCTTTATGCCAATTCAAATACTCCCTCCGCCCCTTTTTTTGTGTCCAGTATTTCATTTTGGGCTGTCCCTTAATAAGTGTCCATTTTGTAAAGTTAGGGGGGTAAAAGTTGATGCATTGTCTATTTTGTCCCTAAAAGTAGATTTTATTAGTTAGTGAGTAAAAGTGTAATGATGATGGGTAAGTAAGGAAATTGGAGGAAAAAGTTAATGTGAAAGGTGTAATGATGATGTCTTTTTAATAAGTTGGAGTTACGAAACAGGACACTTAAAAAGAGACGGAGGGAGTAGTTCTCACGTGGTCTAATTCAAACTTGAGAATCAATAAATTCACCTAGAACCTCAGTTACCTAAGTATTTTTCTGAACAATAGTGAAGAGACAACAAATTAAGTAGGAACTCTAATGCCACATTCCAATTCAGGATAAACAAATCTTATTTTCGTAACGTCAATGAGGCAAGTTCTTGAATAACCTCTGCATCTATCAAAAGGAGGATGAGGTTGTGTTTTCCTCCTCCTTTCTTTTACTGAAAATTGGAGTATACGATAGCATTTTTCTACGTATATTTAATTATGTGCACAAACCAACCCAATTTTCAATATGTTGCATCTTCGATCAAAGTTAAACATTCCGTAAGTGATTATCTTCGCCCATCAAACTTCTTCAATAACTAATTTTCCTTCTTCTCTCGTAGGTGCTTAAGGTTTGGTGGGTCTTGAAGGTATCTGCCGAGACTACAACTTTGTGATGCTGCGCGCATATTGCTTTGGGTACGCATTATTCGTGCTAGTTTGTTGTTCAATTTCTGCATTTTTTTTTCCAAGTTTATGCTCCTCTAGTGTTTTTAGTTTGTTTCAAGCATGAGAATTTTCTCATGTAAATGTACTATAAGACTAACATGCATGTTAAGTGGGACTTCAATAGCGTATGAGCAAAAAGTACTCCCTCCGTCCCCTTATTATAGTCCAGTATTCCATTTTGGGTTATCCCTTAATAAGTGTCCATTTGGTAAAGTTAGTGGGTAAAATATGGTACATTGTCTATTTTATCCTTAAAAGTAGATTCCATTTTGAAAAGTTAGTGAGTAAAAAGTGTAATGATGATGGATAAGTAAAGAAAGTGGAGGAAAAAGTTGATGTGAAAGGTATAATGATGATATTTTTTTAATAAGTTGGAGTTACGAAATAGGACATTTAAAAAGGGACGGAGGGAGTAATTGTTTCTTGTCACCAATTTCTAGTATATATGTGCAAGGTTGTCTCCATCTGAACCAAATTACTTTATTTGCATTGAATTTGCTACCGACCCATAAGCCACATGACTGAGAATACATAAACCCCAGATAGATATTGAGGAATTGCAACAATATTTAACTACTCTAATGCCCCACTTGATTACAAGCCTGCATTGCTCTAAAATTACAATGTGGGGAACAATACAAATATTTTACCAATGTTGTTCGAGAATGCAATAAATATCTTCTATCAAGCATATATATGGGAATGACTAGCAATGTTAGGTTTAAACACACCCGAAATGTGTTTCTCCTTCTAATTATCTTGTTGCTCTTCCCTCCAGTCCCTCGATATTTTGCGTGTTAATGCTAGAGTGGGAATTGCCCAAATGCAAATTCTATTCATATTCAAGTGCTGATTTTTTAAGGGGAAAAAAAAAATCCATCTAAATACTCTTATGCCTCCACCAAACTAGCTATATGATCAGACTAACTTGCGATCGATCACCTTTGACCTCTCCCTGTTCAACATCATACGGATTATTAAGGTTTGAGGATGTACATATAAGAGAATTGCAAAAGGAAATAATAGAAGATGATAAAAAAAATAAAAAAAAATAAGCAGAGACAAAAGATGATCGGGCTTCAAAAATCCATTCACGCCAATTGCCTATCCCTTTTTATGTACTAGAATAGAAGAACGAATAAGCAGATACAAAAGATGATCCCTATCTACTTAATTCCCTTAGTTCCTTGATTAGATTGAAAAAAGAAATAACTATCAAAAAAAAAAAAAAAACCTCATTTTGAATGAGGCCTTTTTCGGGTGTCGATTTGATGATCATAACTATTCGTTTTATTCAAATTGATTTATTAGGAGACCATACAACAATTCAACCCATTTACATATCATTAAGTGCTTGATCTAAAAATTCAATTCTCGCTTGAGAATTTTAACCCAACAAAATCGATGTACATATCAAGCACTTTTTTTTTTTTTTTGGGTACGTCGGAAATTCAATTAAGTAAAAAAGCAAAATCCACAGCAACGTCATAACAAAAATAAAGGATATAATAGCCCGAGATAAGTCCAAAGAGCACTAATCTAAAGTCTGCTTAAGAAGAAGGCTATCTTTAATCAAGAACTCCCGTAGGGAGATGAGGGTAGTTACTTCAATAATCAGCTCATCGTTTTGTTCAGCTCCCAAGTGAGCGAGATGGTCGGCACATTAATTGGCATTGCAGTAAGTGTGGGATAACTTGGTGCCCGTGTGGTTTAGCAGCCTATGAGCTTCAGTTATGATGATACTTTGAGTGTGATTACCTGGATTGCTGTCATTGATGAGCTCAATAGCCACAAGAGAATCTAATTCGATAGTAACATTTGCCAAACTTTTCTCCAGGATAATAGTAAGCCCTCTATAAATTCCCCAGAGTTCCGCTTCATGGCTAGAGTCGCAGACGAGCTTACCAAAGCACCCTAGGATCCAGTCGCCCTTTGAGTCTCAAAAAAATCCTCCAAAGCCTCCTTTACCGTTTGATTCATTCCAGCAACCATCCATGTTAAACTTGATTGAACCTGTACAAGGAGCAATCCAATTAGCACAATGTGAATGGGGCAGGCCATGCATGCAGAGGAATTTAAAGGCTTCCTCAATCTCGCGCGCATAAGAGTATATTAGCTTGGCACTAATGAAAACCGCCGAGTCCATATTATCAAAACTTTTTTTATTACAGTCTTTCCAAATTTGCCAAAGAGAAGTCATAAATAAAGTAGGCCAAGTTAATATTCCATCTATATGCTCGCATAATTTTTAAACTTTAGGTTCAAATGTAACCATTCAGATAAAGGTCTATCCCATCCCCTTCACATGCTATGGCGTAAAGTGATTGCATTCCAAAGCTCAACAGCTTTGGGGCAATCTCTGAACAAGTGATCTATGTCTTCGGGGAGATTGTTACATCTCGGACATAAATCCGAGGTAACAATTCCTCTTCTGGCGCGCAGCTTGTTAGTGGGTAATTTTTGAAGGAGAATAAGCCAAATAAAAGTTTTCAATTTAGCAAGTAATTTTAGTTTCCAAAACCATTTCCACCCCTTTACATCCGTTTCATCTTTGTTGATCAGATTATAAGCAGCCGCAGCGTTTTAAATGGCGAAAGGCACACCGAGGCGCAACGGTCCCTTGGGACTTTAGCGCAAGGCGCTTTATTGACCCGAAGCGCAAAAAAAAAAAAAAAAAATCTTCGCAACGAGGCAAATTTTATTAAAACAAGTTTTCAACACAAACAAACACTTGTAAAACTTTCAAATGCCATAAAACATAACAAGTTTTAAACACAAACAAACACTTGTAAAACTTTCAAATGACCTTTTTACTAGAATTTTCAGATGTCATCTACAATTAACAAGTACAAATAAATACAACAAACTGAACAAATACTTTAAACATAGCTTGAAACAAAAAATAATAATAATAGCAGGTGAGTGTCACTGTGTGACTGTGTCAGTGACTGGAAAAAAAAAAAAACAAGTGGGTGGGTCATGTCAGTGGAAAATAGAAGAAAAAGAAGAAGTGAGACGGTGAGAGGAGGAGAAAGAGGAAGAAGAAGAAGAAGTTACCTGGAGTCCTGGACAGACGACGATTAGAGAGGGAGAGGAAGAAGCTGGGTCTAAATCGTCTGAAGAAGAAGAGGCCGCTGCTCGATCTGCATTTGTCGATCGAAGAAGAAGAAGAAGATGATGTTACCTGGAGTCCTGGACAGACGACGATCAGAAAGGGAGAAGAAGAAGCTGGGTCTGAATCATCGGAAGAAGAAAAGGCCACTGCTCGATCTGCATTTGTCGATTGAATAAGGTTGAGATTGATTTACAGGAAGAAATTATTCAGTGCATCGCGAACGTGTGAGATTGATTTTTACTTCAAAACAAAAAGCGCGCGCCTCTGCGCCTCGCACTATAGCGCACGCCTCAGCACCTTTCGTGCGCCTTTGTGTTCCGCGCTATAGCCCAAATTTTCGAAGCGCAATTCTTGCGCTGCATTGCGCCTCGCGCCATAGCGCGCGCCTCACGCACTTGTTAAAACACTGTGCAGCCGCAACTGAAAAATTCCCACTAGGGGAACCCGCCCAAGTGGGGTGACCAGGCACGTTAGGACCCAAAGGGAGTTTGATTCTGGAAATGGAATCAATCACACCTTGGTCCACTAAAGGGAAGAGCATATCCAAATTCCATCTACCATGCTCAATAAGCTCCACAACTTTAGCGTTAGAATTGGTGTGATTACTAGGAAACAAGAGAGCCAAAGGAGTTTCCCCACACCACCAATCCTTTCATATATCCACAGATTTACCATCCCCAATGACCCATTTCAGGCCCTTGGAAATGACAGATTGGGTATCCACAATACTTCTCCAAATGTGAGAGGCAGGCCTTTTTCTAGGCCAACAAAAGAAATCATGGTCTTTCAGGTATTTATCTCTCAGATAGTAGCCCAAAGACTATCCTCTTTACCATTCACTTTCCATCCCAGTTTAGCAACAAGGGCCATATTCTGCTTTCTAGCAGATTTAATGCCCAAACCACCACAGTCTTTGCTTTCACACACTTTTTCCCAATTAACCAAGTGCAGTTTTTTATTGTCAGGGGTGTCACCCCAAATGAAGTTTCTGTTAAGCCTGTCAAGTTTCTCACAAACAGAGGCTGGTAATTTCATGGTTTGCATGGTGTAACTAGGGATAGTGGTGGTAACAGACTGAGCCAAGGTGGCTCTCCCAGAAAGCCTTAGGGTATTAGTCTTCCATCCAGACAGCTTCCTCTCCATTTTTTCAATAAGTTGGTTAAAGTGATTTTTGCTAACTCTTTTGTGAAATAAAGGAACTCCGAGGTATTTACCAAGATCATTAGTTAAAGGGATGCCACAAAAGTCACTAAATCTTCTAGCTTTTCTCCTATGAACATTAGGGGAAACAAAAAGCTTGGACTTAGCTGATGGTCTGTCCAGACATATCACAGAAAGTGTGAAGGACCTCCATAATGGTCCTACAAGTGGAAAGATTAGCCTGGCCAAAGAGCATCAGATCATCAGCAAAAAATAGGTGTGTGAGAGGGCATGAAGTCTTAGAAGCTCTAATACCCTTCCAGCTGCCATTTTCACTTTTGCTATTAATGATGATAGAGAGTCTCTCCATGCAAAGGACAAAAAGGTAGGGGGATAGAGGATCCCCTGCCTGAGACCACGACTAGGAGAGAATTCACTAAGAGATTCTCCATTCCAAAGGATGGAGGTTTTCACATTGGACACACAGCTCATAATGAGATTCACCCATGAAGCATTAAGATTAAAGAAAATGAGAGTATCATGAAGGAACTTCCAAGAAACTGTAATAGGCTTTTTCAAGGTCAATTTTGAAAATCATACCACCTTTTTCCCTTTCTTACTTCTAAGAGTGTGAAGGATTTCCTGGGTGATAATGATATTGTCATTAGTAGTATGCCCAGGTATAAAGCTCCTCTGAAAGGGGCTAACAATCTTAGTCAGCAAAGGACGAAGCCTATCAATGATGATTTTAGAGATAACTTTATAGACCACATTGCACAAGCTAATGGGTCTAAACATTTTGATAGAATCAGGATTATCCACTTTTGGAATAAAGGAAACAAGAGTTTTGTTTACCTCCTCAGGGACAGTGCTGGTGATGAAACAATATTGAACAAAGGAGCAAATCTCTTCACTCACCACATTCCAATGCTTTTGATAAAAAACGGCCTGGATACCGGGCCCAGGTGCTTTATAAGGTTGAATGTTTTTCATGCAGTTCCAAACGTCAATAGGGGTGACAGGATAGGAAAGTCTAGCATTATCATTGCTATCTAGAGAAGGATGTGGGAACATCTCCTGGTTCATGCCCGCATTGGAATTGGGGATCCTTAAAAAGATTGACGAAATAATTTTGTACCATCTCTTTCATAATGCTAGGATCATCAACCCAAATGTTCGCATCATTTTTCAAAATATTAATTTTGGATTTCCTTCTACGAATGACAGTAGAGAGATGGAAATATCTGGTGTTATTCTCTACTTGAGTAATCCATTTACTCCTAGACTGTTGAAACCAAAGCATTTCTTCTTGGGCTAGGATCTGGTTAAATTCAAAAATGAGGTCTTTCTCAAGAAGAAAAAGGTTATGGGAGAAATTAATTCCCTGGGCCTTTTGGATCCCGCCAATTCTAGATTTCACCTACCTTTTCCTTCTAAAAATGTTTCCAAACACATTTTTGTTCCATGTGGAAGCCGCAGTGGAAATTTTTTTAATATGTTAATATGGTCAGGGATCAACACCAGTCCAAGCTCTTCTAACCAGATCTTCGAAGGAAGGATCCATCAACCAAGCGGCTTCAAAACGAAATGGTCTATTTCTTATGCAAGTGGTAGGTTTACCAAGAATATAAATGAGAAGGGGAGAAGGATCGGAGTAAGTACGAGGGAGTACTAGAGTCATACCTTCCGGAAATAGTGTCCTCCAATTTTCATTACAGAGGGCACGGTCTAGCCTTTTCTGCACATTGGCTGGACCTCGTCTTCCATTAGTCCACGTGAATTTGAATTTAGGGCCAGCAGATCCCATGTCAACAAGGTTGCACTTGTTAATGTTCTCAGAGAATTTTCAACGTTGACTAGAGCTTAAATCGCTGGAAGAGGTTTTCAATTCACAGAGAGATACCACATCATTGAAATCACCAGCGGCCATCCAAGAGAGCTGGTTGGAGGCGGCTAAATCTTCCATGTCCTCCCAGAGATATCCCTAAGACGGGCATTAGGACTGGCATAGATAGCAGAGAAAATCCATTCCTCGAAGCCGTCTTTCGTAACGGTAGCATGGATAGCCTAAGCGGAGATATGCGTCGTATTAAGGGTAACTTTCGTTGGGTCCCAAAGAACCCAAATTCCACCCACTCTGCCGCTGGGATCAACATGGGTAGAGGCTGAAAGTCCAAATGAGTTGAAAAACATTCCCATAGAGTTAAGAGTGACCTTTGTTTCCAGGAGTGCCACCACCTCAGGTTTGCGAGAACGCAGCATCTCTGAGAAATTTCGTTTAAATCGGTTGTTATCCGCTCCTCATAGATAGCAGAGAAAATCCATTCCTCGAAGCCGTCTTTCCTAACGGTAGCATGGATAGCCTAAGCGGAGATATGCGTCGTATTAAGGGTAACTTTCGTTGGGTCCCAAAGAACTCAAATTCCACCCACTCTGCCGCTGGGATCAACATGGGTAGAGGCTGAAAGTCCAAATGAGTTGAAAAACATTCCCATAGAGTTAAGAGTGACCTTTGTTTCCAGGAGTGCCACCACCTCAGGTTTGCGAGAACGCAGCATCTCTGAGAAATTTCGTTTAAATCGGTTGTTACCCGCTCCTCTGCAGTTCCAAATAAGGATATTGAAAGACGCCATAGACTGGTGGTTGAAAAACGGGGGTTCCCGGGAAGACGAAGAAGGTTTTGGACCTACTTTTGCTCCGATCCTGTTTCTGGAGCGGTTTCAGGACCTCTGTGTGATGATCCATTCCCTCCGGAAACTGTTCGCAAAGCTTTAGCTTCAGAATCATTTCCTTCGTCCACCAGATAGCAGCTTCGACCAGGTGAGTTGCTTCGGTCCCTGACTCTAGCCACACTTGCATCTTGTGGTGACTGAATTGCATTCTCTGCATTTCTGGCATATTCATGGTAGGTTAGAGTGGGTAGGGTTGTTGGGTCCAGTGGTTTTTTGTTGTGGAAACGGGGGACGGAGAGGGAAATGGGAGGGTTAATTTGGACCAGTTAAGGGGCGGTTAGGTTGGTGGTGTGAATAGGGTTTGCCAGGTTGAGATCAATAGAGACGGAATTGATGGGCTTGAAAATGGGCTTTAATCTACTACCTCCATGCAGGGATTCTTTACCTTTGCGATTATGGACTGTGCTTTTGATAGGGGCTAGAGAAATTTTTGGGCTTGAGTTTTTCTATGGTCCGCTAGACGAACTGGGTCTTTGCCCATTGTGGGTAGCCTGGTATTTGAACTTTGAGATCTTGGACGCGACCAAATCTGGTTGGGGGCTAGCAGAATCAATTTGCATTTCAATGTTGAACCTTCTACGGCTTTATCATTGTGGATTATATTTGGGGAAAATGACGGCCAATAACGTGTTTTGATAATTAATACCCGCCAAGAATAAGTTAAAAATATTTGTTAATACTAAAAATGTCATTGACAGATATTAATTATCAAAACACGTCTCCCTTATATTTGGGCTGTGGGGTTCGAGTTCTGCTTGTTCTGAGGACCATTGGTTTGTAGTTTGACAGGCCCATGATGAGAAGGGTCAGGTCAAGCACTTATGATATCTAATAGAACTTAATTTTTGCATGGTCTCCTAACAAATAAATTTGAATAAAATGAATTGTTATGATGTTCAAAATTAATTGGGTAGGGTATTCAATGTAGTGGCCAAACCTAAATATCAAATATCAATTTTTTTTTCTTTACAAAATTTTATGTTCGGTGTTCACTTGCACACCCACAATAAGCTGTGGCGTTGCCCGTGTGAGGCTCCAAGAGCAATTAATAATTTCTTATAGGCATGGGGTTATAGGAGTGTACCCAAGCGTTCAACCTTCTGTGTATTGGGTTGTATCATTTCATTAGAGTGATTTTTTTTCGGTCTAGAATTAAATATAAAATTTATAATCACAAAATAAATTTGAAGATTTTTCAAAATATTTCTATATTCTTTTTAATCGGTTGAAAGGCCATCAGGCAAAAGTTAAGTGAGCTAAAAAAATTTGTTGCAAGTGTAGTTGGCACGAGTAATCCGCTAGTACCTATCCATGTTCAATAGATAAGTACATGTGCATGAGATCCGGTACATGCTGTTTATTACTCAGCATCTCTATATGCATTATAAATTTATGATTACAACCATACGTATGCTTTATAATCTCACACACATATATATGGAGGACATCGGCGCCCTTTTATATTCAGAATTCCTACTGCGAAAATAATAGATCTAAGAAAAACAGCTGTACAAAACGCATGCACAGCTACTTGATAAGAAAAAAGAAAGATATACCAAATCAATTTAACAACTACATAAATCTAACAATAAAAATTAATAGATTTATCGAAATACAAAAGGTAAGCAAAGAGATCGCAGAAATATATCATTTCCTTAGAAAACTAAGAATACTAAACAGATGCTAGATACGAATTTCAAATTCGAAAAAATTGTTACTATCATATACTTGGGCATTTCGGATAACAATTGTAGATGGGGGATTGCATTGTAAATCTCTAGTTCTTTGTTCGGTCTACAAAAGTTGAGTTGGAGGGGATTAGCTAAAATGGGGATTAGCCATCACATGTGAGAGGGGTTTTTTTTTTTTTTTTTCGGGGAAAGAAAACGCAAGTAATATTGATACAAATCAGATACAAATTGCTCGGTCCATAGGCCGAAAAATAACAAATACAACAAAACGAGAACAAAAAACACCGAAACAATAAGAACAAAAACAAAATGGAAAGCTGCTCAGCTCCAATGCGGAAGGTGTTATTACTAATCTTATTCCACCTCTTGTTTGTGCATTTGCCGGCCATGATGCCCATCCTACTTCTTACCTATGACACATCTCTCTCTCTCTCTCTCTAAAGGGCAGAAAGAAAAATACTGACATGTCATTAGCTTGCAAGCTTTTTAGTCCTACCTCTCGTGCAAATTACTTCACTGTAAATAAAACCTACTACTATAATATCATAGGCACAAACATCTACAACTACAGTGCCAATACTCCAAACACGCACGGGACACCTCCTACCAATACCAATACCAATACTAGGCATAGGACACCTCGTGCTGGCACGTGCCGATCACCTAGTATTTTCTAATGAGCCGATGAGCCAAACGGCCAAATGGGAATAACTAGCATTATCTATATCTATACTTCTATCCATCTATGCTATATATTAAAGCAAAGTTGTCGTTAATAAGGAGGACTCTCATCGTGACAAATGGCGAGATTTGATTGCATGAAAAGATAATTAAAGTTAAATAAATATTTTCCAATAGGTTAGTATAAATAAATCATCCAAAGAAAAGGAAAAAAAATAAGAAGAAAGGAAAGTAACATGATAATGATTGAACTTTATCAAGAATGTATAGAATTTGTACTGGGCCGAATATGTTGTTCGCGAAAGGCCGGGTTAAAGTATTCGATTTTGTCTGAGCTGATCGAGGCATTGACCGGGTTGCTAGGAAAGGTAGGGCTTGGTTCGGCACAAACGTGACGTTCGGACAAGAAGATATGAATGATCGGCCTATCCGCCTATGTTGAGGTTGACACTCAAGCTCTCTTATGGCTCGGACATGGTGGTTCGGCGAGCTCATAGTAAGGCCGAGTCAAGCATCGAACTCTTAGGTTCAGATAAATAGGGGCGTGGCGATATTCGGATATGGAGTATCTAACTGCCAATTTATAAAGAGGTCAACGCTCCTCGCTATGGTTCGGCCAACCCATTTGAGGTTAATGCTCCTTTCTACGATTCGAACATTAAGGGTTCGGCCACTATCGAGGTGCTAGGCGAAAGCCAGGCCACAAGTCACGTTGTATCCAAAGCACGTGGACTTACATTTGAGCATTTAGGCTCGGCAACAAGGTTCGGCTATGATATCCAAAGCACGTGGACTTACATTTGAGCATTTAGGCTCGGCAACAAGGTTCGGCTATGATAGTGCTTGGCGGGCAAGTGAGGGCTGTTGGTCCATTAGCAACACACAGGCTCGTTTGGATGCGGGATAAGAATTGGGGGTATTATTTATGTATGAGGGATAAAATAGTAAGGGGTGTTGGTTAACAATAGCTGACGCACATTGATGTGATGTTTATGAAGCGGGATTAAATAGTAGTTGGTTTTGATGAGGTATTAGGATAAAATTGTATTTGGTTTGGATGAGGGATAAAATGTGGGGATAAGATTGTTTTGTAGTTGAAATGGAGGAGGATGGGGTGTTATATTAGCCTTATCCGGGGGTATTAACTAATAACACCCCAAAATCAACCCATAAATAATCCCCCCGCACGGGGTATTAGCCAGTACAAGAGGGGAGAAACCTAATACCCCTGCATTTTTGGGTTGCCAAACCAAGTGATAAGCTTGGGCCCACAGTCTTAAGAGGGGGGGAAACTAATACCCCTTCTTAATACCCCATCCAACAAGCCCTATAGAGTCGCTATGATCGGTCTGGTCCTCTGACACTAGGCACGGCAGTGAACATTACTGCGATCGGTCTAGTGCTCAAACACTAGGCACGGCGGTGAACATTATGCCAACTCATTCACATGCATATAACCATCTTATCTGGTATGACGAAGGTGTCATTCGAGCGGTTATGTGAAGAGATGCGAGCGCATGTGGGTGCACTCATGCAAAAGATTGTTAATTGGCAACCTTATCTGTTACGTCAGGCGGCGTCAGCCGAAGCGTGCATGGCGCATGCTAGTACTTAGGGAGCAAGTAAGGATGCTTTATATAAAGGAAGCTAAGCAACCCTAAAAAGGTACATCGTCTCGTACCCTCAAAACCCTAATGCTTTAACCTCTTGCTCCGCACTATATCACTCTCACGTACGAGGATCATTTCGGAGTCCCTCCGGTGTGGTTTGTTAGTCGTGCTTTGATAAGCACCCAATAATGCATATTCTTGGTGCTTAAGTCCTCTAGTATGTTGTGTTTGTACATATATATTGTCGTTTTTATGCGATATTGCACGTAAGGTACGTTTTTGTGTATTTCAGGTAAAACGTGCTAATAAGGCGGTTTTGATCGCCAATAAACGTTCCGGGATGAACCAAGTGTCCAAATGCCCGCCGGTACTCATTTCATTGTCACCGAAGCCTAACGGTGCCACAAGAAGCCTCGGAGATTAGCCGGCGGTCAAGGTTGGCAAGGAACGTGCCAAAGTGGTTCAAGCGAGCCTAATGCATCGAGGATGGCCCTCGATGGTATCCGAGACTCCAAGGCCATAAGGCATACCTCCGCCAAGTCCCGTTGATCATGTAATGAAGCATTGGAAGGCCGTCGGGGCACGACAAGGCATGATGGCCCAAGCTGACCCTGTTCTGCTGTTTTCACACAGAGGTACCAATACCTCATTTTTTAGGTATTGGTACCATCATGCCGAATTAGAAGACAGTTGGATTGGTACCAATACCTCATTTTTTAGGTATTGGTACCAATGCCCTTCGGCCAGCACCTTTTTTGCTGAATATTTCAACCTTCCATAAATGGAAAGTTTCTACTTCCAGTATGTTTTTGGGATATTTTGGGGGCCTTTTTGTCCATTGTAAGGCTGATTTTGTAAGGTCTATAAATAGTCTTGTATGCCATTTATGGGAATAATGGCCATTAGTTAGTTTTTTTTAGGCCTAAGTCTTTTCTTTCTTCCTAGGACTCCATTGTTAGTCTTTCAAGCTTTTGTTTGTGTTTCCTTCAAGAACTCCTTAAGGTAATTGTCTTATGTTAAACTCTCGTTTATTAATGTTGTAGCTATTGTATGGATCTTCTTATAAATCAAGTTTGTTTTCAATTCTATCGGTTAATCATGTTTACCTTTCTTAGCATGCTTTCTAGTCTTTTTATTATGAGTGAGTAGTTAATCGGTTTGGTCATGGGGTGAGGTTCACCCTATGGATTAGTCCATTAAATGGTTTCTCTTAACTTTAGCTTAATCTCAAGGTTTTGAATGAATTAAACCCATGATTTCTAGCTTTGATCATGGGGATTGGTGGCTTCTTTGATCAATGAAGTCTATCGCCTTGTGCTACGTGCTTGATAATCCTACGCGTGCGAACGATCTTTTTTCGTCTCTCACTTGCGTTAAATGAGTTCAATTTGAATTAGAGCTTTGAATTAAGTTATAAGTAGTCTTCAGCTTTTAATTCGTCTAGTGGATCCGGACGGTTTCGGTCCATTCATGAGTTAGATGAAGAAACCGTTTGACGGCTAAGTCGTGGGTGAATCAATCCCTTTGACTCGACCATCTTAACCTAGTTTATTTCCAAGTTTAAATTTCGTTATTCAAATCAAATACCAAAGTTGGCCGCTTGAATGCCACAACTCTCTACGCAACATCTAATCCAAATTCGCTAAAGAAGATTTCTCTGTGGAACGATTCCGGTCTTACCGGTTATTATGCTTTCAATGACCTAGCCCTACGCTTGGGGTGCAAACCTATTTCTGAGAGGTTAGGTTGCGGCAGAAGCATGCTTCACTGTGCAAGCTAGGCGAACTCAGTCGCTGACTCGGAGGCTCAGGCGAAGGGCTAGACGAGAACCCATCCATCCAAACTAGTGGCTCAGGCGAGGTAACCAGATCTCGATCGAGAGCCCCACAGAATTAAACAGGTAATATACGACTTCCAATTGGTAAAATACCTTAAGAAATTATTCCTTTATAGGAGCCATTGGTAAAAATGAGATGCTAGGGGCACATCAATTGTCACACCTCAATCACATTCCTTTTACATACATGTAGGTCCCTAGCGGATCCCTAGCATTTATTGTGAAATTTCCACACATGCATGTGAAAGAGGTGTGTGACACATTGATGTGTCACTAACATTTCCCTTGATAAAATACCTATGGAAGGGATAGACTTATCTCATTCAAATCGTAAAATTCAAAATTTGCGATTTATGGAAAGCACGCAAATTTTGTAATGATCCTATTATCTCCACATTAGATAGGTATTAATTGACCTAAAAATAGTTTAACTAACTGATAGGCTAACCTTTTTTTTTTTTTTTCCCGAAAGTTTAGAATTTCCATTGCTAACTTTTGAAAAACTAATAAATGTTCAATTCTTAAAAAGAAGATAAAAGAAGATTTACAGCTAATTATTCCATCCTTGAATTATGGGATTCTGGTATCCTTTTTCAAAATGAATAGAGTACAAATGATGGATGGACTGGGTAGTTAGAGAAAGAGCAATTTTTTATCCATTATTAGTATTTGTCAAGGATTTCTATGATTTTATTCTTTTACATATTCAATTTTATCCATGAATTTTTATGGTTTTCATCTTCTCCAGAGTTGGTTGGATTTTTTTTTTTTTTTTTGAGTAGGCCATACATCAACCGAAGGTATGGAACGGCTTAAAAAGAATCTGTTGTAATGTTTTCTCGGTGTGAAATTTCTTTAGGTTGAATCTAATCTATTGTAGTGCTTGCTGGGTATGTATTTTTTCGGCCAATCTTAATTTGTAACAGGTTTGTGAATAGAAAATGGCATAATTGCTTTCTCCATCATTTATTGAAAACCAAGAGGTTTAAAATTGATCAGATATGACTTCAGGAGAACAATACAAACAATATCTAATGAACAATATTCATCTTCGGAGGATTTTGATTTTACGCGTACTTTCTAGTTTCTACTGTTTTGTCCAATGTGTACGTGATTCGTTTAATTTGATATTTGTACATATGCGCGCAATAAAGTACTACCATACCATTTTTCTTATCTTACGTTCAATTTTTTTGAATTTAGATTTAGAAGGCTGCTACACAAAGACGAAAGCGCACAGATTGTACACATATTTTTTTGTGGGGTCCACCGCGGGTCCCATACAAATGATCCGAGCCGCTCAGTAAATGTAAAACAGTAGAAATACCTATTTTACTTTTCCAGTACCAACTCAATTACTTCATCAAGTAGTTCGAGTTTTTATCTTTTCGTTATACGCCAACTTTATTATTCCGATATAATAAAGTTCTTTTTACGTTTGTTCTTCTTTTTTTCACACGGTTGAAAAATTTTAAGTCCACTATCGTTGTGAAAAAACCACGAACCTCTTTATGGCATCACCCTTTGGGTCACACGCAGTCGCACAACATACAAAGTCAGATCGAGGCGCTCAAGCCTTTCATACGTTGGACGACGACAAACCCTGGCACGACCGCGCTCACACCGCACACACCATTTGATTTTCCGCTCATGCCTACCCGGCAAAAAAGTGGGAAACACGTTGTCATGGATTGCGATATATATATAGCCTGAGATATATTTTTTGGTGGGTCGGCTCTAATTTTTTAGAAGCCTACAATGGAAATACAAAATGGGACTCTATATGAATTTTTGCAAATAAATTACAGTATAAACTAGATAAGTCACATTTTTAAACCAAACACAAGTACCCATCATCAACGAGGAAAATTCTATAGTAGTAATACCGAACATTAATATAAGATTTCAAAAGCAGCACTTAGATATTACTAAAACAAAAAAATAACCGCACATCACAAGATTTTGAAAACATAAAAATCACCCTTGTACAATTTAGCAGGAAAAAAAAAATCTAATTATGCACACATAATCCATCTTTTCACAATTTCATGTATAGCCTATCCAACCTTTCTTGTGACGTAATTTTTTATCGGCAAAGAAAAGTTATTGATAACTTGATAAGAGGGTACATCGAGGAGGGTTAAAACTTTAGCGTATAGCTAACAGAAAGCATCCCAACAGTATATTATGTTGGCACCCGGACCCAAGCGAAATCATGGGCAGAAGCTAAAACCAAAGAAATGGCAAAACATCCAATACATTTTTTTTGGATCCACAAAACATACAATACATCATTTGGATGAAACAGACCAAAAACAGAAAAGGAAAGGAAATCCAATGAAACAAATTAAGTCACACTTTTAATTTACGGATGCCGTCTAACTGTAGCAGCAATAGCTAGTCAAATATACATATTTTTAATGGACTTTTATAAGGAATATCAAAATAAAAAGGGATTCTAAAAATTACAAAAAAATAAAATAAAATTGAATTTAAAGTGCCGGCACCTTGAGGTTTAGCTCAAGGCCGGCGATGGCCATGTTTTTGCTAGTCGTTCCGCATGTTCATTTAGTTGATCTTTCGGAATTGGAATTGAAACTTTATTCAATGCCCTAATACACCTTTTTCAAAGCCACATATTTGTGAGACATACATAAAGCGCATCAATTGAATCTTGCGGAATTGGAATTGAAACTTTATTCAATGCCCTAATACACCTTTTTCAAAGCCACATATTTGTGAGACATACATAAAGCGCATCAATTGAATCTTGCGGAATTGGAATTGAAACTTTATTCAATGCCCTAATACACCTTTTTCAAAGCCACATATTTGTGCGACATACATAAAGCGCATCAATTGAATCGATACACAATGAAGTGAAATGAGAGAAACTGCGGTTTAATTTGATGATTTAACTCATTCATTTCTTAAATCTCAGATCAGTAAATCATCTGTTCAAAAATCAATTTGATCGAATTTTTCATCAATATGAAAATGATATTTGTCGTACGAGAAATGAGTCGTCAATGTTTGATTGTGCATTTTCTCTCGAGACAAACATCATTCGAGCCTTCACCGTTTTTTTTTTAAAGGCAAAAAACAATTTATTCGTCATGAAAGATTAAAAAGTGAAATCGAGTACAGATTAATGGAAATCCATGAGAGAGCTTTGAAATGAATAACAGGCTTTTCTAGTGCTACACTACTCACAAAATACTAAGGGTGAGCAGGGGCGGCTTTAGGATTTTAGTCCAGTGGTGACAAAAACATAAAGAATTTTTTTGCATCGAAATCTCTATATTTAAAATAAATATTGTTATATTGATTGAAAATTATTCCGCCTAATTTTTTTTTAGCTAGATTATTTGCATACTTACAAAATTAAGTGAAGTTTTTTTACTTTGGCTACTTATAAACAATTCAGTGCTGACAATATGAGGGGAAGATCAAATCAATACACTTGTAATAAAAGAACCTAGGATGGTAAGCCAAGGCATGCGTTGAAAATACAAAATTGCCCTCATAAGGTTTGTCCTCCGATTTGTTTAGCTGGAGGTAGTTTAGGTATTGCATGTCTTCCTTCCACAACAAGAAAAGTAAAGCTTCCTTTTCCATAATTTGAGGGAGGAAGTGTCCTAACATTACTATTGGTGCAGTTAGAAAAAAGTAGGATGATAAGCCAAGGCATGCGTTGAAAATACAAAATTGCCCTCGTAAGGTTTGTCTTCCAATTTGTTTAGCTAGGGGTAGTTTAGGTATTGCATGTCTTCCTTCCACAACAAGAAAAGTAAAGCTTCCTTTTCCATAATTTGAGGGAGAAAGTGTCCTTACATTACTATTGGTGCGGCTATAAAAACGTAGGATGGTAAGCCAAGGCATGCATTGAAAATACAAAATTGCCCTCATAAGGTTTGTCCACCGATTTGTTTAACTGAGGGTAGTTTAGGTATTGCACGTCTTCCTTCCACAACAAGAAAAGTAAAGCTTCCTTTTCCATAATTTGAGGAAGTGTCCCTACATTACTATTGGTGCGGTTATAAATATATCCAATTCATCAAGACAATATCTCTCTCTCTAACTCTCTCACTGTGAACATCTCGGGGGCAACACAAGCACGAGATTAACGAGAATAAGTGCACGTCGCTCTTGTCAAGCATATCATAGCCCCTGTCGATCTTGTATACCTCTCTCTCTCTCTCTCTCTCTCTCTCTCTCTCTCTCTCTCTCTCTCTCTCTCTCTCTCTCTCTCTCTCTCTCTCTCTCTCTCTCTCTCTCCATATATGCAGAAGTGAGTGTGTGTACGGTTGTAGATACAGACATACATGCATGGATTAGGCAATTGAGTTTGTGATTTGCTGTTTATTCTAACTTGTTTGATTTTTAGCTAATTACATGGAACGGATTGTTATGATGCGATCGAGAATCCCTGATTTATTTTCTGCTATAGCGGCCTAACAGCTTTTGGACAAAAACATGGGAAAACGAATAATCTAGCAATATTCTTTCATAAAGTGCTTTGCCAACAACTCTTCCAAGAAACTCAAACCTCTAGATACCATTGTCTATATAAACCTTACCGTTGTGTTAGGAATAAAGAGTCTATCTGAAGTTGAGGTTTGAGAGAATAGCCCATACCTTTGATCGGAAACAAAAAGAAAAAGGTTGCCAGTCGAATATTGGCAGAAGTTCTTTTTGTGCCTGTCATTGAAGGATTAAAACATTTCAATAGCGAAATAAGGGTTCTTTTTGCTCCTTGAATAAGATAGAGGTACCAATTAACTTCCTTCCGTTTATTCAATTCAAATTCCATAAGATCTGTGGTTAAATTCAATAACCTATTTGCTATTTCTCTATTATCATCACAACGAAAACAAAAAAACATTTCTTGACTGCAAATTCATCCAATGAGTTTGCGGAAACATGCGAAGCATGGGCATTGCACTAGTTATATGTAAAGAATATGAAATCTTCGGGCATTTTTTCAGCCCAATGAACCCCTCGTTATTTTGCAAGTGGAGCTGCCCATGAGGGTGCGTTTCTCCCGTCGACAAATGGACTAAAGTTAATTTTTCACGGATTTCAAGACATGCAAGTCATGCTATTAACATTGTTAACTAAAATATCATTTAGTGGGAATAACTTGACTATTTAGTAAAACCCACTAAATCTACCCCTTAGCCACCTTTTTTTTTTTAACATTGAAAGAAAGGAGAAAAAAGAAATTCAAGAACTAAATAAGATGGCAAGATGCCAATAAAAAAAAGAAAAAGAAAAAGAAAAGAAGACCTGCAGCTTGATAAACCCAACAAATCACTACTACAACCTCATCACCAACCGAGCAAACCTTCTATGATGCTCTCCAGTGGTGTGGAAGTATCATATTCCCAATAAACAAAAACAATTAAATTGAAAAGTAGGCAAATCACAGCCCTTGGATCAAAATACCTAAAAACAGTAAAGTGAATTTGTTAAAAACGAGATGGTTTTATGAATTTTTAATCAAAAAAACATAGTATATATTACTTACCACAGAAACAAGTTTTATATATCAATCACTAATGCAATACTTACTACTCATTCCGTCCCTTATTTAGAGTCCAGTATTTCATTTTGGACTGTCTATTAGTAAATATTCATTTTGTAAAGTTAGTGGGTAAAAGTTGGTGCATTGTCTATTTGTCTCTAAAAGTAGATTCTATTTTAAAAAGTTAGTAAGTAAAAGTGTAATGATGATGGATAAGTAAGGAAAGTTGAGAAAAAAATGATGTGAAAGGTATAATGATGATATCTTTTTAATAAGTTGAAGTTACGAAGCAGGACACTTAAAAAGGGACGGAGGGAGTATCTTTTTTGGCTACACTTACTCCAATTGTGATTGATTCCAACTGCTCCATATGTCCATCCCAACAGAAAGGTATAAACTTGCAAGTAGAGCTAAACCCAAGCACCATTAGAAAAACAATAAGAAGTCAGCAATATGCGGAATGTAGGAAGACAGTGTGCATGAATACTCAAATGATGACATATCAGATCAGGACCATAATAGAGAAGGGGAAGAGGATAATTTTGAAGACACCATTGCAGCAGGGGAAATTTTGGGCATAGATTTTGAGGAGTCTGATATAAGGTCAATGAAGAAAATGTTCAAAGCAGAAGGAAAGGAAACAAAAGCACTCAACAATAACAGGTTTGCTCCACTCCTGAGGAGCAGTACTAACATCACTCGACAATAATAGGTTTGCTCCACAGCTAAGGTGCAACTCTACCATCTGAAGCTTCTCTGCAAAACTCTCTCGTAAATTCAAAGTTTTGGACGGCTAAAAGAATAATCTAGTGCTATCATTCCTGTTTTGCTCTTTCAACTCCTACCATTAGGAGGGCTAAGATATGCTGAAGATACTTTGTTTTATCTGCTGAAATGATAAATGGATGTTGTCCTGCTTAAATTGTGAACATTTCCAGAACTTGTGGTTGCTCTTTTATATCCTCTTTTCAACTCTAAAGATTGTAGGAGGGCTAAGAGGATCATCTGTTACTGTATCTGATGATTTGCTGGTTCTAATGCTGTTCTGTTTTTGGGCATGTCTTTCGTGTTACTGTTGACTGTTGAGATTTATTGCTACTGGCTGTATGGAGAGGATTCTGGATGCGGATGAAAGCACTCGAACGTTATCTTGATGCTACTGGTTCAGTAGTTGACCATGGAGAATATCTGTCTAATTCTGTTGCTCATAAACACTGCAATTCTAATTATGCTACTCATGAACACTGCTGCTTATATTTCTGCTGTGGGTGCTGTTGCTACACTGCCTTTACAGCGCTGTTGTGGAGGATATATTTTTGGCTAATGTGACTGTTTCTGCTATGGGTGTTGCTGCTAAGTCTTTGCAGTGCTGTTTTGGACGCGCGATATAGTTTTGGCTATATATTATCATTACCTCTGGACGTGCTTGCTGGGGATGGACTGTTGGTGCTCTGAAACTTGCCTCTATTCCTGACATCTTTATGCTACATGATACGGAATGGGGCCAAAATTCATTAACATGCTGCCCTATGGTTTCGAATGTTTCCACATTCAACTGTGGTTTTTTTCAATTTATGTTGAATGTAATTTTCTTCTTCTTTTTTCCTTTTTCTTTGGTCTTCTCTATGATTCAAGTTTTTCTTGTATCTAGAGTGGACCACCTCAATGTACCCTTTGTCGAGTTCAATAAACTTTTGTTGCCAATCAAAAAAATTATGATAACACTTATTACAATCGGTTGCTTAGGTAACAAGTTACCACCGATATACTTTTCGGATAAAAACTAGTTATATATATCTTTAAATTGATAATAAATTTTATATCCAATATGGATCTTGTTTAATAGATCTCAATTAATTCTATAATACAATATTTTTAAAATCGCATAAAATATTATAAATTACAAAATTGACATGAATTGAAAATTGACATGAACTTCCAAAATGGACAATTAAATTAGGATGGAGGGAGTATAAATAAAAATAAAAAAGTGGCAAGTTATCCCTTTTTTTGGCGGTAAAAATTTGAGATTTTGGAGATTTACATATACACACCACTTTAAGTTATATACACCATACTTTTTATCTTTTTGCTAACAATTGGGGAGTGGGCAACCTAGCTAGAAAATGGTGTTCAATTATAAATCTAGTTTAAAATTTTAATTTGATCTTATGATATAATTAGAATAATTTTTTGGAAACAAAAAATTATACAAATGTTTTTTCAAATAATATTATAAATATTTTGAATTAACTTGATTTTAAATAACAATCTATTATAAATATATTTAATTAACTTGGTTTTAAACATTAAGGTGAAAACAAGGTACTCATATAATATTTTGATAACTTACAAATTTAGTTAATATATATTATAAATTAATGCTATAAGTTGATTGTTACATCAAAATTCCATTATAATTTTTTTTCTTAAAAAATATCACTATTTAGTAGGATTTTCAATTGAACTAATGGTAATATTTAATGAAATTAAACTATTCAATTTGATTAATATAGTTTCCAATGATCAATATGACATAATTTGCAAATCTAACAACTAATAGTGTTGGTGCTAACATACTTGATATTGATTAGTCAACGATAATTGATTCATTTGCAATTGATTAATGCCTTGTTTGGATGATGTTTTGAAAATTTTAATGTTTGGTTTTGGGTAATGAGTAGAGAGAGAAATTAGGGTAATAATTGAAGAAAGATAGATAGAGAAATGAGAATAATGATTGGAAAGATGAGAGAGAAATGAGAGTAATGAGTATTTTTTGTGTTGGAATTTATTTTTTTCAAAATGTCAATCAAACGAGGCATAAGCTGATTATAAGTTCAACAAATTGATCGAACGATTTAAATCAATTAGGATCATATTTAGATGTGGTAGTTAACAATGATGTTGATAACCAACTGGAGCTTGCTCGGTTGGCCAGGACTCATGCATATTTCTAAGAGGTCAGTAGTTCGAATCTCCCCACCTGCATATGAGTGTTCTTTCCTTAGAGGGCTTTTTTTGTTTATACCTTATAATGGACTTATTTCTTGTATTGATTAAATTGTTGGGTTAGTTATCTCGTGGACTCTCACAATTGATGTAGTGTCTTGAGTTTATACTTTGTACTTCATATCTGATGTAAAATGATATCTTCTATCGATTGATAAAAAAAATGATGTTGATTGAGAGTAATTAGTGAAAATTAAAACAATTGACTAAAGATTACTGACTAATTTGTTTAATTATTTAACCACTGACTTATCTATTTCAATTCTTCAAAATTTCAAATGACACTATTAGCAAATTTCAAAATTGATTAATTAGCCGCTAACAGTTGTGCCCTCCTTTATTTTTGATTGTCAATCAGTGGATTCAGATTCAAATCTCACAATTATCCCCGAAAACGAAGATCCACCCCACGTGATATTTGATTGACATGATGGTTTACATGTACTGTATGAATGAATTTGGTACCAAGATCTAGAATTTTTTTTTGGTCAAGACCAAGATCTAGAATTAGGTACCAAGATCTACCAACTGAACGACGCAAAAAATAAGACCGTAAGGTAATTTTATATTAGATATCACGCAAGATCGATCAGCTTAATTAAATCAATGTGTTGCTACTCTCTCTCTCTCTCTCTCACTAAAGAAGTCGCCGCCCTCCATCTCTCTCCTTTCTCTCTCTCTGGGGTTTTATGCTCCAAAGGTGACGGGAGGAGAGGGATTTCTCCCCCTCGTGGAATTTTTCAATCTCCCGATTCTAGATCTTGGAGGTTTTCTCTCTTTCCTCCTTCGATCACCCCCGTCCTCCTCCTCTCCAAACCACCGTTTGCTGCTCTTCTGCCTCTTCCGCCGTGCAGTTCGACAGCTTTGAATGTAGTGCCTTGCAGATCGTGGTTGTCGAAGGCACCCTCCTCCCACTAGAGTGGAAGATCTAGATAGATGGATGAAGTCTGCTTTGGTATTACGGACTCTGTCCGGTTTCTTTACCGATTTTTCTCTTTTTCTGGCTCTTTTCTTTAGTGTTATCAGTGAGGGATTTCTCCTTGTTTGTGAGGCTTCTATCACCCTTGTGTGGATGTTTTTGTTGTTTTCTGCAGTACTCCGTCTGTTTGGAACGATGGGTTTAGTTGGAGTTGGGTGTAGTTTTTGAACTGAATCCCTTCCTATTTGGTTTCTTGATCCCTTGTTTAGGAATAGAGTTTCCTCTTGATGTATTGTTTCTTGGATTTATAATATCACCTGTTATCATTGTGGGAAAAAAAATCAGCTTAATTGGAAGTGGTTGATTCAATTTCTAAATTTTGATTCAGAATTCAGGATCCTAAAATTTAAATGAAATGTTGAAAGATTTGATCAATAATTTACGCATATCTAATTAAGCTGATTTTTTTGCAAGACTACTAGAAAAATTAATTAAAATTAATTAAAATTTTGAATTATCCATGTGGAATCCAAAAGTAGGCCCACAAGCCATCGGTACACTATCGGTACTCTTGCCATCTGTACCCATAGTGGGTGTAACATCCCGTATATTAAAAATATTGATTCTTGCAGGTAAGTAGCTTTAGGTGGCATATAAGTGAGGAGGTGTGCACATGGGGGAAGCTGGTAAGCTTGAAACATGACAAAAGAGTAACAGACATGCTCATACCATATGATAGCAGACAAAAGAATAGCAAACAAAGTTTAGAAATAAGACAAACAAGTAGACTAGACCATCAACCATTGGGGGATGGTGCTGTGCAATGATATGCACAGCATCATGCTGCGCTCCTCTGAGCCGTCGAATTGTGCATCCAACGGCTAGGATCTCATCTCGGTAATGAACGGCTCTCAATCGTTAGTTGCCGATATGAGATCCGAGCCGTCAAATGGATGATCCGACGGTTTAGAGGTGCATAACAGGGTGCTGTGCATCTCACTGCACAGCACCAACCCGAAGTCCGACTATCAAATGGAGCGGATATATTTGCACTTTCCTTTTCCTTATCTGGTAATTATACCTTTATGCCCAGACCGTTAGTGAGGCCTGGTTTTGCATTAAGAACATCCCCATTTGGACTCTTTTTGTTCACTTTAATTAGAGTAAGATGTTACAAAGTTAGCAACAATTTGCATTATTTGGCTAAAAGATAAGTCAGGTTGGTGGCTTATTGGATTGCAATAAAGACCATTAATCCATTCAACTCGAGAAAAATAAGCAAAATCTATTAATTGCTTATTTAATTTAATTTATTTACTGAATATTATGACATAATAAATTCAATAATCTGGCTTAATTTTTTTTAGCCAAATCAGGCCTTGAATGGTTATTTAAAACTTTATTACATCAATGCGGTTATCATCGACAGGCTCATAAAAAGAAAACGACAAAAAAAATTAAAAAAGAGCAATAAACAAGCAAGAGGGGATTTGCACTTCCTTTTTCGTTATCTCCGTGTGACTGCAAGAAGCGACGTTCAACCAATTATCCACACAAATACGTGACTCTATAGTCCAAATAGTTCCAATATTGTATCATGCCGTACCATTTCCGAGAGTCACGGAAATTGTCTGATTTTACTTCTTCTTTTTTTTTTTTTTGGGGATAGACTATTTGATTTTACTTAATTCATTATTACTATGAGAATCATTTTTACAATATTTCTTATGATCCAGGGACGCTTTTTAGCTTGGAAAAAAAAATAATTAAGGCGTATTCTTTGGACTGCTATTTTAATTTGTTTGGACTGCTAATTTAATTATTTTCCAATTTCAGTGGCGTGTCATTTGGACTGCTATTTAATTATTTGCCATTGCAGTACTGCAGCATGTACATATGATTCATGAATAAGCGGCACAATTTTATTTTTTTTCTGTTGCTCAGCAAATTGAAACATTTTATAAACTCAAAAGAAGTACATCGAGGACGGGGCATACAAATGAGCAAAAAATGCTCACCTACAGAAAGAGAATAAGCGGCACAATTAATATGAATAAAAGATTTAGGCGTATCGTTTGGACAGTCGCTTTAATTAATTTCCAATTTCATTGGAGCGCAAACACTTAAATAAGCGGCACCATTGACAGACATAAGAATCTTAGGCATATCGTTTGGACTGCTATTTCAATTTATTTTTCAATTTCACTGGTACAAGTCCGCTTGAATAAGCGGCACCATTGACATACGCAAGACTTAGGCGTATCGTTTGGATTGCTATGTTAATTGTATTTCAATTTGGCGCTAAGTCGATCCACTTGAATAAGCGCGCGATCGACACCATTGACATGCATAAACAGCTATAGCAATCAACATGTGCTATGCACGCGCGGGCGGAGGGAATGTCAATTGCATAGAAGACTAAATGAAGAGAAAGTTACGAAATTTTTGTAAATAAAGTGATATTGAGTAAGTTAAAAAGGAAAAGCACATAAAAGTGGATTGTTGCCGTCATGCCGTGAGGAGTTTTTTTTTTTTTTTTTTTCCACATGGTAGAAAACTTTTATTGATAAAAAAAAACATATATACTTAATCTTGAATATAAGTATAAAGCAAAAAGCAACCACTAAAATTCCAGACCAAATATTAATTTGTTGAAATACTGACTCCAAAAAGGTCCCTTACATATAGTTAAGGAGAGAATATTCAATGTCTTTGGGACATCACGTGGCGGTGCTCCAATTATTATTCTCCCCATCACACATTATTGTAGAGTCTTCACACTTAGTTTCGGACTCCATAAAAATGTGTGATTCAGGAGAGCCCTATAGTACCACATGGTGGTGCCGCCACGCCCACAAGTAGTGAATAATTTTTCGTAGTTAACACTTAAGAGACAAGGTGTTGATTTTGATAAAACAAAGGTAACGTAAAATCTCCTTTAACGCTACTACTTAGCCCTGCTGATCATAAGTGTGCTGAGAAACCACGGCGGAAGATGTACCCTTACCCTTGAGGAGTTTGCCTGGTGATCTTGATCTGAGACTGAAGGGTTTTCATCAAAGGTATCAGTTTCGATTCTTCTTACTAGCGACTCTTGAGGCCAACCACCTCATTCCTATGCGTAAGCATGCATGTATGTGAAAAGATTGTGAGAAGAACTGTAAAGATTAATTTGAAGTCGTGCAAGCTAGCACGAGACACCATGCATGTAACGCCCCCAATTTTGGGTACGTTAAAGAAAACATTTTATTACAAAAAAAACAAGGTGAGTCTGGCTCATTATTACAACATAACTCTCAAGAGAGTACTTTTATTACACAAGGGAAGGGAACTAAGGTCCCTAACTACAGCTCCGCCTGCTCCTCCATCTGAGCCAGCTCTTCAGCTCCAAAGGCTTCCAAGGTGTACTGCTCACCTTGATCATCTACAAAGTCTGACACATTATACCAGCGTCGCCACCGATATAATATGTCAGGGTCACCAAAGGTAACACCATGAGCTACAAAAGCTCAGCAGAACAAACCCATACCCGCTAACCCATAACTTACAAACATCAGGTTATACAATCATCGATTTCCATATGATACATGTATATACAGCTAACAATGACACATCCACATTCGTTAATCATCTATCGTTGGTGTTCGAGATTTCCGTGTTTCTCCTACGCGACTCGTCGTAAACCGTGTCAACATTTTCATTTACAAATCAATCTTTCAAAACCCATTTGTTTAACACACCCAACCTCGGTTCCGCCGTTCCGGGTTCCCGAGTATCCTCACAATGGTTCCGCCGCACCGGGTTCCCATTGGCACACAAAACTTGCATTGGCTCCTCTCCGCGGATAACCAAGCCATACCTCACCATGGTTCCGCCGGTCCGGGTTCCCATGGGAACGCATACAACCTCACAATGGTTCCGCTATTCCGGATCTCCATTGGAACACACACAACCTCATAATGGTTCCGCTTTTCCTGGATTTCCATTGGAACACACACAACCTCACAATGGTTCCGCTTTTTCCGGATTCCCATTGGAACACACACACCCAACTCACATTATGCCACCAAAACCGGTCATAATGTAGTTTCAAAAATATTTTCTTCCTCGGAAAACATTTCCTTTCATTAATCACACCCTAGGTGCCATGTTTCTACTTTTTCGGTTCTCGTGTCTCGTTTACGTGCAAAGACTCCGCGGTAGGACAAAAGTAAGTATGAAACATTCTAACAAGATCATCCAATTCTATAATATACCACAAGTAACACATTCGATTTATGTATGCAAGCTCATACTCCTTGGAATATCAAAATACGAATACTTCGATTCACATGGTAACGTTTTAACTTTCGAAAACCGTTCTTTCTTAAAGATCAAACAACACACGTTTTACTTGGAATAAGTAAGTAAGTGAGTAAGGATAAATTTAGAGTTAGGGGTAAGAATAATCTACCTTGATCCGAAACTAGTCGGGACCGAATAAGCTAGTTGGAAGATTCTACGGGTGGTGAAACTCACAATCTGGACAGAACTTTGGATGGCCGTAACTCGGTCAATCTTTGGCCGAATATGATCGTTCTTGGGTCGAAATCGAAACTCTAGAAGCGCTCTACAACTTTTGTGAAGGAAGTTGATCCTAGAAACTACTTTAGGTAGGAGAAAAATAGGGATAAAAGAAGGGACAGTAAGCTGTCTGGATATGGAAATCCCAGATTTTTACTGAACTTTGGATGACAATATCTTTGTCATTTCTTCACCGATTGGGGTGGTTCTTGGGTCTAACTTTAAGGTCTCGAAGTGCTCTACAACTTTCCCGAAGGGAGTTGGTTCTAAAAACTAGCCTAAGCAGGGGAAAACTGAGGATTTACGAAGGGCAGTAGGCTGCCTGGAAAAACAGAAATGGTTTCTAGAGAGAAGTGAGAGCAAGAAGTGAAGGTGTGTGTTGAAATGCTTGGAATGGCTTGCTATTTATAGGCAAAACTTGAGCTCCTCCTCCCTCCTCTATGGCCGGCCCCCCCTTCTCTCCTTTCTCCCATGGATTTGCTCCATTGAGTTGTCAATTCATGCCTTTCAATCATGACATGCCTTCCATGACTTGTCACTTCCATTTGTAGGCCAAATCTTAGTCCATCATGAAGGGTTTTTGACTTGTCAAGTCTATGGGGAGGTTGCTTGCAAGAAAGAATATAATCATGGCCTAGCTTTGTACTTTGGAAAACTAGAATGGGTTGGCATGTAGTAAAAATAGGCTTAAGGCTATAAAGGTTGCTTGTGTAAGTGTCCAAAACACAATCACACACTCTACCTCCCTCTCTCCATCCGGCCTCTCTCTCTCTCTCTCTCTCTCTCTCTCTCTCTCTCTCTCTCTCTCTCTCTCTCTCTCTCTCTCTCTCTCTCTCTCTCTCTCTCTCTCTCTCTCTCTCTCTCTCTCTCTCTCTCTCTTGTATCTATATACATCCAAGAAAAATCTAGGAAAGTAAGTCTAGGATTATTAGGTTTAAGACTAGAACATAGGTGTGCATGCATGGCAAAGCTAGCCTTGCTTCCCTTGGAAGCAAAATGATGGGATTCTTTGTATGACTTGTCTTGTCATGCTTGTTGGCAAGTCAAAGGTCTATTAACCAAGGGACAAAAATTCCCCTAACAATTATGGACCAAGGGGTAAAGGAATATTGGTCATAATTAGGGTTTGAAATGACTAAACATAGGAATAAAATGATTACTCCTATGGTCTAATGGTTCAATAGGGTTCGGAGGGTTTCATAAGGTTCAAAGACGGTCAAAAACGTTCATCTAGGGTTAGGGAATTGTAATTAGGTGAATCGGTGATCCGGTTCCTCCAACTAATTGGTTGGGAGCTAACTCTAATTGCCACGTAGGACTCTTAGTCAAGAAGAATATTTTTAAGGACTTAAACCTAATTATGACGGATTATAAAAATAAAAAGAATTTTTTTGTAGCAAATCCAAGTAATTAAAATAAAATTTAAATATTTAACGAAATTTTTATTTACCAAAAATCAGGATCGTTACAATGCATTACCAGGAAAAAAAAGGATATACCCTTAATCATGGCTCCTTTTATTCTTGGCTTCCTTTAGTCCAAGGTGATGTGATTTTGGCACTTCATTTTTAGCCGATAACACTCCACTTTTTATTGTGTAATCTAACATAATCAAGATATAAAGTAGAGTGCCGTGACTAAAACTGGAGTGCCAAAATTAATTTTCTAGTCCAAGACCTTGCATAATGAATAACAAAGGGAAAAGGTTAACGAGAAGAAAAGAATACGAGTAAATACGAAAGAGTATATACCCTGCGTACATATGGCTTTGAAACTCGTATCGTTTCTACAAAAATGATCAGAGTCGTTTATTTTGTTCAAAACATTTTATTTAGGGTTCTTGTAAAAAATTAACTCAATTGGATATTGATAAAAATGTTTACAAAATATCCAATTTTGCTTCAGAATTTTGGCTTGAATTCTTGGACGAAGTTAGATGCTTCGTAAATGTTCTTACCAATATTGATTGAGCTGATTTTTACGGAGACCCTGAACAAAATATTTTGAATAAAATAAGCAATTTCGATCATTTTTGTAAGACTCGATACGGATCTCAAAGCCATATGTATGTACTCTTCCGTCTGTTCTCATAGCAACTTTGGAATGATAATGCCAAGAAAGTCATGCTATTGTTAATCAAGAACCTTTTTAGAGTGGATAACTAATCACATGGAATCTTTTCGGGTTGCACAATCGTGAAACCGGTCGGAGCCAAACCATTCGTAACTTTTGGATTTTTTTAACATATCAAAAAAACATAGGTAAAAGTGAGAGACATCCTTCTTCTCATTGTGGACACAAGAATTGTTGACTGAAAAAGAGTAGGATTTTTTAATTTAAAATTTGAAGATTTATATGATACGGAGTATGTGTCATTGAGGCCCTGTTTTGGTAAAATTTTTAATTATTAAGTACTTTTTTTTTTGTTACAAAATAAATCATTTTCTTAAAATACGTCCCAATTAAAAGTCACTTGACGAACTTCTGGTACCACTCTTTATCTTCATTAAAAGTCACTTTCGTTGTTATACTGTATTGGTCAATGGTCAACACTTAAAACACTTTGAGCCATTTTTTTATTTTTTATTTTTAATCATCCCATTAATAAAAAAAATAAAAAAAATAACATTACATACATACTAGAGCCGCCCTTGCAACATTATGAGCTGGCCTTTTGCTTTATCTTTCTTACGTAAGCCTCCTCCTATTTTTAATCACTGTATGGCTAGTAGTATATCGATCGATCATCGCCGAAGGAATATCAGTCATCTCCTCATGGTAGTATCTCTCTCTCTCTCTCTCTCTCTCTCTCTCTCTCTCTCTCCTAAATCATGATGGATGCCAAGAAGCCAGAGAACTATCAATTTTCAGACGAACGACCCATTGAGGCATTTGATAGCCCTCGAAAACCAAAACGAAACAAGTATGCTTTTGCTTGTGCCATGTTAGCCTCCATGACTTCCATCTTACTGGGTTACGGTAAGCTCCATCTTCTAAACACTCTCCAAATCCAATTGAACTCTTAACCTCCTTTCCTTTATAAAACAAATCAAATCAAGCCGTAAGTCCGAATCAATAATTCGTATTTTTCATTAAACTCTGTCGTGAACATCATGTTCTGTAATATCCAATAAGTCTAGATCTTTGTGCACTATTGCTTCTTGACCTTCTTTCTCCTAGTAGCTAATCGCACCTCTAATGCCATTGGCCTAAAGCCTCTCAGCAAGAATATGGACTTCTTTGAAACACTTAAATTTGTAAATATCATTTGTTTGTGGAAGGAGTAATTTTTTTTTTCCAGGCCGGTTTTTTGTTTCAGTTAATTAAACGTGATTTATTTGACTAAAATAAAACTTTTAGCTCCAGAGATCGTGTTTTTGTTTTTGTTTTTGTTTTTTTTCTGATGCTTACAAAAACATTAACACGAATATGAAATGCAGATGTTGGGGTGATGAGTGGGGCCGGACCCTTCATCCAAGACGATCTCAAAATCTCCGACGTCCAGCTGGAAATCGTCATGGGAATCATCGAGCTCTATTCCCTCCTCGGTGCCGCCGCAGCTGGCCGGACCTCCGATTGGGTGGGCCGCCGGTACACAATCGTGATCGCGGCCGCACTCTTCTTTGCCGGAGCCCTTTTCTCTGCCGTGGCCACCAACTACGCCATCCTAATGGTGGGCCGATTTATCGCCGGGCTCGGCGTCGGGTTTGCCCTCCTTATCGCCCCGGTCTACACCACCGAGCTCGCCCCTGCCTCCTCCCGTGGATTTCTCACCTCTTTCCCAGAAGTCTTCATCAACGCTGGTACGTACCTTACTTGTGGGACCTACATGTCACGTGAGAGGAAAAAGCATATTCCCGAAGTATTAAATAATTACTCACAATACTTATTTTGCATGGGGATCAAACTTCCATTCTATGAGGCCATAATATCGATTCAAATGATTCATCCCGCACCTCATGGCAAAAGTACACATCTGTAAAAACTCACACAAATTAGATATCAACATTCATGTGAATAAAATTAGGTCAAATTTTAGAATTTAAGAGTTTGTTTTCTCCTAAGACCCATAAATTTATAAGTATTAACAGGAGCACAAATATGTAAAATTTACCCATACCTTTATAATTTCTGAAAAATACATTTTTTTTTGTTAATAAAATTACATATTGGTCATTATCTACGTATTTTCATCTCATAATGAACAGATTGGGGTGTGCTTGTAAAAAAAAAATGTGTGAAAAAATAGCACTCTAAAATAATATACCACATAAAAGAATTTGGGGTAATCTTATCGGAACAATATGATAAATTTTGTGGGTTAATTAAAATTCATAAGAATGCTATGGTTCGGTCCTGCTGCTGAGGTCTCATGTTCAAAATATCTCAGATACTATCAACTCATTTTAGGCTAGTCTGTATAGAATTTTGCTTTGGCTTTATAATTATGTCACCGCACATGTAGGCGGTGGAATTGGTCCTCGGAATTAATCGAAGTGTAGCTAACGGTTTCGTTTATAACATTTATTATTTTTTTTGGTTTAGGTGTTTGTCTGGGATTTATATCAAACTATGCATTCGAGAATCTTCCACAAAACCTAGGATGGCGGGTCATGGTCGGACTCGGAGTGGTTCCCCCAATCTTCTTGGGCCTAGGGGTCCTCACCATGCCCGAGTCACCTCGGTGGCTCGTTTTACAGGGTCGGCTCGGCGAGGCAAAGCGGATTCTCGACAAGACTTCAGACTCGAAAGAGGAGGCTCAGCTCCGTCTCAACGAAATCAAGGAAGCCGCGGGGATCCCCGAGGAGTGCAACGACGACGTCGTTCAAGTGTCGAAGCGGAGTCACGGCGAAGACGTTTGGAAGGAGTTCTTTATCCGCCCCACGCCCACCGTCCTACATATTCTCATTTGCGGAGTTGGAATTCACTTCTTCCAGCAAGCTTCTGGCATAGATGCCGTCGTTTTGTACAGCCCTAAAATATTTGGAAAAGCAGGTATATTTTAAGACCAGTCTCCTCCCTATAAGAGCGTCCACACTCAACAAAGTGTGGACCTCCTCTTTTTTGATTGAATTTTGATGATGCGAGTCGTTCAATGTAATCAGAACATGATTTTAAGGATTCCCGCTAGAAATCAGCAAAAAAAGATCGGAAAGGGCTCCATCCGAGCAATTTTCATTGAACGATTTAAAAAAACATACTCGGATGGAGCCCTTCCCGGTCACTTTTTTTTGCCGATTTCTCGCGGGTACTCTTAGAATCACGTTATGAACACATTTAGCGGCTTGAATCATCGAAATTCGATTGAGAAATGAGACGTCTGCACTTTAACATAGTGCGAACACCCTTAGGGGAAGATTTGTGATTTTAAGACCACTCATAGGCACACAAATTTAAAACACAATTCTGTCTGATCTGCGGTTTCCATATTTGAAAGCCTAGTATATGCAGGCGTGACGGCTAATAAATTACGGGCAATAATTTTCACACTCTTTTTTTATAAATGCACCACATTTTTTGTTATTTAGTGCGATTTTCACTAAAAGTCAAAAAGTACGTGGATTGTATTTATCAAAAAAAGAGGGAGTCAAAAATTATTTCCCTAGATTAATGACGTTGATAAATTTCTTATATTTGGAGAAATGACTCATATGAGTTGGAGAGACTTACCTCGAGTTTTGATTTGATGCTTTGAACCGTATATTTAATGTGCCCTATTGTTAAAATTATTATTTATAATAAGAGGAAAACTTATTTACGAAGGAGCCGTGAATAAGTTCCTTCGTGAATAATTTTTTCGGCGCTCAATTTCAATCATCCACATTAGTAATATTAACATAACGTTAATAGATTTCTTTTAATCCGGATCGTCCAAAACACTTTTAGACGGCTAAGAATGTGCAGAGCCGTAAATAAGTTATCTTATATCAATTATAATTAAGGTCATGCATAATCATTTCACTCAACTTTTCCTCAGGTATAACAAGCAATTCCCACAAGCTACTCGCCACCGTGGCCGTAGGATTTTGCAAGACCGTATTCGTTCTCGTGGCCACATTTTTACTGGATCGGGTCGGGCGCCGACCGTTACTTTTAAGCAGCGTTGGGGGAATGATCGTGTCCCTCGGGACTCTAGGCACGTGCTTGACGATCATTGACCGATCGCAGAAGAAAGTGATGTGGGCTGTTGCTCTGGCTATTGTATCGATGCTATCTTTCGTCTCGACATTCGAGATCGGGATGGGGCCCATCGCGTGGGTCTATAGCTCGGAGATCTTCCCGTTGAGGCTGCGGGCGCAGGGGACGGCTATGGGAACGGCTATGAACCGTTTGATGAGTGGGGTCATATCGATGACTTTTCTCTCCCTCACCAAGGCGATCACGACGGGCGGGGCCTTCTTCCTTTTCATGGGAGTGGCAATCGCAAGCTGGATTTTCTTTTACACGCTGTACCCAGAAACGCAAGGGAAAACCCTCGAGGAGATGCAGGTCTTATTTGGTACCTTCTTTAAGTGGAGGTCGACAATGAGGGAATTGGAGAACAATAAGGTTGTTAGTAAAGAAGATAGCAACAGTGATTCTGATGGCCACATTGAGTTGGGGACTACTACTATCGGTTGATGAGTCGGGTCAATGTTGGATATTACTTTCGTGACTGAGCTTCAAAAATTCGTTCACGCCAATTGCCTCTCCCTTTCTATGTACTAGTGGTGCCGGCAAGTGTGTTGCACGTGGTTGTCCGGTTTGCCTAGCTGTTAGGTATCGTGATTTTTTCTTTTTCTTGAGCGGGTCTTCGTTATAGCGTTGCTTTATGATTCTGGTTGATCTTGCAGTACAACATTGGTTACCCGCAGGAAGCCAAGAAAATGTATTATACATAAGTCCATTTTCGTGAACGATCTACTCAAGTTCGTAAGGGAACAATGAGTTGGAAACCCTCCTATCGGTTACGATTGTGGGCACCGTAAAATTAACAATCAAGAAGAGCATAACACAAGAGATCTGTGAGGAATTCCAGTCTCAGGACGGAAAAAAAAATACTATTATTTGGTGTAAGTGAAGTGGAGTGCAATTGACCTAACTTACATACCCCCATGTACAATTAAAAAGTTTGATACCCGTACGCCCCATCCTCCTCCCCAAATCCTTTAGTATAGTGTAGATTAAGATTAACGAAGAATAATTAATGGCAAAAAAAGAAGGTATTGTTTAATAATTTTCAAACAACGTTCCACCACTCATTGAATTCCAAGTGTCAATTTATTTCTTCAAATCACTAACTAGGTAATGAATCCCGCAATATTAACCTATGACTTATGAGTTGGTAGATATATCCAATGTAATATTTCGTCCTCATTGATAATTTTTTCTAATCCTATAAACTCAAAGCGCGTTCGTGCGAAGAGTGCGTGCGCCCCGTTTGATAACAGTGATAGATGGATGGATGGGAGGATTCGTAAGGAGATGAGATTAGGATTGTGATTGGTAATGAGAATGGATTGATAATGAGTATGTTTGTTTGAGATGGGATTAGATGATGAGATTATTAATATCATGTTTGTTTGAGATGAGATTAAATAATGGGATTGGATTGATAGAAGAAATTGATAATGAAAAAGAATTGGTAATGAGAAGTGTAGCAGGCCGAGCAAATGGCTCGAGCAGCTTCCGAACGTGATCCAGTATTCCTTTCAACTCCAAGACGTCTTTCTTCGGACGTTCGGAACAACAACCGTAGCCGAGGGTCCCTGTAGCCGAGGGTCCCGCCAATTACCACTTCCTTTAATTCTCCATTCCCTGCACCTGCTCGGGGTGGAAGATACGTTCGTTTGGTTAGCTGCCAAAGGTCCCACAACATGCTCGGTGCCGAGCATGGCTTGGCCGACTAATCCAGCTCATCCGCATCAGAACAGTAACCATGGCAATGATGATGGTCGTGACATCATCCAAACGGTTATGAGGATAATGATGGTGGCACGTGAAGGTGCCAGCTCATCATGAAAACGGTTGTAAAACCCTAAACGTGATGCAACAGTGACATCAGCCGACGCGTGTTAAGCGTTGGTGCAATCTTAGAGACCAAGCTAAGGGTTCCCTATAAATATCCCATTATGCCTACTTGGAAGAGGTATGCTCAAACAAAACCCTAGCTCTCAATTCCTAACTCTTCCGGGCAAGCAAACTGACTCTTGCACCGGAGGGCCATCCCGGAGAACCTCCGGCGTGGTCTCTTAGTCGTGCTTCGTTTTGCAGGACTGAGCAAGGAGCCAAGAGCTAATTTCGAACCAACATAGTGAAAGTACGAACAATCCAGAACGGAGCCCCACAATTTGGTGAACCCGACGTGAAATTGTTTCTTAGATCCACGGTGGCTCCTCCACCTCGACCATCTCTTTCGAACCTAAAAAACTTCACCCCTCCAGATCTCCACCAGTCTCCTCCAACCAAAAATGGGCGGAGCACCCCCACCTCTTCTTTTTCAACCCCTCAGTTCCTCTTTGCATATCACCTCTGAAACCGGTATCAACGCTGCCTCCCCATCTCACCTTCCTGGATTTACTCCACCAGGCGTGAGGTCTTCCATCCAACGTCCAGTGGGCTTGAGAGTGAAGACGCTCTAGCATACGTACAATTGCTAGAACAGCAACAAGAACAGACCAACGCTGACGTAGCCATTCTAAGAATAGAGATCGAAAAGATTAAGGCCAAAGAATTTCCTATGGCATCCCACTCTGGATCTCAGGGACGGCGCCGGAGAGGAAATCTGCCACCCCCTCCTCCTTTGGGAGTTGATGCACTGCCAAAAAGAATCTCAGTCCACGACCGCCTGGACCCACCATTGACAGACCATCGAACTGGGGATAGCGCTCGCCTTAGGCAGCAGCTCTCCCCAGTTCATAAACGTCTCGGCAATGGTGCGGGACTTAAAGGAAGAGAAGGGCGACGAGAGGGGAGCCCGCATACTGTTTTCTCAAGTTCATCGGCTGGAGACGAATACTCCCAGGGCTCCCAGAGCTACGATACCGTAGAATTTCAAGACAATGATCAGGCTCTCGTCCCATACAAATCCGAACGGCGTAGAAGCCGAACGCCTCGAAGAAACAGGAAGAGTCCCCAGAGCCAGCATATGAAACAAGATGAAGTCCCTCGGGAAAAGGCCTACGAAGGACGAGCAACAAACTCGGGAAGCGCTTGGAAGTTTCGCCGTGAAAAAAGCGTAAGCGTGGTCGTTCGGCAAGATGATCGTCCTAGCCGACGAAGGGTCTATCATACTGAAAATCTTCCAGAAAAGGACTACAGAAGGGTCCCCATAGAGAAGAGAGAGAGGGGATCTCAACGACAGCAAGACGAGGAAGAAGGAAAACAAAAGGAACAAGAATAACGAGCATCGAAGAAATCTCGGAACGCTCGGGAAGGTCTTCCCCCTCGGCCAACCCATGAGTACCAATTGAAAAAGCTGACAGAATCACCCTTCTCGGCAAAGATCCAAGCCACGTTGCCAAAGCTAGGTCTCCACCTCCTAAAGTTCCAGAAGTTTGACTCCAGCACTACCGAGGCATACACCCATCTCATCAGTTACAGAAGCATCATCTCATGCGTCACCGACGACAACGCCATCATGTGCAAAGCATTTCCCTCCAGTCTTGGGCGCCTCGGCTTGATTTGGTTCAACCAATTAGAGGCTGGATCGATCCACAGTTTCAAAGAGCTTGAAAGAGCTTTTAACTATCGGTTCATTACTAGCAACAAGCAAGCCAAGGAAGAAGATGCCTTGGCACAGATGAGGAAGAGGCCCGGCGAAACGCTTCGGAAATATGCCGAATGTTACTGGCAATTGTTTAACGAAATACCCGGTGTTGATCAATACTGGGCGGCAAGGAACTTCAAGAATGGGTTGGAAACAGGAAGCAAGATCTTGGATGAGCTAGCAATAAGGGCACCTCATGGAATGAACGAGCTAATGAGGACGGTTGAACAGTTCTGTTCCTACGAAGAGTTCCTCGCCGAGCGAGAACTCCAAGGAGGACAAAACTCAATCGTGCCTCAAAGCCTTCATATCCCCATGCCCCAAATCGCACCACCAAAGCCTGTGGTCGCTGTCCAGCCGAAGAAGCAGGTCAACACAGTCAAGGTGGCAGACAAAAAGGGTCCAAAAGCTCATGACTACATAGCTGAAACCACCGTTTTCAAAGAGTCAATTTATTTCCTCCTCCGTACGATAGAGAGGGAACCTTTCTTTGTTTGGCCGAACCCTCCCAAATTGAACACAGCAGAAGGCAATAACAACAGTCGGAAGAGATGCTCGTACCATAATGAGCTCGGACATTACACCATGGCTTGCGCTCCCTATAAAGCACTTTTGGAAAATCTAGCGGCACAAGGACTTCTTGATGATCATATTGACTGGACAAAAACGCCAAGGAGACAGCCGAACGCTGGTGGACAAAACCTTATTCCACGTCCAGTCGGAGTAATCAACGTTATTCATGGGTTAACAACAAAGGAGGCAGCAAAACAGCTTCGTCAAGAGCTTATCAAAGCTGAGAAAGTTACCCAAATTTTTTCCATCAATCGTGCTCCTAAAAGAGCCAACTTGCTTGAGCATCCCTGGTCAATCACTTTCACCGAACAAGATCTACAACGTGTCCAAACGCCCCATAGCGACGCTCTGGTGGTCACAATCCAAATCTCAACTCACTCTGTCAAAAGGGTGCTTATTGATCAAGGAAGCTCGGCAGAAGTAATGTACTTGTCTCTCTTCAAGGAGCTCAAAATTCCAAAATCGTGCCTTCTCCCTGCTGAAGTCCCTTTGATCGGATTCAGTGGCACTCCCGTTTGGCCTCTTGGACGGATTACCCTCCCTGTTGTTACGGGCTCGGTTGCCTCTAATCTCGAATTCGTCGTTGTGGACGCGCCGAGCCCATACAACGCGATCCTTGGCCGAAATTGGCTCCATTCAATAAAAGCCGTCGCCTCAACCTACCACCAGGTGGTCAGGTACATCGGCGCAAATGGCAGACAAGAATATCTGTTCGGAGACCAGTTACAAGCCAGACAGTGTTACGTCTCGGCCATCGGAAAGTCATCAAGCTCCAAACGAGTACATTGGGTTGAAGTCCCTGACAAACCAGTCCTCGAAGACGTCGGATCTCTTCCTGAAGAGAAATCAATTGAGGATCTTATCAAATTCCCACTTAACGAGGATGCATCACGATATTTCATGCTCGGCGCTGGTTTGTCCCAAGCCGAGAGTGAAGAAACCTTGCAGTTCCTCAAGAGCAACATTGAAGTTTTTGCATGGACGCCGTATGATATGCCAGGCATTGACCCAAAGCTCATCCAGCACTCCCTCAAAGTTTCAAAATCAGCAAAGCCTGTGGTTCAGAAGCCTCGGCAGTCGGCCACTATTCATGACGATGCAGTAAATGAAGAAGTGGGCAAACTCCTCGAGGCTGGCGTCATCAAAGAAGTGCAATACCCCACTTGGCTCGCGAACCCTGTGGTGGTGAAGAAGAAGAATGGAAAATGGTGAGTCTGCGTGGACTACACCAACTTGAATGATGCTTATCCTAAAGATTGTCTACCACTTCCAAAGATTGATCAATTGGTAGATGCAACAGCGGGTCATGCTCGACTGAGTTTCTTGGATGCTTATCGAGGTTACCACCAGATAGCCATGGATCCCGACGATATGGAAAAGACGGCATTCATCACACTAAAAGGCCTCTTCTGCTACCTGGTTATGCCGTTCGGCCTTAAGAATGCGGGGGCCACATTTCAAAGAATGGTATACCTGTTGTTCGGAATTCTCATCGGCGAAATCATGGAAGCTTATATTGACGATATGGTCGTCAAAAGTCTGAAAGCCGAGAACCACCTCTCTCATCTTGCCGAGGTCTTTGCAATCTTGAAGAAGCACAAGCTACGGCTTAATGCCGACAAATGCGCCTTCGGAGTTAGCTCAGGGAAGTTCCTGGCTACCTGGTTACTCGGCGCGGTATCGAGGCGGATCCGAACCAGATCTTAGCTATTCAGCAATTAAAACCACCATCTACTCCTCGGGAAATTCAGAAGCTAACAGGGATGGCAGCGGCTCTCAACAGGTTTATTAGCCGCTCGTCAGATAAATGCCATGTCTTCTTCCAAACTCTTAAGAAGCAAAGCCGACGAAGTTTCAAATGGACAGAAGATTGCGATGCAGCCCTCACCGAGCTGAAATCCTATCTTTGTTCGGCACCTCTTCTTGTCAAACCAGTAGCTTTTGAAACTCTTCATCTCTATTTAGCTGTCTCTCCACATGCCGTGAGCTTGGCACTTGTCCGACGGGAAGGCCTTGAGGACCAACCAATCTACTTTTCTAGCCGAACCTTACTCCCAGCACAGACTAGATATCTGCCACTGGAGAAGCTTCTTCTAGCATTGGTTACAGCAGCTCGGAAACTGCTTCCTTATTTTCAAGAGCACCCCATCATAGTTCTCACGGAGTTTCCACTTAAAAATCTCTTGAGGAAGGCTGATCTATCAAGCAGAGTATCTCAATGGGCGGTCGAATTAGCAAATTTTGATATCCACTTCGAGCCTCGAACTGCAATCAAGGCCCAAGTATTGGCAGACTTCATTGCTGAATTCACCCCAGGACGCCCGGACGATGAAACATTGGTCAAGCCTAATTATGGGATGCTAGAACAACAAGAGGCTCGGAAAGCTTGGAACTTATTCAGCGGAGACGTTTGGAAGTTGCACGTTGATGGGGCATCAAACAGCAACGGCGTGGGTGCAGGGGTTGTCCTTGTAAACCCTTGTGCCATCCTTCATGAAAGTGCTATCATAATCAACTTCTAAGCCACAAACAACGAAGCCGAATATGAAGCTCTGCTTGCTGGTCTCCGAGCCGCGGCAAGTTTACAAGTTGAAGACCTACAAGTTTTCTGCGACTCTCAGCTGATCGTCAATCAAGTAACAGGTGATTATGAAGCTCGGGACCCAAGAATGATTAAGTATCAAGCTACCACTCTAGAGCTAATCCGAGGGTTCAAAGGATTCCAAATCGAACAGATCAACAGAGAGAACAACGCTCATGCCGACGCTCTGGCAAGTTTGGCCTCGGCAAGCAGAGCATCTGAATACCAACACATCAGCCTCGGCAAGATCCACCAGCCAAGCTTCGAAGTCTCGGAAGAAGTATTCAACATTTCCCTCGGCCCAAGTTGGATGGATGAAATCGTCTCGTTCCTCAAAGACGATACGCTACCCTCGGACAAAAAGGAGGCCCACCGTGTATGCAGTAAAGCAGCGTACTATTGGATCTCTGAGCACGGCCAACTCTACAGAAAAAGCTTCACAGGGCCATATCTAAGAGTGGTTCATCCAACCGAGGTCCCAATTATTTTAACCGAACTTCACTCTGGAAGCTGCGGTTGTCACTCTGGCGGGCGCTCCCTCTGCCAAAAAGCTCTCAGTCAAGGATACTTTTGAAAAGGAATGAAGAAGGATTGTGAAGAAGTGGTCAAAAAGTGCAAGCCTTGCCAACTTTTTTCCCCTATACCAAGGCAGCCCGCTCAATCTCTCAAACCCATCACTAGTCCTTGGCCCTTTGCCCAATGGGGCTTGGATATAGTTGGTAAACTTCCAACTGCCCCTAGGGGCTTCAAGTTTTTGATCACCGCAACGGATTACTTTTCAAAATGGGTGGAAGCCGAGCCATTAGTCACAACAACTGAAGCAGACGTTCGGCGATTCGTTTGGAGGAACATCGTCACGAGGTTCGGCGTGCCTTATGCAATCGTTTCGGATAACGGCTCCTAATTCGTGGGCAAAGAGTTAACTGGACTCTGTGCTGAGTTCGGAATTAGATTCTTCAATTCAACCCCATCCTACCCCCAAGGCAACGGCCAGGCCGAAGCCACGAACAAGACTGTCTGCGCTGGTATCAAACGTCGGCTAGACTCAAAACGAGGAAAATGGGCCGAAGAACTGCCTCTGGTCCTTTGGGCCTATCGCTCCACTCCAAGACGTTCCACTGGCCAAACTCCCTTTGCAATGGCCTTCGGCATGGAGGCTGTCATCCCACTCGAATCAAGGTTCCCAACCCTGCGCATTGAAACTTTTGATTCAGAAACCAACAATGATGCAGTGGCAACCGAGCTTATTTTAGCCGAAGAAAAACGAGACGATGCCCAGCTCAAGTTAGCCAACTATCAGCAGGAAGTCGCTCGGGGCTACAATCGAAGCGTAAGGCTTAAGAATTTCAAAACCGACGACTGGGTCTGGCGGAAGGTTGTCCGAGCCATCCAGAAGACAAAATTCAAACTGAATTGGGAAGGACCCTACAGGGTGATTAAAGAGGTCGGCAATGGCTCGTATAAGTTGGAAGACAAAGAAGGAATGGAAATAGAGAACCCCTGGAACGCTCTGAACCTCAGGAAGGCCTACCTTTGAAGTCTCTCATCGGTCTCAATCTATCACAGCAGCCCTCAAGTCTATTGCTTGTCTCTTTCAAAAATACTGTACTTGTTTTGACCATCTTTTATTTAATGGAAAGTCTATCCTACTTCTGAAGCATCAATGTTCTCTACATTTGATTACAATGTACAAACTTCGATCGCTATAAGCTCGGTATTCTGACAATTACAGCTACGTTCGGATTTCTTTACTACAAACACGTTATGGCTCGGACAATTTGATTTCCAGCCACGACTCAATCAATCATATTGGTTCGGCTATGTTCATAATTTGACTTGAACAAATTGCCACTTCAAATATTTACTTAACATATTACATTGGTACAATGCTGGCATTTTGAGCCAAGCCTTATACCAGCGTAGGGGCTGTTACAAGTAAATCATAAACAACTCGAACAACTTGAAGTCCAAACACAAAACAATAGATAAACCTGAAAGTTTGTCCTCAGCACGGCTATGTTCATAATTTGACTTGAACTAAATGGCCACACCAAACAATTACCCCACCTATTACCTTGGCATAAGACTGGCATTTTGAGCCGAGCCTTACACCAAAGTAGGGGTTATCATGAGTAATTACCAAAACCTTGAAAACAAACCAAGGTTGCTTGACCTTCGGCGGCCAAAATCAGAAAATATTTCTAAGGCATAGAGAAATATTCAGTACAGAAACAAAGTTGAGAATTTCTTCTAAGTCATTTAAACATAAACTTGAAATTCAGAAACTCCTACCAAGAGGGCTCGGCTTGGTAAAACGTTCGATGCCGACCCCCCTTAAACCTATTACATCTGGTATGGCAAAATTCCAAACGTTCGGTGCCATCCAGTCCAAAAAACAAATTTCAAAATACTCAGAAACAAAATAAAACTTAAGGAAAATCCTAAATTGGGGTATCTTCGGCAACTTTGTCTTGTGCCTTGGGATGGCTGTCACCTTCACCAGCCTTCTCCAGTTGATCGGCCAAAGGCGCGTCGGTCATCTCTTCATCTTCATCCTCGGGAGGCAAGGGTTGGCATTCCTCTTCAGTATAAGGAAGGTCAAGATCAGGCACGGTGGGCTCGGGCAGCTGCTTAAGGAAGCCAGACTCGGGCTGATTGCCATTACACCAGCCATCGCGTCGGCACTGGCAGCATATCCAAGCCTGAAGAAGTCAGGTAACCGAGCTTCAAGCTCGTCGTTGACCATCTTATGAGCAACCTAGGTGTACTCTAGGGCGGCTCTTTGGATCCCGGCCTCATAACCACGGGCGTCGGCAGCCGTAATCTTCTCTTTCTCCTCCCCCTTCAGCTTTTTCACTTCGGCCTCAGCAGTCTCGGCAGCGACTCTAATTTCAGCAAGCTCCTTCTTCAACCTCTCCATCTCGACCTCCTCGTCCTTGACCTGCTGCTCCGAGATCCTAAACTTGGTTCGCCAGGAATCTCGGTCAGACCTATACCTCTCTTGTTCGGCAGAGACTTTGGAAGCTTTGTCATACGCCTTCAGCGCAGCTTGCCCAGCCTAATCAAAAGAGCAAAATCAAAAAAGAGAGGAAATAAATAGGAAAAAGATAGAGAAAAGAGAGAAGGGAACAAACCTGAACAAGATGAGAACACATCTCACCAAGTCCTGGAAGAAGGTCGGTTGGAACCTGATCATAATCCCTCGGCAGAGCCAGCCCCCTCAGAAGTGTGATAGCAAGGTTCAGCTCTTCTTTGACCGAGTCGTTTTGAAGCAGAACCCTGCCATCAGGCATCGTGTATGAAGGGCTGAACTGGCGACGGACGGCGGCCTCGGTTGCTGGATCAGTAAGATCAATGTGTGGTTCAACAAGATTCCCCTAATCCTTTGATAGAGGGGCTGGGACAGTGTCAAGAGGCACAGACTGAGAAGTGGTCGGCAGAACAACGTCCTCTGACGTTTTCTGCCTCTTCTCCTTCTGACCCTGCTGCTCAGAAGAGCTTCGGCTTCGGCCAAGATTAGCCGACTTTGTTGGGATCACTGGCCTTGGAATGTTCCTTCTTGACATATCTTCAAAAGAGGGCTGGAGAAGTTCGGCAGAATCGAACGGAGTAAGCCACTCCTCTGCTGTGAATCCAATCCTCAGTAATTTCACTCCCCCCTATTGCCTCTTCTTTCGGATTCCGACGGCGTTGGAGTTTCCTTTCTTCTTTTGTACAGCCTCGGCAGCTGGAGCACTGGATGTCTTTTTCTTGCTCTGAGCGACCGCTTTCCCTTTCTCCTTCCTCCTCAGCACACCTTTGTAGGAGGGTCGGTAATCAAGAAGGGTCGGAGCGTGACGGCAAACCTAGGCAAGCAGCGTCTCGGTCGCCTTCTCCCGAGAGTTGGTGTTAAGTCCCTTGGAAATAGGGCCGAGCTCTGCAAAAACAACAACAATTCAAGAAATACCCTAAGCAGAAAAGAAGACAAAAGTAGAACTTAATAAATGACTTAAGCACGTTCGGTCTGATCACCTCTCGTATCAGCTACTTTCGAAATGGTGAATCGACGGAGACCGTCGCCGAACTCGAAGTTTCCGTGCATTTCGAGGTAAAAATCAGCCCATTTGTCGGTATCCGAAAGTCCGTCTATTAGAGGCTCCTTTTTAGGACGCGTCGACAAATACCGACGGCCAGATTTCCCATGTCTGGACATGGTGTATGTGAAAAAGAGGTCCGTCGGCGTGAAGTCCAAATCTTGACTCTCGATCAAGGCAATTACCGACATACTGATTCGGTAACTGTTGATCGCGAGTTGATGGGGTGCTAAACTGAATTTCCAAAGAATTTCCCTAAGGAAGGGGTGAATTGGGAACCGAAGCCCGGCCTCGCAAATGGCCATTAGGGGCACGGTTATATGCTCGGGACGGTGATCCCTATGGTCTTTTATGTCAGTGCTCTTGACTCTGTGAATCAGAACATCCTCGGGAATATTGTATTTCGTTCGGAATGCTGCGTACTCCCCAGGGCTGCCACTGAAATAGTGAGCGTAGGGACATAGCAAGCCCTTCTCAAAAAGGTCGGCGTCGCCCGGAGCCGATGTCGAAGCTTCGGCTCCTGACATAAGCCTTGACTTGGCTTCTTGCCCCACCTGTGGCTCGGTTTCAGACTGGGTTTCCGGAGAGAAACTTATCTCGGGCTCCGTGAGGAAGTCGTCGGCAGCATACTCGTAATCTCGTTCGGCGTTAGAGTCGTCGAATACGGGAGAAGTCACCGACATCCTTGTTGAAGATGATACTATTGCTCGGCTACTCCTCAACCTACGCAGCTCGAGAAGTTCGCTGATGAATTGACGATCGGATTCGGTCTCCGAGCAATCCGAGTCTGAAGACACGTCGATGACCTCGTGAGCCAGACCTAGGAAAAGAACAAAGGGGTATTAAGCTATTGAAATCTGCGTTGGCAAAAGAAAATCGTTTGGAAGTTCGGTTCGTCTTATCGGCTCACGAGTCATATGCTAACCTATAATGGGCTCGGTACTTCTTTAAAGACTCCCTACGTTCGGAAAACAAGAGAATTGGGGATCGTTCGGTTATTTATCCCCATCAAAAGAAATCGTTCGGCAAGCCCCAGACATCCTATGGGGGCTCGGAAGAACAAGTTGAGTTCAGAGATGAACATCATCATTCTTCCCAATACTCTACTGTTCATACCCCCCCCCCCCCCCCCAAAAAAAAAAAAAACCCAGAAAATGAGCATGAAAAGCAAGAGAAAGAGTAAAACGACAGGAATCGATGACGTACCTGAAGATCTCTGTTGGAATGTGGCTTGAAGTTGAAGATCTGGATTTAAGTTGTGTTCTGGAACGGAATTGTAGAGAGAGAAGCTCCAAGCGCTAGAGAGAGGAAGTGCAGAAGAACTTTCTCTCTCCTCCTTCACCGGTATTTATAAGCGGAGCGGGCCTTTTCGAATTTCCCGCCCATCATTTCACCGCCGAACCCCTCGCTAACCACTACGTGACACGTGGCGACTGAAGTCCTTGCCCATGCCAGCCGTCTCCTCGTCTGCCAAGACGTCCTTTCAACTGACACACCCGTTCAAATTCTCGACAACTGTCACTTTATGTGAGGCTCGGATTAATCTGTCGAAGGTTCAAGCTCGGCCAAATCTTAAATCAACCCATACCAATTAAAGAGCTTCGGCATGGGTTGAGGGGCTATTGTAACAGGCCGAGCAAATGGCTCGAGCAGCTTCCGAACGTAATCCAGTATTCCTTTCAACTCCAAGACGTCTTTCTTCGGACGTTCGGAACAGCAACCGTAGCCGAGGGTCCCTGTAGCCGAGGGTCCCGCCAATTACCACTTCCTTTAATTCTCCATTCCCTGCACCTGCTCGGGGTGGAAGATACGTTCGTTTGGTTAGCTGCCAAAGGTCCCACAACATGCTCGGTGCCGAGCATGGCTTGGCCGACAATCCAGCTCATCCGCATCAGAACAGTAACCATGGCAATGATGATGGTCGTGACATCATCCAAACGGTTACGAGGATAATGATGGTGGCACGTGAAGGTGCCAGCTCATCATGAAAACGGTTGTAAAACCCTAAACGTGATGCAACAGTGACATCAGCCGACGCGTGTTGAGCGTTGGTGCAATCTTGGAGACCAAGCTAAGGGTTCCTTATAAATATCCCATTATGCCTACTTGGAAAAGGTATGCTCAAACAAAACCCTAGCTCTCAATTCCTAACTCTTCCGGGCAAGCAAACTGACTCTTGCACCGGAGGGCCATCCCGGAGAACCTCCGGCATGGTCTCTTAGTCGTGTTTCGTTTTGCAGGACTGAGCAAGGAGCCAGGAGCTAATTTCGAACCAACATAGTGAAAGTACGAACCATCCAGAACGGAGCCCCACAAGAAGGTGTTGGAATTGAAATGCGAATACCAAGTCCCACGGGTATTGCTAATATCCTTATAGGCCGGATTGTTCATCCTATGGGACTACCAATCCGGACCAATTTTGAAAACCAAACAAAAAATTACTAATATCATCACCTTAGCAGTCCAATTCCAACCACCAATCCGTTTATCAAACGGGGCCTAAAGGGCCGGCTTGCAAGAAGCCCCAAGAATTCAAGCGTCATTTGTTGGCTGGGTTTAACAAAAAAAGGGAGAATCTTTTCTGCTAAATCCCCAAAATCTTCCGGCCGCTCGGTGAGGCGGCGACCGGCGAAGGCGCAGCTCCCTTTTGAATTCGGGCCGTTGCCGTCGTCAATCACAAGCATACAAGGTAGTATACCCCCATCTCTCAAATCTCAATCTCCATCTGTTTTGTAGTCAATAAATACTCCTACTTGATATATATCGATTGTGGAGATTGATGTAGTTCATCGTTAACATATACAAGTAGTTTGACACCCCAACTTAGTTGCAGTATTGTCCCAGAGTAGTAGTCATGGTTGGTGATTGTGGGGGAGAAGAAGATTTGTTTTGATAACATGTGAGCCAGCTTACGCTTCCCCCGACTTATCTGGGACCAATTCCACCATCCACTTTGTGTGGGAGAAGAGAATTTTTTGTTATGACTTGTGTTGGGGCACCGTACGCGTAGCTCGTATCTTGGTACCAATTCCACCGTCCACTTACCGGGGAAGAAGAGTTTGCCTCATCAAATTGCTCTCTCTCTCTCCACAACAGGGCCGAAAAATGCAAACCCAATTCGCAAAAAGTATCAACTTTCTTGGTAAACCCTCCTCCGCGGCCACCACATCTGCCTTCCTCGGGTTCCTCAAAACCCTGACTACTGCTGCTGAACATGGAAGCGGCAAAGCCACAAGGGTCGGTGGCGGTGGCAGTGGTGGCGGAGGGGGGAGGGGTATACCCAACAATGATGACTATTTCGCAGTTATCCACCACATATCCAACATAGTCCGGCGTGACATCTACTTGGAGCGAACCCTAAACAAGATGCGGCTATCCGCCGCGGTTGTCAACTCGGAGCTCGTCTACCGCGTCCTCCGCAACTGCTGCAACTGCGGTTCCGAGTCCTTCCGGTTCTTCAACTGGGTTCGCACCCAACACCCTTCGTACGACCCGACCACCGCTGAATTCGACGAGCTCCTCCGCACCTTGGCACGAACCCGGCACTGGGAAACCATGTGGAAAGTCGCCCAGGAAATGAAAACCACCCATAAGCTCCCTCTCTCACCTGATCTTGTCTCGTTCATCATCCAACAGTATGGAAACCACGGCCTCATCGACCAAGCCCTTGAGCTGTTCAATAAGACTGCCAAAGCCTTTGATTGCCCCCAAACCTCGCAAATCTACAACTCCCTCCTGTTTGCGCTCTGCCAAGTCAAGAATTTTCAGGGAGCATATGCTCTGATTCGAAGGATGATCCGAAAAGGCGTTAAGCCTGATAAGAGCACGTACTCGATTCTCGTTAATGGGTGGTGCTCGGCCGGGAAGATGAGGGAGGCACAACAGTTCTTGGAGGAGATGAGTCGAAAGGGTTTCAATCCTCCAGTTCGGGGACGTGATCTTCTCATCGATGGGTTGCTAAATGCGGGTTATCTTGAAGCAGCTAAAGAGTTAGTCAGGAAGATGACTAAAGAGGGTTTTGTGCCAGACATTGAAACCTTCAATTCTTTAGCGGAAGCTCTGCTAAAATCTGGTGAGGTCGACTTTTGCATTGACTTATACCACAGTGTGTGCGGATTGGGTCTTTGTCCAAAAACTGACACTTACAAAATTATGATAACTGCTGCTTCAAAAGTGGGTAGGGTCGATGAGGCTTTTGGGATTCTCCATCGTTCCATGGAAGCTGGGCAAAAGCCATTTCCTAGTCTGTATGCCCCGATTCTCAAGGCACTTTGTAGGAAAGGCCAATTTGATGATGCATTCTGTTTTTTCAGTGACATGAAGGTAAAGGGTGGATCGCCCAATAGGCCTATCTATACCATGTTGATAACATGGTGCGGTCGTGGAGGTAGATTTCTAGAGGCAGCAAATTATCTGATGGAGATGACAGAGTTTAATTTGTCACCCATGTCGCGAACATTTGATATGGTTACTGATGGGTTGAAGAATTGTGGGAAACATGACCTAGCTAAGAAGATTGAGCAACTGGAAATCTCTCTCCGGGGTGTTTGAAGCCTTCAAACTGTCTGCTGGAACAACCGAACATACATTGTGAGACTTGAGGTTGAGATGAATACGAGCCCTTTTTTAGTTGGGGCAAAAACGAAGAAATATCTTTGGTTGTAATTTCTTTATGGTTCTGTTTTGGTATAGTATATTTCCAACCTTCAGTGGAATCATTTTTCCCGTGTTTCAAGTAGCAGAAACTTCATTTGTGTGGCTCTTCGCTTAAATTCCTTTCCAGGTTGAAGAAATGGCTCATGCATTTTGTCACAAGAAAGTGAAGAAACTGTTAATGCAGTGTTAAATGAGACTTTTGTTGCACTCTAGAAGCTCCATGATGCTTTGTACAAATATGGCCCGATTGTTGAGTTTTTTGGAACTTAGAAATTTTGAGTCAATCAGGTTTATGATAAACTACTGTGTGGACAAAAATTATTAAGTAGAACAAACTATGGATCTGTTGATTAAATTTTTTGTTTAGCATTTTAGTGTTTGTTTGGCTATGATTATCAAGGACGAATAACAAACTATATGCTCTAGGTATACCTTGACCCCACTGCCACTAAATCGTTGTTGTTTCATTTTTAACTCCTTTTTCTAACTTTCTAATGCATGTAAGTGCGAAAATACACTTTTAAAAAGCATTTTCATATCTTGGTTTATATGTGATTATTCCGAAAATTGGGTGGTTCATTGTGGTTTGAGGATATACTAGTATATAATTGACTGGTGAAAGTTGAAGAGAAATGCTTTCATTTTTGTTGGTTTGTCACGAATTGTTTTTTTGGTTTGTAGAGTTATGGACGCAGAAGATGAAGTGCAGAAGGTTTTTTGCTGGACTGGTCAAGTGAGTGTTTCGTAATAATCATTTATTTACAATATTAACTTGGACTATGCATATATACATATACCTACACATTGATTAACTAAAATAGTTGACACATTTCAGAATCCTTTTTAGAGGAGGTCTGGTCAGTTAACTGTGAGATGACTACAGAGTAATAAGCGTTTTAGCTCAATGCAAGGTTACAGATATTGGATGTCCAGGATGCTCTTGTCATTTGAGACTCCTCTCTTTTTGGTCGCGGAAAATAAGTTAAGAAGCATAGATTTTTCTTTGTCGGATCCCAGATTTCTTGACTCCTATTTGTGTTAGTACTTGGATCATCTTATCATAATTTTTGTATTTTAGTCTTTGGGTCATTTTTGGCTTCGGTGGGACAATTAAGGTCATTGGCAAACCATGCCAAACTAAGCCTTGTGTCTCAATCAATTGTGGTTGGTTACATGCATATCCTTTTTCACCGTTCTGCTCTGTCAAGGGCTGTGTTTTTTGCTCAATTTAATAATCCCAAGGTGGGGGAGATTGTCTTTCTTCCCCATAGAGGAAATTGGACAATTCGTTGGTGTACTTATCTACATGTATACTAGAATTCCTTCTAACGATCTATGTATTCTATGTATTCTGTTCTCATTTCAATCAGACTATCCATTAATCCAAGATTCCAACTAGTAATCACTTGGCAACGAGGAAGGGGCCTTGGGGAACCTTGTGTCAGGGGTTCGACTCCCACCCGTATGCTATCAATTCCTATGTTGGGCCGCTTCATACTGTGCTTTGCCACTGACTCTAATTAGGCCCCCCGCTTGTGGATATTAGACCCTAAAGATACCGAGCGATCCGAAATTTGACTAATTCATATACATGTCAATGTTGGTCTTTCCCTCCTCCAAGCATTTCCATGACCAACAACTATTGTTTTTTTATTAACCGTTGCATCTACTGATCTTCCTTGTATATCATTCACACAACACGTTAGAAGCTGATTTTGTCTTTGAATTTTTCTGCAGATTGGCAATCTTGTGCTTCCAGTACTCTGGCACATCCTACATTTTGTCATCAGCATATGGTACTGTGCACAATGTATAGCTCATGTGATCGAAAGCTATTTCATTTCTAGTGGTTTAATGAAGGGGTACAAATCCCTTAATTTGGATAGACTACAGTACCTGGCGGTGGTTGTTGACAGTGAAGAAGTTCACCAGACTTCAAAAGTTATTGAACTTCTACATTGGCTCTCCGCTATTGGTGTGAAGAATGTCTGCCTATATGATGCTGAAGGTAAGGGCGCTTTGGTGAAACTGAGTACCGTTGTTCTTTTTTTTTTCATGTACCTAGTTACAGCCAAAATTCCTGCAACTTTTTATCCATGTCCTTGGATTTTTTATTTTTTATTTTTTTTTGTCTTTTGTCTTTTAGGAGTGCTGAAGAAATCCAAGGAAGCCATACTGGAGAGATTAGATGTTGCAAAATTGTCCAAGGTATAGTCTTTCAGCTGTGCTGTCGTAGTTCCTCTTTCACTGGTCACTTCTATCTAATTAAACTCTTTTTTTTTTTGGGGTCAAATTTAAGGAGGTTGGTTAGTGTGATGAGTACTCATATTAATCTGGTTATTAAGCTTCAGATATGGCCAATTTTTTGTTAGATTATCTAGTCCATCAGTTTATGTTGGTTCAGGTTGGTTATGCTTTTATCAAATATCAGGTTTATGCAACAGCCACTTCCTTTTAAACGGATTTGATTAGGTTAGACTTCTTACAAATTGTATTTCTTGTTTCCTGTTTTTGTTCCCACACGAAGAGGCTAGATTATTTTGTTATGTAAGACCCTTCACTGTGTTTTATTCAGTGTATATAAGCTAATGATCAGGATCCACTTGTAAGCCAATGGAGCATCACCAATTAGGCTGTTCTTGTCTCTCATCCACTATTCCATTTTATCCAGGGAACTATAAAAAATGATCCACTACTTGACCAGAAGCATATAAATTTGGAATTTGCTTCCTACTCTGATGGGAAGGAAGCAGTAGCCAAATCGGCTAATTTACTGTTTGTGAAGTACTACTTGGGCAGAGATCAAAAGGTGCCAATCTTCATAGAATCCGACATGACTGAGGCCCTAAAAACTGTTGGTTGGTTCGTTTCCATTTGCTCCTTCCACATTGACTTTTTGTCTTTCACTAACTTTTGGGTATTAACATCTACAGAAAATACAAAATGTTTTCCTTTTTCAGGTTCTGGAGGACCAGACCCTGATCTTCTTTTAGTTTACGGGCCTGCAAGATGCCACCTGGGCTTCCCCGCATGGCGAATCCGGTACACTGAGATTGTGTTAGTCTTTTGCCTTCGTAGAATCCCTGAATTAGTTTTTTCCTGGTTACATTGAAATATAAGGGTTGTTAGGAACCTTTTGAAGAAACTTTAAGCACTGTTTTGTTTCAGTCAACTGCCTCATAGGAGATGGTGAATAGAGGCCAGGTGGCTAGGAGATTGAACTTACCATATAGATGGGATTACCAAGATACAAATAATAGAACATCTACTCATCTAGTGAGCTGTTTCTATAATTGGGAATTTGAAGGTGTCATAACTTAAGCGAGTCTATGAGTTTGCTGTTACAGGCTCCGAGTTCAAGTCCCTACTTGCCTTTTTGATTTTCCTTTATGTTGGAAGTCAAGTGTAGAAGTGTTTTGCCTTTTAACAGGAAACAAGGAGCTTAGTTATTTCTGTGAATCTACTCCTAGACTTCATTCTTGAACTTTGGGCCGGAAGACCGTTACAACTTGCCTTTTGTTAAGAGCTCAATATACATTGTTGGGGCCATTCCCTAACTTTAGCTTTTGGGACAATTAATTAATTAACATGGTATCACAACTTAGGTTGGGAAAGGTTTGGGTTCAAATCTCTCTACTTGCATTGATTTCCCATTCTTAATCTTTCGCAACATGTATGGATATTTACATCTCCCCATGCAAGACGGGGTTGCTCGTGAGGGAGGGTGTTAGATAGTTTGAAATAAATTGTTGACCACATTTCCTAACAGCTTAAGCTTGTGGGACAATTGGTAACTTAATAGGATAAAGCGTAACACTCAAGTGGTGGTTTGATTGTTTAAGACTCTCTCTCTCTCTCTCTCTCTCTCTCTCTCTCTCTCTCTCTCTCTCTCACACACACACACACACACACACACAATCTCCTGTGTGCTCTTTAAGGCTCAATAGCCCGCAGGATTAAAAGAGCCTATTCTACAGTGTCACCACTCTTAACTCTAGAAGGCTACATAGGCTTACTGATTCGTAAACCTTGATCTAAAGCTTCTTGCTTTGTATGTCTTTTCGAAGAAGAGACAGCAAGATACTGAGAAGGTAAATCTTGTAGCTTTGCATCTTTGAGGAGTGGTCTAGTTTGTATAATTTAGACGAAATAATGCATATTTGCATGTTTACATACATAAAATCATTAAAATGTGTTTGCAGATATTGTGTGCTTTCGTTGATTAAATATGTGGTTTAATCAAGAGCATATTCGGCGAATGCACAAAACATACAGCAGCAGATCTCTTTCTTTAACCTAGCATTTAATTTTTGGTTTTTCTTCATGAGATATACTTCTTCCTTTTGTATTGCACTAAATTTGGAAGTGATTTTATTTTATCTATTTGTCTATTCCAGACACATGGGACCATTGAAGTCCATGAAATATGGTTCCCTGGTTAAAGCCATGCAGAAATTCATAATGGTGCGCCAAAATTACGGTAAGTGTTATCTTAAGATGTGCAATTGCTACTTTCTTAAACCTATGTATCATTTAATTACTTCCTCACGGAAAGCCAATTGGGGGAAGGTAATGAAAGACAAATGATTGTCGGTAGAGATCCGCTATGATATATGGCACTGAATGTCGGAGGATTAAGGAATAACGTGTTCACAAAATGAGTGTTGCTCGAACAAGAAAATGAGCATTGTTGGATGAGAATGGTAAAAAGATGGATCAACGGTGGTAAAGAAAAAATAAGAATAAAAAACATTGAGGAAGAATTAGAAGCGGCACCTATTGAAGATAGACAAGGGAAACATAATTGATGTGGTAATGATTCTGTGCGCGCCCATAAGATTTTGTAAGGTGAAAGAAATGAGAAGACCGAAGACCAAGGATAGCTTAACTGAGTGTACAATTGGGATATAGGACCGGCTTGAGTTTTATTCGGTAGGTGAGTTGAATCCGAGTTTAACTTTAAAGATGCCATGAAGTATGGCTTCTTTCGCAGAAATAAGGGAAGTGAGGTCTGGACTTGTGTTATTTGAAGTTCAATTTCCCTTATGAAAAACTTGCAACCTGGTCAAATTCCCTTACGGAAGAACTTGCAAGCTGGGCCCAGTTAGTTGAGTGTTTGGCTAAGTTTATTTAGGTCAATGGTTCAACTCTTGATCACTGCTAATCCCCTTAATACTCTAACTTTGATTCTATGAATTTCTTCCCCTTCTAAGAAGAATTTAGAAAAACATGACTGATTTTTTCCATTTCTCCTGCCCTTCAGGTAAATGAGTAATCACATTTGGAGGAGTTTAAACTTGGTATAATCCTTCATCCTTCACAGATGCATCAATTCTGGGGAAATATTTTTACTCCAAACATTTACCATGTAAAAAGTTGGTTATTTCAAACTGTTTATGGTGAACAGGTTGTACTTTATAGCCTATAATGTTAGCTTCTAGATGCTACAATAGTCTCTCTCTCTCTCTCTCTCTCTCTCTCTCTCTCTCTCTCTCTCTCTCAGTACTTGCAATGTTATTGTTGTTTGTTCTAAGAAGGGAAAATTGTTTCAGACAATGTTTGGATTTGAGTGAAAGAAAGATAAAGCAAGAGTGAAATGGAATTAGTTGTGCAAAGGTAAGCAAAACATAAATGATTACGACTGCCTATTCATTTGTCCAGCCCAACAGAAGATAGCCTACACAAACATATTTTCATCGAATTTTCATTTTCTTTATACTTGAAAACCAAGTCGAGCTTTAAATCATTTCGTCTACAAACTCCAAATGAGGAAAATCAGGCCTATTTGATCTTGGAAACTGCATGATTTTGAGAAGTAAATAAAACTGCTGCAATCGAAGAAAGGAATTGAGCCATCCTGCGATTGTAAATCGACCCCAAGACATCAATGTTTGCGCGATTAGGAATTTCAGAAAAAGAAAAAAAGTGCATTCTAACATTGTACAAGTAGTACCGGTCAGTTTTTCGTTGAACATTACAAATACAGATCATTGATCAACATTGTCCTCCACCAAAAAATTCTGTGATATTTTACGAACCTATAGGACGGCTCTTAGCTTAATATGCTGTTTCCATGAGCCCGTCAATGAGACCGAAGTCTGCAGCCTGCAAACAAAGGGCATTAGTTAATTAACTTAGGGGTTACACCTCCTAGCTACACAAGTTTGAATAGAGTGTAAATGCATACTGAAGTATATGAATCCCATTTGCTACACACTCGCCAATATGCAGAATGGTTAGTTATATATGTATTCTCACTAGTAGTTGTGAATACAGGAACTTAACAGAGTGGGAACACCTATTAATCATGGTTGTCGAGGTTCTAAAAACAAAAATGTTCTTAAGTGACTTTTTGGCATGTGGTTAGCTTGCGTTTGTCTAGACTGGAGCACCTAAATATTTTGAAAAAAAAAAAAAAATTGAACCAAATTGAAAAAGTACCATGATGAAAAAGTGTGAAAACCAAAAACGATTATTCAGCTATCCAAACAGTGCCCAACATAAACAATTATTTCTAAGCACAAACATTTATCTCTGAGGTACATTGCAGTAAATGAGAATATATGGGATAGTACAGTAGTTTCCAAGAACTGAGTGGAGTAACACATCTTTCAAATGTTCATGCAACTCTTAAATTCTTAGCAACCTGTTCATATCATAGAACAAGATATATATCGCTCAAGGTTGCAAAATCCGCGTGAGCAAGATCCAAGTCTGCACGGTTCCACAACGGTCATCTCTCTAGACATTATCAAATGTAAGTCATCTTGTTTCTGTTACAATATTCTTGTTCCCTAGTTCTTCCTGATTGACCACTTCCACAAAAAAGGAGGACGTGTGGTGACTGATAAAGGCTGACAATCCAGATCAGTAACATGTAATTACGTAGAGTCATGATCCAATGAAGTTATTCATCCATTCATTTTTAAAATTAGTTTAGTCAAATGGAAAAAATTGACACCCTCTATGAAAATAAGGTGAATGGGGAGGACTAACAATGAAGGTCAGTAACATGAATAGCCAATGACGACTTCCCCTCAAAACTACAATAAGAATTAAAATCGAGTAATCTCACCTCTGCAGCAGAAAAGTATCGGTCCCTTTCTGTGTACGCTTGTATTAGGTCTAAAGGTTGGCCGGTAAAGGCAGCATACATTAGGTCGATTTTCTGCACCAAAAAAACAGAACAAAAGAGAAGCCTTTCAGTTTCATTGGTCAAGGGACACCCAAAAGAAAATGAGCAAGATGCCTACATATGTGACCAAATTTGACTCACTAAATGAACATAATGAGATGGTACTATAATCACTCAGAGAGACCATGCAGAGCACACAAAGGGAGTATGGAAGAGATACTGACATTTTTTGTGTAAACTGTTTCATTCACTTGTGTCTTCACTTCAACAAAGTCCCCCTACAAGCAGCAAAAGCACAATTGGGCCTGTACGCACAATAAAACTAACCAAAATGCGTGTGCTGATACAGATTCAACAAATGAACATGCTTTAAAGGAGCTAACAACGATTGACGATACATTTATAATTCCCATGCATGTAAAGAATGTTCAAAAGTGCACAGGAACATTGGCATACGGCATGTGAAGAATGTTCAAAAGTGTCAGGCCCATGGGGTCGTATGCCAAGTACAGGGAAGAAAGAGCAGTGGATGGCCAACTACCAAGAGACAAATTCTGTCGCTTAGAGATAAATTACTTCAAAAGTTTACATCCATGTATTATAAAGCCCCCCATGCGCATACTGCTTTTTGGGAAAATCATTACATTGTTTGACAATTGTAGATTAAATGTTGAAACCTAAATGGCATACGAAGGCAACTGACTTGATGGATGAATAGTGGACTACATCTTCAAAATACACCTCATATTTTTGTTCCTTTATCCATTTTAAGTTCTCTAGTCTCGGTAGCATATAGGTCGTCAATGCTTATAAAGCATGCAATTTAAGGGATGTAATTTGAATTGCAAATGCCAAATACTTCTCACTTCATTATGTAATGTAGTTAAAGATGTGAAATTTTATGTGAATAAAATTTCTTTTCTATTTATAGTTTCTGTATTTGACATTAGGTGTTACTATTCTTCAACGTCTATTTACTCCTATTAACGTACAATTCCAACACAAATGGAAAATCACATATCCGGTTTTGACAACTTTGATGAATATAGCATATGAACATGGTTTTAGCAGGCCTAAGAATGGATGAGAAGAATAAGAAATGTTGTGGAAGTGAGTGGAGCATATCTAGTCATTTTGGAATTGATCTGGTAATCCTGGATTTTCATTCATGATTTGCAAGATGTTGAAATGTAAAATCAAAGAACAAAGACATTAAATGTGGCACAATTGGGCTAATAAAATTTAACAGAAAACAAGGAGGGATTGAAAAATGAAATTTCAAAAATGAATAAGCGTCACATTTCACTTAACACGATTGATAAGCATTCAGGTAGAACCAAAAGCAGTGTTCTAAAACAAGCTTAACACGATTGATAAGCATTCAGGTAGAACCAAAAGCAGTGTTCTAAAACAAGGAATTAATCGGCATTGGAGGGGCCTATCCGATTAGGCCCGACTAATGATTAATCGTCAATTATTAATTAATATGCACGGATTAATCACTCGAAGGTGGCCAACCGCCCGACTAGCGCCCAGCAACTTTTAGAACATTGACCAAAAATAGTCGTGCTCATAGAATTGACTAGTGGCCATTTTAGTAGTTGATTGCTAACACAAGTCAAAATCAATTGGCAATGAGAGGAGAGGTCCCAGCATATATTAAGTGATCACTCTTTCCACTCACAAGCAATGTGAGACTATATTTCCTTAACATATTAAATTGTTAACTACCAACTCATATAAAAGCTTAAGCTATTAGAGAGAGGGGCAACTCTATTATTTATACCTTCAACATGCCTCCTTCCTCACATGTAGCCAGGCTTTCCTCCATAAGGGGGCTAAATACGTGTAAATATTTTAACACACGGTAGGCAGTGAGGTTCGAATACAGGATCTATTGCATGCTCTGATACCATATTAAATTGTTAACCACTAACTCATCTAAAAGCTTTAAGCAATTAGAGAGGGGCAACTTTATTATTTATATCTTCAACAAGACTTCTACAAATAAAAAAATGTCTTGATAAATACCAAAAATCAAAAAATCACACAAGCAATGCAAAGGGGATTACAGATCTTTCAAGATATCCTACTATTGCATAACAATTGTTGGTCCAGAAAATGCAGTAACTTAGCCCAAATTTCAGTTCATACCCCCAATGCACCCCGAGGTTGTTGAATCATAATACGTGCATTTGGCATTGAATAACGCATACCCTTTTCACCACCAGCAAGGACAAGTGTTGCATGGCTTGCAGCCATTCCAAAACATACTGTGCCAACCTTGGGTTTTACCTAAAATAGAATAATGAAAGTAAATTTTTGATGGAGGAATAAACTTACAAACAAAATATAGATATCACAGAAGCATACATTCTTAGAACAAATAAATGTGTATCTTAATCTGCATTTGATGAAAGCAACAAAGATTCATCCTCAAGTTGCATGAAGCGAATCAAGTGAGTGTGCGGGCATACGCGGGAGCAAAAGCATGGGAGCGAAGGCATATAGAAGAGTCTAAGATTAGGAGTGCTTGTGGGAGCGTCCATATATTTTTAAGTCAAAAAATATGTTCTATGAAAAAATTACATGGTTGTAATACATATCTTATATCAAAATAATTTCTGAGTGTATCATTGAGTATGTGATTTTCTATTGGTAACTTTTCTTTTGTTTCTTTGAGATCGATCCAAATTGGGAGGAAGATTCTGTATTGATGGGAGCGTTAGAGGGAGGAAGAATTGGGAGTGAGGAGCGATAACCCCATAGGAGGATCTTGCAACTAAGATTCATTCACAAAGTAGTACTAGGAGTCCATGCTTCTTAGGTACTCCCTTCCCTCCCAATTTGATGCCAATATGTAACTACTGTCTACTAACGACTATATCAGTGTTCAGGGTAAAACAAGAAGAGAGGGACACTTCACGAGCAAATTAGGTTAGATCATCTCCACATTCTTACCCAAGACATGCAATCGTAGATTGCAAAAACTGAGTAGGGGTCCCCACCATAGCTGTTCAGATACACCTAACATGGTTTAAAAAAAAACCGCATCATGATTACGAAGAATGCGGAAACGATACATCAACCTCATGGCTTCAGTATCTAAAATACAAAGAGTAAGAAACTGAGTGACAAGTTAAAAAAGTACATACCCAAATATCTGCATCATCTATAGCTGCCAGGGTCACAAGCTGGGATATAACTCGCTGAGCAACCATTGCGTCTATATGTTCCCCAATGAAGATTGTGCGATTCCTGAATAAAACTACTGAAAGATCCACTGGTCCAACTGGAGTCATAACAGCTGGCATAAACGCCTTTATAGTGCCATAACTGTTATCGGATGTAATTCTACTTCAGAAAACATCACTTTATATGTTATAAATTATCCATTTGAAAACTGGCAGACCATCAAAAACTGATTTCAATGAAAGAATCAAGAACAGAAAGAGTAAACTGATTCCCGTTAGCTAGAACTATCCATTTTTCGAAGTTTGATGGAATTTTGTCTCAATGGAATGATTTCAATTGCAGCATATCATAACTTGCTAAAATAACCTAGTTCTGAAAGTTTTTTTTCCAAAATTGGATATTCTTGGGATGTGAACACCAAACCGGGCATCTGCATAAGCGCTTGCATTACAAGAAACAAAAGAAGCACCCTTACTTCTTAGAGATTGTTAGAACCCAGAAAAGGGTTTTTTTTTTTTTTTTTTCCTCCAGCTTTAGAATCCTCATCTGTGCGCTTAAAACAGAGACGAAAAAATACCGAAACCAAAACAATATGTACACCCTCCCCAACAAACTGCAGCATGGTATCAAAATGCCTCTCATGGAAAAATCTGTTAAACCTAGACATAAACGAAATTACCATAGTTGAAGCCCTATATTGGATTCAGCTCAACCAACATATTGGTTTTAAACCTGTGTCATAAACAATTATTAGTTGCACATATCTTTTACATAGTAGAGCAAGTTTCTGAAGGCATTGCTAACTGCACCACCTAGTAGGATTTCTTTTCCTCGAGTGAAGAAGAATTCAATGCAGAAAGCCCCAAAAAAATGGCTTTGAATGCGCCGTACAATTGTACTTCACTATTTAGGCCTCAGGATTTTAAACTAGACTATTGTTACTATCGAGCATGGAGTGATATAACTCCAATTTATCTACCCTTCAGTTTTATCAAGTTCATTCCACAACATCCAAATGGCCTAAATTGCTCGTCACTAGTCAGTTTCAAATCCAAAGTGTTCCATTGTAGTCCCAATTCATCTATGAGTTTCTTGCCAAAGTCTACGATACTCAGAAAAGAAATTCATATTTACCGCCAATGTCTGATATTCGTCTTACACAAAACGTCCTAACTGATCCATCTTTTTCTCATCAGGTTCAAGTGAAGAAACCAATTTGGATGTCAATTAAGTCTGGAAAAAATCTGATATAACCAGCTCAAGAGCGACTATTAAAGTAAGTTCCATCGGGATATCGGGACAGTGTATAGATGAAGATACATACCAAACACTATTGTTCTCATAATTAACTGTTGCATCTGGAATGATCCACACACACATGCTATACATATTCGCTCGCTTATCCACCTATGCATAGGGGTGCAAACGAACCGAACTGCTCACGAACAACTTGGGACTCGGCTCAACTCATTTAGTAATCAAGGTGAGCTCGAGCTCGAGTTTTAGGCTCTTTTACCAAACGAGCCAAGCTCGCACTCAAAAGCTCAGCTCGCCTAGTTTTATAGGCTCGGCTCTTTTGAAGACACTCATTAAGGAAATTAGTCAGGCTCAGCTCATCTACATTTATAAATGAGCCGAGCTCTAGTTTTCAGCTCGTTTACTAAACGAGCCCAGCTCAAACACCATAAAGCTCGGCTCGGCTCGTTTGCAGCCCTACCTACGCAGAACCTAAAGCAGTAAGATAAAAGAAGCAACTAACATTGCAGTAGTAGAGCCGCGAAAATCTCGCTTCCCGAGCGTTAGAGGAACTCCACGTTTTCCGTTAGATAATCCTGACAATGACACAAGATTTCTCTCAAACAAGTGACATTTTACATATGCACGCATCCACAGAAAATGAATGCACCAATCAAAGCGCATTATCCAGAACAAATTCAAAAAATTAATCAAAGAACCAAGTTCCAGGATTTTTTTTTTTTTAAAAAAAGAGAGTTGCGAAAACAATATACCAATATTCGAGTAACCGTTAGGGCACGGAAAGGCACAGGCTGTAGACCTTGTTGAGTTTCTGCACCGGATAAATTTCAATCATTAAAAACAGGCACGGGGTAAATATCAGCGGCAATTGTTGAAAACGAGGGATACAAACTGCAGAGAGAGGAGAAAGAGTAAAATGCCTTTGTGGAACTGATGAGAGAGCCGACGCTCGGTAGCGAGTGGAGATTGAGAGACTAGGGGCAGGAGAGAGAGCTGATGCTGCCATTTCTGCAACGTAGAGAGAGAGAGAGAGAGGGCGTCTAGGAAGCAAACTGATACTGGACCCGTTTAAGCAAAAAAAAAAAGCCCAATGACGATTTGCTTGTGGCTATGGGTATGGGCTCAAATGAATGGGTTTTGATTGAGTTGGGCTAACCCAATACGAGTATCCGGACCCGCGGCCTTTAATCGTTTTTTATTGGGTTAAGTTTTAGAACTAGTCCATCTAATTTGCATTAAAATCTCAATTTCGTTCATAGGCCCTGTTTCGCCTAATTTTTAGTATTTTTTTTTTTTGAGGTTTTGTCCTTATTTAAAAAAAATTGCGTTCGTTTGTTTTGTGTCCAATTTTTGTGGATTATTAATTCGTCTCGACGAAAAGAATCAGAAAAGTTTTAAAAAAAATACTTCTACCAAAATATTTTTAGAAATATCTATTTTGAAGCCAAAAAAGTCGACTTTTTATTTTATTTTTTTCTAGAAAGTGGTTATTTCTCAAAATATTTGAGTAAAAATCATAATTTTTAATTTTTCCGATTCGGAAAATCAAAAAAATGAGGCTCAAAACTAACAAACGCGGAAAACATTTGAATAAAAACAAAACCAAAAAGGTCCTAAAAGTTCAAAAAAAAATCTTAGTGGAACAACACCCGATTGTGTTAAATTCAACCTAACAGTTCGTGTTCTGTATCAAATTAATTACCCTTTTTAAGTCGACTAGAAGGACTACTTGTGACTGTTTTTGAAATTTACCCATTGTTTTCACTTAGTGGAGTACTAAGGCCCCGTTCCGGAAACGGAAATAAGTACTTATTTTTTAAGAAGGCAATTTCAAGCTCAAAAATCGTATGTTTACGTAAATAATTTTCCTATCAATATGGATCTTATTTGATAGATCTCATTGAAATCTTTTATACGGTAAAAAAAAATTGAAAAATAATTTTTCATTTATATTATTTTTGAGTTTGAAAATGTGAATAAATACTTATTTTTTAAGAAGGTGTTCTGGAACGGAGCCTAAGCAGGGGTGCTTGGCAGAGGTTCCAAGCACATCTCGCACTTTTGGGATGGCCCGGATGCAAAGGCACCGAACGGATTTAAAAAGAAAATAAAAGGAAAAGGAAAATGATGTTTCTATCTGGGCTGTTGATTCTAAGATAAATGGCCAGATTGACCGCTCAGCACGGGTGCCGCTCGACAGGATCCCCAGAGTGAATTTTTTTTTTGAAACGCGGAAGCACTTTACAAAATAGATTGACTTTTTTTTTTTTTTAATAATTTTACGTTAAGAATCATTCTCTCATCTTTCATCAACTAAAAAAGCACAAGAAAAATATTCAGGAAAAAGCTTAAAATTAATTGATGCCACCCTTTTCCTTATTATTTTTGTTCAATTTTTTTAAAGATAAATAAAGTAAAAAAAAAAAACAATAATGATCCGAACACAAATCGTTTCAAACAAATCATGCACATACATTTTCGTGGAGCCCATCTCAAGCCTCACAAAAATGATCCAAACAGCTCATATTTGTTACGTAAAACACTTTTCGGAGGGCTCATTTAAAAAATAAGCTCCGACGGATACCAGCAAAGGCTTTCTAAAAAATCGTAAGGCAAATCATTTTGTTTTGTCCTATGATTTCTGAAAAAACTCTTACCGATATCTGTTAGAGCTGATTTTCTTACAGGAACTCTCAAAATAACATTTTTAAAAATGAGGGATTCGTACCATCTTTGTGGGACCCGATATGTGCATGATATGCGTACAAAAATTATGTGCAAGTTGCAGTTTAGCTCGTTCAGCTAAATAAGCCAAGTGGCTTATTTTTTTGTCCTTATTCAAAAAAAATATTGTATTTGTTAGTTTTTCGTCAATTTTTTAGAGATTATTGCATCGTCATGACGAGAGGAATCTAAAAAGTAAAAAATTATGATCGAAATCTTTTTTTTTAATGAAGACGAAAAAATTGGCTTATTTTTGTCTTTATTCAAAAAAAATTAGGTTTCGATCGTAATTTTTTAATTTTTAGATTCTTCTCGTCATGACGAAGAAATAATCTCCAAAAAATTAACAAAAAATAACCAATGCGAAAAAAATTTAAATAAGAACAAAAAATGATCGGATAAAAAAAACTCAAAAAAGCGGTAAACGGGGCTTTTGCAAGAAAGTCACGACAAAATCTTAGTCTTTGGTCCAACGCATTACAGCTTTCGTTCGTACGAGCACGAATTGAACCTACCAGAAACCTGATTCGTGTCCTCCCAACGCCAGAGAGAGGAGACTTAAGACGAAATTCGATACACCTCTCTCTCTCTCTCTCTCTCTCTCTCTCTCTAGATTTTGGTTCTCTCCATGCCTTCACGAAGGAGAACCCTCCTCAAGGTCATAATCCTCGGCGACAGCGGGTGAGCTATGCGCAAACACATAGATATACGTATATCTTTATGTATTCTCCAATTCTAGGGTTTTTTGATGGGATTGAATTGAAGCTAGGGATGCTCTTTCGCCTATTGAGGTTGTGCTATTCGATTTTGATACCACCCGAGATCCTCTGTACCGAGAAATTGGTGTACCCCTGTACCGAGATATTTTGGGGGGTTAGGTTTTTTTTTTTTAATGTTTTAAAATTTTTATACAATCCCATGGCTGAAAATGCACCGGTACGGAGGCACAGGGAATTCAGGTACAGAGGATTGATTCCAAGACGGACTCGTCTCTCTCTACACTTTAATTAGGTTTTCGAATTGTTTGATTACAGCTTATTTAGGGTGAGTGTTTGATTGGTTGTCTGAATTGCAGGGTGGGAAAGACCTCTTTGATGAACCAGTATCCTTCCTTCTTAGCTTATTTTGTTAGGTTTTTTTCTTCTTCTGAATCTTGTGGTGCCTATTGCTTGATCAGTGATCACATGTTTGTTTAACGGACAAAATATATGGGATTGGCTTAGTTATATCTTTGACCCTTTTATCTCACTTTTGGTCGCACAATTTAACAATGGGATAGTTTGGCCGGATAACCCATGGAGGTGGGATTGGATAAAAACTTACAGACAAAAGTGCCAAGCGTGGAATAGGACAGGCAAAGTAGCCTCGTAAGTTCAGTTGGTAGAGCAGGTAATGGGCGCTTCATTTGGTGAGGGTTGAAACCCCACCCCCCCACTCCCCTTTCCCCAAGAATATAGTAGAATAGGATCTCGTCAATGAAAAAATAATAAAGGGAGAACAATGACAGGCAAATTCGGTTGTAGATATATTTCTGATGAGACAGTTCATTATCCTCCATATATTCATTATTGCATGGGATAATGCTTAAGGGAAATCCGTTCTTAGCTTTATGCCGACCAAACATGGTCTATAGGGAAAAAATTGATTATGGCATTATGCTTATATTGTTGAGAACAAGGTACCCTGGATTTGGTGTTGCTGCCTTGAACGTTTGTTTTTAGATATGTGAACAAGAAGTTTAGCAATCAATACAAGGCAACTATTGGAGCTGATTTCTTGACAAAGGAAATGCAGTTTGAAGATAGACTCTTCACTTTACAGGTTAGTGATGATCTTCAATTTGTTTACCAACTTTCCCTACTTAGTTTTTTTTGCTTGCATTCGTACTTGGTACTTGAGAGTTTTTGAGTAATAAGTAATTCAATGTTGGATCATACCCCAAAAAAAATGTTAAGTCAATGTTTGCTTGTTATTATGCACTAATTGGTTTGTGAGAAGACAATGGAAGTATTAGTAAATTAGGCCAACTGAGAGGATCAATTCTATCCTAACTTCTGCAGTTCCATGACCAGAGTAAGTTAAATTCGGTTGTGTCTAGTCAACCTTGAGGATGATGCCGATGTGTATGTTATTTGATAAAATGTTTTGAACCTTTTGCTCGCCACAACTTGCTGTTAAATTTCAAAGTAGACAGTTTGTTAGACATCACTTCCTGGAAATCTTATGCGATGAGCGATGACAAGTCAGCATGTCATTTGAATGAGATTCCAATCCCTAGGTATAGCGGTGTTATAACATGTGGCACAACTTGATTCCTTTAAAGAAGATACATTTAAATGCCAGAGAATGTTCTATGATACTTCTATCAATCCCTTCTATGATTCTGAGTGCAAGTTAATTGTGGACAAGTTCAACTCTAACCTCTCGCTGCAATCACCTTGTTCATGTATTTCGTGGTGTTTGAAAGAATCTCATTTCCATCATTGCTTTCAAAAAGTCAAGATGAGGTTCGAGGCGGATTTAAACTCATTGAATATGTATGGTGGTGGGTTTGGGTTGCCATTCATCTTATGCTAGGCATATACTTTATAGGACTACATGGCTGAGGGCGATAACCAATAAGTATTATTGTTTATGGATCATATCATTATTGTTGGGATGCTTTGTTGTTGCACAGTTTAGTAGTGTCTCTCCGTTTATGAAGTTTTTCATTGTAGTTATTCTAAGGTCTCAACAGAAATTATAATTCTGCTTTCTTATTTGAGGCTGAGGTCTTCTGTTCATCATTTTTCGTCTTTGGATTTTTGGTGAACAATTTTATATATGCGGGTCTTTGAACTCCAGGTTTACTGAACCAATCGTGACCAGTTTGATTTCGCCTTTATTTTGGCAGATTTGGGATACAGCTGGCCAAGAAAGATTTCAAAGTCTCGGTGTCGCTTTCTACCGTGGTGCTGATTGCTGTGTTCTTGTATATGATGTAAATGTCATGAAATCATTTGAGAATCTAAACAATTGGAGGGAAGAATTCCTTATTCAGGTAACGTCGTTTGTCAAATTCTTTAGGGAGGTTTTGATACTTTAAAATAGCATGAATGAGTTAATCAAATTGTTAGCGGTTTGTTTTTCTTTCATTTGTTTTTGCTGTTCTTGCTTTGTTTAATACTCTACTCCCTCTTTTTGTGTCTTGTTTTCCATTCTCTCTCCACAGTTCAGAGCTGATTAGAGAGGAATGTTTTCATGGGTCAACTGCATGTTGCTGTGTTTTATGCTTTTGTTCATTTGAATCTCCTTTTTTCCTTTTCATTCCTAAATTTAGAAAAAAACTAAATGTTGTCACTGCTTTGCTATAGGGAGCTCAAATTAGCTTTTATTTAGAGCTTGATCATTGTGGTTGTGTAAAAATGCAGTTTTATGAATTAAGTGAAACATGGGTTTAAGCTGATGGTTTGTTAACTCCCATGCAGGCGAGCCCTTCAGATCCGGAAAACTTCCCGTTTGTTGTTATAGGAAACAAGATTGACGTAGATGGTGGAAATAGTAGAGTGGTTGGTAGTTGTTAATTTGTTCCAGCTGCAATATATCATTTAAGGTTTCCAAAAAGTTTTGCTATTCTATTAATGTTTATAGCGGCTTACGGTTTTTGTGAATATCTTCAGGTTTCTGAGAAGAAGGCTCGGGCATGGTGTGCATCAAAAGGGAATATTCCATACTTTGAAACCTCAGCCAAGGACGGCATCAATGTTGAAGAAGCTTTCCAGTGCATAGCAAAGAATGCTCTGAAGAGTGGGGAGGAGGAAGAAATGTGAGTAAATTTTTTTTCTTTCAAAAATGCATATCAACAAGCACACACACCCATGCCTCAAATTCTTCGTATTCTGTTGTGCTGACGGGGCATACAATGATTAGGACTCTTCACTGTCTCTGGTCAGCTTGAAAAGCTTTTTGATGTGTCTGACTCTTTGGTTTTAAGTTTTAACATTTATTAGATATTGAGATGCATGACAAATTTCTGGATTTCCATAGAAATCAAGAGAAGAAGAAACAAAGTAAAATGTCCACCAAATATTGAGTCTTGAGACTATTACTTCTAGTAAACCCCGTGGTGATCTCTTCAATTAACATCTCTATTGCATAATATTATTGAAGGGAAATGATAATGTCAAAACTGTTTTTGTTTGTGCCAAAACTGTAGTGCATAAAAGTTTTGTACCATATGCCCTAGAATTTTGGCACAAACAAAAACGGTTTTGGCATTAGCAACACCCTTATTGAAAAGCATGTTTATTAATTTCTGCATTTGCTGAGTTGTTTTTCTTGGTAGTCACAATCGTAAAAGGCACCTGGATTGAATAATGCACGTCGGTGAAATTGTGAATCCTTCTCCTTAAATTACAAAATGAATTTTGTAATGGTTAGAATCTTCATCTTCTCTGGACAATTCATTGACTAGCATTTGAGGTTTGTGGTTATTGTACATTGTTTATATGATCATCTCTCGAGTATGTACAAAACCTCATTTTCCGCTTTGTTGCTAATTTTAGATGGTATTTTCATATGAGTTTAGTTAACCTTTTTGTTTCCTTCTCAAATGCATTGTGAATGGTACTGACTGCACTTCTTTTATGCCCTCCCGTGTTCCATCAACTGGATTTCTTTTTCGGTGCAAAGATACCTGCCAGACACCATTGATGTTGCAAGCAGCAGTCAGCAGAGGTCAACTGGATGCGAGTGCTAAAATCTATTCTGATTATATTTTGTTTCACCATTCTATTTTTTGTTTTTGTTTCCTGATAAGAATAAAAAAAACCCTTTGGAAAACTGTATAAACCACGTCGCTACATTTCTTTCTTTTATATGGTGCTACAGTGTACATTAATCTTTGCCTGGGGACCAAGTTGTTTTTTTGTGTGCTGGTTGAACTCTGTTGTATGGTGTCTTCTGTGAGCTCTGCCTTTTTATTTATTTGTAGGGAAAAAACGTTGAGAATTCTTTAAATATAAGTGAATATGCAATCCATCTCGCCAATAATTGCTTATTTATTTTTGTTTTTGAGGAAGCAGAAACATATATTCACAAACATAAACCAACTAGTAGTACAAGGGACTCGTTGGTCCCGGAAATACAAGAAACAAAGACAAAATATGAAGAAAAGCTGCAAGAAAAAACAACTCCAGTGTGGATATTGCCAATCCAGAGTGGATGCAGACGTGATCTGCATCCAGTTGTTGCTTGTTGTCGTAGCCGCCGCTGCAAAGTGCCTCCACCGATGCCGTTAGGTAGCCCAAAAATTCGTCGCCAACGTTGAAATGATCCTAGTGCCAAAACTCATATTTGAGGCAGGGAAGGACCCAAAGGGGGTCATGCGGGGGCACGTGTCCCACTCGAACGTGTACCCCCCACTTGAAATTAAAATATATTTTTGTATAAATTAGCATAATTATAAAAGTGTGCTAACATATAAACATACACACTTGTATATATCTTGAAAATACACGTATAGAATTAAGTTTTATGCTTGAATTTTATCATACGATACATTTATACTTGTTGCTTTAGGAGCTGTTTGTCTATTTGGAGCTATTCTTTTTTGATTTTCTTTATTTTTAACCATTTGGGAGAAATATTTCAAAATAAAGCCATTAACAAAACTAACTCAATCATTTTAAAATTTGTCGATGTTCATTTAAAATTTGTCGGAGATTTTGTGCTCATTTCTACCTAATTTAACTTAAAGTCTGCGTTATAAACTTTTGTAGTTAGTAATATATGCCTTAATTTTGTACGATCTTATTGTGATTGACTAAAAAAAATTAGTTTTCTCTATTATGATTAACAGGTGCCCCCACAAGACTATATTCTTAAATCCATCCCTGATTTGAGGTCACCATAGTTCAAAGATGACGGAAAATTTGTTGCCAAAGTTGAAATGATCCAAGTGCCAAAACTCATATTTGAGGTCACCATAGCTCAAAGATGACGGGGAGAGTGGGAGATCTACTTTTCCCAAGGAAAGTATCTCAAGCACCTCACAGCCATGGAGATAATGAGGGGGAGGGGGGACGGCAGTTTGGGAAAGAAGGCTCTCTCTCTCTCTAGAGTTTCTAGAGATAGAAGCTCACTCTCACTCTCTTTGTTTTTTGTTATCATCAATAAACAAATAAACAAGTGGACCAAACCAACCCTTAGTTTTGTTTGCTTTAGCATGTCTGTACTTTAGTCACATAATCTTTTAAAATGACGTATGCTTCCGTTTTCAATTCTCGCACTTATGATTTTAGTTGTTTTGGAGATTTTTAAGAGCTTTCACATTCGCGCTCTCGCACCTGCACTCACCCGCACCCTATTTGACTTAGGTCTGTACCCATACATGGTCAAGCCTGAAGGCCCTGAACCAATGCGTGAATTAGCTGTTGGTAGGTTCGGTACATCACATAGACCTATATTTTTCTCTCAACAAAGGTAATTTTCCAAATTGGCTAAAAGTACTAAAAATGCTTTTTTTCATCTACTGAGAAAATTTTCAACACTTCTAGCATTTTTAGTACTTTTACCACATTTGCGAAACTCTAGCTTGGCATTAAAGGAGGGGAAAAAAACTTAACCATTTCAACAGAAGCCAATTAAAGCTCATAAATTGGGGTAAGACTTAACCAATTCTTCAAATTCTTTCATTTTGCTGTTTAATCCCTGCTCGTCAAAACTGATATATATGAGGTTTTTAAATTGCTCTACCCGCCCCGTTACTACCACAAGGCATTTATACATGGCCCGCTCTAGATTTTCTGAGGCCTAAATCGGCAATCTAAAAGTAATGCTAGATATAAAGAAAACTTATTCCGAAAGTACTTCGAAAAAGCAAATGGTTGAGATTCACTTTGATGATTGAGTTCCACACATCAAAGTGAATCTCAACCACTAGTTCATCATTTTGGAGCACTTTCGGGGTAAGTTTTCTTTGTCCCAAGAGCCGACCATTTGCAAATTATGTCTAAATTCTTGGTCGATTTGATTTTTCTTTCCTATTCTTGGCTTTCCTTCTACATTGCAAAGTCGTTACACCCCTGTAATATCACCGATTTGAAGATACACCTATTTTACTTTAAATTTAAGCACTTACACTCTTGGTGTGAGTGCAAATTCTCCTTTTTTTTTCACTTCAAAGTACAGGGGTGTAAGTACTTAAATTTGAAGTACAAGGAGTGTATCTTCAAATCAGTTATAGTACATGAGATGTAAGTGCAAATTACCCTTATTTTAATTCTAGAAAGTTCCGGACATTAGCGAATGCTTATGTCCGGTCAACCAGTAGCTCGGGGGTTATCTCCTAGTCCTCCCACAAAATGGAGACCGGAGTTTGAGCCTTGGCAGAGGCGTTTGAGGTTCAGGACTATGGACAGCTTCTGGATCTCCTGTGGACTAACTCGCTAACTTCCTCGCTAATCCACTGATGTATGCAACATTTGGGGAAAAAAGAGAGAGAGAGAATACTTATGTCCGGTCACCTACTATGAACGAGCAAAAATTTTCGCACATGGGCAAATTCTCGTGACCTGGTGGGGGCCTACTGTGCCTGATATGCTTTTGGGATCGATTTGCTTGCGGAATCTATGCGCGTGGTCCGAACCGTTCATTTTCACACTCATTGGCTCGGGATAGAAGCCATCCAAAGAACATTTTTTTTATGTTTTTTTATAATCAGGTGTCTGGACTAACTAACGCACAGCTCGAAAAATCCGAGGGACCACAAACCCTCCGTTCTCCCAGAAGGCCCAGTTAAAACCGGAACAAATGCTCCGTAAGGACATGAGAGGTTTCGAATGACAAGGTCTTAACCCTTGAAGCTACCCATCCGAAGAACATGACACATACAGGAAACTACACATACACAGATTCAACCAGACCACCACACAACTTCTTGTATATTATACTAAAACAAGTCCAGAACCACAAGGTTATCTGATCAAATTACCACTTTCATCATCTAAAAGAAACCATTCAGAAACCTCTAGCTATTACCCCAGCTCTGCCTTTAACAAGTGATTTCTCATGAGTATGTCCCATATGGCTGTGGTAAATTATCATGTTAGGGGTAGTATCGAAATCCCTTTTGAAGTGGGCCACGCTTATTTTAGATGGGTCCCACCTCTTCTTCTTCTTCTTCTCCTTCTTCTCATCCTTCTGTTTGGATGCAGAGATTTCTGCACCATGATCATCATGGACAAGTATTTCTTCAATTGCTGCAGGCATTGGCTCCCCTTTCATCATGCTCTTCCAGTAGTCTGCTGCTGCTGCTGCTGGATCTTTCCTCGCATCACCGGATTTCGCAACCTGATTTTCCACTAGGAACAAAAAATTAATTAACTCGTCAACCTAACGTAGTTTCTCGAATTCTTCATCGGATTCCGATCCGTTTATGACTCGTCGCGTGAAGCCCGTGGTAGTAACGGATCACAAAAAAGTATGCAGAAAAGAACATTTATCTATTTTCAACTGGACTAGTGCAAGTTAGTGATCCCGGACTTAGTGAGCACTTTCTTCTGCTTGATGAACCAACGAGGGTCTCCGTTTGGCTGCCTCAGGAGACCCTCTGACTGCCCCGATTTCATTCACCAAAATTCCGAAATTTCAAACAGGCGAAAAAAGAGCTACAAACTTGAACAAGAAGAATGATGCACCAACTCCTTCATCAAATTAAATCCCCAATTTTTCCTCAAAACTTCTAAAGTTTGAATAAGAGCTAGGATAACATCCTTTCCATACAGAAGGATTGAAATGAGGTTTTTGGGATAACTACAAATTCTAAAAAGATTTAGGAAAAGAAAAAGAAAAAAAGCGATATAGGTTAATGGAGTTTGCAATCTATCGATATCAGATCGAGCTTCTAACTATTTTTCCCCAAAAATCATTTCAGAAAAGAAAAGAAAAAAAACTGAATTGGCGATGATCTAACATAAGGTGCTTGATCAACAAAAAGTCTAGAGTCACTATACCAAAATGCGGTAGACAACCATGAACACGGATGATCCGAGCCGTTCAATAATTTAAAAAAAAAATGAGCGAAAAAAATATATGCTTGGTGTGGTCTGTATTAGGAAAGCTTACCAAGAAAAGCAAGGAGAGGAGGAAGAAGAAGACAGCTGATGATAGAGATCTCATGTCTGCACTTTGTGAGTTTCAACTTTTGTTGGCTCCTCTCAACCTCTCTTGACTTTTGGTTTTATACTTCAAACATTTGATTATGTCATGATTTGGGTATCTACGTACGTAGTATCTAACGAGTGATTGTCCTTTTTTATTAGGTATAATACACCTACGTTACGAGGACGCTAGAAGTTCTCTATCTATTGTGCGTATGATATTTTTGTTCCGCGGATACTTTTTTCGTTCCAGAAAGTTAGTCCATCTTTTCTTTTTTTTTTGATGTCCAAAAATTCTTGTCAATTTCGACTAGTCAATGAGAAAAAATTGAGTCATTACTATTTCTTTTTTATTTTTCATTTCCATATTTATATTCAAATAAGTACAAAAAATGGATGGAAAAGGAATTAGTACTTAAAAAGAAATCATTATATTTTGAAAAGGAGTGCACTTTTGGAAATCCATTTACTATTTGGAAGAGTAATAATTGTGTTCCCTTAAAGAGTTGAATTCCTGAAAAAATCAACTTTTTGGGACCGACTGAATAATGAATAACGATCAAAGAGGAGTGAGTAATATTTCAAAGTACCAAAAAAAAAATAAAAAAAGAAAAGATGAGTGAGTAATGAAAATTAACTACTTGTCCATGAAAAGTGAATTTGGCATTACACATTTAGTTATTGGCACTCCACTTTTTGACTTTATCCTATGTGAAATCACCAGATTACCCTTTATTTTGTCAGTGTTCATCCACTTTCTCACACACATGGAAGAGTATTGTTGTAATTTTAAATAGAAAAAAGATAAAAATTAAAGTTGAGTGCCAAAATCAATTTTCGTCTAGTTTGTATAGACTAAAAGTAGGAGTTATATTGAGAGTTTAGTTTAGTTTAGTTTTGGTAGTGGGTGGAAAGAGAAATAGAGTAATGATTGAAGATATATATGAGTAATGATTGGAGAGAGATAGAGAGAGATGAGAAAGTAATAATTGAAAAAATAAGATAATGATTGGAGAAAGAAATAAGGTAATGATTGAAAACAAAACTAAAATTAAAACTAAACGGTGAACCGAACAAAGCCACTTCTATTGTTATTCTGTTGGTTAATTTAGGAATGGGAGTGTATATACTTCTTTTTCCTGAATTTTGTTGGTAAACTTCGATAGTCATGTAGTTATTTTTTATTTATGAAAAAAATTGAGATGAGAATATAAAATAATCAGTTTTTTATCAACTCAAACCAAAATTATTACTAAGATTATAAGTAACTATACACGAATAATTATCAATAATATTTAAAATACGGGACGGTTCCGGAGACACCCAAAAAAATACCTAAAAAAACACCCCAAATCTCAAACTCATAGTTCCCGATCAAATTTTTATGATCCGAACCGTTCAATGTGTGCAGAATGTGATTTTAAAGGTGCCCGCTAGAAATTAACAAAAAAAATGATCGGAAAAGGCTTGATTTGAGCAGTTTTTATTTGAACCGTTCAATAAAAAACTGTTCAAAACTGTTCGGATCAAGCCCTTCCTGGTCATTTTTTTTGCTGATTTCTCATGAGTACCCTTAAAATCACGTTCTGATCACATTGAGCGGCTCGGATCATCAAAATTTAATCAGGAACTATGAGGTGTTTTTTTAGGTATTTTTTTGGGTGTCTCCGGAACCGTTCCGATATTAAAATAAGGTATATACAAAATAAAAATTTTAAAACTTGAATATTAGAGAGGGTCCGGAGCCAACCCAAACCCCAACATAGCTCCGCGACTGTAAAAGCCCGATTCCTTTAGAACAATTGATCAAAACCCAATTCCGCTCAAAGTGTCAGCTTTTCAAGTGGAAGGCTATGCATTTATGCAACAATATATATGTCGCACCAGACGGTCCAGACCCCCCCCTGTAGGAAATCCTATTCTATATACACTATCCTACCGGTAGGGGGAGTGGTGGGTGGGGTTAGAACCCTAGCTCGATAAATAAAGTGTTCATTACGTACTCTACCAATTAAGCTAGGAGGCAATTTTTGGTAGGATCAGCTGATAATGAGTACCGAAAGATAATCCTTTAAATCTACTTTCTCATTTATGTTGGAAGAGATTTCGGAGGCATTATCGGTCTTGTTGAAATTGTGTGTAGTTGTTTTTTCTATGATCGGCGAAAGAGAAATTTATGAATAAAACTTGATAATGGATACATCGACATAAAAGAATAAAAGAAAAGAAAGGAAGAAGCAAGGAAAAGGAAGTGGGATGGTTTTTTTTTTTTTTTTCCCAAACGATAACAGATATCGATTACATCTATTTTAATGACCAAAAAGATAGTCACATAATTATCGATTTATTGGATAATTGTCAGTGATTTGTCATTATAGTTTTTTAATGATGCTATTTATTGTATCATCGTATTGATTCCGTCACTAATGAGTACTTAATTGAAATAATAGAATTTAATGTATGACGCTCGTTGTTATTTCTGTGTCACTTATACCTACGTAGTGTAAGTTTTATAAGGTGGATTGTGGCGTTTAAGACGGCCAACTTGGTTTTGCTTCTGACGGTGGAAAATTGCCAAGGCAAAAGACTGGAAAACGCTCGATTAACTTAAAGGAGGCAAGTCTAGGGATCGTCTAACCCTTGACAAAGGATGTTACCGGTTCTCAATATAACTCAGGCGAGAGCCACGACCGCGTGCTCACGCCCGGAAGATTTAGCTTTAAAAGACTATGTTTATCGAGAGATGTGATTAACCGGAACTAAACAAACCTACTTTTGCTAATGTATCTAACACGTAGGGGGCCACGAGCCCTCAATATGTCGCTTGCCAAGACCGCTTGACTAAACTTCATACCAAGGAGTTAGCACGCCTTGCTTAGACCAAAAAGACTAGGTTAATGAAATTTCGAAAACCAAGATTTTAAGCCCGAAGGTTTGAGAACCAAATAACCACCTAAATACTCGGGAAAGATTACCCCGAGACTTGGCCTATCGACTACTCACACATATTGAAAAGACTAGAAATTATGCTAGGAAATGAAAACATGATTAACCGATAGAAACAGAAATAAACTTGATTTATGCAAAGATCCAAAGCGTAGCTACAACATTAGTAAACGAGAAATTAACATAAAGTAAATACTTACTTGAGTTCTAAGGAAATTACTATAGGAAAAGCATGAAAGACATTAATGGAGGAAAAATTAAAGCTAATAATTAACTAGATACCAAAGGGGAGAGAGGAGACCCCTATTTATACACAATGGGTTTCTCTCTCCTCAAATATCTAAAAACATGCTATTAAAGGCAAGTATTCCATAAATGAAAAGCCCAAAAAGTAGCAAAATATCTGGCCGAAAGCTCTCCATATCGATACAGATTAAGCAAAGTATCGATACCACATTGTTAAGCTGAAAAGGCCAATCTCCCGTAACAATCCCGTATCGATACAGATTATGTCCGTATCGATACGGAACTCTCTGCCTGCCCAATTAACCAACGCGTATCGATATGGTCCATAAGCCGTATCGATACGCAGAGCTTATCTCCAAAACTTCAGGCCAGCCTCCAAGACTTGGCACCCGACGGCTCCCAGCAACTTCCACAGCTTCACAGCACCTTATTTTCATTCTCTAAAAGTAAAGACTACATTTTAAACCTTTCTTTTACCTTTTCTTTACTTTAATTTATTTAATGAAAATAAGAAAGTACCCCCCATTTGGAAACAATGGCATTACCAGAATTTCAAGATTCCAATTAAATCAAAATGTCAACCCCCCACTTTTAGTGTAAAATGGAAATCTGCACATTTTTCGCAAGAGAAAATGGCTCAAAATATGACCTTGCTCTTCAAATAAAACCTTGTAACTTTGTAGTTACTCTTACAAAAATTCAAGGATCAATTACCGCCATTTTTAATCTCGAGAATCGATACTTTTTCTGAAAGTCATTTTTCCATACTTAGACAGATTTTAAGGGACCGACAGGGTCTTCGGATACTTGGAAGCACTTGGGCCATCCAAGGCGTTGAAATGCGCCTTATTTGCACGTTTTACCTGAAAACACTAAAAACAAACCTTACGTGCAATATCATTATAAAAGCTAAACAAACGCAAGTTAAAGCAACATAAAACGGGACTAGTCGCACCAAATATCTACAATATTAGGTGCGCATCAGAAACCCACACAAACCCACCTCCATTGTTACCTTCTCTACACATTATTGAGCTTGAATCTCGTGGGTCTTGCTTGGAGAATGAGTATTTTGGTAAGATTTCGGAGTCTAAGGCTTGCGTGAGCTCAATCTCTCTTGGGGTTTGCTCTCCAACTTCGAAGTAGGAATTTCTTGCTCTTTCTATATGCCTATGAGTTGATTTTGTGCTTTGATCGTACTTGAAATTGTTGGTTTGATTGTTGGAAGTAATTTTGAAAATCTGCAAAAAATTCGCTCGAATTGAGCTGGTAGGTATCGATACCCTTTGTGTTTAAAACCCACGTAATGATCAGGTATTGATACCATTCTCTTGGGTATCGATACCCTTGCGGTTGGAAAGATTTTGGGCAACTAGGTATCGATACATATCGATACCCTTGGCTTAAAGACAGTTTTGTTGCATTTCTTCCATACTTCGAGGCTTTGATTCCGGGCCCTTCCAACTCACTCCAAACCCTTTAAAATCAATCCTTATCATAATGAATCATACTTATTGAACCCATTGATCGTTCTCATTCCCGAGGCACTTATTAAGCTTAAATCATAGTATCTTTGTAAACGGAAAACATATTGTAAAGTGTTTATGAGTACTGAAGGTTGTATGAACATTATGATGGGTATAAATGGTAGATGGGAGCGGTATAATGACTTCAAGGATAAAGTAGAAACTTGTATCTTCACGACTTGTTGAACCTCTCGATTTTTCCTCGGTACACTTGCTACGGGATTCAAGTATAGGAACTAGTGGGTTGGGTACTTTAGAAACCGCTTGTAAGTAGCACATTGTGTCGGTGCAAAGATATACTTAGAGGTACGGTGAGCACATGTGTATTTGCTTACATGCGATGTGATTGATTGTTGGTCTTGTAATGCCATGTGATTGATTAAATGGCTTTTGGATTCGATTGAATAATTTAATGTTTGTGAAATGAAAACGTGGAATGAATGTGGATGACAAATGAACACACAAAGAACTTTCAGGGCTCTTTAATGAGTAAATACCTAGCAGGAGCTAAATGCATCATATGCTTTCAGGGCTCTTTAATAAGTAAATGTCTGACAGAAGCTAAATGCTCATATCATTTGTCTTCAGGGCTCGTCAACAAGTAAGTGTTTGGCAGGAGCTTCGGCTCAGAATCTTAACGACACATGATTGGTTTATGAAGTTAATGAGAGGATTTTGGTTTTGGTTAAAGAATTTTGACGAAAATCATCTGGTATTCTTGAGCGAATCAACGGTTTCCAGTATTTGGCCAGGCACAAATCAACGAATTTTGGTATTCAGTCTGAATCAACGGAGCTCAGCCTACAATGGTCTTGAGTTTTCTTTGAATTGTTTTGAAATCAAAAGGAAAGGTTTTGTAATGAAGGGATTTGATGATCATAAATGTGGACACGAGAAAGATTGTAGTATCGTACGAAAGGATAATAAGATGATTTAGAATTGGTTATAGACTGATGTGGATTGACGTGAGTTTATTAATGTATCTAGTCTGAGAAGTAAATGGTCAGTGACATTTATGCGAAGTCTAGAATCCTTTGACTATAGCATGTAGCTCGTTGGTAATCATTTGTTGGTGTATCTGTCAATATTCACTCATTCATGGTGCATTATTTAACACATTTCCATATAGTTTGTGCATAGAATTCTCTACTAGGCGCGTGGTTTGCTCAACCCTTCATTATTTCAGGTATAACACAGGGGCACAAGCATTAAGTGTTTGGAGTGCATGCGAACATCACTGTCAAAAGCTATTTTCAAGAGTTGTCCTAGTATTATTGTAAAATAAATCATATTGCACTGTATCATTTATTTTTGGAATGTTGTAACTGTTAAATAGGTTTGCTGAATTTGGGAACTGCAATGTCTTTTGGAGTATTATTTATATTATCGTGAGAATTTTGATTATCTAAAGTTATTATTATTTATGTTGAAAATCAAGGGCGTGACATTATTTCTCCATACTAACAACTTGTAATTATGCCATTTATTGTATAATGGTCAGTGATTTGTCTGATTAATGATGCTTCCTGAATCCTGTATAACACCGTTTTGATTTGTTTTTTAATGATGCTATGTCCTGTATAACACCGTTTTGATTCCATCCCACCAACCAAAACCTAGGCCACACTGTAAATTGGAGCTCCTTCCACAGTTAATTTTTTTTAATTTTCCCATCTAGTTAAAATTGTAACATTCTATTTATTTATTTCATGATTACTCATATGATTTTGCATGTAAATAAATTACACTATGCCTACTTAGTTGGGATGCCTGCTCTTGGTTGTGATGCCGGTTCCATTTCCCTTTAATCTTCTTTGTTGTCAAAAAAACGAAAATAAGTTACGCTCTCAAATTTAGGGGGGAAATAATCTAACTAGTTAGAGACATGATACTGATCTAAATTTGGCAATTTTGAATTCATCCCTGGTGTAATTTGATGATTTGAAAATGTTTATTTTTAGGGCACACTAAAAAGATCAACTATGCTAAAAATTCATGTTGATTGGATATCATTAAGTGTTATTTTTTTTAACAATTTACCATGAAAAAATAGAATGACGCATTGAATACGTCAGAGTAACTTATTTCACAAAAATATATATATTTTTTGAATAATTGTAGATTGATACATGATAATTGTTGATTTTTGACATTGTTGTGGTTCTCGATGAGCTTCACAAAATGGACTTTGATTGAGTTGGGGGTTGCACCAATGCACAATGGGGTGCACCATGGTGAGGCTCCCGTGAGATCTCACTCTCACGATCTAAATCATTCATCTTACAAAGTTTGCCGACCACATCATTGTTTAAAAATCAAGTTGATAGGGTATCACTAGCCACATAGTCAAATAACATATGTGCTTGAAAACGGGTGTCATGTAGTATTATGATTCAAAAAAATGAAATGCAAGACAAATCTATCTCAATCATATGTTCAAAATGCCCGATTAACTTGTGTCTTTGAACAAACAAAGTGCTAAAAACTCTATAATTTGATCACTTCAAATAGAGATGATGATATCTCGAAGGGCCTCACCGAGATGCACTACGGGAGCGTAGTGCATCTGGAAACCCCGAGTCCGAACCCAAAAGTCAAACTGTATCAATCTAGAGGAGCTAAACAATCTCCACACTAGATATGTTGCACATGCACCCACGTATTTTGAGAGAACTCTCACCAAGACATGTGATTTTGGTGATTCCAAAACAAAAAAAAAAAGGTCAAAGTGGTGCCATGTGACACCAACGGATTAATTTGGAACGCTTTATAGCTTATGTTTTAACTTAATTACCTCATGAAAAGTCAAACCTTCCTTTCTCCTCTTAATGTGAGTTGACTTTTCTAGTTGGTCATCTTTTTGAATTACATGACTTTCTACTTATGTCCATTTCCAATACAGAAAGATGCGGCTCACCAATTGATGCCTCCAAAAGTAGATCATATCCCTAGTTTTCTAAAGTCAAAATGACAAAAACATGAATTGATATGCAAAAGTCAAAATGACAAAAATATGAACTTATATGCAAAAGTCAAAATGATAAAAATATGAACCAAAATGCAAAGTCAAAATGAATCCAGTAGCTGTACTGTTGATTATCAGCCTGCACTGCATGCAGGGTAGGGAGTAGGGACCAATATATATATATATATATATATATATATATATATAGTACGTTCAAGAATCAAAACCAGTTGACAAAAACCAATAGCAATGCATTAGTAAGTAAGTATGTATGTATGTGTGTGTATATATATATATATTTGTATATATTATACGCACACATAGAAATGTGTGCACTGGGAGGGGACAAAATATGGACAAGCAAAAGCAGTATCTTTTAATTTATTGGTGGGACAGACTACATGATCCTAATATAGGGTAATGTTTAGTTGCTGGTTTTTTTTTTTTTTTTAATTTTTAGTTTTGGCCCTTAATTTTTCCTTCATGCATGCACGCGCGGTATCTTTACGGTTGGAACGAAGTTCTGTCAAATGAGATTATGAGTGGAGTGATAATCAAGTGGTAGGTACCATGTAATTAATTTGAAAAAGCTATAGGTACCGTCATACTAATGCTGTTTGTAGGGAAATCGTACCGACGGCTGCGCCGGGCCGTCTCCAGCCACCGGACGGCCGATCCGATCCATCAAAAAATTCTAAAAAAAAAAACCGAGGGGCCCTACGCGAGAATTAACGGCATCCGATGTGTGTAGGATACTTGATCTAAATACCTTATTTTACATATATACATATATACACGAAAAGTAGGGTATTTAGATCAAGCACCCTACACACGTCTAATGCCGTTGATTCCCGCGTAAGGCTCCTCGGTTTGTTTTTTTTTTGAATTTTTGGACAGATCGGATCGGCCGTTCGGTGGCCGGAGATGGCCCGACGCGGCCGTCGGTACGATTTCCCTACGAACGGCATCGGTAAATATAGCAGGACTCTAATTAATTCCACGCGTTTGACGGTAGTTCAAATTCCTCACTAATAATGCTAGCTTTGTTGAGCAAAATGAAAAAAAGGGCGCAGCCAGCATTTTTTGATAGTAGGGTGACCCAAAATTTACATGACATGTAAGAAAGATAAAATTATAAAATGTTGGTGTTTTAGTGGGGTCAAAATCCTGGTATTTGAGCATTTCAGGTATTTTAGTGGGGTTAAAATGGTAATATATATATATATGCATCTAAATACGTGGGCTAACGTGACCCAATTTGTATCTAAGTGGTTCTATATCAATTTGTACTAGTAACTTCTGATGTCTCCAGACGGTGATGTTAAACTACCTAGCTCCAACTACTTTAATTATTGTGAGCTTTCATCAAGGCTTACGACTATCAAATACATGACAAGTCATGATTTTAAACCTCAAAGGATCGATATGTAAGTGGTCTCGTACCAATCTGTACTAGTAACTTTTGACATCTCCTGATGAAAATGTTAAGCTACCAAGCTCCAACTACTTTAATTATTGTGAGCTTTCATCAGGGCTTACAACTATCTTATATATGACAAGTGATAATGATTTTAAATCACAAGGGATCGATATCAGCACAAGTGGATTAACAATTTTAAACCCCAAGGGATCGATATCAGTAGAGGTGGATCTACCTAAGGACCAAGGGATAAAATGTCAATATACATTTAAATCATGACCCCATTTGTATCTAAGTGTTCTGTCCCTGTTTATAACTACTACTAGTAACTTCTGACCGTCTCCAGATTGTGATATATATTAAGTTGCCTAGCTTGAACTAATTTAATTATTGTGAGCTTTGATTAGGTATTACGACCCTTATATATATATATATATATATATGACAAGTCATGATAATAACCCCAATGGATTGATTTATTAGTAACTTCTAACGTCTTCAGATTGTGAAATTAAGTTGCCCAGCTAGATCAAACTAATTTAATTATAGTGAACTTTGATTAGGGCTTACGACTCTTACATATACGACAAGTCAAGATTTTAAACATCAAGGGATCGATATCAGCAAGGGTAGATCCACCTAGGGCACGTGAACCCCCTAGAATTTCTGACACTTATAGTTCTTTTACTCCGATGCTAATAGTATCTCCATTTAACCACAAAAAATCTTAAATTGTTTTAGACTTCCTAGTCTCCTAAATTATGACAACCATGGCCATAGAGGTAAATTGCAAAATATACAATTAATGAAACCCATTGGAAAGATATGTATTTCCTATTCTACTAATGAATATATATATTCTTTCTTTACGACTTAAATTGTTTGACTTCCTAGTCTCCTAAATTATGACAACCCATGGCCATAGAGGTAAATTGCAAAATATACAATTAATGAAACCCATTGGAAAGATATGTATTTCCTATTCTACTAATGAATATATATATCCTTTCTTTACGAACTCAGGGTGGATGCTGCGCAGAGTACTGTGCGGCTACCGGCGCAGCCTTGCCAGCATCGGTCCGACGATCGAAAACGTCCACTGCGTAGAGCTTGTCGAGTACTACAAGTGTACCAAAAATCAACTCGATCAAATATCATTAAGTGCCTCATCGAAATATAACTTGAAAATAATGGATTCAATGGTTTTGATCCAGTGTTTCATATCCATTAGGATTCATTTTTTTTCAAGTTATATGTATTCCGATGAGGCACTTAACAATATTTGATCGAGTTAATTTTTAGTACACTTGTAGTACTCAATGAGCTCTACGCAGTGGACGTCTCTGATCGTCGTCAAACCGATGCCGGCAAGGCCGCGTCGGCAGCTGTGCAGCACGGAGCTGCACAGCACCCACCCCGAGTACTTTCGTTACACTTTTGTACTTGGTCACGGATATCTAATTCGCATCTTGTGCTTTATAGGAGAGAAAAATACAGTCAAAATCATGATGAGTAGGTGCCCCTCCTGAGTTAAATTCTGGATCTACCACTAGATGTCAGATTAATGATTAAGTATTTCTCCATGCACTATCTGTAAGAGCTGCCTAAGTGCTTAGCTCTGGAAATCAATATCCTTGTTTTAAAACCTTGATGCTTGGTTCTATCCATCTCGATGGTCCCCATATCGAGTTTATATGGGAGGATGGATTTTTTATGTATTTGAAAGATTAGTTAGGGCAAGATCTGGACACCGTACGTAGCTGGTACAAAGAAAAAAAAAATTATTCATTTTCACAGAAAGAATAAAGAATGGCAGCCAGTAGAGTACTTTGTTTTTTATTTTGCTTTCCCCATCATCAATTTACTGTGTAATTAATCCAGGCTTTGAAATTTTTTGGGTCAAATGTTTGAATACATTAGACTCAATGCATGAATTTGAACTGAGGAAAATAATATTCCCAGTTAAAAGTAGAAGCCCGAAGTAACTGTACTGTCGTAGACTATAGAGGGACGTAGCAGGGCGGAACTACATGTAAGGGTGGGTGCACGGAAATCCCCCGCTTTGGCTATTATGCTTGCATACACGTATTTTTAGTGCAAAAATTTAGTAAGATTTTAAAAAATTGCCCCTACTATACCCATCCGCCCTCCCAAACCCCATAACCTCGTGATATATATGAACTAGTGTAGCAAGATTCTTAGTTGAACTTTTAATTTCCGTCACCTACCATTTGAAAATCCTAGTTCCACCACCGGGAAGTGCAACAATACACACCTCTTATTTGGGTGTGTATCGTATGCACCCTTATTAAAATACACCAAAATGTTATGAATCCCAAAATGTTACGAATCTATTGCTAAAAGTTACGAATCATATTGTTGAAAAGTTACGAATTTTTAGTAGAAAAGTTACGATACGAAATAAAATGTTATGAATGACCGGTCCTACAAGTAATTTTTTATGAGGTGGCACAATATGAACCACACAATAGGTGCATATGGTACACACCTTAAAGGGGTGTGTATTGAAGACTTTCCCTCCACCACCGGGAGGTAGGATTGATCTTTCTTTCGTACTCCATGTTTGTTAACTATCACGGGGGAGAGAGACTTTGCATATAAGTTATTAATTGTGTCGCGGGTTTTTCCTAGATCAGTTATCTTCCCAGTACCATGTCATGTGGTGCTAATTGACAAGATTCTTGGTTGACATAACATTCTTATTTGTCATTCATCAAAATCAGGAAACTAATAACTTAAAAAATTGCTTTTGGGCTATGACTTCTATATATAATACTAGGATTTTTGTGATGAGCAAAGATTAGAGTTGCAATAAAATGGGGGACGTGACAAGTTGCAAAAATACACACCCAGGAGTTGCCTAAGTGGTTCGGACGGATGCTCGACTTTGAGAGTACTTTTCAAAGTCTGGGGTTTAATTCCCTACAGGGTGAGTACCTTGCAGTAAGTGGAGAGCCGTGACTAATGTGGCTGCACTAACTCTCCCAGAGATTTGGATTGCGCAGTCGGGTCCATTTAATAATTTGGCTGTAGGACTGTTCTTTTGTTAAGGAAAAAAAGTTGCAATAAAATGAAGATTTATCAATATATACGAACGTACATGCATGAGAGGGACTTGTAAAAAGAGAATTGAAAGAAAGAGATGGCTAATCTGATATTATTCTTTTTGGAATCTCAAAGGTTCATCGTGAAGCAGCTCAACTGGCGAATGATCTATCGAAGCAGGTAGTAGATGTCCTTAATTATCCCTGTCCTTTTTCTCTCTCTTTTTTCGTTTGACTGTTATATGTGTCTCAGCCAGTTTACATATTCGCACTTTAACTAATTTTCTTCGGTTAAAGGTAGAACATTCACGTCGAAATTAGAAAATTCATAAAATTTTATTTTTTTGTTGCCTAACCTCAGAAACGAACCCAAGTCAATTGTATTAAAGCATCTCCAACCCATCTCTAAAAGTCCAAAATAGATAATGGATGTGACATATTGAATGTAAATGTTGTAATTTATTCCCACTTTTTTGTACTTTATGAGAGAATCTAGGAGGAGCCCATCGTATTAGAGATTTTGTTTCCAAAATGGGAGTAGGATTTCCATGTTTGGAGAACCAAAGGCAATTTAAAAACCCAAATATCTAAAAAGTATGATGAGTTTCTCATAGACTCTCTCAAAAAGTGCAAAAATAAATAAATAAATAAATTACAAAATTTCCCTCCAATATGTCACATCCATTCTTCATTTTGAACTTTTAGTGATGGATTGGAAATGCTCTTAAAAACAAACTCAGCAATCTTTGGGGTTATCTCTTTGTCTAGTAACAAGATAATTATGTTTCAGCAGTACGTTACAATTTTAGGATACTACAGTACTAATATTTAGTCTTCCCCTTAATGTAGCTTTTATCAAGTTTTAATAAATTTTATTGCCCGACAAAAAAAAATTTCAGGATAAAGTTGCCTCCATGGCCTCACACACCACACATTTACTGGAATTTGATATGATAAGTCATTAGCAAACTTCCTCTTCAGTGATGACATTACTAGTTTTAACAAATATTATATGTATAGCCAGAAAAAAAAATTCAGTGCCGAGCGGGTACCACGTAGTGCCCGCTCGCGCATCCGAACCGTCCATTTTATTTTTGAATGGCTCTGATTTGGAGAGAGAAAATGAGAGAAAAAGTGTTGGGGTGAGAGGAGAGAAAGGGTTTTAATCCGAACTGTCCAAAAGTGTATTTGGCAGCTCGGATTCGTCGAGCGGGTATCACGTGGGATATACCCGCTTGGCACTGAAGAATCTCTCGTATAGGCATATCAAAGATCGACGAATGCTATCAGGCTTAGGTAATCTACAATCCTCACGTATTGCGCGATCGATGCACATAAAATTGATTTATAATTAAAGGCTTCGATAAAGAATGCCGTTTCGTTCAAACATTTTAGGATTTGGATTTAATTTGTCCATATACGATAGCCTTGTTTTTTTTTTTCCTTTTTTTCCCGGAAAAGGAGTTCGAAATATTATTAATTTGCTGAAAGGCCGAAAGCCTTTGGGCTGTAAATGAATTGAGCCATTCGCGAACTGTTCGAGACTCGGTTCAGTAAGAGCTCGTTCGAGTTCGATTCGTCTGTTAAACGAACTGAACCTGAACCTCAATTCTAGGCTCGTTCCGTAAATGAGCCGAACCTGAGCCTACCGGTATTCGGCTCGGTTAGGTTCGCGAACCTATACTTAAATTTAATTAATAATTCAATAGGGCTCTATTTATAAATGTAAAGAATTTTAAGGTTGTATATATAATTCAATACTTATTTTTCTCTCAAATTCTATACGATCAATGAGAGAGTTTGGGTTCGCTTCAGTTTAATGAGCTGAGCCGAATCAAATTTGAGTCTTGATGAGCTCAATTCGAGCTTTGATTCGGCTCGGTTCGATTCATTTGAGTTTAACGAGCCAAACTCGAGCCAAGATGTTCAAGTTCAAATCGAACCCGAGCCGAACTCGAGCCAAATTAGTATCTTAACGAACCCAACCGAGCCGAACCGAGCCTTGAAAAATTTTAACGAGCCGAACTTGAGCCAAGTTGTTCAGGCTCGAATCGAACTCGAGCCGAACTCATACCTTAACGAACCCGAGCCGAACTTAACAGGGTTCGGCTCGATTCGGTTCGTTTACAGCCCTTCAAAGCCTGAGTTTAAATTTTCCCGAAAAAGGAGTTCGATATGAAATTCCATTCCATATTGGGATATGAGTGATTGATGTTCAATCGGAAAATTCTAACACCACACACATTTACACACACATTCACATATTCATACTCACAATAAGGGTGGGGCTCATACACACTGGGTGTGTAGCGTGTGCGGGCTCCACCTTTATTGTACATGTGGGTGTGTAAATGAGTGCATGTGGTTGTAGAATGATTGTATATTTTCCTTTAATAAATGTCCAATTGAAAAGGTCAGTGCATGCGTAAAATGTGATAAATCTTCCATTTTGCCTTTTTTAGTAAATTCCTTTTTGAAAAGTTGCATGGTGAGAGAGAGTGCATGAAATGATTATATCTCCATAAAGGGTAATTGTGAAAAGAGAAATGCTACATACACTACACCAAACCACTACACGTCTATACCATCTACTACATTCTTTGTAGAGCCCACTCAGGATTTCACAAAAATACAAAAAAAAATATCCAAAAAATTTAAAATAATGTTTTATGAGACCCTGTAAAAAATCAGCTCTAAAATATTATTTTAAAATTTATGAATATTTTTATGTATTTTTTGTGAGACCCAAAATGAACCCCACAAAAATGTAGTAGTTTAGTGTAGTGTACCTAGACTTATTGTTGTGTGAAAAATAGTAATGTCTGAAATGTAATGATGATGTTTTATAAATAGTTGGATTTACGAAAATGAACATTTAAAAATGGATGGAGAGAGTAATAATAAGACGTGCAAAAATTAATGCACCTTAAGGAAATGAAGATTTGTGTCTTTTTCTAGCGAACATCGTAATTGGAGTATGAAATGATTGTGATTAAGAACAATTTTACGTTCGATGGGTAAGAGTCATTTAAAGTCGAAGCAAAACCATATTTGGTTGACTCTAAAAGAGTTGATAACATTTAAAAAGTTATTTGGCCTTGGAAGAAGCAAATTCTTAAAAATCTCATGACATAAACACAGTAGACTCCACATGAACTCTAACACAAAATGGAGCAGTTTTGGGCTTTTGGCCCGTTTGATGTATTTAACCTTTGATTGGTTTCTCTTCTCCTATTTCTGGATTTTTTGTAATCGTCGTATCTTTTCAATGATTAATAAAAATCTTTCTTTTGTCGAGAAAAAAAATGGAGCAAGTGTCTTTCCTTTCTTTTCCTTTTTTTTGTTTTTTTGTTTTTTTGTCTTTCCTTTCCTTTCTTATCGAGTTATTAATATATTTCTTTTTGCTAATAGAAAAAACTCTAACACAATATGTGTCGCATCAAATATTAGATATGTATGGTATTTTTTGACCCTGTTCAGTTTGGATTTTAAGAAAAATTTTAAAGTATAATAAGTGGAGAAAGAAAAGTAGAAAAAAATTATTGACAATCGTGCATATAAATTTTGAGTAGTCCAAATGAATAAACCCAAATATGCTTATAATCTTCACGGGTGATGAAGTGGTACAATATCATTCTTCTTTATTGTTTGACAATATTATTTAATTACACAAGAGAATAAAGTACATGATGGTAAGGCAAAAGTCAACAATGCATTGTCAACATGTGAAGTGAGTTAAATACAGTATATACTATTATTGATGCTTTTTAGGAAATCTATCTTGTGCTCACCGTTAATTAATTACCCCAGTACCAAAAGTCAGTGATTACAAAAAAATGCCCCCTCACATGTATGCGAGACGTGTGGTTGGGATTCGGGAACAGTAAGTATGTTGACACAAACAACGCCCACATAGATCACACATAGATCTGTTTGTGGGGCCTACTCTGAATTTCACACAAATAATCCAAACCGTTCATTAAATGTAAAATATTTTTTCAAGGGCCTCCGTGAAAAATCAGCTTATTCCGATACTCATAGGTGCTTGATTAATCATCTAACTTTTCATTATCGAGAAATCCAAATGAAAAGTTAAATGATTAAATTGAGCATTTATAAGTATCGGATTGATCCAATTTTTTGGAAGCGGCCCTTGAAAAAATGTTTTACATGTAATGAACGACTCGGATTATTTCTGTGGAACCTGTAGTGGGCCCCACAACAAATCGTTGCACAAAATCTGTGCGCTTTTGCGGTGTGTAGAATTACTGGGTTGGGAAGTAGTTCCTAGGATTGTTACTGCATATTTGTTGTAAACCAAATGTACTCCGGGTTGTGCCGGGCTCATTTTGGGGTCTTGCAAAAATGATTGGGAGCCACTCAATTTGTTTAAAATGATTTTGTAAAAATCCGTGAAAAAAATCAGCTCATTTGGATATCGTTAAAGGCTTAATCAATTTTTTGTTCAGTTTCGTGATCAAGCTCCAATCTGTATTTGACCGAGCTAATTTTTGATAGGTATCCTTACAAAAACATTTTAAACAAATTCCATCAATTGTGTAGAATTCCGAAATGGATTCCACGCAACCCCGGTGTACAACAAATGATATGTGTACTAATAGTCGGACTGTTGAGATTATTGCTTTGCCCTATCCCTTTATTGCGTAGACAGCAGGGACAAAAACCCAATTAGTAGAAGGGTTTGTCTGGAGAAGAGAAAGAAACATGGGTTCTTTGTTTACTTCTTGGAGCTGCAGTTTCCTCGTCTACGTTTTGCTAGTTTCCCAGGTAATCAACTGCTCTCCCTCTCTCTCTCTCTCTCTCTCTCTCAGTATACACTGTTTTCGACAAAGGCAACGCTACGACCATCCGAAAGAATGGTTTCAAAGAGCGCTACCGGTCATGGTGCGATCGGGTAGGGATGACACACTTTCATATAGTTGAAATAGGCTGGTTTTTTTTTCCTCAGCAAAAGAGATTTCATTAATCTTTGAAAATGATTATAAAGATTAAACAGGTCTCAGACACACAGACAGAATGCCATCTGAGAACCAACCCAAAGGACGCGGTAGTGATTTATCAAAAATGAATTTTTGATGAGAGAAACCTGTTGAGCTCGCCTAGATCAATTACAACAGGTCATGAGTGACGGCGGTCTAAACAACCGCTGATACACATGTGATAATTCGGTCTCGCGAGTAAATCGAGATGTAACAATAGTAGAAGAGTGTCAAAAATCGGGTCCGTAGCAGCCATAAGCTTAGCTAGCTAGCGACCGTTTTTTAAAACCTTGATCTTCTTCTTCTTTATCGGGAAAAGAAGAATTTAATTTGTCAATTTACTTTTTTGATCTTATAAGTTTTTGTTTAATTTACTTTGTTGCAAAACACAATTTCAGCCTAAGCCCCCAAATAGATCTAGTTTTAATTCACTAATTAACAACTAAACAGTTTTTTCCAAAACTGCTTGGATTTTAATTTAGTGCTCTACTTTTTATATGTTTTTGGGTAGAGGAGTTTTATTTAGAGCTCATTTTTCTCCCCGAAATAATCAGATCCCATAAAGGGCCGGTATTGATTTCCCCCACCGTCACTTTGTTCTTTTACAAGTTTTGAATTTTATTTTATTCTCTGCACAATTCTCAATAAGTTTATGTATCTATCTCTCTCCACTTATTACCATTCATTATATCAAATTTATTCAGTCCAACTTGTAGTACTAATATATATTGTCACAAACACATCATATAAACATGGAAAAATCATCAATATACACCCCTATTTATGAGAAATATTAGGCCTATATTTGTTACAACTTATTTTGGTGAATGTTATGCAACTTTATAAGTGTTTTGCCTACCGTGGTAAAATTACGACTCTTTATATATGATGAAATTAATGTTACACAAAAGGGGTACTGTTTAATTTGTAGCTTGACCCAAACTATAAACATTATTAAAACTTGCTAATTTATTTGTTTTAGGAGTTTCGAGAAAATAATGAAGATAAAAGTGGAAAATTGGAACCAATATCAGCAGGAATTAAAAAAACTTATCAACAACTTTTTTATAAGCAAATTTTATCAACAATTTTAATTTGTCTGCGCGGAATTATGCACCATACATGTTTAGCAAATACTTTATTGAGCTTCCAAATTTACAAATTGTGTTTATCGGAAACAAATAGGTATATCGCGAGAGCAGAGTTTGATAGTACTGTACACTAATTGCTGTCGTGAATCCAAATTTTAGTATTTTTTGTATATTAGGGGTACTTATGACTTGTCTTGTAGCATAGCACATCCCCGACACAACTTTGTTTCTTTCTATATCATAGTAATTGCACCCAAGCGCATACACAAGCGGGTGCTCGGTGTCCAAATGCTCCTACACAACTCCAAATATTCAATCAAATCGTATATTTCTAGTTTTGCTCGGTGGTTGTTTCGTTTTAGGTTGTTTTGTTTTGGTCGTGGAAATCGATTGATAATAGGGAGAAATAGAGGTGTAGTCCTTTGCGAAGTCTCGGTGGATTTATTTTGTGTCTACTTGGCTTTTTGGCTTTTTGGGTGATTGATGATGGTGGTTTTTGCATAGGGTATGAGGATCGTTTGAGTTTTTGGATGTTTTAGGTTGAGCTTATGTGGTTTTGTTATGGTGTTCAGTTGGCGTTTTGCCATTTTTTAGGTTTTGGGTGGCTTTTTGCCGATATGGCATTGATCCTTTTAATCTTTGTAATCTTTTATGATGTTTTAGGTTGAGCTTATGTGGTTTTGTTATGGTGTTCAGTTGGCGTCTTGCCATTTTTTAGGTTTTGGGTGGTTTTTTGCCAGTATGCCTTTGATCCTTTTAGTTGGCGACGATGTATGCAAATAGCCAAACACCATCTTGTCTCTTTCATAAGCCAAGCGTGTAGTAGTATGATGTTATAGAATCTACTTTATGTTATTAATACGAAAATACATTCTCCTTTGGGCCTCGTTAATCACAAATTCTCCGTCTCTCACTAACGGCATGCAACGATGAACATAAACCTTACACGTTCGATAAATAGCATAAATCGATGTTTTTTTGCACCATTGTGTTGTTTGGTGATCTCTCTCTCTCTCTCTCTCTCTCTCTCTCTCTCTCTCTCTCTCTCTCTCTCTCTCTCTCTCATTGTATTTTTCTGGATCTGAATTAGGGTTTCCCGAATCTAACACTCTTTTGATTTCATTACATGTACAGTACGCCCCCACCCATAGCTGGAATTTCCAAAGCATGCCTAAACAAGTACTACATGCGCATGGTGAACGTCCATCATCCTCCATGGACCCTTCCCTCAATGTTTTCTTCACAAAGAACGACCTAAGACTAGGAAAAAGAATTCCCATCTATTTCTCATCAAAAGACCTTTCCACCTCCCCTCGTCTGCTTCCCAGAGAGGAATCCAATTCGATCCCTTTCTCACTCTCCCAACTCCCGGAGCTCTTGGATTTCTTCTCCTTCCCCAAACAGTCCCCGCAAGCCAAGGCCATGGAGTACACTCTCTCCCAGTGCAAGTCGGATCCCCTCGCGGGGGAAACCAAATTCTGCGCCGATTCCCTCGAATCCATGCTCGATTCCGCCCAGGGCTTCTTCGGAGCGGAAACCGAATTCCGTGTCCTGACCACCAAGTACCTGTCCGAGCACACCGCCCTCCTGCAAAACTACACCGTTTTGGAGGTCCCAAGGAAGGTGGAAACCCCGAAAATGGTGGCGTGCCATTCAATGCCTTACCCTTACGCGGTGTTCTACTGCCACGGCCAGGAGGGCGGCCGCGAGCTGTTCGAGCTGTCGCTGGGGGGCGACAACGGAGAGAGGGTGGAAGCTGTGGGCGTTTGCCACGCGGACACGTCTCGCTGGGACCCGGACCACGCGGCGTTTCGCGTGCTCAGGACGCGGCCGGGAGAGTCTCCGGTGTGCCATTTCTTCCCTGCTGATAATGTCATTTGGGTTGCATCTCCTACCGTTATCAAGTTGGTTTTCTGAGTATTGATTTCATGCTCATGTCAAAACTCAAAACCCTAGTTCTGCAGACTGTATTGAAGCGCAGGAGGGTAAAATAAATAAATAAATAAATTGCAGGAGGGTCACATGGCCTTCCCGTGCCTAAGGTAGATTTGCTCCTGCCTACAGTCTAGTAATCTAGGTGTGCTTGCATATGAAGTGAAGTGCTAATCTAATGTATGAAAAATGGGCACGTATTGTGATATGATTGTCTCATTTCAATACTACTTGTTTTAATATGTTGTAAGTCGTCCAATGCCGAGGCTTGATACGGTCCATGAAGATAAAACATGAAAGATAAATGAAGGATACGGATTCAACATACTGTAAATTTGAGTCCTTTATATTTTTTTTCTTTCATGTGCACTTTCTTGTTTTGTTTTCATGTATCCTAACGATTTTGTCCGCTGTTTTCCCCACTGTTTCTGTATTATCACGTTGAAGTCATTTGGAAACAAGCTGGGTGGCCACATAGTTTTCTGCTGCGATGCTTCGTTTTGGTTAGGTTTTTTCTACAGTCGGCGCATTTTTTTCTGTTGGGTTTTGAGATTTGGTGGTGTTTTGGGTTTGGGTGTTTTTTCCTTTGTTCTTGTTTGTTTGGTTGGCGTCTTGCTTTTCTGCCTTTATGAGTCTTGGGTGGCACTTGCGTTGTGCCCTTAGTACATTTATTTTTTGTATTTTTTTTTCAAAAATTAATAAATTTCTTTCGTCGAGAAAAAAAAATTGGTCGTTCAGGGCTCATTCTTCTTAACTTTTTTTTTCTTTATTGGGTTGTGTGTTTTGTTCAATTTTTGTTAGATTTGTCTGATATATTTTCGATTAATCATCCGTCACGACACGACGAGTTTTAAAAGTAAAAAATTATAACCAATAGCAAGAACAAATTCACTAAAGACAAAAAATGTATCAAACAGCTATTTATTTTTATTTATTTTTGGTCAAGCGGACAGCTATTTATTTTTGTCAAAAGTGTTGTCGTATATGAACTTTTTTCAACATCGGTCCACATTTTTATACTTTTCTGATTCCTCTCGTTGAGACAAATGATTAATTCTAAAAATTACAACGAGAAGCTGAACAAAAAGTTACAAAAAATTAAAAATTAAAAAAACCAAAAAAATTTCTTGACAAAAAATTAAGTTCACAAGAATGCAACCTCAATGTAAAAAACTTGATGCAAAAATCCCACTAATGTAACGTTGTAATCTAGGTGTTCCAGCTGCATCTCCCACTTGGTTACTTAGATTTTGACTCCGGCCGGTATGATCATACTCCCCTGTATGATCCGTTGCACATTCAGCTGTAAGATCAATTTTAGCATTTTATGCGTCTATTTTGCCCCAAAAAAAAAATGTAACTGTTCGACGAGTAATTGGCCAATAAAATTTTGAAATTGTTTCAAATTTTTGAATGACAAATTAAGCGTTGGCATAGGAAGCAACCCTTGTGCCCCAAGGTCCAAACGCAGCATTAATCCTGGGTTGCTTTTTATTTAGAGATTAATTCTTTACACTGTCGATGTAAACATTTGTTTTCTTCAAATCAATCATGTCGCCATATTTTATTAATTAGGATCACTATTTTACAACGTGGGACAATGTAATTGATTTGGTGGAAATAAATGTTTACGCCGACGGTGTAAAGAATTTATTCTCTTTTATTTCTCAAGGTTTCTGTTGGTAACAGATAAAATTATCTATCTCCTATTCAATAATTCAACTCCAAACTACAAATACCAAATAATTAGAGTATCTCAAATGGTAATTCAGTATTCTTCGCATTATATTAGAACAACAAAAACTGCACTTTATGAAAATTTGGTACAAACTTCCCGCACTAATGAATACTACTAGTACGTTGGATGTTCAAAAAGAATATATAAGAAAGCACAAGAATTGAAATAGATAGTCCGTATTGGTATAAGATCTATTCCTATGTTCCAAAATTAATTATAACCCTTTATGATAAAATAATCAGAAAAATAAGATCTTTGCACTGATTTAAACGGATTGAAAATTGGAATACTTAATATTTTTTAACTACATTTTTAAATATATAAACCATTTCTCTTCATTTGGTTTTATGGTTCTCTTAGGGCTCTTCAACGAGAGCTCTAAAACTAAAAATTAATTATGACTCTTTAGGATAAAATGATCAGAAAAATAAGATCTTTGCATCGGTTCAAACAGATTAAAAATTGGAATACCTAATTTTTAACTATATTTTTAAATATATAAACCATCTAACAAATTAAGTATTTCAATTTTTAATCCATTTGAACCGATGCATAGACTTTATTTTTCTGATCATTTTATCCTAAAGGATCATAATTAGTTTTTAGCTCAAAGGCTCTTCAACAAGAACCCTAAGAGAACCATAAAACCAAATGAAGAGAAAGGTTCCTATTTTTGCCGGTTCAACACCCAAAACGACGTCGTAGAGGCTGGGACCCACGTTCAGTGGAAGTTCATCGCTTTTGGAGTCGGTGGACGTAGCATTATTGTTGGTAGAAACATACGGGTGATTAATTCGTCCCCCACAGGACCCGCGACATATTTGAAATTCTTATGATTACACGGTAGCAAATTAGCAGTAGCAACAAAAATTGGTAAAAAAAAAAAAAAAAACACATGTGCGCAGATAAGAACCACAAATTGATGCATCACAGAGACTATATATAAAGCTAAGAGATTCCGAATTCGAGCTAGTGGAGCAACATTGACGATCGTGTTGAGAAGAATTGTTGTGCAGCAGGCTCTCAAAGGACCCAACCGCAACCCGAAGATCATTGATGTTCATGATATTGAGAAAATAATCAAACCAAACAAACAAAACGAATAGGAGAGACCAAGAATTGGTATTTTTCCTACTTATATTGGTATTTTACTTGTATTAGTATATTCCAATTTTTGTAAGTACATTAACACGGACAATTTCCTTTCTGGATAGATGAGGTTTCTGGGCGTAAACGAAGGGGATGAGCTGAGCTGAGCCAGCTGACTTTTCACACTTCACAAAGATTTCTTTCTTCAACGAACCCAATGCCTACCATGATTATCCCAACCGCTTATATCTTAGATCCCGCAGAGATGAATATTTTCAAAAACGATATCAATTGGCACATAAACGAATTGTTTCAAATAGATAATGCGCGTGTCGGCATCCCCATTAACCGTCAATTTTAACTACTCTTTCCCGTGTGTAATGATATGTAATCAAGTTGGTTTTTCACGAAAATATTCTTCATCCCGTAGAATCCTACGGGATGAGCAGTTTACATCCTTATGTTACACGAGTAAAGCATAAACCAAAATCTACAATAAGCTTACATCCTGATGCTTCTTACTTTAAATAGTAGCTTGGAATTTGTTCGCGAATACCAAATTAATCTTATCTTGTTTGCTAGTCAAATGTCCTATCTCTCTTAATTAAAAAGGCAACTTCCCAAATGTTCTTTTCGATTACTCAGTAACCGGTTCAACAGGACTGATCGATCAATCAGGGATTAATCTCACTAACTACTAGCGAAGATTCAATTGAAGTTTGTTACCAATTTTCTGATTTCTATCCAATCGACGGGAAACTATTTCGTGACTTTGCTGGAATGTAGGGTGTAAAAAGTGGAGTTTGGTTTCTTGGCCTGTTGGCGTTGTTTGTCGTTGTTCTGAAAACTGTCACGATCTCAAGCATAAATAGCCCCTCCTAAGTTTGAATTTGAATCTTCCCCCCAATTCAGGATGACGGTTTCCTTTCACGCCTCTGTAAATAACTTCCATAGAGAAATCATACAGATAACTGCCATGAAAAAGCATGAAAACACGTTGCATAACTACTCCCCTAATCATAGGACAACTGGAAACACTCTCTTTTGCCACCTGTAATTTAATCGTCAAAGACAACGACCAATAGCAATCAATCGACAGAAGAAATGAACTTTATATTTAATTAATCTGTTAAACATTATTATGGCTTAATAATAATCAAATTAATTAATCCAATCATAAGTCCCATTAATTTTCCAATAGTACTCTCTTATTTATACCACGTGTCACTCTATCGACGGGGAATATAAAAATCACAGACATGAAGCAAACAAAATCCAAGCCTCATATTGGATTGGCAGCACACAAGTGAGAGTCGAACTCCAAACTAAATACTCTTGAGGCCTTGGTTGCTATGTGTATATATACCGTTGTACCAACCCGTGGTAAAAATACCCACCATATGGTGAAGCATTTCTTGTTCGAAACTATTGTATCATGGTGCATATGCAGGGCCGGCCCCGAGGTAAGCCCTGCAAGCCTTCGGGCTTGGGCAACCCCGGGCTGGGGCAACCCAAAAAAAAATAAAGTTAGATATAAATAAAAAAGTGTTTCCTATACTAGTGCGCGGCAGATGCGTGGTTTTGCTGGTCTCTACAAGTTGTGTAAGCTTTGGGAGCGGCGAGTTCGATTCCCAGGTGGCCCTCCATCCTCTATTTCCTTGGTTACTTTTTTTTGTTTTCTTTCCGATTCACAATAATATGAAAATTATCTTTTTTTCTCCATTTTTTTTCTACCTCTTTTAATTTTATTTTCCTCTCAATCCACAATATTGCCGAAAATAAATTACTTTGATGGAAATTTTCGATTTAACAAACACAAGAGTGATGTATAAGTGATATGTTCTTACATTTGATTAAACAATTGAAATAAATTAAGCAAGCTGACACAATTTTTATTTTTAAGTTCGAACTACCATTTCACAACAAAGATTGACTATGATCTCAATTGAAAATGAGGCGCCGTTCCACTAAGAGCATTTTTGGCGCGCTTTTTTTTTAAAACTTTTTATACTTTTTGGGACAGGCCATTCTCCCAGCATATATCAATTAAAAAGTCTAAAAAGCCACAAAAAAAAGTAGGCGGAACAGGCCCCGAATTCTTGAATAAGTAATATACAAGGACTCAATTAAAATTTTGCTTCAAAAAATGCAAGGGAAGTTGTTTTCTTTGAATCAGATCATGCTAAACATAAAGCACTATAACCAAGGTTAACATTTTGATGTTATTCAAGCTAATAGAACAATGTAATTTTGAATTTTTTTTGAACTTGTATGTTTTTTTATATTTTGTATGTGATTTAATAGTAAGTGGGCAACAAAGCATAAGTTTGGACTAGGGCAACCCAAATATCGGGGCCGGCACTGTGCATATGAATTCGCCAACATGAGGTAATTAACCATGTCATGTCTCTTTTAAGAAAGACAAACAAGTAAAGAGCGGCTAGATGTTTCTTGTCAGCAGTTTAAGCAAAACCAACCAATTTGCAAGTTTAGCACATTCCAAACGTCTGTGATGGAATGGAAGAAGGGATCAGATTCTCTCCCGTCCAAATTTTGGACAGCAGGAAAGAGTCTGAATCTGAAACAAACATAACTTGCTCACAAAATATCTACGGGGACTAACATATATATCCGGTGTCATCGCTCTAGCGGACAAGCCCGTTACCTTTACCATTGCGTTGTGAAGTTCTGGGTTCGACTTGATAAAACAACAGCGTAATCTAGCAAACATACTACTACCATTTTCCCCCGGATTTTTTTATTTTTTATTTTGAACCACCCAAAAAATATATAGACCAACAAAAAGGAAGTAGAAAAATTAAAGGAAATATACAAATACCAATCTCACTTCCACTTAGCATAAAACTTCTCATCACCCCACCACAACATTTTCTTCAAAGGAACCACAACGTCCCTCCGTTTCAAATGCAAATGCCTAGGCACAATCCTCTTCTCCAAGCTATACCCAAAATACTGGGGAAGCCCCTTCACTTCTTCAACCCCATCCCTCTTCATCTCCCTCACCAAATACTCAAACTTGGGCCTCAAATTATTCTCCACGCTATACCCGAAAATTGCCGGGAATCGTGCGCAAACCGTAGCCGATTCGTCCCGCGTAAGTCCTACGCTCATCAGAAACCCAACCCTCTCTTCGAGCTTGTCGATGCGCGTGTTCAGCAGGTGCGCGTTCAGAGAACTCGGCGCATTTAGCTTCTTCAGGCCAAGTTCTCGGAGATACGAAACCGTCGGTCTCAAGCAGAATTCGACGTTGGAATTCAGGATCTGGGGGCACTTGAGGATTAGCCCGTGGGATTCTTCGATCGAGGCGGATAGATCCGCGGCCAGGAAAGCGAAGACGGATTCGATCTGGGAGTGGGGGAGCCGGGAGGGGGAGAAGAGGTCGGGGCAGAGGAAGGCGAGGCGGGGGAAGTCGGGGTCGGAGAAGCCCTTGGATTTGAGGAGATCTACGGTGGACAGGATCTGGGTTAAGGTTTCTGGGGGAGGGGAGATTAGGGACTTGGTTTCGGGGTTGAGTATTTTGAGGGTTTGGAGGTAGCGGAGGTTTTCGCGGTGGGAGATACGGAACCGGAGGAGGTGCTGCGGAGGAGAGAGAGAGTGGTGGTGGTGGGACTGTGGAGTGTTGGTGGGAGGAGAGAGAGAGCAGATTGTTGTAGGGTTGGGGTGGTTGGGGAGGGAGAGGAGGAGCATTTTGGTGTTTACGGCGGGAAAGGTAACTAACTAGATGAGGTGAGTATTTGTGGTCGTTATGATGTTGGTATGGGCTTAAAAAGGATAGGGTGAGACCAAAAATAAATCAATAAATAAATAATTACTCCTACATTTTATATACAAGGACAGTGGAATTATAATCATTTTCCTTATGTTTCTTTATATTTGTTTGTTTGTTTTGACAAGAATTTCGGGAATTTTAAGATTAATTGTGGTGTGGTTATTTTGAATAGCCGAATGGATAACTCCAACCGTCCCTCCCTCTCCCTGAGCTGACCTACAAAAAGAATAACCGTTAGTGCCACCCAGAGGGTACTCTGCCTGAGTTAATCGTTGAAGAAGAGGAGAGTGAGTAATCCTTGAAGAGGGGGAAAAGAGTACAGTAAGATTTGAGATGTAAGAACGAATTTGGCCACCCAAGGATTTACATATTTATCACTGGGACTTTATAGACGGTTGGTCCTCGCTCTCCAAGTCTTTTGTGCTAGGCACGAGTGCCTGACGTCTCAGGTAATAGCTTTGGCTACTGACGTCATGGATGACGATCGGTGAACGCGGCCACACACATCCTCGTAAACGACCCTAGTCACAGCCTGGTGAGTCACCCAATCAAGTGGGGTCTTCCTTCGGCAAAAATGCTACAATCACACCCATTTACACACATGGTCGTGTAAATGGGTGTACATTTGGGTGTGGTTGTAAATTTATTACTTCCTTCGGTCCGCCCCGACGCCATAGGCATCAGAACAAACTTAGTTACTTTCATTCCCAGTAAAAGTCTTCGAACAATAAAGAATTGGGCCCCAAGGAGTGGTGGACCGTCAGCTCGGCCCACACAGATTCGGCCCAAACTTGCCTCTACTTTTTCTGGGCTGCCAGTCAAACTGGGTTCGGCCCACTACGCTAATTGAAAGAGCCTAAAAGCAAACAAATGGCTTCTTCGATTTACCGCCTCCAAGACTACACTCCTTTTTCCCTGTCCAAAATAGCATTTCAAGAATAAACAGTACAAGATTACGAATTCCCAAAACAGAGTACCTAAATAGATTCAAAGGCTTTTACAAGAGGGGGGGGGTGGGGTGTGGGGGGGTGGGGGAAGAGGGACGGGGTGGAGGACGGATTTTAAAACTTAAACAAGGTCAGACAACAGCCATACGCATTTAGATGCCAACTACTCAGATCACTCTTCTATGCCCACCAAAAGCCCAAATCTGCAGCCACACAAGAGGTGAAGGACATTAAGAGGGGTTAAAACAAGAAACCAAAAAGGGTCTAAATTTACCTTGTATGAAATGAACAAGGAGTACGGGAAATATAAACGAAGAATTACATACATTTTCTATTCTACCTCTGTAGATAGAGTGAGTCTACTAGCACAACAATTCGCACAAATCGATATGTCACTGCACCATTGGCAACTGGGTGGATAACTATATTGCAATCATGCAATAACACGTCGACATGAAGTACAAAATATTGTACATATGATTTTGTTAGTAGACTTACTCGTGTAGATAACTGCTGGATTTGCATGACTTGTCATTATATAGGTATGGTAAAAATTTGTCAGAAATGCAGTATTAAAGCAACGACGGAAATGTAGTCTGAAAAGTAATTGTATTTGTAACTTGTATGAATTTAAATGCAGTATCATAAAGGTATAACTTGTATGTAAATGTAGTCTGGAAATGCAGTATTAATTGTATTGGTGAATAGTTAACTTCCAATCCTATGCAATATAAGGCGAAACGATATACCCAGTGTCGGAATTGGACTCACCTTCAGGTTTGTATCCCAACTTCCTGTACATAAGGCACTCCCATCAGCTGACAAACCCAAACAACTGATCCGACCCTCATGTGAGTTTTGTAGAGATCCCAAGTTCAAAACCACCTAAAAAAACCAAGTTAAAAAACACCACTTATGAACATGCACCATAAACAAGGGAAACAAAGGTGGGGCATGGGGGACAATAAATTAGGAAATGCGAGGCTCGCAGTTGTTTCTGTTTATTTTTTGGATACGTAAAATACACACATCTAGAAGGCCAAAATGACTAGCCAAAAATAAAAACAAAGACAGACTTCTCTTCCACTCATTAGTAACTCTAATTTTACCATAACGACACCCCATACCAAGCACCTGTTCTCCAGACAAATTTTTAATTTTTAATCCAGAGCGAAAGCGATAACAGGTAAGTCTTTCTTTCTTTCTTTCTTTTTTAAACAATATGGAGGTAGTATCTAGTAGGCTAGCAAACTGTCTTATCTTCTGGAAGGGAAACCAGCATAAGTGGGACCTCAAAATAGCATTTATGCCACAAACCATAACTCGCTCACTTAAATAAACCAGAAAACCAATAACTATTAAATTTTGCTATAGCATTTATGCTACAAAGTTCAAACCATAACCCGCACACTGAAAACAAATAACTACTCCTGTACTCCATATTTCTCTAAGTACACTGATACACTGGTGACAAAAGTGAACGCACTAGGATTGTCCCTAAGACGGAGAAACTATGTACCTTTGCAAGTAACGTGTCCCATACATAGCAATCACCATTTGAGTACCCAGCAAAGAGAAGCCTTCCTGATATGGAGAAAGCAATGGAAGTCACAGGGGGGACATCATTGTCTCCATGCTGCTGATAGTATACTTGGAGCTGGTGCCCTGTCCTAATGTCAAATAACCTGCAAGTTCCATCATCTGAACCAGTTCCAAATCTATTTCCATCAGGAAAGAACTTCACGGCATTAACATCTCCCTCATGACCATGAAATGTCCGGACTGCTCGACTGGCAACGCGAGTGTCCCACAATCGGGCAGTTGCATCACAAGAACCAGATACAAACTGTTTTGAGTTCGATCCATTGACTGAGACGCTGAAAGAATAGGACATGATTCATTATTATGAAACCCTTTTTCTCCAAAATTCCAGGACAACACAATCCAAGATGGTACTTGAGAGTTATGATTGAGGAGTAAGAATAGAAATAGCATTCGAATCATCAAAACCAAACAGAAACTTCTGCAGTTATAAGATGTTATTCTTTTTGTTTTTCGGTAATTCGAAATAGATAAGATGCTATTTGTTGCCAGAGCCCTGGCTCTACTCTCAGGCAAGATATGCACATGCAACCAAATATTATTATCTGCTTATGATCTCTCATAATTGATATATAACTCGACAAAGCTCATTAGCATAGTAGCGGCAGAGTATTTGTGGGCCACAAGCAGTGGAAATGTTATTAACATAGCCGTAGACTGTATGGTTAGGATACGTTTTATAAGCAACCAAGTTTTTGAGGATTTCATAATATCTGACTATGAGAATTTGATAGGCCAACAATGGAAGGCACGCAGACAACAGATTGCAATATATGCTGTCAATCTGCCTGATAGACGAGATGAAAAATATATATATCTGCCTTGTAGACAATTGAATATTCACCCTTTTTTACTGGATTTTAGTAAGAACATATTAGATTCTAAGAGCAACTTGACTATCTATGCAGGTCCTAAAACCATGAGCAAATACAAATAAAAGGTTTCAGAGAGTGTGTTTCTATCATGAAAAAGGAATAAAAAATAAAACTAGGTCACCATGAATTTGGAATTCATTAAAGTACCTCAGTACATCAGCAGTGTGTCCAGATTGGAATTCACCTCCAAAAACTGAAGTTCGGAGGCCAGTAGTTATATCCCATAAAACGCATGTCTGGTCACCAGAACTTGTTATGAGATGAGTATCTTCATCTGGAACATACTGACAACAGGAAACGTAACCCTTGTGCCCACTAAGCATTTTTGACACAGGTAGATTCCCATCCTTGTCGGTGGGCGAATTCAGGTTGAAGATGGAGCATACACTATCAAGGCCACCACAAGCAACAGTCTGCCCAGTAGGAGAGAAGGCACACGTCATGACCCATGCACAAGGTAGCTTTATGGCATGAGTTTTCTGGCTTGTGAGACCATTCCATACAATTAGCCTCCCATCTTGAGATGCACTGACAATGCGATTCTTTTCAGGAGTCCAATCTAGTGAATAAACCTGCGAAATGTTAAATGTCTTGTGACATTAATATCCTCCAGCAATATACGTACAAAAAAGGGATAGGGACCACATGTCTAATGACCTTAATATCTTTCAAATAAAACCTCAAGTAGCTAACAGACACGTTTGGCCATTGATGCTAGGCTATCAGCCTCAAAGTACAAACGAAACGTCAAGTAGATAATAGAAAGTCATTCAAACTAGTCTATCAGCCTTAAAGAAATGTCGTAAGACCTTCAACATGTTCCTGAATGGTCAGGTTTTCTCGACATGATATTATACCAGGGCTATCTTGCAAGCCGTAACGTATGAAGAAAGAGTAACTTTCAGATAAGCTTAATGTACCATTATCCTATTACACTCTTTGGAAACATCTAGTCCAATAATGGCTAATCTTAGCATTATAAAGGCCATAAAATTATGCCCGATATAACATTGTCATGTTAGACAAGGATTCTTTCAAGGATAATAAGATAACAAAACTAAAATTCTACGGGGCACTTATAAAGCCAACATTCCCATCCAGTTAAAAGACTTAAGGCTACTTGTAATGAGTGTTCCTGATATATATCTGGGTATCCAAATTCCAAACCAGTAAACCACATCAAGATTCAACTTATGTCCGCAATGCAATGTTATAGGTCTACAAATTCTGACGCCGCTATCAGCGAATGTTCTAAACGTAGGAAAAGTTAGTTCCGATTTACCCAACTTGATTCCAAGCTCCGCCAATGACTGAATCTGCAGTTGTGGCTCCTAAGACGGAACTGCAGACCAAGGAGATTGCTACGCCTTGGAGAGTCCTATCTGGGTGGACATGGTTTGGGTGAGGCTGGGAAACCCTATCACCTACAGTTAGGGCATCGGGTATACAATAAAACTGCTGGCATATAAGGTGAAGTCGAAGAGGAAAAGATTCCCGATAGTCAGTCAGATTGCATAGCCTCACTTCAGCACAAGCTGAAGTTAACTTACAACCTTCCAAAGTTTACTTTCTTCTGCTTACAATCAAGGCATTACTAATACCAACCATTTCAACAAATAAGGGCAAAAAATTGTTCAAAACACAAGTAAGAAAGGCCCAAATTATTCACTTTCCAAGTCACACAATGCACGTGTGTGTGCGTGAGTGAAAGCGCCTTTCCAAAACTACCAAAACTTAGCAAGAGTGACGATTCAGAGCGTATCAGCGAAGCAAGAATTCAAAGCAGGAGCGAAGAGTCCTACTAAAGAATTATCCGAGTAAGTCCAAAGTTAACTTTCTTCTGGTTACGATCAAGGCATTGCCAACCATTTCTGCAAATAGGCGGCGAAAAAATGTTCAAAGCACAATTAAGAAAGACCCAAAATATTCACTTTCTAAGTCACACAGTGAAAGCTTCTTTCCAAAACTACCCAAAGTACCAAAACTTAGCAAGAGCAAGGATTGAGAGCGGAGCATAGAACGATAAATGAGAGCGAGAGCATCGACGACAATTGAGAGCGAGAGCGAAAAGGCCTACACTCCTACTAAAGCCTAGTTTCCAAAAAATAAAAGCCTGGGGCTTTTTTTTGCATTTGTTCTTATTCAAACTAACAAACTTTCGTGGATTATTGGTTCGTCTCGACGAGAGGAATCGGGAAAGGAAAAAATTATGACTTCTACCCAAATTTTTTTGAAAATATCCAAAATTTAGCTTCAGCCCAGCTAAAAGTGCTTGGGCTGAAAGGGCTAAATCTTGGATATTTCCAAAAAACAATAAACAGAGCCAAACAATTCCTACAGTATAATGTAGTCCACTACAATATTACATGAACAAAACTTTTACTTATACATTCTGAAAATGTCAAAACCCTAACCTTCCCAGTATGCCCCTGCAACGTCCTGCAACAAACTAGATCCGTCGGGCCGAACGTTATCGGAGACTTCCCTTGCGATCTTGCATATCCCGCCACTGCAAACACAAAACCTAACACATGAAATGAACATACAAAAGAAAAAACAGAAACACACCAAAAAAAAAAAAAACATATAGGAAAATGAGAAAAACATATTAGAGAGAGAGAGAGAGAGAGAGGAGGAGAGAGATTGAACCATCGGTGTCGAGGAGAAGGAGGCGCTTGTGCTTCAAACGCTCTCGGAGAGAGTTCACAGTCTCTGTGGCGGCCACGTGGCGCTCTTTGAGTTCTGCAACGGACATGGTTCGAGAATTCTAGTGAGTAAAGGCCATTAAAGGTTGGTCATGAGCTTGATTTGAGCCCTAGTCTCAATTCGGATAGGAAATCAGAAACTGCAGGGAGTGAAATTGGGTTATGTTAGCTTCAAGTGAGATTAGGGTTCCGAGGAGAGAGAATTGGACAGTGAGGAGAGAGAGAGAGAGAGAGAGAGAGAGAGAGAGAGACGGAAGGGAGTGGGGGTGGGGGTGGGGGTGGGGACGGGGAGGTTTTCTGAACCGTTTTAATCTCAGATTGGAAGTGGTGGCGTTTTGACTGGAGACGCCGCCAGGACCACAAGATCTGACGTGTAATGCATAGAATTTTTTTTTGGCAATTATGGAAAGTTGTATTCAACCTTAGGTGAAAATCGAATAAAAAAAATATTCCATGAGGCGAAAGCCTAGACAACAGAGAAGAACCATATGGAGGCAAATGGGCCTACTAGAGAGGGCAATCAAAGCACAGTACATGTAACTCTTATTCAAGCTCGCCTAGCGAGATTAAATTCGCAGAAAATAAAACTAATACCAAGTACAGGACCAACAAATCACCAAACTAAATCCGGACAAAAATTAGTAAAACAAAAGATAAACTTCCCTCCATTGAGCAGTACTTCTCTTGTCTAGCCTCTTACCGATCAAGCTTCCAAGCTGGTGACCCAAAAAGCCACCAGCGACCACGCAATTGCAAACATAGAAGCGTTACTGCGGCGACTGGCTAGCAATAGGGGTGTGCACAGGTCGGGTTTGACCCCGAACCCGACCCGCCATGTTGGGTATCAACATTTTCAAACCCGCAAACCGAACCGAATAGGGATAGAAACCGTCTGCTAACCGATTGGTCGGGTCGGGTCCGACTAAAACCCAATACTAATTTTCATGAATTGGTCGGGACGGGTCGGGTAAGAAACACAGCATCCCGAATAGAAATCTGGTTTTTAACAGAAATGGAATCCGTATCCGCCCGAAACCCGTCGAGTCGGGTCGGCGGGAGAGCTGGTTTTTTGCACACCCCTAGCAGTTTTGGTGGAGAAAGCGAAAGGGAAACCAAATTCTGAAGGTAAGAATCCGTCCCTCCCCTCCCACCGCCCAAATTAAGATATAAACCCAAGACAAAACGAAGAGAATGCGAAAAAAAAGTGTGGCGACTATTTTAAGGTTGGAAAGGTGGTCCTATTTTTAAAGAGACAAAGAAGAAAACCGACCTTTTGTAATGGAATGCATAGTAGTTAGTAGGTGGTGGTGATTTTTGTTTGTTTTACGAAAGTTCAAAGTTCCATGGCGGCTGACTGGGATCTTCCACCAACGGCGACATGAGGATCACTATAGGTGTGCGGAAAATTCGAAAGGATGAAATCTGAATGAAAAAAATAAAAAAATTAAATTGAGCATCTACATATATTGTAGTTGGTCCCGCATTATCGTCGGTGCAGGATCGTTAACCCCCAGTAGGTGACTGTAAAAGGGTTGGTTGTTTTTATGGGGGCCAATATAATATTTTCAATAACTCTATAACTACAAACACAAATACACAGAGTAGTTTGTGGATGTGTCTCACACTTACGGTGAAATAGTTTGTGTTTTTGTGTATGCCTACCAAATGATTGCAAAAAAGGTCAATAACCATAAATTTTGAATGAAAAGTTAAAAGATTGGATCAAGTACTTACACACATTCAATTGAGCTGACTTTTTACAAGATTACTTTAAAAAAGTTTTAAAATTTGCCAACGGATCGATTTATTTATATGAGATCCGTAATGTTACTCTGCACGACGATTTACGCCGTATGTACATCATTCCATCGGTACCCATAGCACAATGCTAACTCATGGGATGCAATTTTTTTCCTTTCCTTCCTCCTTTAAAAATGTGAGCCTACCAAATGATTGCAAAAAGGTCAATATTACACCAGGAGCAAGAGAAGCTTTTATTTTTTATTTTTATTTTTTTTTGAATATAGAGAAGCTTTTATTCAAACCAATGATTCCGATGCAACGAATCCCATACTCTCCTAATATAATGATAAGCTTTTATTCCTCATGAGTGGATCCAGGATCGATGAACTCTTCAGAATCTATTATTGCTGGTTGGTTGGCCGAATAAAAGTACATGGAAAAATAAAGTACATGAAAAAATAAAGTAAAAAGTACATGTAAAAATAAAAATAAAGTAATGTAATCTGATATAAGTACATGAAAAAATAAATGTTTGGCTTAATAAGTCAAATATTTTTTTTAATTCATTCAAAAAAATTCGCATTTGTTGGTTTTTCCTTAATTTTTGGTGGATTATTGCTTCATCGTGATCGGAGAAATTTAAAAAGTAGCAAAAAGTTACGATCGAAATCTAATTTTTTGTGAATAATTAAAGATGGAAAAAATTGACTTATTGGCTTATTTTTTTCTTTATTAAAACAAAATAGGTTTCGATCAAAAAATTTTACTTTTTAGATTCAATTTTTCATGACAAAGCAATAATCCTTAAAAAAATTTAAGAAAAACTAACAAATGCAGAAAAAAATTAAATAAGAACAAAAAATAAAAAGCCATTTGACTTATTAGATCAAACAACCCGAAATGTGGAAACCTTCCCTTTCATGAACGGGTTAAGCTCCCCTCCATACCTATTAGTAAATCTCCATACCCAACCAAACTCGACTATTTTGGCTCCATTTCAAGCTCATAAAAAAGTTTCAAACTGTTCATCCTGTGGCTTTTGCATTTTATAGAAATGTGTGAGTAAAATCTTCTGAATTGAGGATGAGTTTGGATTAAAAAATTGAATGACTTATTTTTTTTGTCCTTATTCAATTTTTTTTGCATTTATTTGTTTAACGTCAAATTTCTGTGATTTATTAATTCATCTTGATGAGAGGAATCGGAAAAGTAAAAAATTTTGATCGAAATTCATAATTTTTTGAATAAAGACAAATAAGTCAATAAGTCAGCTTTTTTTTACTTATTCTTGTCTTTTTGAAAAAAATTGAGTTTCAATCAAAATTTTTTACTTTCCTAATTCCTCTCGCCGAGACGAATCAATAAGTCACAAAAGTTTGACGCAAAACTAACAAATGCAAAAAAAATTTGGAATAAAGACAAAAAAAGAAGTTACTGTTCCACTTTTAAAGCCAAATGAGGCCTGAAAATCGTTAGCAATACGACCAATCGTTTAAAGTTAACGACTTAAACTCAAAACCGTATTATTGTCCACTATAAATGATATTTTTCATATATCTACCATTTTCCAACCAAGTTGTTCTATCATACTGGGTCATACACATGTTCAGAAATGCGAGAGCTAAGAGATGAATGGTTTGAATCTTTCTTGTGGGTCTAGGAGGGAGCCAAAATAATTGAGTTTGGTGGAGTATGGAGGGTAAGGGTTTATTTTTACTTGATATCCGTAGGTACCCACTGATAGGGCTGGAAATGAACCAAATCGTTCGTAAACTGTTCGGGGCTCGACCCAGTAAAAACTTGCTCGAATTCGATTCGGGTACTTAAATGAACCTATAGCGACCCAAATTAGCTGTGAAAACTATATGTATTATTGTTTAAGTTAACAACTCATATTCCGATTTATTTAGTTTGGTCGAGACTTGATTGGATCGCAAATAGAGACTGAAGACATGAAAAATACAAAAGGGATAATTCCGTTGCCGGGAATCGAACCCGGGTCTCCTGGGTGAAAGCCAGATATCCTAACCGCTGGACGACAACGGATGTTTGTTTGTAATCCTGGACTTTAAATATAAGAACTCAGGTTTAATCTCAGTAGTAGACCCCATTAAAATCCAAATGAACAAAATTCTGGACCTTTGTGGTACTAGTAGTTATGAATGTGTTGAACCAAATGATTGTGGGACTGAGCTCCCATTCAAGTGTAGTCTCCCTCCAGTCCTGCCCAGTTTTTGCCTTTTGTGGGGCCCGAGAATGATCGGAACCGTTCACTTGTTAGAGATCGATGAAAGCATCAACAATCAAGTCAATTGGATACCGTATGATGTAATTTCAAAGTGCATTAATCTTGTATAAAAAAAAAAAAAAACAATGTGTAACACAAGATTGCAATCCCTTCAGAATACTTATCTGAAACTTAATGCATTTAAAAATCCTATCAAAGGATATTATTCGATTAATGTGGTTTTCGACGGGGGCGATGTTTCTTGATGAGCTCTAAAAAGTGAACTGTTTCAACTATTGTTGTGGGCTTGGTAACGACTCACAAAAAAGCTGAAATTGAATGGGACTGGAGAGAGGCTACACCGGATATAGGAGCTTGTTCACGGACGTGGGTCGTCACAAAATTACGTGATTTTCGAGATAATTCAAATAAATTTACCAGATTTGTTAGTGTACCACAAGCTTTTTCTTCACTCTTGCTAAATTTTTCCACGCGAAAAAAAAAAGGCGCAAATAATGAGACATTCGGGGTTGTTGGTAAAAAAAGCCAAATGGTTTTTTTTTTTTTTTTGTCTTTATTCAAATTTTTTCAGCATTTGTTAGTTTTTTGTTAACTTTTTGTGGATTATTGATTCTTTTTGACAAGAAGAATCTAATAAGTAAAAAATTACGATCAAAACCTAAATTTTTTAAATAAAGACAAAAATAAGCCAATAAGCCAATTTTTTCGTCTTTATTCAAAATAATTTGGATTTCGTTAATAATTTTGTACTTTTTAATATTTCTATCATAACGAAACAATAATCCAAAAAAAGTTGATGAAAAACTAAAAAATGCGAATTTTTTTTGAATAAGGACAAAAAATTAATCCATTTGGCTTATTTAGCCGAACAACCCCGAACCTTGATGACACTAGAAATGTTTGCCACTAGTTATATTGTGGATGTTTGGTAAAATTTTACTATTTTGGTGGAATATAGAACCTTGATGACGCTAGAAATGTTTGCCACTAGTTACATTGTGGATGTTTGGTAAATATTATTTTGGTGGATTATAAAGACTGAATTGTAAATTGTAGAGTCTGGATTACGAAAAGCTCATAATCAGAATCTTGTTTGGTAGATTATGAAAGGTGTGCCACCGGCTTGGAAAAATACGTTTTTATTTATTTATTTATTTTTATGGTGGGGTGGTTGACTAGTATATAAGATTGTTCAGTAAGTGCGGGTAGATTTGTAAATATAGTTTTAAAAAAAAAGGTTGAAGATAGAATAGGCGTACAATATTCATAATCTCTAATCAGGTTGTACCTCCATATGCTTATTTTGAGAATCCATTCTGTCAGAATTCACTCTTTGAATCCCTACCCCTACCGAACACTTCTATACTCCGTTTACCAAAAATGAACACTTCTATACTCCGACCAAATCCAGATTCGGGGCGTAAAATCTGTTCCAAACACCCTCATTTTCCGTGCTTTTCCTCATGAAGGTCACGGGTTTGAATCTCATGTAAGGAGATGGGTGATCCCCATTTCCTTCTCCTTTCATATAGGCTAGAATAGATTGTTCAGATACCCCAGCGAAAAAAACCTGCAAAAAATGGGTTGGTTCAATTGTGACCTGGCTTTAGTGAAGTTCTTTATCCAGATTCTCTAAAAACAAGTTACCGAGAAAGAGCCATGCCAATTGGGAGCTCTGTTTTGGACTAAGCTATCCAGTATCCTTCTTTTTAATCAAAATCACATACCTGGAAAAGTGAAACTCAGGCAATGGTTGCGACCCATTGGCCATTTCAGCCACTATATATATATCCTCATATGACTACGGTTGTCCGAGAGAGAGGAGGAAACATGAACGTCTCCAAAGCCAGGCGAGGAGTTATTTCTCCAATGAACTAAACATGACATGACTTATCTAATGGCCAGACATGATTATTTTTACAACAATTGAGGCATAGAAACAACATTATGTACAATAACGCATATACATGTGAGAACGTAATATAGGCGCTTCGGAGGTGCTCCCGAAGTCGAGCTATTTCCACTGCCCTGCGCCTCTAATCGGCCACTTAAGGTACCCCCACCTGGGTAATTGCAAGCATTATAACCTACAAAGCATGAAGGAATCAATTGAGATCAACAAGAACGGCAAAATATACGACATGGCTTCTTTTCTCCCCTTTTTCCCTGGGAGAAAGTGGACGCAGTCAAAAGGATAAGTTTTTTCTGATTGCCTACAAACTTCAACAGGACGATTCAGTATCATCTTTAAGTGTAACGTTACGTGACCATAATGTTTTGTGCAGAGTTCCTCAATACATAGATCTGGTTTTGGGGGAACAAAAAAATCCACAATTTGCAATCCTAATTCCAGAAGTGTCAATTCCATGTCTGAATAAGTTTTCTGTATTGAAGTTTTGTTTCCGAATTCCAAATCTATCCCCACAAGAAACTTTCTGCGTTTGTTTGTTACAGCATAGACTGCGGGTAAAATATTAACTAAAACCTAGTTAAAGTATCAAAATAGAGCTTCAGATTACCATCTAACGTACGTTTGTTTTTGCCCCACAGCGGAAGCAGAAGCTGGGGCAAAAAAGTCTACATCTGTTATGAAAAGACAGAAATGCCACTATAGTGAAGCCCTGATAAAACCACAACATATTCGTGTCCAAGAATTGCTAGGGTGTTTTAAAATAGAACTTCAAGGTAATGAGCTACAAATGGTATCAGAAATACAGCTTTCCTGCTGAAATTGCACTCAAGTGAACTACCAAAAGATCTCTACATAAGAAAGCTCAACACATAGGAATGAAGTCCAGCCTCCTCCTTTTCTTGTTATCATCGCTTATATTTTCAAAGAATTCAAAAAGAAGCTAGGATTGTAGAAAGCTTACTAGGATTTGAGGAAGTGAGACATGCTGTTTCGGAGAAATTGCAGTTCCAGGGATTCCTGCCAGCAGTTTGATATAAGAGATTCATTGCAAAAGCAGCATGTGACGCCACAGTGTTTGGTTCAAAACAGGCGCCACCAGGTTGAATAAAACTACAGTCGATGCCTTGGCCACAGGCATAGTCTAGATTAGCCTGCAGTTGGGCATCGGAAACACCAGACTTTGGAACACACCAACCTCCTTGTTTTGGTGCTGGAGCCGCTGGAGTGGTTGGCGTGGTGGGAGTCACTGGAGTAGTTGGGGTTGTGGGAGTCGCTGGAGTTGGTGCTGGAGTAGGAGTCGTTTTCTGATATAAATCGAAAACCAATGGAGTCAGTTAATTAGTGGCAGAAATGGGAGGCTTTCTAAAGACTAAACACAAATAGAGAAAGCAAATCAGTTGGGTGCAGCCAAGTGTGCATTCAAAGTAAGGGTCGTTTTCTTTATGGTATGTAGACTGGTGTATGTAGTAAATGGGTTGACCCATCAATAAATTCACTACCCGATTCCCAAATGTGAAATGTGTCATTCCTTGCATGACATTAATTCATACACATTAGTCTACCCTGAAAAGAATTACTTGGTAGCAAGAACTAATACATAGAGACTGCCACAATTCCAGTGATAATCTTTATATGTAGAGGGGTGGAATGAATTAACTGAGTTGATCCATATATACATGTAACTCTCATCCGACAATGTTAAACATGTCCACCTTTTAGTTACATGGATCCAAATATGGCCAACCCAATTGTATGCCTTTTTCTGCTACTTCCTATCAAACAACTTGGGAGGCTTAGAATTTGTCATTAGTCTCTAATCTTCGATGTTTAACTTTATACATCCCAAGATCATTATTAAACTTGCTCCATCAAATTATTAGAATCAAAACTAAATTCCTAGTATTCACACGCATCATTTCAATTCAACCATTTTTAATTATGCCCAACAACTGAAATTAGCAAAAGACAACTTTGAACTCTAGTAATGGAAAAACTAGGAATCTTCTCACCTGGCTACTTTTGGAAAGACCAACATCATAAGTCATGGAGAGATCAGGGTTAAAAAGTCCAAATGCCCGTTCTGAGGCGGGTCCAGGCTTCAAATCCTCATCATAGAGAGCAAAGATATATGTATCCACGGATTTTCCAGGCATCAATGGGGTGCCAACCATTGATCTGAGGTGGTTTATCAAGTTCCCGTTGTAGGCTCTTGCATTGTCGATGTTGGTCCCCACTTCGTTGGGATCGCCCTTGTATGGCCACCCCGTTTCTGCAACCACTATCTCTATGTCCTTGAATCCCATCGCGTTTAAGGCAGCTCGTATGGCATCAACCTTCACAACGAAATTCCAATACCAATGAAATTGTAGCAATGGGACTCAGGTAAGAAAAGTTTCAAGTACCAACCACGTAATTGTACAAGCATAAGGTTACTATTTGACAAGGCTTACTGTAATGGTTAACCAATACAGCTTGACAATGAAAATTGAACGCATTTGATCTTCAGTAGAAACAAAAAAGAATTTAAGAAATGTTCAATGTGTCTAAAGAATCAAAGGGTTAAAGTCCATCAACCTGAATTCCATCCGATTAAAATATCTTGGGAACTCTACAAATAGGTAGGTATGATCTTTGAAGTTAGATGTTCAAATGAAAAAACTCTTTGAAGATACAGTAAAAGCAACTAGAATTTGAATAGCAGTAGTTATATTATTGTATACAATGGTAAAAGGAGGATCACATCCTAATTGCAATGGTCCCATATTCAAAAAATGAAGTCTTAAAAACCACAGTACCATATTCATGGCAAAGGAAGAAAATTCCAAGCTTTGATTATTGTCCACACAGCCTGTTGCCAGATTCACACTTTTGTTTGTTTGCCAAACAAGTCAATGTCATACTTGAGTGGAGTAATTGCTAGCTTGTCACTATGATTTTGACAACAGGTCATATACTCCTTTTTTTGTTGTCTTCACCTCAAATTTGTTTTATCAAGTGTGAATGCCAAAAAGTGGTGTGTAAGCAGTACGAATAGCACAATACGGAGTATTTCATAATTGACTTGCGCCAAATCAAACTAACCTGAGCATCAAACATGTTCATGTACTTGATGCCAGATCCTGAGTCGACTCGTCCTGCATTGGGTTGGAAAAGACAAAACGCCAGCGTTTCAGCCCTTGGGTCACTTCGGTACGCAAAGAAAGGGTATGGGTTGATCATAAAAGGTGAACCGGTGGATCTTTGAAATGCCAGCATCGCTTTCATTGTGTCACCAAAGCTCGGGTCAAAAGCCCCCGAGGAGGGTGGGTCAGACTGAGTCAACACGGCCATCGAATGGACTGTTGAGACCTTGATCTTCCCACCTAGGGAAGCTGAAAGTCATTGTAGGTAGCAATATTAGGTTCAGAAATATGGATGAATTTACCAGACATGGGGAACAATTTGCATGATATGTTTGAAAAGACGAAAAATAAAAATTAACAGTTCATTTTGAATCAATAGCTTACTGCCACATGCTTCAGTAAATTAATGTATATTCAATTAATTCTTTTTACTATTAGTCAAAATCTTAGGAATGGATCATATGACATCGTTCATCCGTCACTTATCTTAGAGTCAAATACAACAACTACATAAAGGGATTACAAGCATTACGACTAAAGTTATTGGTTCAACAATATAAAATATGTACGTAGAGAGTAAAAAAAAAAAGAGTTTTCAATTAATTCTTTTTACTATTAGATTAATCTGTATCTTAGGAATGAATCATATGACATTGTTCATTCATCATCAGTTGTCTTCTTGTCAAATACAAACAAAAATAATAAAATTAAGGGGATTAAAAAATACGACTTAATTTGTTGGTTCACTGATATAAAGTAAGTGCGTAGACGGTGAAAATAAAATTTCCTCCGTTTACCAAAAAAAGGAAAAGAAAATTTCCTCGTAGAAAATTGTGGAACCAACAAATGTTGGCCGTAGAATTAACACCATGCTGAATGAAATCCAACTGCACGTACACCATTGCTCAAATAAGACAATTATATATGTTTTTGGATGATTTATTTTTGGTTCAAAATTAAAATTTGTCTACGCCAAAGTAATTTCGACATTGACAATATTTGGAGTCTACAACTGTCAATGGATAGCGTAATACTTAGATCATATATAGCCTCAATTTAACATATTCCCCTCTCTCGAAACTGCATCACTACTCCTATATCTTTCTTTTTTCTGGTAGGTAACTATTTCTATTTCTCTATCTTGTTCATCAGGTTATATTTTGATAACAACTTGAATAATATTTGAAATGAAAATCACTACGAATTAACATAATATTCCCCTGTGATTTGGCAGATATTTTCAACTTGGGCAAATTTCACTGACCTCCCCTGAGGTTTCTGACACGAACAGAAACCTCCCCTGAGGTTTCTGAAATAACACTGCCCTCCCCTCCTTTACCTGAAAATACCAAGGGACCCCCCTCTCCGTTAATTGGACTTTAAAAACGGATGGAAAAGATTATTTCTCTCTCCACCCACTACTAAAACTAAACTAAACTCCCAACCAAACAAAACCGATGTCATTGTACTATATTTTTTACAATACCTATACTACCCTCACCAGACTCTTTACCCCTCTTATTTATAAAATATAAAATACAAACATCACTACACTTTGTACCCGTTTCACTTTGAAATTTTGTCCTTATTTAAAAGGATTCACATTTGTTAATCTTCTATAAAATTTTTGTGAATTATTAGTTCGTCTTGATAAGAGGAATTGAAAAAGTAAAAAATCAAGATTTTTTCCAAATATTTTGAGAAATTCAATATTTTGGGTAAAAATAATAATTTTGTACTCTTTTAATTCCTCTTGTTGAGATAAGCCAATGATCCACAAAAATTTAACGCAAAACTTGCAAATACAAAAAAATTCAAATATGAACAAAAATCAAAAAGCCTAAAAATCCTACAAACAAACCCTGTAAAAATCAAAAAGCCTAAAAATCCCACCAACAAGCCCGTACCCTCCATTGCCAATAGTTTGTTTTTTGGTTTTTACGGAATTTGTTTGTGAAATTTTTAGGCTTTTTAATTTTTGTTCATATTCGAATTTTTTTCATGCGGACTTGTTTGTGGGATTTTTAGGCTTTTTTATTTTTGTCCATATTTGAATTTTTTTTGTATTTACTAGTTTTGTGTTAATTTTTGTGGATCATTGGTTTGTCTCAACGAAAGGAATCAAACGAATATAAAATTATTGAATTTCTCAAAATATTTGGTAAAAGTCTTAATTTTTTACTTTTTCAATTCCTCTTATCGAGACGAACGAATAATTCAAAAAAGTTTGATAGAAAATTAGCAAATGTGAAACTTTTTAAATAAGGACAAAATCTCAAAGTGAAACGGGTACAAAGTGTAGTGATTTTTGTATTTTATATTTTATAAATAAGAGGGGTAAAGAGTTTGGTGAGGGTAGTATATGTATTGTAAAAAATATAGTACAATGACATCGGTTTTGTTTGGTTGGGAGTTTAGTTTAGTTTTAGTAGTGGGTGGAGAGAGAAATAATCTTTTCCATCCTTTTTTAACGTCCAATTAACGGAGAGGGGGGTCCCTTGGTATTTTCAGGTAAAGGAGGGGAGGGCAGTGTTATTTCAGAAACCTCAGGGGAGGTTTCTGTTCGTGTCAGAAACCTCAGGGGAGGTCAGTGAAATTTGCCCTTTCAACTTCAACACTACCTTTAGTACTCCTAAACACTGTTAAAAATAGATACTCTGTGTATTTATTTGCACATGACTATAAGAATTGGAGCCCCAGTGGTTCATCCAATAGGTTGGTTGGTTTGATCAGTGTTCGATTCTTGGGATCTGGCCGGACGAAAGTGTTTTTTTGTAATTCCTTAGTTCCGACTTAAATGGTCGACCTTTGACTGGACGGAATGAGCATTAGTCGAGCTGCGCGTAAATCTCAAACCATCGGGGAAAAAAGACTAAGAATTGAAAGAATACGGACCTGCATTGATGGCATTTTGGACATTCTGCATGGCGGGCAAGATTTTCGAGATGAGGTTCTGATCCCCTGATGTCATGACCTCGTTACCAACGTTAACAACGATGATCTTGCTAGCCGGGTAGTAAGCCAACACGTTCGACCCGACCCACTGACCCGCGAAATTCGGGTCGGAAGCCAGCGCCGGAATATCGCCGTTTCCGGCGCCGATGACTATCCCGATCCCGGTGTTCGCCAGAGCCTTGATCATCGCCGGGTCGGCGCCGTAAAGCCTCACTTTCTCGATCGCCGTCGACTGGAGGAGCTTCGCCGTCGCCGACGGCGGTGGGAGGTTGTCGGCCACTTGCCCGTAGTTGATGCCGATGAAAGATTGTGCGTCTGCAAAACAACACTGACGAGTCGTAAGATGGGTTTCGACTGAGCCGACTCAGCTGACTCGATCATTTTTTGCTAATTATTACTGACGAGTCCGATACCGTTACAACTCAATGTACCGACACGATGGAAAATCACATGCTCCTCAGCTGATTCCCGTCACGTGTGTCACGTATCAGTCTGTTTCTGATTTACTGCCGTTACTATCGATACTCGACTGTTAGATTCATTACGGTTTTGGAGCCTCCGGTCCCGTCTTGTCTTTCGTTGTCCCAATATATTTTCTATTTTGCCATTTTCCCTCCAAGTCACTATCAACTTTAAAAAGAAAAAAATAAGAATTCAAACGGAACTGCACAACTCCTGTCTTTTTTTCTTTTTGAAACTCATGCCTTTTTCAGAGCCTTCTAGAAAGTTTTTTAATCTTGAGCAAAGAATTTGTTGACGCCAATAATTTCTCACAAAACGGGTATTTTAGGAAATTCATTTCCTTTTAATTTGTAATCATAGTATTCCTTAAATGGTTGGAATTCCTAAAAAATTTAAATATTTTGGGACGGATGGAGTACTAATGAGATGACAAATCACAAACGTATCAACCGATTTTGTAATAGATCGGTCTGTTTACGATTCACAATCATTACGACGGATACGAGTAATTGAGGCACTTAAAAATAAAAATTTCCAAAATAATTTGTAAAATTTCACGACCGCTAGAGTATTCCCCCATCGGTGGTAGCGTATCGTTTTGATACTTGAGATACCGTTGCACCCAGCTCACCGTTCCATGGCCCAACCCACACAGATAAGATGGTTTTTGACTCACGAGTGACTCAGCTTGACTCGTACTACAATTTTGCCCCTCATCACAAGGCACGTGGCCAAACAACGTCCTTGTCCTTGTCAAGCTTTACACCTTCTGTTTGTCTAATTTTCTTTTGCTTTTTTTGACTTTTCTTTCGATAACATGAGCTGGGCTGTTTAAGGCTTAAAAAAGAGGCTTTTTCTATATTTTAATAAGAAGAATTTGGACTGAAAAGAGTGAAATCTTTTGGCCGAACTCATTTAAGTAACTTTTGTGATCAAAATACAAGTAGTAATTTTTTAATTTCTCATAGTTGCTAATTTAAGAAAGCAAATATGTCAGACTTTTTGGCAATTATTTTCACCACAGAAAAATCCGCTGAGACAAAGCCAGCTCAATGCAATTTATTACATGCCGACAAGTACATTTTTTCCGCATTTAATCATTTTACAACAACCCTCCTTCTACACGTACATGTACTCATGGAAAATAAATTCTATCCACGGTAAAATCCCACTTTTCTACCACCGTTTATTATGGATCTTATTGAGTGTGTATTGTTGTGATCTGAACCGTTCATATTTTAAGACACACAATATAATATTGCCATGCGAAAAATAAATTTGATCGGAAGTCAATAGATATATCAAAATTTAGATTTTGGTTTATAAAATGAACGATCTGATTTCTATCAATAATAATAAAGATAAACTATCTGTTTTACAAAGCAAAAATTAATTTTTGATACTTCTATCGATGTCAGATCAAGTTTATTTTTTGCATGAACACACTATTATGTGGGGTCTACAAGATGAACGGATTAGATCAACAATAAACATACGATAGGACCGAAAAAAATGATGATGAAAAAGTGGGGTTTCCACCGCTGATAGAAAGAATTTAATCTCGTACTCGTATACTCACATAAGGCTCTGTTCTTTTGGTCTTAACTTAAATTTCAAAATTTTGTTCTTATTTGAATTTTTTTCTCATTTGTTGGTTTTGCACCAAATTTTTGTAAGTTATTGATTCGTCTCAACGAGAGGAATCAGAGAAGTAAATTTTTTTTACTTTTATCAAAGTATTTTGAGAAATAACCACTTTTTAGCAAGAAAAATCACTTTTTGCGCTAAAAAATAGTTATTTTTCAAAATACTTAGATAAAAGTAAAAAAAAATTAATTTTTCAATTTCTCTCGTCGAGACGAATCAATAACCTACAAAAATTTGGAGCAAAACCAACAAATGCGAAAAAATTTCAAATAAAAACAATTTTTAAATTTAAATTAAGTTTTAGTTAAGACCAAAAGAACGGAGCCTAAGTGATAGAACATCGCATGATCTGGTGGTATACTATGTGTCTCTTATGTAAATATGGGTGCAAATGTAGATGTAAAAATGGGTTTTATTGTAGAGTAGTAACAAAAAAAGTCTAGGTACACAATAATTCAATCACAAATTCTCACATACATGTACATTCCATACACACTTATGTGTGTGGATAGAGATTAGTAATGCTTTCGTGTGTGCGGGGGTGCAGTGTGTGCAAATCCTAACACTCAACTCCTATAATTGAGTATGCGTGCAATATTAATGTCCGCCATTGGGGGCACCGCACTGCTCTATGGTGTCTAGAACCTTCCAACGCAACACATTTACGTGTGATCGATATATTTAGTGATAGAGATCACGTAAATGTGTGAGGTTAAAAGGCTTCGGAGCACCACAGAACAATGTTTATAAAAATAAAAATAAAAAGGTGTGGTTCCCGAGATTATTAATGCTTTCATGTGCATGTGGGGTACAATGTGTCCAGAACCTAACACTTACTCCTATAATTGAGTATGTGCGCAACATTAATGCCCTTGGGGCACCGCACTGCTGAAGGGCCTCTAGAGCCCTCCACCGTTACATATTTACGTGTGATTCATATATTTAGTCATGAAGACCGTGTAAATGTGTGATGTTAAAGAACTTTGGAACACCACGGAGTATAATGTTTATTTTTAAAAAAAAAAGAAGAAGGTGTGGTTGCCGATAAAAATTCTTTTCGTTTGTCGATTAAAATTCATTTTCCCGGCATGATGCCATGTTTTTCGTAAAAGCTTTCCCTTATTAGCACAAACCAATACTCAATCCGTAACACGATTCCGTCCGAGTCAAATCAGCTTCACTCGGACAGGGGCATTTTTTTTCTTTTTTTCCCGGCGTGATAAGCCTTGTGTGAGAGAATTATGCCTTACAGTAAATCAAACACCGACACCCAGCTACTCAGCCTGGTTGATTAATTGAACCTCCGATTCAACAAAAATTACGCACGAAATCGCAAAACAGACACGAACAACAAATCACATAAAACTAGAAGAAAATTTAAGTGAAAAGAAGACGACTCAAAGAAACAAAACGTGAAAGAAATTGAGAAACAGAAGCGTTAGCTAGGGAAGAGGAGATTGGACTTACTCGCTGAGTAAATGGAGTGGAGGCATACGAAAAGGAAGATGAAGATTGAGGCATTTACCGACGTCGTTGCCATGGTTGAAGGGCTGGGAAGAATTCTGATTGTGTTCGTTCGAGCAATTAATCGAAGCTATGTGGTTATGAAGGGGAGGCAAGTGAAAAGGGACGGGAAGGTGTAACGGTAAGAATTGGCCTTTCTGTGGGTACTTTACGAGTAAAATAATGGAAGGGGCTGTTCCTTCAACTATTTGGTTTGATCGATCGATGGGCTCGTGGAGTGGGGCCGAGGTGTCGATCCTTCGTTGTGTTTGCAGGAGAGAGAGAGAGAGAGAGAGAGAGAGAGAGAGAGAGAAACCTTCGTTGTGTTTGCAGGAGAGAGAGAGAGAACTCAGCAGATGTTGATCAAATAAAATCAAGGGATAATAATTGGACATTTAACTGCCATAACTCATTATACCTACGTGAATAACCAGAAACACCCCTCCCTTCTTTTTTTTTTTTACTACGACATAGGAGGTCTCACACCCAAACGAGATGAAACTAGAGGAGCAGCCAGGAGACGGGACTACTGGACATGACCATGAAGCTATCCCTGTGGATTTTCACTTTCTAACTAGTTAGCTTACGCTCAAAAATCGAACTCACGCTCCTCTTTTTTTTCATGATTTTTAATAAAATTTCTCTTTGCTTATTACTTGCATCTCCGGTAAGGGGAAAAAAGTAAGTGAAAGTAACAAGAGTTTGGGTAAAACTATTGTTATGGTCTTAATTCGTGGTTTTTTTTTTTTTTTTTGGTGCGGGTAAAAAAATTCATTAGATAAATAAGCAGTTTAAAAACAATTGATCGGGAAATAACAAAAAAAGCTACACTAATGGTAATACAAAATCTGCACTAGCTCCTCGCGAAAATTACCTCATCGTGTTTGTTTTGTTCGTGTTAAATTCTTTTTCTTAAGGTGCTTCCAACTTCTTTTTTTTATCGTCGAGTTTGTGGATTCATGTCCCATTCAGGTCCTAATGATTGTAAAAACAAATAAAAGGAAACCAATAAGAAATTAAAGTTAAAGAAAATGACACATGAGTACATATTGCTTGGTTTCTTTTTGCCTTCTCCCTGCCTCCTGGTGGGAACAAAAATATAAAAAGAAAGAAAATATAAGGGGGCCCAAATGAAGAATTAATAAAACATTTCACCCTCCAACACTACTTCAATAGGGGCGTGTTTGGGACGTTTGTATTCAAAAGGGAATAGCACCTAAAGATGACTTTCGTTTGCTTGACTCAAAGTCTTTCTCGTGGAACTAGACATTCAAACCGTGCAACTCAAGGCATGAAACATTCAAAAGAGTACTTCCTTAAACACTAAGAAAAGGAAAATCTTATTTTGATTGTTGTCTTAACTTCCATTTTTTATAATCAAATCTTAATAGAAATATTCAAGTGACAGTAATACCTTCTCCTTACAACAACAGCAGAATACATCTAGTTTCCGATCATTGAGGGATTTGGACGGAAGAAGATTGGAGACAGACCTAATATTTGGCAATATATGCACAAAGCATCTTCTCTTCAAAATACCACTGAGACAGTGGCTCTCATATACCTCCAAGAACCGAGGAACCACATAAATGTTTTGCTGTGGAACCATGCCAACAAGTCAAAGCATGAAGGCATTAGAGAAGGCAAGCCTTGAGACCCAAATCAATTTTTGTGCACATTACCATGCTTCCTTCATTTATAGTCCAAAGCATCGAAAAGCACAACACAATAATACTTTGTCCTTAAATTAAAATTATGGATACCTTTTCGTTGTCATCTAATCCATTACTATGAATCAAGATTCATATTTCCATTACTATGAATCAAGATTCATATTTATACGAATCCTATCTCATCGCGTAAATATATGACCTTCATGTGATGTAAAGAAAAACCCATAGCTATTGTTAGTCGAGATTTTTTTACCATCCGCACAAAAAAACAAGAGGATAGAGCATCAACAAATGCTAGATCGAATCATATTTGTCGTAAGATGAAGAGCACAATGCCACCATTTTTCTTGTGACAATATGTTTTAATGTGGTGAATACTTCTGTATGATCAATCAAACTTTTAATATCAAAGTTAATGTCAGATATCACATCCATCTATCTCTCTCTCTCTCTCTCTCTCTCTCTTACAGATCTTAGAGTTTTGCTTTGGGGGAGGGGGTTGCGCCTCTTCCACCCCCTCCTCCATCGCTGCTCAATCCATCCCCTCCCCCTCCCCTCCTCCTATATCTCTTTTCCCCAAGCATCATGCAGTGTTAGATTTGTCACCCTCCGTGCTCTTTGGCAACTTGGTTTAGCTTCGGCGACAGATTTTTTTTGTTTTCAGCTTCTAGAAGAAGATTGAATAATGAGTGGGGTTTTTTATTTATGCTTTGTTTGAATTGGTGTTTGAATTTTTTTTTGAAAAATAGTAAAGGTAATAAGTAGAGAGAAATAGAGAAAGAAATGTTGAAAGTAAGGGAAATCTAAGGAGAATTTTTAAAAAAATTCTTTTTGAATTGTAAAGAGAACAAAGCATTAGCTTGTTTCATTTTTGTTCCACTCCCGTTGTGGAGTGCTTATCCGCCCGTTGTGGAATGTTTACTCTTCCATTGTAATGAAATTTTTGTAATGCCTTCGAGTTTATAAAATAAAATTGCCTCTCGTTAAAAAAGAAAAGAAAAGAGAGAGGACTTTCCATATCAAAAATCAACGCACTATATGATTAACAAACTAATTTGTCACAATTTACTTCAACCAGGGATCATCGGACCATCCAACCTCATCCATTCATCATAGCTTCTTTTTTTCCCTTTCCTAATAATTATAGCTCCTCCGAGTAATGTGTACCGCGCCACACTACTCTAATCATACTTGATGAATAGCAGTCATAGAAAAAAATAGAAGGGGCCCCACAAAGCTTAATTATATTGGTCCAGACGTTGCAACCCATAGGAGGGTTTTAGTTGACCTCAGGTCCTCAGCCGCCAGCACCAACGACGCGTGAAAAATGGAAAACCAAGTCCCCCTTCAAAGACCGGAAATTCTAGGACCACACCCACATGTACACCCATATATATACCCATACATACAAATGTGTGGGCCCTACACACACTGCACAACGGTATGATTATGTTATCATTTTAACATCAAAATAGTTGACACACAACTAGAAAATGAAGGAAATTATCAACGGCAAAGAGTTCCCTAAAATGGTAAAACGGAATCGTTTATAAACAATTTCGATAACAAACCAAGAAAGAGAACATCGAGAACTCTCTAAGAGCGAGCAGGAAAAAAGACACACTTTTGCCGCGTTGGTACTTAACCGTAAAAGCGGTTTCTCCATTTTATTTACTCAATTATTCAACCCTATAGTATAGAATTAAGAGATTTTTTTTTTATTGAAGAGAATTCTTTTTATTTTTACATTTTATATTATTCCATATTCGAATCTGCTTAACTACCAGAAAAAAACGGATTCAGTATTTGATCTTTTCACTGATATAAAACCATAAAAAAAAAAAAGAAACAATATATAGTCGATTTTTTTGCACTTATGCAGTATGTGTGGGTGTGTATATGGGTGTGCATGTGGGTGTGGAGGTAGCACAACTCTTCCAAGACATTGCGTGCTCGAGCGATAGCGCAAATAGAAGACGGAAAATGTCTTTAAAACACATACCAAACAACTATAATTTTTGAGAGCAAAGATTGAGAGCACGAATGTGATTTGAGAATTGAGAGCGCGAGTGCAAAATATTTTAAAATATTATGTGACTACGGTCTCACATTTTAAAATATTATTATCTCGGTTCCAAAATATTTGTCCGGTCCACAAAACGATGACTAAAAAATAATGCATTTCTTTTAAGAAAAAATTCAAACTTTTTTCATAAATTAAAAGAACTCATCTATATCTAGTGAATTCTTTGAAAAAAAATTAAATTTTCCTTGCAAAAATTGTATTATTTTTACATCCTCGTTTTGCAGACTGGACAAACATTATGGAACAGATGGAGTATGTGGAAAATGGAAAATGGAGATCTCCCACATTTAGACCCCGTTCGTTTTGGGATTTTGGATTTGGATTTGTAAATAATGAGTGTAAAGAGAAATAGAATAATAATTGAAAATATGGGTAATGATTTGAGAGTAATAGAGAAAAAAATGTGAGTAATGATTGGAGGAAAATATACTCCCTCCGTCCAAATTTAATAATCTTTTTTTTGAGTTCGTGTAATTTTTCAATCAATTATATAATACGAAGCATCAAGAACCTAATAGCAATTAAAGAGGAGGTTGCAAGTTGCCATTAGTGTAAAAATCCAATGAAGACTTTTGAACTCCATTTCACGACAAGACTCGAGTTGTTGCAACCAAGTTGCAGTATGATCCAGTGCTCTGATCCTGTTCGGTTTGAATTTTAAAAGAGATTTTTAGAAGTAATAAGTGGAGAGAGATAAAGAAAATTTATTGGGGACTATTCGCAAGGGTTTTGAGATCTAAAACGAACAGTGAGTACAAGTTCATGATAAAACGGTTCAAATTGATCTTGATGTAGTGGATTTGAAAATTTTTAGACCCCGCCCGTTTTGAGATTTTGAATTTGGGTTTGTAGGTAATGAGTGTAGAGAAAAATAGAATAATGATTAAAAATAAAGATAACCCGTTCGACTAAATAAGCCAATTGACTTTTTTTTTTGTCCTTATTCAAATTTTTTTGTATTTATTAGTTTTTCGTCAATTTTTTGTGGATTATTGCATCGTCATGACGAAAGAAATTTAAAAAGTACAAAATTATGATCGAAATCAAATTTTTTTAAATAAAGACGAAAAAATTGACTTATTTGTCTTTATTCAAAAAAATTAGATTTCGATTGTAATTTTTACTTTTTAGATTCCTCTTGTCATGACGATACAATAATTCCTAAAAAATTGACGAAAATTTAACAAATATGAAAAAAAATTGAATAAAGACAAAAAAATAAGCCAATTGACTTATTTAACCGAACGGGATAAACGGGTAATGATTTGAGAGAGAAAGAGAAATAAGAGTAATAATTGAAGAAAAATATACTCCCTCCGTTTGGATTTAATAGTTCTTTTTTAAAGTTCATGTCATTTTTCAATCGATTCAATAATACGAAGCATCAAGAACCTAATTGCAATTAAAGAGGTGGTTGCAAGTTGCCATCATCCACACCTCATCCTAATGACCTTACACGAGTGATGTCATCAAATAGGAGAAGTAATACGTGGGCCATTAGTGTGAAAATCCAATGAAGACTTTTGAACTCCATTTCACGACAAGGCTCGAGTTGTTGCAACCAAGTTGCAGTATGATCCAGTGCACACATACATAAACATGAATACATACATGTCTCTATATGAGAAACAGTTTCGCGCTTTCACAAAATTCGAGTAGGAAAAACTTCATCAATTTCAGTTTCGTGAACACCAGACAATACACTAGAAAGAGAACATATAATCCACAGCCGTTCCATTACAAAAATGAAGTTGATGCAAATGACCCAAACCCAATTGCAAAACACTAGCCGAAAGAGAATCTCAACACGACAACCGAAAAATCATTCCCGACAATTGAGCAGTTTGGTCGAACAAAATAAATGGAAAAGGAAACAGATAAAGATAGCAAGACCAGCAGAATATGAACGTATACAGACAAGCATTTGAACCAATAGGAGAAAAATGAAAAGCCACACCTGAACACTTCCAAGGAAATAATATGGAAGAGATGAGAAGAAAGAAATGAATTTAAAAACCCACGACAGCAATCAAATGAAAAGATTTTTCCAAATTACCCTCCAGAGTGGGAGACTGGCGTTGTTACGAACTGGCCATCTGTGTATACATGAACAAACTGCTGTGGTAATGCATGCTCCCCCTGCAAAATAACCCAATAAATCATCCTTGGTGAGTTCCCGCTGTGGTTTCAGTCGAGCTAACACAATCCATACCCAAATAACTTTCCATTCAGCAAAGACAAATAAAGGGTTTCTTAACAAAAGCAGAAAGGAAAATAAAGGGTAACGAATAGCAACATGTTTAGTTTCCTACTTTAATAATGCCTGTTTCTATGAGACAATCATATACTGAAAACATTAGTCGGGTGAGTCTTTAGTACGAAAGCCTAAACAACATGGTTAGTTCCTTATTAGGCCATCCTAGATGTTGCACATTGCCTATCTGCTATTGGGCTATAAGGATTTTATATAAGAGGAACAAATGAGTAATTAATCAATTAAGGTAATCATAGCTTGAGATTTATAGGGTATATTCACGAGCAAAAGAACAAGAAAACCTCCTGACAAACAGCAAAAGGTCAAGAATAGTATTTAACCTTCCTAATCTGAACTTTGGACTTGTGACACGAGGCTTAGTATTTTAAACGCAATGAGTAATAGTAAAGCGAAACTTATAAACCTACCCAGTCATCATCTGGCCCAGCACCAGGCACCAGCACATTGATTTCGCTCGACTTGGCAGTCGTTATAGAAGCCTCCAAAGAATCGTTGCTCAAATATAATTGACAACCTGATGTATTATCCACTGAAATTGTTGGAGCTGAACCCTACAACAGCCACAGATATTTGATGAACATAGATCATCATGCAGTCATTCTAATTCCCTAAGAAACACCGAGTAATTTCACGAAGGGAATCAGCAAAATATGAATCTCTGAACTTTGGGATGGCAGACAAGTCAACGACATGAAACTTGTTAAGAAATCACCAAGATGTGAAGAAAATAAATAGATACCTGGCATTGCACCTCAACACCATTGCAATTGACGATCTCACAAGCAGCTACAACATCCTGTTTTCAAGGCACATTAAGTAAGACATATCACTCAGTAAATGTTGTTACCATTATTCATTATCTTTTATTTTTTTGCCAATCAAAAATAATAATTCAATATCAGATTTTCCTTTTGTTATTACTGACCATGAACACGATACCCATCTTGGTGCATTTATCAACTGTTATGTTGTTTACTTTCCCTGCACATTGTTAGATTAAGGATGAGCTCTTCGTGATACCTAAATAGGAATGCTACTCAGAGTATCTATTGATTTGCAAAAAGATTATCAATGATAAAAATAACAATCAGAGTGCCTAAGAAAAAACAAAAACACCTTTGATCTGTAAAACAGAGTCTTTGCATCCAAAAACGTAAACTGACTGCTTTGAATCACAGTCATCAATCACTAAATTCTTCCTTCCAATTTGATTCTCCACTACCCACCTGCACAAGAGACAATGTAATAAGGAAGAAATTGAAGATCAAACTATATTAGGTAGCAGTTACGAAGCAGATTATAGTATAAAATACGTACTCACTTTCGAACTTGAAGCTCTAGCTTCGGAGGTCCTGCTTTAGAGAAAGAGCGAGAACTGGCTCCGCTTTCTTTTTCACCCGCACCAACAATGCCGGTTCTATCTGCACGGTTCTTGGTTTTCATATTGTCTGTGACCTTTCTCAACCCTAGGATGCACGAAAATCATCTGAAAATGCCCAATGGACCATGCTAGAGAGATAAAAAGCAAAACAGAAAAGGAACAACCACCTGCAGTCGCAGGCTTTCCTGTATTAATTTCTTGAAAAACAGCTGCCATCCCAACCTTTGGGCGTGATGATGAAGACTGTGGAGATTCAGAACTAAAGAGTGATGCTGGTGGAGGCGGCGGAGGAGCAGGGCCGCTTGACTTAGGAACTTTTGCAGGAGCAGGAACAGTTGTTTTTCCTGTGACACTCCAAATGGGGCCCAAAGGATAGTGACTCTTCACATAATCCCTCAAACCTGGTACATAGAGCTCCTTCAAAGCTTTGGCCCATTCCACATGATTTGGGTCTTTATTTTTGTACTCAACAAGAATCTTCATAGCGCACACAAAAAGGAAGATCAGAATAGACCAATAGAAAAAACTCTCTTCCATGAGCACCATCTACAAACTTCAATCAAACATAAATACTTATCCAAAACTGCTTGCTAGTTTTTTTTTTGGGTAATTAACTGCTTGCTAGTTTGCTTTCAACAAATTGCCGTCAGATGTATACATCGACCTCTTTATCCTCTAATACTAAATAAAAACCTACACGTGAATGTGTCAGTCAGAGAAGATCCTAGAAACCACATTGAAAGAACCCCAGCTACCATAGTTCTTGCAACACAACAGAACAATATTTGGCTTATCACAACTGTCTAGTCATGCAAAATTGACAGAAAAGGAATATCTCATTTCAATTGTTGGGGTTGCCAATTTCCAGGATATATTGTGGGCATTACCAACTCTGTTTCACTACGACATGAAAGTTCTTCAACAATGAAGCTAACTTACCATGTTCCATCCATGTCCAAAATCACAACTGTTTCGAAGATCGTTTGATTCATTCACACCACCAAGAACATGAAAAAACTATAGTTTTCATTGTGCCAAATGCAACGAATTTCAATTAAGAAGTGTAATATTGAAAATATCACAAAATTATGTGCCTTCACCTTTCAAATGGACAAATATTTTCAGACATTGCAAAACAAAAAATGGACCAAAAAATGAGATGGAGGGACTAACAGTCTTTATTCTCAACCCCAGCACAATTTCTATTTACCAAACTTGGTTTCCGACAGGGAAACATTATCATGGAAACAAAAGGGAACTAAAGGGAGTATAAAGAAATATAACACTGAATGAACAAGTATACCCAATTGTCAGTAAAGATTCTTCTGCAAGACAAACTCATAATCTAGGTTCATTAAAGGAGAGCTACTAGCTTGGAGAACATATCCAGGTACCTTGTTGTTGTAGAACTCAGCCATTTGCCAACTTTCTTCCACATGTGCAATAGGCATGCTCATACCTTGAAATGGGAAGCAAATAAGGAACCAACAAGGAATAAAATCATTTGTTTACAGTGTTTGAGAAATGTGTGAAAATTTCCCTCACCGCAATCTTTGCCTGTAAATGCAATCCAAGCCAGAGCAGAGAGACTGTCAGCAGCAGTTTTCAAGTGGTTAAAAAAATCAGATCTCCTTCCTTCAGTCATCTTATTGGCTTTCAGTATCACTTCATTTAGTGGCTTGAGAAATTCAGCCAATCCCGCCATGTCAGGTTTCTACAAAATGAAAACAAAGACAATCAACATCCCTGTACAAGCACTTCAGAACACATGTCAAAACAAGTCACGATAGAATTTAAGAAGTTTTTGCTACAATTTGCCTCAAGTAATCAATCCACATCAATTATCAACATCCCCAGAGTACAAGAATGACATTCAATGTGATCTGATGAATGATACCAATTCATTGGATTTATAACCTAATGTATCTATAGTACACTGAGTAAAAGCACTTCGGAATACAAGTAAAAATTGCAATCGCATTTGAAGAATTTTTTTGCAACAATTTGCCTCCAGTAATCAATTCGCACAAATTATCAAGATCCCCTTAGAAAGAGCAGAACAACCAGAAGAAAAAAAGGAAAAACAATAGAAGAACCATCAACCCGACCTGATACCAATCCATTGGATCTATAAACTTCACTGGGGCATTTGTAGTATGCTCACAAACATTCAAAACATAAGTGAAGGATTCTTCCCAATATAGCGAATCAAAATTCACCAGATATCAGAAGTGCACCCTCTATACAAACTAATCCCAATTAGCACTTATCACTTTGGCATCAGAAATCAAAAAATTGAGACTTCCAGTACTCATATTGGGTACAGATCTTAGTCATGTAATCCTTCAGTAGGGCCCTCTGCTCCTGCTCTCAAAACTCACTCTGCACTCGCACTCTCAATTCTCACCCTCGGGAATTTTAGTACTTTGGGATATTTTTAAAAAACACTTGCATTATGTGACTTAGGTACAGACTGAAACAACGTAACTATTCAGTAGGACCCTCCGCTCCATCTCTCAATTCTCGTTCTACCAAAGTTTAGTAGTTTGAGATGTTTTTGGAAGACGCTTCCACGCTCGCGCCTCCGCACGGGCAAGCGCATTACGTGACTTTAGATCAAGATTTACAGTACTCAAATTAGGAACAGATACATTTCTAAAACAGCGCATAACGTTGGATTAACTTCAGCACGAACTTCACCAAAATTAAACCTCACGAATATCAATTCACACCATAAAATGCAATATTATCGCGAAACCTAACCTGAGTTTGCTTGACCATAACAAGGAGCTGTTTCTGAGCAAGGAACGCCTCCGCCACAACCTTGGTCGCGTCCAGAACCTGTCCCCCAATCTTCTCCGCAGCAGCCGAAACCCTACCCACGTACTCGCCCATCAGATCCTCGAACGCCACGATCGACGGATCCAGCGCCGCCGCCGCCGCAGCATCTCCGCCACCCTCCGCCGGCCGGAACCCTGAAATCGAAATCGCCTCCAGCTTCGCCACCGCCGATTCCAACCTCTCCACCAACTTCTCCTCCATATCCCAAATTACTCACCCAATCTCTCTCTCTCTCTCTCTCTCTCTCTTGATCTGATTGTGTAGGATATGTATATGGGTATGTATTGTTTGAAGTTTTCCACTGAAACGCCGAAAGGGAAAAAGGCGAGGAATATGATGGTGGCGGAAATGTGAAAGGCCAGAGAGAGATGAGGCGGGATGGGATTATTACAGGGGAGTGTACTGATAGTGGGTGCCACGTGGTAGACAAACAGTGAACTTTGGTCGTTTGTTGCGTTGGAGAACACCTGTGGCAACAAACCACGGACCAAAAAAAAATCCATCAAAATTTGAGGCAAAATTTTCAATATCGGGTGGATACTATGTGGTATCTGCTCGGTGCATCTGGAACATTCATTTTGGTTTTGGACGGCTTGAATTTGGAGAAAGAAAGAAGAGAGAGGGAGAGAGATGTGGAGTGAGAGGAGAGAAATAGTTTCAATTTAGGCCCCGTTCCGGAATGTAAAATAAGTACTTATTTTTTAAAAAGACAATTTCAAGCTCAAAAATAATGTGTTTAGGCAAATAATTTTTTTGCCAATATAAATCTTGTTTAATAGATTTCATCAAGATCTTTAATACAATGCAAAAAAAATTAAAAATTTATTTTTCATTTTGAAAATGTGAAATAAGCTGCTTATTTTTTAAGAAGATTTCTGAAACGGGGCCTTAGGCTGTCCAACACACTTTTGGACGGCCCGAATGGACTACTCGGACATCACATGAACACAACCAGGTGTAGCAGCCCTTCCATAGACGTAACTATAAAGACTTCAGACTCGCAACGAGCTGAGAAAGACACCAAAAAACCTTGGCAATTACTGCTCCACAGAACCAAGGACTAGTGGAACACAACTAGATCGTAGGAGTCAGTTGACTTATTTAACCGAATGGGATAAATCAAAATTTGGGGGAAAATTTTTCAATGTCGGGTGGGTGTTATGTGGTGTCTGCTCAGTGCATCTGGACCATTCATTTTGATTTTGGACGGCTTGAATTTGGAAAAAGAAAGAGGAGAGAGAGAGGTGGAGTGAGAGGAGAGAAATAGTTTCAATCTAAGCCGTCCAACACACTTTTGGGCAGCCCAAATGGACTACTCGGGCACTACGTGAACACAGCGACGTATTCCCAAAAATTTCTCAAATTTGTGTTTTTTTTTTTTTTTTTTTTGTTTTCAAGTAGAAAAGGTGAAAGAGAGCTGATAGAGCGATCAGGTGTAGAAACCCTTCCATAGACGTAACTATAAAGACTTGACTTGCAACGGGCTTTGAAAGACACCAAAAAACCTTGGCAATTACTGCTCCACAGAACCAAGGACTAGTGGAACACAACCAGATCGTAGGAGTCAGTGGCGATGCCACAATCTTAGTAATGGGGTTGGGCGACCCCACGACGAAAAAAAAACTACGATTACTATATTAATTTTTTTTAATTACTATATTATTATTTTTAATTAACAAATGACCCATTGTAATTTGATGACAAAACCACACTAGATTATTTTTTCACTTGAAATCCACCCCACTATGGAAAAATTATTTTGTGGTCTTGGAGCATTGTTACATGGCTCCCCAATACTGCTAAACACTACATATTTTCGTGAATTTCACTACTAAATGTATAGACTCCACTAAAATGTGGGGTGTTGATATGTTGTGACGCCACTTGGCAAAACACCATTGAATGCAATTGTAGAAGCTCTTGAGTTATTTATTTATTTATTTATTTTCGTGTTTCTTGTTGAAGTAGATAATTGATTGTCATTTTTATTATTTATGTATGACCCTATGTTTTTAAAATCCTGGAGTCGCTGCTAGTAGGAGTGCAAAGTTTGAGAAAACACCGTTAGCATCCGATCTTAACCCCTTAGGAGCTTTTCAGATCTTAAACCATCATGGGGCCACATGGATGATTACAACTACATATACAAATTCTTTCCTTGCTAAATAATGGAGTGCTAGTATAAGAGTAATAATGTATTGTGAACTCAAAATTTTTGATATCCCCGCTGAAATGCTTTTTAACAATTAGTACTTATTTCCTATGAATTTCAAAAAGGGTAATTTGCACTTACACTCCATGTACTGTCACCGATTTGAAGATATACCCCTTACACTTCAAATGTTGAAGTACAATGAGTGTATTTTTTAATCGGTGATAGTATAAGGGGTGTAAGTGCAAATTCCCCTTTCAAAAAATCAATGGTTACCATTTGAAGATATTAAAGCTCGAGTACGTAGAGCCAAAAAGAATTTGGTCGAGTTTGGACATGATAAAGGGCATCGATTGATTTCCAATAGGATTCTTAGGGTATTTTTTTCCTGATACATGTGAGGTCAAATCTGTCCATTTTTTTTTTAAAATGATAACTATTGTAGAAAAAAGATTTAGCTTCGCGGGCTCATAATTATTTTCCTTCGGCCATGTAAAAAAAGCTACATAGTGCCTTGTATGACCTTGTACTACAAGATTTCCCAATTCCAGTCAGGTTGGGTTAACTTGTGGGATTGGGAAATCCTATAGTGCAAGGCACCCTGTAGGGCATACACGGACCATCAATTTTGACAATAAATGGTTGAAATATAATTTTTAATTATGACTGATTTACCGATCAAATTTTTGATCTGAACCGTTGATTGATGAGATCGACGGCTGTGTGCTGTCTTACACATGCACTACACGGGGATTCACGACAGCACCCCGGATCCACCAGATGGAGTACAATGTCATGTTAATCGATCGATAATGTAATCAACACGTCACTTTTATCTCATGAATGGAAGGCAAAACAATTTCTATACATGTGAGGTCAAATATGTTCTGGGATAAATCTTGTTCCAGTCCCATTAGGAATGCTTTGGGCTAAGTCCCGTTCTGCTAAGATTTTTATTTTTCAAATACTTATTTTCCGTTTTACAAAACAAGTCACTCTTTTATAATACATCACTTTTAATTTGAAAACATAAGTACTAGTACTTATTCTAGTTAGCAGAACGAGACCTAACAGATTTCAGTCCATTTGAGCTTTAAAATCACTGTTCATTTTCGATTGGTATGGGGAAAAAAGGTGGAAGACTGTAATACACATATTTTTTATTTTTTTTCACTTCGAAGCTTGCAACCAATCTGTTTCTTTGATCCCAAGAGCATCTCTAGCTCTTGCTAAGCATAGCTAGCCACTAAGGTGGTGTTTGATAAGACTAAAACTGAAAATAGAAAACTAAGTACTGAAAGCTGACAAATTCTTCGACCAAGCCAAAGCGGCGATGACTTTGAAAACGACGACAACTTCAAAGTGCCGTCGAGGCTGGACTTGGTTATTCAACACCCACTCTGATTTGAACCCTCTGTTTAAATTTAGGGCTGTGATTCATCACTAGTTCGATCCGAAAAACCACCAACGTAATGACGATCGGAAATGATGTCAGAATGACAATTGAAGTGGGGAATGAAACGATAATCAGAGCAAGATCAGCAACGATTACTCATTGGAGGACGAGGTGGGGACTCGCGCAGTTTTCAATTCATTGGAACCGTAAAAAAAGGTCCGGTTACTAAATTTCCATGGTTCTCCCAGACGCAATTCCATCCTCTTGTTCTACCCCGTCCAGACAGAACTAGAACATACTGGTAGTGTTAACCGCCAACAAGAGGAGCTGGCGCAGCAGTGGGAGTAATCTCTTCTTGATGATGGACAAGGCACGGCTAGTGACTGATTGATTTCACACATATCGGGAGAGAGGACTAATCCACGAGACCTAGAGAAGAAAGGAGTATTCAGCAGTTAGTACAATGTAGAGCTGTTCTAATTGAAGACACCATATAGGTCCGAATAAAGACCTTCACTGCTTTCTCAATGCGTCTTATTTGCTCTTCTATCGCACTTGTGGAGCACTTTTGGTGAGCTTTCTTACGAGCCAACCTTCTCTCTATCCGAGCAAAAGCTGTTTCAGTATTTGCTGCAATCAGAAATCCCGGTGAGAGTCAGCCCAAACAGCTACCCTTTCAAAAGATGCGATCACACCCGTCAATCTCCGATGAATCAAGTTGGGCGTAGAAACCGCAAGACCAGTCTGGTGGTGGTCCAATTCCAGTTCTCAATTCATTGGAACCGTTAAAAAAGGTCCGGTTACTAAATTTCCATAGAACCAATCCAACTTGCACAGATCGTGTACACCCCTACTTAGATTTTTGGTAATCGGCCGCGTTATATGTAGGGTATCGCTGTCACCATAACATGAACCCATTAGCCTTCTACTATAAACCGAGTACCCAAAAAAAAGGTAAACTCATATAAACCTTTACTAATTGGTCCCGCGAAAAGAATATGAGTACATACGGATATGTACATATCCCACGTACATATGGCTTTGGGACCCATATCGAATCCCGAAAAATGGTCAAAGCAACTCATTTTGTTCAAGATATCAGTTTTGATCTATAAAATGAGAACCCATATGTAGAACCCTTCTTGTTAGGGATCTCTTATTTTCCTATGGTGCGGAACTCATAATTCGGAGCCCCACGCTAATAATCGGAGCCGTTCAACTTGTTTGTTTTAAGGGTACTTGCAAGAAAATAAGCTCAAATGAATATCCATAAATGCTTGATCCAAATATTTTTTTGTAAAACAATTCCTGTCAATCATTGGACGCAACAGCAAGTGGAGTGGAGTGCAGTTGGTGCCTCCCTTGTAGTCCCATGCACATGGGCAGGGTTCAAATCCTGTAAGCACTCATTCCCCTTCTCAAATCCCATAGGATAGAGTAAATTAGATTTAACGAATAACAAAAAAAATTAAAAAATTCATTGGACGCATCAAGTCCTAGCATGTCCGCGCAACCGCTACCAGCTTTGAGATTTTCGCTCACGCCTGTGAGGCAGAAAAGAGGGAAACAGGGAGGTTTAGCTAGGCAAAACCTCCAGAGGGAGGAAATGCTCTAATCCTTCCTAAATTTACAGTGTAAATCGCTGTTTCTAAGTAGCAGAGCAACGAATAAAGAGATGATATTAACAGGAATGGAAAACTTTAAGAGGGAAGGAAAAAAAAGGTTTAAAAGATGGGTTCTGTAAATTAGTTCATTGAGTAATACTCCATTTGTAAACTGAACTGGAGACCGTATGATTCAAAACAAAGAGAGAAAATGAGTAGGGAAAAGGCTTCTCAGCCATTAACATCCCAACCAAAAAATTCCACCGATTCACGCGGAAAAGTTTCAAGGCCTGCGTTTTCTTTGGGTTTGGTCCAAATTTTGGAATCTGGACCATACATAGGAATAATCAATGGTTCAAATGATCCATTGGTCCATCCGGAGTTGGTCTGTCCTGTCCAGTCCAAGTCCAAATTAAGGACCTTAGAGGATCTTTTTTTTTTTTCTATATATTCGTCGATCTCAAAAGAAAAAAATCAAGGTATATGCAAAAGTGCCGATAAAAGAAAATGGCATTGAAGAACGGTGGTTCAGGACCGGATGAAGATCAATTCAAAATCGTAACACACAGGTTAAATAAGTTGCTTTTATCAGTGAGAACTACAAACACATGAGCTAAAGGTCAACTCACTACAAATTGGCAAAAGGGCTGAGGAGACAAAGGTCAGGTGAAGGAGCCACCGGCGGACTTCTACATTTCTCCATCTATGGCTCCATGTTTTTTCCTCCTTTGGTGAACTTCACCCGCAATGATAGAATTCGCCCAAAGCATAAAGCACTTTCACTAAAAAAATTCATACGTGCCCCATTACAATTTTGCTAATCACCTATAAATAACCGAAAAACACACCATAATACCGAAAAACTTCAAATTTCAACAAAAATTCTCAGATTTTCTACACATATTTTATAGATATCAAGCCATGTGGCAGTGTGCACATTAACCATCGCACAAAGGAGTCGTTAGCATTTTTTTTCCTACGGTTCATACAATTTTCTTTTTGGATTAGCTAATAGGACAAAAAATCTGGTATGCCTCTTGGTATTGATCCCACTACCCCAAAATCATGCCTTTGCCTCTGGCAAGAGGGCATCACGAAGAAAGAAAAAACCAAGGCTGAGAAATGTTGAAGCCTCCATAGGTTGATAGAAACAACGATTTTGGTAACTTCCAAAGGAGCTGATAAATTCTACCAATGAGGGAAACCAGCATGTATTTACATGGCTGAGTTGAATATCTTACAAAAAAATGAAAGGGCATGTGTTGAAGGATAAAGATAAAACAATGTGATCCCTCTTTGTAAATCAGTGCCAGAAATAATATACACTCCGCAAAAATATTTTACCTTTCCATGCCTCGCGTCTTCAGCAGAGAGTGTTCATCTCTATCTTGATCTTTGGGCATCACCACGTACCCACTCTACATCCTTGGATGCACGCAGAAAGGTTATGAGTCATAGCTAGCCGCTGGGGAGTTGAGAGGTGATGTATCTCTGTTTGAGCGGGGTTCCTACAAAGGATGAAGCAATTTAACAAGAATGAGATGAAGGGATAGGAAAAATTAGGATTTGGAAGGGCAATAACGTAATCAGAAGAAGAAAAAAAAGGTAAATGATTTCCAACTCATTTGAAAAATTCCTCTCAAATGGATCAGAATTCAGAAAACAGAAATTTGAGGTGTCCCGAGTCCCAACATCAAGTAAACAAGGAGGGCAAAATCATGCTAGCATGGACTCGCTGTTTAACCAACCGTATGTTCTCTTTGCAGATTAGAGATCTAGATTTTGTTCAGGAATCAATTGCCTAGTCCAAGCTGGAATATCAGGTACCCTCAGTGGATCAATTACCTCGTTTAGGCTGGAATAACAGGTACTCACACCACAAACTCTCAGTTTTTAGGAGTTCAGAAACTCTCAGTTGCTAGTATTATAGGAAAATATTAGCACAGCTAGTAGCTACAATGGCAACAACTTGACAGCCAGCCAAAGAAGATATCGCAAGATGAAGGTGGTTTGGGGCTGGAATTAGGCAGCCATGCTTAGGCATCTTTGGGCCCAGTGCAAGAAGGCAGTCACCATGGATAAAGTGGGTACATACATATATACATCATAAAAGAGCAGTGTGTCTGGACCATGGAGATACCTTGTGATGCCTCATGGACCATGAGGAAGCTCTTAGATCTCAGACAAATTGGGCAACCTCTTATCAAGTATCAAGTTGGAAATGGGGAGAACACCTTTATGATTATTAGATATCTGGCACCCACTTGGGCCATTGCCTGCTACATTTGGTGAAAGGTGGTGACTGATGTGGGCAGGTCTTTAAGGGCAAAGGTTAACTCCATAATTGACCAACTGATGTGGGCAGGTCTTTAAGGGCAAAGGTTAACTCCATAATTGACCAAGGGTCTTGGAGATGGCCTCGTTTAAGGAACCCTGTTATTCAAGCTATCATTGCTCAAACTCTTTAAGATCTTAGACCACATCCTGCGGTGTGCTGTCATTTAGTTGCCTCATCCGAGTGGTGTTTTCAATGTCAAGTCTGCTTGGAATGCCATTAGGGTGAAGTACTCAAGTAATCCCTGGTCCAAGATAATCTGGGGTAGACATAATGTGCCTAGATGGTCGTTCATTCTATGGCTGGCATCTCTCCAAAGATTGAGTACTAAAGATAGGTTGAGAAGTTGGGGCATGCAAGTGGATGGGATTTGCTGCCTGTGTAGTTCTCTGGAAGAATCACACCAACACATATTTTTTGAATGTTCCTATTCTTCAGTCAGTGTGGCAGCTTATGATAACCAAGAATAGAGTGCATGGGATGCCTATGAAGTTAGGGGAAGTTCTTGACTGGTTCCATTCAAATGGAGGTGGCAATGGCCATGGTCTTAAGTTCATCAGCCTTAAAAGCACCGTCTCTGCTACTGGGACATGCACAGGTGGTTGATCAGATTGTAAAAACTGCCTAATGTATATGGGTTATGTCAGGAACGAAATTCTCAAATTTTTCGATGAGTGGCGAAGGGACATGCACAGGTGGTTGATTTCCTCAGTGCAAGAAGAAATATGAAGCTCCCCACACAAAATAAAAACATTTGTGAGATCTGGGGTCTGTCCGAAAGAATTTTGCAAGTTGTCGAGATATGTTTTCTGTTTTGATAGTTTAACCTTGTTTTATCCTGCACATATCAAAAAAAAAAACAAACACAAGACAGTGAATCATATCATGAATATGCTTCAATAATGATAGATCCAAGACTTACAGCTCGAAAATGGAACTCATTTTCCTCCAGCATATGTACGACTTGCCCCATCTTTGGTCGCTTTTTAACATCCAAATCTATACAGCGAAGGCAAACTAACAATACCCTCTTCAAAGCTCTCGGAGGGGGCTGTACTTCAATCAGGGGGTCCACCAACTCTTCGCCGCGTCGACTTGCCACCATATTTTTAAACCAATCAACCAAGTTCATCTGAATACAATACAATGGAAATAGATTAGTGACAAATATGTTAAAATAACTGCCAGGATAGAAGATTAAGAGAAAGAGAGGAACAAGATTGAACAAAAACTGTTTTCACCTCTCCTGGTGGCCTCGAATAATCAACTGGAATCCTTCCTGTAATTATTTCCATGAGTAGAACTCCAAAACTATACACATCACTCCTCTCATTGAGCATACCTGTACTTGCATACTCTGGAGAGACATATCTGCAGCGACAAAGTAAAAAGTAAGCAAGTAACTAAAATTAGGGAGAACAAACAAATGGTTTATTTCCTTTTAAACTAGAGTTAACTGCATAATTAACTAAAGATACAGGACTTTGAGAACAACAAACCCGAATGTTCCCATCACTCGTGTAGACACATAGCTTTTCTCAGGTCCCAAGAGCTTGGCCAGTCCAAAATCTGACACCATTGCATTCCATTTTCTATCAAGAAGAATGTTACTAGATTTCACATCACGGTGAACAACTTTGGGTTCCAAGCCTTCATGCAAATATGCTAGTCTGCAACAGGAACAAGATAGCTACTTCAGGCAAGACAAAACAGAATATAAGACAAGACAAAAACCACCGTTTCATGATATAAGGGAGGAATCTGACAGCTCAGCCAAGAGAACAAAATAGAAGACAAGATGAAAACTACTATAAAATAACTACAACGTCTACTTGACAAAAACTACGGAGGCTGCTGGCCTACAAACAGAGGAGGCTGGGCTACAACTACAACTTTATGTTAGCCCAGTGTAAATAGAATGGCCCTAATGCAATTTCATGAGCATCGCCCAAAGTCTGTCAGAAGTAACTCTAAAAACGATCCCATGTCTAGAAGATTTCACTGTCTGCAGAGTGCAGTGGTCACACTAATGAGAACAAATTAACTTCGAGTGCTATGTGCGCCATGCAACCTTCCAATGGCTTGGAACACACAAAAGATGTGATAATAGTCATAGACAACAAAAAATGGCCTTTCAAAAAAAAAAAAAAAATACAACAAAAAATGGAGTTACAATTCTAAATATAGCTGTGAGAAGGTAAATAAATAATTGAATACCATCACCGTGCGACCTTATTGCCTTCCCATAATCCCCAATCCCCACTCAAGAAAATAGTAATTATGGTATGCATGAAACTGCCTTGCCAACATTAGTATAACTTGTCTTATTCGTTCTTCAACCACATTTTAGAAGTAAAAATTGATCAAGGACGAGAACAGGTAATGCAGAATTTTATCTAGGGCAGATGCTGAAGTTCTGAACTTTACAAGATTGTGAAACTTGAAGCAAGAATATCTCACCCTTTTGCCGTCCCAACTGCAATCCTCATTCGAATATCCCAAGTTAGAGGACTGACAGGCCCAACATCACCGTGTAACCACTGTTCCAAATTGCCATTGTTTACGTACTCGTACACGAGGCACCTGATTGGACACAGGTTGAGTCATTTTAGGACAATAATAAGGACAACTCAAATGCAATTTCCGCAATAGAATATGATACAGAAGCAAACGGGCTCGTGGAATTTACCTTCTTTCTCCTTCTGCGCAATACCCAATCAAACTCACCAAGTTCTTATGCTTTACTTTTCCAATTGCTTCTACTTCCACTTTAAACTCCCTCTCTGCCTGACCCCTGTCCAGATTACCATGATAAAATGTATCAACCAGGAAATTTTGATTAGAGGTAAAACACTAATGGTGAGACTTTGCTCATAGTTGACTTCAAGATAAATTTATTCCGTAATCATTTAATTGGTATCCAATCACATGGTTGATAATCTCTACGAGATCTGATATATGAATGGTTTCGATCATTAAAGTGATCTCAGAAAGCGCCCGCAAATAATCAAAGTTAGACTAAATTAAGCAAGAAAGGAACAAAAGAATCACAGAAAAAAAGTAACTAGTCGTTTGCTTTCCCTAGGACTAATACATTACTAAAAGGGACAAATTCAGTGGCCGATAATCAGTTCCAGATCTAAGCAGCTCTGATAATCTTCCATTCAAGACTTTTTCCCAATCAAACCAATAGATAAACAACTTACATTATCAAAAGAATCAAAGTGTGTAACTTTCAAGAAATGTATATCAAGCATTCGCATTCTTTCCGGTCCAAGTTTTGGACCAGACCTGACAGTCCAAATTTTGGACCAGGCCTGACAGTCCAAATTTGAATCGTTAATTGCTGCAACTAATGGTTTCGATTTGCTGGGAGACTTGCTCGGAGCAAATGCAAACCATTAATTGCAGCAATGAACAATCCAAATTAGGACCGCCCCATACAGTTCTAATTAGGACGGGAGAGGATCCAATTCTTATGTCAAACATGAAATCTGGATCGTTAAGAACATGAAATCTGGATCGTTTATTTCTGCAATTAATGGTTCAGATTTGCTCGGCAAACTCGGAGCAAATTCAAACCATTAATTACAGCAACAGCAACGAACGATCCAATTTTGAAGTGTACCGTCCAAATCAAAGACCAACCGGAGAGGATTCAATTCCTATTTCAAACACTAAAACAAACTATGCTCCAATTGAAGACAACTCACTTATTATTCAGAAGATTCTTCACAGCAACCACAGACCCATCGCCCAAAACCCCTCTGTAAACGACGCCGTACCCCCCTTCCCCAATCACATTCCCTTCGGCAAATCCACCCGTCGCCATCTCCAGCTCCCTCAAGCTGTACCACCTGCCCCACCCCATCCCTTCCCCAGCCCGCGCCGCCGCTGCCGCCGACGTCGTCGTCGTCGTCCCACTTAAACTCGACCCGTTGCTTCCAAAACTTCCAATTTTGCCCCCGCCCAATCTCCCCTGTTCCACTTCAGAAATCTTCTCCTCCTCCTCCTCGTAATTCATTATTTTGAACTCCTCCGCGCGATCTGAGCCGTTGATTCCGGCAACAATCTCCTTGGGACGGTAGCGATCCGAACCGTTCATCCTGCGGCGCTTGGACTTTTTCCGCTTCGAACGGAGGCAGATGCAGATCGAGAGGAAGATCACGACCAGACAAGCGAGGGAGATTGCGATGACAATGTAGAGCTTCAGGCCGAGCAGCGAGGTCTTGGAGGTGAGGTGGTGGGAGAGAGAGTCGTCGTCGGGGGGCCGGGGGGTCTTGCTGCCGGAGACTACCGGCGTTGGTTTCGGCGGCGGCGTGAGGGAGTGGTTCTTGCCAGAGGCTGGCATTGTAGTGAGAGAGAGGAGTTGGAAGTACTCAAGGGAGTACCAATGGGAGTGAGGGGGGAGAAGGTGAGAATCGTTGGGATTTTTCGAAAAGGGAGAAGTAGAATTGAATGGAATGCGTTCGACGTGGGGACTTGGTTTGGACTCAACTGGATCCGACAGGTTTTTTAGATTTCTTAATAATTACTCCGTAGCTTTCGGTTAGATTGGTGGCATCTTTATAAATACATCAAAAGTTTAGTATCAAAGTTGTAATTTGCTCCGTCTTTCTTCAAAATTTGGGGGCGCCGCTATTCGCAGCTCTTTATTTTCTCCCATAGCCCGTTAAAAATTTTCAATTATACTCGACAGTTAGTTACCGAAATTGAGATATATTTTCAGCATCCAATTACCGAAATATAAAAAAAAAATTAACAGCTATTTACCGAAAATGTATGTTCGGCAGTTGTTTACCAAAAGTTGAACATATTTTCGACATGTAGTTACCGAAATATAATATTGTTTTCAACAGCTATTTACCGAAATATTATGTATGATTTTCAACAACTATTTACCGAAATATAGTAGGCTATGGGAGAAAATAGAAGACTGCGAATAGCAGCGCCCAGGGTGAGTTTACATAAGCTTAGGACCACTGCGTAAGTCCACCGCACATGAGTGGGCCCCACAAAAATTATTTTCGCCTCTGCGAATCGAGAAAAACACAGATTTATCGATAGTGTTCGGTTGCCATTTCATTTTTAGTTTTAGTTTATATTTTAATCATTACCTTATTTCTTTCTTCAATCATTACTCTATTTCTCCAATTATTACTTTCTCATCTCTCTATCTCTCTCCAATCATTACTTCTCTCTTCAATTATTATCCTATTTCTCTCTCTGCCCACTGCCAAAACTAAACTCACAACCAAACAAAGCTGTCGATATTCCCGTTAGAGTTGATTTTCTACAGAGCCTCGTAAAAAAATTAGTACTTTAAAATTTATAATTTTTATTTTATTTTTTTAGGGCTTGGAATGGATCCCACTAGCCATGCGGTGACTATGTGTGTGGTAGTCCTAGACTTTTTAGAGTTTTTACTATGCACTCCTACACATCCTTTGAACTACTCCTTCCATCCCAAAAGGATTAGAGTTTTTACAATGCACTCCAACACATCCTTTGAACTACTCCTTCCGTCCCCAAAAAGATATTTGTCATTTTCACTATCACATTTTTAAAAAAACTATTTAGATTTCCTAATTTCTAATATTGTTATGATTTTATTTTATAAGATTAACTGAGATTTATCAAACAATATGCAAAAATTACTCCCTCCGTCCCTTTTTAAGTGTCCTGCTTTGTAATTCCAACTTATTAAAAATACATCATCATTATACCTTTCACATCAAATTTTTCCTCCACTTTTCCTACTTACCCATCATCATTACATTTTTACTCACTTACTTTTTAAAAAGAAATCTACTTTTAGGGATAAAATAGACAATACACCAACTTTTACCCACTAACTTTACAAAATGGACACTTATTAAGGGACATCCCAAAATAAAATATTGGACTCTAAAAAAGGGACAGAAGAAGTAACAGGACGGAAGAAGTAACAAATAGAGGCAACTTTTTGAAGGCTCTGAATATTGTAAAATGTACACCTTTTGTGGTGTGGATGAAGTATAATATGTTACCCTTTCCATCTCACAAAAAATGTCCATTTTTACTATTCACATTTTCTTAAAAAATGGTCTATATTTTGTAATTCACAATATTCTCCAAATTTGAACAGAGAGAAAGAAAATTTGAAGAATGACTTCAAATTATTTGGTTTTTGAGGGATCTACTGAAGAACATATTTCATGTTTGACCCCTGAAATTTTCTGACGTTTGAGATTTGAGGGATCTGCTGGAGATGCTCTTAGAGCTTCTTTGGGCTAATTTTTGGCCCCTTCCTTTGATACCGTCTTTTGTTGTTGTTGTTGTTCTTCCTTTATTTTTATTAAATTAGGATATAGTTTTTGCATTACATCGTCCATCTCGACCAAAAAAACTAACAAAGTTTCAAAAATATGCATCAAAGTTGAAATTTTTTTCATTAAAGACAACGCTAGAAGCACTAAAAGAATGTTAGCATAGTCTTATGTGAACTTTTTTAACTTTGGTCTATATATTTACACTTTTTCAGATTCCTCTTGTCGAGACGTACGAGGTTCTAACAAAATAATACTCAAGTCTAGTAAAACTTAAAATAAGATGGTGCCAAAAAGATGGCATAAAATTTCTCCAAAGACATTATCAGTAGCTTTTGATCAATAGTTGCTGGAATAAACGGTCGAAATTTAGACGGCGGGATCCGATTTGAAACAAAGATTGGATAGAATTCGAGAAACCCCGGAGTTGTAAATGTGAATTTTGCTATCAAAAATGGATATTTGTTAGATGTCCCTACACCCCATTTTTTCAAAATTCATATTACATTATTACCGTAAAATTTTGTTCTTCTTTCTCTCGAGACAGATATGATTAGGGAATCGAAATTACACTATTGCCTGAAAAATAATTGGGGAGAATTAAATTGGGCAATTATGCACACGACCCATCTAATGGAGTAGGGTAGGGCAATAGGCCCTTTGACAATACTTGTCTTCAATTATTTGTTTTCTGAAATAAAACGCGCCTTGATTCTCGATGAAGGAACTTATTAGGTGGCGGTGCATTTAGTTGCATTATTTATGTACTAGATTAATGAAAACGGGAGAGGATCCCGTCCAGTTTGGTTCCAACCAATTCGGTCCAGTTTTGGATTATTTGTGGGATCGTGATAAAAATCGTTCATTTTTTAGAGCTCGTCGCGAACGTCGACCACACCGAAATCCACGTTGATCGAATATTGTTTGATATGATTTCAAAATGCATTAAGTTTGTAAGAAAAAAATTGTACAACACTGGATTTCAATCCATTTGACACAATTACTTGAAGATCAATTTATTTCAATATCATATCATGTCAAACTATGTACGATCAAAGTGATTTTTGACGTGGTCAACGTACGTTCTCGACAAGCTCTAGATCAACGTGATTTTTATCATGGTTAATGTTATCGACGAGCTCTAAAAAGTGAACAATTTCGATCATTGTCATGAATCCGAAAAGGCCTCACAAATGGTCCAAACTGCACCAGACTGGTTAGAAAACTGATTTGGGATAGGACCCCAATGAAAACCGTGTATTGGAATCTTGTAACACAGTCACGACTACCGTGTAGTCCGGTCCCAATGAGCCACCCACATGCAAAAACTTTGTTTTGGATAAGAGGATGATTGGTCGGTTCGGTGGACAAGGACAGTTCCTTAAAAAAAAAAGAGAGGGTGAGATTGCTCAATAGTTCTAGGGTTCAAAAGCCTCCATAGCTCCTCGGCAAAGATTACAATGGAGAGTTTGGAAACACTTTTTCGGAAAAATTTTGACGAGTTTTTTTTTTTTTTTGGTGTTATTTTCTCTTAGTTTTTTCGAATTTTTGGTCAAGATTTAGCATTATATTTTTCCTCTCACCGAACTCAACGAGAGAAATCTAAAAAATATAAAAATATAGTCCAATATTGAAAAAAAACTTGTATAAGACGACGAAAAAGATCCAAAAAAATTGAGATATATTGTGAAAAGAAAAAGAGGATTGATGTAAAAAATTGACTTGGATTTTGAAAAGACTATCATGAAAAGACAATTAAAAGACCGTCACAAAAAAGCCCTACATATAGTTTTTTTTTTTTTTTTAAAACAATGCCACCAAACTCAACTTAAAATATATACTCCTTTGTGTCCCTAGCAGGGGCGGAGCCAGAATTTCGATAAATGGGGTCGAAAGTTTGAACTATGTATGATTCACTTTTTCTAGTTGCTATTTGAAAGGAACAATCAAATTAACAAGTTAATAAAAAAGTAGATATATATTAATAACAAGAACAATGAAATACTATTCACGCTTTGAGAATTTTTGTGGCTGGAAATTCTATTTTGACTCATCTTTTTCCTAAGTACAAAACCCTTATATATGGGTTGAGGCAAAAATAAATTTTAAAAGAGAGTCAAAATTGGGTAAAAATTATACCAATCTCTAAAAAAATTTGGGAGGCAGCGAGGTCAGCTACCCCCCTTGGCTCTTAATCCCTCCGCCCCTGGTCCCTAGCATGCCTGGCGCTTTGGTTTCGGCCCGAATTGGTATGGTAAGGTCTCCTACAAATGATTATGTAAAGTGTATTTTATCTGCATTTCTACTTTTATTATGTTTTTCTTCCAAAAGATAAACTTTTCATGGATCATTGTTTCCGCACGAACTAATATCCAAACGTAACTGCCACATGATGCACTGTGAAGCAGTAATGCTACACACACAGTTTTTTGTGGGGTTCATTACGGGTCCCATACAAATAATTCGAGCCGTTCATTAAATATAAAACATTTTTTCAAGGGCTCTCACAAAAAATCAGCTCAATCCGATACTCATAGATGCTTGATTCAATCATTTAACTTTTCATTCGAATCTCAGGATAATGAAAAGTTAAATGATTGAATCAAACACTTATAGATATCGGATTGAGCTGATTTTTTTATGGGAGCCCTTGAAAAAATGTTTTACATTTAATGAACGGCTTGGATTATTTGTGTGAGACCCGTAGTGGGCCCCACAAAAAATCTATGCACAAAATCTGTGTGTGTAGCATTACTGATTGTGAAGTGGTGGTTCACTGGTACCCATCGAAATGATAATGCATGGGACATGGGAATCAGGTACAGATTTTTGCCTTTTTGGATGCGAAAATGCGAACAGCCTGTTTGGCTGGTGGAGTTGGAGGAGGATTTGTAAGGCCCCCTGATTAGGAGTCCTGGTCCCACACCAAGTCCGGTCTTTGGGTGTTTTTTCGTCGCGATGATGGTGGGATTACATATCCACTTGGAGGTGGAAATATAAGGATTGGGTTTTAGCCAGCGTTGGCAAATTCGGGTGGGTTTTGGTCCATTGTGCCCCTAAATCTCTCTCACTTGTGTGTGGTATGTATTTCGAAAACACCCCTATCGATATCGGATTGAATTGATTTTTTACATGAACGTTCAAAATATTAAATAAATAGACCCTTGTAAAAATCAGCTCAAATGAAAACCGATAACCGGTAAAAGAATATATATGTTCTCTGGATCATTGTTAGTTATATAAACAATCTAAAAAAATTAAGTACTCCAATTTTCAACCCGTTATAACCGATGGGAAGATCTTATTTTTTTGATTATTTTATCGTAAAAGGTTATAATTAATCTCATAATTAAGTATATGTTATTCGTTTGGTTCTACGGCTCTCTTAGGGTTCTCAAATGAGAATTCTAAAGCCAAAAATTAATTATGATGCTTTAGGATAAAATGATCAAAAAATTAAAATCTTTGCATCAGTTCAAACGGACTGAAAATTGGAACACTTAATTTTTAAAATTGTTATGACCGGAAAATGGGTTATATTGGTTTTTTTCCCCTTTCCAATTACGTTTTCTTAATTTTGATTGGAATCATACTCTTCGAGTCCGGCTCCTCTCCAATCCTTCTAAAATTGGAGGATCCTCAAGTCCTATTAATAATGAGACACATGGCAACTATAAAATCTAACGATTCAGATCACTAATGGTCACAGAATCCTCGTTATTTATCAAAAACACCTGATAATTTCCCTTCCCCTTCTTTCTTTCTATCGACGCCTCTTTTGTCCACATGTCTACTAGCCATCACCACCGCCGTCCGCCCCTTCTGATGCCTTTGCTCTCCTCCTACGAATTCATCGCTAATACCCGCTGCCACTTCCAAGCACGCCTCTTCCACCCGTCCACTAGCCATTGTAAGATAAATAATACCAATACCATACCGGTATACGCAGCGAAAATTAGATCATACTAACCTCTAGCCATTGTTGTTCAAGTTGAACACCGAACACACACGTATTAGATTTAGGTGTCTTCTAACCTATGCATGACTTGAGATCGCCTAGATTTGATGGAGATCATAGGCTTATAAAATGCTAGGTTAGGGACCCTTAATCTTCCTCAAGAAACCTTATAGTTTCCCTCCATCATGGAAACTTAAACTTACAAATAATAGGGATAGTGGAAAGCCAAGAGCTTTAAAACTACAACTACAAACATAATGTAAGTGGGCAATCCCTTAATCACCCATGTGACTAAGTGGGCCTTAAAAATATTTCTTACATTCTCCCACTGGCCCACGAGACACATGTTTACATTTTAAGGTGATAAATACTTTATATGGCCATACAACTGAAACTGCCCATTACTTTAAAGTTTAGAAAACCTCCTACTCATTGCAAAATATCAAACATGAATCATAGCGGTAGTGCCGTAACTACAGACATTCCCTTCCATGTATTACAATGTGTGACACTTTCCAACGAGTACCGGTTAAGACCGAATAAGATAAACTTGATAAATGACTAACTAGTAGTCATTTAGGGTCCTCTTTATTTATCCCAACGGATAAACTTTATACGTACTTCTTACCTTATGTGCACATGTACGTTTTTAATTCTCTAAGAACACTTATAGTGTGACAAAACCTGAATTGAGCAAGAAACGAGAGAAAACACTATAAAATGAGCTAACATGTCATATTTTCACAACATGACATACACTATTTTGCCGGCAAGAATTAGCTCAATACTTTATGCTCAATGGTCACGAAAAGTGTTTTTTGAACTCTGATCTCTCTCTCCCCCTAATGAGCTACTTTATGTCGATATACTCTATTCGGCTTTTTACTTTATCTTAGAGAATGAAATTGTAGCCGTGGTAAACTTAATAATGATCTCACCATAACATCGACAACTTGAGACCTTTAGTACATGCTATTTAGTTTCATGCATAGCTCCCACTAATTTCTACATTCATAGAAAATTGTAACTTAAGACATGATCAGGATGCATGTAAATCAACTTAAAAATTCTTGGCTATTTATAAGTACCTCATAACCTTTATTTGTAGCCTTCTAGTACTTTATATCATGTTCACTTGAATATCGATCCAGTAAACCCATAACCAATATCCATATAGCCCAGAAAATATATATATATATATATGCTCCCACTAACCTTACGGAGTATACTTTTCCTCTATTTATAAGCAAAATGACCATGGTTTTTTTTTTTTTTTTGGGCAAAACTCTTTTCTCGATGCTATCCATGCCAAAACTATACTGGATATTCCAATGGTCCTCAAGCTACTAGTATAGATAAAGAACTCTAAATGGATAGTACTTTGAAGTTTGAACATTAATCCTAAAGGGTTAAACTTCTCCCACTATTAATGTTTTAATTTTATTTTGCGCACTTGATTATATGACTATAGATGCTTCATTCACATAGCGCAAAATCATGACCCCTGCATCATAGAAAAGTGAATTTCTAGATAGTCAATATAATTCCCGCAACTTTATAGCGGAATGCAAGAAGCAACTTTAAAAGCAGTATGAATGGCTACAACAGCCAAGAAATAATGACTCGCAATTTGCCTGTAAATTCTAACCTTCCTGTGGGTAGAGGTGCATCACGCATGAATTTACGTAACACTGTATAAATAAGATAAATGATCACAATAATGAGAACAAATTCTCCGTATCGGTGGGCATAGGAAAAGTTTATTCTCAACTTTCAAATGATCATCTTACTCAACTTAAATCACAAAAATAACAGCCTCCTCGCAGGACTGAGTTTTATTTTCATGATTTAACTTCAACTTTTATGCTAATCTTTATCTTAAACAAAGTAAATTCAAACCTCCCTGTGGGCAAAGGCTGCAACACGCACTGAATCTACTTCACTGCAACAACAAGACTAGCAAATTTCGAATATCAAAATGAAAATTCCTTCACTTGTGATCGTAGAAATTTTCCCAAACGAATTAATAGAACTAATTATTCTCCTGTGGGCAAAAATAATTAATTTTACTAATTCAAACTCAATGGTAGATGCCATATGATGCGAACATCTATAGTCCAGCGACTATTCCACTAGTGACCGTACTTGATATCAATCATCACAATATTTTAAAATACTGTGGCTAATTTTAAAATATTATGATGTTCAAGTTACCCCAAAAGCATCAACCAAACTTAACTGTATGAAATAAGTCTTAGCATCACATATACAAATTCTGCTTGCCCAGAATCATTGCTAAAAGATAAGTACATCAATATGTCGAACATAATATGTGATCACCATAATGAAAGGCCTATCTTGCACGGTGCACCAAATTTAATAGTGGTATTGCCAAAGCAAACGAACAACCAAGCACTATACCTTCATGTTCATGCCTTTTGTACTATAGACGTCAGCAACAACTGCTCACTCTTAAAGAGTAATCAACCTGGTCACTTAAAAACCAATTACTCGATCCGCACCAGAACATGAACAGACCCCATTCTGATAATTACGAAACACATAATACTCGCAAATACTTTAGTTCGACATTAAGAACATATCAGTCACTGTAAAGGCATGCACTTTTCCGAGTTGATTTTCAACACCATCCATCACTATTTACGGAATTGAATAACTATTGAGAGCACAACTGGCCTCGCTAAAATTCCGAGACAAAAGAATGGATTTAAGTGATCACACCAACTCCAAATTCAAGCTAAATATATACCACGTAATAGGATCTATATATATATGCCCACGTGATGTGATGAATTAATCCATACATGATGCGGTAGTGAGTGCCTTCCCGAAATTATAACTTGTTTTGCCGGATCAATCTAGAATCACGGGACATATACACACTAGATGTCTCAACAAATAAAACCATATATGGATTAGATGGCGGAGAATCACCAAACGAGATCCTAACAAATTGACACCTAACTTGCAAAATGTAGTGATACAGTAAATGAAAATCGAAAGCTGATTAAGAAAATAAAATAATCTACCATTCACTTTATCCAACCCTTTCGATGCATTTATCTGAAAAGTCTAAGACTTTAGCGTGAAATACGTGGTAATTGTATCAAATCCGAAACTAAACAACATGATCTAGAGGCTGGCTCTGATACCACATGTAAGATAAATAATACCAATACCATACCGGTATACGCAAGCCATTGTTGTTCAAGTTGAACACCGAACACACACGTATTAGATTTAGGTGTCTTCTAACCTATGCATGACTTGAGATCGCCTAGATTTGATGGAGATTATAGGCTTATAAAATGCTAGGTTAGGGACCCTTAATCTTCCTCAAAAAACCTTATAGTTTCCCTCCATCATGGAAACTTAAACTTACAAATAATAGGAATAGTGGAAAGCCAAGAGCTTTGAAACCACAACTACAAACATAATGTAAGTGGGCAATCCCTTAATCACCCATGTGACTAAGTGGGCCTTAAAAATATTTCTTACAGCCATTACTACCGTCGTCCGCTCCTTCCGACAAATCCATCGCTCATACCCGCTGCCGCTTCCAAGCCTAACCTTAATCACTGGGAATGAGATATTTGATCATCAACGTAGAAGAACTCAAGGATGGCCGTGAATGGCTGGTGAATAAAATTAGTGTTAGATGGGTTGGTTTAAAATTATCGTTAATGGCGGTGAATGGGGTGGGGATCAAAGAGAGGGTGGGTGGGGATCAAAGAGAGGGTGGGTGGGGATTGAATAATTGTGTGTGCTCATTTGTATGGCCTTTAGATGGATTGGTTTAATGTTAAATTCTCAGCCGTTGGATCAGAACTTGAGGATCCTCCAATTTTAGGAGGATTGGAGAGGAGCCGGACTCATATTCTTTCTAATAAAAAACGTATTTTCAACGTTTGTATTCTAAAATGAAATTATTTTATCCTAAAATTAATGGGAAATATTAATTTATTCTAATTAATAAGAAATACACCAATTAATTTTGGGCATTAAAAAATCAAAGTGGGGGCAATTCAGTCATTTGACCTCTAATTCCATCATATCCACCTTTCAAATCCCCTTTCTCAAAAAATACTCAAACACCGGATATACAAATCCACCATTCTTAGGAGTAGGGTCCACCCTTCTTATATATTCACCTTCAAAACCACCATCCCTCTATATCCACCTAAAATAAATCCGTCATCCAAACGGGCTGTAAGGGCACTGACGGTGTACAAATCGGCATGCGATGCCCACTTATGGGCTTGCATAGATAATCCAATCCGTTCAATAATTAAAAATAATCAAAGCGGGCCTACGAAAAATCAGCTTAATTGGATATGTGTAAGTGCTCAATCAAATCTTTTACTCAATTGGTCCGGATTTAATAGTCCTTTTTGGGAGTTTGTACCATTTTTTAATTTATTATATATTGTAATTTATAATGTTTTATGTAATTTTGAAAATATTGTCTTATAGAACTAATTGAGATCTATCAAACAATATCCATATTGAATATAAAATTCATTACCAATTTAAAAATATAACTCATTTTTCATCCGGTTAATTTTTTTTTTTGATCCTATCCTGTTAAAATTGAATGAGGGACTATTAAATCCGGACGGAGGGAATAATTTTTTATTCAAATTCAGGATCTTGTAATATGAATTAAAAATTAAAAGATTAGATCGAGTACCTACACATATTCAATTAAACTGATTTCTCATAAGTTCACTCGTATTTTTTTTTAAATATTGAACAATTCGGATTATTTGTACGGATCCCAAAGTGAGTCATGTGTCGGACGGTGCACAACCCGTTGGTGGCCGTAGTTGGGTTCTTTTCCTTTTGGGATGTGTCCGGACAATCTGTCATAGTATTGTGAAAATATAGGTGTCAATTTCAGCTGTGACGTGTGACAAAAAGACATGAAAGGTTGAACCCATTCAAAGCATTAATGAAAGCTACAAACGAAGTCCTCAAAATTTTAGTCTATGTCTTGATCTATTACTTTCATGATCAAACACTGGTTTTGAAAGAGCATAAAAGTACATGAAAGCTACTTAGCTCCTCAAAATCTTAAATGAACACCAAATAGAATTATAATTCACCAAATAGTCTTGTTATGGTAGTCGGTTGTTCAAATTAACTTACACGCTCCTTGATTAGTTCCTGCAGGACTATGAAGTTAATGCGAGCAATCTCCCGTAGTCTCAAGAGTATCTGTAATTGGTGAGACCCAAACTTGCATACTTAATTGGGATGGTACATCCTTATTTGTCATACCCTTAATTGACTAATCCTTAATTTGGGTTCATGTTCACAAAAACTTTAACGCTGTATTGGCATGAATGTGTGAGTGAGAGATTGTTATCGTACTAAACTACTATTACTTCCGTCTAAAAGTGATTGCTGGGTATACAATGTTGTTATTCTAAATGTAAAAGATTATGCAAACGAAATGTCAAGTTTGAATTTCCGTCACAATCGGACAAAAAGAAGAGAGTGGTTATAAAAAAGAAAAAAAAAGTGTGAAAATTAATTACCTATAAATAAGTTAACCAAGCGAAAATGACAATTCAGAAAATGGTTTACCCGAAGAGAAAGCTTTTTATTCACCAGAACCATCTCAAAAAATTGACAAGTCTTTCCCACAATGGGAGGATCTTTCTAATTAACCAAAATCCAAATAGTAGTAGTAGTATAATACATTATATATATAGGAGAAAAAGGAGAAGAAAAAAGAAATTGAAAAAACCGTCTTTATGGCCCGGCCCGGCCCAGTTATTGAGAAGTTATTCAGAGCCGTGAAACCACGCCCACAACGGGTAATCTGGCCTCCCAAAAGGAAGGACCCAACTAGGTCAGAGCCCATTGGCCAGAAACCGTCATCATATTTCTGCGCGTGTTTTTGGACAAGAGCACAAGAGAGAGAGAGAGAGAGAGAATGGCAGAGGAAGCAGTGCTGGGCTTCCTCGAGAAGAATGAGGAGATAACAGACTCTGGTCAGTTCGCTGCCGAACGCGGAATTGATCACCAAGACATCGCCAACATCATCAAAAGCCTTCACGGTTTCAAGCTCGTCGATGCTCAGGTTCTCTCTCCCTCTCTCTCATGCATACATATATGTTCAGACATAGGACACAAAAAAATGGGAACCCCAAGCTAATAATCAGAGTCAGAGAGAGAAATTGGATAGCTGGCATATCTGAGATAAGTTGTAATGGGATACTTAGTTCAGATTGCAGGATAATTTCCAATAACAGAGGCAGAGAGAGAAATTTATATGGTCATATTGTATGTGTTGCAAATTATATTTTCGTTGTTTTTTTAAAATTCAGTTGGTCACATAGGCTTTATGGAAATTGTGCAGGACATTAAGAGGGAGAGATGGGTACTCACCGAGGAAGGGAAAACATATGCTGCTGCAGGATCACCTGAAGTGCAAGTGTTCTTGGCTGTACCACCAGAGGGCATCTCACTAGATGAGTTGCAGGTTATACTTCCTTTATAATATTAGAATTGATTTGCAAGTAGAAATTGTGTTCTAATGCATGAGATTGCTCATCTAGGCATGGCAATGCTCTATTATGTGCTTGGATCGTGTCCATATTTGAAACTCTGGATGTAGCGAGTGATGAGCTCATTTTTGTGGCATTGGTTGGATGTAGAGATCAGTCTGGAATTTTTGTAGTTCTTGATTTTACTTAGAAATTATTTGACTGGTAAACAAAGTTCCATGGACAAGTTCTTGTGAGTTGTGACATAGCCCAACATGAGTGAATGTTGGCCCTTCTTAGAAAATTCATTTTTTGTTTGCTGTTTAGGGATTCTTTATGCTTACGTACAAATGGTTATTAGAAACTGATTTAGTGACTGCTTGTTTGTCCATGGATGTTTTGATTTGTTGTTCTTGCATGCAGAGGAAAATGGATACGACGGTTTTTAAAATAGGCCGCTCACAAGCTATAAAGAATCAATGGGTGGAGATGGGGAAGCAACTGACCAGGAAGGTAAATCTGACAAAAAAATCCTCAAACTGTATAGGTCTGAAAAACTACTATGTAAAATTATAACACCCAAACCTTCTCTTCATGGGATTAATTTGTCACAAATTTTATCTCGTTTAGATGTTATTTTGAAGTTTGATACTGCACGTAGGCACTCAATGCATTGACATCACCCAAGTTGTAGCGAAAGATAATGAACACTGAATTTTTATTTTTTGTGCATCAGATATTCTGTCATTATTGAATATTCTAGAGTTTCATTTTAGTTATTTGTTGGTGACACGTAGGATTTTCCCATTCTTATTATTGGTTCATGAACTTAGAAGCTGAATTATGTTTCACTTCACAATTATCTGCTTCTGAGAGTTTTTATGGAGTTCTGGACATAGATTGTCAACACTCAACATATAGTTTGTAAGCTTCAATCTTTATTTGAAGTTTGGTTTTCAAGAGAGCTAGTTCTCTTGAATATTGGCTTGTGGTCAGTTATTTGATGGTGCCTACTGACAATACGTAACATGTTGGCATCGACGCATTTCTGCAATGCATACACCATGGCTGTGGCAGCAATATATCATTGGTCATTCTTCTAATGCTGGTTAGTTGCTTTAGGTTCAAGATGTGGACGACAAAGTCAAAGATTTGCTTATACGGATTCAAGATGGAGAGGTGATTATGTCTGTAATTGATTTACTTTCACTGTTAGGGTACTTCGGTAGGTTGTTGTGTCTGTTTCTGCTCTGAGTTTCAGGACAACTGAAGTTCCCATCTTTGCTTTCCATGGACAAAATGAAGTTGATAACTTGATGTTCATACAACTAACGGTTTTTGTTTGAAGTGAATTTATTTGTAGTTTATGATTACCTGATACACAAGAAGCATCCAGAGCTGATACTACTGCTTGTACAAAGTGTTCATTATTTTACCCATGTGTTTTTCAGGAAATTAAGTACCGTAATTGCGTGGCAGAATAATTATGTAAGAATGGGTTATAACAACCATGCAAGAATGGGCTATAACAATTGACAGCCAGATATACTTGAGAACTTTCTCAAAGCCTATTATATTAAGTGCTGATATTAGAGGACTAGTTCCTGTAATAACTCACTCAATGTAGTCATCAAAAGGGGAAAAAGAAAACAAAAACGTAGTATATTATTACCATAATTCCTGCATCGTCTCAGTCGTGGTGCTTTCCTCCTCTTTATTGTAAATTATTAATTCTACAGGTCGTTGACCCAAAAGAAATTGATGCTCTCAAACGACGGAAGCTCATTTCTCCCCAGTAATTATCTACCAGTTGTTCAATTTATTTCCTTATGTTTTCCTATTGCATTTCTCTCCTGTTGTATTTAGTGGCAAGCTGAAACCTGTATCCTGGCTAAAAAAATTGCTCACTCTCTCTGTTGCACTTACGAAGCTTAATAAGTTTTCCTGTGTTAATTTTTCTTGTGTTGCATCTCATATCTGTTTAAGGTTGGTAATTCTTTATTTACTTTTCCTAGGCCATGGAAAGGCTACTCAGTAAGAAAAGGTCCTAAATACGCTCCAAGAAGGAAAAAATTTGCTACGGATTTGACTCGAGAAAATATTCTAAGGTAATTAAGATACCCATTGCATATTCAGAGACATGTTTTTGCTTAGAAATTGTATTGGATAGTTTGGTAAATGACATTACTTGTGGGCCTTTTTATACAACACTGTCTCTATATAATCTTGAAATTATGATATGGTACTTCTCTCTTTTTGTCCTTTTCCACACCACCGCCACTTATTCAGATATTTACTTGTTCAATGCTTTCAAGGGTCAAGGCCAAAGCTGCTTGAATTGTGGAATCTTGACTGGTACTACTCTCTAGTTTTTGTTGTTTCAATGAACCCAAGCATGTCTTCTAGCTAACGAGGTCTCTTGCCAAAAAATCGTATCCAATTTTGACTTCTCACCTGATCTTAGTAGCACGAAGCGGGGGCGGGGACGGGAGCAGGTGCAGGGGAGCAGAGGCACATAGAACTCCTAAGGTTGGGAGCGCCTAAGGAGCGTATATAGATTTCCTATAATACGTATAGGATGTATCTTTAAATACTTAACCCTTGAAGGAAAAGTGATTACTTATGAGAATTTTCACGATCTTAAAGGGTACTTGTAGGAAGTTAGATATTTTCAACTTGCAAAACTTCTTGAGTGATAAGATTTTCATATTTTTATTTCCACAATGGCATAACTCCTTTAAGAGTAAGAGAATAGTTGCCTTAACTGCCCAATAAGCTCCCTCCTTAGTTGGGAGCCAGCTTCCGTCGAGCTCCCATCTTGGGAGCGCCGATTCGAGCTCCTGTCTTGGGAGCGCACCCATTTTAGAAGGATCCTGCTACTAAGCACCTGATTCTGTAGCCACTGAATGCAATATCTTCTGCATGTTGTCAATAACTCATCTTGATGTGCATCCCTGGCAGGGCACATGACCAACTGATGTTTGGATATTTTTAGATCAGTAAGGATTACATATTAGGCCTCTGTGTTCGGCTAGCATTGTATTTCTTTTGTCTGTTTATTGTTAATGTGTTCCCTTGTCTTGAAGTCGTATTTTTGAGTCTATCGAAAGATTAGATGCGAACCCTCCATGTGGCCAAAAAGGTTTAACCTTTGTCTTCTCATCTGCTAAAACCTAGATGCCAATTGCTTATGCACGAATTGAACATTAGCGGCATTTGCAGCTTGTTGAGCTTACAGATTTTTCTCTCCTGTTTTTATTTGAAGGGGTGATTGGAAGGATCTAGAATTCAAGGAATATAACTTCAGTTCTAAAGGTCAGCCTGTTGGAGGTGGCTCTCTTCATCCATTGCTCAAGGTAAGGATATATTTTCATAGTCCTTTTCCTTTCTTTTTATCTATTCCTTTGCGGTTTCATCTTTTTCTTTAAATGCTCAAAATAAATGTAATCTTGAAAGGCAAGAAAGAGTACAAGAAATATTTTATTTCCAAACTAAGTGGACAAGTTAACTCAGCAGGCATTGGTCCAGTCTTTTTGGGTTCAGCTATGTCGATCCTTCTTTGCGCGTTCTAAGTGAAGCCGTATCCTTGGTTTTTGGGCTTTTGATAAGTACAAAAACCAAAGAAAAGGCATCAAGTGGATGTCACCCATGTAAAAAGAAGACCAAGAACAAAAGGGCCCAAAAAATCACAGGTAGCCATATATCATTGGTGAAGTTTGAGGAAGGGTATTGTTTAACCAATTGAGACATTATCAGAAGTTTGTTATCACTTGTTTCATGGAGACATTTTTGGTTTGCCTTTAAACTTGTCTTGTACACTGTACAGTTTGATGCCATGAACTTCATTCTGACAAAAATTTAGCTACTAAAAGGTGTGTAGCATATCTAATGTAGGTTTTAGATCAGCATAGGTTGGCTCAGAGTAGACACCTTCTAACCAGTTCATTAGGTCTGGGGTTGGGCCCCTGTACTCAATGTCCCTCTCTCAAGCTATATATCTTGTTTCCCTTGTCCACAAAAATGTATGTTTTGAAATTTGAGATGTTACAATGATACAAATGCATGAAAGAGTAGCAATTTGTTTTTGGAATGCACCTGAAGCATGGTACATTGTTGTTTTGCACCGGCGGTTCAAAGAGATCCTAATTTTTTTTCCCATTCTGTTCCTCAGAGATTTCCTTAGGGGGACAAAAATCCTAAATAATTCGGGATGAGTGGGGTTTTGGCATGTCAAATCTTTTAGAAAGGCGATAATGCTTCAAAATACGTGATTTTATGTGATTAATTTGAAGGAAGAACAGACTATCTCATTGGATTTCCAGTTGTTCAATGAAAATTGCTCTAGAATTTCCTTAAATTCTGATCTGTACTCTGTACAATTCCACCCTTATAGTACCCACATATGTGAGCATGTGGTAACATGGCTTACACTGATCTGGTCCCCGTCCACTTACAGGACCAATCTGTGTTCGTAATCTTAGGTATAGAGGTTGGGATAGCATTGCAATATGTGAATTGGCTATGAGTTGACTTTATCTACAGACTTCGCCTGACTGATTTGGCTAGATCACAAGATTTGCATTTCATGCATGAAAACAGCCAAGATCATAGCAAAGGGCCAAAGGCAATAGTCGTCATCTACATTTTAGTGATAGCTGGTCACTGTAAGATGTATGTTTGTCACATACTTGATAGTTGTTTCGTGTCTTGGTAATATTTTTGAAAATCTCTTCATTTCAGGTGCGACAGCAAATCAAGATGATTTTCCTGCAGATGGGGTAAGATATAGTCATTGTCCTGTCATGCATATGTACATGCCTTTATGTTTGTATATCATGGGAAGATAAAACGTTTTTTCAAAATTGCCCTCTAAGGTACCTTTTCATCTTCACATATTTGCTTTAGTTAGGTATGTCTTTGTGAGTCATTACGTTGATAATGTTGGTGATATAGATGCACTCACATTTTAAACATAGAGTCTTCAATACATTAGCACTCCGTCAATATTTGATGTTATTGATGCAGTCCACAAGAAGAGGGCGAGTGTAAGGTTCTGGTCCTGGGCTTTAGTATTTGCCTATAGGTATTTTATGGGCCTATTAGCTGTTTGAATCTCACTTAGATACATTTATCCACGTGTTTTATTCATGCGGCCATTATGAGGTTCATGTCATCACATGATAGGTTCATTCCACCTAGTTTTCTTGGGAATCTGAACGGACCTTTGTATTGAACAGATGTATATATTGATGAAGAAACTGTTTGAGGATATGGCCACAAACAGCTTTAAATCAGGAGTTTTGGATAAAGAGTTATGTTTTTATGTTTGGCTTGATATTGATATCACTTGGTTGCGTACTTGGTGCAGATTTGAAGAGATGCCGACGAACAACTTTGTCGAAAGCAGGTAGCCGGTCTTTATCTTTCTATGGTTTATTGGTGCTTCTGATTACAAGAAGCTTGTGTGGCTGTCTAGTTGTTCCCTTGATAGCCTTGAAATCACCACATTTCAAGTATAGGGGTGGTGTATGAATGATGCACTGTAGTCTTTATCTTTCTATGGTTTATTGGTGCTTCTGATTACAAGAAGCTTGTGTGGCTGTCTAGTTGTTCCCTTGATAGCCTTGAACTCACCACATTTCAAGTATAGGGGTGGTGTATGAATGATGCACTGTAGCACATTTAAGTGCGGAATTTTTACCTTACGCACAAGTTGGTTTGCAACAGTTGCTAGGCCCAATGTTGACAAATGACAACAATGAGATGTGGTTGGCAATAATCTCCTCATAGTAGATATACTTCAGAAAGTGAATGAAATCACAGAAACTCTTTCTAAAGAATAAGGTGCCTCCAAACACTGCACCAATTGTTGATGTTCAAAGGCAACTGGTTTACTGAATGAGATACTTGGAGCCCCTATCATCATATTTACTCCTTTTTTGGGGGACAAATTACAATTTGTTGTGTATAATTTCCGTCAGTGTTTTGACTGTGCACAACTCGGATTATTGTCACGGCTAACATCAGTTGGTCTTAAATATTTTTTTTGATCGGCAAAGAAATGTCATTATCATAAAGGTAAAGAATGAAATCGATAACAAAGGAAAAGAAAAGCATTGAGAGAGCTTCAAAGAGTATATGGACTCTCCTAGTGCTGTTGCTCGCTAAAATTAAACCTAGTCCTCAGCCTCAGATTTTTTAAATAAGCATAAAACAAGAAAACGGAGGGGAAAAAAAGAATCGACAAGATGCCAACCACCTAAACAATAAAAACAAATAGAGGCCCCATACCACTCACTCCCACACGCTGTTTCCAGACCCCTTCAATTGCCTGTTCCACTCCCCAAAACACATTTTGTGCGATTGCAGCTGCTATATAGCAGTAGATGATATTTCCAAAAAATAGCATTAACTGTTGGTACATTTCTTTTTTGCTTTTCAGTTTCTGGAATTTTGATGCACTGTTCCAGCCGCAACAACACCCTGCTCGTGATTCTCATGATACATTCTTCCTGCAAGGTTTGGTTCACTTGAGTTCAACAATTCAACATTTCAACTTCATTGTCTCCATTCAATGATTTCTCTCTTAATATTTTTCTGTTTTGGTGATTACACTTATAGTTCCATCTACTACAAAGATGCTGCCTGAAGATTATGTTGAGCGGGTGAAGCATGTTCATGAGTTTGGTGGCTATGGGTCCAGGGGGTATGAAGCTTCTCCGTTTCTTCTCTTCTTCTATTCAATATAGCTGTTTACCTTGACAATGTGTGAGAAGAGGACTTTTCCTGTAGTTATGGATACGAGTGGAAAAGAGAGGAGGCAAACAAGAACCTTCTGCGAACTCATACAACTGCTGTTTCTTCGAGGATGCTCTACTCACTTGCTCAGGTTTGTCTCCACAGCAGTGTTTTAACTGTTTGTGCATGCTTTTCACTCAAGATTCTTATGCTTCTCCATGTGTTATTGCGGCGCATTCCAGTTCTGCTATTAGTCTTGGAGGTTGATGAAATTAGGTGGGGCGGGGATGAGGATTGTGTATTTGAATTTCGTTTCTTCTATGATCAATTTGGTGTTTGATGTGGGCTCGGTGGATATTTAGGCAGCATATTTCATGAATGCCGAGTTCCGTTTAAATGTACTAATCCCTTCTTACTCTTGGATTGTGATGTTGTGGTACAGCCATGCCTTACATAGCTCAATATAAATTGTAAATCAGTTTTCGGTTACCTGACTGGTTTGAACCTTTGATTTTCTCTGATGAAGTTTAGAAAAAATATGGATGCATAATGCTCTGTAGATTATGGTCTGTCTGTTGCGACAAAGGAAAGTTAAATGAATGTTTGAATCTTGCTAGCATTTCTGGCGGCCATGGGTTCTGTGATACCCAACATGTTATCAATGGAACTTCATTTTTCTTCTTGTTGTACTCTCTCTCTCTCTCTCTCTCTCTCTCTCTGAGGTTTCGGTAATTATTTTCCTTTTAAATAATAATAATTCCGGAACATTTATTCCAGAAAGATTTCGTTCCCAAGAAGTATTTCTCTATAGATCGGGTATTTAGAAATGAAGCTGTGGATCGAACTCATCTTGCAGAGTTCCACCAGATAGAAGGTATGTGACAATAAATCTAATGCTAGGTGCCTTGATGATTTCATAGTATCTTGCGTTGAATGAGAGGGACTAAAGCAGTTGTGCTAGGCCGACCTGTACCCAGCCTAGAGCGAATATTACCAGTAAGGACTCGCCTGTATTCCGTGTATAACTGATATAACCCCTCCTTTGCACTGGCCTGGAGGTCTAAACTTATTGGGTTGGGTCACATTGTTGCAAATATACTCAATAAATTCTCAAGATGGTTGACTTAATTCAGGTGACCTTAATTCAACTGGAACAGGATAAACACGGGGGTTAGTGTGTCTAGGACTCAAGTTCTTGAGTTGGGCCAACCTAGTTGCCCCGATTGACCTTATAGATATGTAGTAAGGACAAGGTAGATGCCCCTTTTGAATTTTTCCATTTCACATGTCTTCTGTATCAATTATGAAGACATTGTCTCTGTGGGCCCTTGGGACAATTCGAAGCTATGTGAAAATTGGGGGAAGAAGCAACATCTCGTGATATGAGACTGAGCTAGATTTGGTGATCAGTTCTCATTCCTTCACGACCTCATCAGATAGTGAGTCTGTGTCGAACTGCTATATTATACAGAGGAATTTTGAAAACCCATGGGAATATAGGATAATCCAATGATTGATTTCATAGACCTTAATCTGTTTGGATTCCTGTTTGTGGTTTCAGGCTTGGTATGTGATCGAAATCTTTCTCTTGGTCACTTGATTGGAGTATTGAATGACTTCTTCTCCCGTCTTGGTATGACTAACTTCCTCTTTAACCTTTGATTTTGTTCTTTTTGGGTTTTGTATGGATGGAGTACACCAAACCTTTTCCTTCCTAAGGTCCAAGGAAACTAAGCTTTCCAATTTTGTAACGTATATTCCTAAAATAGTTCTAATATTAGTAAACCTTTTTTTTTGCGTGTAGATATTGAGATATGTGAATATAATAATATATCGAACAACTATATGGATATATCAGGCTTTGTTCTTACATTTGTACTGTTCAGGTATGTCCAAGTTGAAGTTCAAGCCAGCTTACAACCCATACACTGAACCAAGCATGGAAATTTTCAGGTAATGGATTTAGTTTTATTTCATTGGAATGTTGCATGAATGCATGTGGTGAAGCCAATGGTGTTTTACTTTGTGTCTTGCGGTATCCTTGCAACTCCACTTATTCTCATGTGCATTCGATCAGTTATCATGAAGGCCTTGAGAAATGGGTGGAAATTGGCAATTCTGGCATGTTTAGACCTGAGATGCTGCGTCCCATGGGGCTTCCAGCTGATGTTCGTGTTATTGCGTGGGGCCTTTCCCTAGAAAGGTAAGAATTTTTTGTCATTCTTAGTGGTGGCGCAGTTCGTGATGTTTTTGCAAACGATGAAATCAGATTATCATGAATTGTGATAACGAAACTAATATGCCACGAATGGGGACATCGCAATATATCTGTTATTGGATGATATGCGGCAACTGTAGTGATGCTTCCATTTTGCAGGCCTACCATGATATTGTATGGGGTTGATAACATCCGAGATCTCTTTGGTCCCAAGGTACGTATTCATAGAGTTCAGTTCTGCACAAATTGCTACTCCTACAAAACAGCCCTGTTTCTTGATTTCGGGTGTCGTGGTAGTTATCCTCTCTCCTGGTTTTTGCAGGTGGATCTTAGTCTCATCAAGAAAAACCCTCTCTGTCGCATCGGAATATAAAAGACTGGCGTCGCATTTTCTCTATAATTTTTGAATCGATTGCTTCCGTAGATATTGCCCCTCCATTTTTGGTATGAATCGGAAATTGGTTCCGTCGTTAAAGTGATCCGTGAGAAACAGTCTCTCCCATAGCATTTTAGTGGGATTGTACCGGAACTGGGAGTATATTTTCTAATGACTAGGTTTTTTTTTTTTTTAATTAGTCCTACAGGCCGTGTAATTTTGTATCTATTTCTCATAAATATGAATTGCATCCGTTCATTCTCGAATAGGACTGCAAACGAATCAAGCCGAGCTCAAGCTCGAGTATTGGTCTTGTTTAGTACGAAAAATCAGTTGAGCTTAACATTCCAAAGATTCACTTGTTTAATAATGAATCGGGCTTTGGTCATTTACTTCTCAAGCTCGTGCTCGAGTTTTTGACTAAACGAGCCGAGTTTTGTTTACAGCCTATTCTTGAACCATATTTATCCCGTAATTCTACGAATATACTACTATCGTGAGGATAAGGTTAAAATGAGTGGTGATGATTATTGGCTTCGTTGTTACTTAAATTTAAAAGGGGGACATGTCTTGTCGTGAGGGTCCCATGGTCTAGCGGTGAGGACATTGGACTTTGAATCCAGTAACCCGAGTTCAAATCTCGGTGGGACCTCTTTTCCTAGATCTAACACTTTATTTTGTTTTCCTTTTTTTTGTCCCACTACATTGACTCTCTCATGTGGGAGAAATTAATTCAATGCCCAGTGTCCCAGACCTTTCCTCAATCACATATTTATGTGGGATTCAAGATTAAGTGTGAGAATCCGACAACAATGTGAGGTGGAGAGATGCTTGGGACACCGTCACATGGTGTTTCAAGGACACTGAATAATCTCTCGAGTGGTTGGTCCTTTTCGACTTTCAATGAATCTGAAATTCTTATGGTAATGCCTGAGAGGGATAGCTACCAGAAAGTCCACCATGGAATGCGGTGACCATCCACTGCAAGTTCATTGGGGCCCACTACGGGAAGAGGTTTGGGGCACCGCCACATGGTGCTCCAATGACACTGAATAATCTCTCGAGTGGTTGGTCATTCTCAACTTTCAACAGCCATCCACTGCAAGTTCATTGGGGCCCACTGTGGGAAGAGGCTTGGGGCACCGCCACATGGTGCTCCAATGACACTGAATAATCTCTCGAGTGGTCGGTCATTCTCAACTTTCAACGAATCTGAAATTCTTATGGTAATGCCTGAGAGGGATAGCTACCAAAAAATACAAAAAAATATCCATAAATTTTAAAATAATATTTTATAGAGCCTTATAAAAAATCAGCTCTAACCGTTATGTATGTTTTTCTGAATTCATAGGGACGAAACTGCTCAGTTTTGCAAAAAAACAAATGCGTTCAATTCAATAACTTCACCCTTGCATAATTAGCTACTACTTACAATTGTACGTTTTCATACTCAATCAATCTTCATGCAAAATTGATCTTACAAGCGCTTGGCTCCTCGAACGCGGAATAAGTTTTTCACGACTCTAAAGGGAAAATCCATTCCAAACGAAAAGGCCACATAATTACAATTTACTACATTCCAAGCAATGCAATGACCAGTAAAAATCAAACAGACAAAAAAAATAGTAAAAAAATTGCTGCTTGTTTTGACCATAAACAACTAAACAAGCCCTCAAACAAAAACAATGGCAAGAGCAAATCAATGGCATCCTTCCCTCTCTCACTCCCTTCTACAACCCCAACCAAAAACAAAAAATCCCCAGACCCTAACAAATATACAAAAAAATCAAGAATAATGGATCTCCCTTCTACTCATTCCGTCTCTCTCTGCATCAAACTCATCAAATGGTACAGGGAATATCTCGGTTGAATGCCGCCTAGCCGAGGCCGAATAATCTCCCCCGCCATTCCGTCCGCTTCCCCGAGAAACCGAGGTTTCCATCCGGTTAAAGCTGCTCCGCCCATCGCCTTTTCCGGCGTGGCTAATTACCGCGTCCACTGAGCTACGATGCCAGCTACCGGACAGTGAACCATCGTTCCAGGATCTTGTAGAAGTAGTTCTAAGCCTGGAAGAGCTACTGGTGTGGTCTTCCCTCACTACCTTGGAAGGATTTTCCAAGGCTTTTAGGACGAATCTCATAAGGGGTCGCCTCAAAGGCTTGGGATTAAGGCAAGATTTCGCGATGACTGCCATTGCCCAAACTTCTTCTAATAAGTCTTCGTCGATGATTAGAGACGGGTCGACGATACTTATCACGAGTTCTTTATTGTATATGCTTATGTAAGGCAATGTACCTTCCAACCACTCCTTCGTTTTGGTTTCGTTTGATGCACTGATTCCAAGCTTACCTGTTACTAGCTCTAATAACACCTTTCCAAAGCAGTAAATGTCGTAGGCACACGTAGATGTTGGAGAACCTAGCCATTGCCAAAGAAAATATTAGAAACATTAGTAGAGGCATAAGCTTCTATAGATTATGATAGTAGGAGGTACTTGTTTGATTGCCAAACATCTAATAAAATGAATTTTTATTTATCTAGTTATTCAAGTTAAATGTAGGTGCATTTCTAGAAGACAAGAAAGATAACTCAACAGCTGAACTTGAAAGGTACCGAATTTCACATACCCAAAGTGCCTTGCTCGGATGTTCTGCATGAAATAAAGAGAAGAAATTGTTATTATAACTTGAAAACAGCATTGATATCATTGGAAAGAATATAACTTCAATTATATTTTCTCCATGAAAAGGTGGCTTAGCAATAAATATGCAATCTGGTGGAATTCCTCAAAAAGGTAGCAAGAATGTGCAAGTTGGGGTCATTTTCTTAGGTGAGAACATCAAACCATGTCTCATCTGGATCTAGCCAGAGGTTATGTACTCTGTAATTACAGTTCATCGTCGGCAAAGTTTTGCATCTGATACCATGGACCTTTATGTCTATTGTGACTGAGATTTGTGATTTTCATTTAGAAAATGGAAACTGAACAGATGTCAGATACAGGAGATTAAAGGTCAAAGTAAGAATACTTACGACTGCATTCTCAGCAGCCTGGTTATCATGCTTTGATGAGTATCCCCTTCTTGAGCACAAACCTCACTGAGGCTCCCAAGCCGTACTTCAAATTGGTTATCAAGAAGTATGCTGCTGGCTTGAACATCTCTTCAAACAACAAAAGATCATATGTCATTACTTGAACCACGAGGCATAAATTTCAACAAGCTGGCCAAGACTAAACATAATAGGAACGGGAAGGAGAACGAGAACTTAGTACACAACATGCTCTGGAAGTACAAATGGCCATATGTTTATCGAATTATTAGGATGTAACAAGGTACTCCTAATGGTAAGAGATAGGATGTCATAAGGTACTCCTAATGGTAAGAGAGAAATTTCAGAAGAAACAGTTTTAAGTTTATCTTATATTAGCTGAGCTATGGAAACTTGACGGCCCTTTTTCTGTCTTCTCCTACAAAAATTTGGATCTTTCTAGATGTTGCAATTGATGCTTTCATAGAAGGAACCAAAAACCTGAAAGAACACCAAGGAGAAGCGTAAGGTGGTCACCCTTGAACCGAAGATGGTTCAATATTACCTTAATAATAACCACCCCTGTTCATTGTGGAAAAACTCGGTGGTATTATCTAATGCCCTCTACATATTATTCTTCTGAACTAGACAACTTGCCCGCATTTTTTAATTGTCTCCATTGTTTAAAGGACTACTTGGGCCAAAGGATTTTCATATGTGACCAGATTTTCAACACTGCCGAAAATGGAGAGTCGGAGAACTTTCAAGAAGTGTTCATCAGCTAAATAAAAGGAGACAAGTGAGGTACCAATGTCTCTACAAGGTATAATAAGCAGTCTGATTAGCGGAAGTGTAATGCTATTAGCACTTGAAAGTAACAAGTAAATTTGTACCATATGCAGAAGATGCAGTATTACACCACAACAACTCACCCAGAACAAGTTGGAAAACATACTCAAATGGCAAAAAAAAAAGGTGAAACACAAGCAAAACCAGTAGTACCTGTGCACAAGGGGTGGATTGCATTCATGATGTAGATAAGACAAACCCTCTGCAGCTCCTGTTGCAATTTTCAATCGCGTTATCCAATCCAATGACTGCAAAGAGTCATCGTCTGAGTTTGATTTCATGTACAATGAACTTGACAAGTCCCCGTTCGGCATATATTTATAAACCAGAAACTTCTCATTTTCGTTCTCCAAGCAATGTCCCAGGAGGGGAACACATCGAATATGAGAAACCTTACTGAAAAAATCCAATTCTAACATGTATGCTTCCTCGTTGTCTGAGACAACTCTTTTTATGACTACAGGGGTCCCATCTCCCAACATTCCATGGAAGAGTTCGCCTGAATGGCCCTTTCTTATTAGGTTTGTACCATTGAAGCTATTTGTTGCCTCAAGAATCTGCTGATATGTAAATGATTCTCCAAGACTCGAAAATTTGAACGATGATCCAGGAGGCGGTGGACTTTGGCCTACAGGAACAGGTCCCACTACTGTTCCTCTTTTATTTGTTTCACGACTTTTGCGGGTGCACACAACAAGCAGCACCAGCAAAACTACCAAAAGTCCAATAAACCCTATCCCACATACAACTGCTAATATAAACAAGTTTCTGCGGCTCTTCTCCGGAGGTTTTGGGAGTCCAAAATGGTCAAACTCCAGCCCCTTCTCTTTGTAAAATGAGGCACATTCTGTACTACTCCTCTGACTTGACAAGTTCCGAAGGCAATTCCTATCAAGAGATGCATTACCACGAGCATAATCCAGAACCGGGCCTTGAAAATAATTACCAGACAGATCGATCGAACTGAATCTGCTAAGTACAGATGTGAGACTTCCATAAAAGGAGTTCTGAGAAAGGTTCAATACTGCAGCAGTGGCATTAGCATTCGAAATATTGTTGGGAAGAGTACCAGTGAAGTTATTGGCAGACGCATCAAGAAAAAGCAATTCAGGCATTGACCAAAATATTTCCGGTAGGTCACCAGTGAATTTGTTGTGATTTAAAACTATAACCTGCAACTGGGTTAGAGGAATGAACAAGGTACCTGGCAATGAGCCAGCAAGTAGGTTGTTCCCAATTACGATTCTTCTGAGACTCCGTAACCCTCTCAGCTCCACAGGTATTGACCCGGATAATGAATTGGAGCTGAGATCAAGGTCAACCAAACTAGAAAGGTTTCCTAGTTGGGAGGGTACCGAAGAAGAAAGACTATTATTAGAAAGACTCAACACTTGGAGAATGGACAAAGTCCCAATTGCAGGAGGAATAGCTCCAGTAAGCGAATTACGAGAGAGATCAAGAACTGAAAGACGCGACAATTGACCTAAACTAGAAGGAATCACACCAGTGAGACTATTCCCAGATAAATAAAGAATATCAAGACTTGTTAAATTTCCAAGACTAGGTGGGATAGGACCTATAACAGAACAAGACCGAAGATCAAGACCTTGGAGGGCAACGAGTTGCTGGCCAAACCAGCCGGGAATCGAACCGGGAAGCAAGAACCCGGAAGCGTTAAACGAACTCAAGAGGGGTAAACGAGCCAAAGCATCAACTGAAAATTGTGGGTTTCGACTTCCGATTCGGGTTCTTCTAAACCCAGAAATGTTGAGCCCAGTGACACTGCCATTATGGCATTGGACGCCAACCCAGGTTGAGCAAGGGTCAGCTTTTAACGGCCACTCTTTGCTTCTCAACCCTAATGATGATCTGAGTTGAAGTAGAGCTGTTCTCTCAGTTGAATTCAAGGGCCCTAGTTGTTGCAATGTGGAGTGAAATTGGTAGAACAAAAGGGCTAAAACAACAACTATACGAGGCTGATTCACCATAACTACTGGGAATTACTACAAGAATGGCTGAATAATCTTTGCATATTCATGTTCAGTCACCTATATAAGGTTTCTGTGTGAATGAAGCAGTATTGGGTATGTACGTAATCTGCATTTCTCTCTCCAAAAGTTTAGGACTCACCTAATTGTCAAAATCAATGAGCTTTTGATTGGGTTCTTCAACATTTGCTGCTTCACTTCTGGCTGAATTAGGCCTGCCTGCCTGCCTCTCTCTCTCTCTCTCTCTCTCTCTCTCTCTCTCTACCTGCTCTCTCTGTCCTTATTTACTTCTTTCAGTTTCTTCGGTTGACAGAAGGGAGAGAAGGTGGGGGCAACATCCTCTCCAGTCTCCTCTTTGATTTTTTTTTTTTCTTTTCCAAAATCCACCCTCGTTTCATTTTCATTTCATTTGATTATATAATCAGATTGATTGCCCATTAATAAGGGATCAACTCCACTCCATACTCAGATAAAACAATAACTGCCCTCCATACTATCATCCAGCTGCAGAACACCCTTCATTCTTGATTTAAATTTTGTGTTAGGTTTTTATTGAACGGATTCAGGGAGCGTGCTGCACAGCTACGTGCTGTGCAGCGTGCTGCGCGGCCTCCGGAGCCGTCTTGCCGGCATCGGCCCAATGATCAGAGACGTCCACTGCGTAGAGGTCATCGAGTACTACAAGCATACCAAAAATCAATCCGATCAAATATCGTTAACTACTTCATCGGAATACATATAATTTGGAAAAAAATGAATTCTAATGGATACGAAACACTGGATCAAAACCACTGAATCCATTCTTTTCGAATTATATGTGTTTTGATGAGGCACTTAACGATATTTGATCTGGTTAATTTTTGATACACTTGTAGTACTCGAAGAGCTCTACGTAGTGGACGTCTCTGATCATTGGGCCGATGCCGGCAAGACGGCTCCGGAGGCCGCGCAGCACGCTGCACAGCACATAGCTGTGCAGCACGCTCCCTGAATCCTTATTGAACACGTTACTAAAAGAATTATCAACACCCATCGGTCCAGGTAACTCATAGGAAAACACCTTACGTTGGCTCAGACAAAATCCGCACTTATAATGCTGAAATTTCTAAACAAAGAGGTAGAAGAAATAATCTATTGGTGTCAATATCGTGTTTTATTTCCTCTCTACCGACGATCGACTCTATGTACCGTAAGTATATGGTATACATGTGTTAATTTAGTCTCCATAATACATGAACTACTTTTAATTATTATTTTTAGATTATGAAATCATGGAAAAATATCTTTACAAAAAGTTAAATTACTTTTCAATATTCATCTTCTAGAATTACTAATCTCTATTGAGTTTTTGACAAAAGTGAGAAGGTTTTATTAATTTGACAGGCAAAAATGCCTATACATCAGAAAGTGACGAACCCCATGGGGGCAGGATGGAAGTCCACATGAAGGGCAAACCACAAGAAAGGGCCTGTTTAGCACAAACATGTGCGGCCCTATAATCTCTATTGAGTTGACTTGAACAATTTGCTTCTGGATTTAAGACTACGATAGAAATATTGCTTGTCATGTAAATCTGATTTTTGACAACTTTCATTTTATCAAACAAAAATGCATTATATGGATAATTAGCACTTTGAAATTTATAAAATAAACGATTTAGGTTGTCAAAAGAGTCCTATAATTGCGTCACACGGAAAAATCGTCATATATGGATGAATTTTTCCCATTTTTTTAACAATAAAAAGCGGTGAAAATTATTAGATTAATGGAAAATGAAGCAAAATGTAAATGTTTTAATGTATTTGTCACCATTCACCAAATCTCACTAAAAATAGGGAGATGTGGTGAAAAAATAATATTTAATAAAAGAAGACTTCTTATGTGATGCAAAAATAAGACTTAGCATGGTTCCACATGACAATAAAAATCGTTCATTTATTAGTTTTCGATGTGTTTATTATGCGTGCGGAAAAATTTGAGTTAATTGAATACCGGTAAGAACTTAATCAAATTATATTTGCAATACGACTGACCCTACATTTCTCTTTTGACAACAACGTTTCATTCAAGTAAGCATTAATGTCTAATTAATTTGATTTTTTTTACATGGATGGTAAACACGTCGAAACCTACGAAATTGATAATTTGAATTGCCAACTAAATAGAGAATCCACGCACGAGTGAAGTGTGAGAACCAGAAGTGGAGTTTTCTGAAGTCCTAATGAGCTGGTCAATAATAGAAGCCCAAAGTGGCCCCAGGGTTACTTTAGTTAGTTGGTGAGTTTACTCTTCACATAATTGATCAGAATTCAATTCTTGAGATCGGTCCGTAAGAAAGTAATTTATTGTGAATTTTTCAATCCCGGCGTCGATGGCCTGTTTTGACCGAACCGGAGAGACAATCAGTTGAGGTGCACGTAAATAGGTTCGAATACCCCTACCATCAATAAGAAGAAGAAAAAGAAAAAAAAAAGCAAACCAAAGCCCAAATTATTTTCACATGGGGACCAACAAAAAGGAAAGAGTAAAACTAATGGGGACAATACCAACATCATGGACAGCAAATGCTATCACAACATGATCAGCTTTTTCTACACTTTGAAGTAAATTAGTGTAACAACTTCCGAATAGAAAATTGGCATTAAGTCTCCACCTACTCAATGATTAGGTGATGTTCAGAAGGAAATAAAAAAACCCAATGATTATGATATCATAGAAGGGTTTGATGTCAAATTACACATGACCAACCCTACTTTATCCTTTGAAAAATTTATCTAATTTCTACCAAATATTCTCAATTTAAAATCGTTTTTCTAAGAGTCTATGGGCTTAACTCTAAATCTAAAACCAAGGCAAGGGCATCCGTATCCATAGGAAAAGATACTTTCTGGTGCATGAAAATGGACTAGACCATCAACTTGGCGGGTTTGTGAGCCAGTTTTGATGACTCAAACCGCTGGCATTTTAGAGTTTGTCGATAACATTAACCACGTCAAAAATCACGTTAATCGGATACGGGTTGATATAGTTTCAGAATACATTTGTTTCGAGATAGATAGGTTAAAGGGGTTTCGATTCGGTGTTGTAATTTTGTTATGTTCTAACAAATGTGTTTCGAAATCGTATCAAACTATATCCAATCAGCTTGAATTTTTGGTGTGACCAATATTCTAGACAAGCTCTCAGATACGAACGATTTGGATTATCAAATGGGCCAACTGGACGCTCCAATCCATTTTCATGGACTGGGAAAGGAGCTGAGCCCATATCAATAAATACAATTGGCACCTCAAAGTTGCCTAACATATCTTTGGCGGGTATTAATTATCGAAACACGTCATGGCCCGTCATTTTCCCAACAGAAAGCCTTTACAAATCACAACTTTATTTGCCTTTGTGCAGGCCAAGATCTTAGGCCTTCAGTTGACATGCCAGTCAAAATGGAAGCCCAGACCACTAGGCCTGTAGTTTTCACAGTAAGGCCCACTGAGTTTGGGTATTGACTTGGGCCAACTAACCATGGGCCTGTGTTTAAAAATGCAAAACACCTTAAGCTCCTCACTCCAGAAAATCACATTTGTACATAGTTTCATATATCCCCCATTTTTTCCAATTTGTTTCCTTATTTCTAGTATTTGGCAATTTGTGGGAGGATGACTAATGCTGAATTTGAATCGGCTTTTATGCGGATATTCAACAATTTCCCAAACGATTTTAGGTTTTTCTCGTGATAAAACAAGTGAAGAGAAACTGCACTAAGAACCCAATGATAATGAGTTAGAAACATGCGAATTTTAATTGGAGAAAATGATAAAAAGTTCCAAAAAGCTCTTAAAAATCCCCCCATAAAAATGTAGATAAAGAAAAATAGCCTAACCTTTTCGAACAAATGGTGGGCAGATTACTAATTTACTATTCTGAGTCATAACGTCACTTATGTAGTGAAGTCAATCAATACAATACAGTAGTAGCCTATGTCTCACTCGTCTAAATTCTTACACAGTGACCCGTTTGGCTAAACTTATGTTAATTTGGCATGACTTGCTAAACTCCTGTAGTGACATCAACTAGTAATATTTCAAGGCAGGAGATGGGCCGCATTAAAGGCTAGTAGGAACATTTATGGCCCAAAATAATGGGCCAGGACACAGAGTTGGTAAGAACAAAATAACTCTTGGTATCTCGAGACAATGGGCAACGGTTTGGGCCTTGTGATTTGCTTCTAGAAGCCCTAAAAAAAATTGGGCAATACCAAAACACTCTTGCGGTTGCTATGGATTGCTATGTTATTTCCCGGCCGAGTACGGGTCGAGGTCGAGGAACACCAATTTGAAACGGAGATCTGAAAAACAATTGTGCCTGGAACCGTTTAATAAGTGCACGTATGTATGAACCGAATGATTTCGAACACAGTTATGTCCATATATCTATGTCCTAATTATGTGTCCCTCTAGTGCTCAAATGCTGACGTCCCTAGCTGGCAAAGTTTTTGTTTTATCCTTTACGAAACGGCAACGATATCCTACAAGTTAATTAAAAACATGTAAAAGTAATTGGAATCAATATAAGTGCATTTAAATCATCAAATCTATATTCATTGCTATGAAGTGTTGTTATGATCTTGTTTGACATTATATAAGTTGCTCTGATAAATGAATCAAAATCCTCTAACATGATAATTCATGTGACGAAAAACTGACCCATCACGATGTTGGACGATAAGATATTTTATTTTGTATACATCTTGATATATACATCATTCATTCAAAAAAGAAAATCGGTTAGACATTGATGTCCATTCAAAGTACCTATGGTTCTTTTAAAAACAATAAATCATCAGTTTCTAACGATTCATTATTCGACAAAGTCTCCCGTCAACTTACACTTTTCTGCATAAATAAACAATTGATGTATTGAGATGCCGATAATTATAAAACCTAAAAGATCTATGAATTCAATCCATGTGAATCTGAATCGTCCATATATTTTTCCTGGTTCAAATTCATGTACTCCTACTATTTTAAGCCTCTTGTGAAATTCCAACCAAAATCAAGGACACAATCGTAATAAAACCCGGAGATATTTTCCCAGAACGCCAGTCCAACTACTCTACGAAAACCCTAGAATATATCTCCCGTGTAGATTACTCCAGTCAATCCCGTGACGGTGGGCCCCACCCCCCTGAATATCCTTAAATATCTTACCCCGCACTCACACACCCGAGTGGGCCCCCCCACACTCATCACGCCGCTTCAATCCTTTACCCTAACCCCAGTTGAGTTAACCCACACACACCGGAGCGCACTGCGCACCCCGGTTAACTTAACCCAACCCAACCCTAGTTAACCCCACCCCCCGTCCTATATAAACCTCCCCTCCTCAACCCTAATTTCCTCGTGCTCTCTGCCCCTTTTCGGATCTCTCTCCTTCTCTCTCTATATACTCTCTCTCTTAAAAAAATTCTTTATGGCGGATGTTGAGTTCAGATGTTTCGTCGGAGGCCTTGCCTGGGCCACCGACGACCGCTCCCTCGAGCAGGCCTTCTCTCAGTACGGTGACGTCATTGAATCGAAGGTCCGTTACCGCTAGATCTGACGTCGCGGAGATCGGTCCATCACCGTCCGTTAGATCTGTGTTACTGTGTTACTTGTTTTACTGTTCTCTCTCTTGCGATTACTATATGTTACTCTCTCTCACTTTTATTGAATCTCCTGAAACGGTACGTTCGTCTTGTCAAAAGAGAACATCCATCGTTTTTCAGATCTTTCTATTACATATATATGTTGATCTGTTTATATGTATGGTAGATCTGTGTGGATCTGATCGATTTTGTGGTTCTTTTTGGATACAGATCATTAATGATAGGGAGACTGGGAGATCGAGGGGATTTGGATTCGTGACGTTCAAGGACGAGCAGTCGATGAAGGACGCGATCGAGGGGATGAACGGGCAGGATCTTGACGGCCGTAACATCACCGTCAACGAGGCTCAGTCCCGCGGAAGCGGCGGCGGCGGCGGCGGAGGTGGATTCCGCAGTGGGGGAGGTGGCGGTGGTGGACGCCGTGACGGAGGCGGTTATGGAGGCGGCGGCGGGGGTTACGGTAGCAGGAGTGGTGGAGGCGGTAGTGGTGGATATGGAGGCGGTAGTGGTGGTGGTGGATATGGAGGCGGTGGCAGGGATAGGGATGGTGGATCCAGGTACTCGTCAAGGGCAGGTGGTGATGGTGGAAGCTGGAGGAGTTAGGTTTCTCTAGGGTTTCAGAATATGAGGTTGATCTTGGGAAATTATCTGGTGTTTGCTGCTTCTTGTTTACTTATATGTTGGGTATTTGTTCTGTCGTCGTTTTAGGGTTATCTGGTTGGTTACTTTGTTAGTGGTACTGTCCTTTTTTTGACCGCTGGTTCTCTGTGATGCGTCCGTGATGTTTTTGATTCTTGTAATGAGTAAAAAAGAAGATTCAATGAATGAATGAAAGTGAATTAATTGGGGCTTCAATTGTGCTGTTGTGATGAATGGTTTATGGTTCTTTTTGGTTTTTACATTCTTCGATTTATTCTTCTAGATGTTATTACTTCTGCTTTGCTGTCTAGGCGAATCAACACACTTTTTTGCAAATTAGGTTTTGCCAAAAACAAACGCTCAAAACGAAAAAGAATTTTCGGCAACTAATCAGAGAACAGAGCCCCGGACGGAGCAACTACTGAACGGTCAGAACGGATATAGGTGAACAAACAAAACATACAAAATGGATAATAGTTGAACGAACAAAACATATAAAACGAGAGAAAATTAAATTTACTTGATTATCTATAAATAAATTACGAGCACTATGGCTAATTTAGCTATTACCTATTAATCTTAGACGCAGAAAATTGAGCTGCATTGCATATTGCATTGAACCGAGACACCTACTCTAATTTGCATACTTGTACATAAAAGTTTCCGCGTTGAACACTCAAATTAATTATTATAGCAGGTTGTTTTTCTTTTTTGGCCCAAGGTTCTGTACCAGCTTGAATACATTTTTCATACTACTAATAAGACTATGCATCGATGATGAAAGCAACGAACGGTGTGAGAGTCTTCTTCAACGAACGGTGTGAGTTGTGAAATCCCGTGAATCATCTGTACCAGCTTGAACCAAGTGAGAAAGCAATTAAGAGAAACAGTTGATGAGAAGTGTGCCTTCCCCCTTGCCATTAGGGATGAATAAGATGATGAGAAGTCAAGCCCCCCTGGCCTTTATGATTCTTTGCAGATCTTTCAGCATCAAATAGCGGTGATGGTGTTAGCAACTTGGGATCACCCCGTATCCAGGTCAATCGGCCCTTTTCGAGTGATAAGGGGGAACGGGTATTGATGAAAAGAAGAATCGGAACGATAAGCCCAAAAAGATGGTACTAATCACTGCTCGAAGAGTCGAGGAATAAGAGCCCTCAAGTGACGACCGCCTTGAAAACCAACTCCAAATGAGACTCATCAAGTTTGCTTCCTTGTTGGCTCAGCTCATTTGCTGATTGACCATGCTGATTGTGAGATTATGTGTAGAAGTCCCCTCAAGTGACGATCGCCTTGAAGACCAACTCCAAATGAGGCCCATCAAGTTTTCTTCCTTGTAGGCTCAGCTCATTTGCATCGGTAGGCCCAAAATGGCCTCCCTACCAAGTCCATGCAAGGTTCCAAAACCAGGCCTCTCAAGGCTAGCCTGGCCACTTTGGGCTTCCTGACACTACCCTGGTTTGGGCGGCCCACTTCCTGGTCGAAGCCCAATTTGCCTAGCCAGTCTAGCCAATTCAAGTAAGGAAATGGAGCAGCATTTTATGGATCCTTTGGTGGTATAATGGATAGATGACTGTTTACTGTTTAGAACAACAGCCAATGGCAAAAGAGGAAACCATAAATTTTTTGGTCATGGTCAAACCTTTCCCCCACTAGGTTGGTGGAACTTTGATCAAGATTACGTGATGATTTGATGGAGAACTAAGTGCTGAATCGCTGATAAAGCCAGTACCAGACACGGTTACACTTTCTGCATTTGCAAACTAAACTGCAAGTTTTCTGCATTCTCATGGTCTCCTTTCTGTTGTAATTCAATTTCACAGGTAACATATGCAACATGATACTATCTATATGAGAATCAGATTTCGGTAGGTCTATCTCCAAACGAAAAGAAGAAGAATTCGAAGCAAGTCCACCAACCAATTTCATGGTTTTGCATAAACTGGACATCACATAGAAGTAATGCTATAATGTGCAACAAAATACTTTACCTTATGAGATGTCTTCTCAATAGCCGGCAGTGTTCCAGTTGGTTTTGATATGGCTCAACTTGCCAATTTGAGATTCTGTTTCAACATCTATAAATTGAAGATACTGGTGAGAATATGTTAAATGTATACAAATACATTGGTCAAATATTGAAGAATAGTTAAAGATGTGATCTGATAAAAAAAAAAAAAAAAAAAGTTAAGGATGTGATCATGGTATTTCGCACAACTTATACATTATTGAGGATCACAATCTAGTTTGATGTAGTCATGTAGATTATTGATCCCCGACAAGCATCCAAATTGGTGGGGATTTTGTCAGGTTAGGGCTTGGAACGTATTAAGCTATTGGAATATGTAAGCTTAGTGTATGTGGTAGACTCAATCAGGGAGTTTCATTACTATCTGTTTAGAGCAGTTAATTTTCCACAAGGTACATGCCCTCAGAAGATAGATCCCGGTAAACCTGGTTCATAGCTAGATCTCAATCATCTGATAGTTTCACAAGGTAAAAAGATGAATGCACATGACATTTTTCTTTACCTAAGCAAGGCATATACTAAAACGGTCAAATCTGCGACTAAATGAAACCTTACCTATTCAGAGTTCCAGCAAAATTAACACTAACTAGGACTCAAAAAATGGTCAGGATGAAATTTACAGATTTACGTGGAAGTGTTTAAAAGACGGATTGTATGAACCTCAACAGAGAAAATAACCACATTTTGAACAAAGAGTCGAAGATCTTCATCTTGCACAGCTAGAGTTAAGAATAAGCATCATCATTTTCATGCAAGCAAATCAACTTCAATCAAGTACTTTTTCTTGCAGTTATTGATTCAGAGTTACAAAGATTAAAAATAACATCAGCGACTTCAACTATATCAGAAAGACAGAAAGTACCAGCCACACATTAACATGTACACTTAACATATCATAGCCCAACGGGTTAGTTTGTTACAAGTAGTGTGAGATCCTCATTCTGTTAATAATCAGTGATTAAGCTTTTGGAAGAAAAATCCTGAAGAACAGCTTTTATGTTTTATGAGAATTAACCGAAGTGATATAAGAGAAATGCTGACTTCGGATAGACTGAACAAAACAGGATGATGACAGGAGCATCTATGCCCCCACAATATCTTGGTAACATCCACTGAATGTTCTAACGTAAGCATCCGAGTGCTGGTGTAAGCATGTGGTACATATGATACTGCTAGGATTCAATAACGACTGCTCAACAACTTGAAGCTAGAATTTCATTGGAACAGCCTCAAGAAAGGACTGTTGATTGGCTGATACTCTAACCAATTCATCCAACTATTATCCCTGACATCAATTCTTTGCCTTCATTTTATTGCTTGTGTCTAATTGAGCACCATATCTTTTCCTATTTATATATCCCACATATGCATTATCAACTTTCAAGTTATTCTCTGTGGCCTAAAAAATTTCCATGGAAATCACATGAGGGGAAAATAGATCCAAACATCTGCAAAAGGCTACTATTAACCAGGCAGGTTTGATTCAAATTCAAAGGAATGTCTTCCGCCTCGGTCCCCACTAGATGAAATCCCATATGATCCTTCTCTTCCTTGCAGCAAAATCCAACAATTAAAAGCTATATTTTCCAATTGGCCTGGGATATTGACTATAAAAGCAGATGGTAAGCAAGTGTAAGGAAGGGCTTAACTCATATTATGAGCTATGAACTTTTAAATGATCAGTTACCACAGTTCTGGTTAGAACTTACCAACCTGTCTGCGAGCAAGGAAATGCCTTGGACCATGAAGAGGCCAAGGTGGCCCAATTTCTCCAACTTGGAAGAAGGACCACCAGGCAGACAAAGACCTCAGAGGAAGGGAGAGAGGAGAATCCACACATGTTACTTTCTATACGAGATAGAAAGGATGATAAGGATTCCAAATCTCAGTAGGAAAGTGTAAGTGTCTAAATTCTGAAATCACCTTTCTTTCGTACAGATTCCTAAAAAGTTGCAGAAGTAACTTTCAACCAATGATCACCACTAGCCCCATTAGCTTGCGCCGCTATCCCCATTGACGTGACTTGTGCAACTTGATAATAAGGACCACAAGTATCTTTCAACTTTTTCAATTTTTGCTATCGTTTCACAGACAAGAATAGTAAAGAGTCGCACACAATGAAAAATTTAATCTTGGAACAGAAATTCTCCCCATATCAGCATGTGTTTAAGACAATTAGGAAAGAAATGGTCCTATGGTTACATGGAACAGAGTGTTTCCATATGCGAAACGACAACAGGAACCAAAGTGTGGTGCGCCACAAATCCTAAATTGTGGTACAATAAGAGTAGGCCTTAACAGAATTCCAAATCAGACTGTACTCGTCTCCGGAGATAAAATTAGCTAAACAATGTTATGTTGAACGAATATTATTCATGCAAAACGCATCTCTAGGATTGATATGACATATTTCTATATTTTTTCTCCTACCAAAGGTCCACTTCCTTTACTTTGTATGTATATTTTCTTTCTTTTCTCCAAGGGAAATGTTAAAAATTACTAATAGGAAGGAGTTTTGGATTGCTTTGGATCGTTAACTTAATCGTTTTGGAACGAAGATGTCCTGTGCTTTGGAATTATGCATTTCAATAGGAAATTCGCAGGTTCTTAATGTTTTCTAGTAACACGGGATTAGCTGAATCGGTTGACAACTTGTGCAGAGAAATCTCATCCATCTAAACGTATGAGGTAAGTCACATTTCATTCACAATAGCACTACCATAAATCAGTAAATTACCTAAAATTATGAAATAGAAGCAGTGACATGAGGCTCTCTACGTGCCACTCTCATCCTTTTTAGATCCTCATAATCGTGAATCCTATGGACTACTGGAGGCTACTTGCAAGATTTTATCTAACGTGAGGCCCACCAGTCGGTGCTAGCCAGCCAATGCCACTTGCTGTCTAAATCCATATGGTATCACACCGCCAACCCTCTGAGATTTGATTCTCTTAAAGAGATCTCAATATCATCCCAAGCAGATATTTTGGTTCCCCCTTAGCAAATTGTACCCTTGCGGATTCAGATACTTGTCCAAAGTGCATCTTTGGATTTGTTTAGAAATCAAATACACAAGTTCACACGTATCAGAGACTACCTAATAGCCAGGGAAATAAGAGTTTACAAACTTCATGAAGTCAAATTCAAAAAAAAAAAAAACTTCATGGAGTTAACCCAAGACTCTTTTCATTGAATTTCCTATTGTTGGCCCAATTGCCAGCTTACAAAGTACATTAAAGTATCGTCATGTGCCACTGAATTACATAATCCTAGATGACAGAGGGAGAGGTGGACATGGCTTTCCTTCGCAACTTGATATCAGGAGCCATAAATACAAAGAGCTAAGCAAAAGGGAAAAAAAAGAACAAGGAGCCTCAGTCAAAAGGGCATTTAGTCATGGGCTGCCAAAATGTAAATTTGAAAGAATCTTTTATTTGCCCAGATGCAAAAGTACAGTTGGTCCACTTGGAAGCATCAAGTCAAGTAAAAATCACGAACACCTTTCTTTTAACTTGGAAGACAACTGGCAGTGTAAACTGGAAGCAAATGTTTTTGACTTTCTACTCTATAATCGGCTAATATCAAAGAACAAATTGCAAAAGCCACGAGTCAATTTTCGTGGTTCCAACACACTATCCTGAAGTAACAACTAAGGACAAAGAAAACAATTAAACAAATTATCGACAGATTTGCTTGCTATACATAGTATTGGATATTGTTTTTCTTGAAATGTGCTTTTTTATCTGTTAGACAGAGGGCAGGACTAGGTCCTCTCCAATTCGATGAAATCATTTTGCAAGGCTATTTCTTGTCTAACATCCACACGGGCCACAATGGTAATGAGGGATCAACCAACTATTGTTAGCCAGTTTCCCAAACCCTTCTACCTTATAAACAAGCTAAGGGTTCAAGTTGTCCCTCAAGTGGGTTCTCATTTCTCAATGTGCCAAACCAAATAAACCAGACCAAACTAAACCTTGTGTTCCAATCAACCGGGATAGACACTTGGATAACCTGGTAGTTCATATTCAACTAACAGCCAAGACTAGGAAGTAGGAACAGAACTCATATTCAACTTGAAGGAAAGTAGAACGTATGGAGACTCAAAAGGACCTCCTTATTAGAATTAAGAATCTATTTAAGTTTTAAAATGTTCTGGTACTAGCACAGTAAAGAAAAAAAAAAAAAATTCCCTGGGAAATGGATGACAGGAGACATTTGTGCCCAAGTGACCAAACACAAATCAGACGGAGTATATGGTCTGGACTGCTGGCAAAGAGTAGGTAATAAGAGTTGACCTTTCATTGGAGAAAAACACAACATAATCATTGTACGGACTCAGGTAGCCAGCTAAAAGGTTTGGAATGTAGTTCAGGACAGGATCACATATAATGGGATAGAACACTAAAATTTACTTTCCCTTAAGGGAGAAAGCCTAGATTGTGGCAGCCTCGTGAAAGCATTTGTAAGGTCACAAGATTTGGGCCCACCTGATTCTCAGGGCAGATGATAGTCTTCTGACTAAGAATGTGATATTTCAGAGCAAACTGAATAAAAATAGTTACAGACAAGTAGTGTCTTGCAGTATTCTTCATAATTTCTTATCTTCCTAGCGCACTGAAAATTTCAACAAATTGAATTGTCGCAGTTGGCCGGAGCTTGTGACTTTTATATGAGAGGTAATAGTTTCGAACCTTGAGGATTGAAGGAAAGATTAGTATTTTATTCCTTCCTCTCCCTTGAAGTTACTTCTGAGACTAGGCCTGGTCCGATGATAATTGTGTGTGTTACACATGAGACGGGGAATACCTGATCCTGGGTTTGTTTCAAGCCTTGTCACCTAATCTTGGCAGAAAAAAGAGGTGAAACCTACTAGACATTCCTGGAATCCAGGAGTTGGGCAGTCCCAATAAAACCAAACCACGTGAACAAATTTTGGTAAGCTAGGTTGACATACCAAAGATGGAAGACCAAATTTCAACAAAGCATGAGACATTTTTTGTTTGTTTTTGAATCCTGATCTTTTATTTTTTGAACTGCTAATGGGTTATTTCCAATATAAGAACATCTTATTTTTTGGGTTGAAAGCGTATCTCGCCACATATGACATCTAGAATAAGAATGAAAAGATCTTATAACATTTATACAGTATAAAGGGAAGGATTAAGGCCCGTTTGATAAAGCTCTTAGGAGATGGGATTGGATTACTAAGCCGAAGGTATTAACAATACTGCGTTTGGTTTCCAAAATTGGTTCGGATTCGTAGTCCGTTGGTATGAGGAAGCCGGACTTTAGGGGTATTAGCAATACCCCGTGGGACTTGGTATTCATAGTCCGAACCCAACCCCTTCTCATTACCAATCCCTTCTCATTACCAATTTCTTCTATCAATCCAATCCCATCATCTAATCACATCTCAAACAAACATGATATTAATAATCCCATCATCTAATCCCATCCCAAACAAACATATTCATTATCAATCCCTTCTCATTACCAATCCCTTCTCATTACGAATCCCAATTCTAATCCCATCTCCTTACGAATCCCATCCATCTATTACTGTTATCAAATGGGGCCTTTGGGAGATACTGATTCTTCTACCATGTTGTCCTTCTTTTTCCTGCTTTTGTGAGGGAGACAAATTGTTAAAATTCTCAAAATTTTGCAACTTTCCTTGGCCAACTGGCATAGACCCCACCTCACCCCCTCCATTCCTGGAGCTTATAAAGACCGGCCATTGCCACCTCTTGCACATATCAGCTATTGACTAGAGTCTCCCTTTTTGACTCTCTTCACCCTTCTCTCACTATTTTTTGCCTTTCAGGCTTCAGCTTTTCCAATCCATTTCCTCACCTTTTCACCTTTAAGTCACAAATTCTTCTAGACCCTTACATCCACAATCATACATAGAAACTATCTATTTTGTTGTTCCTTCTCGCTCTACTGAAACGTATGGCATCAATGTCTTCCCGTGGTTCTGGCTCTTGGACTGCTAAGGAGAACAAAGCCTTTGAAAAGGCCCTTGCTGTGTATGATAGAGATACCGCTGACCGTTGGCAGAATATTGCCAGGGCTGTGGGAGGAAAAACTGCAGAGGAAGTGAAGAGGCAATATGAGATCCTTGTGGAGGACGTCAAGCACATCGAGCAGGGCCAAGTTCCCTATCCAAACTACAAGAACTCTGGGAAAATTAAGTGAAGATGAAGTGATGAACCAAGGTAGTATGGCATAAGTCTCTAGTACTCTATTAGAATGCAGTGACCCATGAAATACAACTATCACCTTCTATATTGATTTCGTCTTCTTCCTTAACTTTCTCCGTAAAACTCACAACTAATTAGGAATTAACATGTACTAGTGTAGAGACTGCCATACAAGTCAATAACTTCCATGAATTTTTTCCACTATTTTTTCCCCTACGTCAGAAGAATTCTATAATAACCAGACCCCTTCCCCACACATCAACAAGGATATCGGCTACCTCTCCATAGGAATTGAACCCGAAACCTCACTACAACTTACTACAGCTACATAACCAGTGCACCGGTTACCACTTTTTTCCCACTTGCATCTATTGTCAGTATCGTATTATTAAAGGGATGCCAATTTCAAATATTATGTGTCATTACTACACAACACTTACTGAATGAAAACATGTTTGTAAAGATGCATAGGTTGCATTCCATTTCCATACCAAAATCCATTCAAATTGGTCCTGATCCCATTGCTCCTTCCAAGGAATAGAATACAAATCGGTTATTATTCCAGTATGTGTAAAGTAACGTAGTTAAAAAAGGTAAATAAGTGACCTTGCATCAATTCAAGTAGTGTCTATCCTGGCTTTGAATTGTTTGATTTTAGCACAATTTCAATAAATCCCTCAAATATTCTCATTCCTTATCTCCTTTACTATTGATTGCATCAGCTAGGTTAGGATCAAAGAGAATACAAGACACAGGATATATTAGGAAGACACTGGCTTTCATTAACTTGAACTAACTTATTTTTACAACGGGGAGAGTCCCCCTTTTATAGGCGTAAAAGGGTTCTCTGGTTACATCATAGTGTCTTCCGCTTACATCATATAATAGTACAACCACTGACTATTACTTAGGCCCCGTTCCGGAAACCTTCTTAAAAAATAAGTACTTATTTTGCCACTTCTCCTTAAAAAATAAGAAGGGTCATTCCACAAAATCCAAATAAAAAGTTCCTTTCACATTTTCAAACTCAAAAATCATGTAAATGAAAAAAAAAAATTCAATTTTTTTTGCACCGTATTAAAGATCTCAATGAGATCTATCAAACAAGATCCATAGTGATAGAAAAATTATTTGCGTAAACACATGATTTTTTAGCTTGAAGTTGCCTTATACAAAAAATAAGACTGTTGCTATGATAATGGGCGCCGGCGGAGGGAAATCGTACCGGCAGCCGCGCCAGGCCATCTCCGGCCACCGGACGGCCGATCCGAGCCGTCCAAAAATTCAAAAAAAAAAAACCGAGGGGGCCATCGCGGGAATCAACTGCATCCGAGGTGTGTAGGGTGCTTGATCCGAGCACCCATTTTCCGTGTATATGTGATGATCATATATACAGGGAAAAGGGGTGCTCGGATCATGCACCCTACACACCTCGGATGCCGTTGATTCACGCGTTGGCCCCCTTGGTTTTTTTTTTTAGAATTTTTGGACGGCTCGGATCGGCCGTCCGGTGGCCGGAGATGACCCGGCGCGGCCGCTGATACGATTTCCCTCTCCGGCACCCATTGGTTCCTATATAAATTCTGAAAAATAAGCACCTCCTTCTTATTTTTTGGGGAACAAGCCTTCTTATTCAACAAAAAATAAGTTCTTATTTGGGTTGTGGAACACAGCCTTAATACTCCTGACTCCTGACTACTTTTACATTTCCTTTACTTCGTAACGTCAGATAACAAACATCAATCAGAATATTCGCACGTGACATCAATTGAAAGCTGAAGATATTTCCTTTTTTCCTAACATGCAGGGTCACAAATTCCGTAGCTCCGGTGAATTACAATAACGTTCTAGCCATTATGCTTCTATGTACTACTACAACTCCTACCAAGTAATTGAGGAACGGAATCACGTTCTTCTTCCTGTTATCGTTATGTTCTCGACCTAATTAATCATCCGTTAGTCTCCCGAATGTGTAGCTCCTTTCATCAATCAATTTCAGTGTAACCAGTTCTATGAAATGGAATGTATGTGTTCAAAGTAACAGATCGGTGATTTGTGTTCGTGAATTTCGCTGATGAAATCAAAACTGAAAGCAAAATCATTGTAATTGTTTGTAGAATTCAACACATGAGATCAATGTCGATTTGATTCAGGGTTTAAAGAGCTCTGACCTCGAAAAAATCCTCTGGAATCGTGGAAACGAAACTGAGCTTAGGGAGATCGATGATACGAGTGGATATATAATCTGAGAGACTAGGGTGGCTCTCTGTCGGTGATGTTGGCGGGAAAATGTATTCAAGGCGGTGCGAAATTCTTTTTGTACTACGTGAAAAAAGAGAGAGCCCAAAACGAATCGAGCTACTCAAGACTCCGCTCGAGCAGAGCTCGAATTCGAGTGTTAGGCTCGTGTGGTGAACGACCAAAGCTTGGCTCGTTTATAGAGTCTGGTTCAATAAATGAACTGGATTCGGCTAGAATTTGAAGCTGATTTTTAAATGAACCGAGCTCGAACACTACAAAACTCCGGCTACTTCGCACCCTTAAATGCAGGGCTCTGAGGGAGGGACTGAGTTGAGACTTGAGAGTGTTTTGGAGCTAATTAGTTTAAGATTTTAGATTTGGATTTGGATGGTAGATTATAACAAGAAACTATAATAATGTTTATGTGCAAAATAAATTTTCCAAGAAGAATTTCGTGAATAGAAGCGTAATCAGAATTCAAAAATGGTAGATTATTTTAAGATTCTAGATTTGATTTAGATGGTGGATTATTTTTAGTTTTGCATTCTCCAGTTCATTTTTCAAAATGTATTTTCACACAATGCAATTTTGAATTAGCTGCTTAGGGTCCATTTGTTGGAAATTTACTCGAAAATGACTCGATTGAAGTTGGTTTGGTTTGTTTATGAGCTTGAGCATTTATTGAACCCCCTGAGCTCTCAAACGACCAGGCTCATTCGATGTATGATAGTAATTAGAAAATTTTGGCTACTCAAAAATGACTCGATTGAAGTTGGTTTTAGGTTGACTCGCCACATAAACATGCTAAATTTTCAACGTGACTTCTAAAAATTAATTAAGTTTCGGATTAAATTTAAATAAGTAACTCTTCACCTCGTTTGTCAACCATACTTGTCTTGACACCTTTTATTGGACCCTATTGTCAAATGTCAAGCCATCAAGGAGAATTAGACCCCGGTCCACTAAGGGAAATAAATACTTATTTTTTGAATTAAATTTGATGTATTAAGAGAGAATGACGTATCTCGTAAAACGGAAAATAAGTACTTAAAAAATAAATACCTTAATGAAAGGGGTTTTAAATACGCACCTCCGAGCCGTCGGATCATGCATCTGATGGCTCGGATCTCATCTTGACAATCAACGATCGAGAGCTATTCATTGTCAAGATGAAATCTGAGCCTTCGAATGCACGATCTGACAACTCGAAAGTGCACATCACCATCTCCAATTCCATGCGTTTAGGTTTGGTTTGTTCAACCACCTCTCACAGCTCCACATGCCTTTTCGGCATTTACATCTCCCCAGGAAAATTTTATATTGAAAACTAACATTCCAAATTCCCTTTTTTGCAAAATTCCCTTTTTTTATAACTAGCTTACGCGCACCTCAATTAATCTTGATGGACCAATCCCGCTGCCTACTTGCAGGAGTCTCAACTAAAACTAGAGCAAAATTTTGTATATAGAAGTTTCGAATATAAAACCATAGTAAGGAGCGGACCTTCAAGCACTAGGCTTTGACCACTAGGCCAACTCTTTGGAGTTATAATGGCAACCGACGTCGCCTTTGCTGAGGGATTCAAACCCCCGACACCGTGGTTCGTAGCCACGTGCTCTAATCCTCTGAGCTACAGGCCCCACACCGTCTCCACTGGATCTGTTCCCGGGAGTAGACTCAAAAAAGGGGACCTTTCCTCCCCTGGGGATTGTAACTTTCCATGAATTTCTAAGTGGTCACTCACCGAATAAACTTTGCTTATTTCTTTTTTTGAGGATCGACGAATCAAATCATATTTCTGTGCCAATTTTTGTTCATTGTATAACCACAGGGCCAATATAAATTCCCCACAGGAAAATCTGATCATGGGTTCATTGTATAACCACAGGGCCGCGTAAAATGATGTAACTTCAAGCCTTCAAAATCTGATCATGGGTTCATTGTATAACCACAGGGCCGCGTAAAATGATGCAACTTCAAGCCTTCAAGGATCAGATGTTGTGTTTGAACTTGATCAATCTCCTTCCCCAGAGAATGTTCTTGTGTTCTTAATCCACTCATAAAAAACGATGAATTAAAAATTTCCGTACTTGTTATAACAAATAAATCCAATCCAAACACAGCCTAATAGAGCGACTCGTTCTTGTGCCATATTAACACATGGAAGTGAATATCAGCAAAACTCAAAGACCGTTTTGGTACCCTTTGCTTATCAGCTTATTTGCTTATTTTTGTTTATAAATCTTGGCGTATTTTGGGAGCTTGAATGAATAATTGTTGCCCAGTTGATCACAGCTATAAACGTTATATTGTGGAGCTTGCATGAATTGTAAAGAAGTGTTTCGCAGACTAGCCCAACCACCACAGCCAGAAGGCTGATCACCTTTACTTTTGAAGAAGCTAAAGCTAGAACCTAGAGTATACATAGGGTTGGAGGAATACACACCAAAATTGCTCTGGTTATATTGTGGAGCTTGCATGAATTGTAAAGAAGTGTTTCGCAGATTAGCCCAACCACCACAGCCAGAAGGCTGATCACCTTTACTTTTGAAGAAGCTAAAGCTAGAACCTAGAGTAGTATACATAGGGTTGGAGGAATACACATCAAAATTGCTCTGGTTGTACCTACCGGAACATTGTATGGCCAAGGTGCTGCAGGGTAGTTAATCCTTAGCGTCACAAAAGCAATGAACTCCATTGTGATCTCTTAGAAGCTGAGCCACGAAAGCAAAATTAGGCCCGACACAGAGAATAGGATCCCAGTAAGGGGAGCTCCACATTGTGATCTCTGGGCGAAAAACTTAGGATGAAGTTGAAAGGAGTGACTGCTCATCTTGGCCACAAACATCCCCATATTTGACACGGCAACTGCTGCTTGGACCCAAGATCTCAACCAAACACCTCCAAGAATTCGATCAATATCAAAGAAATACCCATCACTCCACCGCTCATGGTCAAGCGGAATCGCTCCCTTGCTGATAAGGAGAGGAACAAAGTACCCTAAAATGATCATGATAAGAGGATAAAAGAGAGCTCTCAGAAGAGTTCTATTGGGATTTTCCACCTCTCCAGCCAAAGTAATGATTGAATCCCAATAGTTCAAATTCCAGAGGAGTGTGTTTAAATATAGACCCCCAATCCACAATGTGCAAGTCTACCGCAGACCATCTTGATGGCTCCAGTTTCGGAATTGCAACAAGTCCCATCACCAAAAAGGGTAGGATGGAATACACACCTAGCAATATAGCAGCCCACCCCACCATGGTTAAGCCCTTAAAGTCCCAAATAAGCGGGTGCCACTGTCAGAACCAGAATAGCTATTGCCCTAGTGAAACCACCATATAATTGGGGAATGGCTGATTTTAGGTAGTCTAGAAACAAAACTGGGAATAGTGCGGTCTCGATGACCCTACTCAGCCATTACATCCAACCAAGTTGAAAACCCCAGAAGGGACCCAAAGCTGATGAAACCCAAACCACATACCCTGCATTTTCCGGGAACATAGTACCATGTTCTGTGGTTATTAAGACTTGAGGAACACTCCATATGAAGGGAAAAAGTAGAAACCCGAGGAGGGCTAAAAGATGACTGGCTGCCTTCACACTTCAACGCCGAATGAGCCCCCTGATACCTGGTAGAAGAGGAAAACAAGAGGCACTATTGAAAGCTTGTTGGATACAAGGAAAACAAGAGGCACTATTGAAAGCTTGTTGGAAGTTCTCTAATCTGGGAGAAGATCCTTCCCCAACAACCACATAATCAGCATTACTGTTTTCTGTCATGTGAATGTATGATTGCTTTATTGATGAAACCCTCTGTTTCTGCATACATGGAAATTTTGAAATCATTATTGCACAGTAAAATTCTGAAAAACATTATTACACACAACATGGTTCCCTATGTTAGAAATATCATAAGAACTAAACAAAACAAAAGAAGGATACAAAATTTTGTGGGAAGAAACATCATCCCAGTTATGATAGGCTTTTAGTTTTACCAAAAAAATGAACGAACTTCATATCTGTTTATTGAATGCAACGGACAATACATTTCTGTTTTAGATAACGAGGTATTTGACCTTGTAACCTACACTTCTCGTGGTGCTTATCACAGCTCAACATTTGCAACTAAATTAACACTTACAGTTCAACGAATAATGAAAAGTTTGCTCCTTCATCTTATCTCATGTAAGACAATATGCCACAAATGTGACTAGTGGGTTTTCTACTGCCGCAATAGAACCAATAATCCAGCTATGGCTTCATGGGGATATAAAGCCCATCAAATGCTTACTGAACATTAACATGAACTAGCATTTTCGTTTCTGACAACAAGGTATTTGAGCTCGTAACCTACCCTTCCTCAGGCGCTGATCATGGCTCAACAAATTCTTTTTTCTGATCGACAAAAGAGGAATATATATTAAGAGAAAGAAGAGAGAGGAATTAAAAAAGTGGAAGCAAGTTGATAAGAGATCAACCACAACTAAAACCAAAGAAAAATGTTCAAAACGGAATCTGAAACATAGAGCCATAAATACAAAGAACAAAACAAGAAGCCCAACCCAATTGATGTCTTCGAGGGCACCAACGTCATCAAAAGTAGCAGCACTATGAATCAACCTAAGATTTGGCATAGAGGTAACATCAACAGCTCTTGGAATGGTCACGGACCACTGGAGGTGGAGAGAGCTCAGGGCGGCCGTAGAGAGAGAGAGAGAGAGAGAGAGAGAGAGAGAGAGAGAGAGGGAAGGAGGGAGTGGCAGTGGCAGTGGAGAGATTGGTCAACCAGAGAGTTAGTACTCCATATAGCGTGAAATATCACGTTTGTTTCAAGTGTTACGTGATTAAGTCCAATATTAGTCCCCAAAGCCTTCTTTAGTGTGATCATTTTGTCGCCCTGACCAACAAACAGAAACTTCTTGGGTAGTGTTCGACAGTAAACTACAGAAACAAAACCAATAAAGTTTCAAAAAGATCTTGTCCTCACTGCAATTCAATGCTCTTGCACAGAAAAAGTCATGCATTCATACATTCAATTCCCTGACACCCGGCTATTAAAAAAAAGTACATTCAGTTCCCTTGTACAAAAGGTTCTAAAGATTCAGGACTCCTTTCCGACTGTATATTCACTGCTGAAAAGGCATCTCAGTATCAACCTTTACGCTGAATTTCCAAAATAGAAACAAACTACCGCAAGTCTGCAAGACATTAATGAGAAATTCTGCAAATTCGCATCACAACTTCAGGGAAAGCTTTAAATAAGCTTCTCTGGATTCATAATATTTTTCTTTTTGGTCAAACAGAAATTAATCAGAGGGAAAGGGAGATCAGAAATAGCTTTCTAGGCAGCAAATTATCCATCAAAAAGTAGTTGGAGTACAACTACTCAGAGCCCAGTGCACATTTCATCATTTCATTCTCTGGATTCAGAACATTGCCAAAAAAAAGATGGATATATACCACACAAGCAATACATGGACCTTAACTAGAGATTCCGCAAATACTCATTACAACTTAAGGAAAACATTTAAATAAACTCATCCTCATTCATTATATTGCCCAAAAAGGATGGATATGTACCATGGAAGCTATGCATAGGATGCAAGCGGGTGCCATGTTCCGTATGTAGTCTGTACACAAAGCTGGCAATAACACTCCGGCATTGAAATAGCTCTATTTTATGAATCGACTTTAGATAACTTTTCCTCCACCTTTGGTTCGCAAAGGATCCCATAGGCTTATAAAATTTCATGCTTTTTCTCATACTTAAGAAAATAAGGATGTTCTACGTACATTCTATTGGGGATTGCCACTTCACTCATGTGCACGTGTTTTTCTTCTCCCAATGCCTTGTCTGCATCAGTCATCAAAGGCGGAGCTTTAAAATTTGCTCTTGGTTGACTGTTGTTCGTCTTTTTCTTTTGTTTTGTGAACTTGTCCGTAATATGGTCTCGTTGAAACTTACTATTATTGATGCCAAACCCTTATGGTATATGTTTTCATGAAGTTCGAATGAGCATTTAGAGGATTACTTCTAGAGGGACGTAAATCAACTTACAACGAGCCCACAATTTGAGGGGCGACTCCTTTAACCAATTTCTGATCACAGAAGAACCCATCCATGCGAAAGAATCGATTGGTAAATAAAAAGCAATGGAGGGACTAAGGATATATAAGCATTTTAAAGATACCGATGGTGGACTGTCGTGCCCCAGTATGCCACAGGGTGTAAGCAAACATCATATACCCAGTAACCAACTACAACAATTCATAAAAGATTCAGATTTGAAGCCAAATTTTGAATATCCACAACAGAAGATACTCATAAATTACCCCGTAATACCACAGATTGGGTTTTGAAAACAAGATATCTTCCCCAAAAAGGACTCTTTGGGTTAGCCGTTAGCACTAGACTAGTAAAGCAACATGCCTTCAGTAACAAGGGAGGTAGAAGGACGATAAGAAACTAGTCCTCCACGGTCAATGCCTAGCAAGTGGTGCAATATCGCATTAAGGTCAAGGAATGCATTTAAAATGTAAAATTTGCGTAGGAGAAGTGCATTAGAGAGAGAACGAAAAATACACATACAAGAGTAGGCTTTGCTAGAAGGCAAAACCTCTGGAAACTGAACCTTTGATCGCGAGGATGATTTGGGAATCGATCGTTAGATTATCTCGCAGAGAGAGCAAGCTAGGAGAGAGAGACACAGAGGAGGTGGCGTAGAAGTCTCGCGCATGACAGAGAGAGAGAGAGAGAGAGAGAGAGAGAGAGAAAGATAGAGAGAGATAATGAGGAGGTCGGGCGCCCGTGGTTTATTTCGAGGGTATTTTTGGTAACTTATTAGTCCGTATCCTTATTTGTGCATTTTGGGTTGGGCTTGGACCTGGTGGAGTTTTGATCCTTTTTTTTGGACCGGCCGGTAAATCACCCTCATCCTAATCTGAAGATGCATCTTCCAGTTTTCTGAATTCTAATGAGCTCGCCTGAGCTCCCCAGACAAAAACCACCATCCCATTTCCAAGAATTCCTAACAGCGCGACCTCTACAAAAGAAAGGTCAAGTATTAGCAGAAATAGGTAAGAAACAGGAATGGGCAAATGGTGTGAAGAAATTCTACATGATCCCTATAGTAAGATTCCCGGCTGCCGACACATGGTATTGAGATCCTTTGCATTGCATGAGATAAGTTCACCAGACTTTTGGTGAAACAATTCAAAAGACTTTTGTTGAAACAATGTTATGAGCGCAAGAGCGAGAAAAAGAACAAAAAAGATGAGTGCAAGCTAAAAACGAGAAAAGAAAACAAACAAGAAATCACAAATGGTTCCTCTTGGTACATCCACGGGCGATGAGAGAGACTAGTTATCCCTAACTCTAGAGAGGCCAAAAAGGATGAATGTCTACAAGTCCCCCAAAATCCCCTATTATACCGGAACAATATTCTAGTAATTAACAAAATATTCAAGGCATTCCTACAATTCTCCAACTTAATTGATCTCAGTTTTTTTAGACCCTTTAGGTGTTTGGGCTTTGGCCTTTTAGGTGGATTTTGGCCCAATGGGTGTCCTTATTTTAGGATGATGAGAAAAACAGTGAATGTTTCTCATCCTCTGCATCATAGAACTTAGACGCAATATACCACTACAAAAATTGTTGTTTGATTTATAACATTGTTACAATTTCATTCGGTTTGGTCTAGATGCAATTTCCCTTCTAAACTTACATTTCATTCTTGAATCAGAATGAAAATAAGTCTCTTAGATTCAATGGGAGCCCCCCAACTGCATAATAATAAGTCCTGGCTCTCCAAAAATTACAAACATTTAATTTAAGATTTCTAGTGAATATCAAGGGTTATAAGATTTCTAGTGAGGCATCTTGGCTTTTCATCTACAGGGTTCCAATCTCTTTCTTTTGGGGAAAATCTCCTTACTAATGCGAATAGGTGAATTTCTATATAGAGCAGGTGTAGCGCAAAACTTCCCCACTGTTAGGAAATATAAGTAAAAGATGAACTTAAAGATTCTAGCGAATATAGATTTCCACTGTGGACAGGTCTGTGGGGGGAAATCTCCTTCCTTCCTAAGTTACTAATGGGCCATTTTCTGTATATATCATACGAATAGGCGAATTTCTGTATATATCTGTTCCATGAGAACTTCCCCACTTGGGAAGTAGAAGTAAAAGATGAACTAAAGGATTCTAGTGAATATACACTAGATTTCTATTGAATTCAGAGGACAGATTCATCATTAGAAGACAGATTCATCAGAAAGACATAACATCACCATAATAATCCAGCTAAACAAAAACTCTTAAGACATAACATCACCAACCATAGTAACTGTTGGAAAATATTATAGGATATATTTTATTTTAAGTGTGAATGGAAATTGATTTATTTTGGAGTTGCATCTTTTCATTGGCACTTGTTCGCCATGGACGGACGCGTCCTTCACGAACAGATGTGCCTCTTTCCTTGGTGACTTTTCTTAGAGTTACGAGTTGGCCTATAAATATTATTTCTCTCATTCATTTTTTACTTTTAGAAGTTGATTTTTCCTTCATTGAAGTCCATTCATACGAGAGAGTTACAAACACAAGATGGTTCGCCAGATCCTCCAATTGAAGTGCTGCTTTGGGGGGATTCCGATCAAGTAGTGCTGGTAGACAGTCGTCCAATACAAACCATGAGTACCGTAGCGGGGGCGAAATCTGTCTTAAGTACAGAGTGTCACACATAAACACTCGCATTGATCAATCATTTTGTTCTCATCGATTTTCAGGTTTTGAGTTCCGATTTTATTGCACTCATATTATTGGTTTTCATCACAAATAGTAAACACATTTTCCCAACAGTAACTAAGTAGCAGTAAAGTAGCAATAGCAAACAGAAACTTACATAACCCAATCCAACTCATATACGTAACCCATCACATCCATGAGAGGCAAGCACCACCACAACCATATCACATCCTCTCATTCTTCAACAACATAGCTTTCAGGTATTCACCCCATTTAGTAGTGATCTTCGTTGGGAATTTATTATTGAATGTCCTATCCATCATGAGGTTGTAAATGGACGGAATGGCTGCCGGAAAATGTCCACCACATCCTCTACCACCTCTTTCCTACCTCCCGGCTACAAAGATTAAAAAAGATTTTTTAAGCATTGAATCACAAAATAAAATACATTAAACCACAAAACTAAGAATTAAAACTTACCCAATTAATCGGATGATGCACAATGTATAAGCCAGTAAATGCCTCCAGAACTAGAATAGATAGGATTCATGCCACCCAAATAATTTCCACCCTGATGAAACATTACTTTGTATAATGAGTGGTTTCTTCCTAACAGTGTGATGCCAACTAACCATGTCTGGCATAGAAATAGATTTCGCTTTCAACTTTTTATCTTTCAAGTTGTCTGTGAAAGCATTCAGATCTTGCAAAGAGAATTTCTCAACATTTTCTATAAACTCCTCCATCAAACTCTTATTGTGAAATAGATGAGCTCCACAAATAAAAACACTCACGAGTTTGATTTTTTCTAAGTCCTTAACATTATCAAAACCATTCAATCGAGTAAACATTCCCTTAAAAGACCCAAAAACAGGAGGCTCGGGTAGTTTTGCCGAATGTCGTTGAACTATGGAATCCACAAGTGTTCTAAAATCATCCAGATCCTTTTTTATACCAGTCCCTACATCTTAAGAAAAATAAAGAAATTTTTATTAAAAGAAGATAATTAGAAATTTAGAAACAAAAACACAAGGTTATCATATGTATGTTTATATTTGTGGACAGGAAAACCCCATTGATGAGATTACCATGGAATTTATTTTAGGAGTGAAAGATAATTCAAACACTTAGCAATCCCCCTGGGAAGTACAAAACAGTTTCAAATTACTATGCAAAGCAAAAGCATATGCTCTGTATTTCAAACATATAGTTTCGAGAAAAGAAAAGCATATAAATCAAAATCAACCAAACAATATCCATTTACTCTTACTCTTGATGAATATCAAACCATTTCCTATACAAACAACTTCACAGGACTTGGTATGACATACAATCGATTCACCTACTGATTGTGGCGTTGATTGTATGACACTTTTTTAGCCAACATAGGTCTATGCCTATGCCTTTTCTTGTTAACATTGGCCAACTCCTCATGTAGAATTCTTCCACCACCTCACCTGATTTGCAAAATTGAATAGTGTACTTTGCAATTTGTATGGAAAATGGTTTGATATTCATCAAGAGTATGAGTAAATGGATATTGTTTGGTTGACATTGATTTATATGTTTTTCTTTTCTCGAAACTATATGTTTGAAATACAGAGCATATGCTTTTGCTTTGCTTAGTAATTTGAAAGTGTTATGTATTTCACAAGAGGATTGCTCAGTGTTTGAATTATCTTCACTCCCGAAATAAATACCATGGTAATCTCACCAATGGTGTTTTCCTGTCCACAAGTCTAAACATATGTATGACAAACTTTGAGTTGAACATAAATGGTAAATACCTGACAAACTTGTGTTTTTAATTTCTAAATTTCTAATTATCTTCTTTTAATAAAAATTTCTTTATAATTTTAAGATGTAAGGACTGGTATAAAAAAGAATTTGGATTATTTCAGAACACTTGTGGATTCCACAGTTCAAGGACGCTCGGCAAAACTACCTAAGCCTCTTGTTTTTTGGTCTTTAAGGGAATGTTTACTCAATTGAATGGTTTTGATAATGTTAAGGACTTAGAAAAAATCGAACTTATTTGTGAAGCTCCTCTATTTAATAACAATGAGAGTTTGATGGAGGAGTTTATAGAAAATGTTTGAGAAATTCTCTTTTGCAAGATCTGAATGCTTTCACAGACAACTTGAAAGATAAAAAGTTGAAAGCGAAATCTATTTCCATGCCAGACATGATTGGTTGGCATCACACAGTTAGGAAATCAGGTGAACCGTCTTCTGTTGCCATTCTCAATAGAACCTGACTCGGAATTCTGCATCACCAGCAGTCCGGCAGAACAACAACATAGTTAGATTGAACAGACAGAACCAATGTAATCAATCTTAATGCTATGTTTACGAACACAATTGTGTAAGATAACAAAAGTAAACAAACAGGAATGTAAATCATAACAGTCACCAAAAACAATGCACAAACATGATTAGAGATTAGTCATATGGCAGAATAAGCAAATACTATCAGAATATCACATGGTAGAAATAAAGATATATATATATATATTGATAACCGGATGTCCAGGCCATCTTACACGCAACTCGACTAACCAGACTCATAATTCAACTTGTCTAAGTTTCGAATTGCTAATCAATTTCATTCAATGGGATGGTTATCAATCAACTAGATGCATCGACTGTCGAAAAAGAGATCTTTTGTAAAGGAATTCAAGCATCAGCAATAGCATCTTCCATGGTGGGAGTAGAATTTAACGGAGATAACAGATATGTAAAACTTGAGATTGGCAACAATGTACTTGGTCGAAGAGAAAAAGGGAAAGTTTTTTTTTTTACGGAAATCAAATCCGATCAAATACAAATAGGGTAATCAAGAAACTAGTGACATTTCTGGTTCTTATCCAAGAGGAGGCGAGGCTTACACTCGAGTTTCAAGAAGAATTTGGTAGTTGTTACGGGTCGTACGTATGACATTGCCTTGGGAAACAAGCTCTTCTCCCTACTAATGGTACCAAAGATCACGTCCTTCCCGCACTTTGGTGAAAGTGGAATACAAATAGAATTATTTATAGTTGATTCTGGGAACCAAAAGGCTACTGGAGTTACCAAAGAGATTAATAAAACATTCATGAAGTACATTTACTACCAATTGTTTTAGTATTTTATTTGTTTTGCTTTCTCTTTTACCGTATCTTTTACTTTCTTAGGAATCTTCGTGAAACCACACACCAAGTTCTTCACCAGAATGGTAACTATTACGGAAATGTAAAGGCGAGTCTCGAATATAATGATGCCAAGGACATCCTTCTTTCTCAACTGAAGCAGAGCTAAGGTAATTAACTACAGTAATTAAAATATGCATCTTGTTAATTAGAATATGCATCATTCTCAACATTTGTGTCAACTATAGGTTTTGTCAGTTTGTCTCATTTTGAGCTCTGAAAGATGGAATACTTGGAGATTGTGACGTTGACTATGCAATTTTGCCAACATAGTCACAGCCACACCATCCACATGGCTGACTATCCAGAAGACTTGAGGTGTTTCTTCTATTTATGCAATTTGTTAAGAGATCCAAATTTTAGACCAAGAGAATAACACAGTACTATTTGTTTGGGAGTCTACCGATTGTATCCTTCACTCCCTGGTCCCCGGTCTTTATGAGAACTGAGGATATACACGTGTTCCTATTAAAATTTTGGAGCATGAGAGGCATGACCTTCCACGAGTTTGAGATAATCTTGGAAGCCAATGTCGTGCCAAATTGGAAGCAAAGGTTCGAGGCATGAACTTCAATGTTCTTATATTAGAGCTAGTCTAATATTATTTTGCATTCTCATTCACCTCTTTTATTTTCTTTTTTAATCTTTATCGGCCAAATCACCCACCAGTGGACTCCAAACCAGCCTTCTAAAACACCAGCATGGTGAACTACACTTGATGTCATTCCAGAAAGCACATCATCATCGAAAACAGGATTAGGGGGAAACATTCGCTGAACTACATAGAACCGTTCAATCAACTGAGTACCAGAAATCACATATAATAGAATATCTATACCCTTCACCGTAGCTACCAAATTGGCTTAAAATCCCCAATTCCAGTTAACCCTAACACTAATTCGAATGAACAAGTTCTAAACAATCGATTTCAGTTTAGCCACAATCCTAATCTGAGAAAAATCGGAGCAATGGAGAGAGAGAGAGAGAGAGAGAGAGAGAGAGAGAGAGAGACCTTGTCGGCGGAGGGAAGGCGCTAACGGAGGTGGCGGTTGCCGGCGGTCGCGGTTGTGGTGGTCTGGTCGGCGGGCACGGTCCCTCTCGATCTGTGTGAAGGAAGGAAGCAGTGGCTTGAGGGCTGGAGGGCAATAGGGCAAAATCAAGGGGCAAATTGGTCTAGAAAATTGAAAAATGTCCAAACCATGTTCCAGAAACATTTAACGAAACATCAATAATACCCCCACCCCAGGGCAATCCTGCACTTTTAGCCCCGTTCCAGAAACCTTCTTTAAAGATAAGTATTTATTTTGAATCTTCTTAAAGAAAAATATAAAGGGTCATTTCACAAAATCTAAATAAAAAATTTATTTTACATTTTCAAACTCAAAAATAATGTAAATGTTTTGATTTTTTTTGCACCGTATTAAATATCTCAATGAGATCTATCAAATAAGATCCATATTGATAAGAAAATTATTTGCGTATGCACATAATTTTTGAGTTTGAAATTACCTTCTTAAAAAATAAGGAGTTGTGCTATGAGTAATGGGCGCCGAGGAGGAAAATCGTACCAACGGCGGCGTCGGGCCGTCTCCGGCCACCGGACGGCCGATCCGAGCCATCCAAAAATTCTAAAAAAAAAACGAGGGGTCCTACAAGGGGAATCAACGGTATCCGAGGTGTGGAGGGTGCTTGATCTGAGCACCCTTTTTCGTGTGAAATCATATACACGAAAAAGGGGTGCTCGGATCAAGCATCTTACACACTTCGGATGCCATTGATTCCTGCGTTAGCCCCCTCGGCTTTTTTTAATATAATTTTTTGACGGCTCGGATCGGCTCCGGTGGCCGGAAACGGCCTGGCGCGGCCGTCGGTACAATTTCCTTCCCCGGCGCCCATTGGTACCTATATAAATTCTAAAAAAATAAGTACCTTCTTCTTATTTTTGTGGAACAAGCCTTATTATTGAACAAAAAATAAGTTCTTATTCGTGTTCTGGAACGTATTTTTTGAATGGCGGAGATTTACGGGTAATAGATTGGCTATTCATTCCTTTTAGACCCCGTTCCATGACACCTTTTTAAAAAATAAGTACTTATTTCACATTTTCAAACTCAAAAAAAAATGTAAATGAAAAATAAATTTTCAATTTTTTTGCACCGTATTGATAGAAAAATTATTTGCGTAAGCACATAATTTTTAAACTTAAAATTGCCTTTTTATAAAATAAATACTTATTTCCCTTTCGAGAACGGGGCCTATTGGCCTAGGTTTATTATACCTTCTATTTATTCCTGACCGAGATTGATTATCTAAAGGTAATATATTATCTATGTCAATATAACAATAGAGAGCGGTTTTGAGAAATGTTTCTCTCACAATTGTCTTCCGTGGCGTAATGAAGGGTTGTGATTCAATTCTAATGTTGAGTTTCTACTAATCGAATGGCTTTTATTACTTTAAGTTCGAAAATCAAACCCAATGTGCTGAGGATTTCGTTTCTAAAGCTGAGATTTTGACACAGAGTTAATCCAAGGGGTAAGATCAATTCCCTAAACAATGAGATTTTATATGCGTTTCCATAATCCCCTCACCTCGCAAAGATCCTTCGGCTCCGGCAGCTCTCGCCCTCTTACAATCTGCTAATGACGAAGCAAGTTTTTTTTTAACCCTAATTTTAAGCCCCAATCTCTACTGTCATGTTTTGCTAAATTTTTGAAAGATTTTAAGCACAAAATGAGAAGGAAAACTGTTTGCCCCAGCTATTATTATTATTTGAGTTTTTTTTTTTTTTTGTCTTAAGTTGTATACAGTTTGTAGAATAAAAATTCCATGGTGGAATTCGATATTTATGGGGCAAGTCATGAACCCATGGACCCCAATCATTGTTGGAAAAGTATTTTTTTTTTTCAATTCAAGAAAAAATACTTTTTGCGACAAAATCTAATTTTAGCTTCTTTGTGATCTTCGCCTATTTTTGATTCTGCAAAAAATTGATTAAAATTTTTCTCGACATGTTTATTTACTTCTTTTGGCTTTTTTTACCCATAACAAAATGCCTAGACATTTTAAAAAAATACTTAATGATTCAAGTGGATTGTATCCTGAATTTGAAAAGCTATAAACAGTTTTTGCTACAGCTTTGGATTTAGAATTAAATGTTATAGAAGCTGAAAAGCAGTATTTGAGTAAAAGTTGCAAGATAAATATTTTTTTTATCGTGAATTAGTCTATTTTTTCCTTGACCAATGGGTAATTGTTATAATCAGAAGGAATATTTTTGCCTTTATGCCTATCACAACTTCTCCCAATCCGTAAAAGCATCTAAATTGTAACTTTTTCAACAAATTTTTTTTTATAAAAAACCTAGTAATTTTTAGAAGCAAGAATTCCATATTCTACCCTCAGATTTTTTCGCATACAAACACTTGATTGTGAACTAAGCAGACGTTTCCGCTAAACTAAATAAACTAAAGCCCATGTTTTCACCGAGTTTTAGACACGTCATTCTTCTCGCATACATCAACTAAAATACCATTTAACAAAAATAAAATTGACTATCACCATTTGCCTAGTGGAAACACACCCCAATTAACCTTGTGAGAGAGGCCATTATAACCAAATACGTTAGATTTATCTATCTATCTATTGTTCAACAATGAGGCCACATGCAATGCTCATTTATGTGCGTGCTCGCACACTATCAGTAATTTCAAGATTCAGGTCTCAAACTCGAACTTCATCAAACTCCTTCCCAATAAAAATGCACCCTTGAATCTTAATCTCCTCAGGAGAAACAAGGAAGATGAATAAAAATTTAACTTCCTATAACAAAAAGGCAATCTGAACATATAAAACCGAATATCAACAATACTCAAAGGCCAATTTGGTACTCCTTACTTATCAGTTTCTTTACTTGGTCTCTGAATCTTTGTGGATTTAATTTGAGTCTTGATTCAGAAAACAAACTAAGTTAACAATTATCATAACATGACAGATCCGGCATCGTGAACTCCAAACATACATAATCCCACCATAAGTAACACCATAATCTCATACTAATAATTGCGATTCTCATTACCGCGAAACATTACATCAAGATGTGGAAAAAGGACCGGTACTACATAACTAGTCGGCCATGGTAGTTTGAAGGGGAAGAGAACTCTCCACTTCCTTCGTTTCAGTGCTCCTTTCAGCAACAACTTTTGACATCCCGAACATCTGAGAACACAACCAAATTAGTTGATCGGCTGCGGCACCAAAAGTTGTTTAGATAGACAGAATATGTATGAAGCTTACTACGATTCCATGGGATGGCAAAAATATACCTTTTGGATGGTTTTCTTAAAGCATGTTTCGTGCTCGTCCATGGAAGCTTGAATGAACTCGTCGATGTGGTCCTTCAAATCCTCCATGAAAGTAGCATCGTCTGACTTCTTCTTTCGACATGAAGTGATGGCTGGTTTCACGGCAGTAGGCGATGGTTGCTTCTCGGGTGGACTGTTTTCTGTTGCCATTCTCAATACAACCCGACTCAGAATTCTGCATCACCAGCAGTCCAGCATAACAACATAGTTCGATTCGACAAATAGAACCAACGTAATCAATCTTAATGCTATGTCTACGAACACAATTGTGTAAGATAACAGAAGTTATCAAACAGGAATGTAAATAACAGTCCCGGAACAAGAGTCTTTAAACATGATTAGAGATTAATCATATGACAGAATAAGCAAAATACTATTGGAATATCAAATGGTAGAAAGTCATTTCCCCGGGTGAATAGAAATACAGATAATTCAACTTGTCTAAGTTTCCAATTGCTAAAATCAATTTCATTCAATGGGATGCTTACCAATCAGGTAATCAATCAACTAGATGCATTGACTGTCGAAAAAGAGATCTTTTGTAAAGGGCTTCCAACATCAGCAATAGCTTCTTCCATGCTAGGAGTACATGCATCTAGGAGTAGAATTTAACGGAGAAAACAGATATGCATCATTTGATTTCCTTCAAGAACTTCATTTCGAGATGCATGCTCCCCCTGCATTTACTTAACGGACTAATAATCAAGTCCATCGATCATTGAAAGGGTTGTCCGCATGTTATAGTTTTCATTGGCCCAACATAATAGAGCAGAGTTTCAAAAAGAAACAGGACACAGAAGTTAGTCAAGTGCGATTGCAACACTTGTGTTCCAATCAGCCAGTAGCAGGGACATTGACAGACTTTCAGAAGAACGGGCGGCTGCACTATAGATTGCGAACCCCCTCAGCTAAAAAAACGCATCAAAATTTTGTGTTCTTCACACATAATTTAATTTTACTTCCAAGATACTGCTTATGGCTTAAAAACCACTTTGATTGTTTGTTTGTTTTTTTTTTTTTTTTTGGGGGGGGGGGGGGGGGGGGCTTGTAAGTATTAGAGAAAACAACCACATTGATTGATTGATTGTTGAAAACTGCAAATTAGAGCCGTTACCGAATTTCACCATGGCTTGCAGCCATGAATCAGTCAGCAGCCCCATGGGTGTGACCATCAAATTATCATAGTAAAGAACCATACTAAGTCCTACCAATGTGGCACGAGTAAAGAGCTTCAACTACATGGTTTTTTCAACCACATGAAAAACTTTAAATCTTAAAGAGAGTATATGCCTCGACCATAACTTACTCATCCGCTCTAGGCTAAAACACAATTGTGAGGGGTGAAAAATGTGGTATTGCTCCACCTGTAGATTAAATGCTTGACCAAATGTCTCAGAGAGATCCCAGTGAAATTAGTCATGCAATTGCATAGCTAAAATTTAAGCGAAATGGTAGGGGTGACACCGATAGACAATTATAAAGAGAAAATAGATTAAGGTGATTTGTGTATGTCTATTGTAGCTCAGTAAATGTGGTAGGTATGAGGAGTGATATGGTTCCGGTAAAGGGTAGCATTAAAGGGAGAGGTAGTTGGGTGGACCAAAATTGATGTTAAAGGCAGTTATCACGGGACAAAGCTTAGTGGAAAACGCCCAGATACAGGAACACCAGCAAGTCTAATAGTTAAATTTCCAGGGGATAAACAACAAAACAAAGAGCCAATTGCCTGAATATGTTGCTAACAGATTGGAAAGTTTTACTTTTGGGACGTCGTAATCCGATAACTTGATTAAATAGAATAACTGATTCAGTATGATTGGACTAACATAATCACAATCATCATCATCAAGAAGATAGAACTGGGAATTCGCATGATTGAATTCAATTTTTCTCAACCAAGGAAAAATAAAACGTAATAGAAAGTGAAAGTGAAACTAAAACATAGACAGGAAACCCCAAACAGACAATCCGAGGGGTTGATCTATTGGTCGAAAGCCTCGGACTTGGGGTCCAAGTTGCTCGGCTTTTGTTTGAAACCCATGCCGTCGGGCTTCTGCTACTGAACCGTGGGTTTTTTATTATTGAAACCATGGGTTTTTAATTATAGAATTCATCGTGGTGTATGTGGTGTATGTATGCGTGTAAGCTGATCTGGATACTGGTTATAAAAAAAAAGAAGCCAGTCAGATAAAAGAAACGCACCTCAATTGTAGAAGGGTTGAACCGAAACCTGGTGAAGAAAGAACGCAACTGAGAGTCCAGCACTTTCCTTTTGTTCTCTCTATTTGTATTATCAACCATAGCTTGGGAAACAAGTTTTTTAATTTTCAATTTTTTTTTTTTTTGGTATTTTGATTGGCTTGGAGAACAAGTTTGGATTCGGGAAGTAAGATAGCAGAAGAGGTCCAATTTTCAGCTACTGAAACAGCACTTAGATTGGGCCTAGGCCCATGCGTACATCGGATAATGGCCCACATCGATTGCGGCTGACCGAATACCATTCCAGCACTTTCATTTTGTTAAGAAAATAAAAGGAAAAATGACGGTCAAGGTCGAGTTTTGATAATTAATACCCGCCAAGGACATTTTCAGCATTAACAAATGTTCTTAACTTGTTCTTGAAGGTATTAATTATCAAAACACGTCATGGACCATCATTTTCCCAAAATAAAAGCCCTCACGGCCGCCTCGAAGATCTGATAAACTTAGTCCCATTTTGTGATTTTTTTTTGGAACATGAGCCTCCTGTAGGCAATGCAAACTTTTTAGCCTGTATTTTTTTTTCTTCTTTCGTATATATTGTATTTTTTTCTAAGAAATCGGTCCAACCACAACATGTAAAACGAGCGAAGAACAATAAATAATAAAAAAAACACAGACATAAAAGACATAATTTTTTTTTTTTTTTTGGTGATTTTTGAACGTATAATTGAGTATATTCATAGCTCACACCAATTTTCGCCATCTATATGTCGATGAGGAACGAAGTACAATAGTTCCATCAGTTGCATATAGCATATATTCGCAACCTAGGGGTGACATGATGACATCATCAATTAGCGTAATACACTGTCTAAGTTTTGAGGTACTCCTGAGGCCCCCAAATATTAAATGAAGCCAAGGCCGGCTCATGGGGTAGCCGGGGAAGCGGCCACTTCCGCCCCCGAATTTTGGTCTAAAATTGAAGCTCCACTGTAATATAATTTGCATATTAATATTAGAATGTTTTTAAATAAAAACACAATTGTCTCTTATTTTCTTCAAAACCTCTTGCAATAATATCTTTTTACATTTATATTGTCATAATCATATCCTTTTAGTTTGATTTTTTAAGTTATTTTTGTACTTTTATCATTTTTAAAAAAAATTCATGAATATGTAATGTGCTCAATATAGGGAATTCGCTTCGAGCCTCCAAAATATATGAGCTGGCCCTAAATGAAGTGCATACCAAACCAAACCAAATTAGACTTTACAAGCCCAACAATTTTCCTATGGATTTGTTGTCATATTTTGTTGCTTGTTAGGTACCAGTTAGTGAGGCTGCTTGCTGCACAGTTCACATGGAGTATTTGGAACGGAAAAAAAAAACTAAAAGACTGAATATTAATACATCAATTAAAAAAAACACTCTCTAATCACATTCCGTTTTCACAAAAAAAAAAAAAAAAAACTCTTAACAAGCCGATGTGATGATACTTTGTGGAGACTTAATTTGTAGAGGAGGCAGAGGCTTAGATTGTCATTATTTCAGCTTGAGAAACCTGAGAAGCCTGTAAAAAGGAAGAAAACAAACATACTTAGCTCAATTAACTCTGCTTCTTCCTAGAATCTGCAAAATAGACTCATGAAATGCAATAAAATTGCAAAGTGTAATGCTTCTGTGCTAGCAGGGGCGGAGTCGGGATTTCTAAGGTGTTAAGTCAGATACCTAATCAATGTATGAAAAATACAATACATGTAGTAGTTTTAGTGTGTTTTTTGGGGCAATTTTTAATATCCGTTGGATCAAGTAGTTTTGGATAAACAAGTAAAATATTACACGCGTATTTGAGAAAATTTTGCAAGTTGAAGGGATAACTTGCCACAATGTGGTTCCGCCCTTGCCTTGCTACAATATTAGCAGGAAATGTAAGCCATGCAAATGAAGTGGATTGTAGTCTATCGAAGGTGAGATCCGGGCTTCAAACACTAGTACTGTATCTCTTTCGTTATGGATAAAATTTGGCTACACCCTGGCCTTGAAAGTATATCCTTACTAATCGTAGTTTCAAAAGTTTCATCAGCGCAATGCCTTATAAGTCCATAATATCTCCAATTGCCTCGATCGTGCTCTCCTGGCCTCTTGGTTTTGTCTCATTGTTTATCTTGTAAGTCAAAATCATTGGATTCGGTCGTACTCGATCCCTACTCCCAAACCCTTCCAGCAGAGCTAAATCGTAGTTTCAAAAGTTTCATTATCGCAATGCCTTATAAGTCCATATATCTCTAATTGCCTCGATCATGCTCTCCTGGCCTCTCGGCTTTGTCTCATTGTCTATCTCGCAATCATTGGATTTGGTCATATATACCCGATCCTGTTGGGTCAAGACCCCGACCCCGATTCACACCTCCAAGCACAAGCACGAAAATAAACCAAGCACAAACGAGAGATATTCGAGGAAAACTCCACTATGTATAAATCACATATACAAGAATGAAAAGCCTCACCGGGATAGCCACAAACCGGCTTCCCCACTCCTCTCTCTCTCCCTCACTCCGGTGGCTCTCCGACAATCTCTCCGGGCATCTCCGAGGAGCCCCGCTCCCCCGAAGGGGAGCCTCTCCGCTCAACTCTCTCTCTGCCTCTCACTGTCTCCAGCACACACACACACACTGCCGAAAGGCAGTCAACAAAAGGGAAAGGGCACCAAGGGGTTTTATCCCCTACAGCACACACCCACACCACTTGGGTGTACCCCAACAGATCCTACTCCCAAACCCTTCCAGCAGAGCTACATCTGATGTCCAAAAAAAATCCTTGATTTTCAGTTTCCACCCTTATTGGTCTACTCAACCGCAACTTGTATCATTTGCCTCTAAATATTGGTCGCTTTATTTGAGAAAATTCCATATAAGTGGATACATGTTGGCCTTTCCATGAAATAAGTAGCGTTTACAACGAACCTTGTGCAAAACTATAAGAATATATTATAGGCTTTGATGTTTGGCAAGTGAGCATGGGAAATCAACAAGTGTTTGTTTCAATGAGGTGGCTCAGGTGGGATGTTCGAATCTCACGGAGGCCAAACATTCTAAACTTCGGGGCCACTAGAAGGTTTGGCCGATGGCTAACTTCATAGCTCCGGAATCAGTCGAGATGCGCACAAGTTAGCTCAGACATCCGATTATTTTTAAAAAATTACATTCTATAGTTGATCTAGATCCTGTAGGATTAGATCCCTTATGTGTGATTCCTTTTAGATTAGAGAAATAGGGGGATTAATTCTTTTTGTTGAACGAAAAAGAAAATAAAACAAGTTCAGAAAGAGCTTGGCCTTTTGGACAACTTCATTTGACTGAAGGATGTACCAAAATCAAGTAAAAAACTTTACTATTATTGCATGCTTCCACCTTTTCTCGTTTAGGTTATAGTCCATGTCTTCAAGCAAGCTTCGATTATCAATGTGGGACAAGTCTCCAACACTTTATGCCAATGCGGCTCGGTTGCATGTAGAGGCTTACAGATGATAAAGAAATGAGCGAAAAGAAAGAAAGAGACCCGGAGCGAATAACTCGAATACTAAATCGCGTGCATGCCAATAAAGGCCCAACTTTCATTCCAATTCATCGATTGACATGGGGAAGCGATGTTTAAACCCTATAAATGTAGCTCGGGTGGCTTAGATAGTCAGTTTAGCTCCAAGACGTCATTCAATCCCAAAAGCAAGAAAAATTTGTAGATTTACGTAGTTAAGGTTTTTCTTCTTCTTCGAACATAAACCAAGCTGATTTTCCCCCCTCAAAAATAAAACTAAACGGAATTTGTACGAAGTTGGGAAAAAAAAATATTTGAAGCACTGCGCAGCTTCCACCTTGACAGGGTGGTGCTCTGCGTACTAGAAGGTGCGGCTGGATCACCTCCCTACTTTGAAGAAATTGAAAACTATGGTAAAAATACTAAACGAGCAAAGCCGGGTAAATGTGTTTACCTTTGATCCTCATCGGTAATGCCATTGCTTGCATCACTGAATCACCTGTAATTGGGAATCTGGACCCGACCCGACTCGATCAGCCGGAGATCCTCAAGAAGTATATCATAATGTCTCTTGACTTCCTCTGCAGATTTGCCTCCCCCCACAGCCCTTGCTACATTCAGCCACCGGTCTGGAGTGTCCTTGTCAAACCTAGCCAAAGCCTGCTCGAACCACTTGTTTTCCTGTGGTGTCCATGGGGACCCCCTTGCACTACATGTTGAGTTTACAGAGTTTGATTCCATCACACTGTCTAGTCTGAGAGAGAGAGAGAGAGAGAGAGAGAGAGAGAGAGAGAGAGAGAGAGAGAGAGAGAGAGAGATGATGGCAGGGTGGTAGATTTGAGCTAGTTGGGAGATTTCCTTTTTTCCTTTTTTGAGTAATCGACGCAGATCCAGACAACTGCAATCTTAGGTTGTGTGGCCGCAGTGTGAACCGGAGCCCCTTTCCACAACTATTTAAAAGTTTCTGCTTGCGAGGAGGGTGAACTAGAGAATTTCGATGGCAATCGAATTAGAGATTTGTGCTTGTAAAGTGATTACTCCCGCCGAGTCAGGCGGGGGAATCTTCTCTATATTTGGCTAAAGGTGGAGGGACTGAATTAGTCAAAATCTGCTTTGGAACCACAAGAAGCAGCTGAAGCAGGACAAGGAAAACAGCAGGGGGAAGGGAAGGGGAATCAGTCTGCATCAAGGGGAATGGAACTCTATTTGCTTAGACTGTCTTTTATATATTTTGAGGGTGTGTAAGAAAACCTACTGTTTTTTTATTTATTGAAACGGCAAATATATTAATATTGATAAACTCGATAACGGGTACATCAAGGAGAAAGAGAAAAAAACCTATTGTTAAGAAACCAAAGAAATGATATTTTCTAGCGATCTTTAAGGGTCCGTCGTTTGACCGTGTATAAGGATTGAATTGGACTATATATCTAAGAAGCACAGCCGGAATTTGATTAATATATTTTGACGATCTGAATATTACACATGCTTGATAAGGATGATCTCACGAAGCGTAGAATATGCAATACCATGGAGGTTTGTTATTATCAATTCCATCACAATTAGTTCGATGCAATTATATATACACTTGGCCGTTTAGTTCGATGCAATTATATAGTATACACTTCGCCGTAATTGTCTATCTCCGCATTCATCACTGGGGGTGATATGTAGTTGTTAAGCCACATTTATTTACACTATTGTGTGCTTATCAACAAAACTCTATATGGACTTTCGCTAAACGAGCTGATAGCACAAACCTGCATACAAATTTCTCTCACTCGCCGGTATTTTGGGGTCTCATAAACAAAGTCTTTCGTATTGTAGTTTGGCTCTCATCCGAGTATTATCAATTTCGAGCTGATTCAATCGAGCAATTTCAAGCCTATTCAATCGATGAAAAACACGAAAATCAATAAGAGTCGTCGAGTTCGTTAGTCGTCAAAAATGACGAAAGGAGAAGGGGGGGTTTTGTCTTGAAACTTTGTTCTATTTGTTCAAGAATAAAATAGATTTTTTGTTTTGTGTTTTTTTTTGGCTATGAGCATCTGAAGGAGGAATTAATTTTTTTTTTTTGGGAGGCACAGTAACCCTTAATACCTCCGCCCATGGGTTGAGCCGTTGAGGTGCACGGGTGTGCAGAAGTTTTATTGGTCTCAGATCTTTGGAATTGGAGTTTCGGATTTTTGTTCTGATCAAAGTGCAAGTATCCATGCATGCACGGGTGCACGGGTGTGCATATACTTTCCCACATCGCGCCATGTTCTATTAATTGGGATCATTATTTTAACAACGATGGACAATATAATTGATTTGGAAGAAACAAATATTTACATCACCATCAGTGTATATAATTTTTTCTCTATGAAAAATCTATGCATTTTTCGGGATCAAGTCAAAATCTTTTTGAATTTTTTTTTGCGCCATTATTAAAGGGATTCTAATTGAGCTGTTTTAATTGATGTTAAAAAAAATATAATTATTTGCAAAATTTTGTCTTTCGGCCGAGAAAAATACACATTATTTAAAAAGGGCCAAACAAAAAGATACAAAGATAATATTGCTAAACCAAGTGAGTGACTTTTAGTTTTTTTTTAAGCCCGTAGAGAGAGAGAGAGAGAGAGAGAGAGAGTTCTTGGTGGCCACCCCTCATGAAACAGAGAGAGAGAGAGAGAGTTCTTGGTGGCCACCCCTCATGAAACTGTTGGGGTACACCCTTAGTGGGTGGGTGTGACCACAGGGGATCACTTCCCCTTGTTGTATGAAAAGTGCAGTGTGTGCACTGTGTGTGTGTGAGTAAAGCTGAAGGTGGAGCTGCCACCGTTATTGGGGAATTTGATTTTGAATCTACTGCAGATCTGTCCGCTGAAGTTATTGGGAGTGAGTTTGATGGTGGTTCAAGCTCAGTCCACCTGATTCAATGTTAAGCACCTTCGGGGTGCATGCGCCTCTGGGGCGCCTGGCTCAATCGAGGTTGAGCATTTGGCTTGATGTGGGTCAAGCATCTGAATTTGTATATGAATCTGTTGCCGGGACTTTTGAGTTGTCGCGCGACTTGTCCGAATCTGTTCTGAAGTTTACTCGAAGACTTCGAAAATCTGGCTCTTCTGTTGGTTTGTTCCGGTATTCTGAATTTGTTAAGAGCATCTGTTATCTGCAGTCAGTCTGTTTGTTTGTTCTGTTTTGAGAGCACTGTTGTTTGCTTCTATAGTTTGCTCTCTTGTCTCTCTTTGTTTGTTCGAGTTTGTAGAGAGTCTGTTTGTTCTGATTTTGGATTGTATTTGGGGGCAGCATCGGACCTTTGGAGAATTGTCGTCAAGGTGGAGATTGTTGAAATCAGCACATGGGCTGCTGAAGTGTGGCTCCAATTCTCTCATTGGTCAAAGATTGGATAAAGATGGGCAGCCTTTCTTGACAATGGAAAGATCAGCTATGTGTTGTTGAAGATTGGCAAAGATTTGGAAAATCTTAGGCGTGGATACTGGAGTCAATGCCACAAGCGTAGCATTTAAACCACGGTTTGGGTTTTGCCTATAAATTGGGAGCTTTGCTCCATGGTTTTGTATCTCTCTTGAGTGAGAGACCAGAGAGGAGAGTGAGGTAGTGTAGAGAGAGTAGAGCAGCGTGAGGGCTCCTCCTTCGGGAGGGAGCCGAGCTCATCCTAGGAGGCTCTGTCAAAAAGAGAATGATAGAGCATCTGAAAATCAGAGAGAGTTTGAGAGCAGCATATGTATGCATTTGTATCAGTCTATGAGTGAGTGTGAGTTTGAGTGATTTTGTAATCCTCCTCTTCCTCTATAATAGAAATTCGTCGGCCCTCTCCCGTGGACGTACCCGATTTTGGGGAACCACGTAAATCTTTGTCTCTGTGTTTGTATATGTGTTTGTGTTCTGGTTTGGTCCTTTGTTTCCGCAACAATTGGTATCAGAGCATTTGGTTACCAAGAACACAAACTCTGTTTCGGCTCTGTTTTCCGTTTCTGTCCAGAAAATTACAGTCACGGAATTCTGATCAAAAACTCAGTTTGATCACTGAGTCTCGTGCGTCTCTCCGAGACGATTCCAACGCACCAAGGCCCGTCGCGAACCGAGCACCACAGAAGCAGAACACTCCGTTCGACGGCGGCGTGTTCACCGCGAGTTCTGTCCAGATAGAACCCAGTTCCGAAAAGTGATCGGAAATTTTTTTTGATCAAAGACCCAAATTCGGATTGTTGAGACGATCACAACGGTGGTCGGAACGTCGTCGGAGGTGGCCGGAGGAGCGAGCACGCGCCGGTCAAAGGTGGGGCGCGCGGACGCGCGTCAGATCTACGCGGCGCGTGAGACGCACGCGCAGGAGTTGGGCTGGCACACGCCAGCACATGTTGGGCACACGCTGGCACACGCCAGGCGTGTGTGGTCAACGCCACATGGGCGGTCAACGCTGACTAGGCGATGAGTCAGCGGCCCAGTAAGCAGCCACGTCATCGACCACGTGGCGGTGCCACGTCAGCAAGAAGGGTCCCATTTTGGTGACACGTCAGCGGTCAACTGTCCACGTCAGCCGGTCAACGATGACGTGGCAGTCCAGTCAGCGGTACAGTGGCTGGTCAATGGTCAAACTGCCAGTTTTGTTTTTTTGCGATTTCGGGGCCATTCGGACTCCGTTTTTCGCGTATGATTAGTCGATTTTGACTATCTCGACGTTCCGGACGCAACCGCGGGCTCCATTTTCGGATTGGGGGCTCCTAGGCCGGTGCGAGCGCTTAGCGGAGCAGACTTGCAGAGATCGGAGGTTGATCGAGGCAAACATGCGCGGAGCTAGTGAGCAAGGATACACTCGGGTTGGTAGTGACACAGGCGCTCACTAGTGCATTGGTTTGCGGAGATGATTGACAGTGATCGGAAGCAGTCTGGTTCAATCGGATTTTGTGCTCTGTGATTGGGCACGGTGCGTTCGGGGTTCAGCCGCGGAAGATCTGGTCTTGCAAGGAGACACTCGGTCAGTTGGTAGATACACTTCCGGTGTGGGGGTGGTGAAACTTCTGATGGCTAGCAGTGACACAGGCGCTTGACTAGAGGGGCAGAACGGGATTGACGAACGCGGATTACAGCATCCAGGGGGTGATGCGGGCGCTCAAGCAGCAGAGGAGCGCGGATAGAAATGGACTTTGCTGCGGACATCTCGGGATTGGGATGTGGAGCATTCGGGTTTGGATGCGGAGCACTCGGTTGAGGGGGTGCAATGTATCGGCGGTGTTGCCGATATGAGTCACGGATATCTAGCTGGGTTGTTTTAGCCTCCTCGTAGGTGATGTGTGAGATTATCTGGCGAGTGGAGCCTCTGGTGTGAGCAGGGGATAGCTGTGGTGCTAGAGTGGCGGATTGCAGTCAGACAACGCTGCGGATTCAACGATTACCCCACTCGGGTGTAGGGGGTGATTGTTGGGGTACACCCTTAGTGGGTGGGTGTGACCACAGGGGATCACTTCCCCTTGTTGTATGAAAAGTGCAGTGTGTGCACTGTGTGTGTGTGAGTAAAGCTGAAGGTGGAGCTGCCACCGTTATTGGGGAATTTGATTTTGAATCTACTGCAGATCTGTCCGCTGAAGTTATTGGGAGTGAGTTTGATGGTGGTTCAAGCTCAGTCCACCTGATTCAATGTTAAGCACCTTCGGGGTGCATGCGCCTCTGGGGCGCCTGGCTCAATCGAGGTTGAGCATTTGGCTTGATGTGGGTCAAGCATCTGAATTTGTATATGAATCTGTTGCCGGGACTTTTGAGTTGTCGCGCGACTTGTCCGAATCTGTTCTGAAGTTTACTCGAAGACTTCGAAAATCTGGCTCTTCTGTTGGTTTGTTCCGGTATTCTGAATTTGTTAAGAGCATCTGTTATCTGCAGTCAGTCTGTTTGTTTGTTCTGTTTTGAGAGCACTGTTGTTTGCTTCTATAGTTTGCTCTCTTGTCTCTCTTTGTTTGTTCGAGTTTGTAGAGAGTCTGTTTGTTCTGATTTTGGATTGTATTTGGGGGCAGCATCGGACCTTTGGAGAATTGTCGTCAAGGTGGAGATTGTTGAAATCAGCACATGGGCTGCTGAAGTGTGGCTCCAATTCTCTCATTGGTCAAAGATTGGATAAAGATGGGCAGCCTTTCTTGACAATGGAAAGATCAGCTATGTGTTGTTGAAGATTGGCAAAGATTTGGAAAATCTTAGGCGTGGATACTGGAGTCAATGCCACAAGCGTAGCATTTAAACCACGGTTTGGGTTTTGCCTATAAATTGGGAGCTTTGCTCCATGGTTTTGTATCTCTCTTGAGTGAGAGACCAGAGAGGAGAGTGAGGTAGTGTAGAGAGAGTAGAGCAGCGTGAGGGCTCCTCCTTCGGGAGGGAGCCGAGCTCATCCTAGGAGGCTCTGTCAAAAAGAGAATGATAGAGCATCTGAAAATCAGAGAGAGTTTGAGAGCAGCATATGTATGCATTTGTATCAGTCTATGAGTGAGTGTGAGTTTGAGTGATTTTGTAATCCTCCTCTTCCTCTATAATAGAAATTCGTCGGCCCTCTCCCGTGGACGTACCCGATTTTGGGGAACCACGTAAATCTTTGTCTCTGTGTTTGTATATGTGTTTGTGTTCTGGTTTGGTCCTTTGTTTCCGCAACAGAAACCACCGCACGTCCGCACCACATTCGAATATCCAAATGCATGCGTTAGCTTCTCAGCTACTAGTTTCAACAAGGACAATTGGTGGTTTGGGGAAGGGTTGAGAATCTCCAAATACACTAATTTTTGAGATACTATCGTGCAAATGAAAGTTTATGAAACGTTAATTTGAAACATTTTTTTCCCGGCCGTAAGAACTGACCCTAATTAATGAAGGGGCAGCCCTCCATGCAGGATCGCACCTAGCTAGATAGGCCGGTGGTTATATAATTAGTTAGAATGCTGCCCTCAATACATGCATCCACTAGCAAAAGGTAGGGTAGTTGGATTGCCAATTAGATGAGTGGCTAATCTAAATGTGACATCAATCTCATAAATGAAATGGTGGTCCTGTTGAGCTATGGAGACGATCAGCTTCAGCAAATTCTGTCCAGACAGGAGTCATGACGTCCGTCCGGTGAAGAGGATGGAAGACCTGAGGTTCTAGAAATCCTGTCTATGACGTCCGTTCGGTGAAGAGGATTGAAGACGTCCGTTCAGTGAAGAGGATTGAAGACCTGAGGTTCTGGAAATTCCGTCTATGATGTCCGTTCGGTGAAGAGGATTGAAGACCTGAGGTTCTGGAAATCCCGTCCAGACAGGCCTCGCCATTGTCCAGCAGTCGGCACAGGCAAAACGCATGTTTTACCCTTTTTAGGATTTTTCTGTGCACCGCCTACATAAAGCCCACACACAAAGAAATAGTTATTTTAAGCACCATAATTCGAATTAAAATGCAAATATGCTGGCAACGATCCTTCTTCATTATGTGTTGGTCAAAAATAAGATTCCCACTCGAATATATCTCTCGCATAAGTTTGCCAAAAAAAAAAAATTGAGCTTGTGGTTTTAAAGCTAACATATTGTGTATTGGGTACGATTTTTGTAACGACCCTGATTTTCGGTAAATAAAAATTTCATTAAATATTTAAATTTTATTTTAATTGCTTGTTTTTACTTTTAAAATTCTTTTTAATTTCTAATAATCCGTCATAATTAGATTTTAGTCCTCAAAATTTATATTTCTTGGCGAGAAATCCTACATGGCAAGTATAGTTAGTTTCTAACCGATTAGTTGGAGAAACCGAACCACCAATCCACCTAGTTACAATTCTCTAACCTTAGATGGACCTTTTTGACCGTCTTTGAGCCTTATGAATCCCTCCAACCCTAATTGAACTTTTTAGACCTAGAGAGATTATCATTATACTCCATATCTAGTCATTTCAACCTTAGTCATCATCATTATTACTTTACCCATTGGATAATAAATGTTAGGGGAATTTTTGTCCCTTGGATAATAGAAGCTAGATTTGCCTATGTATTTATATATTTGACAAGACAACTCATGCCATCATTTTATTACCAAAAGAAGTCATCTTTTTGCTTCCAAAAGAAGCAACCTAAGCCTTGTCACTCATCACCTCTCATCCTAGACTATTTAGTACCTAAGTGTACTCATATATAACCATATATGTAGATATATACATATATATACCTAGTACTATTGAGAGAGGGGGGGGGGAGGAAGAGAGGGAGAGAGAGAGAGGGAAGAGGCCGAGAGAGAGAGAGAGAGAGAGAGGGGGGGAGGAAGAGAGGGAGAGAGAGAGGGGAGAGGCTGAGAGAGAGAGAGAGAGAGAGAGAGAGAGAGAGAGAGTGTGTGTGTGTGTGTACGTGTGTGCATGTGATTTTGTACACTCAAACAAGTTAACTCTTTTTGACCAACTTCACACTTAACCTAAGTACTTCATGACAACCCATTTCTAGTCAATTTCAAGCATAGAATCCTAGCCTTTGATCATCCTAGATTTTCACTACAAACCTAGACTAGGATTGACCATACATGGAAGGCTATACCTAAGCCTAATATCTAGGCATTTATGAACAAAATCCTAGTCATTATTATGTTCTTTCTTGCAAGCAACATTAACGTAGGACAAGACAAGGCCATACCTTGCCCATTTATCTATTGGATAATAATTGCTAGGAAAAATTTTATTCTTTGGGTAATAGCCAAAACTTTTGCTATAAATAGCACCACATCCTTGCCATTAAACTCACACATTCCAACCTTTCAACTTCCCTCTTTAGAAATTCTTGAGTTCTTATTTTGTTCTTTCTTGTTCTTGGCGTTCTTGAGTTTTTCTTGAAGTTCTTCTTGAAACTCATCCAAAGCCGTCACTAAACCACCACTCGACCACCCTCTCGATCCAAAAGTTTTAGTGGTATTGGTCAAGATTTAGTTTCGAGAGAAACCCTTCTCTTTCGAAGCTACCGGAAGCTTACCGTAGGAAGTTACTCCGTCCGATAGACAACTTACTTTTCGCAATCGTCACTACCGCCAAGAAGAAAGGTAGAGTCCTTTGTCCACTAACCCCACGTATAGCGTAGAATCGTATGTTGGAAAGTAGAATGCCCTTACTCTCTAGTTCAAGGCATAAAATAGAATATCCTTAACCGTTTTTCTCTAAGTAGATAAGGTGATCTGTCACTTATAATGTTTGGAATGCATGATAGTCAACAAACTTATTTTTGCTAATGGAAGTATGAGCATGTATACGTGAATTGTTTGTATTATTTGTTGAGTGATAAAGCATAAGTGATTTTCACTCCAAAGGCGTCCGTACATGTGGCGTTATGCTTTAAGTTGTGATTTGAGCATGATTAGTATTATAGAGTTGAATGATCTTGCTAGTTTAATTTCAAGATTACAATGAATGATTTATATCTACGTACGTGAAAAGTCCAACCACGGAGTCTATGCATGCAACGTGACACAAAAATCGAGAAAATAGAGACATGACACCTAGGGTGTGTTAAAGGCAAGAAACGATTTGAAAACCGCAATATGGCCGAACATGGTAGCCTATTGTGTGGTGTGTGTGTGTTTTTCGAAAACCCAATGGGAACCCAGAGCGGCGGAACCGAGGAATGAATTATGGTTTGGTTATCCGCGGAGAGGAGCCAATGCAATTGTTTTAATGATTTTCGAAAACCCAAATGGGAACCCGGAGCGGCGGAACCGAGAGTTTTGAATTGTGGATTGGTTATATATCCGTGGAGAGGAACCAAAGCCAATTCAATGTTTTTGTGTGCCAATGGGAACCCGACGTAACAGAACCATTGTGAGGATACTTGAGAGACCGGCGCGGCGGAATCGATGTTGGGTGTGTTAAAACGATTTTGGAAATATTGATTTGGTAAATGAAATGTCACTACTACAATAATAGATATGCATCACATTAAGGAGATTTACAAAGATCACAGTTTTCAGTGAAAAGTGTGATAAAAAATTGTGCTTAAATTTTTTTATCTCAGTTTAAATCCAAAGCTGAGATGAAAAGTGGGTTTTAGCGCAAAATAAAAGACCTCGTTCGTGCGGCGAGATAAAAGAAAAACAACCTCACCCTTGCTGCGTGATAAATGATTTTAGGGTGGAAAAAAATGAGATAAAAGATCTCGCTCTTGTGGCGAGATAAAAGAGAAAAGACATCACCCTTGTGGTGTGATAAAAAAGAGAAAAGACATCACCCTTGTGGCGTGATAAAGGTTTTAAGGCGGAAAAAAATGAGATAAAAGATCTCGCTCTTGTGGCGAGATAAAAGAGAAATGACTTCAACCTTGTAGCGTGATAAAAACCTTTAGCGCGAAAAATAGTGAGATAAATGATCTCATTCTTGTGGCGAGATAAAAAGCCTACATATTTGGCGCAGTCTAAATTTTCACATGGACGGGCTGATACTCATTTAGGCAGACTTTGAAAAGTTATGTGAGAAAAACGACGTCGCTTAAGAATTTTTCAAAGTTCTTTTTTTTTCTTTTTTACAAAAGGTAAGAAGATAAACCCTAATTACACCCATCCCAAAAAATCTTTACGTTTCATCTTCATCTTCACACCCAAAAAGATCGAGAGAGAGAGAGAGAGAAGGCAAATCCTACAACTGAGTTCCACCAGTGCCCAGTTGTTTTTTTGACGACGGGCAGACTGTTCCACTAGTGCCCGATTTTCACGTGGGCGAGCCGTGATCTTTACGGTTTACTGTAGTAGTAAAATTTAGTAATTTCGGATGTCTTCCAAGTATACGTTTGACACATTAGGTAAAAAAACAATTATATTATTCTGGCTTAGCCTTATCTAAAAAGGATTAAAATCCAATTGAGAAGCCACCATTGAAATTGAAATTCAATATAAGCACAAAATCCATATGAAATAATTAGTTTATAAAAAAAAATTTCTAAAGTTTGTCCATAATATTACAATCTGCAGGTTGTGATAATTTTCATAGAAATACAAAGCGCACACTACTAAATTTACTAGCTAAAACTAAATTTTTCACCCCAAAAATTTTTTTTAGTGACCAATAACTAATTTTGATCAGCAAAAGATCTGTTTTCATATTTTAAAATTTTTTTAAACAATGTTTATACTTGTATTTTTTTATATATTTTAATATCATGTTAATTGCATTTCAAAAAATTCAACAAATTTTAAGGAAAAAAGAAAGTTTTCTCACTTTAGGAAGTAAATATAAATATTTTTGTTTTTCTAATGTAATAGAAGTTCTTGGCTAGCTTAGTGGTAAGGACTTGAAAAATCAACTAAGGGTGCGTAGGTTCGAAACTTGACAATGACAAGAAAAGATGGTCTAATAGATACAAAGAAAAGATCACGCGCAATGATTTTCCATCTCAGTTTATGGTGGTGTGATCATTTTGAACTTTCAATCACGTTTATAGACCGTGATCTAAAGTGACGTACAATCACACCCAGAAAAGAGAAATAATCACGCCCAAGAGAAACAATCACGGCTTATAACCGTGATAAAAGAGAAACGATCACACCTTTTGGTCGTGATTGTTTCTCTCTTTCAATCACGGTTTATAACCGTGATAAAAGAGAGTGACTTACAATCATACCCAAATCCATCATGGTAACAAAAGCGTGATGAAAAACTTACAATCACGGCCAATAGCTTTGATCTTTATAGTTTATTGTAGTAGTGGGTGAAAATAGTGACATGGTCTACGAAATGTCACGTAGGAGAAACTCAGGAAATCAAAGACACCTACGTTAGTTTGGACAGTGAATGTGGATGTATCATTGTTAACTGTTTTTGTCAAATATGCATGAATTATGTGGAAATCATTAAATTTGTGATCTATTGTTTGAAAGTTAAGGGTTTGTGGGTATGGGTGATTCTATTGAGCTTTTGTAACTCACGGTGTTACCTTTGGTGACCCTGACATATTATATCGGCGGCGACGCTGGTATAATGTGTCAGACTTGGTAGATGAACAGGGTGAGCTGCACACCTTGAAAGCTTTTGGAGCCGAAGAACTGGCTAGAATGGAAGAGTAGGCGGAGCTGTAGTTAGGAACCTTAGTTTCCCTTCCCTTGTGTAATAAAAGTACTCCCATGAGAGATATGATGTAATAATGAGCCAGACTCTATTTAGCTTTTCAATGAAATCGTTTATTTAACGTTCTCAAAATTCGAGGCGTTACAATTTTAAAGATGTGAGGCCTTGATGGCAACAAGTCGTCGATTGTAGTAATCGGTCATTTTGTAGGGTTTGTAAAGTTGTCTATTCACGCAAAAAAATCAAGTTGATCGGATATCGATAGATATATAAAAAATTGAATTTGCGTTTATAAACTAGACGATCATTGACAATTTAACTTTAAAGCAGACATTCAGACCATCCATTTGATAAGCCACCGTCCATTTTATAATACAAAATTCAATTTTGATATACCTTTCAATATCTTATCAAACTATTGTTTGCGAGAATAAACAATAGTTATATCAAAAGATATTGATATACCTTTCAATATCTTATCAAACTAATTTATATCTACGTACGTGAAAAGTCCTACCGCGGAGTCTATGCATGCAACGTGACACAAAAATCGAGAAAATAAAGATATGACACCTATGGTGTGTTAAAGGCAAGAAACGGTTTGAAAACCGCAATATGGCCGAACATGGTAGTCATTGTGTGGTGTGTGTGTGTGTTTTTCGAAAACCCAATGGGAACCCGGAGCGGCGGAACCGAGGGATGAATTATGGTTTGGTTATCCGCGGAGAGGAGCCAAAGCAATTGTTTTAATGATTTTCGAAAACCCAAATGGGAACCCGGAGCGGTGGAACTATTGTGGGATACTCGAAAACCCGGAGCGATGGAACCGAGGGTTTTGAATTGTGGATTGGTTATCCGTGGAGAGGGGAACCAAAGCCAATTCAATGTTTTTGTGTGCCAATGGGAACCCGACGTAACAGAACCATTGTGAGGATACTCGAGAAACCGGCGCGGCAGAACCGATGTTGGTTGTGTTAAAACGATTTTGAAAATGTTGATTTGGTAAATGAAAGGTCACTACTACAATAATAAACATGCATCACATTAATGAGATTTACAAAGATCACAGTTTTCAGTGAAAAGCGTGATAAAAAATTATGCTTAAATTTTTTTATCTCAGTTTAAATCCAAAGCTGAGATAAAAAGTGAGTTTTAGCGCGAAATAAAAGACCGTGCGGCGAGATAAAAGAAAAACAATCTCACCCTTGCGGCGTGATAAATGATTTTAGGGCGGAAAAAAATGAAATAAAAGATCTCGCTCTTGTGGCGAGATAAAAGAGAAAAGACCTCACCCTTGTGGCGTAATAAAAAAGAGAAAAGACCTCGCCATTGTGGCGTGATAAAGGTTTTAGGGCAGAAAAGAATGAGATAAAAGATCTCGCTCTTGTAGCGAGATAAAAGAGAAATGACCTCAACCTTGTAGTGTGATAAAAACCTTTAGCGCGAAAAAAAGTGAGATAAATGATCTCACTCTTGTGGCGAGATAAAAAGCCTACCTATTTGGCGCAGTCTAAATTTTCACATAGGCTGGCTGGTACTCATTTAGGCAGATTTTGAAAAGTTATGTGAGAAAAACGATGTCGCTTAAGAACTTTTCAAAGTTCTTTTTTTTCTTTTTTACAAAAAATAAGAAGATAAACCCTAATTACACCCATCCCAAAAAATCTTTACGTTTCATCTTCATCTTCACGCCCAAAAAGATCGAGAGAGAGAAGGCAAATCCTACAACTGGGTTCCACCAGTGCCCAGTTGTTTTTTCGACGACAGGCGTATTGTTCCACTAGTGCCCGATTTTCACGTGGGCGAGCCGTGATCTTTACGGTTTACTGTAGTAGTGAAATTTAGTAATTTCGGATGTCTTCCAAATATACGTTTAACACATTAGATAAAAAAGCAATTATATTATTCTGGTTTAGCCTTATCTGAAAAGGATTAAAGTCCAATTGAGAAGCCACTATTGAAATTGAAATTCAATATCAGCACAAAATCCATGTGAAATAATTAGTTTATAAAAAAAAATTCTAAAGTTTGTCCATAATGTTACAATCTGCAGATTGTGATAATTTTCATAGAAATACAAAGCGCACGCTACTAAATTTACTAGCTAAAACTAAATTTTTCGCCCCAAAAAAATCTTTTGGTGACCAACAACTAATTTTGATTGGCAAAAGATCTGTTTTCATATTTTTAAAATTTTTTAAACAATGTTTATACTTGTATTTTTTTATATATTTTTATATCATGTTAATTGCATTTCAAAAAATTCAACAAATTTTAAGGAAAAAAGAAAGTTTTCTCGCTTTAGGAAGTAAATATAAATATTTTTGTTTTCCTAATGTAATAGAAGTTCTTGGCTAGCTTAGTGGTAAGGATTTGGAAAATCAACTAAGGGTGCGTGGGTTTGAAACTTGACAATGACAAGAAAATATGGTCTAGTAGATACAAAGAAAAGATCACGGGCAATGGTTTTTCATCTCAGTTTATGGTGGTGTGATAATTTTGAACTTTCAATCACGTTTATAGACCGTGATCTAAAGTGACATACAATCACACCCAGAAAAGAGAAATGATCACACCCAAGAGAAACAATCACGACTTATAACCGTGATAAAAGAGAAACGATCACACCCTTTGGCCGTGATTGTTTCTCTCTTTCAATCACGGTTTATAACCGTGATAAAAGAGAGTGACTTACAATCATACCTAAATCCATCACGGTAACAAGAGCGTGATGAAAAACTTACAATCACGGCCAATAACTGTGATCTTTATAGTTTATTGTAGTAGTGAGTGAAAATAGTGACACGGTCTACGAAATGTCACGTAGGAGAAACTCAGGAAATCAAGGACACCTACGTTAGTTTGGATAGTGAATGTGGATGTATCATTGTTAACTGTTTTTGTCAAATATGCATGAATTATGTGGAAATCATTAAATTTGTGATCTATTGTTTGTAAATTAAGGGTTAGGGGTATGAGTTATTCTATTGAGCTTTTGTAGTTCACGGTGTTACCTTTGGTGACCCTGACATATTATATCGGCGGCGACGCTGGTATAATGTGTCAGACTTGGTAGATGAATAGGGTGAGCTGCACGCCTTGAAAGCTTTTAGAGCCGAAGAGTTGGTTAGGATGGAAGAGTAAGCGGAGCTGTAGTTACGAACCTTAGTTTCCCTTCCTTTGTGTAATAAAAGTACTCCCATGAGAGATATGATGTAATAATGAGTCGGACTCCATTTAGCTTTTCAATGAAATTGTTTATTTAACGTTCTCAAAATTCGGGGCGTTACAATTTTAAAGATGTGAGGCCTTGATGGCAACAAGTCGTTGATTGTAGTAATCGGTCATTTTGTAGGGTTTGTAAAGTTGTCTATTCACGCAAAAAAATCAGGTTGATCGGATATCGACAGGTATATAAAAAATTGAATTTGTGTTTATAAACTAGACGATCATGGACAATTTAACTTTAAAGCAGACATTCAGACCATCCATTTGATAAGCCACCGTCCATTTTATAATACAAAATTCAATTTTGATATACCTTTCAATATCTTATCAAACTATTGTTTGCGAGAATAAAATACTATATATGTGGTCTCTACAAGATAAATTGTTCATATTGCTACAATAGTACGGTATGGCCCAAAATGAGGGCGGCGAAAAACCCACAATTTCATCGACAACGTACCGAATTTAAACTCATTAATATATATCCCATGTAAGCTCAAAAAATATTAAACCCCATTTACTTTGATTTCAAATCAAATGTGACGACGACATTACCCCTTAGAGCAAAAATTTTGTGAATTGAGTACTATTTTAAAGCGCTTCGAGACTATGCCGGCAACTCTTGCCTGCCGGCGTCTCGGGTCCTTACGTGCTTTCCAAAGCTAAGATCTTTTTTTTTAATTTTTCAAAGCAAAACTAAGATCTTATATAAGCACATTTAAAAAAATACAGTATTAAGCCAAATTTACGTTGATTTTGACTCCGATGGTGACGAAAACATTAGTGCTAATAAATGGTGGTCCTTCATATCTTTTCATCTTGTGTTTAAAGCAAAAACCTCAGGGGCAGGATCCTCTATGTCGAAAATTCATGTGTCTCTGTGACGAGAGACTTTTCTGCCGTTAAAATTAAAATATTAAAAAAAAAAAAAACATAACCCAACGGTCGAAAAACCCCTCGACTTAGAGGCACAGAAATTTTCGGCATAAAAGATCCCGCTACTAAGGCTTTTGAGTATTGGCTACCACTTAATTACCAATTTTCCTCCCTCCTTTTTGTGTCTTAAGCATGCATTTATCTCTTCACACAATGACCACATGCATTGGGCCGTTTGGCTAAATAAGTCAAATGGTTTATTTTTTGTCCTTATTCAAATTTTTTTCGCATTTGTTAGTTTTTCGTGAATTTTTTTAGGGATTATTGCTTCGTCATGACGAAAGGAATCTAAAAAGTAAAAAATTATGATCGAAACCTAATTTTTTTGAATAAAGACAAAAATAAGCCAATAAGCCAATTTTTTCGTTTTTATTCAAAAAAAATTAGATTTTGATCGTAATTTTTTACTTTTTAGATTTCTCTTGTCATGAAGAAGCAATAATCCCTCAAAATTGACAAAAAACTAACAAATGTAAAAAAAAATTGAATAAAAACAAAAAAATAAGCCAAGTGACTATTTAGCCGAACGGCCCGCGGGGTCACAAACACTACAAGCCACGTTTCTTGCTATATGAGCAAGCACAAATTGGTGAAGCCTCCTATGCATCCCCGTTTCACAAGCAGCAAATGAAAGTTAACCCACTTGCCACTTCATCCGAGAATATGGCAGAGCAATCCTGCCAACCGTGCTTCGTACCATGTTGTGCCAGTTTATTTACTTAATCGTGTCGTGCCGGTCCATTTACTTAATTATATTGTGCCGTTTTTTAATCGTGTCGTGCCGTGTCATGACATGTCGGCACATTTCCAACCGAGTTTTGTTGAAAAGAAAAAAAACTCCGAAAAGTGTAAAAATTTTATCAACACAAAAAATGTAAAATGTTATGTTACAGTATAAAATAAACAATTAAAATTTTTTTTCGGTATTAAATTGGTATTTGGTGTGTTGTGCCGTGTCCGGCCCACTTCCGTGTCGTGCCCGTCTGAAACCGTGCCTGTGCCACATTTAAACGTGTCGAGCACCGTTCGACACGTCTATCCGCGGTTAAGAATATCTATTGAGCTCCAATCCACGATGGAGGAGGTTTTATTCAAATGGTTTTTTTTTTTTCAATATTATATATATCAGGGGGTTAGCGAGATGTTATTGTGTTAGTTCACAGAGGCATAGCCCTTAAATCCAACTTCGGCTCTCGCGGGGCTCGAACTCCTCCACTGAGAGAGGAGGTGAACTTTCCACCTATGCTAGCATGGAAGTTCTTATTCAAATGTTAACATCGATCGCTTTTGACAAGAAAGACAAATACGTAAGATTTTTCTTTTTAAAAAAATTAGCTTCTCATAAATCGTTCATTTGTATAAATTAGTACGGTAGTTTAAAATTTACATTCATGGATCAAGAAATTTATTTTAGACAATTTTTTTTTAACAGCCAGAAACTTATTCAAAATAGTGTGTCTCCATGTTTTATAAATTGCCTAATTTAAACAGCCTATCATAAGTTAAATAAAAATGTAATTAATTAGCTCATGCATAGCGTGGATTTGCCGTTAGTAATGTATTTCAAATCCATCCAATAGAGCTCTCAAACTCAATATCCGAAACCCTATGTAATAATCAAATCCAAATTTAAGATATGCTTATTGAACAATTATCTTAAACCTTTTGATTTGAAATCTATAGTTATGTACATATTAAAAAAAAATCTATAGTTATGTTGCACCGACTTGCACCTTTTGATTTTATGCTAAACTTGATCCCTTGTTTAGGGATGAAGTTTTCTCTATGTACCATTTCTTGAATCTATAATATTACCTGTTATCGTTTTGACAAAAAAAAAAAAATCTTTTGAGTTAGTGCCATTATGTAAGTATGGAAAATGACGATGATGGATGATCGTTGGTGAGAGACAATCACTTCTGTCACATAATTTGTTTGCGCAACCCTTCGCATAATAAATCCAAAGTGACCTTTTAAAGTTATACTCCCTCCGTTCTAAAATGAGTTATCTTTTTGAGACTTCGTGTCATTTTAAAATGCTTATATCTTTCAATTTATGAAATTTTATGTGATTTTGAAAACTTTGTTTATTAGAACTAATTAAAATTGTATTAAACAATATTCATATTGCATATTTTTTAATACTCATATTAAAATATATAAGCAATTGAAAAATAATACATTTTTCTAAAACGGTCACTCATGCTTATAGATTTGGAGAACCATTACCTAAATCTCCTAAATGGAGAACCAAAGAATAAATAATATGAACTCGGAGTGCGTGTTGTCCCTTAGGGATAGCATGTGTGTTGGGTCGATCCGGACCGTTTGCATCTCGATTGTCCATTGTTGTTCGACTAAGATGCAATTTGAGCCATTCATTGCAAAGCATGGGTGGCTTGAATTGACACAACACGCATGCTGTCCCCTTAGCCCCTCCAACCATCTTCATATTGGTTCTCCATTTGAAATTGATTCTCCATATATCGAGGACCTTCAAAACATGGAGATGGTTCTCCAAATCTATATACACATAAAACTGTGTACGTATAGACGTGATGTATACGAAATTGGTATCATTAAAATGGCATTCACAATATCTTCAGAATGAGATCAATGTTAAATATTTTAACGAATGGTTTAAAAATAAAAATAAAAATAAAGATTTTGGAGGAAGATTTGAGTTTAGGGAAGGAATGAATGAAACTCTAAAAAGTAGACAACGATGTTGAAGGCTGAGTTTGGAACCCTGGTTTTGGAACTGACCACATACTGATGGGTATCGATAGGCACGCGGGATCCATTTTGAGTCCTACGCGGATGATGTGAGTCGTTCAATGATTTAAAAAAATCGAGTGGACGTATGAAAAATCAGCTTAATCCGATATGTGTAGATGCTCGATCCAATCTTCTGATTTTTCAGATTGAAAGATTGGGATCGAGCACCTACACATATCGGATTGAGCTAATTTTTCACAGAACCACTAGTGTTTTTATGAGTTCCGCGTGCCTGTCGGCATTCCATCGGTATGGTGGTGATCAGTCCCCTTAGCATCAGCGTTTATTAGAACCACATACCCCTGCAGCAGGATAAGAATATCCCAGGATATCACATTCGGGCCAAAATTAACTAAACAAACACCAGATATAAAAAGCACCCAGATTGTTACATCCGGGTCATTGCTATATCCATTTGCCAAACAGGCTGTAAAGGACACCACAGGAGGAGGGTGAAGAAATAAGGCCCCCTTAATTAAGCTTTCATTCTAAATTTTTTTTTTACTCTTAAAAAAGAAAGTAATTTTTAATTTAAATATAACAAAAATAAAATTAATATTTCAATTTTTTTTATCGTTTAAAAAATTTCGATGAGATCTATCAAATAAGATTCATATTGATAAAAAAATTATTTACATAAATACATAATTTTTAAATTTGAAATTAACTTCGTTTCTCTTCGGTAAGTTATCTCTTTGAACATGATTTCCCTTTCTTCTTTTTTCCTTTTTCAACGTGATTTCCCACTTATTCAACACTAGCGCCTAGGGCACTCGCGTGCGCAAGCACATCCTCTGACATGAGATACGTAATTTTGGAAGAAAAACACTCTCAAGTGCGTCTGCTTGTACGGTCTGATGCAAAAAATCCTTTCAATGTTATAGTATGTGACACAAATAATTTCCCAAGGTTTCCTTTTTGTGCCAACAGTACCGGGTATGCATGTCTTTTGTTCCTACGCTTTGTGTTTGTTTTGATTAAGTAGAAATTGGTTTGCTGAGTTAAAGAGTTAAGAGGACCTCCTTTTTTGTTTGTTTGTTAGGGTTTTGAGAAGTTGACGAAGAGAATGGAAGAGACGACACAGGAGCAGCAGCAATGGTCTCGACTCACGAGGGAAATCCTGATCACAATCGCCAAATGCCTCAACAAAACCGCCGCCGCCGCCGCTCGTGTGGACACGCTCCGCCTCCGCTCCGTCTGCAAGTCATGGCGCTCTTCGATCCCCACCTTCATGCAACAGCAGGAAACCCTCCACTTCCCTCTCAGCCTTCCCTTCCCCATCTCTCCCAACCCCAACCCCAACCACAACCTCAACCTCCGTGGCCGCTTCTCCCTTGCCCAAAGCACCATCTACTTCCTCCAACCTGCCCCGTCTTCTCCTTCTTCTTCGTCATCCAAATCCTCCTCCCTCCCGTGGTTGCTTAGGGTTGAAGAAAAGGATATGCCGAAAAGGGCAAATGGAAGCCTCTCAACCCCCTCTCCAAGGTCTCCACCGACAGCATCCCGAAATGGTTTCCCAAGTCGCTCAACTTGCTCGACTTGCGCTTCTCCCAAATCGGTGTAGCCTACAGCATCCGCTTCGTCCATGAGGATGCTCGTACTACGGGGAGCAACAAGGAAGACGAAGAAGATTGGACTACGATCAGGATCAAGACTCTGATGGAACAATCGAGCAGTTTGAGAGTGGATGCCACCCTGGCCGAAGAATTCAAGTCCACTCTCATATTGAGAGTGGCCGTGTCTTCGTCCCCCTGGAGTGGTGGTGATGATTACGCGGTCATGGCCATTCATAATCAGGGAAAACTAGGCTTCTACAAGCTCGGAGATGAAAAATGGATACCCATTTCTGATGAATCCAAGTAAAATGATGTTGTTCATCACAGGGGCCAGTTCTATGCTGTGGACTACCAAGGAGGGGCTGTGGTGATTGATTCTGATTTGAAGGCTAAGCAAATTGTGCCTCCGTTGCCTGGCCGTGGCTGTGGCCCCCGTGGTGGTCAGATTAAGTTTCTTGTGAAATCGGGTGATGATCATCTCTATTTGATTGATAAGTTTCCGGGCTCAAAGAGTGTTGTTCACTTGGAGGTATATAAGCTCAATGAAACCAACAAAAAATGGGAAAGGGTTAATCATGTGAATGATCAGGTGTTCTTTGTTGGTGATGATTGCTGTCTTTCAGTCTCCAAGGGAACTGCATTTATTTACTGCATTTATTTCCCTCTCACATGTTATAATTTTTATGGAGAGGAAGACTTCTGTGATGGTGTGCAGGACTTGGAGAATGGTAAATGTGGGCCGGTAGAATTGTTTCAGCCGGATCATATGCCCATGTTTACGCTCCCAACTTGGCTTAAGTCGAAACCCCCTGCTTCAAAGAAATGATTGTAAGTCTCTCTCTATATTTTGCTTATTGCAGGTGAATTGTTTTTTTTTTTTTGAAGTGTTATTGTGCAAATTCATTCTATTATTCATATTGTCTCATGGAACTAATATCTTCATCTATTCTACATGAGTAAAACTTTGTGCAGCTAGCGCATGATTTATCTTTTGAATATACATTTATGTTCTTTCCGTATATAAGTTGTTCATTACCTATAGAAGGATACACTGAAGTGGGAGACACAACCCATAGGGTCACACAAAGACAGACCAAAATACAATAATCTCTTTATTGAGAGACAACACAAGAAACTCCTAGTCTACAAACTTGCCCTAAAAATTCCTCTCACAGCCCGAGATGCTAGGCCAAACTTGCCTAAACCAATATGCATACTCGGTAGTTCCTGGAGTTCCCTCCTGCATCTAAGCTTGGATTCATATGTCAAGGTCAAGCTGAACTGATTGGTCCATATGGTATTGGGTTATAGCCTTGCTAGGGGATGGGCATTTTTTGCGCAATCATAGACGTAGATCCTTTGGAAGTTGTGTTTGGTATCTGTTTGGAAAGCTGTCTATGGGCTGATTTTTGTTTGCTAGATTATTACATTGTTGAACTTGGCTTTGTATCTCTGATCTTCTTGTTTGAGTCTTCGTCCCATTTCTAATTTTCCCGTCTTATTTCTTATGTATTACCTTCGTTCTGGTGAGCATTACTGTTAGTTTCATGATGGTTTCGATTATGATGATTGTGTTTTAGTGCGACAATGGATTTGTCACATGTAATCAAGCAAACCTTACTCGACTATTGTCAATCATGAAATAGATTAAAACTCTAATGGACAGAACATGGAGGATGCCAGTGTGTAATTTTTTTAAAATGAGAAATTTTAAGTGGGTGGTTTTTCAACCGGAGTTCATCATTCTTTTGGTTGTGGCTTTCAGTCGTTGCACTTGTGTTGGATCCTTAAAGTTACTTCTTAACTCATATACATTCAGCTTATTGGATTTCTTGGTCAAAATAAAAGCCATCCAGGAAACATTATCGCTCATAATCCATCTGAGTTTTGATCTGTACAAGTGGTGTTGATATCCTGTAAGCCTTCAGTAGTAATCCAAAAATGAGAATCTAGGGGCCTAAATAAAACAAATGAAACTTGCTTCATGCATAGAAAAAAGACCAAACATAGTAATAATACAGAGCTGCTATCATTATCAAGAATTTTTTTATTATCTTAGTTTCTATTCATGGACTTTGCTTGTAGAAGGCTGTGGGTGAAAAGTTATTAGTTCTTTACGCAGTCTTTCATTTGTTTATGGAGATGTAGTCTGTGCGAATTCTTCCATTTTCAGAGCCATCTTCTGCCTGACTTTAATATGTGTAGTTACAAATTGAGAGGGTCCCTTGCTTCATTGAAGCACTTGTTTGTTCTTTATTTATGTAACTTAAGTAAAGCCATACAGTTTCTCTTCACTAGATCTCTCCCCCATCTTTTACGTTATGACTGAATCCCATATTCTCATTTGACATTCAATGCAAAACTTTGGGAACACAGAGAAGTCTCTCCACTTTCTCAAGTATGAAAGAATGGAAATTCTCCATCTATACGTTAACTCCTTTAGAACTTGGCAGTGTTAATCCTGGGATTTGATGCAAAGCTATGCATGAGTCTATCTTCCTATTCCTCTTCATCGCAGTTATATTGTGTTCCCAGCTTCCCATATTTGTTAAAAAGCAAAGGTCTTGGACTGTGGATGACACTATTGGGCTGATTTTCTTTGCTAGATGATTACATTCAAACTTAGCTCTGTTTAGCTGATCTTCCGTGTCAATCTTCTTCTATGTCTTATGCATATTTTTGTTCTGGTGAGTGTTACTGTTAATTTTGTAGTTGGTTTTGATTATGATGATTAGGTTGTAGTGCAACAGTGCATTTGTCAGCTGTCACATGTAATCAAGCAAAACTTACTCGACTATTGTCGGTCATGAAATAAATGAAAACTTTAATGGTCAGATGCAGGATGCCAATGTGTAGTTTTTGCCAAAAAAGAATTTTTCAAAAAATTCCCCCTACTTCCAACATTTCTGTCTCTATCTCTCTCCACTTATTACCCCTACTATTTTTCAAAAAAAAATTCAAACACCAATCCAAACAAAGCATTGTGTTTGTTTTTCAACTGGGGTTCAACCTTTTTTTCTTGGTTCTGGCTTTTTGGTTCATGGCAATTTTGTTGGATCCTTAAAATTACATACATTCAGTATGTAGATAATTCTTAGGTCAGGTTTCATGGTCAAAGGCCGGGAAACATTATGTGAAGGCATATTAAAAGTACTCGTGATACCCGAAAGTTAGGCCAAACTTGCCCTAAACAATAATGTCAAGGCATATTAAAAGCTTCGGTCAATTAGCATATACTCTGGCAGTGCTTGTAGTTCCCCCTTCTGATCTTTGTTCGGAACTTCGGATTTCATATTTGGAGGTCAAGATGAATTGATTGATCCACATGGTTTGGAGTTATGGCCTTACGAGGATGGACATTTTTATCCCATTTATAGACACAGATCTTTTGGAAGTCGTGTTGGGTATCTTGGGTGAAAATTTATTAGTTCTTTGCATGCCTTTCATTCTTTTGTGGATGTTCGATCCATCAGAGCCTGATTTTCTTTTTCTATGTATTTACATACTGAGATGGTTCCTTGCTTCGTTGATACACTTGTCTGTTCCTTATATGTGCAACGTAAGTAAAGCCATCAGGGTTCTCTTTAATAAATATCTCCTCCAAATACAACTTATATTCCCCTATTCCGAGTTTTCATTCGATGCTAAAAGTTGGATGCATGGAGGAGAAGTCAAGACTGTCTTCAATCCATTTTTATCCTTTGAGTTTGTTCTCCAACGTCTATTTTGTAACCTATTCTTCCAATGATTTTCTTTCTTGTTTTTTTATTTAGGGTTATGGTTTTTTATAATTACATAAAAGAGCAAGATGGTCCTTGATAATCAAATGAAGTTTTATGAGCTACGTCACTGCATGCCAATTGTCAACTATGAAAGAAATGTAAATTGTCCACCTTTAAAGTAACTACTTTAGGACTTGGGATTGTTAGATCCTGGAATAGATGCAAAGCTATGCAACAATCTATCTTCCTCTTTCATCGTAATTGTATTATGTTCCCAACTTCCCATGCTTGTTAAATCGCAAATGGTTCAGACCTGGATGGTGGCTCACAATGGTCTCTGCTAATTGGACTGATTTTCTGTTTGCTAGATGATTACCTTGTCAAACTTGGCTTTGTATATATCTGATCTTCTTGTGTTGGTCTTCATCCCAATTCTTATTTTCCGATCGTATTTCTTATGCATTACCTTTCTCTATCGAGCATTACTATTCATTTTATATTGGTCTCGATTGCGCGGACCTCGACTAATCCCAAGGTCTATGTACATCCCGGTCTCACCACACACACAGACTGGGCAAAGCTAATACCCCATGAGAACCATGAGATCTTGTCCAGGTGGCCCCAAGAGGTTAAGAAGAGTTTAACCTGAGGCCTCCTCTTCTGTTGGAGGAATCCTTGCCAACTTATCTACCCCTTGGTCTCGATTATAATGATAATGTTTTAGTGCAACAATGCATTTGGTAGCTGCGCGTGTAATCAAGCAAACCTTACTCGATTATTTTCAATCATGAAATAAATAAAAAACTCCAATGGACAGAACATCGAGGACGCCGTTGTGTAGGTTTCTTAAAATGAGAACCTTATGTGTCTGGTTTTTCAATTGGAGTTCAACTTTCTTTTGGTTGTGGCTTTTGGGTCATTGACTCATCACACTTGTGTTGGATCCTTATAGTTTATTATTATCTCAAATACATTCAGCTTTTTTTAGATACTTGTATCGGATTTCTTGGTCAAAAGAAAAGTCATCGAGGAAATAATATGGCTCGTAATCCGTACGAGTTTTGATTTTCATAATTGTTGTTGATATTATGTAAGGCTTCTGTAGTAATCCAAAAAGGAGAATCTAGGGGCTTAAGTAAAGATAAATGAAACTTGCTTCATGCATAGAAATCAAAGACAGAATGTAGAAAGTAATTTACAGAGCTGCTATCAATATCGGGATTTATTATACAAGTTTCTATTAATGGACTTTGCTTGTACTCCCTCCGTTCCACATTGGTTGTCCACTATTCCATTTTGTGACCGTTCCAAAACGTTAGTCCTTTTTGAATAGTCAAAGAAAAACTTGTCTAGGTTTTTCAAAATTGACCCTCATAATTGAAGAGCAACTGTGCAAGTAGTTTTTAAAGTTGTAACATATGGGCAATATTGGAAATCACATTTAGTTTTTTAGGAAGACATGCGTTAATTACATGTCCCCTTTAACGGTTAGAGATCCCGTAAAGGACCAGCAAAATGAAACGGATGGAGTATAAATTTGGAATCTCTGCTTGTCCATGCTAATGATTGTAGAGTAAGTACTTGCGAAATGCTACAACTTGTAGCATGGGTAATTGTTGACTGTGCGGCTTCGTGTGTGTGCAAAATCGGGCAAATTGTGGAATTTGCTATCTTTGGCACATGAAGTAACTTGTAGGAAGAAGCTTCTATGCTTCACTATTGCTTATGGGTAACGTTAGTATTTAGTTTACCATGCAGCGCAAAAAGTTAAACTAGTCATGTGGTGTTAAATATTCTGAGAGGATATTTAGTTCCACTGTTTTATTTCTATTAGTGATCCATCTTTCAATTTGCTTGATCATTACAGGTGAGCTGAAAACAGGAGTTCTTCCCATCTTACCAGAAAGTAAAGTATCTATCTACAACATTTAATTTGAGAAATTGTGGGCAATTTTAGCCTTTCTTGTCTATGGTACTCGTTGCATGGTCATTGCAGGTACACCGCAAAGAAGTGTGTTTTTTGGGAGCTGTGGAGAAGATGGGAGCGACTCCAACATGTTATCAAAGAAAGTGTGGGCGATCTAGCTGGTACTATAGTCCGTTAACATCTTTTTGAGTTGATAGTAGTTTCGTTTTAGCTAGTATGGTCTGGGTACTGTTTCTAAAAACTAGTGCTACTGATGAACTTTTGTATTGCAGTCACTATATGCTCGGCTGTTTTTCATTTGAGCAAGTACGTGTGCTTCACATGGTAGTCACCTCTCACGTACATGATAGAATTAGTTCTCTGTTTTTTCTTTACTTAGGGATATTTTCTTCTTCAGTTTCTCTCTATATTTTCTCTTCGTACTCGTTTTCTCTTCTCCAGATTTCCAGGCATCTGCTTGTCTTTGTATTTTTTTCTCCCCTTTAGAAGGATACTTCTTGTATGGGAGAAGGAGGTTGTGGAAAGCTGTAACCGAGAGCAAATGAAGCGAATATGAAGTAGCGTGTGGTCTCTTCGTCTGTGGGAAAAATTAAAAACTTCACTTGGAGAGCTGTTCATGATATAGTGCCATCTATGGAAGTGCTGTACAAGAGGAAAATTTTGCGCTAGTGCGTTACATCCGGTGTACCAAAAGGAAGGGGAATCTACCATCCATCTTTTAGCCGGTGAGCTCAGATGGTGTGGTATGCTTCCCCGTTGGATTGATATGAGGACGGTGGCAGGAGATATGATGGCGGAATAATGGTGGGCTTGTCTTATCGAAAGATGGAGAGGCAAAGCTTACTCTTGAAAAATTTCGGCAGCGGTTATGTAGACTCTACAAGATGAATGATTCTTATTGCTACAAGTAGTACGGTAGGACCCAAAATGGACGTGTCGGAAAACACAAAATTTCTTCGACAGCGGACCGAATTTAAACTCATTAAAATCAAATATATCTCCCATGTAAGCTCAAAAAAGATTAAACCCCGTTTACTTTGATTTTAAATCAAATGTTACAACATTACTGCCGAATGGTCCTTCAGATCATTTCACCTTGTGCTTAGAGCAAAAATTTTGTGAATTGGGTACTCTTTTAAAGCTTTGAGACCATGCCGGCAGCTCTTCGCTTGCGGGCGTCTCGGGTCTTTATATATGTGTTTGCCAAAACTAAGATCTTATGTAAGCATTAAAAAAAAAAAAAGAGCCAAATTTACGTTGATTTGGACTCCAATGGTTACCCAGAGGCACAGAAATTTTCAGAACAACAGAGATCAAACTCCAAAACCTTATGCATTGAGTACTACTCTAAAACTGTAAGGAAAGCCAACATCGAGGCGTCTTGGGACTTTTGTGTTTGTCAAAAATAGTAAACACCACTTAAATACAACCCCTAAACAAACTCATCCAAAAAAATAATAATAATTGAGGCCCATGTACTTTGATTCGAAATATATTAAAATTCACTTAAAGTCCAACCTTCAATATCAACTCTATCAACAAATCTAATTTTATGAGAAATGCTAGATGCAAAGAAAATATCTTTAAAATGTACATGAATTGCTCAAAGGTGCAAAGAAAAATGGGCAAAGAAAATACCCTTAAAGTGTACATGAACGGCTGTGATTTTCTTTGCACCTAGCACTCCTATTTTATAGGTGAATTCCTGAACTTACGCGGATAACCACAATATATGTCAACTTGGATTGTAGTCCATATTGTTTGAATAGTTAATATAGTCGTGGAACCTAATTTTATTTTTTCCATTAATTCTTCATTCAATTGTCGGGAATATTACGAGAAATGTCCAAAATGAAGTAAATACAGAAAAACTAAAGTTTCTTTTTTAACCAAGAGATATTTTCAAGTGGAAAAAATTACTAAAATTAAGTGTCCAAAATTTTTTTTTTTGAGCAAACACTCAGAAAATTATAGTAAGTTGATCTTCCACTGCCTAAAGGATCCGGTTGATCGATATTTGTAACATTCCTACCAATGAGGGGTTGGTTCAGCAAAGAAAACTTGAATTTGGTGAATAAAATCCAGATTTCATTTTCCATAGCTTTTTATTGAAACTAATATACTCTTAACATTATATGAAACTTTACTTTCAATCCCGACCGAGGTGACGGAATATAGTCTTTTCTTCGAGTTTAAGTTCTGTCCGACTTAGGTGGAAATCATGGGTTTTTTGCCACCGTCCATTATGGACCTTACCAAGTGTTTAATGCAGTAATATAAACCGTTTATCTTGTACGACTCGTAAAATAACATGTTCACGCACAAAAATCAACTTGATCGGACGAATCCCACGTATCCCACGACCAAGCCAGATTTCACACAACTGCACTTGGCCACCTACGGTAGTTGACTCCCGCTCCACAGAGAGAGAGAGAGAGAGAGAGAGAGAGAGAGAGAGTAATGGAGAAGAAGAGCAGGATACTGATAGTTGGAGCGACTGGAAATCTGGGTTTCGAAATAGCCAAAGCCAGCCTCCAAGCTTCTCATCCCACGTATGCCCTGGTCAGGGACTCCGCCTTCTGCGATCCCCTGAAATCCCTCAAGCTTCAATCCCTCTCCGATTCCGGCGCCACTCTTCTCAAGGTTCCTCTCTCTCTCTCTCTCTCTCTCTCTCTCTCTCTCTCTCTCTCTCTAATTATGCACTAGACGCTCAGGATCGCGTGCGCAAATCGTATGTTTCAATAATGTAAAAGAGAACCAACTAGGACTATCTCACTTAGTGATAACTTTTGCATCTCACTAGGAGAGGTCGGGGTTCGAATCTCCCCACCTCCGTTTGGACGTTCTTTCTAGGAGGGCTTTTCCTTTTCTTTTCTTTTTTTTTCTGTGTTTTTTTAATGAGTTTATTTCTTGTATTGGTTGAGTTGTTGGGCTTAATTAATTGATATAGTGTTCTGGGTTTATACTTTATAATTCGTACATAATGTAAATGATCCCGGATATCGATTGATCAAAAAAATTACTATGTAAAAGAGGAAAAGTGAAAAATCTTCGATTGAGATTTATCCATAATGAAACCTGAGATGTGCATGTAGAAAAAGGGAGAAGAAAAATAGGGTGACATTTTTTTCCCTCTCCTTGGCAGTTTCTTTGGGTAGTTGTGGGTGTCCAGTTTTGGGCCTTGGGCCCGCAACAATAATCAAAATCGTTCATTTTGTAGACCTTGCCGAGTATGTCATCCATGCAAAGAATTAGCCAAGGAAAAAATGGGTAATTTTAAGTTTCAAATTATTTTTGGTCTATCTCATTTTTCTTGTAGCCTCAAGGGATTGATTTTTGTGAATTTTAGGGTTCGCTGCAAGATGAGACGAGCCTCATTGAAGCAATCAAGCAAGTGGAAGTCGTGATTTGTGCTGTTTCGTCTAAACAAGTCCTCGATCAGAAGCTCCTCGTTGCGGCTATCAAACAAGCTGGGTGTATCAAGGTCATCATTCCCCTTGTTTGGTCATTTTGTTAACACGTTCATTACGATCTTAGCTATTTGTGTATACCTGTCCATTTGACATACTTTTTCTGCTAAAAGTTCTTTGTACTATCTGATTAATTTTGTTGCGGTCGTCTTGAACCTGAATTTTGATTATTACCTGCATGACCTCTACCCCAAGGGGTTGGCCTAATTGTCAAGGCTTGGGACTTATGTGTTTACTCTCTCCTAAAGTCTTGGGTTTGAAACCTTCCAAGTGCTATGAACTCTTTTGAGGCCAGTCCATACTAGGCTTTGCCTCGACTTCAATTGCACAACTTGTAGTACTAAAAAACCTACATAGTGGGAATAAAATCCTTAGTTTTATGCTTCCGTTTTCATGTTATTCTGATGATCACAGAAAATGACATTATGTTCTAAGTTTCTATGAATTGAGCATGACTCAAGTTAATAGGGTCCCAAATAAATACTGAATCGTTTCATAATCAGTCATGTTATAGAATATGCACTCTCTGAATGCACTTATGCATAGACCATACCATGGAGAGAATCTCCTTGGACATAGATTGGATTTTTTTGAACTCTTTCACATTTATAGTTTAGGGGAAATAAAAATGTTTATTGAATCACACAATGGAAGTTTGTATTGTGCACCAATGGTGTTTTTCTCAAGTGAGCTACCTACTAACTTGGATTAACACAGAGGCTCATTCCATCAGAGTTCGGATTAGATCCAAGTAAAGCACGGATATCTGGTCTGGACCACAACTTCTATGCTAGGAAAGCAGAAATTCGACATCTTGTAGAAGCTGAGGGCATTCCGCACACCTATATTTGCTGCAACTTCTTTACGAGCTACTTGCTTCCATCAATAGTGCAGCCAGGACTAAAGACCCCTCCGAGGGACAAATTCACGATATTTGGAGATGGCAATGTAAAAGGTCTTTTGATAAAAAGTACCTCTTTTATTTCTCAGTGGAACAATAAGGGGCAATAGTAGGAAATATAAGTAATTTTGATCTTTTTTCATATGTCACTCTTTTTTTTTTCTTTTTTTTTTGGTAGGTGTTTTTATGAAGGAGAGTGATGTTGCTGCCTTTACCATCAGTACAGTGGATGATCCACGGACATTGAATAAGGCGGTCCACTTGAGGCCCCAAGGAAATGTTTATTCGATGAATGAGCTGCTTGAGCTTTGGGAGAGCAAGATTGGGAAGAAGCTTGAGAAGATTTATGTGCCAGAGGAGGAGCTTCTCAAAAAAATTAAAGGTATTCCAGTCCTTTTGAGGCACATCTACCATTCACAAATTTTGCTTGCTATTTACCAGAAATAGGGATTGTGCATACCGATGCTCTGGACTATCAATGAAGCATGGTAATGTGCACATAAATTGAATTGGGTCTCTAGGCCTGCCCTCTCTGATGCCATTTAGCTTTGATTTGGGGGCGTGGTTTAGCAGCAAAACAGGTATAGGGGGGCCACTGATTCAGTGGTATTTTGAGAGCAACCACTTTGTGCATATTGCCAAAAGTTAGGTCTATCTCCAATCCTCCCCCGCCCATACCCCCAATGATCGGAGACTACATGGGTTCTGTTGTTGTATTTACCAAAAACAGAAGGGAGAGAGAAAAAAAAAAAAACTTGCAAGCTGACTTAGAGAATGCTACCTACTTATTGCTAAGTGAAAACTCCCCCGTTGCTTTGCACAACAATTACAAAAATGTTTTAAATTTCATGTCACGTGCAAGTTCACATGATAAAGTAATTTCGCCGAAATCACAGACATCAGGACAAAAGTAGGAAGAAGTCATCTTTATGATTCTGTATGATTTTGTGAAGGGATTATCTACGACTTTTGGGAATGTCATCACATTTAACCTGAAATTGAACATCCTGTTGATACTTGGTGAGGGTTCGTTTGCAATCTTTGGATGGCATCCGTGTTTGGTTGCCGTTCAAAAAAAGTTTTAAATATAAGCCGTTCAAGAAAAAAAAACAGGGTTTGGCTTTCTTAGTGACTTCATGGCAACGAGCTGCTGTACTCGCACAAGTATTGTTAAACTCTAGTTCTTTTACTTCTTTTTTTTCTGTTTTAACTTACTATTTTCTGCTACTATTTTCGTGCTTTGAGGTTTGTATTAACACTTCTTCGCTCGTTTATTTCAGAGACTCCATATCCAGACAACATGAACATGATTTTCATATACGGTGTGTTTGTAAAAGGAGATCAGACATATTTTGATATCGAGTCACCAGACGGTGTGGATGGGACAAAGCTGTATCCGCGTCTCAAATACACTACAATTAGCCAGTACTTAGACACACTTGTGTGAGGGTTCTCCCTTACCAATGAATTTAGGGATTACACATTCATGTCAGATTCAGATCCTAACCGGTCCATTGACAGACAGCCAGAGGAACAAGTTCTGGAGAATGTCAAAGGTCAGTTGGGGCATTGTTATTGAAGTCTGCGAGTTAAGTAAAGACCCCTACGGCCTTGGCAGAAAATCTTCCCAATCCTACTTCTCGTCTTGTGAATTGAGATGTACGGATGCTGTAAAAGATATCAGAAGTACCATTTCTTTTTCTTTTTCTTTTCCTGTTTTTGCAGAGGAATAAAAATGAAATATTGATCGGCCACTCTGCTTTTGTCAAGGGAGGTCACGCAGAATTTGAGATTGAACTGTTATTTGGTTTGGAGGCATTGGGGCTCAAAAACACTGATGCCAAGTATGTCACTGTTGATGTACCTTAATCAGGTTTTCTGAGGATGAAACTTGGTGGTAGTTTCTCTGTTGTGATCTGGATTTTTTTTGTCAATCTCAATAAGAGAGATCATATTGATAGAATATATGAATGTTAGTGGTCTGAATTTTTTTTTGTCAATCAATAGGAGAGATAAAATATATATTATATGAATTATAAAATACAAATCACGAGATACTAACAGGGCTGGCTCAACTCCAAGGCCCAAGAGGCTTGGGCCTTGGGCATCTAAAAAATGCTAAATTTTAAGGACACTCTACTAATTTTTCTATTTGGGTTTGAGTAGAAGTCTTTTTTAGCCCAATAAAAGGAAAAAATGGCCCATTTCAAGTTAAAATAAAGGCCCACACGGCTCCAATGAAAGAAGGGTCCAAAAAAAACTCGGTGGCACTTTTGTAAATAGGAGATCTAGATGGTCTATTTAATTTTCGAAACAAATAAAACCATCTGAGTCTCACGTTTTTGCCCAAATCGAAAAAAAAATAATTTGAACGAAGAATGAAGAAGGATTTTCTAAGAAGGGCCTTGAAATTGAACGAAACTAAGAAGGGTTTTCTTCTCTTTTCCTAAATCGGCTCACCATCACCGCACTCGGCACCACGGGCCACGCCACTAGTGCACCAGCAGCACCACCAGTAGTCCAGTGCATGTTCACCATTGGAAGAACAAGTATTGTCTTGGTATTTTGAGAGATGAGGTCATTGGTCCTAGAAACAACCACCAGCTAAATTGTATAACTGATTAACTGTGCAGGTCTCTCTTCATTTTTAATTTTTTAAGCTTCCGAGGTGGTTTTTTTTTTTTTTGATTGGAGCTTCCAAATTTTTTTTTTCTCCAAGGGCACACTTTTTTTTATTAGACATTAGACACTAAAAATCCTTGAGCCGGCCCTAGACACTAACTAAGCCCAACAACTCAACTAATACAAGAAATAACCCATCATTGGGAAGAAACAAAGAAAGGAAGAGCCCCTGTTGTGCAAATGCTTTTGGAAAAAGGAGGGTAAACCCATTGTCAAGCCATTCTTGCCTGATCAAGGTTGTCTTGCCTGATCAATGTTTTGAATCCGTACCGTTCTAGCCGGTATTGACCGTATCCCGTACCCTACATTTCCAATTTTGTTTCAGCTCAAACGCCGGTATTGACCGTATCCCGTAGCCTACATTTCCAATTTTGTTTCAGCTCAAACGCCGGTTGGTAAGATACCGGTCGTACCAGTCAATACTGTCTAGTATTGGCAAGAAAATAATCGACAATGGCAGAAAATACCAACGGGTGATGAACTAGCAACCAAAGGCAAGGAAATCACCAAGATTCCAAACTACCCAGGGAACATGATCTCACTGGAAAAGGGAAGCCAGAACTTCAACACGTTTTCGCATTCTCGCTACATAAAACTTGCATAGACTACCAAAAAACAATAAGTGGCAAATATCTAAACAGAATTGAATCGTGATAGCATGTGTATATGCAAGTTTTACTTCAGCAACTACATGTTCATAACTCCATTGTTTGAAACCCATTATACTAAATGCCCAAAATTAATAGTAAATATACAACAACGAATATTTCTGAAAGTCTGCTTTTTCCCCAGTTATCTTCTGGCCTTTAGATCCAGCAACGCTTTTAGTCCGCACGGGAGCCACTGCTACTTGCAGAACTTTTCTTGCCACCGTATTTCTGTAAACAAAGCGAAAAAAGAGAAAACAAACAATGAGAATTTGAAACGGAAAAATTAAACAGAGAAACCAACAATATCTTCAAGCAGGATGATTTGCTACAATTGCAGTCTGAAAGCAAAAAAATGCGGACAATAGTACTACCACAATATTTTGATGGGAAAATAAGCATTTCAAAAAACTTGAAGCTCACCTGCTTTCCAATATTCAATGGGACATATTTGTATTTGATCATGTGCATGATTTGGCGCTTCATTGTGAGGACAAATAGAACCACCCAATAGCACAGTAATATAGGCCAGAAGACAGGGACATCAAACATTGAAAAGAAGGTCATGAGAAATGCGACGCAGAAAGCCTTCGTGATAGCATACCTGGAAGCATGAAAAGAAAACAAGAAAATATCCTAATTACCTCCATGTTTGCATATTCAGAAATAACTTAGGTGCCTCGAGTAGTCAGAAACATCCAGATGACATTTATTCACACCACATGAACAAGTTCACATTATAGATCAAAAAACAAAAAACAAAAAACAAGCCCACATTCCTCACATGGAAAAAGAATAGAAAAGAAAAGCCAAGAAGAGGAGTAAACAAAACCAAATGCTTGAAGCTAATGAAGGGGGGCCCAGAGAGAAATCAGCTAGCAGCCCGCCGAGTTAATGAATATAAAGGTTTTCAGAAACAAATCAATAGCAAAGAACAAAGCATCAACCACCCAACGACGGTTAAAGCCAGTAAAGACAACCAGAGAGGAAAGCAAACACCATGAAACATGCATTTCAAACAAAATATAATTACCAAATAGTCTGCACATAAAATGTAAAGTCGACAAGGAGACATGCAATATGCTAATAGAAGGTGGCACAGAAGCAAAAATTCAAGGCACACGAAAGGAGTTAACTGCGAAGGTATATCTGGATAAATCACATTTTCAATAGGATCTTGATAAGACATACATAGATTGGACCTATGTTACTTGGAACAGGGATCGTTCCGGTACGAGGAACGGGAACGCAGTACGCCACATGCTTAAATTGTGGTACACTAGGGGTAGACTTCTATAGATAACAAAACTAGAATTTGCTCTTCCAAGTGATAAACATCCAGTGCAACTAAACATTGTTTGTCAAATTATTCATACAAAACACATTTCTAGGAGTATAAAGACTGAACTTTTTACACTTTCTCCCACCGAAATTCCATTTTCTCTCTATTTTTACCATTATAAGTTGATATTTTGGGGAAAGCCAAGGGGATTGCTTTGGATCGCTAAATTTATCGTTCCAAAACGAACGGTAGGGTACCATGTTTTGAAACGTTCGTGCCAAAACGTAATTTGCTAGGGTAGTAGAGTTCCCTGGTAACATAGGATCGGACAATGAAGAAATATAAATGGGGCGAGAAAAAGAAACGGATTAACATGCATTGAAAGGAAAATAAGATGTCTCCTCGCATTTATAACGTATCACAAGAGGCAAGTCAGGTGACATTAAAACTTAAGAAGTACATGAAATAAAAACTGGACAATCAGATGGAAGAGATAAAGTTTGGACCCAGCTAAGGTAACTCATTAACTGCACGTAAAAGGTATGACATAAAATGGCACATGCCGTAACATCCTAGAAGCTAATGATGAGTTAACTGCACAGGCAACAAAGATGAAACAAAGTGTGCATTCTCCTGCTATTAGCTATAACAATTTACAATGGTAGGAGAATAAATCATATACATGAGCACAACAAAGTGAAACTAATTCAAAAACTCACTTTATGCATTAGTCATCGCTTTGGAAGCCTAAAAGTAAAACAATGGGCCCGATGCATTTGAAGAAAACTTGATGGCCGAACGAAGGTTGTGAGGAACTCTACCATGCACAAGAAAGACTAGAGTACATTGCCAGTCCTTTTACACATTTATTTTAAGTTAATATGCCGTTAGCACAAAATTATTCTTACGAGTCAATGTATTTTGATATTCTTCATATTTGCAGGATATTGGCTATGGATCGATCATAAAACTTATAAGATCAAGATATTTTTTCTTTTCCTGGAACTTTGTAAGAAGCCTTTGTTGGGCTTAAATATTCTTACTGAAACGAAGGTTAAAAACAAAATCATATTACAGGCCTAACTCAATAATTGTGGAAAAACACAACAGATTATATAAGCATAGTAATCTTTCTATTCAGCAGAGTTGAGCTTTAGATTGTTTGTTTCAATATACCATTGGACTGTAACTTGTAGCAAATACTAAGTGGCTGTGGATCTCTTCCCTTCAAATCCTAAAGGTCTTTTCGAGAGAAGGGGGGGTAGACCGGGAGAGGAAAATTTTGCGGACAGGTTAGCGTTGACAGCCCAAAAGAAAACTATTTCATCTCTAAGTAATAGGTTTCTTCCGTATGAGATAGCCCAAACTGAAGCTATTTCATCACATGATGAAATAGCAAAGAGTACACCCAAATTACAGTACCCTCGTCACATGATGTAAGAACATACCGAAATAAAAATGACAGGAACACAGAGTGTACAATTACCAGAACTTGAACTCAGGGAGACGGCGAATGAAAGGCTTAAACTCATCAGAACCTTTTGTCGGTAGCATCGGGCCATCAGAAGGCTCCATCTCAGGATCAACAAGAGGCGACAAAAACCCGATCAACAAATTCAATATGTAGATACCCAAGCCATAGGTAACAATATAGAATCCTTGAATGTAATAAACCCGCAGAGCATAAAGGCATGCTAAAACAAACGTTCCAACCCATCTATAGACTGCATGAGGTGTAGTTTTATCCAAATAGAACTGGAAAAGCTTCCACACATCATGCCTCCATTGATTCAAAGGCGCCGCCGCTGAGGCAGCATCAGCTCCAACACCCTCCATCAAAAAGTGAGCTTCACAGCCCTACAGATCTAATAGAAGGCTTCAATTAACTCAAAGCATTCAGCAATGAATAACCCCAAACCAGCTGATTAAAAAAAAAATTTGAATAACCCCAAACCGTAAATATGCAAAGTGAGTTTACACTCTCATTGATAACTAAGAAAGGTAGTGGAAGCAACATTCTGAGACATCACGACTTCTTAACTTAACAGAATTTCCTTACAAATGAAAGAATGTGAAACAAAGTACCCCTAAAAGAGCTTTGCTCTGGTTTTAATTGGGACCTCCGCAAAGTGGGCGGTGGGATTGGTCCCCAAGATTAGTCGACGTGCGCGTAAGCTGCCCAGACACCTGAGTTATCCAATAAAAGGGAAAAAAAAAAAGTACCCCCGAGACTTTAATTTTCTTCTTCAAAGCCCTACATATCTAGTAAAAGACTCAAATTAATTCAAACCATTCAGCAATGAATAAGCCCCAAACAAACACTCTATAACAAAGTGAGTTTCAACTCTGATTTATAGCTAAAAAAGACAGAGAAAGAACATTAGGGTTTCTTATCAAAATCCAAATTTCCTTCATCGACAAAAGAATGCAAAACAAAGCACCCAAAAAGCTTTATTTTCTTTACTGTCGCTATTTTTTTCTTCTGCTGCGTTTCTTGATTGCATACAGTGGACAAAAAGAAAACCCTAACCCTAATACTCAAAATACACCGAGTTCGGAAACAGATCGATTAACTTGGGTTATTCAGCAATGAATAACCCCAAACCGTAAATATGCAAAGTAAGTTTTACTCTCATTCGTAGCTAAGAAAGGCAGTGAAAGAAGTGAACTTGGTCATAATCCAGCACCTTCTGAAAGCAACATTCTGAAACATTACAATTTGTTGAGTTCTTAACAGAATTCAAATTTCCTTGTAGATGAAAGAATGCAAAACAAAGTACCACAAGAAACTGTCTTTTTCTTCTCAAAGCCCTATAGATCTGGTAAAAGGATCCAATTAACTCAAGGCATTCAGCAATGAATAAGCCCCTAACAAACACTCCATACAAAGCGAGTTCCAACTCTGATTTATAGCTATAAGAAAGATAGTGAAAGAAAATTGGCTTGGACACAATCTAGCACCTTCTGAAAGAGCAACATTCTCCAATACATTAGGGTTTCTCATCAAAATCCAAAATTCCTTCATAGGTAAAAGAATGCAAAACAAAGCACCCAAAAGCTTTCTTTTCTTTGCTGTCGATATTTTTGTCTTCCGCCGCATTTCTTGATTGCACACAGTGGACAAAAAGCAAACCCTAACCCCAATACCAAAAATGTCCCATGTTCGGAAACAGATCCATTATCCGAGGATCCTAAATCAGAAACCCTAATTCGTCACGGCGTAAAATTAAATCGGACGAAAAAACCAAATAATAACGAAATCAACGGCAGTATAGATTGGGATGTATTGTCGAGGTGCGCATGAGCTGACCGGATGCCTGATATAGATTGGGACGCCTGTGTGTGTGTGTGTGTGTGTGTGAAGTGATCGACGTTGAATTAGGGCTTAAGTGATTGAAGGCTTACCTCCAAAGACTAGTTCGAGCAGTGAGAGATCGTCGGTGGGAGGTAGTGTTGGAAGAGAGAGAGAGACGTCTGTTATGGTGAAAGAAATTTACGGGAGAGAGAAGATACGGGTTGAACAGTAGTTGAACCTAGGTGGTGAGTCGCCTCGAATCTTTTACCCTACATGGACTTTTCCTCCTTAGTAGGATCCGGATCCAGTTTGCCATTCATGGGCACTTTCGTGATCAAAATTGTTCGTGTCGTAGATCTCGTCAAGATTATTTATTACATCAAAAACCATGTTAATTGAATTTAACGAAGTGTAATTACGAAATGTATTTATGTTGAAGAAAACTCTTTATCATGTACTTCCTTCGTCTTTTTTTAAATGTCCTGCTCTATAACTCTAATTTATTAAAAAAATATTATCATTATACCTTTTACATCAATTTTTTCCTTCATTTTCTTTATTTACCCATCATCATTATACTTTTACTCACTAACTTTTCAAAATGAAATATACTTTTAGAGACAAAATAGACAATACACCAACTTTTACCCTATAATTTTATAAAATGGACACTTATGAAGGGACCATCTAAAATGGAGTACTAGACACTAAATAAGAGACGAAGGAAGTACTATTTTCGTGTTGTCAATCATATACCATACCGGCCATTATGTACCGTACCGGTAATGAAGCGGTACACATACGTAGACGTTCTGTACATTCCAAAATCCCAGTTTGTATTGGGATCTCGGCCTGTGCGGGCAAAAAATTGCTCTCACTAAAAAAAATAATTAAATTGTTCTCACTAAATAAATAAATAATTTAACAGAACTTAGAGTTTATGACATGTAAATCATCTTAATTTTTTATTAGGACTGACGTTAAGGTATATCAAGATGTTAGAATTTGTTTTACTTCTCTACGTTAAGTTTTTCGGTTATTCATGAATATATTTACAACATATAACTGTTAATATGAGAGCCAACTCATCTCAAATTTCCAATCTGATAACACGTTTTTGTGAGTTCGCGCTATCTTTTGGAATATTCGCTTTTGGTATTTATTTTCATCTTTTCTTAAATTTCTATTGATTTTATGTTTTATTTTTTAAATTAATCATTCGTCTCGACAAAAGAAGTTCAAAAAGTAGATTATGACCAAAAGTAAAACAAAAGTTTACTAAAGAAGAAAAATACTAAACAGATGGTATTTTTTTTTCTACAAAGTCGTGTATATGAATTTTTTTCAATTTCAGTTCATATTTTTATATTTTTTCGATTTCTCTCGACAAGCGATTAATTCCCAAATCTACACTGAAAAGATAAATAAATATTATGAAAATTTAATTTTAGTCAAAAAAAAATTGGAGAGAAAAAAAAATCTATATAATATATATAGACCGGTACCTGCCAGGAATAAGTAGTCCCACATCGGGACTTTGGGAGAAAATATGGTAATCAGTGACGATTCCAGGATTTTAAAAACATGGAGTCATTCATAAGCATAAATCCTCTTACCAATTATAAATAAAAAAATAACAATCAATTTTCTAGTTCGACAAAAAATACATCAAAAGCTCAACAAACATTTCATCTACAAGCATTTCATCTAAAAAATTAGTAAAAGATATCAAGTATGTACTAATAAACCTCTTTACAGTTAACAAAAAGAAAGAATTCAAGAGTTTCTTCCATTGCATTCGATGGGGTTTTGGCCAAGTGGCATCCCAACACCCATTAACATTATACATTTTTCATAGGGTTCATGTAACGCCCCAAATTTCGGAAACGTTAAGTAAATACTAAAAGACCAATTTCTCAAAAGATAAATCCGATTTACTACGTCAGACGGTCCAAAAATATACGTCACAATATTACAACCATATCGAATTTAATTTTAAAGTTTTTGAACAAGTCAAAATATTACACTTTCCAAATTTAAACGTTTAAGCTTTCAAAATCAAGGATCAATCATCTGGCAAAGCATCTAAGCGTACGGCAACCAGGTTTCCTCGCCTCCGTCCGTAGCGGGGTTGAAGTCGGATTGTTCGAACGGCACTTCCGTTCCGTCTTCGGTACCTGGCGTTCGAGTTACCAGGGCAACATAGTACCGTGAGCGATGATGCTCAATAGCCAAAACCCACCCGAACCCATAACTTACAAGCAACAAGTTATATAATAGGAATGCAATATCAAAAGAGAACAAATCCATTATTTCATTACTAATCTTTAACTCAAGTGAAATCTCGGATCTTAACCACAGATCTGTTCCTATCCATAACCTCTAGTACAAACATTAGTGTGGTCCGACTCCCCTTTTCCAGATCCGGATGAAAGATACCTAAGTTATGTACTCGGATAAAACTTCACCGGCAACGCTCAAGCGCCGTCTAGCCCGGGTTGTGACGCAAGCACAATGCCACCCTTATGTCCCGTCCCAGCATCCGAGAGCCGACCACCACCATGCCGTACCCAGGGTTTCGTAAACCAACAATTCACAAATTCACCACCAATCAATCTCCAATCAATACATCACCACGGGTTCCAATCCCGGAATCCAAATCTCAGCCTCTCATTTTTTTTTATCTTTTCCATTAATCCTACTTTCACGTCTCATAAGTTAAATCCGCACATCGCAACCAACCCCGGAAACCTATTTGTCCAATCTATCAGTACAGTAACATTTCACACAATCTAACATTTCTACGAACATACTAATAGGTTAACGATAATTAATTTTTGCGATAATAACAAATCAGGCAAGAAAATAAATACCTATTATCATGCTTTTCCGCTTGACGAATTTAGAGACTATGACAGCATGTGATAGAAGTAACATTCCTCTTGCATTAACGATAATACACTTGGCAACCTTCCTCTTAAAATTGTACCATGTAAAAACAATGATTCTTATTTCCTTTAACCAAAATTCCAAGTCATGCATCAACAGAACAAATTTCACTATAAACTATCACGTATATTTAATTTTCTAATTTCATTAATCAAGCCCAAGCATGCTTTATATTTAATTCTTAATTGCATTGATCAAACCCGAGTCATGCTTTTCTAAATCAAACCCAACGGTGACAAGCAACATTTTTTTAAAACAAAACAAACACAGTGGTGTTCGAATAAGGTGGGTTTTTGTCCGGACCCGTCCGGCAACGTCGTGTTCGAATATAATCATACCGAAACATAAAAGTCATTACGGACACGATATATACGTAGGGAGGTGAGTTTCGGACTACCTCTCGTCTTGCGAAACGGTTTTTTTTTTTCTTTCTTTCGAAGAGGTTTCGGTGGCGAGTCGGAGTGGCGGCGGAGCTCGGTAGTGGTGATGGTGCTACGGCTGTAGTGGTGATGGTGCTACGGCTGTGGAGGTGCTCCGGAGGTGGCTACGGTGGTAATGATGAGTGGAGGACGAGGAGAAGGTGGTGGCCGAAGGAGTTCGGGTGGTGGTGCTACAGCAGGTGGCCGAGTGATGATGGGGAAAACAGTGGTGACCTCTTCTCTCTCTCTGCCGATTCAGAAAGGGAGTGGGAAAAAGGGGCTTAATAAGAAATTAGGTAAGTGAAGACTAAGAGTTAAAGAAAAGTAATTGGGTTGCCATTTGTTAGATATAGGTTAATATGAGGAAACGGTTAATAAAAAGAAATTCAATTCATATACCTCATGGTCATTAGGAAGATGTGAGTTAAGGTATTTGTTTGATGGGTAAAAGAAAGGGTTTAAAAGGTCTGTCAATCTTTGATTGGCTAGGAAGAAAATGTAGACAAAAATGGAGGAACATTATACGATGGGGAGGAGACAGTGGGTTCATTGGCCTGGCATACAAGGCAACGAATGGCTGGAAACAATTTTGGGTTGGTTTTAAAAAAATAATTTAGTGCAACGCATGTCTATGCTAGGGAAAATTACTCGTCAGATACGTGCGCGTACACAACCGATTACGGAATAAAATTTCATATGATGGCATAGATAATTTTTTTTTTCGAGCAAAATAATTATTTTTGTTTTGATAATTATTATTATTTAAAAAAAATATATCGGGTCTTTACGGTTCATATACTTAGTGATGGATTTCACATAAATATGTAGTGTTTAGTGGTACTGGGGCATTACGTGGCGATGCCCCAAATAATTTTTTCATAGAGAGTGAGGTGGGTTTCAAGTGGAAAAATAATCTAATGTATTGTGGTCATCAAATTGTAATGCGGTGGTGTTTTAACTCTTAACTTTTACGGAGGAGAGTGTGGATTTCAAGTGGAAAAATAATCAAGTATAGCGTCATTAAGGGTCATCATTTAGCCCGAAGGCCCGCGACCCGTCCAAAGCCCGCCCGGCCCGAGCCCATAAAATGGGCGGGCTAGCCCGGCCTGTAGTTTGTAATGGGCGGGCTCGGGCCTATGAATTTTTTCTCGGCCCGCCCATAGCCCGGTCCGTGAGCCCATCAGGCAGCCTGCCCGTGGTACCCGCCCAAAAGCCCACCAACGGGCCCGCCTATTAGCCCAAAATCCCACAAAATCCTTTCTTTTTTCCCTTGGTTTAGTTTTGCCCAAGGAAATTTAAGCCCGCCCTGATTTTGGCCCGCTGGTCCGCCAATTGGACTAGCCCGTGGGCCGGGATTGGGCTTTAATTTATGATAGGTAGCCCGGCCCGCCAAAAAGAAAAAGTCCAGTCAACCTGGCCCGTGAGCGGGCTTGGACAGCGACTTGGCGGGCTGGGCCGGCTCGGCCCGGCCCGATGATGACCCTTAAGCGTCATCATCAAATTACAATGGGGTCATTTATTAGTTTGAAAAAAAAAAATCAATGTAATAATCTTAGTTTTTTTTTCATGCCATGGGGTCGCCCAACCCCGCTACTTAACCTGTGGCGTCGCCACCGATGGTAATATATATAGAAACCCAAGCAGTTACTGTATAACTTGAGGTTAATCTTTTGAATCATGTGATTAGACGAATAGTTAACAAATCAGCTGACTCGGGTCATTACAATTAACACAATAAATGACATTCAAACTCAACTCTTGCTTTGGATGACTGAGATTAGATCCCACAACACAAGTATTCTCCCCTCATCTCAATTCATGTGCTCTCTCCCTCTCCACCAATCGACACCTCTCTCTCTCCGGGGCGGCTACGCTACTCTCCCAAAAGGTTTGGTGTGTTCAAAAAATGCACTGAATTTTTTTATTAATAAGATAAAACAAAATACTTGACTGTTTAAGAATCTAAAACTTACTGCGCTAACAAAAAATGGAGTACTATTCTTCTTTCAAGTGAGTAACAAAGATTATCTTTTTTCCCTTATAATTTTTACTGCGAATACATTTAGATCTTCGCTCCGATCATATATTGTAAGCATGGGCGACTTTACTAGTATTTAAGGGGTTCAAGCGTACCCATTTGATTAAAAAATACACCACAATTTTATATTTTCTTAATTTAATTTGATTTTTCTTCTTATTGTTGCACTCGATCATTCGTGTATAGTCAGGTCCCGGTCCAGAAATCTTTTTAAAAAATAAACAGTTTATTTTAGATTTTCAAACTCAAAAATAATATAAATGAAAAATTATTTTTTAATTTTTTTTGCATCGTACTCCCTCCGTCCCGCAATATTTGGCATTTTTAGAAAATCCAACTTTTAAGAGAAAAAATTTGATGTACAATTAATGAGCAAACTTTCCAATGTTACCCATCTGTACTTTCACAACTTTTGTCATAAAAAAAATACTTTCACAACTATTTTTCAAATTGGGTGTCAGATGCCAAAAGTTTTGGCGCTGATTTGTGGCTCCCAAATTCAAAATTGATTTGTTTGTTTGAACTGATTGTTGTCTGGTGTGCAAAAGAAAAGAGTAAAGTGAAAAGTTCACCTAACTTTTCTATTGACTTTTCAAACTAGCCAAATATTATGAGACTAGTAAAAGCACAAAAGTGCCAAACTTTGCGGGACGGAGGGAGTATAAAAGATCTCAATGAGATGTTTCAAACAAGATCCATATTGCATATTTTTAAATTTGAATAAGTCCATAATTTTTGAGCTTGAAATTACCTTCTTAAAAAATAAGGGTTTTTTTTCCTGTTTTGGAACGGGGCCTCAATGCAAGTAAAATCTATTTTAAATCTGTGAGTAATAGTAATATGACAAAAAAAACACAATCAATCAGGCTCCAATTTATTTTTAATCAAATAAAAATTTATATTTAAGATAGAATTTTGTATTGCAAAAATTTTATGCACGATTATGTCATCATCAGTGAGGATTTGCTAACAGAACCTCCTAGAAGTCCCTCCGAACCTCCTAGAATTCTCCAACAGAACCTCCCAAAACCTTCTTCCCTTTTCCAGAACCTTCGCATTCCCTCGTTCTCCCATTCCCCACTCCTGCATTAAACCTCCCCAACAACCTGTCCTACCCATCCAAAAATCACACAAAATACACTCGAGACTTCAAAATCTGAAACCATCATCAGAAAATCCAGACACCAAAAGCATGGATTTCAGGCTAACGGGACTAGACGCCCCAATCCTCCACGCCCTCCAGCTCCTCGACGCCGCCAACACCACTGCCCCCCAGGCAGACGACAAGTCTGCAGCCAACGTGCCATCCCGGACCTACGTCCGGGACGCTAGGGCGATGGCGGCGACGCCCGCCGACGTGAAGGAGTACCCGAACTCGTATGTGTTCGTAGTGGACATGCCCGGGCTGAAGTCTGGGGATATCAAGGTTCAGGTCGAGGACGGCAACGTGCTGCTGATAAGCGGGGAGAGGAAGCCGGAGGAGGAGGAGAAGGATGGGGCGAAGTACGTGCGGATGGAGAGGAGGGTTGGGAAGTTCATGAGGAAGTTTGTTTTGCCGGAGAATGCGAACACGGACGCGGTGTCGGCTGTTTGTCAGGACGGAGTGCTCACCGTCACGGTCCCGAAGTTGCCGCCTCCGGAGCCGAAGAAGCCCAAGACCATTGAGGTTAAGATTGGTTGAGACATGGGAGAAAAATATGTTTTACGGTTTAACTATAGTGTGGGATGGAGTAGTCTGATCTTGAATACTGGCTATGAATAATTAAGGGTCTGTTTTGTGTTTGTTTGAATAATAAAGAGTCTGTTTTGTGTTTGTGTTTGGGTGGTTTGTGGCCTTCTAAATCCAGTTTGTATTAGTCTCGGGTTTGTTCCTTTTGTGTCTTGAAATTTTCGCCGCATGGTTATTCATATATATATATATATATATATATATATATATATATATATATATTTTTATCTATATTTGTCTGTTAGTTACTCCTTAAAAAATATCTCTCAAAATTCAACCCGAATGGGGTCTCTATCTTTATTTTCTGATCGCCTCTTTCCATTTCTTATTGGCATATTTATTTTCTTTGGATTAATTCTTGCTTTTATATAATACTTGTTTGGAATTTACTTGTTTGGTAATTCGGTTGTATTGGATGGATTGCACTCCTTTCTTATCAACACGTCTTTTACGAAAGGGAAAAATTCTTGTCATACAAAAAAGGAAAAATTCTTATCAGCACGTTTTTTGCAAAAAAAGAACAAAATAGTTCTCTGGCTTAAGATTTTGAATAAATTGTAAATACTAGGGGGAAAATGTTGAAAATATGAATAATAAAGTTACTAGCTCCTTTGTACCCGCTCAAGATTTTCAATGGGTTGGTGGTTAACAATTTATTTCAAATATCAAAAGTAAATTTTAGGAGTGCCGATAAAATTTATCGTAGAACTCAATGTGCAATTTGTAAAAAAATTAGGTTAACCGTACATCGATAACCGGGTAAATGAATCACATTTCACTTGATCAATTCCAAAAGCAATGCATCAGCTAGTTGGGGAATTCGCGGGACTGATTTTTTTCATTTACTGCCTGTCCATAAACAGAGACAAACCAAATTGGTCTAAAGTCACTAAACCTACATAAAAGATCAATAGTTATTAAAAAAAAAAAAAATTGGTTGATGAATATACATGTCATCAATGATCACAAATCATGGTTCCCTTCTCAATGTGACAACCAGTTTGTTCCAACGCAGAGTCGAAAAAACCACCTCCGTCGATTGTTGAATCCATAGAGGGTGGAGCAAACTGTACGATCATGTCCCTCAGTGTGACCACACCTTGTACTTGCTGGAACTCATCTATTAGAAAGCAGAAATTACCCTTTGCGGCCGCCAAATTGTTCATGGCTTGCTTGAGAGTGTCGGTTTTTTTGTTGGTCACGGGTGAATCCATCCTCGGAAGGAAGGTGTTCCTCAGTGTCAAAACCCCAGCTGAAAGAAAAGCCCCAAGATCTCGTTCAATGGTGGGCTCAGAATCTACCTCGCTCTGATCCATATGAATGAACTCTTTCGCAGTCAGACTCCTGTAATTGCGTCAAACATGCTTTAGCGTAGTAGATTGCTAACTCGATGTAGGCTTGGCAACTTAGTAGACAAAAGAAAGAAAAGAAATGTGTTTTATTCCCTTAGTTATGAGGGACATGAAAAGAAGAGGAATGATAGGAATGATAAGAATGCGTCAAATCTTGTTTCGTTAGACTTCGAAGGAGAAAAGAAAGGAAAGTCACTAAAGATATTTTACCTAAAGAACCAGTGTGTGTTCTGTCAAGTGGTATAAATCCCTTATGCTATGGGCATTTCAAGAATACAAGTTAGTTCTTATTTAGTCTGACCAATTAAACAGCGCCTCGAGGCTGGTCTTAGAACGAGAAGAACAAATCGACTACATGGATGAGACTTACTTTCTGTTGTTAAAGAGATCTATATTGTCTAGAAGAAGATGTAGATCGATGTTTCGCATGCAACCGATAAGCCTTTTAGTCTCCCTTTCAACAACTGCAACTGCACCCATTTGGCTTTGCCACAAGATGTGCATTGCCTCTGCAATGCTTTGGTCTCCACACACGAAAACAGCATGCTTGTCATTTTCAAACCTGGACAGAGAACATAGATGAGTTGAATGAGCAATATGGCAATCACTATACATTCTTACTATCATGTTGAAATGAAGGCGGTCTCAACCGGAACTCTGATAGAGCCTTGTCTGCAATGCTATCGAACCACTCCAGTCCACTTGATCGAAGGAGCAATTGAATTACTGCATTCTACCAGAAGCAAACAACTAAAATGTTAAGCAATGAGGAATTGAATTTTGGATTGGTAAGAAACATGGAGGCAATATTTGGATGCTATAATCTTGGCTGGGGATTAAACTTGATTATTAGGAATCAAATACGCAATTTTATAGTACCTGATGTAGTAAATTTCATTGAGACTTTTCAAAGACGTTATTAAAGCTCAACTCAGCTTTTACAAATTAGGCCTAAAATCTAAGATTATCTAGCAAGTAGCAAAAATCCGTACATATCGTCCAAACCGACCAACCCTGGCCGACCCCTTGACTTGTGGTCAGTTTCACCCATTGTATTGAAAATATCGTTTTCTGGTCCCAGTACGGGTAGGTTTAGTTATTTTCAACCATGTAACCCGACCTGGCCGATTACATTTGTACATCTAAGACTTGCACGCATGGGGAACACATGAAGTCAACTATTCTCTCTCTCTCTCTCTCTCTCTCTCTCTCTCTCTCTCTCTCTCTCTCTCTCTCTCTCTCTCTCTCTCTCTCTCTCTCTCTCTCTCTCTCTCATTTTAAATGTACACCTTTTCCAAGCAACACACTATCCAAAAAAAAAAAAAAAACCTCCCTCCCTCTCTCTTCTCTCATTTCCCACATGTGACTTTCCTCTTTTCTTTTATCTTTAATACTACGTTTCAAGTTTCCAAAAACCCCAACCTTCTCCCTCTTCCAAACGAGGGATGACGGCAAAAGCACAAAGTAGGGGTACAATGGCTTGCTCGAAGAACTTTTGTCATCCCTTCCTTCACCTGATTAGCTTGTTATCCTTTACCTCTTCTCACCTCCTCAAATCTGCAATTTTTCTTTCGCAAAGAGAAGACCTGAGTTACCCAATCAAATCTGTCCACAACCCAAATGACCGCTTTGGTAGTACCAAAGAATATCCGGTTCGAAAGATGGTGAGCTATTGTTCGATCAGCTTGGGTGGTGGGTAGGTGCAAACCTGGCGCGAACAGGCCCATGCACACGCCAAATAGCAACAATGGCGATTAGATGCCTACTTAATTAGAGAATTTGGTTCGCATTGGATCGCTATACGAAAGCACTTTCCTATACCAAACTAAACCAAACCGAGCCTTGTGTCCCAATCAATTGGGGTCGGCTATATGAATCCTATTTTTCCATTGAGCTCTGTCCATTAGGATTTATGTCATAAAGATCTAATGGGACTTTTACGTGCCAGTTGTCAGCTACCTTACACAACCTTCCTCCTTCATCCGGGCTTGGTACTGGCTGTTAAGAGATTAGACTCTAAGCACGTCACAGGCAAAGTTAAATCACTTACCTATACCAGTACGTTCAAAAATAGGAAAGCATGAGGATCCGGAATCACATTTGCATTCCTCTCGTGATCCTTGCTGTCTAACCTAAGCCATAGTAGTGCCACTTAAGTATGTATAGAAAATAATCTACCTGTGTAACAAAACCAATGACCTTAGGACTAGATTGCTCGGTAACAGGAACGAATTGTACGCAGTGCTTGGAAAGAAGCAACAGAACATGGAAGAGTGTAGCGTCTAAGTGCACCGGGAAGAAGGGATCCCAAAGGAAGGACTTTGCTAGCTCACCAATCTGTTCATAAAGCCATAATGCACAATAGTAGCACAAATCAAACAGGGCATTAAGATACACCAATGATACATATGTAGCTATGTTGAATGCAACAAATCACAAAAGAGAGTCAAAGTGAAGAAACAGGACAGTAGGACACCTTAGTATGAGCAATGTGAGGATTGAGTTCAAGCATGGAGAAGATACCATTGTTGCTCTCTTCTTTTGCCTGAGTACCAGCTCTCTCACATTCCTAGAAAGGCAATCATAAGGAAGTTAATGGGCTTTTTGATCTTAGTAATTACCTCTGAGACAGTATACCACATGTTAAAGGGTACACAATGAAACACATGCTTGCTAATGATTGAATTTTTTCGGGCTAAGTTAGTAAAACCACTTCCCACAGATTACTAGGCCAACAAGCAGTGGATGAATGGTTTATGAACTTACTCTTCTGAGTACAGCAATTGTCATCTATCTAGGGGTAGTCTCCATTTCAAGTGAAAAATGGAGATTTCAATTTTATGATAAGTAGCTGTTAAAAAGCAACATCAATAAATCTTTCGTTTGTTATCCTTCTGGGATCTGCAGCTTCTGCTAGTCAATTGTCAAAAGAAATTATGGATTCTGCCGGTGAATTAAAATAGGGGATTAAATGTTCTCGCTTGAAATGGAGATGGATAAGGATCAAAAGACGTGGATTTGTTGGGGGAACCAAATTACCTCGAGAGACCAAAGAATCATCCTAGCAAAATCTATGAAACCAATGTATCCATCTGAAAATTTCCGGCCAATGGTAGCAGTATCCGTATCCAAGGCATCAACAGCAATGGGAGCACCGAACACATTCTTCTCGTGTAACAATCGAATCGCATCACCCAAACAATCACCAGTTTTGAGCTCCATCACTAGCACAAGTATACACAACCCTTAGCAAAGATGATGCCAAATGGCATCAACTCGAAATGTTGAGGGATCAATATAAAAGTGGTGTGCCTCTACAAACGACCCGGGCTTTTATAAACGAGCATGAGGTACAACATTCTCGAGCTCGACTCATTTACTAAACAAGCTTAAAGCTCGAGATTGACTTGTTACCAATGAGCTGATCCAAGCCGAGCCCATAACGACATGAGCCTTGATCTGCTCACGAACAGTATTTTGCATATCCCATGTTTTTGTGTAAATATCCGATGAGAGTTAATTACGAAACTGGAAATCCTTGGCGAATTAGTTTTCCAGTTCCAAGCGAACATGACTGCAGAATATAGTTACCAATCTCGATTCTCACGCCTACTAGATGAATATTTGAAAATTCTACCATAAACAACAAGTAGACGTGTATCTGAATCACTGTATCAATGTACGAACACAAAATTGACGGGGAACGGAAGTACCGGCGGCGGAGGAGTTGTTGATGCCGGGGATGGAGCCGATGGGGATGCGATCGAGAAATCGTTGGAGGGCGGTGGATGATTCCACCGCATTTGCGGGTTTGTTTCCGGCGGCCATTTTAACGGCCTGTTTGGAAGAACTGAGGATATCTTTTTCGTCAACCACTCCGCCTTTGGATTCCCCCATTATTTGCTCTAATTTTCTCAAATCCACCTCTCTCCTCTCCTGCATTTTGCTACTCTCTCTCTCTCTCTCTCTCTCTCTCTCTGTTTTTGGTGTCTTTATTTTGTTCTGAATCTTCTGATGCAGCGAGTAACGCCACGTGTTGCTCCACGCGGGAAGTAAGTTACGCGTGGCTACGCGCGGGAAGAGTTGTCTTTTGAAGACCAATACTATCAAGAGGGCTGTTTGGGGAGCCTAATTGTGACTTCCTCATTTTAGCATTTTGCGATTCTTTTTTTCCGTTTGGGAACCGAATTCTGATAATGCGTTATTATGTCACAATGCATTCTCAAAACTACATTTTAGACTCACAATTTGAGAATCAGCTTCGGAGGAGTTTTTTCATTCTCATTTTGGATTATCTTTTCAAATTCTTAATTAATTTTGAGCATTATCCTCAAATATCCATTCATAATTTTGAGCATTATTCTCAAAGAAATTAATTTCTACACTCCCCTAATTAATGCAATTAAAACACTTTTTTTTTGTTTTTTAACCGGTGAATTTGCAAAATAGTCCTTGAAATTTGTAAAAGGTGTGTGTATGCAGGAGAAATTATTCGATGCCCCAATGGCAATGACAGGTGTTGCCTTCCACCTTTGTTTTTTTGTTTTTTTTTATCCGCAGGTGCCTCTCACTTAAATATCTACTGACACACATTTTCTTCTCCACTGTCCCACTAGACACAGCCTTTTCTCTAAAATTAAGTGTTTCAAATTTCAATCCGTTTAAATGGGTGAGAAGATTTTATTTTTTTATCATTTAATTTTAAAGGGTCATAATTAAATTTTGACTATAAGACTCTCGTTGATTAACCCTAAGAAAGTCGTAGAATCAAATATCTCTTAGGACTAACCAACGAGAGCCATAGAGTCAAAATTTAATTATGACCCTTTATAATTAAATGATCAGATAAATAAAATCTTCTCACCCATTCAAACGGATTGAAATTTGAAGCACTTAATTTTTTAACCATATTTTTTAATATATAAACTGAAGGTTGAAAAATTAAGTGTTCCAAATTTCAATCCGTTTGAATGGGTGAGAAGATTTTATTTATCTGATCATTTAATTCTAAAGGGTCATAATTAAATTTTGACTCTAGGGCTCTCGTTGGTTAGTCCTAAGAGATATTTGATTCTACGACTTTCTTAGGTTAATCAACGAGAGCCCTATAGTCAAAATTTAATTATGACCCTTTAGAATTAAATGATAAAAAATAAAATCTTCTCACCCATTTAAACGGATTGAAATTTGAAATACTTAATTTTAGAGGAAAGACTGTGTCTAGTGGGACAGGGGAGAAGAAAACGCGTGTCAGTAGATATTTAAGTGGGAGGCACCTGCGGATAAAAAAAAAAAAAACAAAGGTGGGAGGCAACACCTGTCATTGCCCTTGGGCCATCGAATAATTTCTCGTATATGCAGGGATTGTTTCATAAATTTAACCGCTAAAAGACAAAAAAAAAATGTTTGCATTAATTAGAGGGAGCATAGAAATCAATTTCGTATTATCAAATACCCATTCATAATTTACATTGAGCATATTCTACCAAACACTTTTCTTTTGTAAAATCTATTCTTCACATATTTTTCCCAAATACTTTACCAAATTCATAATTTATCCCGACAACAATCTACTAAAATCAATAATTTACAATACAAAATGTAAAATAAAAAAATAATTAGGCTCTCAAATCGAGCTTTATAAGGGCTCTATAGATTTCGGCTTATCGGCGGGCGGGCGGGCGCGGGGTGTGGGTTGTGTGGGGAGACCCGCTTGGGCCTATCACCCCAAGCTAAACGGCAAAAAGGCCAAACTGTGGCGGACCAAATGCTGCCCGGACGAAAATTGGGGAAGGCAGAAGTTACACGTGTTACCATGGTCTTCTTTTATTTCCTTCGACACTGTCATTATGTCAGTTTATGTGCATTTCAACTAATCTCTGAACAATCAACCTTGCCGTCTACTAGTAGGGCCTTTTTCCAAGCCAGTGGCGGAATCGGAATTTCATCATAAACCTTGTAAAAGAAAAGACCTCATATTCATCATGAACTACAAAATCAGTACTTACGTTTTTTTTGTTGTTGTTTTCTTTGAGAAAATGTAAGAGAGCGAGTACATTAGCAATGAGCAAGAGTTGAACCACTAACCATACATGAACTTAGCTAAGCACCCAACTAACTAGACGAACTTCTAAGTTCCATGATTTTCTATTGACAGTATGTATTAATCAATAGAATTATCCATAACAATCCTAATAAAAACCTTAATCCAAGGACGGAGGGAGTACAAATCAACTCTGTGTAGCTCCGCCAATGCGTCAAGTCCCCGTATGAACTAACCCACAAGAGTTTACAACACTAGGGAAATTCTGAATCTCTTTTTGTTCTTCCAAATTTCCGAAATATCTGGACATTTGGATGGATCACCAAAAAATTTAGTTTTGAGACTTGGATAACTCAGAAGCTCAAACTCAGTGCTACCAAAATTTCTGCAGCATAGACTTAGTTATTAGTTATTACACTAGACCAAGAGATTGGGGATTGATGGTTCCTGCTATGAACTGCATAGTACAAGTTTCATTTGCTGCACCAAAATTATTGCAAACTAAACATAAGTATACATAGGAACTCCCTCAACAAAGGGAAGAAAGCAGCTAGTTGCTACAGCCTCGATCGATCTTATTCATAACTTTCTCAGCAAACCCTCTTGTATGCTCTTCTTTTTTACATGGAAACTTGGCTTTCTTTTATACATACTAGGAAAGTAAGTGCCAACTGGTTACCACTGGAGACAGGATCCTGTGACCGCACCTCCCAGGAGCTCCTTCCGTGCCTCCAATTTGTTTCTTCCGTCCAAAACTTCAAGATCCATCTAGATAGTGGTTCCATCATCAATTGTCGCCTTCTCTAATAGGATAGTTATCCCTGACCGAATGTAGAATCCTTCTTCTGGTCTATCTGCTTCTTCAACACCCTAATATAACAGAAAGATGAAATGCAAGAGAAAAAAAGTTGAATATCTAGTTCATAACCAAATATTCATTTTTCTCATAAAGATAAAGGAAAAGCTCAAAATGGGCATGGGAACTACTACGTACATCTTTGTTCATGATGATGACGTCTTTCCCTATCTTCACATTCTTATCGATTATGCATTTTCTTCGTATTACAACCACCACACAAAAAGGAATTGTCAGCAGTCAAAGTATTAATTACCCATCATAGTTGTAAGATTTTATCTCATCACGTGGGCTTACCTGATTTTGGTATTCTTTCCGATCCCTATTGGGATTTTACCCTCTGCCCCTAGAGAAGCAATTTCAGCTTCTGTTTGGTAATAGTCTGCCCCCATCATCAAGGTATCCTACAATGACAAATTGTAGGGAAAAAGTAATTTTGGCACTCAATTAAGCTCCTATGAGTGGAAAACTTGGCTTCCTTTTGAATTTATGGAAATAGGGGAATATGACATTCTTACCTTAAGTTCAACACCAGAGTCCAAACGTGAACGTTCACCTACAATCGAGTGTTCAATGCTACATTCTCTCAAGAAACAGCCATGAGAGATAATTGAATCCTTGATCTGCAAAACCCAAGTGAAACTTAAGAAACAAGACACTTTAAAGAAGCCACAAACAAATCCCAAGGGCAATTGTGTACCTGGCATTTATCAATTTTAGTAGGTGGTAAGAATTTAGGAGACGTGTAGAATGGTGTCTTTGGATCATAAAAGTGGAATTTTGGAAACTGCATTGAAGGGAAATCACCAAAGGGTGTTAGCAATATTCCATTGAAGAAAAAAAACTAGATTACCTCCAAGAATGTCAATCGAATCAAGTTCTTGATCTAATTGTGAAAATAGGTAACTATGGAACACAACCTCTTCTGTAAGGGCTAAGTTAGCATCATAGAAAGACTTTATTGTTCCAATGTCCTCCCAGTAGTCTCTGAATATATACGCCTGACAAAGCGAGATAAGAGCAACCATCAGTATGCCCCTTCTTCCCGCAAATGATTTAGGAAAAAATAAATAGGGGTAAATTAGAACACTAAACAAGCAAATGGTTCAAATGTAAGGAGCTGAACGTACTCCAGGGTACACAATAGAGAGCAAGTTTGACAAAAGAAACAGCCAAACGGAAAGAGTCTCATTTCTTACTTGGACATTGTGTTCTGCCACTTCTGACGGAATGATTTCAGATCCGAAGTCATTGGAGGTAGGATATCTCCACCTCAAAAGCTTTAACAAGACATCCGTCTTAAATACATAGACTCCCATTGAAGCAATGTAAGGATCCTTTGCAGCATCTTTGGGAGACAGCCCTAGGAGAGTGGTATCCGCTTCCTGCATAAGCCAACAGGAAGCCAAGTCAAGTAAAAGTAAATAAAAAAGCATTTGTAAAGTTACTTAACATCATTCGTAATTTGACTTTTCAAGTAATTAGATTATCTTGATCAACTAGTCTTCAACATGACAAGATACCGACGATGCTGAAGTAACCACTATGGAAGGTTTTTGTTTTATGATCTGGTATCTGGCACAATGGACCAACTAATCCGGGGACCTATTTCACCATCCACTAGCTAAGGCCCAATTCAAGCTAGGGCAAAAGCCCAATATGGACTGGCCCAACACAAAAAATTGATAGCACACAAGTGGAAGTTAAATCCAGACCAAAGGCTTTCCTTAGTTCCCTTGTTGTCAGGTGACTGCAACTATGCCAACCCTTGGAAGTTAATCACCATGGAAAGTTGGATGTGGATTTGGTTAAGTGGGACAAAGTTTGGAGTATTCGACCTCACTGTAACTGGAGTTTTCAAGTAATAGTTAGTCGCCTCCATGATGTTTAGATTATATTGCAACTAGTCCTCTTGTTTCCAATGATACTGCAAGAAATCACAGGGGAAGGTTGCATGTGGATCAAGTTAAGTAGGACTAAGTTAAACAGATCAAGCTTGCTTTTTTCCTAACAATTGTGGTATGTGTTCAGTGGTAACTTGGAAATCGGACAAAGTAAGATAGGCACAATGATGGATATAATTTACCATTGCTTTCAGATCAGCACCCTTGGGTTTTTCCGAAAAATGTATGATTCGTCCATTGCGGTCAATCTTCATCAATCCATAATCCGAGGCACGGCTGGAAAGAATTGAAACTCAACATCAGGTGGAATCCAACCATTGTGAGGTAAACAATGACCATGTATACAGGATTGGCGAATTTACATTATAGTTTGAAGCATGTAAAGGAAAGCAGAAGACTCAACTAACCTATTCCCCACCGGAACACATGAAACGGTGATATCAGCATTTCTGTCGATGTGATTCTGTTAATGAACAAAGTGCAAGGAATTAGCAAGATTGCATAAACAACAAAAATGAAATGGACTTCAAAGAGAGCAAATATGTACCTGCACAAAGTCCATATAGTCCATACGATAAAGATGATCACCAGATAAGATCAGAATATTCTCAACGTCCTTATTCCTAGCATCCTACAAGCGTAAAAGAGTTTCAACAGATTCATATATCAAGTTGGAAAGAATATCATCAACTTTCCGGAAATCTATCACATCAACTCACCTCAAACACCCAAGTAAATTGCCTTACAGCATCTGCAGTCCCTTGGAACCACTTCATACCCGCATCTCCAGCTGTTTGAGTGGCTGCCAGAACCTGTTTGACAAGTAGAGTAACCACAAAACCACACCATTAGAAAAATGTGAAATCTCATTATGTGTAACAGTATTAACTACTTTTTTATCACCTTCTTCGTATCTATGACTTATGATTAAAACTCAATTGCATGCTCTTCCATGAGGTCACGGGTTCCATTCCCACAGAGGCCAAACATTTCAAACATTGGGGCCACTAGAGGTTATGCCCGGTCGTTACCTTCAGGGCCTCGGAATTAGTTGAGGGGCGCCAAGTTGGCCCGGACATCTGGTTATCAAAAAACCAAAAAACCATTGTACGCGTATGTGGACAATGTCCACCAGAGATTTCTCAAGTTTTAATCTTCTTCCAGAAAAAAATTTCAAGAATTTCAAGGGACTCCTACAAGATTCATCCCTTCTTTTTTTTCTCAAGAAGCCAATTTATATACACACCCATTTACTAAGGATCCGCTATGTTAATGAGTAATATTCCATGTATACAGCTGAATCCGTCAAGTTTATTTTCTCCTGTATCATACTTCATTCATGCATCAAGATATAATACATGTGGCATTTTAAAAAATATCTAACTATATTGCCATCAACATCACTGCATCACTTTTGCGTAACCAAGTATATAAAATTTCTATCTCAATTCAGGGTTTTAGTGGGTACCTCCACGAATCCATCCCCAAAGTTCACACCAGTTCCATAGTAGGTCCGAGCTAGGTGACGATTGAGGGAAGTAGAGTTGAACTGAGTAAGTACAAAAATCTTGTTTATGCCACTGTTGATGCAGTTGCTCATTGGTATGTCAATAAGCCTACAGCATCCTCCAACTTGAACCTGCATAATAAAATACCATCTCATTGCATGACAAAATCCCAAACCATTTTAAAGATCACCAATTTTTTCGAAGTTGTTTTTTTATTTGGATCTTGAATTTATGGAGTTACTTGTGGAGGGAAAATAAAAGAAAAGGGATTTGTGAAGCTACTTTTTTATCTTTGTACCTCACACTTCACTCCCCAAAATCCAAGGTTACAACACAGTCTTAAGGTAATACCAGAAAATCAAGTTCAGGGAAAATGCTACTCACTCCGATAATCCATACAAGCTGCTTAGACCACCACCAAATTCTTATCGTTTGAATAAGTTTGAAACTTCATATACCAAAAAGTACATCATACTATAAACATGTTCGTAAATCGTAATTTCAGAATCAAATTCATGAAGCACAAAACATGCATCCCAAATCATCACACAAACAGACCCTTAGATCTTCTGAAATACTAAACATTAAGTTCTACCGTCTTAGACTTTCAGTTAATCCTATCAGAGAGGTCAACTTGATATCAAAAGCTGACCTTCCAAGAGCTGGTGAGTTCATATCAGAATAGAAAGTTCATCTAGTGGAGCTTTGTTGGACCTAATATTAAGGTAAAAGCTGATTGCATTAAAAGTGTGAGCCAAAAGCATTAACATGAAGCCTCCGGAATATCAACTTATCTAAACAAATTTTGCCCCACAAGCAGAAGCAGTAGTCATGAAATTAGCAATCTGTCATGTAACTAGGCTCATGAGACCAGAAGAAGTTTCTTACGGCCGGTGTTGCAGTTTTACTGGTAAGTGGAAATAGTTGAGTCCCTGCACCTCCACCCAATATGATTGAAGCCACATTTTTCGGTTCCGCTCTCTGTCTCTCCAACCGGGGTGCTTGTATGGTCTGATATTAAATAAAAATTTTGAAGATGAGACCACATATCCAATTAACTCTATCCAGACAAATTCACAAAACCAACATTTTAATTTTAATTTTTTTTTTCTGCAAAAGCAATTGATACACCTGTACAAGAAGTACATAAACCCAGAAGAAATAGCATGATCATGATCAAGCAAAAATAAAACCACTTCTAAGTCCAGAAATGAGATACTAAAGACCGTTAAGGTTGATAAGCCCCACGGGGTTTGCCTAACTGGGTATGAGAAAGCAAGTTTGTCCCAAGAGGTAGCAAGTTCGAGCCAAACATTTCAAACCTTGGGCCACTGGAGGTTTGGAGGTTTGCCAGCCGTTAACTTCAGGTCTCGGAATTAGTAGAGGTGCACAACACAGACATCCAGTTATATAAAAAAAAACTATTAAGGTTGATAAAAGAGAATAGAAATGACTCACCAAAGTCTCTTTGCCATTGCCTGTTGTAATAACAGAGCAAGAAACCCTAGGTTTGATCTTCTTTGCCCTTTTCTCAAATCTCAAACCTTTTCCCAACTGATAAACCCAGAGACCCTTGTTCAGATTCCCTCTCATCTTCTCCCCCCAAAAGCCATTGTCCCTATCAGTGAGACCACATTTGCTTGAGTTTCCCAAGTGGGTACTGGCTCTCAGTGTTGAAAAGCAAGAATCCATTGCAGCTGATTCACCAACACAACTGAACCCAGTAAAAAAAAAAAAACAACCCAGATGGTCAGGATAATCATAAATTATCAATCAATCTGATACTAGTTAGAAGCGGTAAAGTAGATGATGTAGACATTGTAGACCTACAATCTAAGAGTAATCAGGTAAAGTACAGATTTTTTATTTCATTTTTTTTTTACAAAATAGATTTAAGTACAGATCACAGGATTAAGGAGTAATGAAATTGGGAAAAAATGCTTATACGCAAAGTAGCAAAAACACAATAATATAGTAGCATTAACAACACATAGCCAATCCAAATCTAATGGAAGTCAAGTGACAATATTTAGTCCCCAGTAATATATACATAGATTTCCACCCTTTTTTTTTTTTGATCCGCGATTTCCACCCTTTTCAAAACAAATAATTCTTTCTATATATTTACTAAAGGAGAAGTTACCAAAATCACAGGATTCCTGTTATATGAAATACCCAGAAGTCAAAAAAGCATGAACCTTGGAAGGAAAAAGGAAATCACAGTGGAGAGAATTAATGAAAAAGATTTGGACGAACCGAAAAGTTTGATACGGAGAAGTGAATGTTCTAGTGGAAAGTGATGAGAGAGAGTGCTCTAGGGAGTGTTGAAAATATATACATGTTGGCAGATTCAGAGGGAAGAAAATGCGTGAGTTGATGTTGAAGTTCAACTTTCGTGGCACCGTCAATTATGATCTCTCACGGAAACATCTTGCAATATCGGTATTTACTATGGCCTTGTTGGTTTCAAGGGTTTTATTTCTCCTCTTAAGCTTTTATATTTGAAATTTGCCAAGTGCTATCGACCCGTCAAATAATTGTAATTTCAAACAATAAGCCAAATGCGGATCAAAAAAAAAAACAATAAGCCAAATAATCTAAACCTTGAGGACATAGAATTATGCATGGTCTTTACCTTTAGAGCCTCAAAATTAAACAAGGTGCATGCAAGTTGGTCCAAACATTCGATTTTTAAAAAAAAATTGTTCTGTCATTAATTTTAAAACTTCAAGATTAATTAAAATGAACGTAAATTCACCCGAATGCTAAGTTTTAATAAATATCAGCAAATTTGTTCTCTCTCCATATCATACTCCTTGTAACTCTAGTACACGTATGTAGTCTAGCCCACGTATGGGGGGTCTGTGTGTATGGGGGGTCTGTGTGTCACAGGTATCATTGGTCTGCTGCATAGCCTAGCCCACGTATGTAGTCTCCTCCATTTATAAGCCCAACACCTGTCTTTTTTCAGCATATGGCCAAGACACGATTTCAGAAGTACAATCAATAGCAAGCCAAATATAGTAGTACTTGCAAGCTGCAACTCTTTTTTTTTTATTTTCACATTTTACTTTTACGATAACCGTCTTTTTAACTTATTTTTGTCTTTATTCAATAAATTATGAGTTTCGATCAAATTTTTTTACGTTTTTTATTCTTCTTGTCGAAACAAATCAATAAATCACAAAAGTTTGATACAAAACGAACAAATGCAAACAAAAATTTAAATAAGAACAAAAAAAATAAATCACTTAACTTTTTAATTCAAACTCATTAATGTTTGTGTTAAGATATTAAGATGCATTTGTCGGGTACAAATCAGTCAGCCAAGTGCAAACAAAACAATCAAATGATTTGCGAATCAACAGGGGGATGCTGCAGCACATTCAGATCGTCCATCTCGTCAATTAATAATTCTGATTGAAAGTAAACTCTTTCAAAAAAGAGTTAATTTTTTTTGAAGAAGTTCATTTTTAATCCAAGCCACTCAAAATACCTTTGGACGGTTCGAATGCTGCCTACAACACTCTACCAAGAGCTGCTTTGCATCGTCTCCAGATGCATTCATGGGTCCAAATTCCACCAATGTAGATTTTGGACAGAAATCACTCCTAATCGCCATGGACGGTTCGTTTAAAATGAGGCACCCCCATCACCGGGTCCACGTGCCCTTGAAATGGTTATCTTTTAACTTGTTGTCTGTGGGCCCCAACAATGGTGATCTGACCCAACTGAATCCACTTCCCATCTCATTGATGATTTGATGAGAGTGATTTTTCAGCGCCGAATGAGTATATCCTACGTAGTATTCGCTCGGCGCATTCGAATCGTTCGATTCATTTTTGGATGGTTCAGATTGAAACCCTTTCTCTCCTCTCACCTAACACTTCCTCTCTCCAAATCTGAGCCGTTTAAATATGCAATGGACGACTCGGATGCACAAGTGGGCACCACGAGGTACCCATTTGGCACTGAAAATTTTTCCCATTGATGGACAATAAGAACATCTAACCGAAGTATCGGGACAGTGGCGGAATCAGAATTTTAAATCCAGCTTGACATATTTTTGTTGGAACTTATGCTTCTTGTATAATAGAGATGTTTAGTTTTCAAACACATTGCATGTGTACATTGATGAATTCGGGCCCACTGCAGTAAAAATATATGAATCCTCTCGTTTATTTCTTTATGCTACTACCACTTATTTTTATTAATGATGATGACATACATTGGGTAATGAGAATGCAAAAGGCGTTTATTTATTAAATCAAACTAAAATAATTAAATTTATAAGTAGCTGCTAAATATCGACAAAGCTCAAAATTAAGTATCGTATAAGTAGAATTTTTAAAACTCGGGCAGCTCCAACACAACTCCGTCCATGACTACAAGGAGGTGCTCTAGGAATTTTTTTTCTTTTTCGTATTGTAGGAAATGGATTCTCAGTAGTTCAGCCGAATTGATTTTCACAAAGTATGTAATCAAAATACAAAAACATACTTATCAGAATGGGTTCTGATCCAGTGTATGCAAAAAACCAAAATTTGATATTTTCTTCTGTCAATTATTACTCTTACATATTAATTGGCATCGAATCACATGATTGTAAACCATAATTTTTTTCTTCGATCAAATGGAAATTCAATAAACCATAAATGTTTGGACGAAAAAAGCCAAACAGCACGATGTGCAGTTGTCGGCAAAAATTGTCGAGAATCCACCTCCTTTAACTATGGGCATTTTTGCGATAGTTCTAGACATATATTCTAGATTTAAGTTTCAAATTCTGCTGCAGATTTTAGCTTTCGAATTTTAGTACATGTTGAGAAACCCTGTTGTTCCAAGATTATGTGAATTCCCTATTGTTCCAAGATTACGCGAATTTCATTCATTTTTTGAGAAATTGTGTTGCAGAATCCCAAAATCTACCCAAACCCAAGTTTGGAATTTTCAAAAATTTCTTTTTTACAGGTTCTCAGAATCTGTAGATTTTAAAAATCAATTATGTAAAATTTTTGACAAACATTCTAAACTGGTTTTTAGAAACTAGAATCTAAAAATCTGTCAAAATAGTTTTCCGCTAACACCCACTATATATGAGAGCGAATTTCACCACAAAATTTGTGACTTTAGACTTGATGCGTGATGAAAAATGGTTTTGAAACACCACATGTTGTTGTCGAGGAGCACTTTAATAATCGTGGACACTAAAAAATTTAGTAGAGGACATTCTCCTCATAGTCTGGCAGTGAATCAAGTTGCTCAGAAAATGGAAAATGGTAAAGACAAAGTTGCACTCAGAAAATGGTAATGATAATACGACAATTTTGTCAAAAATAGAAGAAATTTCCAATCAATGTCAGTTTGATGAATGATACTTCTAATTTACATGGTGCTCATTAAAGGGAGGACTTTGGTACCATGGGCCTCAATTATTAGGGTATTGATAAGTGATAATCAACCAAAAAACAACGAAGACAAAGGGCTTCGGACCATATACTATGTGACGAGGTTTCACATGATATGTTTGTTGAATGAAAGTGATCCATTAAGCAGCACTAGTCCAATCCCCTGAGATTAACTAGATTGGGAACCCGGGGGTGGTGCAGTGCAATCTTAACCATTTTAAAGTGTTTTGAATGGTCCAAATTAAAAAAATAAAACCTAGGAAAGAGTTAAATTCTTTCATGGAAAAATTCGCTTAAAATTCGGACCATTAATTGCTGAAACGATGGGTCCAGATAGTGCACGGCACCTCACTGAGTCCCTGGATTGGTCATTTAGGAAGCAGAAACAGCAATATAGCAATAACAAGTAAATAACAGGCCTGTTGTGTTGAAACCCAGCTTTCCTCATAGTACGCGGTTAGAAGATATATAAGAAGTGGCTTGATGACCAGCAAAATCCTAGTCCCTCATCATTGTCGCCACCATCCGTTGCTACAAACCTCCACAGATTAGATTGGCGGTGAACAAATCATAAATATACGAGAACATAAAAAGAGTCTTAACTATCTCACAACCATCAAGAGGAGGGAGTACGGGGCTGCACGGGAAAAGGGGAAGGAAGAAGAGAGAACGGCAGCTGAAGAGGGGAAGAATAGGACTCTCTATCTAGAGAGAAGCTCCCAGAAGGTCCTTGCTTTTTCATTTCCATTGCCAATAAAGCAAAATCTTGAAGTGAAGATTATAGTTTGAGGGTAGCAAGAACATTCGCAAGTTCGTTCAACAAATCCATCAAAATAATCAAGCAAAACTGATTTGATAATTGAGATTCTAGCCAACAAAAGACATGCAGAAGAAATACTAAATAAACAAAACACAAGCTGAAGCAATTACTGAGTGGTAGCAACCAGAATTACCCTATTACATAAGTTTGACAAACAAGAAGAAATGAGACAACTAGGTGTTGGTTGCCCTAGTGTAAATCTGCTGGCTGGAATGGGCAGATACCATCCTAATCACACCCCTAGCCATCAGGTCTCTTATAGCCTTCCTCGCAAGTGACCCATTAACCTGTGAAAATCGTACAAAGCAATTGAAAGGGATCAAATTATCAGTATCTATGTGCTTATAACAAACTTCAATTATTTGACGAAAGATACAAAAAGCAGGCTTAGATGTTTACATTATCAAGATGAAAACAGTGCACTTAAAATTACTGGAGTACTTAATTCTATCTACTAATTACTTGAGGAAGCAGGCTCGGAACAAAGGAAACTCATTAGAGCATCTCCAACCCAACCACCCTCGATTTCGTTAAATATAAATGAAGAAGAACTCCAACACATCCTCTATTCACCTTGATGGAGATGAAAAGTGGCACGAAGTGTCCCATCAATCCTCCAAAATAGAGGGTTGGTTGAGGGGGCATTCCGTGTCACTATTCATCCTCATAAAGGTGAAATAGAGGATTCAAAAAGTAGATCTGAAGCAAATAAAAAAAAAAAGAGATACAGAGGGTGGATTGAGTGGCTGGCTCTTAGACATCAAAAAACACACAAATAGAGGAAGCCCGGAACTGGATATACTGAGATGTAGACTGGCAAAATTGAACATCTCACACCAATTTTGCAATTGTCAGCCTTGCCCAGCACTGGATATAGCAAGCTAGTATAACAATAAAGTAAAATAGACAAAATAAACAAAAAATACCCAGCAGTGGAAAATTCATTGACTAAGTGAACTAATGGAGCCATGGAGGTAGCGTCCGCGACTGGCCCATCAATTATTTTGCGCTTATCATCAAAGATATTAGTCATCCTTCATCAAGATAAATTATTAGAACAACCGCATTCAACAACATTCAATTGTGTTGCTTGCACAGTAGCAAATGGTAATCACCTTTAACTGGTTTCAGAAGCTCCCTCCCATGTTCAGTATTGTCCAAGTAATTGATGTTACTGAGTCCCCCTTAGGCAGTAAGTTTGTTTTTTTGTCAATAATTTATATGAATTTTGATAGCTAAGTAACACTAAAGGGAGGGTAAGACCCAAATTGACATTTCAAAAAGATCTAGATCTTTTGAATATTATGGAACATGATGCTCTCAATAGAGCTCAATGGAAAAAATGGTTTTATGTAGCCGACCCCAATTGATTAGGTTTGGCATAGCTAAGATTTAAGTTTTTTCATATAATTTAACAAAAATTTCCCAACGGACCGTGAAACGACTTTTAGAAATTCATGAACAAAAACTGTACTCGTGAGATTGGCAAAAGACAGACTGATCATCTAACTGCTGATTGGCCAACTAAAAAAACATAAAACTATATTGCAAACTACCCTTGGAGTTCTGTTAGTTCCAGCTCCTCTTTCAGAATAAATGCTTCCACCACTACACTCGTTAGGTGAAGATAAGAGTAAATTGTTTCCTCGTCGAACATTACGATGACAATAGGTCTCAATGACACACAAATCTGATGAACTGGTGAGGAATATCCTAAGTCCCTTAGCGAAAACTTGGCTTAGGTTGCATTCAACAAAAATAGGCCATAATGTAGCGTCATTGACCTAACTATCTTAAAAAGGAAATTTTCCCCAGGCTAATCTAGGATTTTTTGAATTGCTCAAACAACACTTTTAAGAAGCAACAACTCATTGAGAATGTACTGATATTGCACCCCCAAAAACAGATTACAAGAAACAGTAAAGGTGTAAAGCTAAAAAAGCACAATTATGCATCAATTATGAACATGTGCTTAATAATCAGAAAGGCTAGGTTCAAAATTTGGATATGTATGAAGCAAATTGCCTTCAGTATTCAATAGGATTAGCTCAAAAACCTTAGTTTGGATATAGCTTTTCACAGTAGTTTGGGAATTTGAAACCTGTCTCATTATGAAATGTTGTTAAAAATGAATCGATCTACTGAAAAGTGAAAACACATCATTTTGTGACATCCCTAATCCGCTTCCGGACCAGTTTCACAAGCAACCTAGATCTAAACCTACTTTAATCGACGTTTAAATTGAAGACTTGATCAATTCTATTGAAACCCACATCTACAATGCAATCAGTTATTTAGCTCATAAGTTCATAACTGTATACCTTTCAAACCATAAGTAGAACTGAAAGTACTAAAACAGGAAAAACGTATTACCCTCAAACGATCAGAGAGAATGGAAGGCGTGATGAGCTTGTACTTGGGAGCCTCAGAGAGAAGCTTATCATAGGTAGCCTTATCAAACAACACCATGTTGTTCACCTTCTCCTTTTGCTTTCCCTTGCTCCACTTCTGCAATTTTTTAGACAAACCCACACCAAATCCATCACCAACCACACAACACAGCCAACAAGCATACATACACTCATTTACACAGACACAAAAATATCAATATATCCAGATTAGTTTTTGACAACTCAGGTGTCTTGGCCAGTTCTCGCACACCTCGGGACGACTAATCCTGAGGACTAATCCCACAATCCACTAGCGGGGCCCAATTAAAGCCGGGCAGAGCCCCATATGGTCCGGCCCAAAGGGGTTGATAGATCTCATTTCAACCTGACCTGATGAGTGACTCCTAAACAAACCCTTAGTCTCAGGCCTTGACCACCTGGCCAACCCCTCGGGTTATCAATACATCTAGATTATGCGTGTGTGTGTGACTTTCTAATCTTTGCGTTGAACAGATTGAATCAAATTACTATAGAGAGAGAGAGAGAGAGAGAGAGAAATGATGACCTTCTTCTTTTGTTTTCCGCCGCCGGATTTGGCTGGCTTGGACGACGGAGGAGGAGCCTTTTCCTTCTTCGGAGCCTGTAAAGTCACAAATACAGAATCACATGTTAGTGATTTATGTACATATATATATATATATATATGTGTGTGTATAGAGAGAGAGAGAGAGAGAGAGAGAGAGAGAGAGAGAGAGAGAGAGAGAGTCGGCGGAGCATACCATCGGATGAGTTCAGAGAGAGAGAGAGAGAGGCGGAGATTGGAGAGGCACTACAAGAGTGAGAAAGAAGAAGACGACAACTCTTCAAGCCCTAGGAGGCTCCAGGGCTTTAATTGCTTTCTTTGTGGGCTTGGAGTTTTTGGTCATTTAGTAAATGGGCTAAACTTAAAATAATCCACAAATACTGGAAGCCCGTGATTAAAAGATGAGATGGGTCTACTCTGGGCTGGGCTTGGGCCATCCCCAAGATGCCCATCAGGCCTTGAATAGTGAAATACCCACACAAACCAGAATTAGGAGATGTTTGAGGAGTGTGAGTTCACTGTGTTGTCAGTCTTCTTCTTTTTTTTTTTTTATGGATTTTCACGCTCGTCTGGACTAGCTTTCATGTACCTCAACTAATCTTCTTTTCAGTCTGGTCAAATGGAGGTTATCAACCCAGGGACTAGGAAATTCACAAAAAATTACTTTGTTGCGACTTGACCTCAAGAATAGGGTTTGCTTCGATCACATTGATCCGAGCTGTTCAAATTGAAAAGCTCGTAGAGTATAATCGATCCTACCAACATAATGAAATAGATTTGACCCAAATATTAATTTCATGCTAGAATGAAGAGTTTTTTATTATTATTATCATACTAGAATGAAGAGTTTGATACATTTTTATTAACTTATTGATTGAAAATGGGTTGAATTCCCGGAATCAATACGTTCTTTTTTAAGAAAATAATAATGTCAAAATTGTGTTTCTTTGTGCCAAAATTATATTGCATAAAAGCCTTGTACCTTTCACATGGTACAAGGCACTACACTTTTTTAACATTAACAATACCCTTTTGGTGTAACTGGAATGACTTTTTTTCTAAATACTACCACTTTCTCGAACCAACAATGTGTGTGTAGAGCCTACATGTATGTGAAAAATTGTGTTTGATGTTGTGTTTGAATTGTTATATGAGTAGCATTTTTGCGAGACAACAATGAAAGTGAAGGTATTGTTCACTATCCGATAAGGAGGATGAAACAAAAATTTTGTTCAAAATTACCCACTACATGAGGCGAAAAACTTTAATCAGTACTTTTTTTTTTGAAAAAAACCTTTAATCAGTACTTGCTTCACTTTGATCACGTCAATGGATCCGGGATAACCCGATATTACCCTCACTAGCGATTTTTAATAGTTTGAAGTATTTTTAATGAGAATAAATTCTTTACACAGCCGGTGTAAACATTTGTTTTATCCAGATCAATTACATCGCGCCACGTTGCAAAACAGTGGTTCCAATCAATAGAACATAGCGACGTAGCGCAATATCATTAATTTAGAGGAAACAAATGTTTACACTAGCAGTGTAAAGAATTTATTCTCATTTTTGATACATGCTTTACACTCTCGCTCTTGTTTTTCCAAAGCTCACGCATGCTCTCACACAGGGTGACTACCATAGAGTCCATTCTGTACACCCTTACCTTCTCCTTCAACCCCAAGAGATCCTCTCATTTCTCACATCTTGACCGTTGATTATTCATACCTCTCTAGCACATACACATACGAACATTTGACCTAAAACATCTAACCTCTCTTACGCATGGGATAAGTACTTATTCCCGCTTTCACAAGACATGTCATCCTCTCACGATACATCACCTTTAATTTATAAAAATAGTACTTATTCCCCAATAAGTATACTTGTATTTGGACCCAAAAAAGTTGTTGGAGTCAATTTGTCCAGCGGAATTAATGGTTTTATGCTAAAGTAATTGTAATCTTGTTTTCCTAGAAAAAAAAAGAACATGGAATAAAAGGAGAACCTAGGATCGATGATACAACTTAGTGGGGATCCGACTCAATTATCTCCAAATCCACCGTGTTCAGCCGTGTGCATATAATCGTGGACAATAATTTATAGAATCTCACTCCAGATAGCTTAAAAAACACTCTTCCTTTTCGATTACCTATCCTTCTTCTTAACTGTGAAAGGAGAACAAACAGCCCGAAAGGGTTAATCCGGTTGGTTGATGGGTTTGCGAGAGATTGATTCTTGGGGTATGGCTGCAAGAAATAAATTTATTGTGAATCCCCTAGTTCTAGCGTGATTGATTTGCCTTTGACCTGACCGGAGAGGCGATTAGCCGAGGTACGCGTAAGCTGGCTCACGAAGGGAAAAAAAAAAAAGTGAACAAACATAGAGAATCGTAGTTGCTATCCATTGACTCAGCCCCAGCTGAAAAAAGTTTGAAAATACTAACATGACAAAAGTAGCATCAAAAGAGAGTGTCTGGAGCTCCAATGAGATTAAAAGATTGTCAAATGTGTGAAAGGTTTTAATTTTGATTAAACCAAGTAGCTTTTGGAGTTTAATAATAGATTCCTTATCTGTTCTCCGATTAGCCTTCTAGGATCTAGAAAAAACAAAAAAAGCTTCTACTTTGAACCAAAGAACTAATTTATTATTTTGGCCCTGGAATTAAAGATCCGATAGAAACAAAAATAAATTAAAGAAGAATTCTTTGCTTTGATTTTGTACGAAAGGGTCTTTTTCTTTTTATTCCACCGATCAGGCTAGGTTAGTAACCAGCTGCCGGGCATTTTTTCCGTTCCAACGAATCATAGATAAACCGATTTATCTAATTTGAAACCAAAAATACTTGCTATTTAAGCAAGAAGAAAGTTTGATTTCTTGTTATTCTTTCTTCCTAGATATTGGAAATGTATAGGAGAAAGGGAGGAGGTATGGGAGAAATTGAGATAAGGGATAGCTGGTTTATTAAGAAGGATAGTTTTTTTTGCCTATTACGTACTCTCAGATTTAAGTTTTTGTCTGGAAGATTTATGGAGAAATTCATGTAAGAGAATAAAAATAGTAAAGGGGAAATTATTAAGAGTTTCTCTACTGCTTGATTTTTTCTTATTTAAGGCGAGTTTGCGTTATGCTTTGTCTATCAAGCTAATGCCAAAATACCACTTGTTTCTACTAAAAAAATACAAAACAATAGCACTTAATCCATTTAGATATAAGGAAAACTGAATAGTGGGTATTTTCTGGTACCGAAAAAATAAAAATATAGTTTAGTCAATAACGTGAACTCCACCCGAAGTCCTGACGGGACAATCATGATCGAAATTCGAAAACAATTTTGGAGAACATAAGCATCATTGAAAAGCCATGTTCCCCCAATAGAGCCCACCTCCCCAACGCAGAATAATTTAAAAGAGCAACCTATTAATATGTATACACATTTTCTGTGGATTTTTTTTTAGTAAACTATTCGGATATCTGCCTAATTTCAGCTGGATAATCTAAGTTATGAAGCCGATGGATCCCAGAGATCCAACTCAATTGGAAGTCCCAAGCAGGGACTATCAACCATTATGGAGCCCAATCATTCATGGAAGTTTTGCCGAGTGGGACAAGACCTTTAGACTTCGTTTGGTTTGGATTTTGAGAAAGATTTTTGAGGTTATGAGTGGAGAGAGAGGGAGTGAAGTAAATAGATAGAAAAATGTGAGTAATAATTGAGAAAAAAATTTATTGAAGACTGTGCGCAGAAAGAGAAGTTGAGTCTAGAGACCCTAAATCGAACACAATCAGTATTCATATGTTACACACTTTCCTTGCTTAATTGTGTGCTTTCATCATTTTGAAAAAAAAAAAAAAAATACTGAGGACACACATATATAATACTCCTATGTAAATGAAACTATCACAAACGTTTGCTACATTGTGTAGTGTAGGTGGACCTCCTACTTTTTTGTGAGCGTACGTGCACTTTGAGTGTATCCCTAGCATTATTGTTTGAAAAACAGAGTCAAGTCATCTTCATCTCGATCCCTTTAAACTCCTATTTTCTAGCTCTTCTTTGGCCTAATTATTACCAGACCCTTTTTTTTTTTTTTTTTGTTAGAATTTTACACCGTGAACGTTTCAGATCAAGAGTTGCACGGCAAATGTGGGGTTTTTTTTTTTTTTTCTGACTGGGTTTAAAAGATGAGAAATTTGGAGGGAATGAAGCGACAGCATAAAAAGAGGAGTTGATCCCTTTAAAAATGCAGTTCACTCATCATTATGTCCTCTTTCCCTTGATTACTTTCAACTTCAAAAGCACGCGGTCTCGTATTTTGAAATATTGGTTAGGCCTGTTTCATTAAGAAAAGAGCTGTGCTACGTGCACAGCAGGCTGTGCACAGCGGCCTTTTTCTCCTGCATCGGGTCACGCAAAGATGATAGCCTAAATTCTGAAGTGATTTTGGGTGTTTTGTTAACGCCTCTAATGATATCGAACAAAGCTCATTTTTTACAGAGACCTTAAACAACATATTTTGAACAAAATGAGCGGCTCCGATTATCTTTGTGCGACCCGAGGCGGGAGAAAACGGGATCTGTGCACAGCTGCTGTGCACAGCATGCTGTGCACGTAGCTTTTCTGTTAAGAAAAATAAGTATATAATTTTAAATAAATATTTATTTTTTAAATTTAAAGTGATGTATTGTGAGAGAATGATCTATCTTATAAAACGAAAAATAAATACTTAAAAAATAAGGGAAATGATTTTACCACTTTTTTTTTTGTTAATGTCACTCCCCTGTAAGTGTATTTTTGCACCAAAAATACACTTGCAGAGAAGTGGCATTAACAAAAAAAAAAGGTGGCAAAATTGCAGCAAAAAATAAGAACCTTAATGGAACGGAGCCTTAATTCTATTCCCTTATCTTCTGATTTATCAAAGGAGTTATTATAGTTCAAATGAATTATGAATAATCATGGTCAAGTACGACAAAAATAGTTACTTTTCTGCTTGTAGATCCGTTTTCTTCGATGAATAAATCTATAACAACACCCAAATGCACACGCACTCAAATAAGTGTTCTTTTGATCGGTGAAAGTCACTATCGTATGAGGACTCACACGTATTGCACCACTAGCGTATAGACCCAACCTGAGTCACCCGTGGATGAGCGAGAGCGGAAGCAAAAGCGCGATCTTAGTGCGAAAACGTTACTAGTATGTGGAAGCATTGAGAATTAGAGCATAGGGTACCATTGAAGCCTTTTGTGTGACCAAGCTAGGACCCAACATGTTGGTATACCATGTTTCTGGCGCCCAATAAAAAAAAAGGAAAAATACAAGGCTCTTGAGGGGCCCCCCTAGAAATCTTTGCTATTGTGGTGGGCTCCCTTGGTGGGCCAGATGAATAACTGAAAGGAAAAGGGCCGGTGTAAAAAAAAAAAACTCTTTGGAAGGCAAAAGGTCAGTTATTTGAGGTGAAAGATTTTAAAGAGGAAAGATGGAGACATTACACGTGGCTGTTTCTTAGCAAGTAAGGAAGGGTTGTGGAATCCAATGGAAGCAGCACACTTGGCCCTCCTATCCAGGTGTCACACCCTGAATGGGAAGCTAAACAATGAGCATGGTTCGGATTGATTCGATTTTATAGTAATACAAGAACCAAATCAATACCTACGGATTATGAATTTTGAGAACCAAATCAATCCTTAAATTTATAAAACCTAACCAATCCTGACCTTTAAGATACGAATCGATTTTGATTTTGAACCATAATTTGCTTGAAATTAAAATATCAATTTTATACATGATTTAAAGTACTCAACATGGCATAGATAAATAAAACCAAAACTTATAGTTAAACATAAAATTCTATTGAAATCATCAAAACTCATCAAAATCAACCATCACCAAAACTCATGAACTAATAGAAATTTAGGGCAATTACTATTCGCAGTAAAGAAATGTAACGGTGAAGTGGAGTAAAGAAATGTAGCAGGCAATTACTATTCGCAGTAAAGAAATTTAGGGCAATTACTAATTCAGAAGTCAATTCACCATGGGATAGCCTATGTTTATTGGTGTATCTATATTAAATTAAAAATATATATAAATGCATATATATTGTCCGGATCGGTTTGGAACTACAACCTTATTGTAAATTCACAAACCAAACCATATAACTCGGTTTTGAATTTTTTAAAACCAAGACCAAACCACACTACTTAAAAACCAAACAAAATAATTCGGTTTGGATTGGATTTACGGTTTAACGGATTATTTGCTCACCCCTATAAACAACTGCTCTAGTGTTAACTGCCCAATTGTTTCACCCTAACTTCTAGCTCAGTTGGTTGGGCACCTCTACATCGTCGATGCCCCTTGTTAGAGGAAACAACTTGACATTTATAGGTTAATAGAAACAACTTGACATTTATAGACTACAAGAGATTATCCATAACTTAACGCTTAGTGAAAACGCCCCCTTAGAGCATCCACAATGGACTAATTAAAATTGGATAATCAAAAGTTGCTATATCACCTTTTGATTATCCATTTAAGTGGTTGCTAAGGTTAACAATGTAGATGTTCACAGTGGCATAATCAATATTGAATAATCAAAACTTGCCACAACACATTTTCAACCTGTAAAAATCTAAAAATTATCACCATATAAAATATATATTTTTAAAATAGTTTTCAAACTAATAAAAACATGTTATTAGAAATAGAAAATAATTTTTTGAAAACTTTTATTTTGAAAAATACTTTTTCAAAAAAGTTTTTTAAAAAATAGTTTTTGAAAAAAAGGTAGTTTTTTTTAAATAACAGTTTTTGGGGGAAAAAAAGACAGTTTTAAAAAATAGTTTTTAATAAAAAACAGTTTTTGAAAAACGGTTTAATTGTTTTTGTAAAAAAAAAAAATACTTCTTGTAAAAATATTTTTCTTAGAAACATTGTTGTGTGTGTGTGTGTGTGTGAGAGAGAGAGAGAGAGAGAGAGAGAATGTCTTGGTTATTGGCCAAAAATTGCCAGTTTTGATTATCCAAGGGCCAAGGGCCAAAATTTGATGTGTTACTAGGGCCATCCACAGTGGTATAATCAAATGTCAATTGTTTTTAAAGTTAACAATGTTTGTGCAAAAGATGGCTCACAATGGTATAATCAAACTTAACAACATCTTTAAAAATAATCAATTTTTAGGTTTTGGATAATCAAAACTAGCAACATTTTTCAAATCAAAAGCATTTTTAAGCTTTGAATAACCAATTTTAGGCTATGGACTCCTTATTTTGGTTATGGACTAGAAGCGACCATTGTGAACCTCAACATTGGTAAGCTTAACAACCTCTTAAATGAATATGATGTGTCAACTTTTGATTATCTATTTTTTATTATACTATTGTGGATGGCCTAAGGGCTTGTTCGGTTGAAGGTTTTTGTATTTGAATTTATAATGATTAGGATAGAGAGATAGGATAATGATTGGAGAGAAATAGAAATAAAAATGAAAGTAGTAGTTGAAGGTAGGAGTAATGAGTGGATGTTATAGTAGGGTAATAATTTGGAGTCTAAATCCTCAACCGAATAAGCCTTAAGAGGTTGTTAAGTTTGATTATGCTACTGTGAATACTTTTTTTGAGGGAACATTGTTAACTTTAACAACCTTATGATTTTGGTTATTCCATTGTGGATGCTCTTAGATAAAGAGATAGGGATAATAAGTTGAATGAAAAAAAAAATAGAAATCATGTTTGAGAGATAAGAGGTGGTTCTCAAGTGAACAAGAGTTTGAAAACATAGAATATTGCAAGCTTTACGCTTAGTGAAAATGCCCCCTTAGATAGAGACATAGGGATAATAAGTAGCATGAAAAAAATATTAGAAATCATGCAGAGAGATAAGAGGTGGTTCTCAAGCGAACAAGAGTTTGAAAACATAGTATATTGCAAACTTGACGCTCAGTGAAAATGTCCCCTTAGATAGAGAGATAGGAATAATAAGTAGAATGAAAAAAATATTAGAAATCATGCTAAGAGATAAGAGGTGGTTCTAAGTTTGAAAACATATTATATTGCAACTTGACTCTAGCCTAGGGCCCTTGGCATAACTCTTAAGGGGTTTTTTTGACACGGTTATTTTAATTGGTTTTTATTAATATTTTTAGAGTTAAAAGTCAAATTTCGGCACCATATTTTTTATCTCGACAGGAGAAATCGAAAAAGTATAGAAATATAGACCAAAACTGCAAAAAAAATCGCGTAAGATGTTATTTTGGTTTTGTTTTACTCACCGTTTAACGGGCATTTAGCGGAGGGTAACTATTGTATATTGTTAGGCAGGTAAGGGTGATACTGTTATTTTTTGAATACGAGGGCTGCTTCTGTAAATAAAGGAAGGAGAGCACATTACACGATTTTTGCTCAAAAGAAAAAATAAAGAAAAAGGGCAAGGACAGAATATTAGGTGTGTCCTCTAACAAATAAACAAATACACACCAAAGCAATACTAAAATCAAACCAAACTAAACAGGGCTCTAGGTCTCAATTGATTGAGATCAAGGCCGGTTCTAAGCTAAGGCCAGAGGCCATCATCGCCTTAGGCCCCCAACAATGGGTTAAAATTAGAGCCTTACTTATTTCTAGTATCTAGTATATAAGTCTAACTCTTTTTGCTGCAGAATAACACTTAGGCCTCGTTCAGTTAAGGTTTTTAATTTTTAAATATTTTTTTTTATTTACGAGATATGTCATTTTCTCACAACACATCACCTTTAATTTAAAAAATAAATAGTTAATTTATTTAATGAAACACACTCTTAGGGACCAATTTACTTAAAACTAAACAACCCATTTTAAACTTGAGAGCCTTTGGCACTGCTTCTTGAAAACAGAATACACTCCAAATCAAGGAGGGCCCATGTTAATCAGTAATGCTACACACACAGCATTTATGCACAGATTTTGTGCACAGATTTGTTGTGGGGCCCATTACGGGTCCCACACAAATAATCCGAGCCGTTCATTAAATGTAAAATATTTTTTCAAGAGCCTCCGCGAAAAATCAGCTCAATCCGATACCTATAAGTGCTTGATTTAATCATCTAACTTTTCATTATTCTGAAATTCGAATGAAAAGTTAAATGATTGAATCGAGCATCTGTAAATATCGGATTGAGCTGATTTTTCGTGGAGGCCCTTGAAAAAATGTTTTACATTTAATGAACGGCTCAAATTATTTGTGTGGGACCCGTAGTGGGCCCCACAATAAATCTGTGCACAAAATCTGTGCATAAATGCTGTGTGTGTAGCATTACTGCATGTTAATTGGATGTGGTGGCTTCATTAATGAGATCGGTGCATCTTTTCTCATACACTTAAGAAGTCTTCCTTTAAAAGCGAATACTATCGATCCGAAAAAAAGAAGTCCTCCTTTACAAATTTCTGTCTTTTTTTTTTTTTTTATATATATATATTTAAAGGTTTTTTTTTCATGTTGAATGCATGCATTTGTTTTTAGCATGTTCATTTATTGATTTTATATTGTATTACTAAAAAAACTTATTTAGGACCCCATTTTTTATGTTTACTTTAGGTCCCGAAATAACAGGGCCGGCCCTGATTGAGATGGTTATTGGAGTAGACAGCTATAGTTACAGGGAAAAGTTACGGCACGTTTGATTGTTTTTCTGGAAAATACAACAGTAAGGCTCCGTTCCAGAAATCTTCTTAAAAAATAAGCAGTTTATTTCATATTTTCAAACTCAAAAATAATATAAATGAAAAATAAATTTTCAATTTTTTTTTGCATCGTATAAAAGATTTCAATGAGATGTTTCAAAAAATATTCATATTATATATTTTTAAATTTTAACAAGCCTATAATTTTTTAACTTAAAATTATCTTTTTAAAAAATAAATATTTTTTTCCTGTTCCGGAACGGGGCCAAAAAGAACAAGAAAAAGCAGAGAATCTGATTTTCCCTTGACAGTCTATAAGTAACCGACCAACCTCCAAACTCACTCCCATTGCAAAGACAAACTAAAATCAACACTCACTAGTCACTACCACTCCTCTCTCTCTCTCTCTCTCTCTCTCTCCATATTTCAGCTCACTCAATTACTCCCCACAGATGACAATACTTGTAGCAAAAACCTCTCTCCCCTTCCCCCCTGCCTCTGACCAAATCGCCATCGCCATAGCTCTGATCCAAACCCTCCTCTCTTTCGAGTGAAATCCCCACAAACCTCCCAAAAACCCATCTCAGAAATCAATCCAATTTCTCATTCAATGGATGCAATCAACATCAACTTCGAGTAAGAGCCCCCAAAAGTCTTCAGAAACCCATCTAAGATATCAATCCAGTTCCTGATATAATGGATTCAATCAACATCTTCAACCTCAAATTCGAGAAATCCAATGCGTTCGCGAAGTACTGTAGGGTTGCAAGAATAACAACTCTGTTCCGGGTCGTCAAGCTTTTCGTCTTTCTGGTAATAATTTCCAGAGTTTTCGTCCAGTTCGCCTTCTCCGTAAAATTCTCCAGCGATTACTTCCACAAAATTTCATCCACCCTTTTCAATTCCTGGTTCGTGTTCCTCATCGGGAATGCAATCGTCATCACTCTGTTTCTCAAATCTGGATGGCTTTCTGAAAAATACATTAGCACCGGAAACAAATCCACTTCCGATTTCTGTGCAGAGTATGTGGAAAAAAGTGTGGGTGAGTATCCGAGGAGAGAGGATACAGTTGTGTTCGATACGGATCAAAATTCTACAGCAAGGAAGATATACAGGAGTCAATCAGAGAATTTAAACAGGGGTGGTGAGAAACAGAGCATAAACAGGGGTGGCAAGAAACAAAGCATAAACAGGGGCGGTGAGAAACAGAGCAGGCAATTAAGGCGGTTGGCGACCGAAAATCTACGGGAAATTCCACTGGCGGTGAGTTCTTATATGGCGGAGGAGATGAGCGGCGAAGAGTTCCGGCAGACCGTGGAGGCTTTTATTGCAAGGCAGCAGAAGTTTTTGAGGGAAGAAGAGTTTCAAACCATTGTATACTAACAGCTCAAGAAATCCCCTGTTTTTTATTCTGTTTACGTTTTCCTTTTCTTGTTTCACCCATGTGAGTAAGGTAATTTAAACTACTGTACTCTGAAGTGCTAGAACTTCTTGCTGTTTTCCCCCAGTGATGCTATGGATGTGTACAATGTACAATTAAAATTCCAGTTATCTTTGATTGCTCTGTAAATTAAGTTTTTATTCTTTTGAAAAAATATAATATGAATAAGCCGAGGATGTCAGCCGAGTAGAAGCATGACAACAATAAAGGCACTTATTTTCATAAACTCTAAGAATCGACTTCACTGGGGCTATTGAAAATTTGTTTAGCCGTTAACTTCAGAGTATTTGTGCTTAGTTGAGATGCGTGTAAATTGACCTGAATACCCAGTTTATCAAGAAGAAGAAAAAAGAATTTGACTGCAAATTCTCCGTTGCTATGAATTTTAAAACGCCTATGAGAGCATCTCCAATCAAATACTCTATTTGAGAGTACCAAAATACTCTATTTTATTCATAAAGTGATTTTAGAGAAAATCACTATTCATATTTACTCCAACCACAAACCCTCTATTTATTCATAAAGTGATTTTAGAGGAGATCCTCCATATTTTCTCCCATCCTCTAAATATGGAGGATCAAAATCTCATCCTCTCAAATAGAGGAGGCTTGAGAAGATGGGTTGGAGGAGTTCCATACTCTCAGATGGAGAAATAGAGCATGGGTTAGAGATGCTCTGATAAATATTTATGAGTTTTCCAGCAGCCATTGTTTATTATATGAAGATTTTCCAAGTCGAATATGAAGATTTTCCAAGTCGAATAGGAAGTACGTATTATTTGAATTAAAGGTGGTGTATTGTAAAAGAATGAGCTGTCTCGTAAATCGAAAAATAAGTACTTAAAAAATAAGAACCTTAACGGAACGAGGCTTATTTTTCGTTCAAAATTTTCCCCAACCTTCTCTCTGTATATTGTATCTGTTATCTATTCGCCCAAGCAAAAAATAAGTACTTAAAACTCAATTATTTACATTTCAATTTTTTTATTACTTAGGGTCCGAGAGTGCACCCTCCACTAATCCTGGGAACAATCCTACAATCCACTTGCGGGAGTCTCTCTATATGGATTGACCGCGGACTGACCGCAAAGAAGTTGATGCCACTTGAAAATTTTCTAGCCTGAAACTCTAAAAACAAATCTCTAAGTTCTAGGCTTTGACCACTAAAACTGGCTGGTGTCATTTCTTGATCACTATCAGTTGCCAACTAACCATAGTTTTGGCCTTTTGGGAAAGGAAAAGAAATGGGATGTTGAAGAGAGAATAGTATACTGCAATTATTGGTCTTGGGATCTGATGGTTAATTCGGTTATCCGAATTTTCGGAAACACATAGAATCACCTTTAATTAACGTGTAAAGCCACCACCAAAACAAAGCGGTTTTATGTGTTGGAACCAGTGAGTCGATGTCCATGCATTTTAGCACGAAAAGAACTAAAGAAGAAAGGGAAAAGAAAGAAGTCCATGCACAGCGTTGATGCTTCCAGAAGAAAGCATTTTGATCATGTTCGGTTTGGATTTTGAGAAAGATTTTTGAGAGTAATGAGTGGAGATATCTATATATAAAGAAAATTTATTGGAGACCGTGCTCAGAAATTTTGAGACCCCAGCAAAACTGTCTTTAACTAGAATCGGGAAAATACTGAAATAATAATTACCAACAATTAGTACCAACCTTTTACTCTCTCTCTAAAAACTTTCCCAACTTCTGCTAGGGTTCTTCTGTTATTTGCCGCCGCCTGGAGGGGAGGCGCCCTCCTCCTCCCCTCCTCTCCCGAGCCCCTCTTCCTCTCTTTCTTCTCCTGCTATCTCTCTCTCCATCCCTCTCCTGATCAAACCCTTCGGCCTTCTCCCCTCCTCTCCGTTCTTCGTGTTCCCGCTGCCATCTGGGTCTCCGCCTTCCTCTTTGTGGAGGGTGCAGCAGGTTGAGCCCCATGCTCTCTCTGCCTCCGACCGGGGGTTCCTTGGCTCCTCTGGGTGCTTAGCGGCGTTGGGATGGTCCAGGTGTGTTCAAAGGTTGTTGGCGGTGTTGTGGGGGCGGCGGCGGCGTAGATCTTGGTCAGGTTGCTGTGATGGTGGAGTGGTAGAGATGGTGTTCTTAGGATTTCTAATTTCAATTTGTGCAAGTTCTTTTTTCGAATTTGATCGGCAATGATGGCGGTCTCGATCGGCGGTGGTCTGTTTCGGTGGTGGTGAGGTGGATGTGGTTTGCTCAGGTTGTCTTTGTGTGCCAAAGTCTGGCCGACAACCGTTCCGAGTTCTCAGTCGAGCGTGGGACTGGCAGTTTGTCGCTCCGGTTTTGCTGTTGCTGTTTGTGATTGTGTTTTGCAGGGGTTTGTGCTGGGATTGATGGGTGGTGGTTTGCTCCTCTTTGTCCTATCTGTTTTCGATGTTTCATTTCCATAGGCCGGTTCTCACCACCGATCTCTACATCTGGGAGATGCCGACTTGGCTTAACGGCGATGCTGGGCTTCGGTGTTTTGTGCGGTGGTGGATGTTGAAGTGGTTAGGGTTTGAGGGTTGGTTTGGGTTTCAGTCTAAGGTTTGGGCCGGATTTGGGTATTTAGGTTGTCATTGTTTATATTTGGGTGTAGGATTGGGCTTTAGTTTTTATTTGTTTTGGACCATTGTAGACCCTTGGGTGTTTCGGGCTATGTCCTTGTATGATGTGTTGTCCAACTCTTTGTTGGATCCCCTCTACCCATTTTTCCGTTTTTAATAAAATTCATTTTTGCCGATAAAAAAAAAAACCTGGAATCGGGAAACTGATAACCTAATTAAGAGTTACGGCAGGAGGTGGAATTTGAACGCGACAACATGAGGGAAGCCAAATTAGATGGAGAATTTTTCGTAAGTTGATATTTGAAAATTACGCTCAGGCTTCCAATTTTTATAGAACGTTTATTAAAAATTATTGAAAAATGAGAATTTCGAAGTTTTATTGATGTCAAGTATCAACCACTCTTGGTCACCTTGTGCGCGTAGTGAACCTCACAAGATTAGGTCCATAAATGTTAAGTTATAATAAAATTTGGAAAAGTGATTTTGGCACTTTACATTTAGCCATTGATATATTATTTTTGTGTCTTCATCCCATGTAAAATTACTAAATTACCCTTTTATTTTGTTAGTGTTCATCAACTTTAAAGGATAATTTAGTAATTTCAAATAGAAAAAGACAAAAAGTGGAGTACCAAAATTAATTTTCTAAAATTTGCTATATTTTCCCCAAGTCCCCAATAAATATTGGAGCCTTATATAACAGATCCAATATAAAGAGAGAAGGTTGGTGTCATTTCAATTTTTTTTTTTTATTACTTAGGATCCGAGCCAATTTGAACGCATCTCGATAAATCGCGGAACCAATTCTACCACCCACTTGCGGAAGTCTCTCTGTATGGACTGCCTGCAAAGGAGTTGATACCATTTAAGAGATTTCGACCCCCGAGACTTCAGAAGCAAATCCCTAAATCTCAGGCTTTAATCGCCACTAAAACTCGTTGGTGTCATTTCTTGATCACTATATCAGTTTGCCAACTAGCCATAGTTTTGGAAGAAAATTTTCAGTGCCCAACAAATCCAAATATGTTTTGGACGGTCCAGATTTGTTTGGGTTTGAGGAGATATTTTGGTAATTTTACACTCAAAATTTATCCAAACAGATCTGGGCCGTCCAAAACATGTTTGGACAGCCGAGATGGTGCTCGGCATCACGTGGCCGGTACCCACCTGGCACGTGAAGAGAGAGAAACTGGTATGTTGAAGAGAGAGAGAGAGAGAGAGAGAGAGTAGTATCCTGCAATTATTGTTCTTGGAAGCAAATGCATGGTTAATTCGGTTATTCGAATTTTCGGAAACATATGCAAAGAATCACCACCTTTAAATTAACGTGTAAAGCAGAGACGGAGAGAGGTGTGGGCATATGGGGGCCACGGCCCCGTATGGTTTATGGGTTTTTTTTGATAAATATAAATATATTTTTTATTGTTTATTTGTTTGTTGAGAATATCTAGGTATTGTATTTTGTTTTGGGCGTTATTTAGACATAAAAATGCGTTCGTTTTTTGTCTCAAAACCCAATTTCTCTCTCTGTGCACGGCCTCTCATAAGTTTTTCCTTCAATTATTGATCTCATTTCTTTTTCTATCTCTCTCTACTTTCTACCCAAAAAACCCTCCCTCAAAATCTAAATCAAACAAACTACGTATTAGATATCCGAACCTTCAAATTTCAAAATCTTGTTCATAATTCGGCTCCCGTGTTTACAAAATCTTGGTTCCGTCCCTGGTGTAAAGCCACCATCAGCTTAACAAAGCAGTTTTTATCATTTTATGAGTCGAAGTCCATGCATTTTAGTACGAAAAAGAAACTAAAGAGGAAAGGAAAAAAGAAGAAGAACAAGAACAAGAACAAGAAGAGAAGTCCATGCATGCACAGCATTGATGCTTCCAGAAGAAAGCATTTTATCTCTTTCTTTAGGCCCAGTTCTTTTGAACTTAACTTGGCCCAGTTCTCTTGAACTTAATTTTATCTTTATTTGAATTTTTTTCACATTTATAAAATTTGTGTTAAATTTTTATGAATTATTAATTCGTCTCGACGATAGGAATTGGAAAAGTAATTTTTTTTTATTTTTAACCAAGTATTTTGATAAATAACTACTCCCTCCGTCCCAAATTCTTTGTCCAGTCCGCAAAACGGAGTATTTTTTCACAAATTAAAAATACTCATTGATATCTAGTAAGTTGTTAAAAAACTTATGATTTTTTCTTGCAAAAATTGTATTATTTTTAACATTCCGTTTTGCGGACTGGAGAAAAAATTTGGGACGGAGGGAGTATTTTTTAGCACAAAAATTTTATTTTTTTTAAAAAAATGGATACTTTTCCGATTCCTCTCGTTGAGACGAATCAATAGCCTGACGAATTATTAGCCCAAAAAAATTTGGCTCAAAACTAACAAATATAAAAAAAAAATTAAATAAAGACAAGGAAATTTATAAAATCAGCCCAATGGGTTGACAATAATAAGTGTGTGAATATGTATTCAATGGTGTAAAAATTATATAGAAATACATATTTTTCTTGTCTTATAATGTGCTTATCGTTAATGGGCTGACAATAACAAAACCGATAAAAACAATTCTTAAAATTAAATTAAGTTCAAGAGAATGGATCCTTAACTAGAATCGTTTACTTTACTGTTTCTTCCTTCGGTACCAAGTTTCACTCCTCGAGAAACTTTTTGGTATAATAGGTACTGTATATAGCTCACATGGCATCCCCCTTCACAAACTGACACGTGGCAAACAAAATTTGAGGACTTTAACTGTAATTTCCGCACAAGCTATTCCTCTTTCCGTACAAAGGCTTGGTTCTTTTTAATTAATTTTTTTCATTTTACGTGTTTTGTTCGTCTTTTTTTGGTTAGATTCACATAATATTTTTGAGATTAATCATCCTTCTAGTCGAGAGGTGTCTAAAAAATACAAAACTATAACCAAAAAAAAATCACTAAAGACGAAAAAAAGTATCAAACAACTGTCTTTTAGAGCTTAAGTGTCGTGTTATTTGAATTTTTTCATCGGTCTATATTTTTAAAGATTGGGTAGTTTTCATTTTTATATCTTTCAATCCATATATAGGGTATTTTTAGTATTATAAATTGAAAGACACAAAAAATTTCTTAAAATGTTCGGAATAGTAACATAGACACTCCATTCAATATGGAACAAATGCAGTATTTGTTCGAAACTTATTTCAGTATTTTTTACATTTCGCAACTTTTCGTTTAGCTTTTTGTCGTAATTTTTAGGGTTAATCGTTTATCTTGATGAGACGAATTAGTAAAGTATAAAAATATGAACCGATGAAAAGTTTCAAATAAAACGACAATTAAACTCTAAAAGACAGTTATTTGATACTTTTTTTCTCGTCTTTATTTTTTTTTTGTCATAATTTTGTACTTCTTAGACTCCTCTCATCTGGACGGATGATTAATTTCAAAAATATCACGTGAATCTAATAAAAATTTAAAAAAAAAACGAACAAAACATACAAAATAAAAAAATTAATTAAGTTAAAGATAACCAAGCCTTTGCCACGTGTCAGGTTTTTTTGTGAAGGAGGGATACCAAGGGTGGTGCTACTGGTACAGATTTAATATCTGTACCAGCGAGTACAAATGAATTTTTGGGCCTCTTTTGGGTCTCAAAAAAATGATCGGAATTGTTTATTTTGTTTAGAATATTTTGTTTATGATCCTTGCAAAAAATAAGCTCCATCCGATATCGGTAAGGGTATTTACAAAACATCCAATTTTGTCACAGAATTCAAGCCTGAATTCTAAAGCAAAGTTGGATGTTTTGTAAACGCCTTTACGGGTACTGAATTGAGCTTATTTTTTACAAAGATCATAAACAAAGTATTTTATACAAAAGAGTGGCTCCGATTATTTTTTTTGACCCAAACCATGCCTAAAAAGGCATTTATACGCACTGGTACAGAATTATGTCTGTACCAGTATCATTTCTGGATACGAAGTGGGTTATATACCCGTTGTACCAAAAAGTTTCTCTCACTCCTCCCTCTCTCTCTCTCACTACCATTTACAGAGTTTCTACGCTACCAAGTCCACCATTATCGCATGATTCACTCCCCCATTCTTCTTAAAAAGCCAATCAGAAAACACCACTCATCATTGCTTTCTCCCACAATCGCTTGATTTTGAGAAAACCCAAAAACATTTTTCAAAAAACAATCATGACCATAATTAAATTTTGACTCTACAGCTCTCGTTGATTAGCCCTAAGAGATATTTGATTCTACGACTTTCTTTGGGCTAATCAACGAGAGCCCTAAAGCCCAAATACAATTATGACCATTTAGAATAAAATTATCAGAAAACTAAAATCTTTCCACCGGTTCAAACGGATTGAAATTTGGAACACTTAATTTTTTAACCATATTTTTTAATATATAAACGGTTTAAAGAGGTTGAAAAATTAAGTGTTCCAAATTTCAATCCGTTTAAACCGGTGAAAAGATTTTAGTTTTTTGATCATTTTATCCTAAATAGTCATAATTAAATTTTGACTTTATGGCTTTCGTTGATTAGCCCTAAGAGATATTTGATTCTACGACTTTCTTAGGACTAGTCAACAAGAGTACTAGAGTCAAAATTTAATTATGACCATTTAGGATAAAATGATCAGAAAACTAAAATCTTTTTCCCGGTTCAAACGAATTGAAATTTGGAACACTTATATATTTATAAGGGCATGACCTGTCATAAATAAGGTCATGTAAATAAGGTCATGTACTGCTCACATGACCTTCTTCCGTTAAATTCATAACGGCTCACTAATGGACGGTGCTTAAGTGTCACGCGATAAACGATGAAAGGGGTTAAGTGTCTGAGTTAAACGATGAAGGGGCAACTCGTTACCGAGGTATAGTTGGAAGGGGCTTACTGTAATTTTCCCAAAAAAAAATTGTAAAGTCCATATTTTGGCAAATCCCATGACAAAATCTCTCTTGATTTGTATCCCATTAATTATGTTGGAGCTTATTGTTATAAGATTACTTGTTTTAGGAAAGGCTATCAATTGTAGTTTGTAATTGACAGAGAAAGTTTGTCAAAGGAAAGTAGATTGGTAGGATTCCATTTTGCAAGAGGATTTCGTGCAGGAAAGAAGAAAATCACGTGGGTGGTTATATGGAAATATTTTCAGTCACAGTGCTCAAGCAATTAAAGACAGTTATTTTCAGTGCTCGAGGAACCTTCCGTTTTCTTCAGCAGTCTATATTTACATGCGGCTTTGTTGGCTTTTCAAGACTACTGAATATAAGAGTGCAACCCCTCTCTTGCTCCAAAAACTGAGAAATGTCTAAGGGAGATTTTTAGTTAGTCTCTTGGAAAAAGTTATGATTGTTTGATCATCAAACTTCCGGATTAATTCCAAGAGCCCTCTCCATACTTTGTGATTGCTAATCAAAGTGTTCTTCCGGTGGATACCGACGGTGGATTCCGTAGGTTATTGGAAGGCTTGAGCGATTCAAGGCAGCGACGGTCAAGCACTGAGTGCGGTGAACGAGTGATTCGGCAATCAACCTTGGTCAACCGAGAGTGATTCTAGGTTGTAAGTATAGGTTTGTTTGTAACCGTACAATGAATTATAGTGCATGATTTTCTTCCCGTGGTTTTTTTCCGTTTAGGGTTTTCCACGTATATTCTGGTGTTCATCATTTATTCTTTGTTCCTATTATTTCTTGATTATTGGATCGGTAGGAAAATAGGAATTTAAAAAATGAATGGTTTCCAATGAGATATCAATTAGGACTGTCCACGGGTCGAATGTGGTCGGGTTAAACCCGACCCGACATATGGTCGGATAACAGATTTCTCACCCGAATTCGACCGAAACAATTGTCGGGTTAACACTGATCCGACCGTTAACCATTTCGGGTCGGGTTCGGTCGGATTGTCGGATTGGGCTTTTGTTGGGCCTTTTTATCTTAGGTTTAATCATTTTGATTGGGCCATTTTTTGACTGACTTGTTAGTTGTTAATTTCTTTGGACTTTATTTTTCACTTTTCCATCAGGCCTAATCAGGCCCAATGCCATATGGCCCATATCCACGTTTTGGGCCATATTTTAACATTTCCCAATTTTCCAGCAGGACCAACAGTCCAGCAACCATAACATTTCCAACTTTTCGATTCCAGTTCCATTTCCAATTTTCCAGGCTTCCAGCAACTCAGCAAGGCAGCAACAAACAATATCTCACTTAGACACAATCACTAACATTTCCAGCCACAATCATTAAAAAAAAGCATAAGCATATTAGAAGCCATAGCACACCATATTGTGGGCACGCGCCCCGGAAATTGCTCGATTTTATAAAATCGGGTGCGGCCCTCTTACGAAAAGCGCAGCGAAACGCTTCGGTTCAGAGTCGCCACTCGGGTTTTAGCGGTGAAAACACCCAAGGAACCGAACTCGAAAACGTTTGCTACGTTCGTTTGATTTTGGAAAAGGCGATAGACCGGTCCGTCGTCACCTTCGATATCTGAGGTTCGGGAGCTAGGTTACGAGAGAGGAAGGGTTTTATGGCACCCCTCTCGCCCAATCCGGAGATCGGTCTCTACTCAGGCATTTTGTTTTGTAAAGCGTTTGCATTTTTCTCTCATTTGACCATTTTTTAGCCAGTTAGGGCGGGGGAGCAGTTAATAGGGATTAAAGCTGTAACAAGTTGCAGTTTATGTGACAAAATGTTTATGAAGATGATTTGCTTGCAATGATGAATATAGATTAAGAACAAGCACTGAGAGCAGTATGAATAAATTGGGGTACGCTGCCCTGAAGGGACGTGAGCAGGTATCGTATCAGTATGCACCGGCCAGACCACTGCATACTAACGTAACCAGCGCACGCCACCTCATTACTGGCGTACTCCACTTACCACAAACTCACAGTCTTTGTTTGCAACCCTCTGGGCTCTGGAATGGACCAGCGCACACCCCGGACAAACCACGCAGTTTAACAAGACAAAATACACATAGTTACAGACATACGAAATGGCTTCAAGCCACTAAAAGCAACAGAATACCCCAAAAATAGTGTGGGGACAAGAAATAGGCCAAGATCACACTAAGATGCAAGAGCCAACCACTGGATCGTGGGACAACTGCCGTACGCCAGTCATAGAATGCCGTACGCAGGTGTGACCATCATCCAGTGCATGGCTTTGCATCGTCTGGGCTCTGGAACATGACCAGAAGGATCCCAGAGGCCTTTTAAGCAGATAAGGAGTAAGTATTGAACATTACAGCTAAAGCATTTTCGAATATAGAAAGCAGTAAACTGGTTATTTAGCATGCCAAGGTGATTGACAGAAATATAAGTAAACAGAAATGATGATCCATGATCCCCACGCCAGTAGTGCTCGTACTGCCATGACTGGCGTACGACATATGTGTACTGGCGTGCGCCATGTCTCATTTTAATACGACTGTTGTATTTTACCAGTTTAAGGCCAGGTCTTGTATTGCTTACTAGCCTGGGCCTTACTGGTCTCCCTCAGAAGTTGAAAACAGAAAGGGACACAAAGGTGGTATACCTTTTTGTGTTGAGGTTTGAAGGTGGTATTGAGCTTAAGGCTTGGAGATGGAGGCTTAGATGGTGACTGTATATCAGTAGAGTGTATGGAAGTGGGTTGCTTTCCTTTCTCTTTCAATGGGGGAAGACAAGAAGAGAGGAGAAGAAGGCTTTTTCTTCTTAATGTGTCTAACCCCTTGCAAATGAATGCAAGGGGGGGGGGGGTATTTATAGAGGAGAGAGAGACTGAGATCAGTTTGATCTAGGCCTTGTTTGGCTGGTTGGAACAAGGTTGGAGCCTCCCATGCATTAAATGCATGGGACTTGCCTTGATGGGGGGTGTAGGAGAGAAGGGGGGCGTCCCTGCCGAATGTAATCATCAGGGAGACTGTGACCGACGTCAAGGTGGCACAAAAGTCTCGTCCATGTGGCTGAATAAAGTTGATTTGACTGGGATTGACTGGCGTGCGCCACATATGGACTGGCGTGCGCCAGTAAAAACTGGGTCAACGGTCGATGACCGACACGTGGCAGCTAACTGGCGTACGTCACCCATGCACTGGCGTAAGCTAGTTGGGATTTGCTGGGGCCGTTTGAAGGGTTTGAAATGGGTTTGAAAGAGGCTTGGGACGCTCAAAGCTCACACCATCGTCCTCAGACTGTTCTCGACTATAATCATCATTGGGGAAAATAAAAGATCGACAAATAACGTTATCTGAACAGTCCAGAATGGGGTGTCTACAGAAGCCCCCCTTTGACGGCACTTGAAGCACCATTAACTGGAGATAAGTAACGTCAAAGGTTTTCTAGACACCCTCTTCAAGGTTATCCAGAGTACGAGAATTTTGAAGAACCTGTTTGATTTGAAATTGGACGGGTGGACCGTCGTTGACTTGAAATTGGATGGATAGATCGTCGTTGATTTGAAATTGGACGAGTGGATCGTCGTTGATTTGATTTTGGACGGATAGATCGTCGTTGATTTGAAATTGGATGAGTGGATCGTCGTTGATTTGATTCTGGACGGATAGATCGTCGCTGATTTGAAATTGGACGGATAGATCGTCGTTGATTTGAAATTGGACGAGTGGATCGTCGTTGATTTGAAATTGGACGGATAGATCGTCGTTGATTTGAAATTGGACAAGTGGATCGTCGTTGATTTGAAATTGGGCGAGTGGATCGTCGTTGATTTGAAATTGGACGAGTCGCTGCTTGGGGATGAGTCCAAAACTTTCCAAAATGAGTCGGGCTTTCATTTGAGGACGAATTCCAGCACAAGACATAAATTGGGCCTGAGGCCCAAAACTTACTGGCGTACGGCACAAAACTATTGGCGTGCGCCACGTTTCACAAAGATCCGAGCCCAGACCCGGCCCAGGTCCGGCCCAATCGTTCCATACGTCGTATAACTTCTGCAGAGGCTCGAAAACCGCCATCCTTCGACTTTTGAACTCCCAAAACTCTCAGACTCTCCCAAAAAATTGTCAATCTCTTCCATAATCCTCCATCTCTCTCCATTACCCACTCAATCCATTCATCCATGGCAGAACCCGGTGGTGGAAATGGCAATGGCAGTGATAGAGGTGACGGTGATGAGGTTCGGCTGAGGGGCGAGCCCGAGGGCCCTCAAATCGACGATCAGTCGTTAAGCGAAGCCCCGTCGGCGATCGGTGCAGAGGTTCCTGGTGGTTTGAGCGGTGGCGATGGCCATGCAGCGGAGGTGGTTGGTGGCGATGAGGGGCGTACGCCAGGAGAGGATGGGCGTACACCAGGTTTTGTGGGTACAGAGGGTCCTCAGGTTTGGCGATTGGACCCACAGAGTGGTGTAGAGGGCGTGGTGATTACTGGTCTGGGCTCGGTTGGAGCCGGCGGCAGTGGCAGTGGCAGTGGTGATGGTGGTGATCGACCGGGGACGCCACCGAGGGATCCGGTGAAGGGCAAAGGTCCCGTGGTCGAGGAGGGAGTATCCGGAGATGTACCCATGGAAGAGGTGGAGTTCAGGCCTGTATTGGGGTCTTCGGCACACGTACCCATCACTCGGGGGGATTTTGCGGAGTTCGTGTCTGAGGAGGAACTTGGCCGCTTGCTCTGGGAGAACCCGGGGGTGGTGGCTGCGGTGTTGGCAGCGCGCGAGGACAGGCTCCGGCAGGTTGAGAGGGCCCAGGAGGAGGAGCGCTTGAGAGAGGAGGCCAAGAAAGCCAGGGCCGAGGAGGAGGCCTTTGTGAGCGAGACCGAGGGAGCCGAGGAGGCTCAGGGGGAGGTGTGCTCTTTCGAGCGGGCAGTGACGCTCGCCGAGTCCATACGGCTGGCACCCCGTGCTAGGTTTGACGCAGCCACATACGTTTTGCCCGAGCCACACTTGTTTATTCCGTCTGGAGTGGACAGCCACGCACCTTTGCGGGAGAGCTACGACGCGGAGCTTATACTGAGAGACCCGCAAAGGCACCTGTCCGTGGACTGGGCACAGGTATCCCTTTGAACTCACTTTGATATGCATGCCTTGTCATTCGTAACCATATGTAGCTTAAATTGTGTAGCATAACTTGTAATGTACGTAGGCCAAAACGCTGAATTGTAACTTGACTGAGAAAGCAGAACTTGAATGGTATGCCTTGACTTTGAAACTTAACTTGACTGATAGAACACTTGGAGTGGTTGAATCGACTTGCAGAAAACCCGTAACTTCGACGAAAACCGTTAGTGCCAAACTTGAATCAATCATAAGCTGTCTCGACTAATAAGATAGCCCTTCGAACTTGAACTCGACTAAGTAGACTGCCATGACATGTTGAACGCCCGGATGGCGTGCCCCACAGCTTGAATCTACCATTTTGATAAGCAAAACACCAGTGAAATCGACTGAGAGGTGTGCCTCGAGAGAAATAAAGTCTTGTGGCTCGGAACTTGACTGAGAAATACCTTTGAATTGATTCGACTGATAGCAGAACTAGATAGAGTAATACGAGTGCCCGGTAGCTTTGTTCGACCTTTATGATGCCTATTTCGACTGTTATAGTTACTTTCGACGTCATGAATTCGACTTACTGCTTGAATTGCCATTGCTTATGAAACTCTTTCTGTTGTCTGTCTTTGTTGTGCAGAGAGGAGCAGCCAGCACTCGGGGCCATGGAGGTCCAGCGAGTTCACTCGAGTTGTACCGGGGGTTGCCCGAGTGAGTCAGGGCCTTAGTTGACGCTGCAGGGTTCCGGTCGTTCATTCTTACTCTGACGGCCGTGAAGAGCGATCACGCTCTGCTGACAGCGCTGGCCGAGAGGTGGTGGGATTCTTCGAACACCTTCCACTTGCCGATTAGGGAGATGACGGTGACTCCGTCTGACTTTGCAGCGCTCACTGGTTTGAGGGTAGGAAGAGAGCCTATCCCGTTCGATTCGGAGATTTACAGGGATCCCAGGGCTCTGGAGTGGTTCCTAGGGCAGGCGCCAGCGGGCGAGGCAGAGACCGTTCACTATGACCAGTTCAGACGGTACTTGCACGGGAGGGAGCCAGACTCGGAGTTGGAGGCGGAGCAGATGGCGAGGGCCTACTTGCTGTACTTGTTTGGGGCTACACTGTACCCGAACAAACGGTCCACGGTGCACCTGTCCTATTTGCCGGCCCTCTATGACTTGAGCACAGCTTCGAGGTTTGACTGGGGAGGAGCAGCTCTGGGCACCTACTATGGCTTCATGGGAGAGTTCTCGCGTGGGAAGAAGGCGACGGCCGGCTACTGGAGGGTGTGGAAGGTAAGAAACAAAGTTTGTAATTTACTTCCCGCTTTTCCATTTATTGCACTTGTCTTTAATTTGCATATGAACTGTATTCTGATGCTTTGATTGTCTGACCATTTGCAGCTGTGGGCCTACGAGGTGCTGAAGATGTACCCGCCAGAGAACAAGTGCCCAAACCTGAGGATGCTCCCTCGTGCCATGATCTGGGGTCCCATGTATAGTGGCAAGAAGAAGTTGAGAGGGAGCCTCTTAGCCGTTCGGACGTACCTCGACGAGCTGTCTGGCACCCAGGTATGCAACATGTCAAATTGGTTATTCTGCCCTTAGAATTGCTTTAATGCTGTCGCTGATGCCCTATAATCTGTGCCATTGTCTTGCAGGTAGAGTGGAACCCATGGAGCAGCGCCGAGCCTGAGCCTGAGTACCTAGCACGGAGCAGGGTGGTGACAGCGAGCCGGGTGCTGTTGGAGTCGGCCTTCGGGTGGCGATGGTACCTGGGTGACTGGGTGACACGACAGTCACTGGGTTCCATTGAGTTCCAGGTTCCCGGGCCACTTCCTCCTCACACTTCTCACACGGACAAGTACACCTTGGTTGAGTTGCGGCGCTTCACCGTTCCAGCCGGCCTTGCTGCTTTTCTGAGGCCCGAGCGTGACTATGCTATCTACAGGAGGCAGCACTTGGCGAGGCCTCTTGGAGTGTTGGAGCATGTTGCCGTGCAGAGCGAGGCGCTTGAAGCTGGCGAGGAGAGGCGGAGCCGGGAGAGCAGGGCAGCTCGGCCGAGAGAGAGGAGCGACTATGCTACAGCGACCGGGCTGCCTCGGCTTTTTTGGACTCTAGCGGTACGGGACGCGGAAGGAGAGGAGGCTGTAGTTCGGTTCGAGCTTGCCAGGACAGATCCCGCAGAGATCACAGGGCCGGTATGATACTCTTCTCCCCTTTGTAGTTTCCTTACTTTGCTTTCGGCATGCATATTTGGCTTGTATTCTGACTTTGCCCAAAAAAAATGTAACACAAGCTCTGATGGAATGGGTACGCGAGGCGGCTCGCCTGATGAAGGCCATGGAGAAGGAGTTTCATAAGATTGCCGGCGGCGCCTCTTTGCAGTTGCACTACCCACCGCCAGCTCCAGCTCCTGCTGTGCAGCCTCAGGTATAACTTTCCGTTCCGCTTTTGAATAGGATTGCTTCCAAAGTTTCTTGTACTTAGCATTTCAACATATACAATATGCACAATGTATGCTAAATGAATTTAAATGACCATGCAGGGACATGCTAGGGCGGCTCCTAGGAGGAAGAGCGTGCGGCCTCCTCCAGCAAAGAAGGCAGCATCGAGCTCCTCTCGACCAGCAACAAGGGTGGAACGAGGAGTGCAGATCACTCCGGCTAGCGAGGAGCTCCAGTTCCGCCGAGAGCTGAGGAAGAGGCCTGCAGAGAAGAGGCTTGCCGAGGGACCCTCGCAGAAGAAGAGGAGAGAGGAGGAAGAAGAAGAAGAAGAGGAGCAGACGTCCCTCAGCAGCGGCTCTGACTCGGCGAGCGACCCCAGGTTCCGGATAGACCCTCGAGAGTTGGCGGAGAGCGAGGAGGACGGCGACGATGAGGACCTTTTTGATGACTGAGGGCTACCACCGAGCCTTAGCTATGTTTTGCCAGCACTTGACACTTTGCGTAGACACTTTGATACTTGACATTTTGGATGGGGCCTGCGTGCCTCTTGACTTTTAGGCGAGTGTACCCTGATACTTCTAGTTCTGCCCGGGCCGTTGTGCCGTTTGATGCCTGATACATTCCTACCGTTACGTTTTGACACAGTAGTATATCATATACGCATTTTCTGTTTATCGTTTTCCCTTGCTTTGATGAGACTTGATGAAGGAAAAGGATAAAAACCTCCACTAATATCTAACATGCATTGATGAATGTTTTGAATCGACAAAAGGCACTTTGCACATGTACATGATTGGCTTAGCTCGAAGAAAAGATGGACAGAAAAGTCCTAGGATACGACACGTATCCCAGACACGCGGAGGATACGGGAATTTTGGGCGCCGGTAGGCCAAAACCAGACATTCTCCTAAACGAAGGAAACCGACCCTTTTGAAAGATAACATAGATGCATAATGACTTGCGCGAGCCATCAAAACCGGTAGAATTGCCCCGGTGCAAGGAAAATATCAAGAAAAAGCTAAAAATGCCACAAAAATGGACATAAGACGCCAAAGATGACTCGATATGGTCCCGGACCGAAACCAACACCCCCACACAGTCACATAAGGCCTACGTAACTTGTATGGTGTGACAAAACTCGGCAAAAGCCCCTAAAACGGGATTTGACCTCCCGTATCCTTGATTTTAGCTTGAAACGGGCCACCGAGGGTCCAAAATCTTCATCGGGCATGGCTTTTGGAATCCAATGCCTTGCCATAGTCTCAAATGATGTTTAAGACTTGTAGGAACCAACAAACGGCCAAAACCAGCCCCGAAATTGAAAACGACCATGCGAAGGTAGTAGCTGCTGCAAACTGGTTTCTGGTGAACCTTACTGGCGTACGCCAGAAATTGAGGCCCGTACGCCAGTAAGTGGGGGACACGGACACGCCAGTTATAAACTGGCGTACGCCAGGTTTTTGAACGCCAGATCCACTTGACTAACCAACTGTCCTTTTTCAGGGGCCACTTTGTTTTTACCCCCACACGGTTTCCGAGCTCTCAGGAGGCAGTGTCCTTTGCAGGTGCATGGTTTGGAGGCTAGCATGAGGTTTGAATGATTCATTGGTAGTGAAATGGCAAAGTCAAGGCCTATAAAGCAGAGGCATTGCATTGTGGTCTTCAGGACTGCACTGCTTCCTCTTTTCTCCAGTATACTTCAACATTCCCCATGGACAACCCCCTTCCAATTTTACTTAGGCCCTGGTTAGCGCAATTTCTAAGCGTTGACTGGCTCAATTTCCAATATCACGGCCTTGCTTCGTTCCGCTTCCTTCGACATGTGCCGCTCCGCCCAGCACTCCTACGGGCAGTACTCAGATTCTGGGATCCTGACGTCCACGTCTTTCGTTTTGGCGATGACGAAATGTGCCCGACCGTTGAAGAATTCCAGGCGTATCTCCGAACCTATTTGTCCTCTACACTTGTCGTTCCGCCTTATCAAGCAAGCATGCCTAAATTGCTGGCCAGCTCGCTCAACATTTCCCGGGGCTTGGCAAACGCTATCCTCGAGGGCGGCCAAATGAACACCATGCGGCTGATCGAGATGTACAGTCCAGACGGCGATTTAGATAACGACGAAGCTCAAGCGCGCCGCCGCTTTGCCTTGGTAATCTGTCTGCTTGCTGCTTATCTACTCGTGCCGGCCCACGGACAGGTCAGCCCTTCACTTGTGAGCGTCGCTGCCCAGATGGGGGCGCGAAGGAATGTGATCCCTTTGGTCCTAGCCGAGACACTCTTGGGTTTGGATTTGGTATATACGGGCCAGTTGGCCGCTTTCAGCGGAAGTCCGCTTTTGCTTCAAGTAACCTCACTCAGCTCACCTTTTTCTGGCTTTTCACACGTTCTTGTTTTACCTCGACACTCAGCTTAGGCTGCTTCCTAGCTTCTTACTTGTCTTTTCGCCTAGGCTTTATTTGACTTCTTACTTGTCTTTTCACTCATGCAGTTGTGGTTGTCGGACAAGTTGAATCTACTACATCCACCGGTGGCGGGCTGGAATCTCTTTCCAAAGAGGATTCATCAAAGGGAGATGCGGTACCCTGACATGGATATAGAAGGCTGGTATGAGTTCATGCAGCAAATGCAGCCTGAAGAGATCGCCTGGAGGTGCCCCTGACTAGACCTTCCAGACATGGCTATTCATTCCGATGGGTTCGACAAGATGGTGATTGCAGGACTGTCGAGCTTCACTTTCTACATTCCCGGCCGCGTCCTTCGGCAGCTAGGCGCCTCTCAGGAGAATCACCGTGTTAGCATTGGGGATTTTCGCGTCCCGAATTTCAATGCTCAAACGCTCAACGGTTACCAGAGGCGCTAGGGCCTTAGAGTCCTTCAGGCTGAGATGCCAGAATTTACCACAGGGTTGAGGGGTCGCTACAGACAGTGGCTGAGAGCGGATGTGAATGCAAGGGAAAATATTAACTGACTCCGGGCCACCTTGCTATGCTTAGAATAAACTGCAAGCCATTAGGCTTCTTTAAGCATTTCATTCTGTTTTTTCATGCATCAACTGTTTTAAGGCTTTTATGCTCAGCTTATGTATTAGAAATAGTAATTTGCAATAAAGTTGAAAGACGATGGATTTCCCCTTTTCTGATTCACTTCAATGCAACCTTGACTTGTGCTCGACCTTCCCAAACTGTGATGCGTACCCGAAATGTCAAACCTGGATCGAACTTTTGATGGAATGTGACCGAATCTCAAAGTGAGATTGCCTACGTATCCCTTTTCAAGGAATCAGGTCAGAACGTAGTTCAGGCTGAGGTTCACTCGTGTATTTTACCTCTCCTTTTATGCTCTAACTTTTGCCTAGAATCGCCCTTTTCAGGTTTTCGGCCTAGCGAGCTTTTGACTTTTGCCTATTTATTTTTGCCTAGAACCGCCTCCTTAGGTTTTCGATCTAGCAGGCTGCTCTGACTTTTGCTTGGAATCGCCCACCCTTGTGGTTTTCGACCCAACGAGCATCTCTCAGGGATAGTAACGCTTGAGTTGATCCAGGTTGACCAGGGTGTTGAATTCGTTGCCGTCGAGGTCGATGAGCTAAGCAGCACCCCCGGATAGGATAGTCTTGATAATGTAGGGCCCGGATCGCTTCGGTCTGAATTTCCTGCGGGGATCAAACACTGGTGCTCGGATTTCCTTTGTAACCATGTCTCCTTCGACTAAGCCCCTGGACTTCACCTTTTTGTTGAACGCACATGCGATTCGATGCTGATACCCCTGAACATGATACAAAGCCCGGAGCCTCCTCTCATCAAACAACATCAGCTCGACGAACCTCCCGCTTAACCATTCAGATTCTTCAAGACCACTCTCAACCATGATTCTCAGCGACGGGACCTCAAGCTCGATGGGAAGTACTACCTACATCCCATAGACTAAAGAGAAAGGAGTTGCACCCGTTGAAGTGTGAATTGACGTTCGATACCCCCAAAGGGCGAGAGGCAGCTGCTCATGCCAATCCCTCGCAGACTCGGCAGTTTTCTTGATGATCATCTCGACATTCTTGTTCGCAGCCTCGACCGCTTCGTTTGTTTATGGGTGATAGGTCGTGGAGTGATGGATCTCGATACCGAACTCCTCGAAGAGCTCCAAAACCCTTCCTTTGAAATGACTCCCGTTATCGGATACAAACGCCTGCGGAACCCCGTACCGATAGATGATATTATTTCGAATGAATTGAGCGACCTGAACCGTTGTCAGCGTCTTGTAGGATTCGGCTTCGACCCATTTGGTGAAGTAGTCTATAACCACCAGTATGAACTTATGGCCGTTCGAAGCAGATGGTCTGATCATCCCAATGACATCGATGCCCCAGACAGAGAACGGCCATGGTGAAGTCATGCCATACAGTTTGGATGGAAGGACATGCTGCAAGTTTGCATGGATTTGACATTTGTAACAGCGCCGTACGTAATCGATGCATTGCGATTCCATTGTAGACCAGTAATAACCCTGCCTGCGGATCTTCCTAGCGAGCATGACGCCGCTCATATGAGGCCTGCAGACTCCCTCGTGAACCTCTTCCATTATCCTTGTTGCTTCGACGCCGTTGACACAGAGCTTGTGCATTCCGCAGTGCGACCTTTGATACAATTTCCCCCCCACAGATGATGTATTGAGAAGCCAACCTCTGCAAAGCAATCAGATCCTTTTTCGTGGCCTCGGCAGGGAACTCCCCACGCTCCACAAAGTTCCAAATGTCATGGTACCAGGGTAGGCCATCATCGACATCATCAATGGCGTTGATATACTCGTAAGCAGGCAGGTCCCTCTGTTCAATCACAATCGGCCGCAGCTTAACACCTATTGGAAGTTCGATCATCGAAGCCAAAGTCGCCAAAGCATTGGCGAACTGATTCTTCAAGCGTGGGACATGGGTGAAAGTCACCTTATTGAAGCGAGGAATCAGTTCTTCCAAATCTTGATGATAAGGTTTCAGCTTTTCCTCACGAACCTTCCAATCTCTGTTGGCTTGGGAAACCACCAAATTTGAATCCCCGATTACTTCGAGCTTCTCGACTCCTAAAGCGATAGTGGCTTCCATTCCGACGATGCAGGCCTTATACTCGGCTTGATTGTTGGTGACATCGAAATTCAGCTTGAAGGTGAGCGGAATGTGAGCGCCGGCGGGCGTGATCAACAACACTCCTATCCCAAATCCCTTTTGGTTAGCAGCTCCATCGAAATAGAGCGTCCATACTTCCTCGACCACTGCTAACACCTCCTCGTCGGGGAAAGTGAAATCCACGTCTTCCGGGCCGTCGATCGGGTGATCAGCCAAAAATTAAGCCACAACGCGCCCTTTTACAGACTTCCTGGTGATGTGTTGGAGTTCGAACTCAGCGAGCAGAAGCAACCAACGTGCTAGCTTATGGGTGAGCACAGGCTTCTCGAACAAATACTTGATAGGATCCATTCGAGAAATCAGTCTCACCGAATAGGCTAGCATGTAGTGTCTAAGCTTTCTAGTAGCCCAAACCAGCGCCCAACATGTCTTCTCCAGAGGGGTATAACACTCCTCGGATCCCACCATCTTCTTGCTCAGATAGTAAACGGCTTTCTCGACCCCATTGTTTCCTTCCTGTGCTAGCAAACATCCCATAGCTGTTGGAGAGACGGACAGATACAGAATCAACGGTCGACCTGGCGTAGGCGGCCTCAGTACAGGCGGGTTCTGCAAATATCTATGAATAGACTCGAAAGCGGCCTGGCATTTCTCTGTCCATTCGAACGGGACCCCCTTTTTGAGTAAACGGAATAACGGCTCGCAGGTTAGAGTTAACTTGGAGATGAACCTGCTGATGAACTGGACCTTCCCTAGAAAACTTCGCACGCCTTTCTCAAACTTGGGCGGCTCCATTTCGAGGATTGCTTTGATTTTGGAAGGATCCATTTCGATTCCCCTTGCGGTGATCAGAAAACCCAACATTTTGCCTGACGTGACCCCAAATGTGCACTTTTGCGGGTTCAGACGCACGTTGTACCTGCGAAGCCTTTCGAAGAACTGCCTGAGTGAGGGAAGATAGTCATTTTCCTCCTTTGCTTTTACAATCATGTCATCGACGTAGATCTCAACGGTTTTATGGATAAAATTGTGAAACAGGGTCGTTTGAGCCCATTAGAAAGTGCATCCGGCGTTCTTTAATCCAAACAGCATCTTCACATAGCAGTAAGTGCCCCATTCCGTGACAAACGTCGTTTTCTCTTGGTCCTCAGGTGCCACAGAGATCTGGTTGTATCCGGAGAATCCGTCAACAAAAGAGAGCAAGGCATGCCCCGCCGTGTTGTCCACAAGCACGTCGATGTGTGGCAAGGGAAAACTGTCTTTGGGGCTTGCCTTGTTTAAGTCCCTGAAGTCGACACAGACTCGGATCTTTCCATCCTTCTTGGGGACATGTACGATGTTGGCCACCCATTTGGGGTATTCTGCAACCCTTATGAATCCCGCATCAATCTGCTTTGTAACCTCTTCCTTGATCTTTTGAACCCAATCCGGCCTCATCCTGCGGAGTTTCTGTTTGACGGGGACAGCCCCTGGCTCCAACGAGATTCGATGCTGCACTATTTCAGGATCAATGCCGGGCATATCCTTGTGAGACCATGCGAAAACCTCCGGGAACTCTTTGAGAAGCTCGATGGTTCCAGCGTGGTTCTTCGGGGACAGATTTGCACCAATTTGCATCATGCGGGGGTCGTCCTCATCTTTCAAATTTACAAAAATTACTTCTTCTTTTAGAGGCTGAGCACGCCTTTCGTCTTCCTTTTCGATGAGGGAATGCAACTCAGCCGGGATGTCCCCGTCGAAGTCTGTTCCTTCATCGTCAGGGTCGACACAGTTTATATAGAAGCTAGCAAAGTAGTCAGAAGTAGGATCATGCATTTCATAAAACCCAACAGGGTTGCCAAGTACAATAGACTCGAACCCAAAGTAAAAGCTACGACGTGGAGGGCCAAGAGGCACAAACTCCGACTCTGAGCTAGACTTAGACTTGACAGACTCTGTGTCAGATTCAGACTCATCGTCAATGCATGTTAGACGCGGAGTGAAAATGCAGTTATTGAGACTTCCCTGTCCCTTCACGATGAGAAAGGTAGGATCCTTGAGGGCATTTGAGGAGTCGGGCCCGAGCATCAGCACTTCAGCTTCTTCGCCCTTGCCAACCAAACCTACTTGGGAGAACAGCACCTCCAAACCCCCTTGATCAAAAGTCTTCAGCCAGTCAAACTCCTCATTGGTCTGACCCAGCCGTTTCTCGAATTCCCTTTTAGCAAGCTTCTCTTCGGCCGTTTCCTCTTCACCGTCGGCCCAGGTATCCGCAGCAAAGATTTCAAATCTCGGCAGCCAAGTGGAAGTCTCTGGATCCCAAAACGGCTCTATCTGTCCCGAATAAGCGGAGCCTCCTCCTTCTCGCACAAAATAGCTGTCGGGGTTACCAAAAAGGGTCCGAGGTTTTCCCGTGTCTTTCCTCCATTTGGCATCTTTGGCCGGCGGAGTGTAACCCAAGCCAAAACGGCCTTCGGTGAAAGGAAAGACAGGGAACTCAGCGATCCCTTGTTGGTTGACCCCGAGTCTTAGGCCAGGCATGAACGACATTTTCCTCATCATTTCGAAGACAGTTGAGCTTATGGTGAAATCGTCATCCATGGCGATGGCGAGGACTGAGCCAGATGTGTCGAAAGAGAAACCGCCGAAGTCTGAGTCTTCTTCCCCGTGCATGATCCCCAAAACAGGTGTTTCATCATCTGTGAGCGGGCGGATCCCAGAGTCCTCGCAGATTGTCAAAGTCCCGATAGGGAGCCCCAGCATGACCTTCTGGTGCAGAGTTGAAGGTACCGCCATGATGTCGGCCCTATGGAGCCATGGCCTGCCCAGCAGCAGGTTAAAGGTAGCAGGGACGTCGACAACATGAAATTCCACGTCCATCTCAAAGCCTTCGGCATCTAGTTTCAGCATCAGAGTTCCTTCCACTGCACGGCGAGTGCTGTCGTAAGCTTTGACGGCCAGATTAGATGGTGTCAAGTCATTCTTGGTGAGCCCCAAGGGGTAGGCAACCCTCATCGGGCAAACGTTGATAGCAGAGCCATTGTCGATCAGCACGGTTGGCACTCAATGTCCCCGGCACTTGACGGTGATGTGGAGCGGACGGTTGTGAGTGGTTCTTTCGACGGGCAGATCTCTCTCGATGAATGTGACGGAGTGTTTAGAAAGGAGTGGCAGCACGAGAGCAATCATGGCCTCGGGGGTGATGTCAATGGGCACTGTGAGCCGGGCCAACACGGGGGATAGCTTTTCACGATGCTCCTTTGATGACGATATCAAACCCCAGATAGAGACGGCGGCCGGAATCCGTTCGAGCTGTTTCAAAATGGCGTCTTCTTCTGGAACCCCATTCGGAAAGAACGGATCATTCCTCTGAGCAGCGAGAGTAGTGGTTTTCTGACCGGGCGGATTGGACGAGCTTCCAGCCTGGAGATTGGATGGCTGAAACACTCGGCCGCTCCTAGTGACGTTGGCCACATCCCACCAAGAAGATGAGTCAATGGAATCCCACAGATCGGCCGGTACTTCTTCCAGCTTACGCTTTCCCTTGTCCGTTGATGCCACCGTTGCAGACGAGTCTGGCCCCAGAGCCGTGTCCCATTCCAAATCCTCCATCACTAGTCCTTCCCAGAAAGTAGGGTCTTGTGCAGCATCCTCCTCAAATGGTGCCCCCGGGTTAGTGACAAACAGGACGTCCCAGAATCCCCCATCGACAAGAGCAGTGTTGACGGTCCACACTTCGTTCCCCATGTTTAGGTCGACAATGTTGTCCACATCCCAAATGTCCGCGGGCGGTGGAGTCTTAGCAGTTTCTTCTGCGTCCCACAGGTCGGCGGGAGGTGCATCCAAGACCATGATAGAGCAATCATCTCCAGGAGTCGAAACAAAAGAGCGAGGCTGCTCCGCAGAAACGATGTCCCGCGTAGGGTCAAACTCATGGGCGCAGCGGCCGACCATACCGTTAATCGAATTTACTAATGGTAACATGGCGCCAAGCGGGCGGCGGATATTGGATACAAGCTCCCCTTCTTGAAAATGGTCCCAGTACTCCTCACTGACGTCGTCCTGGTCCAAATCAGCCTTGAGACCTTGGCCTATTTGCCATCCATCGGGTTACGGATCCCACACATATTCCTCGGCTTCTTCCTCAACTTGGTTCAGCTCGGGTTGGTAAAAGAGTGCGAACAACGAGAGCCCGTCCAATGGGTCAGCCTGTGCCGCATTCCACTCTTCTTCCCACTGATCTAACCATATCTGATTGACTTGGGGGTGAGCGGGAAATCCCATGTTATACTGTTCGACCCAATCATTGCAAAGCTCCTCCCATTCCTTGGTTTTGTCCTCTATAGCCCAGCCGGCTGCCATCATGTTAATACTCGACTCAGAGGGAAAGGCTACGATCGGCTTAGGGTTGATGGTTGAGGTAATATGGTCGGTGGGATTGAATATGGTGGAGCTGAGGTTTATCTGGTTCACTTGAGGGTTGGGGTCATGTTTAGGTAGAGAATTGGAGATGACATTGGGTTTGGTAGGTGGAGTTGGAAGGGTACCATTGTCCACCAAATCTTGTATCGCATGACGGAGGCGATAGCAAGAGTCAGTGTAATGGCCGGGCATTTGGTGATACGCACAGAAAGCGCTGGGGTTATGGCTAGGGGGTGGATTTTGAGGAAGTGGAGTTAGGGCTAGAGGCCTGAGGTGCCCGGTTTTGACTAACTTCTTCAATATCGAGGAAAGTGGTGCCTCGAAATTGGCGAAGTTACGGGGTTGGTTGCGGTTTCGGGGTCTTTGAGGGGTTTGAACTTGGTTGATGTCGGCGACGTGGTTGGAACTTTGGGCAGAGGGGTTGTTAGCAGAGTTTGCATTGGCATAGCTGTTGCCACCGAACAAAGCAGTGCTGTTTCCGGTGTATGCACGGGGTTTTGATTTTGAGGCTGAGGTGGAGGAGGAATTGTCGCTTCTGGGCAAGACGCCGGTTTGAAGGACTTCTTCGATGGCCAGCCCGAAGTCATAGAAGGTTTCAAAGTTCGCACCTTGAACCAACACAAGGTTTTTGGCAAAGTCAGGCTGCAGATTACGGGAAATGATGCGGATCTGATCCTTCTCGCTTGGGCGATCGGGCATGAGAGCGGCCTTGGCTCTCCATCTTTGGATAAAGTCTGCAAAGGACTCCTTTGCGTTCATCTTAGTGGACTCCAACTCCCGAGTGGTCATTTTGAGCTGGGCGTTGTAGCTGTACTGAGCATTGAAGGCCGTGCCAATGTCTTCCCATGTCCGTCTCTTGGAAATGTCGAGCGATAGGAACCACTGGAAGGCTGGACCAGCAAGGGTTTGTGGAAACAGTTGAGCCATGGCATCCTCCCCGACACCATGCAGTTTCATTGCACCATGATAGCCTAACAGGTGAGTTTTCGGGTCCCCAGTACCGTCGAACTTTACGAAGTCGGGCATTTTGAAGCGATCGGGCAACCTGGCGTTCGGGAACGGGTAAAGGCGGTCCATGTCTAGTACTCCTGATCCTTTCCTTTCGGACTTAGCAACTGTCTCTTCCAACTTGGCCATTTTGGCGACCAAAGCTGCTATTTCCGGGCTTGGAGCAGGATTCTCGATCAGTGGTTCATCTTCGGTAACGATTTCCCGTTCCCGCCTTTCATCACCTTCCCCACCTGCCACAAGGGGAAGTCGTTCTTCGATTAGGGTTCGGAGATTGGCCATAGAGGCGTCGGCCTGGTCGGCCCTTTGCTGCATGATGGCCAGGTTGTGCTGCAGATCGGCCAATACGGTTGCAAGATTCGGAGGTGGGACATCTGCCATGGTTAGAACTTCTATCTTAACACGCTTTGGTGATGCTGGCGGGGACGGAGTAGACGGAGGGGACTCGTGCGGAGTAGTCGGCGCCGAATCCTCCCGTGACACAGTGCAGACCAGAGCTTCCGTTGCAGTCGACTGAGAGATAAACCCCAAATCAAACCCTCAAACGGACTCGATGGACGGTCCCAAGTAGGTTTGGCTCTTGATTTCGGAACCCCACTTTGAAATCGGCATGACTAGACAGCAAGGTATAAGAGCTCAGTGATAGCATGCAATCATTTTATTTGAAAGAATTCGACAAAAATGGAAAATGATCATGCCAACATCGTCGGTGTCCTCCTAGACTCTAGAACTAGAGGGAGTCTGCCCTACGATACTCGGACATTTGCCATAGAATCCTCGGATTTTCTTTTCGACGGTGTATCCTTGATTGAATCGAATGTCACTAAGGGATGCCAAAACAGCCTAAGCTTTTGGCCCTCACCCTTCTCGAAGTTTCAAAGTTTGGTTTTGGAACAAACTCGGTGTAGATGGCGTGATACCATAACCGAAGTGGCGTAAGCAGCACTGTGCCGGAGCCTAAGCGGTGTAAGTGATTAGCACTTTTAACCTAGGCGGTGTAGGCATCACGATAATCTCTCCGTTGTTCCTAGTTTTTCGGTTTGAAACCTCGATGGGGTATTGGACAAAGACTTAGAAAGTGTTGATTTCCCGAAGTCTCATTGATTAAGGACTTGAAAATTTTTGGTAACGTGCAACATCGAGATGCACGACTCGTCATCGGTCCAAGGCAACGTCGAACGGGCGCAAGGCAGACTCGATAAATGACACCCTAAAAGCCGCCCTAGCATGCTCCTATGCAGAACGGTTATGAATGTATGTACAAACATGCGATAAGGAAAACGGTAACACATAGACAGGATATGGGGTTAGAAACAACTAATCCTACCCTGCGGGTTCCTGTCTTAGGTTGAAAGGTTCTATTGTTTTGTAAGCGCTGTAGAGACCGGTTTTGGCTAAAGGGGTTCCTCTGACTAGAGCCGCGATATACCTCCCACTGCAATGCGTAGAGCAAAGTAATGGTCGAACGGCAGTATGACTCATCATCGTCCAAGGTTGTTGGGCGTTCGAGGACCCCGGGCTCCAATAAATTGTGCCGGTTACCCAAAACACCTCAACGGGGCTGACCAACCATCGATCGCGAACGGAGAATGCCGAAGAATGATTCGATGAGAGAAAAATGCAACGCTTTTGAAACAAATGCCTTTTGAAGCTTGGCTCACTTTTGTTAACTAATACTTGGAGAAAATTACACAAGTGAACAATAGTAAAAGCCCCAGTTCGGATTGGTCGGATGCTGAGATCCTGTTATGTTACCATTTCGTTCTTCAGCAGCGCAAAGCATACTGTTTTGACAGACTTTTGAAAATTGTTCGATTATGTATTAATCGCCAAATACCAATCAACACAATGAGTCCCCAGCAGAGTCGCGACTGTGGGCACGCGCCCCGGAAATCGCTCGATTTTATAAAATCTGGTGCGGCCCTCTTACGGAAAGCGTGGCGAAACGCTTCGATTCAGAGTCGCCACTCGGGTTTTAGCGATGAAAACACCCAAGGAACCGAACTCGAAAACGTTTGCTACGTTCGTTTGATTTTTGAAAAGGCAATAGATCGGTCTGTCGTCACCTTCGATATCTGAGGTTCGGGAGCCAGGTTACGGGAGAGGAATGGTTTTATGGCACCCCTCTCGCCCAATCCGGAGATCGGTCTCTACTCAGGCATTTTGTTTTGTAAAGCATTTGCATTTTTCTCTCATTTGACCATTTTTTAGCCAGTTAGGGCGGAGGAGCAGTTAATAGGGATTAAAGCTGTAACAAGTTGCAGTTTATGTGACAAAATGTTTATGAAGATGATTTGCTTGCAATGATGAATATAGATTGAGAACAAGCATTGAGAGCAGTATGAATAAATTGGGGTACGCTGCCCTGAAGGGACGTGAGGAGGTATCGTATCAGTATGCACCGGCCAGACCACTGCATACTAACGTAACCAGCGCACACCACCTCATTACTGGCGTACTCCACTTACCACAAACTCATAGTCTTTGTTTGCAACCCTCTGGGCTCTGGAATGGACCAGCGCACACCCCAGACAAACCATGCAGTTTAACCAGACAAAAAACACATAGTTACAGACATACGAAATGGCTTCAAGCCACTAAAAGCAACAGAATACCCCAAAAACACTGTGGGGACAAGAAATAGGCCAAGATCACACTAAGATGCAAGGGCCAACCACTGGATCGTGGGACAACTGCCGTACGCCAGTCATAGAATGCCGTACGCAGGTGTGACCATCATCCAGTGCATGGCTTTGCATCATCTGGGCTCTGGAACATGACTAGAAGGATCCCAGAGGCCTTTTAAGCAGATAAGGAGTTAGTATTGAACATTACAGCTAAAGCATTTCTGAATATAGAAAGCAGTAAACTGGTTATTTAGCATGCCAAGGTGATTGATAGAAATATAAGTAAACAGAAATGATGATCCATGATCCCCACGCCAGTAGTGCTCGTACTGCCATGACTGGCGTACGGCATATGTGTACTGGCGTGCGCCATGTCTCATTTTAATACGACTGTTGTATTTTACCAATTTAAGGTCAGGTCTAGTATTGCTTACTAGCCTGGGCCTTACTGGTCTCCCTCAGAAGTTGAAAACAGAAAGGGACACAAAGGTGGTATACCTTTTTGTGTTGAGGTTTGAAGGTGGTATTGAGCTTAAGGCTTGGAGATGGAGGCTTGGATGGTGACTGTATATCAGTAGGGTGTATGGAAGTGGGTTACTTTCCTTTCTCTTTCAATGGGGGAAGAGAGATAGAGAGCAAGAAGAGAGGAGAAGAAGGCTTTTTCTTCTTAATGTGTCTAACCCCTTGCAAATGAATGCAAGGGGGGGTATTTATAGAGGAGAGAGAGACTGAGATCAGTTTGATCTAGGCCTTGTTTGGTTGGTTGGAACAAGGTTGGAGCCTCCCATGCATTAAATGCATGAGACTTGCCTTGATGGGGGTTGTAGGAGAGAAGGGGGGCGTCCCTGCCGAATGTAATAATCAGGGAGACTGTGGCCGACGTCAGGGTGGCACAAAAGTCTCGTCCATGTTGCTGAATAAAGTTGATTTGACTGGGATTGACTAGCGTGCGCCACATATGGACTGGCGTGCGCAAGTAAAAACTGGGTCAACGGTCAATGACCGACACGTGGCAGCTAACTGGCGTACGTCACCCATGCAATGGCGTAAGCTAGTTGGGTTTTGCTGGGGCCGTTTGAAGGGTTTGAAATGGGTTTGAAAGAGGCTCGGGACGCTCAAAGCTCACACCATCGTCCTCAAACTGTTCTCGACTATAATCATCATTGGGGAAAATAAAAGATCGACAAATGACGTTATCTGAACAGTCCAGAATGTGGTGTCTACACATATCATTTCCAGCTAGCACACTATAATCACTAACAAAAACAAAACAAAAAACACCAAAACGAGATTACAAGTTCACCGCCACCAGTCCACCAACTAACAGATTACAAGTTTTCCAGACCACCAGATATTACAAGTTCTAAAGTTTAAAAGTCAGTGAAGTCACAACTAATGAAACCGTAAAAAAAAAAAAAAAAAAAACTGCTCATCTCCCTTCCATGTGTCCAAACCTGTTACATACAAATAAAAAATATATGAGAATAAAAAACTCCAAAGATCACAAAACAACATTTAACTTTAAATATTTTACCAACATCCAAAGCCCCATCACTCAATCCTTAGGAACTTTCGAACTAGCATCATTTCCCAAGATTTCTGGAAAAAAAACAGAAATTGAATTTAATACAATGTAAATGGTTAAATACTACCGACAATGCCAAACAACTATCAAGTTCACATTAAATTACCTCGTTCAATATCTTCAACTTTATCCATAGCTTGTCGAAGAGAGATTGGAACCGTGCTTAGAAGCCAATTTTGGGTGCATACAAGAGTCTCGACCATTGACGGTGAGAGTGAACTTCGAAATGGATCAAGTATGCGACCACCCGTACTAAAGGCCAACTCAGAAGCAACGGTAGACACGGGCATAGCTAATACATCACGCACTACTTGGGACAAGATCGGATACTTGTTGGAATTGTTCTTCCACCATAAAAGGATATCAAAATCCGGAATATCCTTACGTTCACACAAATCATTCACATACTTGTCTACCTCCGATGAACAAATACTAGAATACTCTTGCTCCAAGTAAGTGTCAAATTCACTTGCTAAACTCAACCGATCATCACAATCCTCATTCATCACTACACTCGGTGTTGCACTTGCCACTTGAACTCTAACTTCACCCTCGTTCGCATAAGCATCATACAACTTGTCCAAAACTCCCTTCACACGTTTCTCCATTTGCTCGGCCACCTCCTTCCCTTGGTTTTTATATAGCAAAACTTCACCCACCTTAACTTAAATCGGGGATCCAGTACCACCGCCACATAAAGTAAGAAATTGAATCTATCTCCCTTCCCCCAATACGTGTTAAATTTTTTTTTCATGTCAAATGCCATTTTAGACAAGAGAGGATCATTGTTGGCAATTAACTTCTCTATTTTTACTTCAACGTTATACATCTCATCAAAGAACACATTGGATGTGACAAAAAGAGAAGTCGACAATTTCTTGGTTGCATCATAGAAAAGTTTCAAGAACTTAGTAAACATCGTACAATTCTTCCAATCAAGCTTCGTTGGAATTCTTTGGACCCTATGGCTCCTAACTTGGCCACTCTCACTAACCAGCTCTATGGTCTCCCCATCCTCAAATGACACAAGCTCCCCATCATCGCCTTCCTTTATGCCAAATTTTTTTTTGAAACCACTGTCTTCCTCCGCCATTCTTTAGAATGCCTTCTCAAACTTGACGGCTACTTCTAACATCAAGTAAGTGGAATTCCACCGAGTACACACATCAAGACACACAATTTGGTTTGAAACAATTTTCTCCTTCTCCACACACTTCTTAAAACTCTCCAATCTTTGTGGAGAAGATCTCACATACCTCACAACATCACGAACACGGAGAATACTCTCATTCCTGTCTTTCAACCCCTCAACCACAATAAGATTCAAAATGTGTGCACAACATCGTACATGCAAATAATCATGATCCAAGATTGTCCGTTTCCAATCCTTTGTTTTCCTTTTTAAGAACTTAATAGCCGTGTCGTTCGAACTAGCATTATCTACCGTCAACGTAAAAATACCGTCAACGTTCCAATCAAGCAACAAAGATTCAATCTTCTTGCCAATGGTCTCTCCCTTATGATTTACAACTTGACAAAAGTTTAAAATTCTCTTTTGCAACTTCCAATCATCATCAATGAAGTGTGCGGTGAGACACATGTAGTTAAGATTTTGAATTGATGTCCATGTATCAGTGGTGAGGCAAATCCTACGACCCTTCAATAATTTTTTTAGTTTTCCCCTCTCATGGTTATGAATTGCACCAACCACTCTAGTTATCGTTTGGCGAGAAGGGACCGGTGACAACTTCGGTTGCATGACCTTACAAAACCTTCTAAACCCAATCCCCTCAACGAACCTAAAGGGTAGTTCATCAATGATGACCATTTTGGCAAGAGCTCTCTTACAATCGTCAAAAGAAAAAACATGAGTGCCAACGTCAACGCTGCCCCCATCTGCGGGTTTGAATGAAAGGTTTTGTTGTCCATGTTGGTCTCTATAAGGATATAACGGGCAAGTGGGGATATGAGCTTTCAAATTACTAACGCCATGTTTTTTACTTTCAGCCTTATATTGTTTCTTGCAATACTTACACTCAGCCCATTTGGTAACTCCCCCCTCTTTAATTTCATTGAAGTGATCCCAGGCAGAAGACCTATATCTCTCTTTTTTAGGTTTAGGCGCTTGTGGTGGAAGCTTTCTTTTCGGTCTATTTTCTCCAACTTCAACTATTGTATCATCTTGAACATTGACAATATCGGCATCGGTAGATACAAGAGGATTAGAATTACCTCCAAGTTCAACTTCTTCAGCATCTACCTCATCATCCTCAAGTTCCCCACCAAGATAGAAATCAAAAACTGGATCCATCACCTACAACAATCAAGTGTGACGATCAGATGGTTGTCAATTAGTTAAATTTTTAAACAAACTTGAATAGGCAACACTGATTCAATTAATAGGCAGCACTACAACACAACAATACAAACATGAACCGATGTACAAACATGAACATCTTTCAGCAGAGAACAAAATAACAGTCATAAAAATTAGAAATGGACCGCATGAGATCTCTTTGATCCCTTAGCTGTTTTCATTGGGAATTTGAGTTTAACGTAATTTTCATGTTGATGAGTCCGCAAAAAATGTTACATTCTATTCATCCAAATTGCGCTTAATAGCTTAATTCCAATCACTTTTATATTTTTGTAGTAAAGCATTCTGCAAAGAAGCAGACAGCAACAACGATGCTCCTCTATAAACTGTAAGAAACTAATCCAGAAATAAATTGTGCTAATAAACCGGCATGGTTTAGTCGCATTCTTCAAAAAACAGCAACCAATGTCATCAGCACTTCCAGACACAGTATACAAATTATGAAAATTCACAAATCTCTGTTATGAAAGAAATAACATGAACATTGAACAAATCAGCAGAAAACTTGATCATTTTTCTACCATCGTGCAACTAAAATGAATTCACCAGTCCGGATATAAACTTGATCATTTAGTCTGTACGTATGTATGTTTTACTCTCTCTATCATCTGATCAAAAGAGATTACACAGGGTGAAAAGGAAAATATAAGGGTGGTGATTTTCACACTCATTTTTTTTTTTTTTTTTATAAATGCACTCTATTTTCTGTCCTGCAATAAAAATTTTACGTGTAATTTTTTCACTAAAATACAAAAAATTGCATTTATCAAAAAATGGGAGCGGAAATTATTTCCCAAATATTAAACTTGACTTTTTCCCAAATATCCGGACTGGTGAATTTCTGTCAAAATATAAACTTGATCATTTTGAGTACTCGTACAAAATCACAGTCATAGACAAAATCACACACACACACACACACACAGAGAGAATCACAGTCGGGTCCTAGACAAAATCAGAGAGAGAGAGAGAGAGACATACACTGTAGACCATAGTAGGTCTCGAATCTCGATTTAGAGTGAGGGCCGAGAGGTGAGGCAATTTAGGGTGAGGAGGAGAGGCGGGGTTTCGTCTTCGATCAGTAGCGAGGGTGGACACTGTCAAACTGGAGACTGGAGAGAACTTAGAGAAGGATCTGACTTTGGTTTCTCCGGCCAGTCTGGTCGCCGATTGCCTGGGGCTGGGTGCCTGCCTGGGGGTGGGGTGGGGGTGCCGAGGTGGGGCGGAGAGAAATGAGAGAACTCAAAGAACCCTAAATGATGTATGAGAGTAAAAACTTTCATTATATAGTGTGCAATTCGATCGGGTCGGGTGACCCGACATTTATAATCATTCACCCAAAACCCGACCGACTGTTGGTCGGGTCCACAAAATTAAACCCGAACCCGACTGAGTGTTATGTTTCAACCCGTCCGTTGGTTTACTTTTCGGGTCGGGTTCGGTCGGGTCGGATGGCTGGACAGCCCTAACATCTATCAGTACTCCATGAACATAATTTTTAACATGATTAATGTTTTCGGAGACTTCTACAAAATGAATGGCATCGAGTTTCGATGTAAAACCTATAAACAAAGGGCCAACTAACTGGCCCTTTGTATCCAGTCCTTCATTGGGTGAATAATTCTCTCCTGTGGGCCCAAAGCGTAGAAAAACACAAGCGGGATGACCAAACTAACTTAACGGTGACAGATGGAGCACGAGACCAACTAATTTAGAAAAATACCAAGCACTCCATTACCATTTGAAATTTGGAAAATAAGCTACTCGAACAATAACAATGAATTATTGCAATTTAGAATTTGTAAGATAGTACAAGATTGTTGTCAAGTTGTCCTTTCCATAATTCTAGATTCGTGGTGGTTGTGCTCAGCGCTGTATGACGTAGATTCGGCCATCCGTTTCGGCAATGGAAGGTTTAAATTTTAAGCCGAGCAATGCACGATGCAAATCTGTTGGAGTTCGGATTAAATTTGAGTCATCTATGCCGAAATAAACGGTTGAATCAGCTGAACTACAACTCTGTGGTGTGGAGTGTACAACAACATGTCAACGTCTCCAAATCCCAAAATTCTACTTTGGAGTTGTGTATATTGGATTTAATTCTTTATTTTATAGCTTTAAAAAAAGGGGAAACACGGGGACCAGTGAACATGCAACCACGTGGTTATTTGTGTAGAGTCTTACTACAGCCACCAACCATGCATCTATCAATTCTACACCAACGGATACGCGGGGTTCATTTTGGGTTTCACACAGATGATACGAATAGTTCAATAATTTTTTTAAAAAAAAAAAACGAGTGTACAACAACAACCAACCTAATTTTGTGCAGGTGATCGGTGATTGTAGGTTTTTCGATTTGTGTAATTGTGTTGGTAGAGTGTACAACACCAACCAACCTACCGCCAACCCACGAGGGATCTATGAAAAAAAAATTGCCGATGGAGAAAATAAATAATAATGATAATGTAAATCTCACCCCCAAAAATAATTAACAGCGAACAAAAGAAGCTTAAAAGTCAAAAGATTCGGTCGTGGCATTTTGTTTTTGTTCAAAATGTGTCGAGGCACGTGCTACCCCAAACGTACCATTCAGACCAAGTGTAGCTCGGTCCGGTTTCAGCCGTGCTTGTTACTACGTAGTACTAGGAGTGGTACTATTTTCCCCGTCGTGGGCCCACAGTGTGGAAACCAGAACAGCATTAACAGACAACGACAAACAATCACTAAAAAAAAGAAAAGAAGACAACGACGCTCAAACTAAATTTTCTTCTTCTTTTTCTTCTTCTTCTCTCTCTCTCAAACTTCTGATTTGTTTTTTAATTCTCTTTTTTATAATTAAAAGTGTCTGGGTAAATTTAAGTACACATCGATTAATTTTGGAGATTATAAATCTACCGTCCACTAACGAGGCCCTCATTTAGAGTCGGAGAAAATGTTTGTATGAAATGGCCTCAAAAAAGGTTAGTATATGAGAAGTTTCGAATTTAAGATCATGTGAGGAGCAAACACATAAGTCTCAACCACTTAAAATTATTTTTGTCCAAGGGGTGAAGCTAAATAGTACTTCTCCAATTTTGAATGTATCCGCTTTGTTCAAATTGTTGCCCCTTGACCACTCTAAGAGTATTCATAATGTTATAATCAAAAGTAAAATATTTTTAAAGTTAATAATATTGGTGCAAAATATAGCTCACAATATTATAATCAAACTTAACAACCTCTATAGAAATAATCAAATTTTGGGTTTTGGATAACCAAAACTAGCAATGTAATGCCTCGATTTTTCACGAAATTTTGGAAGCATTAACCCTGAAAATATACTGAATTTTACAAACTACTAAACCCTTATTTGTCGTTATACAAAATTTACATTTTAAAATTTTAAAAAAATTCTAACATTTTATTTAAACATCTTCAGAGCGACTCTAGTGTTGTTACAGATCTCAAGCAGCCTCGGTCTTCGCCCTTGGTATTCCTCCTGTGTTAAATTGCTCCATTATTGAGCCCTGCACCCTCTGGCAAATTGATCGCCGAAGCAACCAATTTACCAGGATACAAATGTATCCATGAATGATAATTCACCTAGTAGAATAATCTCAATTCTACCAACCCATTACTTTACAATTAGCATTCAATAATAACAATAATATCACAATTGATAATACGCGAGAGTTACAGAATTATAGTAATCTTCTTTTTCTTTACTATCCATCATCTTACATGAAATCTAAGGATCATCACACGAGATCCTTTCCTCCCACATCCACTAACTACAACCGTCTCATGGGTTCACCATTCCTCTTGCTTATCCTGTACCAAGGTCCTAGGTGAGCGCACCTAAGTTATATACCGAACATGTTCTCACTTAAGACCATAACAGGAGGATTGAGTCATCCCATGACGTATCGTACATTAGGGTCGGACATCCACTACTCCACGCTAACTATAACCGTCTCATGGGACCCATTCTCTTCCCCAAAGAGAAACTTCCCATGACGTATTAGATATTAACGTCTCACTAACTATAACCGTCTCATGGGACCCATTCTCTTCCTCGAAGAGAAGCTTCCCATGACATATCATACGTTAATGTCATAACATATCACATCACTGGGCCTCGCAGGTAACCTATTTCAACACAGGACCCCATAGGTTACCCTTGCCATCGTCATGGCTCAATTCACAATCCACACAGTACTCACACTTTTAACACTTCACTATTTTCCATTTACTTATCATCGTCTACATGATTCACTACTCGTAACCACCCAGTGAACCTAAATCTAATCTAGCACGTACAACATGATTTATCAATAACAAAATAACGCATACAAACGATACATTTCAATAACATAACAAAATATAACAATTGATACGTGCAAGTACTTAAAGACATAAGGGTTTTCGATTGGGTCGGTGCCTTTCGGATTATTATGTTTTTATTGAATATGTTTTGTTTTCATCTTTATTATACTTGAGATTATTAATCTTGTAGTATCTCGTAAACCTTAGGATACTTGGACATACCTAATTTTTATCAATCTACCTCACACTTTCACTTAGTAAGACATTAATATAACAATTAATACAAATCTTTTAAATTAACAGTAAGTTTAGTTATTTAACTATTTTTTTGTTTTTGTTTTTGTTTTTGTTTTTTTCATTATTACTACTAATTTCTCTTTTCATCTAATCCATTATAAGTCCTTTATAGATTATTATTTATTTTAGCATGTTCAATATTTTACCTACAGTTTAGTTAATGTATACTTATATACATTATAATCACATTAACATTAATCATGGATAAACATGCATTTGTCATTTCATACTTTAAAATGTAAATGATGATAATAAGTCAAAAACAAGTTTAGGGCCGAATCTATTGCAGAAGTAAGTACAGGGACCTAAGTGTAATTCTAGCACAACATTTTTAAAACTCAACGTTCAGCTACAGTAGCTTTCCAAAAAATAGCGAAAAATCTCGGTTCATGGGTTTTGATGCATGAGCTCGATTTCTAGCACTATAATCCATTAAAATTAACATCTAGGAACTAAATATACTTATGAGATGGTAGGATAGAGATTAATCTACCTTAAATCTGGCCAAAAAAGCGGGTACTAGTTTGCGGATGATTTCGGTAAAATGAAAAAGGCGGCGGCGGCAGCGGGGGACTTGGGGCTAACTCGAAATGATTGGAAGATGATTTGTAGATACTTGGTGATGTAGTGGTTGATTGGGAACCTGAATATGATGTACGGAAGGATTTTATGTAGAAATTCGTCTCTCTCTCTTCTAGACTCAATAATAGAATTAAGAGTGAAATAATACATTGGTGTTCAATTTTTGAATTTATGTGGGTATGTATAATGAGAGAGAATAAGGTAGCGAAGAGGTGAGAGGATAAATGCGAATGGAGAAGGAGAGTGAAGGAGAGGGATACTGATAATAATAAGAGGGATATGGGACAAATACCACATTTGGTGGGGTTTTCTTTAATTCTAATGCATGTGGACGCGTATATGTATAGGGTGAGAATGTATGTCGACGCGTGTATGTATAGGATGAGAGAGAGAAATAGGGAAACAAAATCCCTTAAATGTGGGGTGTAGTTTGAAGGATAAAAATGGAGGTGGTAGAGTGTGAGAAGGAAGTGAAGAGTTAGTTTGAATAGAATTCTAATTAGGATTTAGATAGGAAAGATAAGAGATGAATATAAATCTTTAATTCCCTGTATATCTAGAATATAAATATATATCTTATACAATGGTGTAAATAATATCAATTGTATACATAATAATATATTTTAATTATTCAATCTAAGTAATTATTGAATTAGGAATTTAACAATATAAATTTGTATTTAAAAAAAAATTGAATCAAAAATCCGGATCGTTACAAACAATATTTTAACAATAACCAAATTTAATAGACTGTACATATTATCAATCAAATACACCCATCATTATACAAAAATGTTATAACTCTTTTCCCTTTTCCTCTCTCTCATTCTTTTCGAACAATATTTTCAAAAAAAAATATTTCACTAAAAAATTGTTTTATTAGAAAACAACTATTTTCCAAAAAAAAAGTTTCAAAAACTATTTCTATTCCCAGTAAATAATTTTTTATTAGTTTCAAAACTATTTTTAGAAAAAACTATTTTCTACTGTTCACAGTTTTTAGTTTTTTGTAATTTAAAAATATGATGTGATAAGTTTTAATTATTTAATTTTGATTATACCATTGTAGACATCTATATTTTTAATCTTAGCAATCTTTTAAATAAATAATATTTTTGATTATAAATTTTGGATTACAGAGCAGTATGGATACCGTAATCTTCTATTTTCTCGTCTCTGTATGTCCAAACCAAAATACTGTTCCATCCTAAACGACCCTGGCGAAAGTCTTCTTTTCTCCTTTACTTTACTGTTTCTTCCTTCGGTACCAAGTTTCACTCCTCTCTCTCTCTCTCTCTCTCTCTCTCTCTCTCTCTCTCACTGCCATCTACAGCGTACAGAGTTCCTACACTACCAAGTCCGCCAATGTCGCATGATTCACTCCCCCATTCTTCTTAAAAAACCCAATCAGAAAACACCACTCATCATTGCTTTCTCCCACAATCGCTTGATTTTGAGAAAACCCAATAACATTTTCCAAAAACAACCCCACTAAAACCTATCAATTGTTTCTCCCAAAATCGAATGATTTCGATTTTTGAGACCCAAAAACAATTTTCAAAAACAAACCCAAGACCCCACTGAAACCAATCAATACTTTCTCCCAAAATCGATTGATTTTGATTTTTCAGACCCAAAAACAATTTTCAAAAACAAACCCAAAACCCAGAGCCAACTATGTTGCCAAAAACCCAAATGCCCTCAATCCAAACAATAATCTCCGCCGCCGCCTCCGCCGCCGCCACCGCAATGGTGGTCCGGTCCGTGGCCAAGGACCTGATACCCCACGAGTTCCAGCACGCCCTCTTCGTCAGGCTCCGCCAGTTCCTCAGCACATTCTCCAACGAGGTCACCCTGATCATCGACGAGTACGAGGGGCTCTACCCCAACCACCTGTTCCAGGCCGCCGAGACCTACCTCGGCACCGTCATCACGCCCGACACCAAGCGGTTCAGGGCGAGCAAGCCCGAGAAGGAGAACCAGATCAAGGTGTCGATGGAGAAGGACGAGGAGCTCACCGATTCTTCGTTCGGCGGGTTTCGGATCCGGTGGAGATTGTCGTGCAAGAAAACCCCCGGGAGTTATATCGCGTATCCGGACGATTACCATCGCGGGTCGTTTCAGAAATCGGAGGCCCGGTTCTTCGAACTGTTTTTCCACAAGAAGACGAAGGACAAGGTAATTTTGATTTACATTAGTAGTTGTTTCGTTTCGTATTTCGTCTTGTTTAGGGTTTGTTTGTTAACCTACGGAAACACCGGTGTTCTAAATTTCGGAATTAATTGGCGATTAAATTGCTCTGTCGGGGGTTATCCGACTAATTACTATGTGCCGATTTATAGCCGATTACTAATTGCTGTGCGCCAATTACTAGGCTTCGAAGCTCGAAAGTGGCCAACCGTCCGACTAGCGCCTAACGATTTTTAAAAAATTGGGAAATTCTAAAGAAAAGGAAAAAAAAAAAAATCTTTTTCCGGTTTGAGAGTGTAGAATAACAAAACGAAGAATCGAGTTCGATGGATTTTTATAAACATTTTCTTCAAAGAATAGTTTTCCTTGTTCTTTCTTTTTGTTTCTTTTCCTCAAGTTTCCAAACAGGCAATTAAGGATGATGTACTACGTATTTGTAAGTACTTATTTTTAGAATTTGTAGGTGTGGTCAAAATTAGGATGATGTACTACGTATTTGTAAGTACTTATTTTTAGAATTTGTAGGTGTGGTCAAAATTATTAATCATTGAACAGAGGGGACTATTTGACCTTCCAATTAGCAGCGGACACGTGGCAATTTAGTTTGCGTGGAAAAGAGCCTTCTGTCAAACCTTGACCAAAACGGGGCCTAAATACTTCCACTATGGATGCTGTGTTTGAATAGGAAAAAAATACGAGTGTTTTTTACTTGCTTATTTTATCACGTAAAATCTCATGTGTTTGATTTCTCTATTTTGGCCCAGTAACTCCTAAAAAATCAGAGAAGCCAACGAATGGGTTTAATTTTTGCAAAACAAACGTGTTTTGTTCGTGTTGCTACCCGTGTCCAAGCAACATAATTTATCATCGGCACTACTTACTTGGTAAACCGAGTAAAAATGGACAGTTCGGATCATGTTCTTATGTCGAATTGGGGTTTCATGTAACCCCTAGGTCCCAATCACCATTTCTCAAACCAGAACGAATTATAGGACCACCACGGTTGCCATGGCAAATTTCAAAAACCCCATACCATTAAGTTCAACTAGAGAAGAAGTTATCCATATGGAATTTTAGTCGTGAAAGGAGAAGAAGAAGACACCAGCATTGAAAGGGCTCGCCACTGGTTCATTTGGTGGTGGTGGAAATGCCCATTTTTGCATTTTTCATTTCAGTAATTTTAGATTAGGAGTGTCTTTTGAGTTGATAATGATTTGTGAAATGCAGAATTTAAAAGTCACAATTGGGGAGAATTTTTTTTTGGATCTGATTATACTTTCATCCACACAATCTTGTCCTAAAAATCATTCCACACTTGTCATCAAACACTTTTATGCATTCTCATTATAGTCGAAAAATTCTAAAATTTATAGAATTGACTTCCGAACACCCCCTGCGTAGTGAGTACTCCCAACCTAAGAAGCACGTATCGGAGCCGTCTATTCAAGGGACCTAACTTGAATAACCTGTGTTTTACGTATTCGTTTTTATTCACAGGTAATCAACGAGTACTTGCCTTACATATTGGAGAAATCGAGGATCTTAAAAGAGGAGCAGAGGACACTGAAGCTTTGGACCCTAAAGAACGACCGGGGCATGGGGGGCCCGAGTAGAAAGCCGTGGCAATCCGTGAATCTAGACCATCCATCCACGTTTGACACTTTGGCAATGGAATTAGACGCGAAGAAAACTATAATGGCGGATTTGCAGAGGTTTGTGAAGAGGAAAGAATTTTACAGGAGAGTTGGGAAGGCGTGGAAGAGAGGTTACTTGCTTTATGGTCCCCCTGGGACTGGGAAATCAAGCTTGATTGCGGCCGTGGCGAATTACTTAAACTTCGATGTGTATGATTTGGAGTTGACTGCTGTGGGGAGTAATTCCGAGCTGAGGAACCTGCTCATTTCGACGGCGAATCAGTCTGTTTTGGTGGTGGAGGACATTGATTGCTCCATAGAGTTGCAAGATCGGATGAAGGCGGCAGCAAAAAAGGCGGCGGCAAAAGGTAGGGATCCTTTCCAGTATGGTTACGGGTACGATCCCGGGTCTAGCGGGGTAAGTGAATCACGGCTAATTCAAGTTTAGTCACACAAACACTGCTATTCAGAAAACACAGTACTGAATTTTCTCTCAATTGCAGGTGACCTTATCCGGACTACTTAATTTCATCGACGGGTTGTGGTCAAGCTGTGGGGACGAGCGGATTATTATTTTCACAACCAATCACAAAGAAAAGCTCGACCCTGCGCTACTGCGCCCCGGGCGGATGGACGTGCATATCCACATGTCCTATTGCACCCCTTGTGGGTTCAAAATGCTTGCCCAAAATTACCTTGGAATTTCAGAGCATCCACTCTTTATGGAGATTGAACAGTTGATGGTGATGAAAAAGGTAACTCCGGCAGAAGTAGGCGAGCAACTGTTAAAGAACGAGGAGGCCGAGAGCGCGCTGAGAGGCTTAATTGAGTTCCTTGAGGAGAAGAAGGAAATTGAAGAAGTTAAAGATGGTGAATTAGAACAAAAGGAATCTGGATCTGGAGGTGAGACAGATATTGAGACTTGATAAGGTGGGAGTTGTGAAAAATAAGAGATACTGTATGTTGCTACCCAGAAAATGTACTGAACAATATTGTTTCTGACAAAACTAGTAGTATTTGATATGTAATATCCCATCTTTATGCTACTATCCCCTTTTTTTTCAAATTCAAAGTGTTTCGGGTTAGTTTGCGCACATTTCGGACTAATCCCTACAGGTCTATCCACAGCTGTTTCACACGTTTATACGTGGGGGTGAGATGGTACAAAGAGTTATTGACAAAGAAAATCGAACCTGAGACCTTAAGATGGAACAAACGCTTATGTCTCAGGCCAAGATCACATTGCATTAATTTGCGGTTTTTATCCTAGCGTTTTTGTTAAAAAAGATCCGATGAACATGTAAACGAATTTATAAAGAAGTGATAGACGGTAACTAATTGAACAAATAGATTGAGTTTTTCAAAATATGTTACTCTAAAAGCATCTCCACCTTTCAAATTTGGAGGCGTTAATATTTTTTCGAAGGCTTATGTGACAAATTGACTAGTCTAAATTTGACTGGCACATAACCCTCTTTCTCTAACAACTTCAAATTTATGTGGTCACAGTTTTTTAAAATTTTGTTTTGTAATGGTTGCTTTTTCAAATAAAAAGAGATTTGAGATCGATTAATCCATTTTGAAATCATATAATCACAATTTGATCAAAGTGATTTTTCGATCAGGTCAACATTCTCAAAAAAACTCTAAAAGTGAACGATTATTGTTACGAGTTCGGAAAGAGCCACAATTGACCGAAATTAAACGGACCAGAGGAGATGCAAACTGGATGTGAGCTCAGTCAGTCATGTTGTTGGAAATGCACTAACCTGATAGAAACAACCCTCCAAGCACCAACCCTCCTAGGTTCAAGGATCCTAAAAATGACACAATGGTAAGGTACAATGCTGTAAACTAGCCGAGCCGATCATTGTCGAGCTCGAGCTCGACTCGTTTACTAAATGAGTAAAAAATTTGAGCTCGAGCTCGGCTCGAGTCGATCATTTGTTCAACAAGCCGAGCTCTAATGAGCCTAAAACTTGAACTCGACTCATTTATAAACAAGCCGAGTCGAGCTCGCGAGCTTCTTAGTTGGTTTACGGCCCTAGAGGCAGAGTCTTCTTTTTGTTTTTCTAGTAACTGAAGAGTCTTTTTTTCGTTCACCACTTTTATGTATTTCTTCCTTGGAAATTGAATTTGGCATTTCATCATGTGAGATTATAAAATAAAAATGTGGAGTGTCATTAGCTAAATCGGAGTGCCAAAATCTCGTCCATTCTTCTTTGGGCACAAAGTTCTACTCCTCTTCTCACTACCATAGAACCGAGGAGTATTTTGTTGCCGGGTGGGTATATCCTATGTGATACCTACTCGTTACATTCGAGCCGTCCAATACACTTTTGATCAGTTCGGATTGAAATACTCTCTATCCTCTCACCCCAATACTTTCTCTTTCTTTTTCATCTCTCCAAATCTGAACCATTCAATAACGATATGGACGGCACGAATGTGTTGAGCAAGGATCACGTGGTACCCATCCGGCACTGAAATTTTTTCCCCATAGTCCAATCTACAGAGCATCTACACCACCGCAGTCGCATGACTCCTCCCCGTATCATAACACTACAACATCACTCATCAATGCCTTCTCCCACTATCGATTGAGATTTCTAACATTTTTCGAAACCCAAAACCACGCTAAAGAGCTCCCCAATACCTTAAAAAACCCAAAACCCAGATAACCAAATCATGTTGCACAAAACCCAAAGACCTCCTCCCCATGCACAAATCCCCCATCCTCTCCGCCACCGCAACCGCAATGGTGCTCCACTCCCTCACCAAGGACCTCATCCCCCACGAGTTCCGACACAAGCTCTTCCTCAGACTCCACCGGTTCCTCAGCAGATCCTCACCGTCGAAGAGTACGACGGGCTCTACCACAACACCCTGTTCCAGGCAGCCGAGACCTACCTCGGCTTAGGGACGAATTCAGAAATGTTGTTTAGTGGGGGCATCTTGTTAATCACAGTAGCGAAAATTTAGTTTTCTAGTTAATCATAATAAGATCGTTACATAATTAAGACATGCAATTCAAACTACAAAAATATATAACACATACTTTCACTTAAATTATGTAGGGAAGTGCTACAATACACACCCCTTATTTGGGTGTGTATCATATACACCCTCATTAAAATACACCAAAATGTTATGAATCCCAAAATGTTACGAATCTATTGCTAAAAAGTTACGAATCATATTGTTGAAAAGTTACGAATTTTTAGTATAAAAGTTACGATACGAAATAAAATGTTATGAATGATCGGTCCTACAAGTAATTTTTTATGAGGTGGCACAATATGAATCACATAATAGGTGCATATGGTACACACCTTCAAGGGGTGTGTATTGAAGACTTTCCCGTAAAAATAAGCCCAAAATCTCAGACAAAATTTGAAAATATGTTTTACATGAACATTGACAAGTTTTATAATGATCGATACAGTTTTATTAATGATATTATTTTAAAATATTACTCTTAGACGATTAAAAATAAGTACCATTAAGGAATAATCGATTGAAGTAGACAAATAGTTCGAAAATCAACAAGTATAAAGGCACCATATGACGAAATTGAAACATAAAACTAGTTTTATATGTATATTTTCAAAATATATGCACTCGTTTATGTGTAGTAGCACACTTAATTTCATAATTATGTATAATTTATGAAAATATAACAAAATTATTTTAGTTTCGAGCGGGGGCACGTGCCCCCCTTTTCCTCCGTCCCTGCCTCAGCTCCGTCATCACGCCCAACACCAAACGTTTCCGGGCGAGCAAGCCCGAGAGGGAGAAGCGGATCAAGGTGTCGATGGAGAAGGACGAGGAGCTGACCGACTGGTTCGGTGGGGTTCCAATCCACCGGCGGTGAGTTCTTATATGGCGGAGGAGATGAGCGGCGAAGAGTTCCGGCAGACCGTGGAGGCTTTTATTGCAAGGCAGCAGAAGTTTTTGAGGGAAGAAGAGTTTCAAACCATTGTATATTAACAGCTCAAGAAATCCCCTGTTTTTTACTCTGTTTAAGTTTTCCTCTTCTTATTTCACCCTTGAGAGGCTCTGTTTGGAACTCATAAAAAGGGAAGGAAAAGAAAGGAAAATTAAAAAAAATTTCCTTTCATTGTTTAGTTGGAAGAGAAAGAGTGAAGAAAATAAGGATTTCAAGTGTAGTAAATAGTAAATTTTTTCTTCCATTTTTCTTTCTTTTATTTTCCTCTCTATGGGTTCCAAACAAAGGTAATTTAAACTACTGTACTCTGAAGTGCTAGAACTTTTAATGTTTTCCCCCAGTGATACTATATATGGATGTGTACAATATACATTTAAAATTCCAGTTATCTTTGATTGCTCTGTAAATTGAGTTTTTATTCTTTTGAAAAAATAGAATATAAATAAGCCCAAGATGTTGGTTGAGTAGGAGCATGACAATGACTAATTTTCACAAACTCTCATAATCGACTCCCATTGGGGCTATTGGGGATTTGTTCAACTGTTAAACTTCAAATTATATGTGATTAGTTGAGATGCGTATAAATTGGCCTGAATACTTGAATTATATAAAACAAATAGAATTTGACTGCAGATTCTACTCCATTCGTAGGAATTTTAAAACTCCAACAATAAATATTTATGAGTTTTTCCCTGGCCATTGTTTATTTTGTGAAGATTTCCAAGTCGGATAGGAATCCCAATAGTTTTAAGGCTCCATTCCGCTAAGTACTTATTTTTTGAATTAAAGGTGATGTATTGTGAGAGAATGACCTATTTTGTAAAACGAAAAATAAGTACTTAGAAAATAAGAATCTTAACAGAACGGGGCTTATTTATGTTTCCTATCATTTTTTTGGGGAAAACTTTGACTAATTAATGTATTGCTTTCCAATACACTCCTCTATCTCATGGAAATTGGGCAAATAGATAACAGATCCAATATAAAGAGAGAAGGTTGGTGTCATTTCAGTTATTTTTTTTATTACTCAGGGTCCGAGCCAACTTGAGCGCATCTCAATTAATTCTGGAAACCGATCCTACTATCTCACTTGCAAGAGTCTCTTTGTATGGACTGACCGCAAATGAGCTGATAACATTTGAGAGGTTTCGACCCCGAGACTTCAGAAGTAAATCCCTAAGTCCCAGACTTCGATTGTCACCGCAACTGGTTGGTGTCATTTCTCGATCACTATATCAGTTTGCCAAGTAGCCCTAGTCTTGGGGTTTTGGGAAAGGAAAAGAAACTGGCATGTTGAAGAGAGAGAGTAGTATATACTAGTACAATAAAGATAGAGTAGTATACTGCAATTATTGTTCTTGGAAGCAGATACGTGGTTAATTCGGATATTCGAATTTTCGGAAACACATGTATGCATAGAATCATCACCTTTAAATTAACGTGTAAAGCCACCACCACCTTAACAAAGCAGTTTTTATCATTCTATGAGTTTCGTCCATGCATTTTAGTACGAAAAATAAACTAAAGAAGAAAGGGAAAAAAAGAAGAGAATTAAGTCCATGCCTGCACAGCATTGATGCTTCCAGAAGAAAGCATTTTCTCTCTTTCTTTAGGCCCAGTTCTTTTGAACTTAACTTGGACCAGTTCTCCTGAACTTAATTTTGTTCTTATTTAAATTTTTTTCGCATTTGTTAGTTTTGCATCAAATTTTTGTGGGTTATTGATTTGTCTTAATGAGAGGAATCGGAAAAGTAAATTTTTTTTTTACTTTTACCCAAGTATTTTGAGAAATAACCATTTTTTAGCACAAAAATGTCATTTTCTAAAAAAAAATGGTTACTTTTCTGATTCCTCTTGTCGAGATAAATCAATAGCCCAAAAAAAATTGTCACAAAACTAACAAATGGTAAAAAAATTCAAATAAGGGCAATTCTTAAAATTAAGTTAAGCTTTAGTTAAATTCAAGAGAATGGAGCCTTAACTAGAATCGAGAAACTGAAAACCTAATTAAGAGGTACGGTAGGAGGCAGAATTTGAACGCGATCGATAACATGGGGGAAGCCGGATTGATTAGATGGAGATTTTTCATTAGTTGATATTTGAAAATTACGTTTAGGCTTCCAATTTTTACAGAACATTTGTTAAATTTATGAAAAATGAGAATTTCGAAGCCTTATTGAGGTCAAGTATCAGCGACGCTTACAGTAGCACCTTGTGAGTGAAGTGAACCTCACAAAATTAGGTCCATAAAATCAAAATTAGCAGCTTGTACGCTTACAGTAGCTCGGTGGACCCTAATTTTAACAGACTTTGTCTAGCCTTCTAAATGGTGGGCTGATGTGTTTGTCACTTTGTCACTAAAATCAAAATCTTTGCAAAAGTTGCACTAACAATTCTCTCCATTTTCCTCCTTTATGGAGGTTAATTATGTAGTGGGGAAAAAAAAACACAAATTAATCACTTATTTTGATAGGGGACAATAATAATATGAGGTATATCAGGGTCTCCAGAGGAAGTAGGAAAGCTAACTTTTATATGATTTTGTCGGATAGATTGATTTTCATAACTCGAACCTGTCTAACAATTCATCCTTCCAAAAAGAATAGAGTAGGGCAGCGACATGCGATGCAAATATAAATATTGGCCATCATCGTACGTGGTCATATTATCCTTGATAGAATGTCCTCGAAGAATTTTTAATCGTAAATATTCTTCCGCTAGATTAGAAAATATTAGGAGTAATATTTTTTAGTCTAAAATGAATGGTTTCCCATGAGACATCATTCGGTACTCCACGAACATAATTTTTAACAAAATTAATATTCTCGGGGACTTCTACAAAATAAATGGTATCGAGTTTCGATTCCAGACCCGGGAGTAAATGTGTAACGACCTGGATTTTTCTTGCCCTTTTTTTTTATACAAATTTATATTGTTAAATTCTTAATTCAATAACTAATTATATTGAATTATTAATTATAAATTATTATGTGTATGATTGATATTATTTTCACACTTATATAGGATATATATTTATACTTTAGATATATAAGTATACATACTCATCTCTTATCCTATTTAACCAAAATTCTATCAAAATCAATCTTTCACTCCCCTTCAAACTCTCTGTTTACACCCGTTTTTGGCACACAATCTTGGGCAAGCGTTGGAGGGCCATTTAATTATCTTTTAATTAAATTGGGCCGTGAAATGAAGAGTTATTGGGGCTAAATGTACTGGGCCAAAACAATGTTGGCGGGCCCAGTTAATTTTAGTCCAAGCCGACCATGGGTTCGAGTTATTTAATTATGGATTATGATTATTTAAAGCCCAATGGAGCATGCAAATTAGGCTTTTTATTGTTCAAAAGGCCCATTACCATGTCTTGGTAAGAATTTGACGGAAATCAAGAGAAGTCAATGGAAGTTTTCAACACATGTCCATTTGACCAAGTCAAATGGCCTATTACTCATCAGGTGCCCACGAAATAAGGAGGAGAAATAGACCCATTATCCTATTAACTGTCCATGATCAAGTAAACACATGGGTAATTGTTATTTACCTCCAATAACTACCCATGATCCTAATAAATATGTTAGTGGGTAGTTACTTGGGACGCTTGGCAACATCTGAGGCCTACTCGGGACACATGTCAGCTCGTGGTGAAGGTGAAAAATTTGGCTCAGGTCTGGATCAGTGCAGTATTTACCCATGATCTTTTATAACTTTCAATAACTACCCATTATTCCATGATCTCATGAATTGAAAGTTATGAAGGACACATGACGTCACGAGGAGAAGCCAACAAATCCGTTTGCATGCAGAATCGAAGACCCTTGGCCTATAAATACTAGAAGTCAAGAAGAAAAAAGGGTTCCCACACCAATCAAGCTCAACGCTTAAAACCAAAAGCCTTCCTAGCGAAGCAATTATCTCATTTCTCCCTCATTTCTATCTCTCTTGTACCCCCAATTTTGTTATTACGACATAACAAAATTATTCATATCTCCCTTGTATCCCCAACTTTATTATTACGACATAATAAAGTTATTCTTACGTTGTTACTTCTTTTCCTACACGGTTAGGAAATTATTAAGTCATCGCTCGTAGAGGCAAAACCACGGATCTTCACTGCAATCCAACCCTTAGGTTGCAGCACTATCGCCCTCACAGATTCGAAGTCAGAAAAGGGGCACTCAGTCCATTACGTTGGGCGCGACAAGTACTGGCACGCTCGCTCAGTCCTTGAGTCACTTCGGAGCCGAAACACTCTCCCTAAACTATATATCTCTCTCCTTCCGCATTCCACCACCTCCATATTTATCCCCACTCCTCTCTTACAATACAACACTCCTAATCCACTACATAAACATAAACAAGAAAAGAGGGATCACACCCTTTTAATTTTCGTCCATATCACGTCCCTCTGTTCACGGCCTATTTTTTCCTAGTTGCTGTCATTTTTAGGCCTAAGTTTTTTCACGAATGTTTTAGAGGGCGTCGAAAGCTTTGATTTCAACCCAAGAATCACCCAAAACGGTTAAGGATTGATAGAGTTATTGCTGTCCAAAGATCAGTGAAATTCTCGGATTTCTGTTTCTAGACAGCAAACAGGATTTATGAAAACCCCCACTTTTCTCCTAGTTCGAATGGTTTTCGGGCTTCGACTTCTTCACAAAAGTTGTAGGGTGTTTCAAGATCTTTGCGTTAGATACAAGAATCGTCCAGAACGGCAGAGGTTTGGTCAAGTTATTCCAGTCCAAAGTTGCTGCTAGAATACCGATCTTTCGCCGCCAAACGAAAACCCACCGGACTCCACCGAATCGTTTTGTCCGGATTAAAGGTAGATTAATCATTCTCCTACTGCTCCCTAAGTATATATACTCTTTACATGAGGATTTTTTTAACAAGTTTCAATTGCTAAAATCGAACCCATGAATCAAAATCATATAGTCCGACGTTTTTCCCCTGTTTTTCGAAAACCTACTGTTCCTGGACGTATTATTTTTGAAAATTAACACTAAAAATACAGTTAACCCCTTTAGGCTATTGAATGTATTGTTTTGGTCCAAAATTTAATGATACGTTATTTACAAATTGCAGTTTTAAACCCGTGATGGTTAATTGTACAGTTTCGACCCACTGTTATATTATCACTAATATGGTAACCTAACTTCATAAATCGACTAATAAAAGCATAGACTTACTAATATTTGAATAAAATTATTATTTATTTATTTATTTATTTTTGATAAAAATTTCTTGTATTGGTATTAACTTTTAACCATACAAGACTAAGAGCAATGGCCCGTTCATAAAAAGTTACGTGATTGCCTCGCTTGTTGTTTGTTTATTTCAATTATTATTTTGGTAATATGCATATTGTTCAAACTCTTGCTTGATATGCTAGATTGGACCCTAGAGATAAGGGTGATATGCGAATAGAATTCACCTAGACGATACTAGGTAATGGATGAATTGGAAAGTTTTATTTTTAGATTGCCTGCAGGCGTGATTTTGAGATATGATGAGATTTGTGATGAGATTGAAACTGGCGAGTGTCCAGTGATGAATTGATAAACTGGCGTGTGTCCAGTGATGATTGTGAAGTGATTTGTAAAGTGATGTATAAGATAGGCGAACCCTAGTTGTGGTTCAGGCATGATAAACTTTCCCCTTATTGTAGTTATTGGGGTGCACACTCGGTATATAACTTAGGTGTATCTGCGACAGCAAGGGGAAGTGATCTCATGGGACCGAGCATGGCTAACGGTTGGGGGAGGAAAGATCTCGCAGAGAGATCTTAAATTTCACGGTAGGTTAATGGATAGTAATGAACTGGCTTATGTGAAAAATATCTGTTTGATTTCTTCGATTCAATATTATCTTGTTATCTGTTAGTTGTATAGAAGGAGGGGTGGTTGGGTTGGATTATTCTATTGGGTGATTTATCACTCATGGATACGTCTGTATCCTAGCAAATCATTTGCTTCGGCGATCAATTTGCCAGAGGGCGCATGATTCAATGGAGAGGATACAAAGATGGTGCAGTTCGACACGGAAAGAATATAAGGAACGAAGATCGGGTATGCTTCGGATTTGTATCAAGCCTAGAGTCAGCTCTGAAGTTAATGTATTTTGAATCAGTAAATTTATCTTGTGACTGTAATAGCTAAACTTTTTTTTGAAAAATTATATTTATTTAGCAAATTTTCTTAAGATTTTATTTTATATTGCTTCCGAAAAATCGGGGCGTTAGAAAATGAGCCAAGAATTCCAATTTTGGGGTGATGCCATCTTTGCCTGTTTTTTCCAATTAAGTCCCCGATAGAGATAGGCTTGTGTGTAATGGGTAGGGTTATTTGTGTATTTTCGCTTACTTAGTGGTGGGCCTGTTTCACTGTTTGGCCATTTACCCAAATTACTAATATAGGTTTTCAGACTTTTGCCCTTTTCCTTTTGTATCCCTAAAAAAGCAATGGTATTTTGTCTTTATGCATTTGGTATTTTGCGGGTTTTTCAGGGATAGTTTTGTCTTTGCTCTGCTTCTTCGCTCTCTATTTGCTCTCTCTGTACTAAAAAGATACACGAATAATCTAGAAAACACATAAAGGTATCACAGCCAAGAAACTAAAAATACCAAAAAACGTCTAAACAAAACTGAAAATATCACACCGGGGCAAAAAACGAAAAAATTATATTCTGAATTAATGTTCTTTATTTAAACACTATTCAAAAAGCCCCGTTCCGCTAAACAAGTCAATTAGCTTATTGATTTTACTTAAGATTTTTCCATATTTGTTAATTTCTCGTCAATTTTTTTATAGATTATTGCATCGTCATAAAGAAAAGAATCTAAAACCTAAAAAACTATAGTCGAAATCACATTAATGTTCTTTATTTAAACTATACTTTTTCATCTTTATTAAAAAAATGTTTTCAATAATAATTTTTTATTTTTTAAATTCCTTTTATCATGACAATATAATAATCCACTAAAAAATAACACAAAACTAACAAATACGAAAAAAATTAAATAAGGACAAAAAAGTAAGCTAATTAGCAAACTTAGCCAAACAAAACCTAAATAAGCTAGGTAAGTTATTTTTTTACCCTTATATAAATTTCGCTATTCTTTCTAATTTCCCATCAATTTTTAACAATTAATACATCATAATGACAAAAAAAATCTTTAAAAAAAAATTACAATCTAAACCTAATATTTTTCAACAAATACAAAAATAAACCAAAAAACCATACACATTATTTCAAAATTTTCCAAATAGTAACAAAAACCCACCACTGGAAAGATGTGCAAACATAATTTCCATTTACCATTACACTATAAATTATTACATCAAAACAATTAATTGGGAAAATTGGAAAACAATAGAAACACAAACAATCTATTATAAAATTACCGATCAATATTTATTAAAATAGTACAACCAAAATCCCAAAAAACACCAAACAAAGTAAAATACCAAAATATATATATTTTTAAAAACAACCAAAACAACAAAAACAAAAAAAACTGGTCCATCTAATCAACTCAAAAAATAATTTCCTCATATCTCATAACGAATAATTTCTTCATTTTCCACTTATGAAAGTACAATACTGTCACTAAAACTTCAATACCAAATTTACAACCTAAATATTTCAAAAACCTAATATTCAATTTAAAAAATTCATTATTCATTTCAACTTATAACCAAAACAAAAATCTGTTCAAAAATGCTATTCATATGACGATTTAAACACAATAATTTATACAACTCCTTACATATATGTAGAGCTAACATAAAATATTGTATGTAAAACGAACATAAATATGAGAAATTACATTTAATCTTATGCCTAAATTATTTGCCAAATATCAATTTTAATATCTATTTTATACCTAACTATGAATGGGGAATATAAACACCACATGATCACACATGCACATGATAATTTTCTCCTTTTCTTTCCTCAACCCGTTCTTATCCCTTCCAACGTTTCGAAAAAATGGAAACAAAGAAAACCAGAGCAAAAAACGACAGACAACGGAAGAAGGGAAAAAGAACAAAAAGAGGAAAACAAGAACAACCACACTTCGCACTCCCTTTCCCAAATTCAGAATCCAAAAGTCCCAAGTTCAATCTCAATTCTGTTAGTATTTTTCTTCTTCTTCTTCTTCTTCTACTTAATGTTTCAGTGAAAATTGCAAAAAACGAAACCCTAGACCAGTTGAAATTCCATCAAAACTTTAACAACAATAAAATCGTCCAAAAAATACAAAAGTTAGGGTTTTAAAAGTTCTGAAGTATTTCCAAATTAACATTCTAATCAGATTCTAAAACAAAATTAACCAACAATAAACAAAAATCACATTACTTTAGATCTAGATTTTTATACTTGGTTAATCAAAAAACTAGATTTAAAATACGTCTTCAATAATACCTCAAAAACAATCAACACATATTACTCAATTAAAATAGATTTATATGTTACCATATCTATTACCATCAATTATATTGTATTTTGAAACCTAAACATGCAAATTTCATACAAGTCAAGAAATTTCTGAAGCAACAATGGCCTTGAAACCACCTTTTGTCCGTCCGCACTTTGATAGAACACATGAAATTGTTTCACTGGAAACAACACAAGGTCAATTGCAAACCGTTGCCTAATATTCAACTACAGGAACTACAAACTTGCTCTATGAAGCATGCCCTGCTTTCGTTGAAGAATACAGTAAGACAATATACATCGGCCCTGTTTTGCAATGGACTCCTTCTTAGCACAAGCTGAAGATAGTAAGTATAAATCTTATTAATCTATTTTTTTTATATTACCCTTCATAAAAAGAAAGCAACTTTATAATTTCAAATACTTTGCCTAATATTTAACCTTTTTAACCAATTTAGATCATGAAGGCTACTGGTTTGTCAAGACAATTACTACTAGAGATCCTATTGAATCTGCAGTATGTTTTTTAGAATTTTAAAAATAACTTCCACAAACATCATTCAATAATACAAACATTAATCCTTATCAAATATACATTGATATTCTCCTTCCACCTATTATAGGACATCCCCACAGAATACAGACAAATCTTCAAAGGTGCTAACAAGGATATTTGGATCTTGCTGATAGATGGAATCAATATATGGCCTATTCATACAATAAATAACCGATTCTGTGCCGGATGGGATAACTTTTGGATAAACCAAATTCTTCAACCAGGATGCCGCATTGTCTTCGGAGTTGAAAAAAAATGGATTTTTCACGTCATTGTTTTAAATGACAGTTTAGAAAAAGTTCATCATAATTTACCTCAAACATCTGATCAACTCAACTATGCAAGATTTCCTGACTCTGGTACAAAAAACAAAGTTCCAACTACATTTATTTACAACCATCTGTAGGGAGGTATTCCCGAGCAGATACATTTAGTTACCAAACACGTGATGTTTGGGAACACGTGGTAAATACGACTGGACTTATCGCCGAGCAGTTCGGTGAACAGCGATATGGACCAGTGATATGAGAAGTCATGGCTATAAATAGACTGTTCGGTTATGATACAGCCGAACAGATGTTGTAAAGAACCTAGCACGTGATACGAGTGATCACGGGTTGAAAGCAATGCAATCGATATCCGAATAAATGGTACGTGGGACCATAGTTTGAATATAGACAGGACAGTCATCATGCTAAACAAGTGTTCGGCAATATGGACCAGTGACATGAGAAGTCAATGGTCCAGGAAGGTTGTACGGGCTCAAGGACCAGTTACATGTGAGGTAACTGGTCCAAGCCGTCTGTTCGGCTATGAGACGGCCGAACAAATATGGAACTCCAATCGAGAGTAGGAGCAGAGAGAATACTCTGGAAGATTCCAGAATAGTCATGTCTCATATAGGGATAAAGATCCCAAGAATATAGGATCTGAGAAAGATACCCAACGAGTATGGGATGTTCGGCTCTTAAAGGAAAAGAATCCTAAAAGGACTCTTTTCCATAAACTGATAAAGGAAACGAGACTCCTTGATATCCTGGGTTTCCTATACGAGTTAAGAAATCCTATGGCAATAAGGATGCTTGGACAGCAAGCATCCATAAATCTATAAATATGAGGAAAACCTAGAGGTGAGAGGTACGCAATACGTTACATTATTATTGCTTTCCTACTGATAATTAGGGCTGAGTTTTCTAGTACGTGATACTAACAAAGGCATCGGAGGGCCTTTGCCACGAGAGGCAAAGGTGCACTCACCCCCTGTCTATTTTGCAGATTAGGGTTCAGACGTCGAGCTAGGGTTCCGGTGAAGAGGCACGAATAAGCCGTTGCAATCCAGTTGATCCGAAGCGTCAATTGTTTTCATCCCCCCACAATTGGCGCCGTCTGTGGGAAACGAAAGAGTTCCCTTTTGAAATACGACCATGGTGGAAGTAACTCCAGCAACGCCGCATGAACCAAAAGATGTGTTAGATAAGGGAAGGGACAAATCACCACCTGGGGCTCCGAGAAAGCCCCAGGGTGGGCACAGGAGGAACACGAGTAAGGACCACCCCCTTACCGTGCATCATAACTCCAAAAATAGAGGAGATGGAGAGACGGCTTCAAGATCCACGAGAAGGAGTAAATCCCGTCAAAGGGATGAATCGATCGCGCACTCCAGGAGTGTGCACCATAGTGACGACGTTCTTGCTAGAAAGAGGCAAGAAGTCGAGGAATATGCTCGTCTGATTAAAAAACGAGAGCATGAGATCAGAGAATTGGAAAGAATTAGGGAGCATCCGGAGGATTCTGGCCTGTCTCGAGGAAATTCTAGAGGCAGTAGGTATGCTATGGTACAATACAGAAAAGATCCTTCACGAGGAAGAAGGAGCAGAAGTCCTGTCATAGGGCGTCATGAAGCTTCTCCACGGAAAAGGGGAAGAAAAAGTAAAAGCCGAACACCAGAGAGAAGGACTTCTTCACGAAAAAGGAGGAGCAGAGACCGAAGTTCTACCCCCGAGGAAGAGGACACGAGAAAGCATCATCGAGACAGGTACGAAAGACCTGATGCTGATTGGGTCAGGACTTCGGCCCACAAGTCAAAGGAGCAAGAGGATGGGACAGTGACTGCACGAGAAGCAGCACGCAAGGCCCTGAGTAATATTGCAGCCTCTCCCTTTACAAAGAGGCTACAAGAAGCAAGGTTGCCGAGCAGAGTGAAGCACGGTGCATTCGTACTTTACGAGACAAATACGGATCCCGTAGCTCACATACAGCATTACCAACAGGCCATGTTTATGCACGAGGGGGATGATTCCATCTTGTGCAAGATGTTTCCCTCCAGTCTTGGCAAGGTGGCTTTATCCTGGTTTCATAAGTTGGCCCCACGATCCATACGAGGATGGAGGCAGTTGGCAGAGGAATTCACTGCTCGGTTCTTAACGAGCAGAAAGGCCCCAAAGACTTTTGAGAGTCTTTCCACCATGAAGCAGGAGGAGAACGAGCAGATCAGGGATTATGCAAAGAAGTACTGGGAAACTTTCAACGAGATTGAAAGTTGCAGTGAAGAGTATGCAATTGCTACGTTCAAAACTGGTTTGCCTGTTCGGGGGGAGCTGCGCCGTTCATTGAATAAACATCCAGTAGCCACCTTGGCTAAATTGATGGAACGGATAGAGCAACACGCCAGAATGGAGGATGACATACTCCGTGAGGATGGCAGGACGGTTGCCGAACAGCAGAAGGCACCTGCCAAAAAGGTGGATAAGCCAGAACCCAAGTCTTACAAAGACAGAAGAGAGTACGGGCAGGCTAAGAAGGAGGCATACAAGGACAAGCAAGCTCCTGACCCCAAGTCCTTCTTTTCTATCACTACGGTTTGGAAAGAGCCAATATACAGGATTCTTTATCGAATAAAGAATCAGCCATATTTTAAATGGCCCCCAAGTCTAGGTGGAGACAAAGATGCAAAACGTGCTACGAATCAGCACTGCAGTTATCACAAGGATTGGGGCCATATGACCGAGGATTGTGAGGTATACAAGAGGCACCTTGATGATTTGGTCTCTCGGGGCTATCTCAAGGAGTTTATCCAGGAGGATCCTAAAGAGAATGGGAAGGCCATGGAACTGGGTTACGAGCAACACCCTAAAGGCGTGATCCATATGATACATGGGCTGGCTGCACCTTATACGAGGAGTGAGGTGAGGCTGTTGCAAAGACAGGTCAAGCATGATCAGCACGTGATGCGGTTGGGAAAAAAGAGAGGGAGAGAGACTAATGCATGCAACGAGAGCATGGCATTTAGTGACGATGATTTGGCGGAGGTCCAAATACCCCACAATGATGCATTGGTCGTAACCCTCCGAGTTGGGGAGTACGACATCGAAAGAATTCTAGTGGACTCGGGGAGCTGTACAGAGGTGTTGTACTATGATGCATTCAAGAAGCTGGGCCTGGCCCAATCAGACTTAGAACAGTCTACAACGCCTCTTATTGGGTTCGGTGCAGGAGCAGTCTGGCCCCTCGGAAAGGTAACGTTACCTGTTCGGGCCGGATCAGTAGTGCTGAGAACAGATTTTTTGGTGGTCGATGTCCCATCTTCCTATAACGCGATTATAGGAAGGACTTGGTTGCACAAAATGAGAGCAGTTTCCTCGACTTATCACCAGATGGTGAAGTTCCCAGGATCAAATGGGATTGAAGTCCTTAAAGGAAACCAAAAGGTGGCACAGCAATGCTTGATTTCCATCATCAAAACAGCCCCAAAGGTCCACCATGTTCACACACTGGAAGTGCCAGATCAACCAACCATCGAGGACGTTGGGAGAAGCCCGGCTGAAAAAGTGGTTGAAGGCCTGGAGAAGATTCAGATCAACGAGATTGATCCTGAAAGATATTTTTTGATTGGGAAATCATTACCAGCAGACGAAAAAGTTGAGTCGATAAGATTTCTAAAGGAATACATTGATGTTTTTGCATGGATGCCAGAGGAAATGCCCGGGGTGGATGCAGACGTGATCTGTCATCATTTAAACATTGACCCTCAACACAAGCCGATCATTCAGAAAAAACGAAGGGCTGCCGCGCAGCATGTAGATGCAGTGATTGAAGAGGTCGATCGTTTATTGGAGGCCAAGGCAATACGTGAAGTCTATTACCCAGAGTGGTTATCCAACACTGTTGTGGTAAAGAAGAAGAGCAGAAAGTGGCGTGTCTGCGTGGACTTCACAGACCTGAACAAGGCATGTCCTAAGGACAGTTTTCCTTTGCCTAGGATTGACCAATTGGTTGATGCAACCTCTGGCTACGAGCGAATGAGTTTTCTCGATGCATATCGAGGATATCATCAGATTGCTATGTTTGAACCTGATCAAGAGAAGACTTCGTTCATCACACCACGAGGGTTATACTGTTACAGTGTTATGCCCTTTGGACTAAGGAATGCTGGGGCTACATACCAAAGACTTGCAACCATTATGTTCAAGAAGCTCATCGGGAAGACTTTGGAAGTTTACATAGATGATATGGTGGTAAAGAGTCGAGAAAAGGGAGGGCATATTTCTGATCTAAGGGAAGTGTTCGAAATCCTGAGGAAGTATAAGCTGAAACTCAACGCCTCGAAGTGTGCATTTGGAGTTGGTTCAGGAAAATTCCTGGGCCATTTGGTAACTTTGAGAGGGATAGAGGCAAATCCCGATCAGATTGATGCCTTACAAAGACTACAGAGTCCCAAAACTACCAAGGAAGTCCAAAGGCTGACTGGAATGGCAGCAGCACTTAACAGATTCATCAACAGGTCAAGCGATAAATGCAGACCCTTTTTTCAGCTATTGAAAAAGAGGGAGGGATTTGAATGGGGAGCAGAATGTGAGCAAGCTTTCCAGGATCTGAAGAAATACCTGGCCGAACCCCCACTGCTGTCAACTCCACAGCTAGGTGAGTCTTTAATTCTGTACTTAGCTGTTTCCGAGCACGCAGTAAGTGCAGTCTTATTGAGGGATTTGGGGACCGAGCAAATCCCCATTTATTATGTTAGCAAGACATTGTTGGACGCAGAGACGAGATATCTGCCTTTAGAAAAACTTGTCCTGGCACTTAGGACAGCAACCAGGAAATTGCCACACTGCTTCCAAAGCCATAAGGTTGTGGTTTATACTGAGTATCCATTAAAGTTACTGCTTCGAAAGGCAGATTTTTCGGGAAGGATCTCGACGTGGTCCGTGGAGTTAAGTCAGTATGATCTCGAGTATCAGCCACGCATAGCAATTAAAGGCCAGGTGTTGGCTGATTTTGTGGCAGAGTTTTCCCCCACTGTTGCTCCCTTGCCTCCTACGAGAAAGGAACAGGCAGTTAAGACATCATCCTTGAAGGATCAACCCGTAGCCGAACAGGATCCAAAAGAATGGAAGTTATTCGTTGATGGATCAGCGTGTAGTACTGGTTCTGGAATTGGAGTTGTCCTCTTTCCTCCTCAAGGAGTTCTGATTGAACTCTCTGTTCGGCTTGGATTCAGTGCATCGAATAATGTGGCTGAATATGAAGCACTCTTGGCAGGATTGAGAAGTGCGAAGACCCTTAAAGCAGAACGGGTCAGGGTGTATTGTGATTCCCAGCTTGTTGTGAATCAACTGTCCGGCGAGTACGAGACTCGGAATGAAAAGATGGTAGCCTACGTGCAGGCAGCAAAAGACTTGCTTGATACTTTCGAGAGGGTATATATTGAGCAAATAAGTTCTGGACAGAATGCTCATGCAGATTCTTTAGCTTGGTTGGCTGCAGCAGTACCAACAGAGTTTAAAAGAAGGGTGGCAGTAGAATACCTCAACGAGCCGAGCATTGGGAGGAGTGTAGACTTGGTCTTGGACGTGAACCAAGGACCAAGTTGGATGGACCCAATAATGGAGTTCTTACGAGACGAGATACTCCCTTCTGATAAAAAGGAGGCCCACAAGATAAGAGTCAAATCTGCTAGGTTTTGGCTGTCCCCAGAGGGTAAGTTGTATAGGAAATCCTTTACGGGTCCCTATTTGCTATGCGTACATCCTGAGATGGTACAGAAGTTCCTTCGTGAAATCCACGAGGGAACGTGTGGGAGCCATGCTGGAGGCAGATCTATTGCCCACCGAGCAATTACGCAAGGCTATTGGTGGCCACACATGCAAGAAGATGCAAAGGTGTATGTAAAGATTTGTGAGAAGTGTCAAAAATTCTCACCAATGATTCGAACACCCGCCGAAGATCTGGTGCCTTTGACAAGTCCCTGGCCTTTTGCTCAATGGGGGATGGATATCGTGGGTCCATTGCACAAAGCAACTGGGAATCGAAAATTCCTGCTTGTTGCAACTGACTATTTTACAAAGTGGATTGAGGCAGAACCACTGGCCAAAATCACTGAGCCTATGATAGAAAGGTTCGTGTGGAAAAGCATCATCACTCGTTTTGGGGTCCCTTATTCATTGATCACAGACAATGGATCCCAATTCCAAAAGAAATTCAAGGCTTTTTGTGCCCAATATGGAATAAGAAATTTTTATTCCACTCCGGCCTACCCTCAGAGTAATGGGCAAGCAGAGGCATCCAATAAAACTATCCTAGATGGGATAAAGAAGAGGTTGGACAAAGCAAAAGGAAAATGGCCTGATGAGTTACCGTTAGTTTTGTGGGCTCACCGAACAACGCCCAGGAGGTCTACGGGAGAGACCCCCTATTCGTTGGCATTTGGAACAGAGGCTGTCATACCTCTGGAAGTGGGTCTGCCGACCAACAGGACAGCTTTGGTTGAAAGTGGAGGCAATGATAGGGCCCTTGAAATCGAGCTTGATCTTGCCGAGGAGAAGCGAGAAAAGGCCTTGGTACATCTTGCTTCTTACCAAGAACAGCTGATGAAAAGCTACAACAAACATGTTCATCCTAGAGAATTTGGTGTTGGGGACCTTGTGCTACGAAAAGTGGTCGGCAACACCAAGGTGGCAAATGAAGGCAAGCTGGGGGCCAACTGGGAAGGCCCGTATAGAGTAACTGAGATTATAGGCATAGGAGCCTATCGATTGGCAGATTTGGATGGTGATCCAATTCCAAGGCCTTGGAATGTTCATAATTTACGAAAGTTCTTTGTTTAGAAGTATTAAATCCTGTTTTGGATTTACACTACGTGATTGTGTGGGAATTACGAATATAATTCCTTTGTTCTAGTTTTGATTGTTTTTTAAAAAGGGTACGAGTAACGCCCTCTTGCGTTTTACAGATTATGAATACAATCACTTCTTTCGAATAACTGTTGTGGTATTTAAATACGAACTACGAGTTTGGTTCTCCTTATTCGTATTGGGGAGCAGGGTATACCTTTTGAGTATGTGAGACTTGGGTATACATTTGAATGCAAGTATGAACACACTTGTATGTCTTTTCTTAAAGTACGTGATACTTAGCAAGTATGAAAATACTTGTTTTCTTTTAAACAAATACAAGTACGAAATACTTGTATGGACGTTCAAAGTACGAGATACTTATATGGTATTTTAAGTACGTGATACTTGAGAAACTATATTGGCTTGACTTATATGTAAGCCACATTTAGTTTAAGTACGTGAAACTGATGTTCCTAAGTATGTGAAACTTGAGGAAAACCTTTATGTTCAAGTACGAGAAACTTAAAAACATTAAGTACGTGATACTTAAACACAAGTATGAAACACTTGTGTGATTTCCAAACGGTTGAGTACGTGACACTTAAACACAAGTATGAAACACTTGTGTGATTAAGTGAGAGCACACTTATATGCCTTAAAAACCATTCAAGGTGGAACGCTTTTTAGTACGTGAAACTTAGAATTCAGAACAGCAAATCTTGTGTGAAAGATTTGCTAAACGTACGAAATACTTATGCAATCAAATGATGCTTAAACAGTACGAACTACTTAGATTGAAAATTGCATACGAACAGATGCAGCAAACATGGACGCCGAGCAAAACATAAAAGTTATGCCACGAAGGGCCGAATACCTGTTTTAAAAGTAAAGTATTGATAGTACTGGTACCACGCAGGGTTTAAAAGCTACGGTCACGCAGGACCAGCTCAACTGTTTTAAAGAAAGTCTTTTTTCAAAACTTACCAAAGGTTTAGTCCAGGTTTTGGACATCTGAGTTTGCCCTGACAGGTTCTTCAGTCGTGACATCTCCTACAGTCACATTCTCCTCCAAGTTGATGGGTTCAGGATTTGAATCTCGAACAGGAGACTGGACAGTCTGAGATCCAGAGGGAATATCTTCTTCTATTCCAGTAAAGTCTTCAATTTGTTGTTCAACATCATCTTCCAGAGGAACTTCTTGCTCTTGGGAAGCTGCAGCATGGCTGCTCGGTAGTTCATTGTCAATCCAGAGAGGAGAGTCCTCAGCAACGCCAACTTTTGTTAAACAAGTTTCCCAGCAAGCAATCCAAATCTGATCTTGGATAGCAGGAATCTGTTCAACATAGTTAGCAGTTGTGGTGTCGAATCCCTTCTGGTACCCATCTTCATATGCAGCTTTCTTGGCATTGTCAATCTCTGATAGAGCTTGGTTGAGACTCTCTTCGGCAACTTCAAGTTTTTCTTTGGTTTGGTTGAAATCAGACTTGGCTTTGTCTCTTTCTCTTTCCAACCTGGCGATTGTTCTGAGCATTCGGGTGTTGTCATTCATCAGCCTGACTCTTTCAGCATCAGCTTCTTGGTATTTTTTACCCAGAGTAACCATCTTTTGAATAAACTGACAAAAGAATTAAATAGTCAGAAACAATTGTAGCAATACAAGTTCGATAGCAAATACACGTATCGACCTTACAAAGGAAAAACAACAAGTACCAAATACCTTGATGCCGCTGACAAGTCCAGTAGAAACGAGCCGATCAGGTACAGATGCATTTTCTTTTTGCATATCCACTGGGAGCAGCAATCCTTGAGCTAGGGCAAGTGCGGTTTCAGATGAACCAGCACTATCCCCGACGTGAACGGGACGGTCCCCCCTAGTGAAAGGAGGAGTCCACGTCTGAGGTAGGACTTGAGCGGTTGGTGAGATGGGATGATGGGTTTCGGTATCTGCTTGAGAAGCAGTACCATCTTGATCATCTACCCTTGGGCGTTTGTCTCTATGAAGGTCAGCAGCCTCTGTGGTGGTGTCCACTTCTCGAGGAGAAGATGATGATCGTGCGGATCCCCCCCTATTACGACGAGATCGTGGGGGAGGGGCTCCAGTTGAGGCCACCCGCCCAGTCCCACGTCCCCGAGAAGAGACGGTGACGAGGGAGCTGAGATTTATGGGCTGGCGTGTCATAGTGCTCGGGATAGGAGGAGATAGAGAATAACCTGAGGATGAGGATTGGCTGGTAACACAGATGGGCGCTGGCTGTTCGGGTAATGGTAGAGAGGAGGCCTGACTCCGTGAGGATCTTCGAACCCTTATTCGTGGTAAAGGAATTCCTTCGGAAATTGGGACTTCACCCGGTTGGCCGGCTACTGTCACTCCAATGTTAGCTCTGGTACTCCTAAGTTGGGAAGCAGTGGAGGTGGAAGCAGTACTGGTGCTGGGGTGAGCGAGCCTTCTGTCTATAACCCCTCTATACGAAGGATCGTATCCCAGAAGAACTTCTGCGTTGCGACCCCGACCAGCAGTAGGAGTGCCAGGTTCGCCTGTATATTTTAGAACCTTGTTGATGTCCTCTGTTCGGATGTTGCTCGGAACGCGTCTGGGACGATAGTTAGCGTTTTCAGCTGTCGGATCACAATTGTAATATCAAGGTTAGACACATGTAAAGGCTATGAGAAAGCGGTAAACGAAAATATTACAAACTTATTGAAAGAGGAGTATTACGTGGGTATCCCCATATGTGGGGGCAGTGGAGTCCCACCACTTGACCATCCTCTCCTAATGGCTCGAAAGCTCCAGTAACGTATAAGAAGTCAATCTCATGATCCCGAGCAGAATCCGGCAGGTTGAGCACGAGACGCTTTTCTGCCCTTCTTACTTTGAAATAAAAGGTGTTATATTCAGGGTTTAGTACAATACTGTACCACCACTGAATGTCCCAGATCCCTAGCTGGGTCCCTAGAATTCTATTTAAAGCAATTACTCCATTTATCAGCCTAAAAACATTTGTTGATACTTGCATAGGAGTAAGGCGGTACCAATTTAGGATCTGACGTAGGAGTGGATGTAGGGGAAAACGGACTCCTCCTTCGACAATTGCAACGATAGGGATACACATTCTGTCCCATGAGCCACTATCTCTATCTGCTCCTAGAGGGGCAAGTTCGAGACCTACGTTATCAGGAACATTGTAATCCGTCCTAAACGTCGCCATTGCGGCGGGAGTATCACAGAATTTCCTAAACTTACTGGGTCTAGGAGGGGTGTCATGTTCATCCGCCATGGATATACTCGAAGAAAACGTAAATGAAAGAATGGGCGTGATTGAAACCCTAGAAATGACCACAATCTGAGAATGAAATCTCAGATGAAAACCTAAGCAGAAGAAATGGAGTTAGAACGAGAGTCTTACAACGATACCGTGATGATTTCTTGGAGTGTAATCGAATTTGCAGATGGCGGCGATGGCGGAAAGCTTAGGACTGAAAGTTCGAACGTTTTGGATGAACAACCAAAAAGAGCCCTTCTAGCGGTTTAAAGGTGAGAGACGGAGACGAAACGTCTCCTCTCACACCGTTACAGGAAAAAGTAACGGAAAGCAGAAACCGTTCTGACGCCGTTTCATAGAACGTCAGTTCGAATTTAATGCGTGGCATATGAAACATGCCACGTGGAGTCATTACCTCGAGATGGTATAATGACAGAGGCGCCAAAAGGCATCAATGAAGTATTGAAATTATGACTGCACGGGATCAAAAGAGTTTGGTCTAGATAGAATTCTGTTTCTAAGCGTCATATATTACCCCCGAACAGTGGTAAATACATGAAGCTGGGGAGCAATTGTAGGGAGGTATTCCCGAGCAGATACATTTAGTTACCAAACACGTGATGTTTGGGAACACGTGGTAAATACGACTGGACTTATCGCCGAGCAGTTCGGTGAACAGCGATATGGACCAGTGATATGAGAAGTCATGGCTATAAATAGACTGTTCGGTTATGATACAGCCGAACAGATGTTGTAAAGAACCTAGCACGTGATACGAGTGATCACGGGTTGAAAGCAATGCAATCGATATCCGAATAAATGGTACGTGGGACCATAGTTTGAATATAGACAGGACAGTCATCATGCTAAACAAGTGTTCGGCAATATGGACCAGTGACATGAGAAGTCAATGGTCCAGGAAGGTTGTACGGGCTCAAGGACCAGTTACATGTGAGGTAACTGGTCCAAGCCGTCTGTTCGGCTATGAGACGGCCGAACAAATATGGAACTCCAATCGAGAGTAGGAGCAGAGAGAATACTCTGGAAGATTCCAGAATAGTCATGTCTCATATAGGGATAAAGATCCCAAGAATATAGGATCTGAGAAAGATACCCAACGAGTATGGGATGTTCGGCTCTTAAAGGAAAAGAATCCTAAAAGGACTCTTTTCCATAAACTGATAAAGGAAACGAGACTCCTTGATATCCTGGGTTTCCTATACGAGTTAAGAAATCCTATGGCAATAAGGATGCTTGGACAGCAAGCATCCATAAATCTATAAATATGAGGAAAACCTAGAGGTGAGAGGTACGCAATACGTTGCATTATTATTGCTTTCCTACTGATAATTAGGGCTGAGTTTTCTAGTACGTGATACTAACAAAGGCATCGGAGGGCCTTTGCCACGAGAGGCAAAGGTGCACTCACCCCCTGTCTATTTTGCAGATTAGGGTTCAGACGTCGAGCTAGGGTTCCGGTGAAGAGGCACGAATAAGCCGTTGCAATCCAGTTGATCCGAAGCGTCAATTGTTTTCATCCCTTAAACCTATTCACATCTAAACCAATTGTTTGCTGCTGTTAATACAGATTACCTTTCAACCGCATGTCCTCCATTAACCATCACAAATACCAACTACTGTATAACTTCTAATTTGCCCATGTCTGCAGTGACACCACTTTTATTAATCAGGTTTGTTTCACACATACAATTATTTTACTTTCCGACTTCAAACTATTTATTTAAATCCTAACCATACAATCTAATATATCATAGGTATTTACTCAACAAATGGAACTATTCCGAATAGACAATGGTAATACGAGCGTGGAGTTCATAATGGGAATGGAAAGCTGGCTTATTCCAATTGTAAATGATGACTTCTATTACCCATTGTTTAGAGAATTTCTGGAAGCTTTGGAACTATGTAATGGAGATTTGATTTTAGTTGGAGTAGTAAAGAAAACAATGGTTCGTGTGCTGGTTCTAAATACCAACGGGCTAGAAAAAATTTATCAATGGCTCTAAAAAACCCAACAATATCAAACTTCTAAACTTTTGTCTGTAATAATTCCCTGCCCTCAAAACAACAACTTTAGATCTGTCTCTACTGCTATAGACTTTAAGTTTTATTCAAAGTTGACCTGCGGTTATGTAATATCTATTGATTTTGTGGTAGAAAAATGGCTTTAGTGCCGCTTTTTGTGCATCCTCAATTTCACCTACAATTAAATGTTGTTTTTTTGCAACATTCACTTGGGCAATTAAAAATTAGTACTTCATCCAGGATACAAAATACAACACAGTTGGTTTATGCAGCAAATATACATATAATGTCCAAATATGACAAGATAATATACATCAACTTCAACATTAATGAATTCTGCTATATCCCTTAAAATATAAGAACGGTATGACCACAACACTTACAAATTGTTACCTCACCTTTTCTCATACATTCGACCAGCGAGCAAGACCAAACGTGCAACGCATGTAACAAACCCCTAGTAAACCCTACAAACAAAGGGCCAACTAACCAGCACTTTGTATCCAGTCCATCATTGGGTGCATAATTCTTCTCCCGTGGGCTCAAAGCGTAGAAAAACACAAGCGCAATGACCAACTAACTTACCACTGACGGATGGAGCACATGACCGACTAATTTAGAAAAATACCAAGCACTCAATTACCATTTGAAAATTTGGAAAATAAACTACTCGAACAATTATAATGAATTTGTAAGATTACAAGATTGTTGTCTAGTTGTCCTCTCCATAATTCTGGATTCGGGGTGGCTGTGGTTAGCGTTGTATGGCGCAGATTCGACCGTCCGTTTCGGCAATGGAGGGTTCGGATTCTAAGTCGAGAAATACACAATGCAAATCTGTTGAAGTTTGAATTAAATTTGAGTTATCTATGCCGAAATAAACAGTCAAATCAAATGCACTACAGCTCTGTCGTGTGGGGTGCACAATAGCATCTCCAAATCCCAAAATTCTACTTTGGAGTTGTGTTTATTGGGTTTAATTCTTTATTTTAGCTTAAAAAAAGGGGGAAGCACAGGACTGGTGAACATGCAACCACGTGTTTATTTGTGTAGAGTCTTGCTACAATCACCAACCATACACCTATCGATTCTATAACAACGAGTACGCGGGACTTATTTTGGATTTCACATGAATGATCCGAATTGTTCAATAATTTTTTTAAAAAAATACATGTGTACCTCGCGAGAATCAACTTGATCCGATATGTTTAGGTAATCAGTGGTCGTAGGTTTTTCGATTTGTGTAATTGTGTTGGTAGAGTGTACAACACGAACCAACCTACCAACCTCGTCCTCGTGGGAATTATTTGCCCAAATATACTGAAACGGCATCGTTGCGACCCTGACAAAGCCTTTATAAATTCCTTCGTTCCTTACGAACATCTACTTGCACAAAGGGGGTGTTTGGATACCTCATTTTCACATTTTCATTATCTCATTTTTCAGTTTTGATTGTTTGGCTCCTCATTTCAAAACTCATTCCCAAAAAACACATTCACCGATTTTGCATTTAGAGGCAAGAAGTGAAAAGGAGCCCAAGAGGTCCTTTTTGCATTTTGGGCTTTTCCCATTTTCTGTTCAATTACCAAAATACCCTTACTGAAATTGGGTAATTACATACAATCCTTCTCCTCTATTCCAGACCTATTCTTTGCCACCACACACGACTGTTGAAGAGAGAAAGAGCAGACGAAAGCTGAAGAAAAGAGAAGCCGATCTAACCTCGTGGGAAATCCTCACCCATTTTTAATCTCGTCGAACACCCTTTGTAGTAACTGTGAGTTTGATTTCAGGAAAAATAAGTGGGTTTCTCTCAAATTTGAGTTACAAATAACTACCTCCAGAGATTTGTGGTTTCGTCTTCTCTCTCATCAATGGTTCTCGTTAATTATCAAACAAACTAAACAATTATTTATACACATTCCCATAAAAAATAATCAAGGGCAATATGGTAACAAATCAACTCATAATTCATTTTCATCACATATCTCCCAAATACTATTCCTATTGCAAAATGTATTATGCATTTATCATCCAAACACTCTATCATATTCAAAATACATTCTAACCATAATTCAAAAAGTCAAAAAGCCAAAAATTTAAAAATGAAAAGCCAAAAAGTAGGCTCCCAAACACCCCCAAAGTCTCTACATGCAAATACCTTGCATGATTCTTCCCCAAGAGCTCTCCGTTCACACTAGTAATTAAAACTTTTTGATTTTGTTTTTATTTAAAAAAAATTTCGCGTTTGTTAGTTTTGTACCAAACTTTTATGTGATATGGGCTCGTGTCGACTAGAGAAATTTAAAAAGTAAAAAATTAGTACTATGATTTTTACACAAGTATTTTGGAAAATATCCGTTAAACAGTCAAAAAATTGACTTTTTGAGCTTTTTTTTTTTGAACATTTTCCAAATTACTTGTGTAAAAGTCATAATTTTTTACTTTTCCGATTCTTCTCGTCGAGACGAATCAATATCACATAAAAATTTGGCGTAAAACAAAAAAATAAATTTGAATAAAGACAAAATCAAAAAACAATGGTGCATAAGATAATTACTAGCGTAAAGAAACCAACCATGTTTTCAAAAACCCAAATGCCCTCAATCCCGTTTAATCTTTGTATCCCTTTTCAAAGATTTATGAAAAAAAATTGCCGATGAAAAATTAATAATAGGAAAAAATTTAAAATGACACCTGAACTTTGAACATAATATCCCATAAACATTTGAACTTTACTTAATTTCAATTAGGCACCTGTGCTTTACAAAACCCCCAAATTCAGGCACCTAATGTTATACTCCGTCCAATATATCAAGAATGTGGTGCCATGGCATGTTTATTCAGTTAAGTGCCCCTTTGACACATGAAATCCAGTCCTTGCAAAGCACAGAATCAAAACCCATCCCCTCTCTCTCCCCCTGGCCTTCCTCCCTCCTTCACCCACCCCTCATCCTCTCGACTGCCTCCTCCATCGCCGCCCAACTCTCCTCCCACTCCTACTCCTCCGAGGCTGGCGAATAAACTCCTCTCTAATGAGCTTACCACCCAACTCCCGATTCCGACGAATCAACTCGTCTTCAATACCCCACCTCCAAGCCCAACTAAAAAGTTTACACCCAATCATGGAAACGATTGCTTAAAAACCCATTTCCCTAATCTGTTTCACTTTTTGGGCGCCCATAAAATGGAATTAAACAATTTCCAGCCGCCGAAACGCAACAGAATTTTTGAATTTTGTAAATCCAAATGAATTTTGTTACGATTTGATTTACCTTGATTCATGTAATTGCAGATTGATTGAAGACCAAAGAATTATCATAAAAAGAGAAGCTCCATTATCTCTACTGATCTCCAGCATCTTTATTATTTGTATTTCCACTGATGTAGGATCTAGATTGCTTATTACCTTGTATAGACTCCTTAGACTTAGGATTCAGATTTGCTAGTCTTTTTTATATATATGTGTAATATTTCTCTGTAAAGATAAATGAAAAGAAAGAGGATTCTCTTCTAATTACTTTCAAGTTTTCATGGTATCAGAGCGTTGATTTCTAGCGCCTCTGCAAAGCTTCCGCAACCTTTTGTTTTTCATGGAAGTTATTGATCAAGGAAATACAAAATCCTATCGATCAAGCCATGACTTCCGAATTATCCGACCCTAAAAAGCGTATTGATCAAACCATGACTTCCCTCACCATAGATCCATCTGATCCTCTTTATATTCATTCCTCAGATCATCCAGGACCGATTCTTGTTCCAAAGGTTCTCGACGGAACCAATTATGCTATGTGGAGATGATCAATGTTGGTGAGTCTCAGTGCTAAAAACAAATTGGGGTTCATCAAAGGAACCATACCTACCCCAACTGAGACTGATGCTGCACTTCCAGCGTGGCAACGCTGCAATGATATGGTCCTCTCTTGGATATTCAATTCATTGAGTCCAGACCTTGCCAATAGTTCTCTATGTCGAAACTCCCTCAGAAATTTGGGCAGACCTACAAGAACGCTTCTCACAAGGTGATTTTTCTCATCACTATCAAGTTCAACGTTCCATCGTTGAGTTGAGACAAAATCAAGATTCTATTTTCACTTATTATACTAAGATCAAAACTTTTTGGGATGAGTTGAAGATATGTAGCCCACCCATTCCTTGCACTTGTGGGGGAATGAAACATCTAAATGAAAGAGAAGAAAAAGTGAAGCTAGGACAATTCCTTTTTGGATTGAATGAGTCTTATTCCACTGTGAGAGGAAACATTATGATGATGCAGCCTTTACCAACAGTCAAGCATGCCTATTCACTTCTCTGTGAAGAAGAAAAGCAACGTGGACTAGTTGAACACAAGAGCATAGACCAAACTCATGCTATGCATGTCAAAACACACCCGCACTTTAAGCAACAAGGAGCTGATACCCAACGCCATGCCGATTCTCGTCCATGGACATCCTCTTCAAAATCCCAAGGGTCTAAGAAACCACTCCTATGCTCTTATTGTGACGGCACCACTCATACAGTGGAACGGTGCTATTATTTGATCGGCTTTCCTATTGGTCGCAAGCTTCATGGCAAGGATGTTCAACCTCCAAATCGAAACCGAAAGATTGCTGCCAATCAAATCGGCACTGAGCCCAGTCATGTCTCAACCAAGACAACACATACATCTGATCCATCAATCCAGTTCACCCCGGAAGAGCTCTCACAAATAAAGGCCTTTTTCCGTAATGGTAAAAATCCTCATTGTGCAAATTATGCAGGTATTTCAACACATTTTTGTTCATCATCCACCTTGCAAAATCCCAAATGTATTAATTGGATCATTGATAGTGGTGCTACTAATTACATAGCCTCTTCAATAACCAATGCATCTTTTGTTCCCATATCTTCTCAAGTATCTTTGCCAAATGGCTCTCATGCTAAAATCACAGGTGCTGGGTCTACCAATCTCTTGCATGACTTGCATGTTAAAGATGTTCTTTATGTCCCTTCTTTTCATATGAATCTCCTCTTTGTTAGTCAACTCACTTCTGATCTAAACTGTTCAATTCAATTCTTCCCTACTTTTTGTATCCTGCAGGACCTTGCTACGAAGAGGATGATTGGCCTGGGGAAGCAACATAAGGGGCTGTACTATCTTGTACCACACTCAGAGGCGTTGTCACCATCACCGGCATCCCACCATGTCTCCTCCCCGTCTGATATCACTTGGCATCAACGGCTGGGGCACCCTTCCAAAGGCCATCCCCTTTTTTATCAAAACAAATCCCTTCTTTTATGTTTGCTTCTCAGCATTTGTGTGAAATCTGTCCTTTGGCTAAACAAACTAGATTGTCATTTCCTTTAAGTTCAATTCAAAGTGTGCACTCTTTTGACCTTATTCATTGTGATATTTGGGGACCACATCGCGTTCCAACTCACACAGGAGCACATTATTTTTTGACCATTGTTGATGATTACACTCGATTCACATGGATTTTTTAATGAAGTTTAAATCTGAAACTCAAGGTTTGCTAAAATCCTTCATCACATTTGTTAACACTCAATTCAATTGCCAAATTAAATGTGTTCGAAGTGATAATGGCCTGGAGTTTACCTCACTGAAATCATTTTTTTCTACACTTGGTATCTTGTTCCAAAGTTCTTGTACCTCTACACCACAACAAAATGGCGTAGTAGAACGCAAACATCGTCACCTTCTCAATGTTGGTCGAGCTTTAAGATTTCAAGCTAATCTTCCATTAAAATTTTGGGGCGAAAGTGTACTTACTGCCACTTACCTTATCAATCGCCTCCCTACCCCGGTGTTACATCACAAATCCCCATTTGAACTACTGCATAACAAACCACCCACTTACACACATTTAAGAGTATTTGGGTGTCTCTGTTATGCCACCAATCTTCAGCCATTAACCAAATTCTCCCCTCGTGCTTGCCGGTGCATTTTTGTAGGCTATCCAACAGGACAAAAGGCCTATCGCGTTTATGATATTGTCACTCGGCAAATTTTTTCGAGTCGTGATGTTATCTTTCATGAGCAAATTTTCCCTTTTTCCATCCAAAACCTGGAAACACAACCAGATTCCCTTCCTTTGCCTCAACTTCCACTACCAACTCTTGACTCTAACCCCACGCTACTGCCATCTACACCAGACCCTATCAATTCTTCAACAGACCCATCTCTTACTCTTCATTCTCTTGCCACATCTCCCATATCTCCTTCACAATTTTCCCGTGACAACTCATCCTCATCTCCTGATATTCTCTCTTCTCCTTCTCCCTCACCATCGTCACCCATATCTTCCTCACCTCTTCCTAATCCAACGCCCCTCACCCCTGTTCTTCATCACAGCGATCGGCTTCGCCGACTGTCCGTGCTCCTACGTGACTTCCATTGTGGTCAAGCTAGTGCAGCTTCTGGCACTTCAACTCCAGGCACGTCACCCTCTTCACAGAAAGGTACTCGATACCCTTTATCAAATTTTATTTCCTACAATTCGTTATCTCCTTCCCATAAATTTTTTGTTAACACCATTTCCAGCACTCTTGAGCCTACTACATATACTCAGGCCATACAGGATCCTAAGTGGTGTGAGGCCATGAACTGTGAGCCCACTGCTCTTGCAAATCAAAAGACATGGTCATTGGTTCCCCTTCCCCTGGGTCAGCGACCCATTGGCAGCAAATGGGTCTTTCGCATAAAATATAATTCTAATGGCACCGTGGAGCGTTACAAAGCCCGTTTGGTAGCCAAGGGCTTCAATCAAAAAGAGGGTGTGGATTATCATGAAACTTTTGCTCCAGTTGCCAAATTAACGACTGTGCGATGTCTCCTTGCTTTAGCTGCCATTCAAAATTGGCCGTTATTTCAAATGGATGTCCATAATGCCTTCCTCCATGGTAACTTGGATGAAGAAGTGTATATGACTCCACCACCAGGTCTTTGTCGACAGGGGGAGAAGCTCGTATGTCGACTGCACAAGTCCCTCTATGGACTTAAACAAGCACCTTGAAATTGGTTTTCGAAATTCTCGGAGGCCATTAAAAAGGCTGGTTTCTCTCAATCTCATTCCGATCACTCGCTGTTTGTGTAACGACCCGGATTTTTGAACCAAAATTTTTTTTTTCAAATAAAAAGATTTATTGTTATCCTAAACTTTATTAATTTCTTTTAACTAGTTAGTTCAATAATTATTATGTAACAAAATTTAATCGATTACATGTTAAAATTAACTTTAACCATCTAAATATTTGTAATGATATATGTATATGTAAATATAGCAATAGTTTGTTTCCTGAAAATGAGGGATTATGCTCCATCTCTCATCTCCCGAATCTCTCTCTCTCTCTCTCTCTCTCTCTCTCTCTCGGCACCCTCCCACAATTACATACACATGCATCCATATACATATTAAATTTGAAAACCCATAAAACATGACTCATGCTTCCTTTCTTTTCAGCATTTCTCTCTTCCTCATCTCTCTCCGATTATCTCTCTCACTTCTCTCCACCACCTCCACCTTTATGCTCCCACTACTCCCACTTTTATCTCTACAAAACCATCCACCCCACTTCCTCGTTATTCTTGGCAGAGAAAGAGGGATAACCACCACTAGCCTTATTTATTTCTTCTCCTTCGTCCATATCCTCCAGCAAACCTATATGCCAATTTCCATTATTGATTTCTTTTTTTTAAACTCCTTTGGCAAAGAAATTGCTTCTCCTTCCCCATACTTACCACCACTTACAAGCACAACCATTAAGCACCATTTCCACCTAGTGAACACCACCGTACCAATCCATTCTAGTTTCCTTTTTTTTTTTTTTCCGGCTCCATTGTAGCTCTAAAAATTGCCCATTCTAGCCCAAAAAAACAGTTCCAAAATCAACCTTATTTTGGCTCTGAAACAACCCGAACACAGCACTGTTTCAACTTCAAAACAGCCCACTTCAACCCAGAAAAAAAAAAACTACAATACCATCAGAAAAATAGTCCCGAATCGACCACTCGAGGTCCCCCGTTCTCGTTGTCTTCTCCGATTTTTTCCGAAACTGTCCGAACCCGTTAACCGCTGTTTCGGCCGGAACCGAGGTATTATAATCTTTCTCCTACCTCTCCCTAAGTATATTCAGTCCTTAAATGATGATTTTAATGAGTTAGAATGGAAGAAATCGGTTCACGGATCAAAACCCAGTGATCCGAAGTTTTGCTCTGTTTTTCTCCGAATGAGCACTGTTCATGAACGTTGAAATTTTAAAAAAGGGGTACTGAAATTGCAGTTAGCCCCTCATGCTTACGTTGATTACAGAATTAACCCTAAACTATGTATTGTTTCATGTTTACCCTACTTGTCACACTTTGGTAATTAAAAATCTTGAATGTGTGTTACGACTCATTTATCCTGGTTAACTATTAATGAACAGAGATGTTTATTAAAAGTTTAAGCAACCCAAAAGGGCATCGGCCCGCTCATAAAATACTACGTGCTTTACTTTCTCGCCCCATGTTAAATGTTATGTTGTTATCTCATTGAAATGTATCGTGTTTGAGCTGTTATTGATTGTATCATGTTGTACGTGCTAGAATGAACTTAGGTTCATTGGGTGGTTACGAGTAGTGATTCACGTAGACGATGTTAAGTAAATGGAAATTGATGAAGTGTTGGAAGTGTGATTGTGTGGATTGTGATTTGAGCCATGGTGATGGCAAGGGTAACCAATGGGGCCCTGTGTTAAAATGGGTAACCAATGGAGCCCAGTGTTGAGAAATGTTGTGATGCTAACGTATAATGCGTCATGGGAAAATTTGCTTCTTTGTTCAAGAGGAAATAGGTCCCATGAGACGGTTATAGTTAGTAGTAGGTGATGTGCGACCCTAATGTATGATGCGTCATGGGATGATTCGATCCTCTTGTTATGGTCTTAAGTGAGAACATACTAGGTACATAACTTAGGTGCGCTCACCTAGGGCCCTGGTGCAGGACAAGCAAGAGGAAGGGTGGACCCATGAGACAGTTGTAGTTAGTGGATGTGGAAGGAAAGGATCTTGTGGAGAAGATCCTTAGATTTCATATAAGTTAATGGATAGTAAAGAAAATAATGATGTGTTATTATTCTGTACCTTATGTGTATTATCAATTGTTATATTGTTGAACTGTTAATTATAGAGTAAGGGGTTGGTAGGATTGAGATTATTCTACTGGGTGATTTGTCACTCACGGATACGTTTGTATCCTGGTAAATCGGTTGCTTTGGCGATCAATTTGCCAGAGGATGCAGGGTTAAATGGTGGAGCTATTTGAGACAGGAGGAATACCAAGAGCGGAGACTGAGTATTCTTGGAATCTGTATCAAGACTAGAGTCGCTCTGAAGATGTTTAAATAGAAATGTTAGATTCTTTTTGTATTTATTTTTAATGTAAATTTTGTATAACGACAAATAGGGGCCTAGTAGTTTATAAAATTCAATGTATTTTAGGGTTAATGCTTCCGAAATTCCTTGGAAAATCGGGACGTTACAGTTTGTGCAAGTAAAAGATTCATCTCTAACAGCGGTTCTCATTTATGTGGATGATATGATCATCACAAGGAATGATGCAAAGGCTATTCAAGATCTCAAACTCTTCCTTCATCAACAATTTCATATTAAAGATCTCGGCTATCTAAAGTATTTTCTTGGCTTGGAAGTGGCGAGATCCAAAGCTGGAATTGTCATATCACAACGTAAGTATACTTTGGAAATTATGGATGATGTTGGATTTCTCGGAGTTCAACCAGTTGATTTTCCTATGGAACAGAGTTTGAAGCTTACAAATAATCAAGGTGATCTCTTGCTTAATCCTTCTCGTTACAGAAGATTGATAGGTAGGTTAATTTACCTTACAATTACTAGACCAGACATCACCTATTCCGTGAACATTCTAAGTCAGTTCATGCATGCTCCAAGAAAGCCTCATTGGAATGCTGCTCTCCGCATTGTGAGGTATTTACAAAACAATCCAGGACTTGGGTTGTTATTCTCTTCCAATAGCTCTCTGACACTGAAAGCATATTGTGATGCTAATTGGGCTAATTGCCCTTTGACAAGGAGATCTACTTCGGGTTATTGTGTGTTTCTTGGAAATTCTTTAATTTCTTGGAAGACAAAGAAACAAAAAACTGTTTCTAGATCATCATCAGAAGCTGAGTACAGATCTATGGCTGCTGCAACTTGTGAACTTACTTGGCTTAGGTATTTATTTAACGATTTACAAGTTTCCTTGGGACCTGTAAAATTGTTCTGCGACAATCAAGCAGCGCTTCATATAGCTGCAAATCCTGTGTATCATGAACACACCAAACATATTGAGCTTGACTGCCATGTTGTGAGAGAGAAAATTCAGGCGGGTCAGATTATCACCAAGTTTGTCCCATCGTCTCTCCAGCTAGCTGATGTCTTCACAAAGGCTTTGGGAGGGAATATCTTCAAGAATTTAATGCGCAAGTTGAACATTCTTGACATACATGCTCCAACTTGAGGAGGAGTGTTACGATTTGATTTACTTTGATTCATGTAATTGAAGATGGATTGAAGACCAAAGAATTACCATAAAAAGAGAAGCTCCATTATCTCTACTGATCTCCAGCATCTTTATTATTTGTATTTCCACTGATGTAGGATCTAGATTGCTTATTACCTTGTATAGACTCCATAGACTTAGGTTTCAGATTTGCGAGTCTTTTTTATATATATGTGTAATATTTCTCTGTAAAGATAAATGAAAAGAAAGAGGATTCTCTTCTAATTACTTTCAAGTTTTCAAATTTGTTCGATAGTAAGTTGCCGGATAGCTTCGATTTTGTTCAATCGTAAGTCGCCGGACAGCATTCGCGATCTTAATCTCGTGGACCTCGTTGAGTTTCTTCTCAACCGACGCCATATCAACGCCTATGGCGATGACGTTGGGGTTAGAGAATGGGAGGCCTTGGGGTGTGGTAGTGGTATAGGTTGACGAGGTGGTAGACGAGGCAGTTGGAGCCGACGCAAAAGGTTGAGGAGATTGTAGGGGAATTTTTTTGGGTCAGTGGTGGTGTTGCCGTGGGAGTAGTATTGGGGTTCTCGGTTGAAGAGTGAATGACGACGTGGGAGAAGGGGGAGGCGAGGAGAGGAGATTGAGAGAGAAAGGAGGGATTTGATTGTGTGCATCTTTTGAAATCCTATCATGTGCAACTGACGCACTTAACGGCAAAAAGATGTCACGCCGGTACATTTTTTGACAAAATGAACGTAATATAACGGCAGGTGTTTGAATTAGAGATTTTTGTAAGTACAGATGTTCAATTAAAGTAAATTGAAGTTTAGATGTTTATGAGATATTGAATACAAAGATTTGTCATTTTGAAATTTTTCTTAAATAATAATGTAAATCTCACCCAAATAATAAATGGTGAAGCTAAAAGTCAAAAGATTCGGTCGTGGCAATTTGTTTTTGTTCAAAGGTGTCGAGGCACATGCTACCACCAACGTACCATTCAGAGCACGTGGAAAATTTTTCAATACAGAGCGAGATCACGTGGTGCTCGCTTGTGCATCCGAGCTGTTTATTATGTATTTGAACGTCTTAAATTTAGAGAGAGAAAAAGAAGAGAGAAATTGTTAGGGTAAGAGAAGAAAGAGGATTTCAATCCAAACTATCAAAAAATGTATCAGATGGCTCGAATGCGCATAACAATACTACATAGAATATGCTCGCTCAGCACTGAAAAATCGCTCAGAGCATGTGTAGCTCGGTCCAGTTTCAGTGGTTCACCCGTGGGTGTCACTAGTAGGAGTACTACTATTTTCTCCGTCGTGGGCCCAGAGTGTGGAAACCAGAAGAGCCTTAACAGACAAGGACAAACAACCAGTCAAAAAAAAACAAGAGAGGACAACGACGCCCCAACTAAATTTTGTACTTCTTCTTCTTTTCTCTCAGACTACTGATTTTGTTTTTTCATTTTCTCTTTTTTATAATTAAAAGTGTCCGTGTAAATTTAAGTACACATCGATTAATTTTGAAGACTATAAATTTACCGTCCACTAACGAGGTCCCCATTTGGAGTCGGAGAAAATGTTCTGTATGAAATGACCCCAAAAAAGGTTAGTACATGAGAAGTGTCGAATTTAAGACCATGTGAGGAACAAACACACAAGTCTCAGCCCTTGACCACTGAAATTTTTTTTTGCACTTGGGGTGAAGCTAAATAGTATTTCTCCAATTTTGGATTTACCCGCGTTGTTCAAATTGTTGCCCCTTGAGAAAGTGAAAGGTTTTTTAAAGTTAACAATATTTGTGCAAAATATGGTTGACAATACTATAATCAAACTTAACAACCTACATAGAAATAATCAAATTTTGTGTTTTGGATAACCAAAACTAGCAACGTTTTAACAATAATCAATTTAATAGACCTTACATAATATCAATTAAATACACCCATAATTATACAAAAATGTTCTAACTCTTTTCCCTTTTCCTCTCTCTCTCTCTCTCTCTCTCTCTCTCTCTCTCTCTCTCTCTTCGAACAATATTTTTTAAAAAAAAAATTTACTAAAAAATAGTTTTTAAGAAAACAGCTTTTTTCCAAAAAAAAGTTTCAAAAACTATTTTCTATTCCTAGTAAATAATTTTTATTAGTTTTAAAACTATTATCTACTGTTCACAGTTTTTAATTTTTTTTAATTTAAAAATATAACGTGATAAGTTGGTTATCTAATTTTGATTATACCATTATAGGCATCTACATAATTAACCTTAGCAATATTTTAAATGAATAATAAAAAATGATGTAGCAATTTTTGGTTATAAATTTTTGATTACAACATTGTGGATACCCTAATCTTCTATTTTCTCCTCTCTATTTGTCCAAACCAAAATATGGAAGAGAAATCTTTCTAATTTTCCTTTCCATCCATCCAAACAAACCCTTACCAAAAACGACGCTGGCGAAGTCTTCTTTTCTCGTTTACTTTACTGTTTCTTCCTTCGCTACCAAGTTTCAATCCTCTCTCTCTCTCTTTCTCTCTCACTACCATCTACAGAGTACAGAGTTCCTACACTACCAAGTCCACCATTGTCACATGATTCACTCCCCCATTCTTCTTAAAAACCTAATAAGAAAACACCACTCATCATTGCTTTCTCCCCCAATCGCTTGATTATGTGAAAACCCAAAAACATTTTCCAAAACACAACCCCACTAAAAAACCCATCAATGGTTTCTCCCAAAATCGATTGATTTTGATTTTTGAGACCCAAAAACAATTTCCAAAAACAAACCCAAAACCCCACTGAAACCAATCAACGCTTTCTCCCAAAATCGATTGATTTTGATTTTTCAGACCCAAAAACAATTTTCAAAAACAAACCCAAAACCCAGAACCAACCATGTTGCCAAAAACCCAAATGCCCTCAATCCAAACAATAATCTCCGCCGCCGCCTCCGCCGCCGCCGCCGCAATGGTGGTCCGGTCCGTGGCCAAGGACCTGATACCCCACGAGTTCCGACACGCTCTCTTCGTCAGGCTCCGCCAGTACCTCAGCACATTCTCCAACGAGGTCACCCTGATCATCGACGAGTACGAGGGGCTCTACCCCAACCACCTGTTCCAGGCCGCCGAGACCTACCTCGGCACCGTCATCACGCCCGACACCAAGCGGTTCAGGGCGAGCAAGCCCGAGAAGGAGAACCAGATCAAGGTGTCGATGGAGAAGGACGAGGAGCTCACCGATTCTTCGTTCGGCGGGTTTCGGATCCGGTGGAGGTTGTCGTGCAAGAAAACCTCCGGGAGGTATATCGCGAATCCGGACGATTACTATGGCGGGTCGATTCCGAAATCGGAGGCCCGGTTCTTCGAACTGTTTTTCCACAAGAAGATGAAGGACAAGGTAATTTTGATTTACATTAGTATTTGTTTCGTTTTGTATTTCGTCTTGTTTAGGGTTTGTTTGTAACCTACGGAAACACCAGTGTTCTAAAACTCGGAATTAATCGGCGATTAAATTGCTCCGTCGGGGGTTATCCGACTGATTACTATGTGCCGATTTATAGCCGATTACTAATTGCTATGCGCCGATTACTATGCGCCGATTACTAAGTGACCAACCGTCGGATTAGCATCTAGGGACTTTTAGAAAATTGGGAAATTCTAAAGAAAAGAAAAGAAAAAAACTCTTTTTTTCAGTTTGAGAGGGTAGACTAACAAAACGAAGAATCGAGTTCGATGAATTTTTCTCCACATTTTCCTAAAAGAATTGTTTTCCTTGTTCTTTCTTTTTGTTTATTTTCCACAAGTTTCCCAACAGGCAATTAAGAATGATGTACTACGTATTAATAAGTACTTATTTTTGAATTAAAGATGATGTATTGTTAGAGAATGACGTGCCTCGTAAAACGGAAAATAAGTACTCGTACTTATAAAATAAAACCCTTACCAGAAGGGTACCTAAATACTCCCACTATGGATGCTGTGTTTGAGTAGGAAAAAAATACGAGTGTTTTTGACTTGCTTATTTTACCACGTAAAATCTCACATGTTTGATTTCTCTATTTTGGCCCAATAACTCCTAAAAAATCAGAGAAGCCAACAAATGAGTTTAATTTTTGCAAAACAAACGTGTTTTGTTCGTGTTGCTGCCCGTGTCCAAGCAACATAATTTATCATCGGCACTACTTACCTGGTAAACTGAGTAAAAATGGACAGTTCGGATCATGTTCTTATGTCGAATTGGGTTTCATGTAACCCCTAGGTCCCAATCACCATTTCTTTGACCAGAACGAATTGTAGGTCCACCTCGGTTGCGATGGCAAATTGCCAAAACCCCATACCATTAAGTTCAACGAGAGAAAATGTTATCCGAAGGAATTTTAGTTGGGAAAGGAGAAGAAGAAGACAATAGCAATGAAAGGGTGTGCCACTGGTTCATTTGGTGGTGATGGGCATGCCCAGTTTTGCATTTTCCATTTCAGTAATTTTAGATTTTAGATTAGGAGTGTTTGGGAGTTGATAATGGGATAGATTTGTGAAGTGCAGAATTTAAAAGTCACATTTGGGGAGAGGTTTTTTAGATCTGATTATACTTTCATCCATACAACGTCGTCCTAAAAATCATTCCACATTTGTCATCGAACACTTTTACGCATTCTCATTATAGTCAAAAAATTCTAAAATTTATAGAAATGACTCCCGAACACCCCCTGCGTAGCGAGTACTCCCAACCTAGGAAGCACGTATCGGAGCCCTTTATTCAAGGGACCTATCTTGAATAACCTGTGCTTCATTTCTCCTTTGAATAATCATGGTTCAAGGTACGTAATCATTTTTATTCACAGGTAATCAACGAGTACTTGCCTTACATATTGGAGAAATCGAAGATCTTAAAAGAGGAGCAGAGGACACTGAAGCTATGGACCCTAAAGAATGACCGGGGCATGGGGGGCCCGAGTAGAAAGCCATGGCAATCCGTGAATCTGGACCATCCATCAACGTTTGACACTTTGGCAATGGAATTAGATGCGAAGAAAACTATAATGGCGGATTTGCAGAGGTTTGTGAAGAGGAAAGAATTTTACAGGAGAGTTGGGAAGGCGTGGAAGAGAGGTTACTTGCTTTATGGTCCCCCCGGGACTGGGAAATCAAGCTTGATTGCGGCCGTGGCGAATTACTTAAACTTCGATGTGTATGATTTGGAGTTGACTTCTATGAGGAGTAATTCCGAGCTGAGGAACCTGCTCATTTCGACGGCAAATCAGTCTATTTTGGTGGTGGAGGACATTGATTGCTCCATAGAGTTGCAAGATCGGATGAAGGCGGCAGCAAAAAAGGCGGCGGCAAAAGGTAGGGATCCTTTCCAGTATGGTCTCGGGCACGATCCCGGGCCTAGCGGGGTAAGTGAATCACAGCTAATTCAAGTTTAGTTACACAAACACAGCTATTCAGAAAACACAGTACTGAATTTTCTCTCAATTGCAGGTGACCTTATCCGGACTACTTAATTTCATCGACGGGTTGTGGTCAAGCTGTGGGGACGAGCGGATTATTATTTTCACAACCAATCACAAAGAAAAGCTCGACCCTGCACTACTGCGGCCCGGGCGGATGGACGTGCATATCCACATGTCCTATTGCACACCTTGTGGGTTCAAAATGCTTGCCCAAAATTACCTTGGAATTTCAGAGCATCCACTCTTTATGGAGATTGAACAGTTGATGGTCATGAAAAAGGTGACTCCGGCAGAAGTAGGCGAGCAATTGTTAAAGAACGAGGAGGCCGAGAGCGCGCTGAGAGGCTTAATTGAGTTCCTTGAGGAAAAGAAGGGGATTGAAGAAGTTAAAGATGGTGAATTAGAACAAGAGGAATCTGGATCGGAAGGTTTGACAGAGATTGAGACTTGAGAAGGTGGGAGTTGTGAAAAATAAGAGGTATATTGCTACCCAGAAATGTACTGAACAATATTGTATCAGACAAAACTAGTATTTGATATATAATATCCCATCTTTATGCTACTATCACCTTTTCTTTTCTTTTTTTTCCAGAGTGTCCCGGACTAGTTTATTCGGAGTTCGGACTAATTCCTACGGCTCTATCCACAATTGTTTTACACGCTTATGCTTAGGGTGAGATGACCCTAAGTGTTATTGACAAAGAAAATTGAACCTGAGACCTTAGGATATAGCAAACGCCTAAGTCTTAGGCCAAGATCATATGGCATTAATTTGCATTTTTATCATAGAGTAGCACTATTGATACCGACCTCGTCGGTACCGAAATCGTAGGGACGGCCGCGCCGGGCCGTCTCCGGACACCGGACGGCCGATCCGAGCCGTCCAAAAATTCTATAAAAAAAATGAGGGGGCTCACTCGGGAATCAACGGCATCCGAGGTGTGTAGGATGCTTGATCCGAGCACCCTTTTTTCGTGTTTATACGCATATATACACGAAAAGGAGGTGCTCGGATCAAGCACCCTACACACCTTGGATGCCGTTGATTGCTGCGCGGGCCCCTCGTTTTTTTTTTTGAGAATTTTTGGACGGCTCGGATCAACTGTCCGGTGGCCGGAGACGGCCCGGCGCGGCCGTCCCTACGATTCGGTCAGTACCAATATCATTTTCCTTTATCATAACGGTTCTGTTAAAAAAGATCATATGAACATGTAAACGAGTTTATAAAGAATTGATAGATGGTAAATAATCGAACAAATAAATTGAGTTTTTCAAAATATGTTACTCTAAAGCATCTCCACCCTTAGACTTCAAATTTGGAGGCGTTAATATTTTTTGGAAGGCTTATGTGTTAATATTTTTTGGAAGGCTTATGTGACAAATTGACAAGTCTAAATTTGACAGGCACATAACCCTCTCTCTCTCTCAACTTCAAATTTATAGTTGTCACAGTTTATTAAGATTTTGTTCTGTAATGGTCGCTTTTCCAAATAAAAAGAGATTTGAGATCGATTAATCCATTTCGAAATCATATCAATCACAATCTGATCAAAGTAATTTTTCGTTGAGGTCAACGTTCTAAAAAAAAAACTCTAAAAAGTGAACGATTATGATTATTATTACGGGTTCGGAAAGAGCCACCATGTACCGAAATTAAACGGACTAGAGGAGATGCAAACCGAATGTGAGCTCAGTCAGTCATGCTGTTGGAAATGCACTAACCTAGTAGAAACAACCCACCAGCCACCAACCCTCCTAGCTTTTTGCTGAACAAGCCGAAAACTCGAGCTCGGCTCATTAAGCCGAGCTCTTAATGAGTCGAGCCGAGCTCGCGAGCTTCTCAGTTGGTTTACGGTCCTAGAGGCAGTCTTCTTTTTGTTTTTCTGGTAACTGAAAAGTTTTTTTTTTTGTTCACCACTTTTATTTATTTCTTCCTTGGAAATCGAATTTGGAACTCCATCATGTGAGATTATAAAACAAAAATGTGGAGTGTCATTGGCTAAAATCGGAGTGCCAAAATCACGTCCATTCTTCTTTGGGCGCAAAGTTTTACTCCTCTTCTCACTACTGTAGAACCGAGGAGTTTTTCGGTGCCGGGTAGGTATATCCTACGTGGTACCCGCTCGTCACATTCGAGAATTCAGAATTAAGGAATCTGGATCTGAAGGTGTGACAGAGCTTGAGAATTAAGAAAGGTGGGAGTTGTGAAAAATAAGAGATCATATTGCTACCCGGAATATGTACTGAACAAAACTATTGGATATGTAACATCCCATCTTTATGCTACTATCTTACTTCTATCATGGCATTAATTTGTGCATGTTTTTATCATAAAGTTTCTGTTAAAAAAAGATCATATGAATATGTAAGTGAGTTTATAAAGAAGAGATAAGGGGGTAAATAATCGAATAAATAAATTGAGTTTGTCAAAATATATATTACTACTATAAAAGCATCTCCATCCTTAAACTTCAAATTTGGAGGCGTCAAAATTTTTGGGAGGCTTATGCGACAAATTGACAAGTATAATTTGACATTCCACATAACCCTCATTCTCTAACAATTTAAAATTTAGAGTTGTCAAAGTTTTTTAAGATTTCGTTCTCTAATGGTCACTCTTTCAAATAAAAAGAGATTTGAGATTGCCTTAAAAAATGACATGAGGTAAGTCCTGCCAAATTCACATGAGATATGGTACATTAAATAGCAACTGGATTAGAACTGGTGTTGACTTTAAAAGTCGTCGGCGCTTCGCCACGTGAGATTCGAAGGCTCTTGTTGACACTGCTCCAGACTATAATCAAGGCAATAAGTTAGAGAAAAATTCTGCAATCGTCTACTTGGTGTTTAGAAAACGGGCCGCTATAAAAAAATATATCATAGAGCTATGCAAAGAAAGTCCTTGGATCTTTAAGCAATGAACAAATCGATCCAAAGCTTTACTCATTCAAGGGACAAATCGTTCCATAAACGCAATTTAAGTCATCGTTTGTTCATAAATTGGAGAACGGTTAGTGAAAAACCAAACAAACATAATTCATAGTGAGAAAGGAACTTTCATCCTCGTCGTTGATTTTGCTATTCGTCGACGGCAATAGGTGAACAAAGGAATTGGACAACTAGTTCGGCGATGGTAGACTGCAACGGCAGAAGTAGGGCAGGAGATGCAACGAAAGTAACACCGAATCAACAACGTGATTGATGAGTTTGATCATTTCCTCGTCGGACTTGGTAGGGATTGTTGGGACCTTCGCTTTTTTTTTTTTGCGTGGAGAGAGATGGGGGATGGGTTGCTACTAGCCGTAGCTGCAACGAGTTGCTGTAGCATCCCCCAAAATGCGATGTCCGCTTGAGTCTGCTGGGTATGCAATTTTGGGTTTTACCTAGCCATTTTAGCCACCATTCAACTTTGCTTAGGCAGTTGGGAGCGCTCAGTTTACATCACATCCAATCCAGTCCACTTTCATTAATTATTTAGAGCTCACTAAGAACATCGACCACGTGAAAATCACGAGGATATAATTTAATTTGATGTAGAAATGTATTAAGTTTCAAATAATTGTGTCAAATGCGTTGTCATCCAATGTTGTACATTTTTTTTTCTTGCAAGATTAATCCATTTCGAAATCATATCAATCACTATCCGATCAAAGTGATTTTTCGATGTGGTCAAAGTTCTCAAAAAAAAAAAAAAAAACTCTAAAAAGTGAACGATTCTGTTACGGGTTCGAAAAGAGCCACAAATGACCGAAATTAGATGGGACCGGAGGGGATGAAAACTGGATGTGAGCTCAGCCAGTCTAAGGCTGTTGGTGGAAATGCTCCAGATAAGCCAATTTAATTGGAAACAACCCACCAGGCACCAACCCTCCTCGGTTCAAGGATCCTATAAACGATACCATGGTAAGGCTGTATAGGGCTGTAAACGAGCTAAGTCGATCTTTGTCGAGTTCGAGTTCGACTCGTTTACTAAATCAGTCAAAAACTTGAGTCTTTAACGCGCAGAGCTTAGTCATTTACTAAACGAGTCTCTCTTAACAAGACAAACTTTTGTTGAATAAATCGAGCTCTAAACAAGCCGAAAACTCGAGCTTTGAGCTCGACTTGTTTAGTAAACAAGCCAAAAACTTAAGCTCGTCTAGCAATCGAGCCGATCTAAGCCGAACCGAACGGATCTGCTCAGTTCGTTTACGGGCCTAGAGGCAGAGTCTTCTTTTTGTTTTTTCTAGTAACTGAGAAGTCTTCTTTTCGTTCGCTGCTTTAAAATGTATTTCTTCCTTCGGCACAAAGTTTTACTACTCATCTCACTACCATCTCAGAACATCTACACCACCACAGTTGAATGACGAGTTTGAGCTCCGCTCGTTTACCAAATCATGGTAATGCTAAGAGCCGTACGTAGACGAGCTGCAGGGCCGGCCAGGGGGTAAGCCCTGCAAGCCGGCCGGCTCAGGCAACACCCCGGCAAGGGGCAACAAAAAAAAAAAATTGTATGTATACAAAAAAAAAAAAAAGAAATCCAGCAAAAATATATATTTAGGGGCATCATCCAAAAAATTTTGTACAAATTTTTTTAAAAAAGTAAATATGTATGGTTTCCACCCACTTTTAAAAAATTATGAAACTTCAGAAAATTGGGAGGGCAAAGAGAGGTTTTCTATATGTAGGGTAAATAACAGATAAAAAAATTAAGAGGGTAAATTATTAAGAGAGAAAATTATGAAGGCTATCAGATAAGAAGAAAAAAAGAAAAGGGACGCTATAGCAAAAATGAGAAGGGGCGGGATTGTGCGAAACCCTTACTCTGATTTGCCCCCAAATTTACTTGGTGTAAATCCTTATTCTGATTTTATGAAGAAGTTAAGAACAATGCCGAGCGCCAACGCCGGATTGTGCGAAGCTGTTTTCTTTGTTTTGATCAAGACTCAAGAGCTAATTCAAGCCTAAGGTTCTCTCTTTACTCTTTAGTCTTTCAAGACCAGACTTTTTGTTTCTCTTTATCGGTAAGTGAACTTTTTATTTTCTTTATTTGGTTAGTGGGTGGTAGTAGTGGAGCATAAAAAATTAGTATAGTTGGTGATAGTGGACTAAAGTGGAGCATAACAAATTCATAAGAAAAAATCAGTATGAAATCTGATTCATTTTCGCACACTACTTTGTTTTTGAACTGGTATTTGCAAAAAAAAAAAAAAGAGTTGTTCAAATTAAGAAAGAACCAATTTGATGAGGATGTGGGAGATGATGCCAATAAAAGTCTATCATCGGAAGATCGTTTAAAATTTTCTTATTTCCTTCGCATCATAGATCAAGCTCTTGCATCATTTAAGGACCGATTTGAGCAATTTGAACTTTATGAAGCAATTGTTGGATTTTTGTTTAACGTGAATATCAAGAGTGTTGCTGAAGAGTAATTGATGGAGCATTGCACTAAAATATAAAGTTTCTTGGAATACAATTAACATGTTGATATTCACAGGAATGAGTTATTCTAAGAACTTAGACATTTGAAAACAATATTGCCGATAGAAGTAACAAAATCGATCGACATCCTTGATTTTATAAGGTCTTATTGGAAAGATGGTGGTTTCCAATGGTTTGGGTTGCTTATCGAATTTTGTTAACTATTCCGATCTTAGTTGCTTCGGTTGAGAGAAGTTTTTCGAAGTTGAAGTTGATAAAAACTTATCTATCATGTCACAGGATAAATTAAGTGGATTGGCTATGATATCAATTGAAAATAAGTACTTAGATAAATTAAAATATGATGATTCAATAATTGAAGAATTTGCTTCAAAAAATGCAAGGAGTAGTAATTTTTTTTGAATAGGATTGTGTTAATCATAAAGTACTATACCCGGGTGATGTAATTCAAGCTAAATGGAAAAATAATCTTGTTTTTGTTTTTATTCTTTTTTTTTTTTTGCTTGTATGTCTTTTTTTTTTTTTTAATACTTAACACTAGTGGGCAACCAAGTGGATGGTCAGGCTTGGGCAACCCAAAGATTGGGGCCGGCACTGACTAGCTGAGCCGTTCTTTGTCGAGTTTGAGCTTGCCTCGAACCTCAACGAACTGAGCTTATTTATTTACTAAACGAGTACTTTTAATCGAGTCGAGTTTTTGTTAAAAAATCCGAGCTCATTTAGTAAACAATAGTAAACAAGCCAACTGCACTCCTCTTTTCGTTCACTACTTTTACATATTTTTTTCGTGAATAGATATCCGTACTCCCTTTTTTGTTTTTTAATGTTTAAAGTATGTGCGTTTTTTTTGCTAAAAAACACAAAAAGAAAAGAAAAAGAACTGTAGATAAAAAAAGGAATTGATTTATACACTCATTTTTTCCATAACCACACTCCCTCTTTTTTAATTTTAGTGTTGCAAAAGTGTGCATTTTTTGTTGCTAAAAGACAAAAAGAGAAGTATGAATATCATAAAAAAAGAAAGTGTAAAAATTAATTTCCTAAAAAAAAAAAAGTGTAGAAATCAATTCCAGTTGTTTCTTGGGCGCAGAGTGTTTCTTGGGCGCAAAGTTTTCTTGGGAGGAGGCGTTGATGAGGAGTAATGCACACTTTTGCGACAGTCGCGTGAGTCGTCCCCCCAATCAAAACACTGCAACATTACTCCTCGTAAACGCCTTCTCCCACTATCGACTGAGATTTCAACATTTTCCAAAAACCCCACTGAAGGGCTCCTGGAGGAAACTCCAAAACCCAGAAAACCAAAACAATGCTGCCCAAAACCCCGAGGCCTCCTCCCCACCCGCGAATCCCACCCATCCTCTCCGCGGCCGCCTCCGCCGCCGCCACCGCAATGGTGCTCCGCTCCCTCGCCAATGACCTCATCCCGCACGAGTTCCGACACGAGCTCTTCCTCAGGCTCCGCCGCTTCCTCAGCAGGTTCTCCAGCGAGCTCACCCTCACCGTCGACGAGTACGACGGGCTCTACCCCAACACCCTGTTCCAGGCCGCCGAGACCTACCTCGGCACTGTCATCACGCCCGACACCAAGCGGTTCCGGGCGAGCAAGCCCGAGAGGGAGAAGCGGATCAAGGTGTCGGTGGAGAAGGACGAGGAGCTGACCGATTGGTTCGGCGGGGTTCCGATCAAGTGGCGGTTGTTCTGCAAGGATACCCCCGGGAAGTACGTCGTGAATCCGGACTCGTTGGGCTACGGACGCGGCGCGGCGACTCTGAAGACAGAGGCCCGGTGCTTTGAGCTCGTTTTCCACAAGAAGATCAAGGACAAGGTAGTGTTGTTTATTAGAGTCTTATTGTACATTATTTGTTTGGGATTAAACTAAACAATACGAAGTAATAACAATATTTATTACGGTTTGTTTGAAACATTTTAGTGGAAAAGAAAAGAAAATGAAAAGAGGATTTGGGGATGTTTCAGTGCGCAATAAATTTTTCTCTACTTTTTTTTTTTCTTTTCAGATTTTTATTTTCCTATTTTTTTCCCTTTTATTTTCGTTGATTTTCCTCAAGTTCCGAACAATCACTTTAATACTAACTATGGATGCTGTTTTTGGATGGATAATAATAGTGTTGTTTATTTTTTTGCTTATTTTGCCAACGGAAAAAACCTCACTTGTTTGATTTATCTATTTTTGTTAGTCTTGTGTCTTTTTCAAAAATCAGAGAAGCCAACAAATGTGTTTCAGTTTTTGCAAAACAAACGTGTTTTTGTTCATGTTGCTGCCCGCGTCCGAGAAATTTAATTTTTCATCAACACCACCACTTACGCGGTAAATCCAATAAAATGGACAGTTCGGATCATGTTTGTCCAATAAAATGGATACTAGTTTGGATCATGTTTTTATATCAGATTGGGGTTATGAGTGTTTGGGAGCTAATAATGGGATAAATCCGTCAAAAGGCATTGTGAGAATTGAACTAGGAAATGGAAAATTTAAAAATCACATCTGGAGGAGTTTTTTAGATTCTGATTACACATACTTTCATCCACACGACCTCATTACAAATTTCACTCCACACATGTCATCGAACACTTGTACGCATTCTCATTAGCAGTGAGGTGATTGTGGTTCCACTGAGCTATGTCAGCTCAAATTGTGTCGTTTTGGGTTACAGCAAGTACTCCCAAATTAGGAAGAACGTATCTGAGCCGTATCCTAAATTCAAAAATGTACCAAAACTTATTGTATATACTTAATTGATGTATGAAATATGTAATGGACCTATCTTGAATAACCTGTGATTCACTTTTCCGTTAAATAATCGTGGTTCAAGGTACGTATTTGTTTTTATTCACAGGTAATCAACGAGTACTTGCCTTACATATTGGAGAAATCAAAGATCTTAAAAGAGGAGCAGAGAACACTGAAGCTTTGGACCCTAAAGATCGAACGGGGCATGGGGGGGCCAAGATCAAAGCTGTGGCAATCCGTGAATCTGGACCATCCATCAACTTTTGACACTCTGGCTATGGAATTAGAGGCGAAGGAAAATATAATGGCGGATTTGCGGAGGTTTGTGAAGAGGAAAGAATTTTATAGGAGAGTTGGGAAGGCGTGGAAGAGGGGTTACTTGCTTTATGGCCCCCCTGGGACTGGGAAATCAAGCTTGATTGCGGCCATGGCGAACTACTTGAACTTCGATGTGTATGATTTGGAGTTAACTGCTATGTGGAGCAATTCTGAGCTGAGGAACTTGCTCATTTCGACGGCGAATCAATCGATTTTGGTGGTGGAGGACATTGATTGCTCAATTGAGTTGCAAGATCGGTTTAAGGCGGCGAAAAAACCGGTGGTAAAACCTTTGGTGGGTGGGGATCCTTTCCCTTACGAACACGGGTACGATCACGGGTCTACCGGGGTAAGTGAATCATGGCTAATTCAAGTTTACTCACACAAACACAACCTGCATTTGTATGCTTTACATCCGTTTCTCTCTCACATGCACAGGGCTCTCGGAATGGCGTGACATTTATGCCTGATCCTTTTAGTTAGTCAAGTAGTCATAGATTTTAGCTACTATTATTGTTGGGTTATTAGGAGGCAAAAAGTGATCCACACAATGTGTGAAACGGTAACTCGTAGACTGAAAGTATGCAATAACTAATCGGCTCGCGATTATTACATCAACTACGTAGAGGCCTGAGATGCTTTGTTTCCAAAAGTCTTTGTACATGCTTTAATCAAGTATAAATCACATGATATGGTCTGAATCTTCAAACAAACGAATTTCTGAGGCATGATGGTGCACACTGTAACAAGAGGGTCAAAGAAGCTACTTTGGTTCTTGACCTTCTTTCAAAGAAAATCCCATCGATTCAGAAAACATAGTACTGAATTTCCTCTCAATTGCAGGTGACTTTATCCGGACTACTGAATTTCATTGATGGACTGTGGTCAAGTTGTGGGGACGAGCGGATTATTATTTTCACCACTAATCACAAAGAACGGCTCGACCCTGCACTGCTGCGCCCTGGGCGGATGGACGTGCATATCCACATGTCCTATTGCACACCTTGTGGGTTCAGAATGCTTGCCCAAAACTACCTTGAGATTTCGGAGCATCCGCTCTTTACGGAGATTGAACGGTTGATGAAGATGAAAAAAGTGACTCCGGCAGAAGTAGGCGAGCAATTGCTGAAGAACGAGGAGGCTGAGAGTGCGCTGAGAGGTTTGATTGAGCTGCTTGAGGAGGAGGGTTGAGAATTAAGAAGGTTTGAGTTGTTAAAAATAAGAGATTATATTGCTGCCCAAAAAATGTACTGATCAGTAAAGACTCTTGAAACACCCTTAGAATGGCCTTAAAATCCTTAGTAAAGACTTCTAGTTGTATTTTGCTATAGAAATAGATTCGTTCCGGAAAGGTTTCAGTAGATATTGAGCGTAAATGAGAAGATTGGTTGCGGAGAAAAAACAAAGATAGATTTGTATTCACATACATTTATGCTACTGTCATGGCATTAATCTGAGTTTTGTTCATATCATCTACTTATAATAAATAAATAAATAATCTGAGTTTTGTTCATATCGTCTTTAAAAAAAAAAAATCACGAATACGTAAACGAGTTTATAAGGAAGACATAAATGCATAATACTCTAAAAACATGTCATTAGACTTCAATTTTGGAGGCATCAATAATTTCTGAAGACTTATGTGACAAATTGACATGTAGACTTTTTGGAGGTGTCAATAGTTTTTGAAGACTTATGTGACAAATTGACATGTCTAAATTTGGCATTCACAAAACCGGAATGGGAGGGGCTGTAGTGCACCCGCCGTACTATGTAGTGCGGTCAATCTGACCTTCCATCTCGGCAAGGCTGGCTTGGATGAATCCGAACTCCTACAAATATTGGCTGTCCATTCCTGAGATGAACGACCGGATTGGCTGCACTACACGTGTACTGCAGGGGGTGCACTACAGCACTCCCGGGCCACAAAACCTCCTTCTCTAACTTCAAATTTAGAATTCTCTAGTGCCGTTTTTTCAAACAAAAGGTCGTTTAAATGAGTTCCTTGAGGAGAAGAAGAAGGGGATTGAAGAAGTTAAAGATGGTGAAGTAGAACAAAAGGAATCGGTATCTGGAGGTGTGACAGAGCTTCCCAGAAAATGTACTGAACAATATAGTATCAGACAAAACTATTTGATATATAATATCCCATCTTGATTACTTCTATCATGGCATTGATTTGTGTTTTTATCTTAACGTTTTCTGTTTAAAAAAGGATCAAATGAATATGTATACGAGTTTATAAAGAAGAGATAGACGGTAAATAATCGAACAAATAAATTGAGTTTGTCAAAATATATTTACTCTAAAAGCATCTCCACCCTTACACTTCAAATTTGGAGGCGTCAATATTTTTGGAAGGCTTATGTGACAAATCGACAAGTATACTTTGACATCGACATAACCCTCTCTCACAACTTCAAATTTAGAGTTGTCGAATTTTTTACTGAGATTTTGTTCTCTAATGGTTGCTTTTTCAAATAAAAAGAGAACTGAGATTTCTTTAAAAAATGAGTACGTCCTGCCAGATTCACATGAGATATGATACATTAAATGGCAACTAGATTAGAGCTAGTGTTGATTTCAAAATAAGTTTGGTTAGAGCTGGTGTTGACTTCAAAAGTTGTCGGTGCTTTGCAACGTGAGATTCGAAGGCTCCTATTCAAACAGTTCAATCTATAATCAAGGCAATAAGTTAGAGAAATTTTTTGCAATCTCAAATCTCATAGAGCTATGCAAAGAAAGTCCATGGATCTTTTAAGCATGGAACAAATCGATCCAAAGCTTTACTCATTCAAAGGAGAAATTGTTCGGTAAACGCAATTTAAGTCATGGATTGTTCACAAATTGGAGAACGGTTACTGAAAACCGAACAAAAAAAATTCATAGTGAGAAAGGAACTTTCATCGTCGATGTCGATTTTGCTATTCGTCGACGGCAATAGGTGAACAAAGGAATTGGACATCTAGTTCGGCGGTGGCGGACTGCAACAACAGAAGTTGGGCAGGAGGAGTCGACGAAAGCAACGTCGAATCGACAACGTGATTGATGAGTTCGATCATTTCCTCGTCGGGGCTTGGTAGGGATTGTTGGGACCTCCGCTTTTTTTGCGCGGAGAGAGATGGGGGATGGGTTGCTACCAGCCGCAGCGAGTTACTGTAGCATCCCCCAAAATGCAAAGTCCTCTTGAGTCTGGTAGGTATGCTACTTCGGTTTTTTAGAGCTTATTGAAAACATCGACCACGTAAAAATCACATCGATTGGATGTAATTTAATGTGAGGTCGAAATGTATTAAGTTTCAGATTATTGTGTCAAATAGGTTGTCATCCAATGTTTCACACTTTTTTTTTTTTGCAATATTAATCCATTTTGAAATCATATCAAATATTGTATCAATCACTCTCCGATTAAAGTGATTTTTCAATGTGGTCAAAGTTCTAAAAAAAAAAACTCTAAAAAGTGAACGATTCTGATCATTATTATGGATTTGAAAAATGCCACAAATGACCGAAATTAGATGGAACTGGAGGGGATGAAAACTGGATGTGAGCTCATTCAGTCAGGCTGTTGGAAATGCTCCAACCAAATAGAAACAACCCACCAGGCACCAACCCTCCTCGGTTTAACGATCCTATAAACGATACCATGGTAAGGTTGAATGGCTGTAAACGAGCTGAGCCGATCTTTGTCGAGTTTGAGCTCGACTCGTTTATTAAACGAGCCAAAAACTTGAGCTCAAGCCTTAATGAGCCGTGCTTAGTCATTTACTAAATGAGTCTTTTTAATCGAGCCGAACCTTTCTTAACGAGCCGAACTTTTATCGAACAAGTCGAGCTTTAAACGAGCCAAAAGCTCGAGCTTGAACTTGGCTCGTTTAAACGAGCTCAAACAAGCCAAAAACTTGAGCTCATTTAGTAAACGTGCTGAACCAAGCCAAGCATTAACGAACCGAGCCGAACCCATCTGCTCAGTTCGTTTACTGCCCTATAGGCAGAGTCTTCTTTTCGTTTTTTCTTTGAAAATTTGTCTTTTCGTTCAGTTCTTTAATGTATTTCTTCCTTGGGCACAAAGTTTTACTCCTCTTCTCACTACCATCAACAGAGCATCTACACCACCACTGTCGCATGACGAGTTCGAGCTAAACTCATTTACTAACCATGGTAGTATTGAGAGCTGTAGACAAGTCGAGTCGATCTTTGTCGAGTTTGAGCTTGGCTCGTTTACTAAAAGAGCCAAAAACTTGAGCTCGAGCTCGGCTTGAGCCTTAACAAGCCGAGCTTACTCATTTACTAAATGAGCCTCCGTAATCGAGCCAAGCTTTTGTCGAATAAGAAGAGCTCTAAACGAGTCTAAACGAACTGAAAACTTGAGCTCAAGCTCGGTAAACGAGTCGAGCTCGTTTAGTAAACAAGCCAAAAACTTGAGCTTGTTTAGTAAACGAGCATAGCTCAAGAGCTGCTCAGTTCGTTTAAAGCCCGGGAGGTAGTTTTTATCTTAGGGATTCCATACAAACGATCCAAACCGTTCAATAATTTTAACATAATTATTCGAGTGGTCTTGGATTAAATCAGCTGAATCGAATATTTGAAATTAATTATTCTACTTCGTTCAGCTTTTCATTTAGAATTCATGCCCTAAAATCCGAAAGAATCTTTTAAAAAAAAAATTAGAGAATTGTGCATTTGGTATCCCCTTATCTAAACCGCATATATTTTAATGTACGTTGAGAAGAATATTTATTAAAAAATTTATCGTGATCGGATATCGATAGGATTTTTGAAAAATAATTGTTGCGTTTTGAAAATAATTGTTGCAGTGATGCTACTATTACATTGAGAGGGTAATTTAGGAAAGTTCGGCTAATGGGACAAAAAAGAGGAGCGCCTGAGGAGTATCTCAGTGGCGTTCTTCCTTGGGCACAAAGTTTTGTCACTACCATAGTACCATCTTTACACCACCACCGTCGATTGATCGAGATTTCACACCCAAAACCCCACTGAAGAGCTCCCCAAGACCTAAAACCCAGAAAAACCAAAACCATGTTGCCCAAAACCCAGAAACCTCCTCCCCACGCACGAATCCCACCCATCCTCTCCGCCGCCGCCTCCGCCGCGGCCACCGCAATGGTGCTCCGCTCCCTTGCCAAGGACCTCATCCCCCGCGAGCTCCAGCACGACCTCTTCCTCAGGCTCCGCCGCTTCCTCAGCAGGTTCTCCAGCGAACTCACCCTCACCGTCGACGAGTACGACGGGCTCTACCCCAACGCCCTGTTCCAGGCCGCCGAGACTTACCTCGGCACCGTCATCACGCCCGACACTAAGCGGTTCCGGGCGAGCAAGCCCGAGAGGGAGAAGCGGATCAAGGTGTCGGTGGAGAAGGACGAGGAGCTGACCGATTGGTTCGGCGGGGTTCCGATCAAGTGGCGGTTGTTCTGCAAGGATACCCCCGGGAAGTACGTCGCGAATCCGGACTCGTTGGGCTACGAATACGGCGCGACGACTCTGAAGTCGGAGTCCCGGTTCTTTGAGCTCGTTTTCCACAAGAAGATCAAGGACAAGGTAGTGTTGTTCATTAGGGTCTTTATTCTGCATTATTTGTTTGGGATTAAACTAAACAATACGAAGTAATAACAATATTTATTAGGGTTTGTTTGAAACATTTTGGTGGAAAAGAAAAGAAAATGAAAAGGGGATTTGGGGATGTTTCAGCGCGCAATAGATTTTTCTCTGCTTTTTTTTTTCTTCAGATTTTCATTTTCCTGTTTTTTCCCTTTTATTTTCGTTGATTTTCCTCAAGTTCCAAACAATCACTTAAAATACAAACCATGGAAGCTGTGTTTGGATGGATAATAATAGTGTTTTTTTTGTGTGTGTGCTTATTTTATCGGAAAATCCTCGCATGTTTGATTTCTCTATTTTTGCGCAAGAACTCCTAAAACCGCAGCAACAAAATATAGGAGTATTTTTTTGTTTGTCTCGTCTCTTTTTTTCAAAATCAGAGAAGCCAACAAATGTGTTTCAGTTTTTGCAAAACAAACGTGTTTTTGTTCGGTTGGTGATGAGGTTGTAGTAGCGATTGGAGCAATTTTATTTTTCATCAACACCACCACTTACTTGGTAAATCCAACAAAATGGACAGTTCGGATCATGTTTTTGTATCAGATTGGGGTTATATGAGTATTTGGGAGCTAATAACGGGATAAATCCATCAAAATGCATTGTGAGAATTGAACTGGGAAATGGAGAATTTAGATCACATTTGGAGGAGTTTCTTAGATTCTGATGATACATAATTTAATTTCATCCACACAACCTCATTACAAATTTCACTCCACACATGTCATCGAACACTTGTACACATTCTCATTATGGTTGTAAAATCTAGAACGTATAGCTCCCGAACACCCCCTGAGTAGAATGGGTTGCAGTGAGGTGATTGTGGTTCCACTGAGCTATGTCAGCAAGTACTCCCAACCTAGGAAGCACGTATCTGAGCCGTATCCTAAATTCAAAAATGTACCAAAACTTATTGTATATACTTAATTGATGTATGAAATATGTAATGGACCTATCTTGAATAACCTGTGCTTCACTTTTCCGTTAAATAATCGTGGTTCAAGGTATGTATTCGTTTTTATTCACAGGTAATCAACGAGTACTTGCCTTACATATTGGAGAAATCAAAGATCTTAAAAGAGGAGCAGAGAACACTGAAGCTTTGGACCCTAAAGATTGAACGGGGCATGGGGGGGCTAGGGGGACCGAGATCAAAGCCGTGGCAATCCGTGAATCTGGACCATCCATCAACTTTCGACACTCTAGCTATGGAATTAGACGCGAAGGAAAATATAATGGCGGATTTGCAGAGGTTTGTGAAGAGGAAAGAATTTTATAGGAGAGTTGGGAAGGCGTGGAAGAGGGGTTACTTACTCTATGGCCCCCCTGGGACTGGGAAATCAAGCTTGATTGCGGCCATGGCCAACTACTTGAACTTCGATGTGTATGATTTGGAGTTGACTGCTACGTGGAGCAATTCTGAGCTGAGGAACTTGCTCATTTCGACGGCGAATCAGTCGATTTTGGTGGTGGAGGACATTGATTGCTCCATTGAGTTGCAAGATCGGTTTAAGGCGGCAAAAAAACTGGTGGGAAAACCTTTGGTGGCTATGGATCTTCGTCAGCCTGATCAAGGGTATGATTGCAGGTCTAGCGGAGTAAGTGAATCATGGCTAATTCAAGTTTACTCACACAAACACAACCTGCAAATGTATGCTTTGCGTCTGTTTCTCTCTCACATGCACATGCACAGGGCTCTCGGAATAGTATGCCTGATCCTCTTAGTTAGTCAAGTAGTCATAGATTTTAACTACTATGATTGTTAGGTTATTAGGAGACAAAAAGTGATCCACACAATGTGTGAAACCGTAACTCGTAGACTGAAAGTATGCAATGGCTAATCGGCTCGCGATTATTACATCAACTACGGAGAGGCCTGAGATGCTGTGTTTCCAGAAGTCTTTGTACATGCTCTGATCACGTATGAATCCCATGATATGGTCTGAATCTTAAAACAAACGAATTTCTGAGGCATGGCAAGAGGGTCAAAGTAGCTACTTTGGTTCTTGACCTTCTTTCAAAGAAAATCCCATCCATTCAGAAAACATTGTACTGAATTTCGTCTAAATTGCAGGTGACTTTATCTGGACTACTGAATTTCATTGATGGATTGTGGTCAAGCTGTGGGGACGAGAGGATAATTATTTTCACCACTAATCACAAAGAAAGGCTCGACCCTGCACTGCTGCGCCCCGGGCGGATGGACGTGCATATCCACATGTCCTACTGCACACCTTGTGGGTTCAGAATGCTTGCCCAAAACTACCTTGAGATTTCGGAGCATCCACTCTTTACGGAGATTGAACGGTTGTTGAAGATGAAAAAAGTGACTCCGGCAGAAGTAGGCGAGCAATTGTTGAAGAACGAGGAGGCTGAGAGCGCGCTGAGAGGTTTGATTGAGCTGCTTGAGGAGAAGGAGGTTGAAGAAGTTAAAGCTGGTCAAGTAGAACAAAAGGAATCTGGATCTGAAGGTGTGACAGAGCTTGAGAATTAAAGAAGGTTGGAGTTGTGAAAAATAAAAGATTATATTGCTACCCAAAAAATGTACTGATCAGTATTGTATGAGGCAAAACTATTGGATATGTAGGAAAGGGTCTTCAAACACCCATAGAATGGCCCTAAAATCCTTAGTAAAGACTTCTAGTTCTGTTTATCTATTAGGAAGAGATTCGTTCTAGAAAAGTTTCAGAAGATATTGAGCGTAAATGAGATGATTGGTGGCGGAGAAAGATTTGTAATCACATACAATTATGCTACTGTCGTGGCATTAATCTGAGTTTTGTTCATGTCATCGATCTGTTAGCATTATAATACTCAAGCATCTCCGTAGACTTTAATTTTCGAGGCGTCAATAGTTTTTGAAGAGTTATGTGACAAATTGACATGTCAATTTTTAAAGATTTCGTTGGATTAGTGATGGCGTTGAAGTTGAACAATGGTTGTCGTTTTCACCAAGTGAGATTCGAAGGCTCCTATTCATACGTTTCTAACCTATAATCAACATGATCATATATATATATATATATATATATATATATATATATATATATATATATATATATATATATACGGGACGGTTCCGGAAACACCCAAAAAAACACCTAAAAAAACACCCCATAGCTCCCGATCAAATTTTGATGATCCGAGCCGCTCAATGTGATTAGAACATGATTTTAAGGGTACTCGCGCGAAATCAGCAAAAAAAATGACCGGGAAGGGCTTGATCCGAATAGTTTCGAACAGTTTTTTATTGAACGGTTTAAATAAAAACTGCTCAAATCAAGCCTTTCCGTGTCATTTTTTTTGCTAATTTCTTGCGGGCACCCTTAAAATCACATTCTGCACACATTGATCATAAAAATTTGATTGGGAACTATGAGATTGAAATTTGGGGTGTTTTTTTAGGTGTTTTTTTGGGTGTCCCTTGAACCGTCCCGATAATATATATATATGGGGCCGGTTCTAAAGACAATACATTTGACAATACTTTTGACAATACATTTTTCGGAGCCCCACACAAATAATCGGAGCTGTTCAATTTGTTTAAAACATGTTTTTAAGGGTTCCCGTAAAAAATTAACTCATTTGGATATCGGCAAGGACTTGATCGGCTCATTCAATTTTATCTTGTCAAGTTTGACAAGAATCAACTAAATGAGCCGATCAAGCCCTTATCGATATCCAAATGCGTTAATTTTTTACAGGACCCCTTAAAAACATGTTTTAAATACATTGAGCGGCTCTGATCATTTGTTTGAAGGTCCCATGCGGGGTTTCAAAAAATGTGTTGTCAAAAATATTGTCAAAAGTATTGTCTCTAGAACCGGCCCCTATATATATATATATATATATATATCAGGTTCCGGAGAGGGATCCCGCATTTTATTAAAATGCGAGACTCCCATTCCCGATTGAATTTCAATGATCCGAGCCGCTCAAAGTGATCAGAACGTGATTTTAAGGGTCCAAGCGAGAAATCAGCAAAAAAAATGACTGGGAAGGGCTTCATCCGAGCAGTTTTCATTGAACGGTTCAATGAAAACTGCTGGGATGAAGCCCTTCCCGATCATTTTTTTTTGCTGATTTCTCGCGAGGACCCTTAAAATCACGTTCTGCACACATTGAACGGTTCGGATTTTCAAAATTTGATCGAAAAATGAAAGTCCCGCATTTTAACAAAATGCGGGATCTCTCTCTCTCTCTCTCTCTCTCTCTCTCTCTCTCTCTCTCTCTCTCTCTCTCTATATATATATATATATATATATATATATCAGAAATGATTCGTGCACAGCAAGCTGTGCACAACAGCCTTTTTCTCCCGCCCCGGGTCGCACAAAGATGATCGGAGCCGCTCATTTTGGGTGTTTTGTTAACACCTCTAACTATATCGAACGAAGCTCATTTTTTACAGAGACCTTAAACGACATATTTTGAACAAAATGAGTGGCTCCGATCATCTTTGTGCGATCCGGAGCGGGAGAAAAAGGCTGCTGTGCACAGCTTACTGTGCACGTAGCACAGCTCTATATATACACACACACACACACACACAAAACTTCCAATAAGGGCGCCCTTAACTTATTAAGTTAAGGATGTCCCTTCCCGACCAATTTGCGATGATCCAAGCCGCTCAATATATTCAGAACGTAATTTTAAGGGTACCTACGAGAAATTAGTAAAAAAAAAAGAGACCGGAAATGGCTTGATCTGAGCAGTTTTTGTTTGTATTTTATCAAATGGTTCAAATAAAAACTGCTCAAATCAAGCCCTTCCCGGTCATTTTTTTTGATGATTTCTCTCTGGTACCCTTAAAATCATGTTCTGAACACATTAAGCAGCTTGGATCATCGAAATTTGATCGAAAAAGGGGATGTCCGCATTTTATTTAAAATAAGGATGCTCTCATAGAAAGGGGACTATGAGTAGAAGCTTGGAGTGTGTTAGTCCCCTTCTATTAAGGAAGTTCTTAACTTATTAAATTAAGGACCTTATCAGTTTGACATTGTTCCTGCTCAAATTTTGATAATCTGAACCATTCAATGTGTTTAAAACGTGATTTTAAGGGTGCATGCGAAGAATCGGCAAAAAATATGACTGTAAAGGGCTTGATCTGAGCAATTTTTCATAAAAACACTATAAATGTATTTTTATAAAAAACTATTTGGATCAAGTCCTTTCCGGTCATATTTTTTGCCAATTTCTCGTTTGAATTCTTAAAATCACGTTCTATACACATTGAATGATTCGAACCATCAAAATTCTCGCGTGCATCCTTAGTTGAAGCTTGGTGTGTGTATACAATCAAAGCAATAAATTAGTGAAAATTTAGACAGTCATCCCATAGTATATGGATGATCTAAATTGCACTTTCATGGACACCAAACCCAAAGAAAACGGGAAGCAGAATATCCCATAAAACTCTGGAACGAAAGTTTTCTTCTTCTTTAAACTCCAAGGAATTTGGTCAAGTGATTACGAGAAAGCAAAAGGTACTCCTCCATAAAGTCACAGGTTATCCGGAGGCCAAATATCTCAAATCTTGGGGCCACTGGAGGTTATACCCGGTCGTTACCTTAAAGGCTCCGGAATTAATCGTGCGCAAGCTAACCCAGTTATAAAAAAGAAAAGAAAAGGAAGTCTTCTTTAGGTCTCTCTACCACTCTTTTCAATCCTCCGCAATTTCGTAGAATATGTGCAGTTGACCTTGACTAGTTGACCTGAACGTGAGAGACGGTCACAAACGAATACCAACCTCAATTCTCTGTCAAACTCTCATACCAAAACCAAAACCGAAACGAAAAAATGCATAACATAAATGCTTTCTTTTTCTCTATCCATTGATTTGAGACCCAAAAAAACCATTGCAAAAAACCCGAAACAAAGACCACGCGTAATAGCCCTTAGCTTCAATTCGTGTGCGTGCGTGGGCGAATGGGCGTGAACGCGAGTGTGTGAAAATCTTTAAAACACACGACAAATCTACTAAAATTCGCGAGACCGAAAGTTGAGAGCACGAGCATAACTTGAGACATGAAAATGGGAACCCAGGTATTTTGAAGAATTATGCATGTGACCACCACAACACACCAAAATCCCTCCAATCAAAGATTCAAAGGCATTTAAAAAAACGCTCAAAATAAACCTGCCTGGCCTTTTTTTTGATTTCCATGTTGCTTTTTAATTCCCCTAAACGACTTCCATCCCTGGCATTCTGGCAAAGTCTTTTTTTAGTTTACTTTTCTCTTTACTTTTCCCCTAAACGACTTCCTATAATACTATTGTATGCTTGATTGATCTGAGCTGAGACACTCAAAGACCAATTCCAATATCAAAACACAACTAGTTGCGTCTTTTTTATCGGGCGAAAGTCAGTATTAGTAGAATAGTTAAATTAAATTACCTTATGTTTTCTCTTCACAATTTATTGATTTGATAGGGATGACAACTTCCCCATATCCGATGGATACCCGCCGCGCCCCACTCCGCTCATATAGAGGCGGGGTTTACTCAAAATTTTCCTCAATAGTAACGGATATGGTAGAATTCAAAGAAAATCTGCTCGGTTATGGAACGTGTATGATTTTGCAATCCCCACCCCGATTATATATAAAATATAAAAATATATATAGGAAGGAACATAGGTATAAATCTTGAGTGTGTGTATATATATAAAAATAATAATTACCTCTTTAATTAGAAAATCTTATCAATTACCACCTATTATGGAGTACTTAATATCCTAAGAATATCAATGGAGATTATATTTCTAATTAGAAATAGCAATTTATTTTCATTCTCGACTTTTTATAATTTTTTGTTTGGATATGGTTATATTTGGGGAAACTCCAATTCCCATCGGGGGGTGGGTTTAGTTCTTTATCGAATATTCCCAATGGGAAACGGGGTGGGATGGTGAAAGACTCTTGGAACTTGGAATCGGGTATGGAATAGGGTCTCCCGATCCATACCCTACTTGTTGCCTGCCCCTATGATTTGAGACCCCTCCTAAAAATCCAAAAATCTCACTCAAAAATTTTCTAAAACCTCTCCAAACCAAACCCCCAAAACAAAAACCAAAAATGCTATTTGCACAATCGTTGTGTTGGTTGTGTGCGTAATTCTGACCGTTCAGATGTATTTGGAAGATCTAGATTTTATAAAAACTCTTCCAAGGAAAAGTTTAACTTTTATGGGGAAAAGTTTAACTTTTATGGGGAAAAATTTGAGCGAATCCTGGCCTTTTATTACAGCAATGGACGGCTAGAGATTGATTGTGTGTTATGTTTTATACAACCGTTGTGTGTGTTGCACTTTTGAACAAAAACTATCCAAAAATCCCACTCAAAATCCCCCAAAACCTTCTATTCCAAACCTTCAAAGGCTCCTGTTTGAATTGCTCTAACCTATAATCAAGGCAATGAATTAGTGAAAATTTCAGCACTCGTCAGATAGGACGTAGGTGAACAAATTTGCATTCTTATGGGTTAGGTAAAAAATGCCATAAAACTCCGTAAAGAAAGTCCATTGATCTTAAGCATACCGCGTTGCGAAGACCCTGGTAAAGTCCATTGTTTACTTTCTCAGTATTCTCTCTACCACCATTTTCAATCCTCCACAATTTTGTAGCACATGTACAGTATGACTCATCGACCGAGAAATTGTCGTTTGTTCTTGGAGCACCGCCACTCTAGCTCTTTTCCACCCACACTTGGCGGTAGAACCGATACAAATATGTGCTAAAAAAGATCCTGCAGCACCGGGTGCACGAGGCGCACTCAATAACTCTCCTCGTTGACCTGTAGGTGAGACAGTCACACACGCAAGTCCATTGAATACCAACCTCTCTTCTTTGGCAAAGAGTCGTACCAAAACCATGACCAAAACGAATTCCCAACATCAATGCTTTCTTTTTCACAATATCCAATTATTTGAGACCCAAAACACATATTCCCTCGGCGTCTCCATTTATTAGTCCATCATTCTGTCATAACCGGATAAAAATTTATAATAAATTTTATATTCAAGATGAATCTTAGAACTTGTTTGATAGATCTCAATTAATTTTATAAGATAATATTTTTTAAAAGGCCTTCAATTTCCATGCTGCAATTTCCACAAGGCCTAAGCTTGGCTTGTTTTGCACGGGGAAAATGTGGCTGGAAAAAATACGCCAATAAATCCACAATGCCTTCAATTTCCATGCTGCATTTTTTTCCGAAATAGAGGTGCAAACGAACCGAGCTTCATAATATTTGAGTTTGGCTCATTTACTAAACAAGACTAAAACTTAAGTTTTAGCTCGGCTCGTTTGTAAACGAGCCGAAAATGACTAATTTATTCAACGAACCTCTTTAAAGAGCAAAATTTTAGCAATCCGAGCCGAGCTTTTAAGTGTTGAGTCGGCTCGTTTCGTAAACGAACGTAAAACTCAAGCTCGAGCTCGACCTAATTATTAAACGAATTGAGCAGCCCTGCCCCGAAACGACCTCCATATAGGAAAAGGACATCGTTGAACTGGCATTCTGGCAAAGTCTTTTTTTTAACTAGTTTCCTTTCCATCTTCAGTCTCACTCCTCCAATCCTACAGCTTTCCTATCATATAATTTACATATTTCCTATAGCCTATTGTATGCTTCATTGGTCTAAACTGAGACAACTCAAAGATCAATTCCATCACCAAAAATCCCTTTTTATTTTCCCTTCACAATCCATCGATTTGAGATCACCAAAAACATCAAAAACCAAAACCAAAACCGAAACCGAAAACTACCCAAAAATCCCACTCAGAATTCCATAAACCCTTCAACTCCAAACCAAACCCAGAACCAACCATGTTGTCAAGCACCCAGATGCCCTCAATGAAAACAGTAATCACCGCCGCCGGCTCGGCCGCCGCGACGGCGATGGTGATCCGCTCCGTGGCCAGGGACCTCATCCCCCACGAATTCCAGAGCTACTTCTTCCTCAAACTCCGCGGACTCCTCGGCAGGTTCTCCAACCAGGTCACCATGATCGTGGAGGAGTACGACGGGATGTACCCGAACCAGCTGTTCCAGTCCGCGGAGCTCTACCTCGCCACCGTGATCAGGCCCGACACGAGGCGGTTCAGGGTGACGAAGCCCGAGAACCAGAAGCAGATCATGGTGTGGATGGAGAAGAACGAGGAGGTGAGCGATGAGTTCTGCGGGGTTCGGTTCACGTGGCGGTTGCGGTGCCATCAGGTGCAGGGGAGGCACGTCGCGAACCCAGATGATTATTTTCACGGGTCGACTCTCAAAACGGAGGTCCGGTTCTTCGAACTCGTTTTCCATAAGAAGTTCAAGAACAAGGTAAAATATGTTTTGACTATTTCATTTTTCGCTGAGCTTGTTGTTTTTGAGCTTGACTCGTTTATCAAAGAGGCAAAAAAAAATTGAGCTCGAGCTCGATTTGGTTATAAACGAGTCAAGTCCAGCTATGTAGTATTAAGTTCGGCTCGTTCACAAAGCAAGCCCAAAATTTGAGTTCGATGACTGAAAACCATAATGCCCATTGAATAACTTCTCTGGCAAAGCCTCGTACCAATACCAAAACCATGATCAAAACGAAAAAGGCATATCATCAATGCTTTCTTTTTCACTATATCCAATGATTTGAGACCCAAAACACATAATTAAAAAAAAAACCCAAAACAAAAAACAAAAAAATTACGCAAAATCGCACCCCACACCTCACCAAGATCCCTATAATCATAGATTCAAACTACAAAGATCCCTATGGTAGCCTATTTTGCTTTTTTGGTGTACGCAAGGCCACATATGACATCTAGCAATTAGCATTTTGGCTTACGTATTATGCCCGTCTTTGTTTTTGAAATCTGTTTTTTCTTTTATTAGGTAAACCTTTGGATCCCCGAATTGGGGCGGGGATAGAGGGAAAAAAACAAATCCCCGTTAGGAATTAGGTCATGGACGGGGAAAGAGTTTGGGGATAGCACGGTAGCACCTTTCGGCTCCAACGCGTCCCCATTGCCAATCCTAATTCCCATGCTGCATTTTCACCGAAATAGGGGTGCAAACATAGCTGAGCTTCATAATGTCCGAGTTCGGCTCATTTACTAAACAGACCTAAAACTCGAGCTCTAACTCAGATCGTGTATTTAACGACCCTCTTTAAAAAATCGAAATTTAGCCAGCCGAGCCGAGTTTGTAAGTGTTGAGCTCGGCTTATTTCCTAAACGAGCCTAAATCTCAAGCTCGAGCTCGGCTCAATTACTAAACGAGTGGAGGCAAGCCAAGCCACGAGCAGCTCACGACCAGTTGGGTTCGTTTGCAGCCCTACCCCAAAACGATTTCCATCTATCAAAACGACATCGTTGACCGGGCATTCCGGCCGGCAAAGTCTTTTTTTAGTTTACCTTTCATCTTCAGTCCTCCATTCTTCATTAGTCTAAGCTGAGACACCCAAAGACCAATTCCATTACCAAAACCTTATTTATTTTCTCTTGACAATCCATTGATTTGAGACCCCCTGAAAAACATCAAAAACCAAAACCAGAACCAAAGATCCCACTCAAAATTCCATAAACCCTTCAACTCCAAACCAAACCCAGAACCAGCCATGTTGTCAAACACCCAAATGCCCTCACTAAAGACAGTAGTCTCCACTGCCGCCTCTGCCGCCGCGACCGCGATGGTAATCCGCTCCGTGGCCAGAGACCTCATCCCCCGCGAATTCCAGAGCTACTTCTTCCTCAAACTCCGCGGACTCCTCAGCGGATATTTCTCCAACCAAGTCACCATGATCGTGGAGGAGTACGACGGGCTGTACCCCAACCAGCTGTTCCAGTCCGCCGAGCTCTACCTCGCCACCGTGATCAGGCCCGACACGAGGCGGTTCAGGGTGACGAAGCCCGAGAAGCAGAAGCAGATCATGGTGTGGATGGAGAAGAACGAGGAGGTGAGCGATGAGTTCTGTGGGGTCCGGTTTAGGTGGAGATTGATGAGCCATCAAGTGCCGGCGAAGCATGTTGCGAACCCAGATGATTCTTTTCCCGGGTCGACTCTCAAAACGGAGGTCCGGTTCTTTGAACTCGTTTTCCATAAGAAGTTGAAGGACAAGGTAAATATGTTTGGCTATTTCATCGTCCGCCGAGCCTTAGTTGTGTTTGAGCTCGGCTCTTTCACGAAACGAGCTCGAAAATTGAGCTCGAAGACCGAAAACCATAAAGCCCATTGACCATGTTGTCGTCCACCGAGCCTTTTTGTGTTTGAACTCGGCCTGTTAATCAAACAAGCAAAAAAAATTGAGTTCAAGCTCGGCTCGTTCACGAAATGAGGCCAAAACTCGAGCTTAAACTTGGCTCGATTATTAAACGAGCCAAACCGAGCGAGCCCTAACGAGTCGAGCCTTGAGCTGCTCGCAAAGAGCTCGGTTCTTCTTCCGGCCTGCAGGCAGGATGCATTATTTGTTTTGGTGGAATAGGACTATTAAATGTGTGATAAAAAATGAAAATACAACTGTACGTTGCTGACTAGAGAAAGTTATTTGACCCCTTTTTTAGCAAAAAAATAAAATCACTTATCAAACTAATTTGGTCGAAGTTATTTTCCAACATGCTGCCATGCTTAAAAATAAGAAAACAATAGATATGTTGTTGCCATGCTCTTCCCAGATGCAGCGTAGCCTCCTTTTATGAAATTAATAATTACAAGAAAAAAACACAAACAATGTTTGAACCAAAGGTGGACTATTTAAACAAACGATATTGAGATAAATCTCGGTTTTTCTTTAATTCATAAACAACTGTCTCTTCTAAGGCCATCCACAGTGGTATAATCAAAAAAGAATAATCAAAAGTTGACACATCAGCTTTTGATTATTCACTTAAGAGGTTTCTAAGCTTAACAATGTTAAGCTTTACTATGGTCACTTTTAGTCCATAACCAAAATATGGGGTCCACTACAATTTCACTCTCTATCCCCCTCTATTTTCCGTCATTCACTTCCTTCCATTTATGTTTTTTATGGGTTAAAATATATCAATTCCCTCTCTTAATTTTGGAAAAAAAAAATTGGTGACTTCCTTCCCTCCTATTATGAATTTTTTTTTGGTGGGGTGTGTGTGTGTGTGTGTGTGTGTGTGTGTGTGTGTGGGGGGGGGGGGGGGGGGGGGGGGGAATTGAAACAGGAAAGAAGAGTGAAACACTTTAATCCGGCAACGATGAGTTGAATTGTAGATGATCGAGAGATATGAGTTTCACTTCTTAAGGAAAAGAAAGAGAAATAGTTTGTGGGTGAAGTGAAGAAGACATAGAGTAGGCGAAGAAACTTGGCTACATAAAATTTTTATTCTTCAATTTTATTTTTTTTACCAAAAAAAAAAAAGAGTAGGCGAAGAAGAGAAAAAGAAAATACCAGTTGAAACACGTGTGTATACAAATTTTGAAACTAGTTAACTTATGTGGTGTAGGGTTCACAAATTTTGATTATTGAAAAAGGTTGCTAGTTTTGGTTATCCAAAGCCAAAAATTTGATTATTTCTATGGATGTTGCTAAGTTTGATTATACCATTGTGAGCGATCTTTTACAACAACATTGTTAATTTTAAAAACAATTGGCATTTGATTATACCACTGTGGATGGCCTAATGCCACCCTACAACCAGGGTTGCAAACGATCCGAGCCGCTCGCGAGCGGCTCGGAGCTCGGCTCGACAACGGCTCGACTCGGCTCGGTTCGAGACACAAACGAATGAGCTCGAGCTCGAGTCCTGGGCTCGTTTGGTAAACGAGCCGAGCTTGAGCTAGTCGAAACTCGGCTCGAATTGGCTAGCGAGCTCAATTATATTATATATATTTATATTTATTTATATATATATTTATATATATTTGTTTCATAAACGAGCCGAACGAGCCGAGCTCGAGCTCTGTAAATACTTCTCTAGCCGAGCTCGAGCTCGAGTTCTGCAGCTCGTCACGAGCTCGAGCCGAGCTCGAGCCAACTAAATTTTTGGCGAGCCGAGCTCGAACACTCTAAAACTCGGCTCGGCTCGGCTCGTTTGCAGCCCTACCTACAACCCATTTTATACTAGAAAACTAGTACCGAAAGGGAAACACCAAAACAAGAAGCTAAATCCCGGTAATTGACTAATTAATTACCAAAATCAAAAGATTTAAGCTATTTCCAAATTTGATTACCAGAGAATAAAGAAACTTACCAAAACAAACGTCACTTAATCAGAATCTCCTCCAACAATCTATAGCCAAAATAATGAAAAAAAATTAATATAAATGCGAATCTTTTAGAGGAGGGAGAAATTAGTTATTAATTAGTTGGATGAGGTGATAAGATTTGCCAAAATCAAATTTAATAAACAAAAGAAATACTAACTAATTGGACAGCGAGTTTGATAGTATCTGGTAGACGGCATTTTGGTTTCCCCACCCCCCCCCCCCCCCCCGGGCAAATTTTGATAATTCGTAGGGTAAAGATCACTTAGGCCTTGTTCGTTTAGTAATTTTGGGTATTTTAGTTTTAGTAGTGGGTGGAGAGAGAAATAAGGTAGTGATTGGAGAGAGGAGTAATGATTAAGAGAGATAGAAAGAGAAATAAATTAATAATTGAAAAAATAGGATAATGATTAGAGAAAGATGTAGGATAATGATTGAAAAAAAAAGTTAAAACAAAGTAAATATGTTAAACGAACAAAGCCTTAACCTACGAGGTTTCCCTTATAAGTACAAATGCCCCCTCCGTGTTTGGGAAATTATTTTTTGCCCTCAGTGGTTTGGTGCTGCATTTCAATTACATCCAACTATTAGTCAACAGATAGGTCAGTGTTAAAACTTTTGGAATGCCCATTTAACTATCAAAAAGAAAAAATATGGGTACATCAAATGTATACTGGATTGTGCGAGTCCCTCGGATCCCACACAAAAGATCAAAGTTGTTTAAAATATTTTTAATTATAAGAGTCTTTGTAAAAAAATCAGCTTAGTCGGATATCGGTAAAGGCTTAATCAAGATTAAGCCATTCAATTTTTGGTCCTATAAATTCACAGACCAAAATTTGAACAAGTCCTTACCGTATCCGACTAAGTTGATTTTTCATGAGGGCTTTTCAAAACATGTTAATTTTAAACAAATTATTGAACGGTTCGGATCATTTGGGTAGGACTCCAAGGTGGGTTCCACACATTCCAGTGTGTATTTTGTGTAACACCAAATGGTGTGCTTATAGTGTTTTTTATTGTTAAAATGGGCATTTCACACAAGAAGAGATCAACTAAACTTACCAACTAACGAGTAGAAGATTGCAATGCCATTGATTTTTTCACATAAGTATTTAAATAATCTCAAAGTCGATAATGACAATAAGTATTTTTTTCCCGTGGGGTCGGACAACCCCGCAGATTCGCACATGTCATTGCCACGAATTTTTCTATGATGCCTCAATGTGGTATTAGGAGATGCCCCCGTAAATCTCAGCCATTAGATAAAAATGGGTGAATCTCATCTATTGGATCAAAACCACATAAAAAAGTAGGCTAAATTTGCTAAAACGAGGTGGTTTTGTGAGTTTTCTTCCAAAAAAATTGCACTTATACCTACAACAAAAAATGACTATATACATAGGAGTATGTTTTATGATCGCACTTATTACAACATATGATTATAATTACTACAAAATATAGCCGTTCAAAAGAGAAGAGAGAGTGGTGGGGTGATGGGAGAGAGAGGGAATAAATTTTGGCCGTTCAAAGCATATTTAAACGGTTGGAATCAATGACAGATACCACTACCCGCTCGGCAACCAAAAATTTATCTATAGAAACTAGTAGTATTCCAATAGACAACATGTTCATCAAATTACACTCTTTGAACGTATTTCTTTGATCTCCCTGGCAGGTAATCAACGAGTACTTGCCTCACATATTGGAGAAGTCAAAGATCTTAAAAGAAGAGAACAGAACACTGAAGCTCTGGACCCTAAAGAACGACCGGATGATGGGGGGTCCGAGAAGGAACCCATGGAATTCCGTGAACCTGGACCATCCGGCGACGTTCGACACTCTGGCAATGGAAGCGGACGCGAAGAAAACCGTGATGGAGGATCTGCAGCGGTTTGTGAAGCGGAAGGACTTTTATAGACGAGTTGGGAAGGCGTGGAAGCGGGGTTACTTGCTTTTCGGGCCCCCCGGAACCGGGAAATCAAGCTTGATCGCGGCCATGGCGAATTACTTGAATTTCGACGTGTACGATTTGGAGTTGACTGATATAAGGGGTAATTCTCAGCTGAGAGATTTGCTGATTTCGACTGCGAATCGGTCGATTTTGGTGGTGGAGGACATCGATTGCACCATTGAGTTGCAGGATCGGAAGGTGGCGGCATTAAAAGCGGCTAGGCCTATGGATCCTTTCGGACATAGCGTCCATGGATCTGCTGGGGTAAGTTTTTGTTCTAGCTTTATGGCTTTTAGTACTAGCTTCAACTTCTTCATCCAATGCCATTGTGATAATTGGGCTTACAAATCTAAAGGCCGTTAAGCGCAAACGAGAGCATACCATTGAGGATAGTTGCAACGATCTTTATGTGTACCGTGCCCCACAACATCCGGTGCTTCAATAGTACCCTTTTTCGGCTCATGATTCTCTAATGGTTTTTTTTGCAGGTGCTTGAGGAATTGATATTCTCTAATGATCCTCATGTTTAGTTGCTTTTGCATCTCATTTGGGAGGGTCAGATATTTCTCTTTTTGTTGTTTGTTTTGGTCCCTGCTTTGACTGTCTTCCTATTTGGCTTGTTTCTTGTACTTTTTATTATTATTATTAATGAATTTCTTGTTCTTACACCAAAAAACCGAACATCTTAGGGCCGTGTTTGGATCATGAATTAGTTGTAGCATATAATAGGAGGAAGATAAATAAGATGAAGAAAATCAGGGAAACTAGTCAGTTTTTTTTGTTTTACTTGAATAGCTAGCTGCTCTCTTCGCTTATCTTTTTGTTTCTCTCTACAAATTGCAGATTACCTTATCAGGGATGCTTAATTTCATCGATGGATTGTGGTCAAGCTGCGGGGACGAGCGGATTATTATCTTCACAACCAATCACAAAGAGAAGCTCGATGCTGCGTTGTTGCGCCCCGGTCGGATGGACGTCCATATCCACATGTCCTATTGCACCCCCTGTGGATTCAAAATGCTTGCCAAAAATTACCTCCGAATCACAGAGCATCCGCTCTTTTCAGACATCGAACTGTTGATAGGAACGAAAAAAGTGAGTCCCGCAGAAGTAGGCGAGCAGCTGATGAAGAGCGAGGAGGCCGAGGTCGCGTTAAGAGGTCTAGTCGAGTTTCTCGAGGCGAAGAAGGAGATTGAAGAAGTTAAAGATGGGGAAGTAGAGGAAAAGGAATCTGGATCATCCGAAGGTGTAACACAGGTTGAGAAGAAAGGTGGGAATGAGGAGGTGACTTCGGTGTCCCGGGTCATTTTGGGGACACCGTAACTTTTATAAAGAGGAGAGAAGTAATATAATAAAGAAATTTATATTTGGCGCGATACGAACTTCTAATCTTTTAATTCTTGTATAAATAACCGATTCTAATACAACCTTAGTGATCACTTAATACGACGTTGAAACTTATGTACCTAATAACTTCAACTTTTATTTAAATTTAATAATGTTTCTACGTTTTTATCAGAAAAAATCACAATCTAAAGTTTCTGCGTAATATAAAAAGTGCATGTATAGAATGTTAATATTAATTATAATTCCACTCCAAATCTCTATTTTTAACAAAGCATAAACATTACTCCTTTTTTCATATCAGAAAATGTAATCATAAAATTTTAACTTTCTACGGAACATATCATGTGGTGTGTCATTTTTTTGGATGGGAAAATGTACGGAATAGTTTTTCCTAGGAATGTGAGGTTAAAGAGACGTTAGAGGAGTCGGTTAGAGTTTCAGTTGGCTAATATTCTCCATCTGGTTCAAAATGTTTTTTCGGTTCGTAAAATGAGTAAAAATAATACAACATTCGTAAGGAAAATTCAAAATAATACGTATTTAACAGGTATCAATGAGTTCTAGTATTAATTTATGTAATTTGTTTTGAATTTTAGGTTGATAAAAATGTATTATTTTCAACTTTTCATTTTGCGAATCGGGTAAATTTAATGGGATGGAGGAGTAGTATTACAGGTATACGTGCACAAATTCAACATATGTGTTCAGATGGTCCGATGCATAGATGTCACTTAGTACATGCAGAACTCGCATGTATTGAACGACTCTGGACACTTTTGTGTCTGAATCTGTAAGCATTTATATATGTTTGTAATATTTTTTTCATTAAGAAATTGAACCAACGAGGAGCTGGTTTAGTGGTAACAACTCAAGACAAAGTACAAGTTTGAGTTTTCGTAAGCTCTCATTGGAGCTAACATACTCCTAATACTACCGAAATGTGATGAGACGTATGTTATCGGATCCCTCCAGTAATGTAGGGTGTGACGGGACAATATTATTGGCGGATGCGACAACCAACGCTTCCATTTTAAGCGCTCACACAAAAATAAAGAGAGAGAAATTGAACGGAGTGGCTTGCCTTTCGCGCTCTCTCCCTCTGGCCTCCTCAAACCATTTCTCTCTCTCTCTCTCTCTCTCTCTCTCTCTCTCTCTCTCTCTCTAAACCATTGTATATGTATATTTTTTTCTCCCTGTATCTATATTTGGCACTGGATTGTTTTGCTGTATCTACGCAGAGATGCATGGGGGGCCGCAAATTCAGTGGGGAATCCGGTCATAAAAACGTCTCCCTCTCTGATTCTTTCTCCTAGTCCGACATTTTGTCTCTGGTAATCTCTCTCTCTCTCTCTCTCTCTCTCTCTCTCTCTCTCTCTCTCTCTCTCTCTCTCCCTCTAGGCCATTCAGGAATCACATTTTCATTCACCAGTGTAAAATTCTCATCTCCATCCTTACTTTTGTTGAATAATTTTGATTCGAACTCGTACTTGTTTGGGTGTATCTAGCTGTTTGTGGAAATGTTTTAAATCCTGGTAATTACCATTGTTTTTGCTGTTGCTATGTTAGTATTCAACGTCTTGAAGGAATTATTTGTTCGTTTAAGTTATTTTTTGTCGTCGTCGCGGCGGTAGTATTGTTGTTTTCTCTTTTGCCTTATTGTTGTTGAACCTCAATCTCCATTTGAAAGTTCGGATTTCCATAGAATGAAGAAATTAGGAAAGATTATTGTCCTTGGAGATGGAGATGTGGCTGTGAGGTTGCAATTTTTCGATTACTTTTGTCAAATGTTTTTATAAAGATGTTGTTTACTTGAAAATAAAACGGAGACAACGGATTATGCAGCTGATCCCAATTGGTTGGGACTTAAGCCTCGATTTGGTTTGGTACAGACATTCTCCTTGTTTTCAAATGTTTTTTAATTTTCGGGGCTAGAAATTGTGAACATCTTTTTTTTTGGTCAAATATTTTTATAAAGATGTTGTTTACTTGAAAATAAAACGGCAACAACGGATTAAAGCAGCCGACCCCAGTTGGTTGGGACTTAGGGCTTGGTTTGGTTTGGTACAGACAATCTCCTTGTTTTCATCTCTTTTTAGATTTTGGAAAATTCTAAAATCAGCCCACAATAGTGAGTGTGAATGTGTATTAAATGGTATAAAAGTATACAGAAATACATGTTTTTCTCGTTTTCTAGTGTGTTTATCGTCAGCCCAGTGGGCTGACAATAGCAAGACCGTAAAATTTTTGAGGTTAGAAATTGTGAACATTTTTTTTTTCAAAAATGATTATTTTCCAAAATTTTCTAGAAACTAACTCTTGGAAATCGTCAACCAAATTGTTTCGAAGAACGTTCTGAGATATTGATTTCGGAAACTGCAACCAGCCATTTCGATCTGATCAAAATTTTTGCATTGTTTTCTAGCCTTTAACATATGGTTCTTATAGCATTTAATTCTCCCTTGATCTGGGATGAATCATATTCTGTATACTCAATAATTATGGATTCGTAGTTTTATGCGAGTACTATACACGTATATTCGTTTAAATTTATTGACTAGCTTCATGCGGTTAGCATTTTTAAGTTAACTTAGCATTAGCATTGTTGTTCCTTGCTTGAAGATATCCCTCACTAAACTTTTGTCTACTGAAAGATGTCGGCAAGAGCTTAAGCTTTGGTGTTGTGGTATGATCGATTGATCCTCTCGCACATTTGCCGTCTCACGTGAGCTAGGTTGCAAACTACAAGCATGAGTGCTGACACTATGTCTGGACCCCTCGAGCGACCCATCAAGCCAGGTAATTTCTATCCAATTGTCTTTTCGTGTTTTGAAGACCTGTAACTGTAGTTCGTACCAAAGATTCGTTGGAGCTTTTGGCATATCCTTGACAATTATGTTCAGATGTGAACAAAAGTGCAAAACTACCATTAAGCTGCTTGTATTTCGATAATGTCTTCAGACTATTTTTGTTTGAAGAAAAAGCCAAATAAAGCAAGTAATTCACATATTTCGTCTGTTACTGCACGACAGGCATCATTTTTAGTGCGAGTGTTAAAGTTAAATGACGGGAACCAGGACAGGTGAAGAAGAGCAACGAACACATGAGATGACGAAAATATCATTTTCAAAAGCATCTCTTGCTATCATTTCTCAGGGAAGCGACAAACTATAGAATATTGACACGAAAGAAGCACTAAAAAGTCGTAGTCGTGAAAAAGATACATTGGTAGGGTAGATGATTAAAAAGATTTGTTGGTTCCTTGATTGCTTTCAATTATTGGGTTTAGTTGAAATGGTTAGGGTTGAGATCACCTTGATCTATACCAAATCCTATTTCTTAAGAATGGTGCACGTATATAGCTTTTGCTTTTGATGTTTTGAGTAAGCAGCACCAACAACTACTTGAATGTTCATTGTGTTTATTTGTTGTGTTTTGTTTAAGCGTCCTCTCTTCACATGATTTGATCACAGGTCTCGAAAGATCTGACATGGAAAACTCTGAGGATGAGAAGAAGACAAGGCTTGGGTCTCTCAAGAAGAAGGCAATTCATGCCTCGACAATGTTCAGGAATTCTCTGACAAAGAAGGGCAGGAGAAACAGCAGAGTTATGTCTGCTGCATTTGAAGACGAGCATGATGCAGAGGAACTTAAGGCAGTGGACGCATTTCGCCAAGCTCTTGTCCTCGAAGAATTGCTACCTGCTAAATATGATGATTATCACATGATGCTAAGGTTTCTTTCTTTTCTTTTGCTACATTGTCCATGGTCAATTGCATGAGCAGTTATTCCAAGTTTATAATTATCCATGGCTTGAAAATCAAATACTCTTTTGTATTTGACAGAATCGCAATAAGTTTCAACTGTGCTCCCACCTGCTCTTCAAATTCAAAATGGTGGATTGTTACACAGTTTGTAGTGGATGAAAGTGAATGGTTTCTAGCTCGTCTGTGGTTTTTATTTTGATTGAGGAATACAATACTATTAGCTTGTCGTCATCTTATGAGACTTGTCAAGTAAAAGAACTCAAGCCAAGTATGTTGCTTTGGGTTGTTCTTTGTCCTTTTAGAACATAGTCCAGTCTAGGAAGCCTTGTTTCACCTCCCCCCTCATCCTCTGCTCCCATCATTTTACTTCACCATTCTCCTTTTGCTGGTAGTTCTTGTGCATAACCTCTTTCTGAAACTTATGGCAACTATTTTGATAGGAAAGATTTGTAAAAATTTTTTTTGGATGTGATCGCAAAAACCCGCAATGCTTTATGCCTTCGGTCAATTTTGTGCTCCCTGGCTTAATTACTTTTGCATGCATCAGGATGAATGATGAGGCTGTAATCTTGTTTTGGTGATCAGATTTTTGAAGGCGAGGAAATTTGATCTTGAGCAAGCAAAGGAAATGTGGGCTGATATGATCAAGTGGAGAAAGGATTTCGGTGCTGACACTCTCATGGAGGTATTTCCAGGGAAAAAACTGACTATTACTGGATTTAAATTAACTACTACTCTGTCTGATCTCTGATTTTTACCTGTCCGCTTTTTTGCTTAGGATTTTGAGTTCAAGGAAAGAGATCAGGTCCTTGAACACTACCCGCAGGGACATCATGGGGTTGATAAGGATGGGCGACCTGTTTATATTGAAAGACTTGGCAAAGTTGATCCAACCAAGCTTTTGCAAGCCACGACAATGGACCGCTACTTGAAGTACCACGTCCAAGAGTTTGAGAGGACCTTTGTTGTCAAGTTCCCAGCCTGTTCGATTGCAGCAAAGAAGCACATCGATCAGAGCACTACTATCCTGGATGTTCAAGGAGTGGTAGGTGACGATTCTTAAAAAATGCCTTGAATAAAAAACCAATTGCCTGTATTTCAAAGCAATTGGCCTTCAAATGAACCATGATTTATACCACCCCCACCTTATACCTTCAAAGTGGTGGCCTTTTATGCTCAATGTGTATCAGATTCGAAAAGTGTCGACAACTAAAGTCTTGGTGCATGTCTCTATGTGCTATTATTAAGAATCTTTTTCCATAGAAAAATCAAGTTGGCAGATTAAATAACATTTACAGTAAAAAAATTCTTGACCCTGACTTGCACTTATCAATGCCTCAGGGACTGAAACATTTCAGCAAAGCTGCAAGGGAGCTTATTCAGAGCATTCAAAAGATTGACGGCGGCAATTACCCTGAGGTCCTCACCTTGACTTGTATTTGATGTTACTTTAACTTTTTGAGTTCTAAAATAAACAATCGTTTTCTTTGTAGACACTGTGCCGTATGTATATTATTAATGCGGGTTCTGGATTTAGGCTGTTATGGAACACCGTGAAAACGTTCCTGGACCCCAAGACTACTGAAAAGATTCAAGTAAGCTATTTACATTATCTCAGAAAAGAGATGATTTTTGTTGAGGGGTTTGTCTTAGCTCATTAATGGTTTCCTTGTAACAGGTTTTGGGCAACAAATATCAGAGCAAGTTGCTTGAAGTCATTGATGCTCGGTGACTTATTTTTTCTTTGACCTGACATAGCCTTTTTTTTCCCATAAACTTGCCAATATAACTTTGAGTTCTTACTGTATATGATTGCAACATTACGGTCAGTGAGATTCCTGAGTAACGTTTTCTGCTATTCTTAACACATAACATAACATTGCATGGGTTGGCTGTTAAACACATTAGTGTTGGTCCTTACCTCACCTTTTTTCTACCATGATCTGTATCAGTGAGCTACCAGACTTTCTGGGCGGTACATGCACTTGTGCAGACAAAGGTGGATGTATGCGTGCGGATAAGGGCCCATGGAATGATCCTGACATATTGAAGGTGCTGCATACCCATTTTTCTGTTGTAATTTCCTTTCTTGAAGTCTGCATTTCATGTTTAAGCATTTTTGCAGAAGATTCCATAGCTTAATCGTTAATTTGTTTGTGCTAGATGATTCACAATGGTGAAGCCAAATGTTCAGCAAAAACTTTGATTTCGTCCATTGATGAGAAGACAATTACTGAGGATGAGAGTGCAAATCCTAAGGTACCTAGTCTTAATCTAGATATTCATCTGTTGATTCCTTCGGTTGATTTTAATCTGCTGTTTAATTTCCTGATTGATCATTTGTCTTTGAAGTTACCGAACTGTAGTAAGACTGACGAACTTTCTCAATTCTTAGGGTGGGAAGAAGTGTGACTCTTTTAACTCAGGAGCAGTTTTGGGCATGGATGATAAATGCTCTCGCGGGTATCAAAGAGAGTATGTACATCCACAACTCTATCCTGTTCGTGAAGAAGTAAGTTGTTGGCGCTCTTTTCACATTTGAATGGTACTGTGTAATTTCTTAATAGGATTTGGTGTGAGCCTATTGGCATGAAGCAGCTAGTAACTTGTTCCTAATAGTCTAATATAACACATTATTGTTAGACGAATGCTAAGACTACAAGAAGTCTCTAAAGAATGTTAATTCCAAATTGCCTTACACGGTCATTGTGTGTTAGAACATTTTATCAATTTTGAAAAGTCTTGTGAGGTCTTGTAGGCTTGAATTTTAGGGAACTATAGCACTTCATTTTGTTGACACACGTACTAAAATAGGAACGTTTGAAATGGATGTGACCATTCAGTGGTGTTACATGACAAGATACAACATGAAATGAATCCAGTAGAGGGAAGTTAGACGTGGCACCAATACGGGAAAGTGAAAGAAAGTAATTTGAGATGGTATGACCATGTAGGGATGTAGACTTGCTAATGTCCTTGTCAGGATTTGAGTGAATTGATCTGTGTTGAGAGGGTGAAGAACAGAGGAAAATTTAGGACACAGGTTGAGGCCATAACAAAGAACATGATTGCTTAAACTTAAAGGATGACATGGCTTTTGAGCTAACTGGAGCAAACAAATCTTTTTGGCCAACCTAGAGAGAGAGAGAGATCAGAAGATTAAGAGAGTGAGATCAGGCAACTTATATTAAGATAGATACACATATACCCGACATTAAGGAATCTGGATCGTATCATGGAGCACCATTTCTTTTAGATAGAAAGGTGTTCTGACTCGATGTTCAAGCCTTGGCTTTTTAGTCATATTATTTCCTTGAATTCCTTCTCTCTGTTATTTTTCGAATGATAAATCTCTGATTGAAAATAGTTGAATTGTTCTCTACAGGCCACTGGCCACGAGCATGATTACTTTGCCCCAATGGTTGATAAGGGTGTTGATGAAACTTTTTGCAAAGCTTTACAAAGTGACAAATTTGCCCCTTCTAAAGGTAACACTGTAACATAATGTGCTCCAAACTGTGCTAATTATACTCTCTCTCTCTCTCTCTCTCTCTCTCTCTCTCTCTCATGATTTTGGTGTCCTGATCTCTGTAATTTGATCCTTTGGATCTACTATTTAATGCTAATTATAAATGTATTTACTTCTAAAAGGTTGGTGAAATAGATACTTATTTGATTTTGTAATGGTTTACTCATCTAAAGATATCTTTTTGTTGACATTTCAAATAACTTGACTATTCCTTTGTTGACTTTTGTAATTACCTGACATTAAATTAGGCGTAATTCTTTGTGATATTTCTGTTATTTTGGTATTTTTCTACGGGCTTTAACTACAGCTTCAGCTCTATTATTGGTCTGAGCAATACACGACTTATTTGACATGAACAATTAATCAAAGAAGCCTTTAGGCTTTCTTCAGCGTATTCCATATTTACCGCGTCAATTGCCAATTCTTGATCGTTTAGATGACTCACGGAAATTCCGATTATTATCTAGATTTACATATTCCCTCTCTTTTTTTCCCTCCTTTCAAACGAATTGAAACGATTGAAGTTTTTCAATTTGGAATCATGTTGGCGTAATTCCTTTTAGTTTGTCTCTTCTCTCTTTTCCTAAGCTTGTTGTCCAGTGTAGGATAATAACCGGTTTTTTCCTTCTTTTTTTTCCATTGAAATCATAGACTGTTTCACAGTGCATGAAGCTAGCAAGCCTTCTCAAGGAATAAGCAACCAGATTTTCACCGGGGTCATGACCCTTGCAATGGGCTTCGTGACCATGGTCCGCTTGACTCGCAACATGCCAAGAAAGCTAACCAATGCCACCCTCTATTCTAGTTCCATGTTTGGCGACGTTGATCCCATGATGAAACCCCAGGCCCAGCCTTACCAGTTACCGGCACCCGCCATCTCCACTGCCGACTATTTTTCAATCTTGAAGCGCATGAGCGAACTAGAGGAGAAGGTGATTGTTCTCAGCAACAAGCCTGCAGTTATGCCTCCCGAGAAAGAGGAAATGCTCAATGCTGCTCTAAGTCGTGTTGATGCGTTGGAGCAACAGCTTTCGGCAACCAAGAAGGTATTGATCTATTTTTCTTGGAGTTCTATGTGGTGATTTTAGGTAGCTAACAAATTGGTTATAATAAATAGCATTGCTGAGACAAATAGAGAAAGTTTAAAATGGACTTCTAGATAATTCGAAGCAGATTATGTTTCGCGATTGAAATTCTCATTTAACCTGAGTTTTATAAAGTTAATGAGGTGTGAGATCTGCCTCAGGTAGTTGGCATATGCAACAAAATGCTACTGGATTAACTAAATCCTAGAATTATAGTTTACTTAAATGTTAATTCTTGTTTTTCTTGTCCAGGTTCTTGAGGATGCTCTTGTTCAACAAGGCGAACTAGTGGCCTACATTGAGAAGAAGAAGAAGAAAAAGAATTTTTTCGGTTTCTGATTGGACACTCTGTTCTGCTTCCAAGATAATCGCGCTGCAGATGCTATATTGTATGAGGATATATTCGTGTGTAATTGCGATATGATATATCGGAACTGGTGGCGCGAGTGATATTCAGCCCCAATGTATACTTTGCTGGATTTCTCAATTAACCTACTTGTATAGTATATAGCGTGCCATCCTTTGCAACAGTTGCATAATTTCACTAAATACAGTTTGGCATGGATTCATACGTGATGTTTTGGTCCGTAAAGGCAAGTCCCTGCATTAAAAAGCTCTATGGCCATAAACATTTCAGGGCATAATTTTGCCGGAAAATAATGAAACCAGAAGCATGTATATTCAGAATGCAAAAGGTTGAGTATAACCAACTCCGTGTACAAATTTTCACAGAGAATTGTATTTAGTCTTTCCACAGAGAGTCGTATTGCCCAATTATTAGGTTAACATGGTGTGTGTGTGGGTGGGTGTTTGAATGCAAGCATAGAAAAAACACTTTTAGAAACCAAAACATATATCCTCGCTGCATAGCATCTCTCCTTCACAGGCAACATCTCTCACCAGCAAAAATGCTTTTTTTTCTGCATCAAGAAAGACACATCAGCCCTGAACCTCATACAAGAATTTCAAATGGGGATCAAGATATTGGTATTGTTTCCGTTAGCTAGGAAAATGAAATGTTCCGAAGAGGGATTATTTCCATGGGGTGTCCAAACAATTCAATGGTTCAAATTTCGACATGCTTCGGGGTGTTTTAGTTTCGTTGGGAACATTGCAATAGAAGGGTCACACTAAGGCTTCGTCTGGTCTCCTAGGAGACATAAACATTTTGACGGTTTCACCTGAAACAAAACAATTTTTTTTATTCCTTCCTTTCAAATGGAAAAGAAGAATGAATCTTTCTTTCATTTTGAAATGGGAGGAGTTCTTTCGGTCTATGGTAATAGTCCGTTTTGTCTCCAATTTAAGAAGAAAGTTTGTGTAAACTCACCCGAAGCTTCGCTTCTGCTTGACTGTCTATGTAAGCAAGCAGATCGTCCTGCCTCATTAAAGCCTCATGCAGAGCCTGCTTGAGAAAACCATAACTATAATCAACTCAAGCATCATTTGAAAGATGAAGGGTACAAAGATAAGAGGCGCAATGATACAGCAAGTAGAAGGCAAGAAATGCCATTGCAAAGCCTGTATTGTTTTCAGTAATATGGTCTCACGATCAAAAAGTGAACTATCCATGAACCTTCCAATGAGCCGCAACCAGCAGTTCAGAGCATTACAAAAGAAGGCAGACAACTTATTTTCCATGTATTGTAACTTACAAAAACTTTTTTCTTTACTTGATTTGACTCCCATTTAACATGGAACTTATGTTTACGGAATATCGTGTCAATCAGAAATTTGAACCAACAAGAGCCACATTAATTTTTCATGCAAGCCCTCTCATCGCCTAACCTGCCCATTCTGATGCACCAGATATATGGATACCCAACTACTACCCCATGGATAAATCACACCATTTATACATGTACTAAATTCTAAACTATAGTGGTTATACCTTTTTCGTAGCAATTAACTCCGCTTCCAGGGCATCCACGCGGTAAACAGCAGCATTCAGCAGCTCCTCTTTCTCATAAGGCATCTTAGACGGCTTCGCTTGAAGAGTGTCAACTTTTTCTTCAAGATCCCCCAGTTTTCTCAGAACAGAGGAGAGCAGTTCGGCATGTGCAAATCCTGGAATTGGTGAAGGCGGGCGGAACTCTTCTTTCGGTGCGGCATCTAGAGAGAGTTCGACAATATTTTGGTTGTGGTCAGAGGAAGTGTCTTTTGGAAGATTCTTGGTCAAATGGCTTGCTACTGTATGGAAAAGTGTGAAAAGGGTCATGAAGAAGGCCATGAACATTGCCAAAATCCGAGCCTGAAATCCTTCAGGTGGCTTTTGAGAATCAAGTAGTGGAAGTGTCCCTGCATTTGATATTTGGAAATCAATTCTCAGTTGTGCCATATCAATTCAAGATCAGTTTCAAGAAACAGCAGAAGCATCTTATTTTGAAGTTTGGGACTGCAGTCCTCGTATAAAATTCTCCGGCTGCAACTTTGGACATAAAAGCTCTAGTCTTTTCGCCACGTCCGATTTGATTTATTCGTCATGCAATTTTGAGATGTCCCAAAATGTTTGTCCACTTTGAAAAGTCAATAAATAAAACTTTCAAGTTTCCGAAAACCCGTTACAAATGATCTTCAAAAGGTGGTTGTAAAGGGGCGATGTGGAAATTCTACACCTTTAAATTGAATGTGAGTGCATTAACCGCACGTCTCCTTAAAAAGTTGGAACTTCCAAAATGGGATGGAGGGTGTATGCAACATGAAAGCTACTTTATAATCATTCCAAAGGACAAGAGTAAAGGGGGTCTCCAAGTGACTACAAAAATAAGGCAAAAACCACATGCATGATACATGTTGGGAAGGGGGCAGGATACGGGTGGCAGAGTTGGAACCTACTAGTTGTGGAAAATAAAACAAATAGAAAATATTTTATGGTGAATAACGAAATCAATCGGAAGTGGAGAATAAGTTTCAAGAGGATTCCGACAGGTATGGTAATTGGTAAGGAAAATAGAAAACAAAAAATTGAACTCGCTAACCTCTGGACGCACAAGGCTTTTGAGAGGATGCTTGCTTCCAACCTGCATCAACAGCCTTGTCAACCATGGGAACATATTCATCATACCCTGAAAAGCTACCAGCATAGCTTGCCTTCCCAAAAACCTTAGCCTGTATATTCATGGGGCTATCATATTAGCATAAATAAAACATTTTGACCAGAAAGATAAATTAAAGTTCACCAAAGACAGAAAAAAAGCTGGCTTTTAAGACTTCCCAAATGGAATAGTGACCGTGCAGGAAAGTCAAGAACTTACTTCTTCACGAACGGGAGTTAACCGAAAATGTGAATAATTCCTCGTTGCTTTCGGCGACGCAATATCTTCAGGTTCAGATCCAGACTCAGCAGTGGATGTGTCACCACTTTTAAACTGCTTCAAATAGGACAACAAAAGCAACAATGTATCAAATCTTAACTGAAAGCAGATACACTAAACCCGCTATGTCCAAGCAACTTCAAATAATGTAGCATGTCATACCATTGGGTAATTTGGCTTAGCATAAACCACCTTCCCCTCACTATTCAGAATTTTAACTACTTGTCTAGCACGCCGTGCTTCACCACTAACAACCATCTGCAAAAGGATGCCCACACAAGAAATTGTTTCAGCAAAAACCAAAAGAGGTGCAATCTGTGAACGAAAAACCTAAAGTAAGGCGGATATTTCCCCATAAAAAAAAGGAAAAAACAAAACAAAAGGTTTTACATCCCAAGGAATGCACTGGACCTTCAAGATCTCTGGGTTTTTCCAAGGCCCTTTATCAGAATGAAGACAACCACCTTGATCAGCACACGTACAGGTACCCCCCATGAAATCAGGCAACTCACTGCGAAGGTCCACAATCATCAATACGTTTTGTGAAATGAAAAAAGGGAAAACTATACAGACGGTTAGAAGACAATGTCAGAGTATGAGATAGCAAAAAAAAACATGTCAAACTAGTAAAACAATCCCTACCTGGCATCAATAACCTCAAGCAACTTGTTCTGGTACTTGCATCCAAGAACCTAAGTAGAGATTCCAACCAAAATGTAAACGATACCAGAAATTTAAATGGCTGTATGGTAACTAAGAAAGTGTGTAAACAATGGAAGGATGAAAGTATTCGCATACGTGAATTTTGGAAGTTGTTCTGGGATCTAGAAAAGACTTTACAGAATTCCACAACAGCCTAAAACCAGGACCAGCATTGATGATAAACATTTGGTGGAGTGTCTGCAGCAATTAAGAGGATCAAAATCAAAAGTTCCAACTTAAATTAAGGGCAGTAGTCAATTCCTGTATTTCAGTAGGATTTTAGTATTTTTCAAGGAAGAGAAAAGAGATTACTTCAGGATAATTGTCGCCATCAATCTTCTGAAGTCGCGTTATAAGATCACGTGCACTCTTGGTGAAGTTTTTCAAACCCTGACAGCAAACAAGTATATTTAGATTCCACCCAGTACTTTCCAACTGAGAAAAACACAAGGGGCCGGACATACCACGCCTTGAACATCCAAGATTGTTGTGTTTGAATCTATGTGCCTTTTTGCAGCTACGGTACAAGCTGGAAACTTAACAGCAAAGAGTTTCTCAAACTCCCTGACATGGTATTTAATATACCGGTCCATTGTGGTAACTTGCATAAGTTTGTTGGGATCAACTTTTCCCAATCTTTCAATATAGACAGGTCGCCCATCCTTATCCACACCATGATTACCATGTGGATAGTACTTCAAAACTTCATTCAACTCTTCATATTCAAAGTCCTGATGAAAAGATAAACAATGTAAAAGCTTATAAACTTGAAGCGAGGATACTAGAACACTATCAGGAGCCACACAACCACCTCAACAATGTTCAAAGTAATTACCTCCATAATAGTGTCAGTACCAAAGTCTTTCCTCCAATGAATCATATCAGCCCACATGTGCTTTGCCTTTTCAATATCAAACTTCCTTGCTTTCAAGAACCTGCAATTTTTATCCGTTATTAAACAAAGTTAATCATAGACAAAACTATCTGATTTGCAGGTCAAATTTTCCAGTGACCTAAGCTGAATTGGTGTAAAAAGGAAAACCCAGAACATATGGCTCTAACTTAAAAAAGAAAGTAGTAGAGAAAGAGAAGAAAGATTACGGATGGAGTACCTTAACATCATATGATAGTCATCATGTTTTCCAGGTAGCAATTCATCCAATATTAATGTTTGCCTAAATTCATCAACAGCCTGTAGCTCATCAGAGTCCCGAATATCCTCTATTGAAACAGAGCTAACCCTTCTACCATCACTTTTTCGTCTACCGTTCTTTTTCTTGAGAGAATGTTTGAACTTTGTTGAAGCATTGATTGCTTTCTTTTTCAGTGTACCGATTCTCGTCTTTCTTTCATCCTCTGAGTTTTCAAAATCAGATTTTCTTTCTCTTCTTTCATCATTAGCAGAGGACCCCTCAAAGCCTGACACATAGAGAAAATTAATTCAGATACCACTACAAAAAACCTCACTAGCATCAAATTTTCTCGAATAGCACACTGTTCTCCAACTATTTTTTGAAAGACATAGACCCAGTTGTATGTACTGCACTGCATGTATTGTTGACACCAACTTGTATGTCACCATAGCGTCAAGCCCATTACGTTCACATTGCACATAGACCCAGTTTCCTTACCATCACATAAAAATGACCCCAAAACAAGGCAAAGTAACGGATAGGAACAGTATAAATTGTGCACCTGACCATAGCATTACTGTTACCCCAAACTCTTAAATCTCATATCATACGATAACTGACCAACAGCACAAAACATATCATATGTGTAAAAAACACGGTAAGTGTGGTTCCAACAGCATTGACCAGCTAAAAAATCCAAGAGAAAAAACACTAGGCTCTGATTTCAAGAAACAAAGCTTTATAATTCCTACAGAAATAAATCCTCTCACAAAGAAACAACTGTAATTTACAGCCTAAGTTGTCATGTCCTAAGAAAACTGACCAAACCCACAAAAAGACACACCATAAGAATGTCCGAAACACAGTAATTGTGGTTCCCACAGCATCGACCCGCTGAAAGGAATCCAAAACGATACCCTAAGCTCTGGCGGCAAGCATAAAGCTTTATAATTCCTAAGAAATAACTCCTCTAACAAGGATGTTGATTTTGGCACTCCACTTTTGTATGCAAGCGCTCCACTTTTAACGTGAAATTACTAGTAACTTCATGCACAAAATGGAGCGCCTGCAGACAAAAGTGGAGCGCCAAAATCAATTTCCCTTTGACAAACAAAAAACTTGAAGAAAACTGATCAGTTGACTTCAATCTTCAAAATTTCTTCTAGCTACAAACCAAACATCGGTAAATGTTCTTGAAGATTTACTGAGAGAGCTAATAGAGAGCATGAATAACCAAATCAAACAATAATCCAAAGTTCAAAAACATAAATCCAACATCTCAAACAAAAACCCTAAACAACCAATCTAAAGAATCAAGCTCAACAACAATAATAAGAACAACCCCAAGAGGTTGGTTCAAGGCCCGGGACTTAGGGTTTGCAGGTCTCAGGTTCAAAACATCCATACTGGACTTCAACCGGCTTAATTGGGCCCCGCTAGTAGACGGTGAATTGGTCCCAATATTACTCAAGGGTCCCAAGACTAGTAGAGATTACTCGAGGTGCAGGCACCGGAGTTATCAAAATGAAAACAAGAACCAAGAACAACCCCAAGAGGAAAAATGAAAACAAGAACCAAGAACAACCCCATGTATTCCTCTTGATGTCTCAGATTCAAAACCTCCATGCCGGACTTCAACCAGCTTTAATTGGGCCCCGCTAGTAGATGGTGGATTGGTCCCAAGATTACTGGGGTCCCAAAATTAGTCGTATTCAAGATCAGCAATATGTTGACCCGGACAACTTGAGTTATCAAAATAAAAACAAGAACAAGAACACACCAAAAGGAACAATATCAGAGAAGAGAGAGAAGAACTCACAAGGCCTCGCAAAGCGATCCAGCGGACCAGACATAGCAGCTGATGCCTCTCGATTCAACAGCTCCCTCAGATCTCGACGATCGTTCGTAATCTAACACTACAAAAACGACATTACGATCAAATTTCACGAGGAGATAGGAATCGAAGAAACCCAATAAGACATAAAGTCAGCTATAGAATTTTCTGAATAAAAAGGCTGCGTACATGGAATCTGGTCGGTCGGGAATCACGAGGCGGATGATCCAGCGGCGTTGAATGCGTCGATGGTTGATTGCAAGCAACGAAGTGGAGTGTAAAAAGGACTGCAACGGTGTTTCAGAGGTTGCGCAGTAATTGGTCGAACGAATGCTGTGTGCTTGCGATGGGGGACGGCGATGGGGGAGAGAGAGAGAGAGAGGGAGGGAGGAAGAAAGGGGTGTTTTGATTAGTGGGCTGTGGTGTGGGGTCGAGTGTCAGTAAATAGGTGTGGGGTGACACGTGGCAGCAGAAACCAAACGGTCGGGGGGATATTATTCACTGCCTGTGCACCGCCGCATAATAACCCGGGCAACCTTTTGGCCACACAATTATCCATGCGGGACACAGAGCGAGTCCCGTATATCTGTCAATTTCCGATCAGTGCTCTGGCAGTTGGTGGCCTTAGCATTTTCGTTTATCCAGCTCCGTTCTCCCTAATTTTTCAGTTATTTGTATTTATTGTAATTATATTTTTAACTTTATATATAAATTTTCTACCTAGTAATTGGTTTCGACAGGAGACTTCAAGAAAGGTAAAAGAAAAATTAGGACCGAAATTAGAAAATTTTATATAAAATGATACTGAATAAAAAATACCAATTGTGTGGGTTTTTTTTGTCTTTAGTTAACTCTTTTTTTTCATCCTCTCATTTAATGATTAGTTTAAAAAAATATGACGCTAATCTAACAAATATGAGCAAAATTTTGAGAAAAAATAGAGCCAAAGTGTGTAGACCTCCGTTAGTGTGTCATGAAAAACGAGCCTGAAAAATCATGTTACGGTGTCCCGATGACATTGAATAATTGTAATAATCTCTCAACCGCGGGGATGTCTCGTAGAAAGGAAATGCTTGGGGTTCAATGCCAAAGGTGGTTGTGATTGAGAAATGATTAGGTCACAACCGGTAGGGTGTAAATTGGGCTGGGTTTTGGGTGGGGTGGGCCGCCTTCAGGTTTGACTCCATTTTTTTACTTCAAATTAAACTTTTGGGTTATTGACTATTCCATTATACTAGGAATAAAAGGGAGACTTTTTTTTTTTGGTAATACAAGGTGTTTCGGGTCAGCTTGCGCGCACCTCAGACTAATTTCTACAACCCCTCTCATCGCCGTTTTACACGCTTCTGCTTGGGGTGAGGTGACTCAAGAGTTGTTGGCAAAAAAAATCATATCTGAGACCTTAGGATAGAGCAAATATCTAAGTCTCAAGTTAAGACCACTTATTAATATGATATAGAGAAAAGGGAGATTTTAGTTGATATGATAAATCATTTGTTAATAGTAGAGTGAATTATAATCCTAATAGGTTCCGGTATGGGCTATCGTAATTCCTACGCCTGTTAGCTTGTGGTCTTTACGAATATATTCTGGTTACATAAATTTTATGAAATAGTATTTTACAATTGTGTTTATTAAATCTATATCAATATAAAAGGATGGATATATGAATCTATTTTGCAAGCACCACACCCAAACACACACTCACATAAAAGGTGGGTCCCGCACACACTAGACTCATGTGAGTATGGGTGCGTGTTTGGGTATGATTTTAGAGATATTGATATGTAAATAGACGTCTTGTACGGAATCGTCATAATGAATAATGAGCATAATTTGATATTTCAAAGATGAGTATGGGATGAATTTTAAAAGAAAGAGAATGAAATGATTTATTGTATTGAAACATCCGAGCGATGATTTGGTGCCTAAAGTGATAAAGGACATAGCCGAGTATCTTATGGACATGATATTATTTTTCACATGGCGGGGTCGCTCCCCCCAAAACCAATTTCCGGTCTTCCACCCATCAATGATGTTTAATTTGATATTGACGGTTTACAGTTTCGAGCTTAAAAACTTTGATGAATTTAAAAAAAAAGAGAGAGAATGAAATGATTTATTGTATTAAAACATTTGGGTGATGATTTGGTGCCAAAAGGATGTAGCCGGGTATCATATGGACTTGATATTATTTCCCAAAAGGCGGGTTCACTTCCCCGTTTAATTCGATATTGACGGTTTGCAGTTTCAAGCCTAAATACTTGCATTATTATTTGACGGTTTCCAGTTGCGAGCCTAAAAACTTATTTTAATTACAGATTATTTTCTGCTGAGATAGTGTCATGGTTTTTTTAAGAAGTAGATTATTCCCATGTGAATTATATAACCTTTGTATATCGTAACACTCACTTAAATGAGTTTGTTTTTATGAAACCATTTCAAGACACAGATGGTATAGTTGGCTCTACATGGTTATAGTATAGTTAATAGTTATTTATGTGATTTAGATTTGTAACGAAGTTCATGACATTTCGAAAACAAGTTCAATTATTGTGAGCCACATGTTTTTAATTTTAACGCCATTAGGCAAATTCGTACTATATTGCACGTAAGTCAAGTTTTGATGTATTTTGATTAAATTTATTTATGCTCTCACTTTTCAATGGATTATAATTTAGGGGGAAAAATTACTATAATTAGGAGCTAGATAAGGCCTGGAGTGATCTAAAGTCATTGGTCGGTCATAGATTCTCACCCTCGGGTTTGGGTTGTGACACTATTATTATAGGCTACATCCCCTTTTTTTATAGTCTAACATATTTTACTTGTTGATTGGAGTGTGGACCTCGTTCCTTACTCAACTAGAAAATAATAGATTCTTGTTTTTTTCAATCGGCCAAAAAAAAAAATTACTAAAGGAAAACACTAAATAGATTCTTATTTTTACTCAACTAGGAAATAATAGGTTCTTGTTACCCAAGGAAAACAATAAAGGAGAAACAAAGAAAGAAAAAATAAAACACAAACCAAAATAAAAGATTTGAATTGACCTACCTAAGAAAATAGAGACCTTTAGGTAATAGAAACATGCCAAAATAAAACAAGTGGCACAAAATTAAAGTTTCCAAAACCAAGTATTACCACAGTAAATAGATTCTTATTTTTACTCACTCTTTGATATTTAGGCTTTTTGCCTACAGATGAATAACACTCTTCACTTTTTGTCAAAAAAAAAAAAGAAAAAGTTTCCATCAAATTAAAACCATAAAGATCTGAACTAACGTGCGTATGGAAATAAAGACTATTGAGAAAGAAAAAATAGAAACACTAACGAAATTAAAAGATATGCATTAACCTTCGCATGGAAATTAAGAGTACTAGGTACTAGAAGAATTGGAAGATAGTGCTGTGCAGTAGTGTGCGCAGCACTAACGGCTCAGATATCATCTCAGCAATAAACGGCTCTTAATCGCTGGTTGCCGAGATGAGATCCGAGCCGTCGGATGCACTATCCGACGGCTCAGAAGTGCGCAACACGGTTGCACAGCACCAACCCGAAGTCCGTACTAGAAACATGCCAAACCAAGTGGCATGAAATTAAAATTTAATTCGGCCCCATTCTGATGAGATTCTTATTTTTTAGGGGAACTTAAATATGGATCATTCCCTGTATAAAAACTTAAGTCTTTATCCTAGAGGGTTTGAAAAATTATCTTTCCATCCTCAAATTTAAATAAATCCTAAACTACCCTCTCTCTCTCTCTCTCTCTCTCTCTCTCTCTCTCTCTCTCTCTCTCTCATAATATTAGAAATCTTTTACACTTTTTATCTTGGGAAAATAACGGCCAAAGACGTATTTTGATAATTAATACCCGCCAAAGACATTTTCAGCATTAACAAATGTGCTCAGCATGTCCTTAGCTATTAATTATCAAAACACGTCATGGGCCGTCATTTTCCCTTTTATCTTTCCTAATTTATCTCATTCTCTCTCCTAATCTTCTCTCTCCAATTTTCTCTTACCTAAAATCTAAAAATAATATTTAAAAAATAAAACTAATATCTACCATAAATTTGAAAATGAACATTTGTAAAATTGTGCTGACGAAATTACAGTAAACCGAAATTATGAAAAAATTCGGAAAAATCGAAACACACATACTGAAATCATGACAAAATTTATGGAATTACCATAAAACATAAAAAAAATTATGAACACGTATCATAAAATCATCCCAATGAAACTACAATAAACAGAAACCATTACAAAATTTGAGAAATCGAAACATATAAACCAAAATCATGACAAAAGTAGTGGCTTATCCGCTGAGATACATATTTATTTTCAAATATGATGAATTCATAACAAATATGATTAATTTACACTCCAAATTAAAAAAATTGAAATGATAATTACAAATATACACTTTAGAATTAATATTGTGCTGCCTGTGGAAAAGATAACCCCAAATATACACTTCAGAATTATCATGTATTAAAAATTGATCATATTTTTCATAAAAACAATTATTTTCATGATTAATTTGCACAAATCAATCATGTATAAATCGGAACAAATCATCCATTATTTACATGGATTATTTATGCAAATTGATCATGAAAACTGAATAATCTACCCAAAAAGCAAAAGATTTAACTAATCCAAGGAAAGAAATTATTAGAACTAAGGAGTACATAGAGGATAATGCCGACGAGGTTGGCGACTGCGCCTTTGAAGAAGGCTTTGGTAGATTATATTCTCCGGCATCTTCGACGACATAATGGGGCATCTTTGACGGCATAATGAAGTACAACGAGAACAATGCCGACAAGATCGGCGACGATGTTTTTGTAGGAGGCTCCAGCGGGCTCGAAGAATCCGAACTCGTCAGCGACTTCATTAGCAGCGCGGACGACAATTGAGTCGACAGATCTGAAAAAGATATTGGAAGACAGGAGAGAGGGTAGCGGGTTTTGGCAGGAAGCGAGGAGAGAGAAGATGTCAGTAATGGAGAAGCACAAGAGGACGAATAGAATTTGTCTGGGGACAACCAGTCCTCCCCATTCCTCATTCTCCATGAGAGAGAGTGGAGAGAGAGAGAGTAGGGTATAATTTGGAGATACAGAGAGTCAATTTATTGGGCGAGAAAAGAGGAACAGATTTGGTTCAAATGGGATTGCATCGTCCCGGATTTTTGGGCCCATGGAAACGACGATGGATATTATTAAGGTAAATGGAAATAATATATATACAAATATCTATATCAATATATACTAGGGGTATAAAGGGGTAACAATGTAGTTCAAGGATGAAAGCATAAGTATTTAAAATCCATAAGATAGACACATAAATAAATCAAGTATAGAAAGCCTATTTAATTTTCTCTATTTTTTAAGTACTTATTTTCTGTTTTACGAGACAGATCATTCTCTCACAATACATTACCTTTAATTCAAAAAATAAGTACTTATTTTAGTTAGTAGAACGAGACCTCTTATATATATATCATATTCCTAAAGAAATTAATAACTTTTTCAAATTATATAGTTCTCTAACTATATAATATAGCCAGAAAGGTACAGAAAAAATATACAAATATATATTCACTATATAACATGATAATGTTACGAAAAAAAATATACAAATATATATTCACTACTCGAAGAACAACCCTCATAATATAATTCATGGAAATATGATTGTAGCAATTAACTTGGTTTAGAAAACTTCAATTTATGCAACACTCTTTTTTGGCATGTTCCTACTACCTAATAGTAGTGGTTTTTAGTTCCATGTGTAGGTCAAATCAAATCTTTCATTTCTGTTAGTGAATTTTCTTTTTTTCTTTTTCAAATTTCTTTTATTGATTTCCTCAATCGCATTAACAAGAATCTAGTATTTCCTACTTTGTGCCGCTTGTTTCGGCATGGTTCTAAAGTCCCGTTCCGCTAAGGAAAATTAAGTATTTATTTTTTAAATTCAAGATAATATATTGTGAAAGAATATATAACCAGTCTCGTAAAACGGAAGATAAGCAGAACGGAGCCTAATTCCTAAGTGTATTCATTTCCATATCTATCTCGAGTCAAATCTTTTACTTTCGTTAGTATTTTATTCTTTCCTTCTCATCAGTCATCAGTTTCCATTCTTGTTTCATTTTCTTTGATCGGCATTCCTTTTATTGTTCTTCTCGATTTAGCAAGAATCAAAATCTAGGAGTATTTCGTATCGAAAAGAAATCAATCAATAACTTCAATTATCAAAAACCCACCGCCTCTATCATGCATGCATCCGATATATAGTTATCGATGTGGCTATATAAACATATAGTCAGAAAGGAATCGGAAAAGTATACAAAATACAGATAATTCGCTGCAAGAAAAAGTACCCTCGTAATCATGGAGCGAGTGGACAACCCTTTCAAAAAAAAGAGCGCGGAGGACGGGATGAAGGCCAACAAGGAATGGGCTGCAGGGATTGACGCACTGGTAAAGACGAAACTCCCGGAGGCGGCACAGCTGGGGAAAGTATACGAAGGTAGGGCAAAGGGTTTGGAAGTGAAGAAAGACAAGTTGGAGAAGAAGGGTAGTGGGGAGAGTAGTGTCAAGAAATAATTTTGATGATAAATGGCGGAGTATTATTTATTTTGCCTTTTGAAATAAAATGAGTTTTGTTGATTTATAAGGTGGAAAAAATAAATATTTGATTCATGGATTTAGCTTTTAGGTTCTTTTTTTTTTTTTTTTATTGTGGTAAACGTTTGGAGTATTTAGTTAATTTTCAGATTTTTAGTGGCAATAAAGAATTGATCATAAATGACAGAGTACTATTTTGCGTTCCGAAATTAAATGAATAGTTGATTTGAGATGGAAAATTATATTTGATTTACGGGTTTGGTTTAGTTTTTTTTATTTATTATTATAGTGGTATACGTTTGGTATCTCTTTAGTTTTCAGCTTTTTCTTGGTGTTTTTATTAATCTTATTTGTGTATGGAATAATTTGTTTTAGTTTCTAACACATCTTGATCAGAGAAATCATAAGGGAAAAATTAATCCCCGAAAAGTACCAAAATAAGCCCTTGTCTAAAGCTTATTTTGTCTTATTTTTTTGTAATGTTTAAAATTCTTCCAAATGTAATCCATGTTGTACGTGTTTTTTTTGTTAAGAAATAAAAAGACCTAACTTTAAAAAAAATTCCAAACACAGACATCACCCGGGGATCGATGCTGTCGAGCAGCTCCCCACAGAGCGGGTGCAGAAGGGTCGATCCGGCCGTTCATCTCAACACGGACGACTCGATCAAATTTAAGCGCATACGAATTGCATACAAATCTAAACCGTTCGTTGCTCGATTAAAATTCAAGTTGTCGATTGCCAAAATAACCAACCGAATCGACCGCTCTGCACCCCTCTGCAAGAAGATGCTCAACAGCATTTCCGATTCCTGGGATATCTATTATCTGTTACAATTTGAAGGTCAATAGGTCTTTTGGGGACCATGGATGTGAACGTTGGTGACCTGAAAAGTCAACAACCGAGATTGTGACTTCTCAGTTCTCACCCTCTTTTGTTGTCAAATAATGCTACGTACGTAGCTACGAGAGTTGACATTCGACCTTCTTCTCTCTTTTTTTCTTTTGGGTAATACAGGGTGTCCCAGGTCAACTTACGCGCACCTCAGATTAATTCTTACAGCTCCTCCCACAGTTCTTTCACTCGCTTACGCGCGTGAGAGTGAGGTGACTCCAAACGCTGTTGGCAAGGAAAATCGAATCTAAGACCTTAGAATGAAGAAACGCATATATCTCAGGCCAAGACCACTTGGCCAATCCTTTGGGGTTACATTCAATCTTCTTCTTTTTCATAAGATCAATTGTGACCTATAAGTAACTTATACAAAAGCGTGTGTGTGAATTGGCAAATATAGCAAGTGGAATAGAATGCAGTTGGAGTCTCATTTATACTCTTATGCACATGAACAAAGTTCGATTTCTGTAAGCACTAATTTTCCTCCCCAAATACACTAGAATAGAGTAGATTAGGTTTAACGAATGCCAAAAAAAAGGCACATATAAAAATGACGGAGTACGTTTTGCGGATCCTAAAAGAAAAGAACAATTTGTTTTACTACTCTCTAATCCATCTTGATCAGATAAATCAAAAGAAAAAAAACTAATCCCAAAAAATTAGCTTTTAAAATTAATGAACGGTTGGATCGTTTTTGGGAACCCCAAAGTGTGGCCCGCTAATCCGTCCGTCTGTGCTGTGCAAGTAGCATTCCAGTTTTAAATAGACAATCTGTGGTAAACGGTTTTTTTTTTAAATCAGAATATGTGGTAAACGTTTGGAGTATTTAGTTTTCAGCTTCTTGGGGGCTTTTTTTGAGTGGAAGAGCAAGAAATGCATTAATAAGAATAAGAAAAGTACAACAGTCATGTCGCCGTTACAATAATGAAGACACGCCAGTGACGAGCGAAGACCAAACTAGGGCCTAAAGAACAGAACACAACGTACTGATCTTCAAGACACAAAATCCACAACTACTATGTTACAGCCAGAAGATAAAAGACAACAAGAGGCCTAGCTAGGGATGCCGGCAATAAGCAGAGGCCAACAAGAGCGGAGTGTGGGGCTTTTTGTTGGTGTTTTTTTTTTTTTTTTTTTTTATCAAGTTGTTTTAGTTTCTAGTCCATCTCGATCAGTAATATCAGAAGAGAAAAAAAAAACTATTTTTGTTTTAGTGCAAATATTGTAGTTGGTTTAGTGGACAAGGAACCTTTAGTCCACATCGTGTGGCCGAGCTCAATTCCTCCTCCCAACATATTTTTTGAGTGTATATTTTTGTCAAAAAGTGATGCCATTGTGAAAATTTAGAGTTGTCAAGTATCGAACCTGGGTCTTGGAGAACACAAAAAGCATAACAAAACTAATGAACCAAAGCAAGTTCTTTGTTCAATTTGTACTAAAATTATATATAAACAAACTATCCATTATTTAACTAAGCCACAAGGTTCCACTTAACATTTCGGCCTAGGGCCCCTGAATACATTGGGCCGGTCCTGGCCCAAAGGCTCCTTTAGTGGAAGGCCGGCGTTCAAGTCCCATAAGGACGCTTTGGGAGTGATGCTACTTCCCCTTCCCCTAGAGTAAGTTCAACGATTGAAAAAAGTACGAAAATAAGCCTTGATTTCAAGCTTATTTTTTCTTATTTTTGCGAAAATTCTTCCGAATGTAATCCCTGTTACAATTTATGTTTTTTGTTGTCTCATTGAGAAAAATTGATAATTCGTTGATCGAAGACTAGAAAAAAGAATGCTTAAAGGGCAAATAACTCTAATAAAAAGACTTTTAACTTTAAAGAAAATTCCAAACACAGACATCCATGTGTAATGTATTGTACTATTGTGGTATCTGTTTTTTTTATCTGCAAAAAAATGAGTTTCCATATTACGAAAAATGATACAAAAGAGAAACTCCGTAGTGACACACCAGGGAGCGTCATCAAAAGACAACAAGCTCAACCTATCACTACGATTTACGTCACATTTTTAAAAAAATAAAAGATACGAAACACCTAAGTTGGTAAGACACCAACACACCGAGAGAGTACCCGGCCCAAACAGGTGGGCAAAAGCCCACACACCCAGACCTAAACCCTAGCCCAAACAAACCTATCTGGTATCTGTTGACTTAACGTTCAGATGTGAAAGTTGGTACTTGGTAACTTGGTGACCAGAGAGGTTGCTACGTACGAAGATTGTGACTTCTCACCCTCTTTCTTATCCAATAGTGCTATGTAGTATGATGCTATGAGAGTTGACATTCTTCTTCTTTTTCATTACATCAATTGTGACCTAATTAGTAGTAACATATATGAAACATGTGCGTAATTGAAATATGAAAACATCATTCGAAAACATCTCAAACTATTAAAATTTCAAACGGTGAGGGTTGAGTGCGAGACTGTAGTGCGAGAATAAAGAGCGTAGCAGATGTGACCTAGGTTGTGACAAGGTTGTTTGATGGCAACTGTTGCTACTCACTAGTGATTGTCACTGAAATGACATTTTTTTCATTTGAACCATTTATTTGTACATATCTATTTTCCAAATATTTGTGTAAAAAATCAAGTTATTCGAATACCAATAAGTGCTTGATCGACTTCCCTTGGTGTGAAATAAATTTTTGTTTTGGAATCGGGGTTGGCATGTGCCACCTCGCCCCTCCACATACCTCTGTCCCTGCTTACACGCACATTGACTAATATTTGAAGTCCAACCCCAACATCTATTGACGAGAGGCCCAAGCCTAAATAAAATCCCGTATGGACCACTCCGTCCTCAAGAGTTCATAGCATGTAAAAGATTCAAACTCACACTTCAATCTCCATGTCAGAATATTGGGAAATTCTAAACGGAACCCTTTTTTTTTTTCATAAATACTATGAGTATAGCTTGTGCATGGGTGCATGGGCCCACTTTGGAGTTTTAAACAAATGATCAGAGTCATTCAATAATTTCAATAATTATGCACAGACTGCGGAATTCTAGAAAAGTCCAGAAGATTTGAGTTGTCAATTTTTCATACGAAATGATCTGGTATTGCTTATTCTGCAATGCTTTTTATTTAGTTAATAATTTCAAGAAAGGGGAAGAGAAATTTAAGGGATGGTGAGGGAAAACAAGTATGTTTCTTCTTCGTAGTGTAATTAGGTGGGAGCCATGAATGTGAAAGCTATATGGGATATTGATCCTCTATTTCGTTGGCGAAAAAGAGCAATGCTAGGAACACAACTTTAAAACACAATTCCAGACACAATTGTGTCCAAAACCATTCGATGCACGTGACCTCACATACATCGAACGGCTCTAAACATAGTTGTGTTCCTACACCTTTTTTTTTCTTCTGAAAAGATCATCCCATATATATAAGTGCTTAGAGCAAACATACAAATTACTTCAAGGCAAGTTTGGCTCTAACATGAGCCACCTTGACAACCTGACGCGACACTTTAACCACCTTAACAACATTAAGAAAAGAACATAAAATACGGAAATCACACAAAGAGAGAAGGATTCACCTTCTCCGGCTTCAAAAGACCACGAACAAAGAGTCAAAGACTAGACAATCAGTTCTAATACAAACATTAACTAGCTGCCTATTAACAGCCCATTCAAGGAGCAACAGCCCTACTCTAATTTCCACCATTGTTGCCGACGAAGCATCACAAACAGCAGTCTGGTACAAAGCCTCTCCTGGCACTCTGTCCTGAACCCAAGCAGCTGCTCCCCTACGTGAATCCTTATCCCAAGCGCCGTCTATAACAAAATAAGCCAAGGATGAAACCTCCACTCTTATACCAGCCCTGGCATACAAAAAGTAATCTTCCAAATCTTCTTCAAACCTCTTTCCCCTAGAACCCATATTCTCTTTCCCTAACTTCCATACCAAACCACGCCCAACGGACCTCCAAATACTAGCTGTTCCTGAAAAGAGATGCAAAGCTTTATCAATAGAGCCAGGAACATTATTAAAAACAGCCTCATTACGCATACACCAGATGGACCACATTAATAAAATTGAATCACGAATTGCATCCTTAAAAGGAGCAGATTTGATCCACTCAGAAAACCAATCCACAAAGCCCACCGGATTCCCATGATCAAAATTAAACCAAAATAAGAAGCCCTCGCACTCTTTTGGCAAACTCACACTCAAACAAGAGATGATCTACTGATTCACCCACTTGACCATAATGAGGACACTCAGGAGAAATAGCAACACCGGGCCTAACAGCATCCTTAACAGCAATAATTCGATGAATAACTCACCAAATAAAAAGCTGAAATTTTGAAGGCGTTTCATAAACTCCACACCTTACCCCAAAGCTGGAACCGACATTGTTCCCCTCTAAAAACCTCTGCAAATTTATTTGTAAAACTGAGCAAATAAGCTGATTTGACCGTAAAAAGCCCATCTTTTGAGTGTTCCCAAAAAATGCAATCATCCTGACTTTGCAAAGGAAAATACAAAGACTTAATACTCTGCACCATTTCTTTTGGGAAAACAGACAGTAGGGCTCGTGCCATTCTCGTCGCTGATTGCATGTTCTGACTCGTGAAAGGATTAGCAGAATTTGGAAGCCACTCATCTTGGAACACATCAATGGTTTCCCCATTACCAATCCTCCACTTTAAACCCTCACATAATAACTCTTTGCCCCATAAAATACTCCTCCAACCCCAAGAAGCATACGACACCACCTTAGCATCCAGAAAACTGCTATGCTGACAATATTTGCCTAATAAAACCTTAGAAAGCAGAGAATTCAGATCGGATTGAACTCTCCAAGCCACTTTTGCCAAAAGAGCTTGATTAAGACAACCCAAATCACGGAGACCCAGCCCCCCTCCTCTCTTAGGCAGACAACAAGAAGCCCAGTTTTTCCACACTAAACCTTTATCCTTCTCTCCCAACCAAAGAAAACGTGAAGCCACAGCACGCACCTTATTAAGAAAATATGCAGGGGCTCTAAAAATCGAGAGAAGATAAATAGGAATTGTCAACAAAACATGCTTAACCAAAATGAGACGCGATGCAAAGGTTAACAAGGGAGCCTTCCACAAACCCAACCTGACCTCAATTTTATTTAACGCCCTTGCAAAAATACTACCCTTTTTTGTCGTGAAATCCGTACTCGTTCCCAGATAAATGCCAGGCCTCTATCGACACACTTAACCCCAGAAACCTTTTTTAAGTTATTTTTATCCTCTGAAGCCATATTAGGGCTAACAAACAATTCAGATTTACTAAAATTAACTCTTTGCCCTGTCTGTTGACAACACACGTCTAAAAGCCATTTCAGACACCAAGCCCTTCATTCTCTATGAAGGTCAGATTCATGTCAAGTAAGAAGCCCCTATCGATCACCCACACGGCACCGGTAGAGTGGGAACCCACTTATTTATTCTATAGAATCCTAAGTTCTTACAAAATTGGCGATGAGCTTCAATGTCGTCTTTCGCCTCCGATACCAATATGAAGTCGAAATTACACAATCCAACCAACGTACACATTTGTCATTCAAGAGTCACAAATGTAAATGAGTATGCACTTAGTATCTACGGTTCGAAGGTGAGGCACCCTTTCATTTTCATCCCAACACATCATGTTGTGAATTGCTTCTTCACGTTCCTCACGTGTCCCAATTCCCTTGACTCGCCCTTTAGGGAAACGGTGGACCCCTTTGGTTGCCAATTCTAACACCATTAATACGCTCTCGACATTAGGATCTACTGATATGATTATGCACTCTTCAATTTCGATTGCTACACTCTCGGCGTAGTGTTCACCTGGGCGAACACAGGCACGAGTTATGCCTGGTAATGTCGTGTAGTTTGACATTTGAAGTGGGGGAAATGATTACAATGTATCACCCTGAGAGAGAATGTGCGTGCGCGCGCGCATTGCTCATGGAAATAGTGTAGAGCTGGAAAACTTCAATTTTAGGACTCTTTTTGGTGGGCCGAAACCGATTGCCCTATTGGGCTGAATCCAAGTAAGCTGAACTGGTTGGTTGGACAGCATGGGCAAGTTGGGAAGAGCGTTTGGACCAAGCCCACATGTTTTGTTTGGGCCTGAAATAGAAGCAAGCCCACGAGGCGTGTGAGATGGGCCAAGTGATGGTGGGCCGAGCTGAACGACCCACCTGTCGGGCGGCCCAGGTTTGAACCTAGGATCCCGCTTATGACGGGTCGGTCAGTCATTATGGGTCGACCCGAACCGATGCGCATGTGCCACACACGCAAGGAGATTCCTCTAGGTGATTCCAGAGACTTCTGGAACAATTCCGAGTTGAGATTATCTATTGGCCGGACATCATGGGCATGTGCCACACACGCCTAAGAGCGTAAACCCAAGAAAGGTACACAATAACACCTTGCTAAAGTACACTTATCTCTCCACCTATTTTTACTTGCTCGTTGGAGGGACATAAGGCGGCCAACCATCCTACGTCTTTTTATAGGTCTGATATGAAGTCCTAGAGGGGGGTGAATGGGACAACGATTTTAAATTTAAATCAACCAATAACTCAAACAACTATCCAAACTCCATGACATGCAATTCAATTCACCAATATAAGTAAAGAGCAATAAAACTAAGAACACAAACATTGAGATATGCGTGGAAACTACGTATGGTCAACTTATGTATGAAAAATTGAAAACGGAGCAGCAAGGACAATCACAAATGCATTAGTTTAGAGAAAACTCTCTCTGACTCTTTTCTTTATCAACATTCAACTACCTCAACCCAATAGGCGAACAACTCAATAAATAGGACGCAACCCTAACCCTAGAAAACGTAAAGCCACCATACTAATATTATTTCAGACCCATAAAATAGAGCGACAAATAAGAATTATGAAAAAAGAACGAGCTGAAATGGACGCTCCTACGAAAAGTTATAAGAGAAATAAAAAATAGCCCAAAACGATCGAAGGCCCGTTTGGAGGCCTGAACGGCCTCAGAAGGCTAAAAAACAAGCGGCACAAGGCCATAGGCTTGTGTCCTGACCATCGGGCCATTTCGGATCAAACCCAAGCATACCCAAAGCCAAATTCCTCGGTCAGTTATCTATGAAAATACCGACTAGTGGAAATAGGCTCTGGAATGCCTAAAGTGGAACTCCCCTCTTTGGCTACGGCATCATCAACACACCCTAAAAATAAAACCACGGCCTAATCTACTCAAATTTTCATAAATCAAAAGGTTAAGCAAAAAGACTACAGGTTAGGAATTACCGACTTTTGCCCCAAATCACACCTAACTCCACTTCTTGCCTAGCACCCCATGCACCTTCTTGATTCCATGGACTCCTCGAGCAATATCATCTTGATCTCCACTCTAGAACGGCTCCAGCATCATCTGGCCAAGTAGATAGGAAGGCACCATTGAAATGATTATGATGAAGATTTTTAGTAAAAAGAATCAATCTAGAGTGTATTCATGGAGTATTAGAGAACTAGTGCTTGCCCGTGCCTACGGCACTACCCACCCTGATTGAAATTGATTTGTACCCTTCCGCTAGATTCGAACCATGAGCAAAAGCTAGCGAGGGGCGAGGGGGTCTCGATTGTGGATAGCTTGAAAGGCGGGTCAGTGTCGTCGTGAGTGGTGGAGGACGGTGAAGGAGAAAAAGGGCGCATGAGAAGAAGAGAGATGGTCTGGGTGAGGTAGTGTTTGTGTGGGATCAAAGAGAGAGAAGGAGAACTCTTTTGAAGTAGGGTTTCAAATTTGAAAGTGGGTGTAATTTTGATCGGTGGCAATTATGTAATTAAACGAAAGAGGCTGGACAATTTAATAAAAGGGAAATTTCACCTCAACTATTGGATCAATTCAATCTCAACCATTGCATCAACTTGTCCCTACACCATTGTGTTTTATAATAGAGATAACACTGGATTGACAAGTAAAATGATCAAACACAAGGTTTAGATCATTCTAATGCATCAAAACACAGAGCAAATTAGTAAAAGGGTTTTCTATCTCTGGAAGTGGGCTAATGCAAAAACCTACCCTAAATGGGTGAAAAATGTGTTTAAATAGGGTATAAACAGGAACCCTACAATGGACCAATGAGAGAGAGACACGTAGGCTAAAAAGGCGTAAGTGTCAGAAAAGCGCCGGGGCGCCAAGCAAGCATTTAAACGCATTGGAGAAGAGCCAAGGCGCCACTCAAGGATTGAATAGCACTTTTTAAAGGGCTGGAGAAGCATTGAGGCGCCACGGAGGCTCTTCTCCTTTCCTCACAGCTCTTCCGAAGTGCTGCAAAAGCGCTAAGGAAACCCAACTCTCTGGACAAACACATAACACCCATGCCTTAGAAAAATTATCACGAAAGCTCTAAGAGACGAAGCACCAGAAAGCGCTAGGAGCACTTACGGAACGCTACTTCCTATTCCAAAGCCTCAAACTCGAGGCTTATGAAAGAAAAATTCTTCTCTCTTTCATTACAGTATCATGCATTTTAAAACTCAAAAATACCAAGTAAATAAATGCCTAAGCTTTCTTAAACAACATGGTTCAATTAAAAGCTAGACACAAACTTCACATGGAGTTTAGACTAAATGCAAAATGAAGTGTATGCATGTATACCTTTCCGATTCATAATCCAAGCACTTCGAGCATTGCATAAGCTTGATTGGCACATCTTCAAACACCGGATGGAGATTCTAGATGTTACCCAGACAGCAACCTAGAGGGGGCGGTGAATAGGGTTGCTAATTAAAAAATTACCAATAAAAGACTACAAAGGCAAATAACTAATTAACAAATATAGAGAGAGTTAAGAAGCGCAAAACCAGTTTATAGTGGTTCGGTCTGAATTTGTCCACAGTCCAGCCTACTCCACTTCTCTCCAAGGCAATCGCTTGAAGGTTCCACTAATAAAAATGGAATTACACCAGTAAGCCTTGCGGGGGCTTACAATTACCTACGCTCCTAGCTTTCCAGAGGAGCTAGACAACCGCAAGGATTTAAAGTACAAAATCCTCAAAAACCCCTTCCAAAAACAAAACCCCTGTTTTTGGAATTACAAAACCAGTGTTTAATTTCTCAAACACTTAATCCCTCAAAAGATAATAGAATTTGTAGCTCACAATTACAACACTCTTCCTCAAGGAGTAGATATAACAATTTGCTCGCGAATCTCTCAAAGTAATTGTATGAAAAATGAAGTGTAGGAGAGGGTGAAAATTGCTCTTGTAATGCTCTATGTATTTTCTCTGTTTGTAGCTTGGAGGTGCAGTCACTCGCAGATAATGAACCTCTTCCATTATATAGCTTGAATATTTGGACCGTTGAAATTTGTCTGTTGAGATGCAAATCTCATTTCTGCTGATTTTGATCTTCATTCATTGCTAGTGATCGCTGAGCCATAAAATCTACACATGCAGAGATATTGTCTTTCCTTGACTGCAATAGAGAAATGTTGAGCCATATTTTTCAACGTCGAGTATTAACTCCCAAGCTCTCAAGTCAACAATGGAAGAAAACTCTTCAAACTAAAATGAAGAAACTGGTCGACCATATTAAAGATGTCCACTGTACAAGTTTTTACTTTTGGGGCAAATGGGTTTTGATTATGTGCATACAAGTTTTTACTTTTGGGGCAAATGGGTTTTGATTACATGTATGCACATAGGCCAAAAACTGATTTTAAAAGGAGTTCTTTTATTATGAGCAAGATAAAAAAAATGGGGCCAGGAGACTTTTCTTTCAAAAAGAATTTGTACATGAGTTGTACACATATTATTTTGGCCACACACAAACAAGGATTTCTTTCTTTTTGTGGGTGAACATCTATTTTTACCCTTTCAATAGAGATTTTATAAAAGGATTTTAATCATGCATTTTAAGAAATCAATTTTATCATAAAACATAATCAAAATATGTTATTTCTAACACTAGACTTGATCAAAATTAAACTACCACCCAAACCCAATTACAAGAAGACAAAAGGGTTTGACAAACACGGAAAACGCCAATTACATTTACAATTTCCCCCTTTGGCTTTTCCGGGACAAAACCATTTTTAAGAACAACCCTCTTGGCTTCATCAGGAACAATACACGGGTTGAGAAGTTTCAGAGGCGGGGAAGCCGGATTTTTCTAGGGTTAAGAGCAAGGTCCAATGGGGGAGAGGGTTTCAAATAGGGTACCATACGGCGAGCGAGAGAGAGAGAGAGAGAGGGTTTCACGGTTGGGTTGTACACTCGTGTGAGAGAGATTTGTTTGCCGGAGGGGGATCGAGGTTCGCCGGCGTGAGACAGAGAGAGAGGGTTTCACGCCTCTGTGTGTGTGTGTGTGAGAGAGAGAGAGTAAAGTTGGGCTGGCATCAGACCGTTGGGGGGAAAAATACCGTTCAGGGGCTAAAGATTTTTCCAACCGCTGAATTCAAAGAAAAAAAATTCGAGCCGCTCAACTCAAAAACAAAAATGATACCGGTACATACATAAAATTTGTACCAGCACTTTCTCTTTTTTTTTGATCCGCAACCAGCACTTACAAACGCCTTTTTGAGCTTGTTTTAGGTCTCAAAAAAATGATCGGAGCCGCACATTTTGTTTTAAATACTTTCATTACGGTCTTTGCAAAAAATAAACTCAATACGGTATTGGTAAAGACGTTTACAAAACATCTAACTTTTCTTTAGAATTCAGGTCTGAATTCTGGGACAAAGTTGGATGTTTTATAAACACCCTTACCAATACCGAATTAAGCTTATTTTTTGCAAGAACTATAAACAAAGTATTTTAAACAAAATGAGCGACTTCAATCATTTTTTAGACACAAAAAGGCATTTGTATGCACTGATACCGATATTAAATCTGTAGCACCATTGGAAAAAAAAATGTCCACAAAATTTTCTCCCTTTGCTCTACGAGTTTTTTTTTTTTTTTTAATGCCCTAAACTATGCACTTTTTTTTAACTTAGAAATTTGGATGAAATTAGCCAATAAGGCCTTGTTTGGGACCATGTAGAGCAAATACTTGATTATGAGAACCTTAAAAAAAATTAAAATTTTAACCCTTTAAGATAAAATGATCAAAAAAATAATATTTTCACACTAATTCAAACGGATTGAAAATTGGGGCACTTAATTTTAGATCATGGTCTCAATGAGGGGTTTTTTTTCCAAGCGGTATACATTAGCGGGAGTTAGCAAGTTAGTCCACAAGGAGTCCAAAGGCTGTTCGGACCGGAGAGGATTCTCTTAGTTTATTTTGGTCCTTTTTACCCTTATAAATTCAAGGTTTTTTTTCCCGATCCTTGATTGATTCTGGTTGAGAGTTGGGTATAGCATTTTCACAACAAAACCAACTTCGTCTTGTGGAAAATGGGTGTTTATGCTAATGTTTTTGGTGAATAAGTTGCGCAAAATTTGTATATTGTTCACACTAATGAACAACTTATTTATTAGTGTAAACAACTTGTGATTATGGATGAATAAATTGTGTTGCACAGCTTATTCACTAGTGTGAATAAATGGACTGACCAAACCGCTAACTCTCTTGATGATTAGCTTGTTTTGGTAGTTGGGCTCAAACAATAAGTTGGTCCAGCATTTCATAAGGAATTTTGGGGAAATAATTTTGTAGTGTCTTTAGAATAACAAAGTTTAATTGTATGCACATATTTTCAGACACAAACTTAGACACAGAAGTGACCAAAATTGTACCTGACACATTATAAGCGTGAACCTTTCGTAATTGCAGAGCTCACGTGTATTGTACAGTTTTGTATCTAAATCTGTGCACGTAACATTTGCCATTGGGAATGGTAATAGGGTGCAAAAATCAAGACAATCAAACCCCACTTGCTGAATGTAACTCGTGATCATTATTCTTTCTTCTAGTAGTTCATAAGCTCTCTATAATGTCCACTTCACATTTTTATTGTTACTAGTCGTTTTGCCACTTGCGTTGCACGTGGTTTGTTTGAAGCCCAAGTATCATTGAAATTGTAGTTCTTTTTGGAGCGGGTATGTCATTGAGATCAAGGTTGTGAATATTATTGGTCATTCGGTATGGAAGGAACCGCCGCTCAGTCTCGGGCTTTGATTAAAATAAATTGGCTTAAGAGTTATTTTCTTTTCTTTTTGGGCCAATTTTATTTTAACATAGCCTGAATTTACTTGTATATATAACAGTTGGAATGCCCCGTCTATTATCGTTTTCATTTGTTGGGAACATTCCCAATTAATTTCCCACCATATTCGCACGACAAAGATAATTTATTGTTTACTAGTTGTGACAAATCAATTCATCAAATCCTAAAACTATTATTTGAAAGATTATGAGCTTGAACCTTTAAATGGTAGACTAATGTCTATAGTACTAGTTTATTATCTAATCTCAAGTGACTCAAAGTTTTTGCTTTTGCATATGGCTGATTTGGTTACGTACGTGTATACCACTATATCTCTTTAAAAACCGAATTAATTAAATTAATAAAAAGATGGAGTTAACAATTAATCTTTTAATCACTTCTTCTTCTTTTTTGTGAATTCCTTTCGCAATTTCAAATCCTCATTAGTGCATGCAAATGGTGGTACTGCATGTGGTTGAAGGCTGAAGCACGCACGCACGCACGCTAGCTATATTGCCTAAATATGATGATAAAATCTCAAAATTATTATCACACGATGGATCGTATAATTTGAGAAGGAATTACAGCATTAATATCAAGGAATATTTAAATATCCATCTTCTTTTTCCATGTTATATAAGGATTCATCCCTCCCTTTTTTTCATGCTTATGTTTTCATCCTTGCAATATGTAAATTACCTATAGTACCCTTTATTCTATTTTAGTAGATAGATTTTATTTTATATATAGATATAGATATAGATATTAAACATATGAGAGAGAGAGAGAGAGAGAGAGAGAGAGAGAGAGAGAGAGAGAGAGAGAGAGAGAGAGAGGGACAGATGATCCCTACAGTTAAGGCTCAATATTGTTTCAAACAAAAATAAGATTTAACAGGGGGAAGGAAGAGGTCCCTATATTCAAACTTTCAAACTTCCCACAAATCCCTCTAATTGCTCAGTTCCTTTATTTTCGGATTGGAGAGGACGGTTTTTTCCTTATTTAACTCCCACGTCTGTTCCTTCTTCATCCTCATCCTCGTCATTCTTCATCCTCGTCCTTCTTCGTCATATTTTCCGCAACCAGGTATGCTCATGGCCATTGTCCATTTAATTATTAGTTTCATGGTAATTTATTTATATCATTTACCATGAAGCAAGTTTTACTGTTATTTCCATCTCTTGGTATATCATTTGCGCCATCACCATGTAAATCTAGTTCACGTCATGCCATATTGTTTGAGTTATGCAGAAAATTAGATTAAAGTAACAATGGTGTAGTCTAAGCAGTCTCCCCCTGGTTTTGTGTTTTTGCATGGTTAATTATTTGCATCATTTACCATGAAACTGGTTTGGTTGTTCAATCCATCTAATGCTTAATCAATTTTCACAGTCACCATGAATCGTGAACAAACTTACTGCCATATTGTTTCCATTGTTTCAATCGTGTGAAAGATTAGATTATTGTATATTTGGTGTAGGCTTAACAGATACCCTTTAATTTGTTTAAGTTTTTTCATGGTTAATTAATAACACCATTTACCATGAAACGAGTTTGTTTGGTCATTCCATCTGATGCGTAATCAATTGCACCGTCACCATGAATCGTGAACAAAAGTACTGCATGGTTAGATTACTGTATCTTTGGTGTAGGTTTAGTAGGCTCCCTCGTGCTACACTCCCAAATCTTGTGCGAAGCTTCGAGGACCCTTCCAAATCATAATTTTCTTTTGGTCTCATACCTTTTATCTTTGAAGGTGGCGTATCTTCGACTACTGCATCATCTAAACCAACTTCTTTTTGTTTCAACCTAGCTCCCCCTTCCACATTAGTAGTCTTAAGTCCTGAAATAATGTTGGACATTCCATTAGGTCATAAAAAGGGACGTAAATTTGGAGACTATTCATGAAACTTTCATTACCACACAAGACTGGATAATGTATGAAACATGGATTTTTAACACTCAAAACTGGTATTGTCCAAACTTATGTCATGCAACATGGCCAACCAGACATGATACACTGACCATGTTAAAAGTGTGCATGGTAAAGTGACCATGTTTAAGGAAACACTAACAAATAATTATTGGCTAGTTTCAAGTAGATTGGTCTTGGCCATTATTAAATGGCAAATTTATCACCTACTAGCATCTCTTGACAATGAATTCAGGTTGTCAAATTAATTCCACAGTTGACCATTATCTTGACCCCGTGGTTGCATGCCTTATTCGTTGATCAAGTTGGTCAACCAAATGACAAAAATTCATATGTCCCACTAATCTTGTTTCAATGAACATGTCTACATTACCATCAAAACGTAACATGGTTAAATTACCATGGGATTACATGGTAACATTATCATAACGATTACAAAGTTACATTACCATTCCCAATCTACCTTCGAACCAATTTTAAAAAAACATGACATAAACAATATAGCATTTAAAAACGATAATTTTAGGACAATTACATGATCATTTTAACACATACTTGCTTTTTTTTCAATGTTCTGGTTGGTCAACAAAAAATGACAAAATCATGGCTAAATTACCACAAAAAAAAAAGGAGTTACTCAAACCGTTACATGGTTAGATGGTTAAATTAGCATGACATTCTATGGTTACATTACCATGATGATTACGACGTTACATTACCGTTCCTAAGCTAGTTTCGAGCAAAATTTAAAAAAACATGACATAAACAATATAACAATGAAATCATGGAATGAAACACAGACAATTTAAGGAATCGTTATTTTTAGGAAAACTTGACATATCTACTTCATGACGAAATCATGAAATCATGAATTTCGGCAACAATCTTAATTTTAATTCATGATTTAGGAACCCCAAATCACGAATTGATGAATATCGGGTTAAACCTCATTGATTCATAACATCCAGCCGATTATCCTACTGATTCATGCCATTGCGACACACTATAACATATTTTGCACAATGGGCATAAACAAATCAGATTTACAAGCGTAACATAGGTCCAACCGGCAAATCCCAACAAAACCACCGAAGAACAAAAGGGGGTTTAAGGGATATACTTACGAGATCTGGGCATGTCGGTTTCCTCACCTTCTTCTCCGCCGCTGGCTTCAACCACGAAAGGCTTGATTGTTTTTCGACGTCGCGAAGTTTTCCGCAGAAAACCCCATTCCGAAAGGACAGGGGAATGCATTCAACGTAGTTCGTCGCCTGTATTGGAAAAAATGGAGGACAGACGAGATTGGGTTTTCGACTGGTTTGGGTTTGTACCGACTAGGGTTTGTTGAAATTTTGAGCTCCAAAATTGAATGGATGGGTTCCGTTGAAGATGGATATTGTCGAATAATATCACCAACGAGAAATCCGGGATGTGGACGCGAGAAATTCGCAAAACTGGTATCCGGGATGTGGACGCAAGAAATTCCCAAAACTGGTAGCAGGATGGAACGTGGTTCTCTCGAGGACAAAAGGGATTAAGACTTCGTCCCCTTTTCCAACGCTATATATATATATATAACTAACTAACTAACAACACAATAGGGCAATAATGGAATATAAACTAGTACGAGGACGAAATCATAATTAGTTCAAAACAGCAGGACGAATTCTTAAATCTGCTAGCCTTCTAGGACGAATAAATAAGCCTCCCTATTATCAACCCATGCCATGAAATAATCTCATTTATGTTCACTGAATTAACAAAAACATAACCCTAGCATGCCTTAATATAGACTACAAGACTTGGTGACTAAGAAAACCTAAACCAACGAGAAAGCATGCAAAATAAAGAAATCAAGAATAATTAGGAAACGTGAATAATTACCGAGACTAAATAGGAAGCAAATAAAATCTAGATCACGTGGCAACATAATATTTCGTAATATTATGCTAACAAGTAACAACTCTCGTTTTTCATACGAAGGTACAGAAATATAAACACTAGCAATGTTAGAAAGAAGAAATTAAAACCCTCAAAAAAAAACATTGGCAATGGAGGATAGTAGTTCCCAACGGACCAGTGAAATTGTTGGAATTCTAACGGAAAAAGTTGATATTGTTAAATACCTGGAGAACACGAATCGAAATCAGCTGGAGGCGGAGATCGGACCATTTACAGACGAAGAAATGAAGAAGATGAAGAAGAACATTAAGAAGGATGCGAACGTTCTAATGCGGGAGAAAAAAAACCTCAAGACCGAGCCTATACGCCGGAGTCGTCGAGAGGCTGCTAACAAGAGGAAGAACACTTTTGGTAAGGAGATGATGAGCAACAGTAGTGACGTCCCACGGTGTTGCTCTATTCTGTAATATTATTTATATTATTTATTGGAATTTATGACATTCGATTTCCTTAGTTTTATTGGATTTTATTTTTTTTTCATTTGCATTTTTGGCCTGTCAGAATCCTATGCAAGTCCTGAAAGAGTGGTTGCATGGCACGGTTCTAGTCTAGAGCTAGCCCTTTTTTGGGTTCTGCTTTGATTCAAACAATTGTGTATTTTGGGAGGAAAGAAACTTATTCACAGCTCAGCCATGAACAACTTTTTGAATGGTCCTTTAATGAAATTTTTCCCCGGAAATGTTTTAACTCCTTCCCGAAAAAGTTTCATTAACATCCGCAATTGGCTCCGTAAATAACTATTCACGAAGGAGCCCGTTAAAAAGATTTTCTTGTGGGCACGCGCCCCCGGGAGATTTTTTCATTTATAAAAAATCGGGTGTGGTCCTTTTTCGGAAAAGCGCGGCGAAACGCCTCGATTCAGAGTCGTCACTCGGGTTTTAGCGGTTAAAACACCCAAGGAACCGAACTCGAAAACATTTGCCACATTTGTTTGGTTTTGAAAAAGGCATAGACTGGTCCGTCGTCACCTTCGATATCTGAGGTTCGGGAGCCAGGTTACGAGAGGGGAAGGGTTTTATGGCACCCCTCTCGCCCAATCCGGAGATTTGTCTCTACTCGGGCGTTTTTTTTTTAAAAAAGCATTTGCATTTTTCTCTCATTAAGTCATTTTTTAGCCAGTTAGGGAGGGAAAACAGTTAATGGGGGTTAAAACTGTAACAAGTTGTGATTGTGTGACAAAATGCTTTATGGATGACTTGCTTGCAATGATAAATATAGATTGAGAACAAGCACTGAGCAACCCGAATAAGTTGGAGTACGCTGCCCTGAAGGGACGTGAACAGGCTCCGCATCAGCATGCACCGGCCGAACCACTGCATGCTGATACGACCTGTGCACGCCACAATCACACTAGCGTACTCCACTCATCTGGTCTCACAATCCTTGTTTGCAATCCTCTGGGCTCTGGAAAGGGACCAACGCACACCCAGGGCAAACCACACAATTAATCAGAGCAGGATATATATAGTTACAGACAGATGAGATGGCTTAGAGCCATGAAAGACAACATAATGCCCCAAAAACAGTGTGGGGACAGAAAAGAAGCCAAAACTAAGCTAAGATGCAAGGGCCAGCCACTGGGTCCTAGGCAACACTGCCGTACGCCAGTCATAAAAGACCGTACGCTAGTTTGTCCTTAATCCAGTGCTTGGCTTTGCATCATCTGGGTTCTGGAACACAACCAGAAGGATCCCAGAGGCCTTTTGAACAAATGAAGGAGCAAGCAATAACTACTACAGGTAAGCAACTCTAAGTATACAGAAAGCAGTAAACTGGTTATTAGCATGCTTAGGTGATTGACAGAAATGTAAGCTAACAGAAATGATGATCAATGATCCCCACGCCAGTAGTGCTCGTACTACCATGACTGGCGTACGGCATAAGTGTGCTGGCGTGCGCCATGTCTCATCTCACGCGACTGTTGTATTTCACCAGTTTAAGGCCAGGACTAGCATTACTTACTAGCCTGGGCCTTACTGGTTCCCCTCAGGAGATGAAAACAGAAAGGAACACAAAGGTGGTATACCTTTTTGTATTGAGATTTGAAGGTGGTATTGAGCTTAAAGGATGAAGATGGAGGTTGGATGGTGACTGGACATCAGTGGGGTGTATGGAAGTGAGCTGCCCTCCTTTCTCTTTCAATAGGAGAGGAGAGATAGAGAGCAAGAGGAGAGAAGAAGAGAGATTGCACTCTTTAATGTGGCTAACCCCTTGCAAATGAATGCAAGGGGGGTATTTATAGAGGAGAGAGGGACTGAAGAGAGACTGAGATCAGTTGGGGCTAAGGACTGTTTGGCCTTGAGAGGGAGCCTCCCATGCATTAAATGCATGGGACTTGCCTTGATGGGAGGTGTAGAAGAGAAGGGGGACATCCCTGCCAAACGTAATAATCAAGGAAACTGTGGCCGACGTCAGGGTGGCACAAAAGTCTCGTCCATGTGGCTGAATAAAGTTGATTTGACTGGGCTTGACTGGCGTGCACCACATACGAACAAGCGTGCGCCAGTGATAACTGAGTCAACGGTCGATGACCGACACGTGGCAGTTAACTGGCGTACGTCATCAAGGTACTGGCGTAAGCCAGTTTGGGTTTTGCTGGGGCTGTTTGGCTCTGGTTTGAAAGGGGTTTGAAAGAGGTTCGGGATGCTCAAAGCTCAAACACACCATCGTCCTCAGACTGTTCTCGACCACAATCATCATTGGGGAAATAAAACATCAGAAAATAGCGTTCTTTGGACAGTCCAGAATGGGGTGTCTACAGTAGCCCCCCTTTGACGGCACTTGGGGTACCATTGACTGGAGACAAGTAACGTCAAAGGTTTCCCAGACACCCTCTTTGCGGCTATTCAGAATACGTAAATTTCAAAGAACCTGTTTGATTCGAAGTTGAGACGGGTGGATCGTCGGTGATTCGAAAGTGGACGAGCGGATCATCGTTGATTTGAAAGTGAACGAACGGATCGTCGTTGATTTGAAAGTGGACGAGCGGATCGTCGTTGAGTTGATTTTGGACGAGCCTATGCTTGGGGATGGGTCCACATGAGCTAATGTGAAGCCGGGCCATCTTGGGCTTGGAGGCGGAAGCAAATGTGAACTTTTATAAGAAAGTTGGGCTCGAGGCCCAAATAATAGTGGCGTACGGCATCAATACACTGGCATACGCCAGAAAACTTGGTCGAACCGGCCCAGATCCGGCCCAGGCCATGCCCAGCACGGCCCCACGTCGTATAACTTCTGCAGAATGTTTGAAACTGCCATCCTTTCATTTTTTCGAACTCCAAAACTCCCAACTCTCTCACATCCCTCTCTAAACTTCAATCTCTCTCAAAACCCTTCACTCCCTTCCATTACACACTCAAACCAGTCCATCCATGGCCGAATCCTGTGGAGGCGGCGGCAATGGTGGTGCCGGAGAAGAGGAGAAACAAACTCTGGAGAAAATCAAAACTTTGGGGGGGCAAATCGACGATCAATCGGCAGTAAGGGCCCCGTCGAGTGTTGGTGCAGAGGGTACAGGCAGCGACGACGACAATGGTGGCCATGCAGCGGAGGCAGGTGGCGTCAACGGGCGGCGTACGCCAGAGGTAGAGGGGCGTACGCCAGCGATTGCTGGACCAGTGGGTCCACGGGTCCGTCGTCTGGATGCAAGGAGCGGTGTAGAGGGGTTGGTGATCACCGGTTTGGGCTCGGCTGGGGTCGGCGGCAGCAGTGGTGATGATGGTGATAGTGGCCAGCCAGGGACACCACCGAAGGATCCGGCGAGGGGCAAGGGTCCCGTGGTTGAGAAGGGGGTATCCGAGGAGGTGCCCATGGAGGAGGTGGAGTTTAGGCCGGCAGTGGGGTCTTCGGCGCACGTTCCTATCACACGGGGGGATTTTGCGGAGTTTGTGTCCGAGGAGGAGCTCGGTCGCTTGCTCCGAGAGAACCCGGGGGTGGTGGCTACGGTGCTGGCAGCGCGAGAGGATAGGCTCCGGCAAGTTGAGAGGGCTCGGGAAGAGGAGCGCTTGAGAGAGGAGGCCGAGAGGGCCAGGGCCGAAGAGAAGGCCTTTGTGTGCGAGACCGGGGCAGCCGAGGAGGCTCAGGGGGAGGTGTGGTCCTTTGAGCGGACAGTGACACTCGCTGAGTCCATACGGTTGGCACCCCGTGCTAGGTTCGACGCGGCCACATATGTTTTGCCTGAGCCACACTTGTTCATTCCATCCGGGGTTGAGAGCCTTGCACCTTTGCGGGAGAGCTATGACGTAGAGCTTATACTGAGAGACCCTCAGAGACACCTGTCCGTGGATTGGGCGCAAGTATACTTCGGAACTTACTTCGATATGCATGCTTTGTCATTTATAACCTTACGTAGTTTGAACTGTCGTAGCTCGGCTTGTAACGTACGTAGGCCAGAACCTTGAACTGTAGCTTGACTGAGAAGATAGAAAATGGTATGGTATGCCTCGACTTTGAAACTTGACTTAAACGATAGAACACTTGACACTGCTGAATCGACTTGCAGAACGCCCATAATTTTGATAAAAACCGTTAGTGCCAAGCTTGAATCAATCACAAGCTGCCTCGACTGACAAGATAGTCCCTTGAACTTGAATGCGACTAGGTAGATTACCATGACATGTTGAACGACCGAATGGCGTATCCAATAGTTTGAATTGACCAGCTTGACAAACAGAAAACCTTTTGAAATCGACTGAGAGGTGTACCTTGAGAGAAATAAGGCCCCGTGGCCTAGAACTTGACTGAGAAATGCCTTTGAGTGGATTCGACCGATAGCAGAACTGGATAGAGTAATACGAGTGCCCGGTAGCTTTGTTTGACCTTTATGATACCTGTTTCAACCGTAGAGTTACTTTTGAAATTCTGAATTTGGCTGACTGTTTGAATTGCAATTGCTGATGAGACTCTTTTTGTTGTCTGTCTTTGTATGCAGAGAGGAGCAGCCAGCACTCGGGGCCATGGAGGTCCCGCGAGCTCGCTTGAGTTGTACCGAGGGTTGCCCGAGCGAGTCAAGGCTTTGGTGGATGCTGCAGGGTTCCGGCCGTTCATCCTTACGTTGACGGCCGTGAAGAGCGATCACGCCCTGCTTACTGCGCTGGCTGAGAGGTGGTGGGATTCCTTAAACACCTTTCACTTGCCAATCGGGGAGATGACGGTGACACTGTCTGACTTTGCAGCTCTCACCGGCTTGAGGGTAGGAGGAGAACCTATCCCGTTTGACTCGGAGATTCACAGGGATCCCAGGGCTTTAGAGTGGTTCTTGGGGAAGGCGCCAGCTGATAAGCACCCAATAATGCATATTCTTGGTGCTTAAGTCCTCTAGTATGTTGTGTTTGTACATATATGTTGTCGTTTTTATGCGATATTGCACGTAAGGTGTGTTTTTGTGTATTTCAGGCAATTTGTATAAATAAGGTGCGTTTGATCGTCAAGGAATGCTCCGGGTGCAACCAAGTACCCAAGGCTATGTGCCACCCCATTGTGGTGCTCGAGAGATGGTTTGGAGGTTGCTCGGGTCGCCCAAGAGTCAAGGGAATTGAAGAAGAAGTGAGGATTTTACTAAAGCTACTCATCTTCCGACGTGCTGAGGGTAGAATTGTCATAACTTTTGATGTACAAATTACTTTTGATCCAAACCACTTGGGTTAGAAAGTAGACTCGACGAGCTTTCCAACGGTTCAAAGAACGCCTAAATCCGAGTTCGGGAGTGTCCGGAGCGAGTCCGCGAAGTTGCCCAAAAAATCTGTCAAGTATGAACCGGTACTGGCCAATTCCCAGTACCGGTTCATAAAGTCCAGAGATCAGTTTTTCCAGTATTTTTGAAGGCCTTGTTCCGGTACTGGGCAAATCCCAGTACCGGTTCATACTGGAGAAATATCCACGTTTTTGCTACTTTTTCAATCTTTCATTTATGGAAAGTTTCCACTTATGGAATGTTTTTGGGATATTTTGGGGACTTTTTAGTCATTTGTAACTTAACTTTAGGGCCCTATAAATAGGCTTATATGCCATATATGGAAGGATGGCCATTTTAGTTAGATTTAGGCCTAAGTCTTTTTCTTTTTTCCTAGAGAACTCCATTGTTGTTCTTCAAGCTTTTGTGTTAATTTCTTCAAGAACTCAAGTAAGTATTTGTCTTATGTTAATTTCTCGTTTATTAATGTTGTAGCTACGCTTCGGATCTTTGCATAAATAAAGTTTATTTCCGTTTTTATCGGTTAATCATGTTTCCTTTCTTAAGCATGTTTTCTAGTCTTTTCAATATGTTTGAGTAGTCTTTTGGCTAAGTCTTGGGCTAATCTTTCCCAATGACTTAGTTTGTTATTTGGTTCTCGAAACTTCGGGCTTAAAATCATGGTTTTCGGAATTGGATTAACCTAGCCATTTTGGTCTAAGCGAGGGGTGTTAACTCCTTGGTATGAAGTTTAGTCAAGCAGTCTTGGCAAGCGACGTACCGAGGGCTCGTGGCCTCCTACGTGTTAGATACATTAGCAAAAATAGGTTTGTTTAGTTTCGTTTAATCACATCTTTTGATAAACGTAGTCATTAAAGTTAAATCTTCCGGGCGTGAGCACGCGGTCGTGACTCTCGCTTGAGTTATAATCGAGAACCGGTAGCGGCCTTTGTCAAGGGATGGACGATCCCTAGACTTGCCTCTTTTAAGTTAATTAAGTTCATTTCTAGTCTTTTCCTTAGTTTTCACTTTTAAAGCAAAATCAAGTTGGCCGTCTTGAACGCCGCACTCTACCATATAAACCTACAATCCAAACTAGCTATATTTCGATTCTCTGTGGGTACGATCCCAGACTTCCGGATATTATGCTATCGACGACCTAGCCCTACGCTTGGGGTGTTTCAACCTTATTGGAAGGCGGGGTTGGAGGTTAAGCACCAGCAGGCGAGGTAGAGACCGTCCATTATGACCAGTTCAAGCGTTATTTGCACGGGAGGGAGCCGGATTCTGAGTTGGAGGCGGAGCAGATGGCAAGGGCCTATTTGTTGTACTTGTTCGGGACTACGTTGTACCCGAACAAGCGATCCATGGTACACCTGTCTTACTTGCCGGCCCTCTATGACTTGCGCACAGCTTCACGGTTTGACTGGGGAGGAGCAGCTCTGGGCACATGCTACGGCTTCATGGGAAAGTTCTCTCGCGGGAAGAAAGCGACTGCCGGCTATTGGAGGGTGTGGGAGGTAAGGAAAAAAAACTTGCAATTTATTTCCCATTTTCCTTTTCTTGCACTTGTCTTTGATTTGCATGTGAACTATATTTTGATGCTTTAATTGTCTAAACATTGTAGCTGTGGGCTTACGAGGTGCTGAAGATGTACCCACCGGAGAACAAGTGCCCGAACCTGAGGATGCTCCCACGTGCCATGATCTGGGGTCCCATGTACAGCGGCAAGAAGAAGTCGAGAGAAAGCCTCCTAGCCTTCAGGTCGTACCCTGACGAGCTGTCAGGTACTCAGGTAAGCAACATGTCAAATTGATCATTCTGCCCTTAGAATTGCTTTAATGCTGTCGCTGATGACTTTGAATATGTGTAATTGTCTTACAGGTAGAGTGGAACCCATGGAGCAATGCCGAGCCAGAGCTTGAGTACTTGGCGAGGAGCAGGGTGGTGACGGCGAGTCGGGTGCTGCTGGAGTCAGCCTTCGGGTGGCGGTGGTACTTGGGTGACCGGGTGACACGGCAGCCACTGGCAGTCACTGGGCTTCCTCGAGTACCAGGTTCCTGGGCCACTTCCACCTCACGCTTCTCACACAGATAGGTACACCTTGGCTGAGTTGCAGCGCTTCACTGTTCCGGCTGGCCTTGCTGCCTTCCTGAGGCCCGAGTGTGACTATGCCGCCTACCGGAGGCAACGCCTGGCAAGGCCGCTTGGAGTTTTGGAGCACATCGCCGTGCAGGGCGAGGTGACGGCGATGTGCTGGAGGCTGGCGAAGAGAGGCGGAGCCGGGAGAGCAGGGCAGCTCGGCCGAGAGAGAGGAGCGACTATGCCATGGCGACTGGGCTGCCTCGGCTTTCTTGGACTCTAGCAGTGCGGGACACGCAAGGCGAAGAGGCCACAGTTCGGTTTAAGCCTGCCAGGACAGAGCTAGCAGAGATCACAGGGCCGGTATGATATTCTTCATCCCTTTATAGTTTCCGTACTTTACTTTCGGCATGTATATCTGGCTTGTATTCTGATTTTTGCCCAAAATTGTAATACAGGCCCCGATGGAGTGGGTACATGAGGCGGCTCGCTTGATGAAGGCCATGGAGAAGGAGTTTCACAAGATAGCCGGCGGCGCCTCTTTGCAGTTGCACTACCCACCACCAGCTCCAGCTCCTGCCGTATAGCCTCAGGTATAACTTTCCATTCTGCTTTTGGATAGGATTGCTTTCAAAGTTTCCTGCACTTAGCATTTGAATATATACAATATGCACGATGCATGCTAAATGACTTGAATGACCATGCAGGGACATGCTAGGGCGGCTCCTAGAAGGAAAAGCGTGCGGGCTCCTCCAACAAAGAAGATAGCACCGAGCTCCTCTCGGCCAGCGACGAGGGTACAACGGGGAGTGCAGATCACTCCGGCTAGCGAAGAGCTCCAGTTCCGCCGAGAGCTGAGGAAGAGGCCTGCAGAGAAGAGGCTTGCCAAGGGACCCTCGCAAAAGAGGAGGAGAGAGGAGGAAGAAGAAGAAGAAGAAGAAGAAGAGCAGACGTCCCTCAGCAGCGGCTCTGACTCGGCGAGCGATCCTAGGTTCCGAATGAACCCTCGAGAGATGGAGGAGAGCGAGGAGGACGACGACGACGAGGATCTTTTTGATGACTGAGGGCTATCACCGAGCCTCGGTTTATTCTGCTGCTACCTTGACACTTTTGAGATGGATACTTTGACACTTTGGATAAGGCCTGCGTGCCTTTTGACCTTTGGGCGAGTGTGCCCTGATACTTTTAGTTCTGCCTGGGCCGTTGTGCCGCTTCGATACTTGATACATTTCCACCTTTTCATTCTGGCATAGTAGTATAAAATTTCTGCATTCACTGTTTATCATTTTCCCTTGCTTTGATAGGATTTTGTAAAGGAAAAGAATAAACCCTCCACTAATAGCTAACATGCATTGATGAATGCTCTGAATTGACCAAAGACACTTGCACATGTACACGATTGACTTAGCTCTAAGAAAAGAAGGACAGAGAAGTCCTAGGATACAACACATATCCCAGACACGCGGAGGATACGGGAAATTTGGGCATTAGCAGGCCAAAACCCGACATTCTCCTAAACGAAGGAAACTGACCCTATGAAAAGACAACATAGATGTATAACGACTTGTACGAACCACCAAAACTGGTACAATTGTCCCGATGCGAGGAAAATACCGAAGAAAAACTAAAAATGCCACAAAAATGAACATAAGACGCAAAAGATGACTCGATATGGTCCCGGACTGAAACCGACACCCCCATATAGTCACATAAGTCCTATGTAACCTGTATGGTATGACAAAATTTGGCAAACGCCCTTGAAACGAGATTTGACCGCCCGTATCTTTGATTTTAGCTCGAAACGGGCCACTGAGAGTCCGAGATCTTCATCGGGCGTGGCTTTTGGAATCCGACGCCTTGCCATAGTCCCAAATGACATTTGTGACCTATAGGAACCAACAAATAGCCAAAGCCAGCCCCGGAATTGAAAACGACCATGCGGAGGCAGTAGCTGCTGCAAACTGGTTTCTGGTGAACCTTACTGGCGTACGCCAGAAATTTCGCCCCGTACGCCAGTAGGTGGGGGACACGCATACGCCAGTCATAAACTGGCGTATGCCAGGTTTCTGAGTGCCAGATCCACTTGACTGACCAACTGTCCTTTTCTAGGGGCCACTTTGTTTTTACCCTCACACGGTTTGCACACGGTTTCTGAGCTTCCAGAAGGCAATGTCCTTTGCAGGGGTGTGGTTTGGAAGCTAGCATGATGTTTGAATGAATCATTGGTAATGGGAAGGATGGCCAAGGCCTATAAAGCTGGGACATATGCATTGTGGCCTTCACGGCTGCATTGCTTCCCCTTTTCTTCAGTATATTCCGGCAATTTTCATGGATAACCCCCTCCCAACTTTACTTAGGCCCTGGTTGGCACAATTTCAAAGTGTTGACTGGCTCAATTTCCAATATCACAGCCTCGCTTCATTCCGTTTTCTTCGACACGTGCTGCTCCGCCCGGCGCTCCTGCGGGCTACCCTCAGATTCTGGGATCCTAACGTCCATGTCTTTCGCTTTGGCAATGACGAGATGTGCCCGACCGTTAAGGAATTCCAGGCGTACCTCCGGACCTTCTCGTCCCCTATGCTTGTTGTTCCGCCTTATCAAGCGAGCATGTCCAAACTGCTAGCCAGCTCGCTCGACATCTCCCGGGGTTTGGCGAACACTATCCTTAAGGGCAGCCAAATGAACATCATGCGGCTGATTGAGGTGTACAGTCCAGACGGCGATTTGGACAGCAATGAGGTTCAAGCGCGTCGTCGCTTTGCCTTAGTAATCTACCTGCTTGCCGCCTACCTGCTCATTCCGGCCCACGGGCAGGTCAGCCCTTCGATTGTGAACGTTGCTGCCCAGATGTGGGCACGAAGGAACGTGATTCCTTTGGTCCTGGCTGAGACGCTCTTGGGTTTGGATCTGGTATTTACAGACCAGTTGGCCGTTTTCAGCGGGAGCCCGCTTTTGCTTCAAGTAACCTCACTCAGCTCACCTTTTTCCGGCTTTTCACATGTTCTCGTTTTACCTCAACGCTCGGCTTAAGCTGCTTCCTAGCTCCTTACTTGTTTTTTCGCTCAGGTTTTATTTGACTTCTTACTTGTCTTTTCGCACATGCAGTTGTGGTTGTGGTTGTCTGACAAACTGAGTCTACTACACCCACCAGTGGCAGGTTGGAATCTCTTTCCGAAGAGGATTCATCAAAGGGAGATGCGGTATCCTGACATGGATATAGAAGGCTGGTACGAGTTCATGCAGCAAATGCAACCTGATGAGATCGCCTGGAGGTGCCCTTGGCTGGACCTCCCGGATATGGCTATTCACTCCGATGGATTCGACAGGATGGTGATTGCAGGACTGACGAACTTTACCTTCTACATTCCCGGTCGTGTCCTTCGACAGCTGGGCGCCTCTCAGGAGAATCACCGTATTAGCATTAGGGATTTCCGTGTCCCGAATTTCAGCGCCCAAACACTCAATGGTTACCAGAGGCGCTGGGGCCTTAGAGCCCTTCAGGCCGAGATGCCAGACTTTGCCACAGGGCTAAGGAATCCCTACAGACAGTGGCTGAGAGCGGATGTGAACACAAGGGAAAACATTAACTGACTCCGGGCCACTTTGCTATGCTTAGAATAAACTGTGAGCCGCTAGGCTTCTTTAAGCATTTTATTCTGTTTTTCATGCTTTAACTATTTTAAGGCTTTTATGCTCAGCTTATGTATTAAAAATAGTGATTTGCAATAAAGTTAAAAGACGATGGGTTTCCCCTTTTCTGATCCTCCTCAATGCGGCTTTGACTTACGCTCGACCTTCTCAAACTGCGACGTGGACCTAAAGATGTCACCCCTGGATCAAAGCTTTGATAGAGTATGACCGAATCTCAAGGTGAGATTGCTTACGTATCCCTTTTCAAGGAATCAGGTCAGAACGTAGTTCAGGCCAAGGTTCACTCGTGTATTTTACCTCTCCTTTTACAATCTAACTTTTGCCTAGAACCGCCTTTTCAGGTTTTCGGCCTAGCGAGCTTTGACTCTTGCCTATTTATTTTTGCCTAGAACCGCCTCCTTAGGTTTTCGGTGTAGCAGGCTGCTCTAACTTTTGCTTGGAATCGTCCACCCTTGTGGTTTTTGACCCAACGAGCATCTCTCAGGGATAGTAACGCTTGAGTTGATCCAGGTTGACCAGGGTGTTGAATTCGTTGTCGTCGAGGTCGATGAGCTTAGCAGCGCCCCCGGATAGGATGATCTTGATGATGTAAGGCCCGGATCGCTTCGGCCTGAACTTCCCGCAGGGATCAAACACTGGGGCGCGGATTTCCTTTGTAACAATGTCCCCTTCGACCAAACCCCTGGACTTCACCTTTTTGTTGAATGCGCGAGCAATTCGACGCTGATACCCCTGAACATGATACAAGGCCCGGAGCCTTCTCTCATCAAACAACATCAGCTCGACAAACCTCCCGCTTAGCCATTCAGACTCCTCGAGACCACTTTCAACCATGATTCTCAATGACGGGACCTCAAGCTCGATAGGAAGCACTGCCTCCATCCCATAGACCAAGAAGAAAGGAGTTGCACCAGTTGAAGTGCAGATTGACGTTCGATACCCCCAGAGGGCGAGAGGCAGCTGCTCATGCCAATCCTTTGCAGACTCGGCAATTTTCTTGATAATCATCTCGACATTCTTGTTTACAGCTTCGACCGCTCCATTTGTTTGTGGGCGATAGGTCGTCGAATGGTGGATCTCGATACAGAATTCCTCAAAGAGCTCCAGAACCCTTCCTTTGAAATGACTCCCGTTATCCAAAACAAACACCTGAAGGACTCCGTACCGATAGATGATGTTCTTTCGAATGAACTGAGCAACCTGAACCGTTGTCAGTGTCTTGTAGGATTCGGCCTCGACCCATTTGGTGAAGTAGTCTATTGCCACTAGTATGAACTTGTGGCCATTCGAAGCAGACGGCCTGATCATCCTAATAACATCGATGCCCCAAATAGAGAAGAGCCACGGTGAAGTCATGCCATACAGTTTAGATGAAGGGACATGTTGCAGGTTCGCGTGGATTTGGCATTTGTAACAGCGCCGTACGTAATCGATGCATTGCGATTCCATTGTAGACCAGTAATAACCCTGCCTGAGGATCTTCCTAGCGAGCATGACACCGCTCATGTGAGGCCCGCAGACTCCCTCGTGAACCTCTTCCATTATCCTTGTTGCTTCAACACCGTTGACATAGAGCTTGTGCATCCCACAGTGAGACCTTCGATACAATTTCCCTCCGCAGATGATGTACTGAGAAGCTAACCTCTGTAAAGCAATCCGATCCTTTTTCATGGCCTCGGCTGGAAATTCCCCGCGCTCCACAAAGTTCCAAATGTCATGGTACCAGGGTAGGTCATCATCGACATCATCAATGGCGTTGACATACTCATAAGCAAGCAAGTCCCTCTGTTCAATCACAATCGGTCGCAGCTTAACGCCTATTGGAAGTTCGATCATTGAAGCCAAAGTCGCCAAAGCATCGGCGAACTGATTCTTCAAGCGTGGGACATGGGTGAAAGTCACCTTATTGAAGCGATGAATCAGTTCTTCCAAATCTTGGTGATAAGGCTTCAGCTTTTCCTCACGAACTTTCCAATCTCCATTGGCTTGGGAGACCACCAAATTTGAATCCCCGATTACTTCGAGTTTCTCGACCCCTAAAGCCATAGCAGCTTCCATTCCGACGATGCAGGCCTCGTACTCAGCTTGATTGTTGGTAACATCGAAATTCAGCTTGAAAGCGAGTGGAATGTGAGCGCCGGCGGGCGTCATCAGCAACACTCCTATCCCAAACCCCTTTTGGTTAGCAGCTCCATCAAAATAGAGCATCCATACTTCTTCGACCACTGTTAACACCTCTTTGTCGAGGAAAAAGTGAAATCCACGTCTTCTGGGCCGTCGATCGGGTGATCGGCCAAAAATTCGGCCACGACACGCCCTTTTACAGACTTTCTCATGACGTGTTGGAGTTCGAACTCAGCCAGCAGAAGCAACCAACGTGCTAGCTTATGGGTGGGCGCGGGCTTCTCGAACAGATACTTGATAAGATCCATCCGAGAAATCAGTCTCACCGAATAGGCTAGCATGTAGTGTCTAAGCTTTCTGGTAGCTCAAACCAGCGCCCAACATGTCTTCTTCAGAGGGGTATAGCGCTCCTCGGACCCCACCATATTCTTGCTCAGATAGTAAACAGCTTTCTTGACTCCATTGCTTTCTTCCTGTGCTAGTAGACATCCCATGGCTATTGGAGAGACAGACAGATAAAGAATCAACGGTCGGCCTGGCGCAGGCGGCATTAGTACAGGCGGGTTCTGCAAATACCTCCGAATAGACTCGAAGGCGGCCTGGCATTTCTCTGTCCATTCGAACGGGACCCCCTTTTTGAGCAGACGGAATAATGGCTCGCAGGTTAGAGTTAGCTTAGAGATGAACCTACTGATAAACTGGACCTTCCCTAGAAAGCTTCGCACGCCTTTCTCAGACTTTGGTGGCTCCATTTCGAGAATCGCCTTGATTTTGGAAGGGTCTACTTCAATTCCCCTTGCGGTGATCAGAAACCCCAACATCTTGCTTGCCGTGACTCCAAATGTGCACTTTTATGGGTTCAGACGCACGTTATACTTGCGAAGCCTCTCAAGAAACTGCCTGAGTGAAGGAAGATAGTCCTTTTCCTCCTTTGCCTTCACAATCATGTCGTCGACGTATATCTCAACGGTCTTATGGATAAAATCATGAAATAAGGTCGTCTGGGCACGGTGGAAAGTACATTCGGCGTTCTTCAGCCCAAATGGCATCTTCACATAGCAGTAAGTGCCCCATTCCGTGACAAACGTCGTTTTCTCTTTGTCCTCGGGTGCTATAGAGATTTGGTTGTATCTGGAGAATCCGTCGACAAAAGAGAGCAAGGCATGCCCCGCCATGTTGTCCACAAGCACGTCAATGTGTGGCAAGGGAAAACTATCTTTGGGGCTTGCCTTGTTTAAGTCCCTGAAGTCGACGCAAACTCGGATCCTTCCATCCTTCTTAGGGACACGCACGATGTTGGCAACCCATTTGGGGTACTCTGCAACCCTTATGAATCCTGCGTCAATCTGCTTAGTAACCTCCTCCTTGATTTTCTGAACCTAATCCGGCCTCATCCTGCGGAGTTTCTGTTTGACAGGGACAGCCCCAGGCTCCAACGGGATTCGATGCTGCACTATTTCAGGATCAATGCCATGCATATCCTTGTGAGACCATGCGAAAACCTCGGGGAATTCCTTGAGGAGCTCGATTGTTCCAGCATGATTTTCCGGGGACAGATTCGCACCAATTTGCATCATGCGGGGGTCATCCTCGTCTTTCAAATTTATAAAAATTACTTCTTCTTTTAGAGGCTGAGCACGCCTTTCGTCTTCCTTTTCGATGAGGGAACGCAACTCAGCGGGGATACTCCCGTCGAAGCTTGTGCCTTCATTGTCAGGGTCGACACTGTTTATATAGAAGTTAGCAAAGTAGTCAGAAGCAGGATCATGCATTTCATAAAACCCAACAGGGTTACCAAGTACAAACAACTCGAACTCAAAGTAAAAGCTACGACGTGGAGGGCCGAGAGGCACAAACTCCGACTCTGAGCTAGACTTAGACTCGACAGACTCTATGTCAGATTCAGATACATCGTCAATGCATGTCAGACGTGGAGTGAAAATGCAGTTATTAATACTTCCCTGCGCCTTCACGATGAGGGAGATGGGATCCTCAAGAGCATCTGATGAGTCGGGCCCAAGCATCAGCACTTCAGCTTCCTCACCCTTGCCAACCAAACCTACTTGGGAGAATAGCATCTCCAGATTCCCTTGATCGAAAGCCTTCAGCCAGTCAAACTTCTCCTTGGTCCGACCGAGCTGTTTCTCGAATTCCCCTTTAGCAAGCTCTTCTTCGGCTATCTCATTTTCACCGTCGGACCAGGTGTCCGCAGCAAAGATTTCGAATCCCGGCAGCCAGGTGCAAGTCTCTGGATCCCAAAACGGCTCTATCTGTCCCGAGTAAACAGAGTCTCCTCCTTCCCAAACAAAATAGCTGTCGGGGTTACCAAAAAGGGTCTGAGGTTTTCCCGTGTCTTTCCTCTTTTTGGCCCCTTTGGTCGGCGGAGTGTAGCCCAGACCAAAGCGGCCTTCGGTGAAAGGAAAGACAGGGAACTCAGCGATCCCTTGTTGGTTGATCCCGAGTCCTAGGCCAGGCATGAATGACATTTTCTTCATCATTTCGAGGACAGTTGAGCTTATGGTGAAATCATCATCCATGGCGATGGCGAGGACTGAGCCAGATGTGTCAAAAGAGAATCCTCCAAAGTCTGAGTCTTCTTCCCCGTGCATAATGCCCAAAACAGACGTTCCATCATCTGTGAGCGGGCGGATCACGGAGTCCCCGCAGATTGTCAAAGTCCCGGTAGGGAGCCCCAGCATGACCTTCTGATGCAGAGTTGAAGGCACCGCCATGATGTCAGCCTTATGAAGCCAAGGCCTGCCAGCAGCAGGTTAAAGGTAGCAAGGACATCGACTACGTGGAATTCTACGTCCATCTCAAAGCCCTCAGCATCCAGTTTCAGAATCAGAGTTCCTTCCACCACACGGCGAGTGCTGTCGTACGCTTTGACAGTCAGATTAGAAGGTGCTAAGTCGCTTTTTGTGAGCCCCAAGCGATAGCCAACTCTCATCGGGCAAACTTTGATGGCAGAACCATTGTCGATCAGCACAGTTGGCACCCAATGTCCCCGGCACTTGACGGTGATGTGCAACGGGCGGTTATAAGCGGTTCTTTCGACGGGCAGATTCCTCTCGGTGAACGTGATAGAGTGCTTAGAGAGGAGCGGCAGTACAAGAGCAATCATGGCCTCGGGAGTAATGTCAATTGGTACCGTGAGCCGGGCCAATGCGGAGGACAGCTTTTCACGATGCTTCTTTGATAACGATATCAAACCCTAGATAGACACGGCGGCCGGAATTCATTCGAGCTGTTTCAGAATAGCATCTTCTTCGGAAACCCCACTTGGGAAGACCGGATCATTCCTCTGAGCGGCGGGAACGGTGGTCTTCTGAGCAAGTGGATTGGACAAGCTTCCAGCCTGGAGATTAGATGGCTGGAATACTCGGCCGCTCCTAGTGACGTTGGCAACATCCCACCAAGAAGACGAGTCCACAAAATCCCACAGGTCGGCTGGCACCTCTTCCATCTTGCGCTTTCCTTTGTCTGTTGTGTAAGGGGATGAAAACAATTGATGCTTCGGATCACCTTGGATTGCAACGGCTTATTCGTGCCTTTTCACCGGAACCCTAATTCGTCGTCGGAAACCCTAATCTGCAAAATAGACAAGAGGTGAGTGCACCTTTGCCTCTTGTGGCAAAGGCCCTCCGATGCCAAAGTTAGTATCACGTACTAGCAATTAAACCCTAATTATCAGTAGGAAAGTAATCAGAAAGCAATGTATTGCCTACCTTTTACCTTTAGGTTTACTCTGTTTATATAGACATTCGTATGCTTGGCGCCCAAGCATCCCTATTGCTATAGGATTCCCAACTCGTATAGGAAACCCAGGATATCAAGGATTCTCGTTTCCTTTATCAGTTCATTAGAAAAGAGTCCCTTTGGGATTCTTTTCCATTACTGGCCGAACATCCCACTCTCATTGGGTATCTTTCTCAGATCCTATATTCTCGGGATCTTATTCCTTAACGGAATACCACACATTCTGGATTCTTCCAGAATGTTGCCTATGCTCTAATACTCGACTGGAGTTCTTTCCTTGTTCGGCCAACTCGTTGACGAACAGATTTCCTGGACCAGCTACTTCACATGTAACTTGAACCAAACATAATCAGAATGTCTTTATCTGCCGAACAGTTTAGTTTACACCACTGACTTTTCTTGTCATTGGCCTTTTAATTAGCCGAACAGACTGCATAGATTAATGACTTCCCACATCATTGGTCCATATCGCTGTTTCACCATACTGCCCGGCGATAAGTCCTGTCTTACTTACCACGTGCTCCCAAATATCACATGTTCGGCAACTAAATGTATGTGCTCGGGAATACCTCCCTACATGTTGATGCGACTGTTGCGGTCGAGTCTGGCCCCAGAGCCGAGTCCCATTCCAAATCCTCCATCACTAATCCCTCCCAAAAAGCAGGGTCCTGCGCAGCATCTTTCTCAAAGGGTGCCCCCGGGTTAGTGACAAATGGAACGTCCTAAAATCCTCCGTCGATAAGGGCAGTGTTGACAGTCCATACTTCGTTCCCCATGTTCAGATCGACAATGTTGTCCACATCCCAAATATCAGCAGGCGGTGGAGTTTTTACGGTTTCCTCTACATCCCAAAGGTCGGCAGGATGTGCATCCAAGACCATGATCGAGCAGTCATCTCCGGGAGTGGGGACAATAGGGCGAGGCTGTTCCACAGAGACAATGTCGAGAGTAGGGTCAACCTCATGGGCGCAGCGGCCAACCATGCCGGCGATTGTATTCACCAAAGGTAGCATGGCGCCACGCGGACGGCGGACATCAGACACAATTTCCCCTTCTTGATAATAATCCCAGTATTCCTCCCTGATGTCATTTTGGTCCAAATCAGCCTTGAGACCTTGACCTATTTGCCATTGATCAGGTTGCGGATCCCACACGTATTCCTCGGCCTCTTCCTCGACTTGGTTCAGCTCAGGCTAGTAAAAGAGCGCGAACAAAGAGAGTCCGTCCAGAGGGTCAGCCTGTGCCGCATTCCACTCTCCTTCCCACTGGTCTAGCCATATCTGATTGACTTGAGGGTGTGCGGGGAACCCCATGTTGTACTGCTCGATCCAATCATTGCAAAGCTCCTCCCATTCCTTAGCTTTGTCTTCCATGGCCCAACCGGCTGCCATCATGTTAACGTTTGGCTCAGAAGGAAAGGGTATGACTGGTCTAGGGTTGTTGGTTGAGGTAATATGGTCGGTGGGGTTGAATATGGTGGAGCTGAGGGTTATCTGGTTTACTTAAGGGTTAGGGTCGTGTTTAGGCAAGGAATTGGTAATGACGTTGGGCTTAGTAGGTGGAGTTGGAAGGGTACCATTATCCACCAAATCCTGTATCGCATGACGAAGGCGATAGCAAGAGTCAGTGTAATGGCCGGGCATCTGGTGGTATGCACAGAAAGCATTGGGGTTATGGCTGGGGGGTGGATTTTGAGGAAGTGGAGTGGGGGCTAGAGGCCTAAGGTGTCCGGTTTTGACTAACTTCTCCAACACCGAGGAAAGTGGTGCCTCGAAATTGGCAAAGTTACGAGGTTGGTTGCGGTTTCGAGGTCTTTAAGAGGTTTGAACTTGGTTGACATCGGTAATGTGATTGGAGCTTTGGGCAGAGGCATTGTTGGCAGAGGTTGTGTTGGCATAGCTGTTGCCACCGAACAGAGCAGTGTTGTTTCCGGTGTACGCTCGGGGCTTTGATTTTGAGGCTGAGGTAGAGGAGGAATTGTCACTTCTGGGTAGAACACCAGTTTGGAGGGCTTCTTCGATGGCCAGCCCAGAGTCATAGAAAGTTTCGAAGTTTGCTCCCTCAACCAACACAAAGTTTTTGGCAAAGTCCAGCTGCAAATTGCGGGAAATGATGCGGATCTGGTCCTTTTCGCTCGAGCGATCGGGCATGAGAGCAGCCTTGGCCCTCCACCTCTAGATAAAATCTGCGAAAGACTCATTCGCATTCATCTTAGTGGATTCCAACTCCCAGGTGGTCATCTTGAGCTGGGTGTTGTAGCTATACTGAGCATTGAAGGCTGTGCCAATGTCTTCCCATGTCCGTCTCTTGGAGATGTCGAGTGATAAAAACCACTGGAAGACGGGGCCGGCAAGGGTTTGTGGAAATAGCTGAGCCATCGCGTCTTCCCCAACAACATGTAGCTTCATTGCACCATGATAGGCCAACAGGTGAGTTTTCGGATCTCCGGTCTCGTCGAACTTCGCGAAGTCGGGCATCTTAAACCGATCGGGCAGCCTGGCGTTCGGGAATGGGCAAAGGCGATCCATGTCTAACACTCCTGCCCCTTTCCTTTCAGACTTAGCGACCGCTTCTTCTAATTTCGCCATTTTGGCGATCAAATCTGCCATTTCTGGGTTTGGAGCAGAATTTTCGACCAGAGGGTCCTCTTCGGCCACGATTTTCCGTTCTCGCCTTTCACCGCCTTCCCCTCCTGCTGCGAAAGGAAGTCGCTCTTCCATTAGGGTTCGGAGATTGGCCATAGAGGCGTCGGCCTGGTCGACCCTTTGCTGCATGATGGCCAGGTTGTGCTGTAGATCTGCCAATACGGTAGCGAGGTTCGGAGGTGGAACATCTGCCATGGCTAGAACTTCTGTCTTAACAAGCTTTGGAGATGTGGGCGGAGACGGAGTAGATGGAGGGGACTCGTGCGGAGTGGTCGGTGGTGAATCCTCCCGTGACACAGTGCAGGCCAGAGTTTCCGTTGTGATCGACTGAGAGACAAACCCCAAATCAAATCTTCAGACGAACCGGACGGACGATCTCAAGTAGGTTTGGCCCTTGATTTCGAAAACCTGTTTTGACATCGGCATGGCTTTGCAGCAAAGTACAAGAACTCAGTGACAACCTGCAATCATTTTATTTGAAAGAATCGACAAGAATGAAAAATGATCATGCCAACGTCGTCGGTGTCCTCCTAGACTCTAGAGCTAGAGGGAGTCTGCCTCACGACACTCAAACATTTACCATAGAATCCTCGGATCTTCTTTTCGACGATGTATCCTTGATTGAATCGAATGTCACTAAGAGATGCCAAAACAACCTAAGTCTTTGACTTTCACCCTCCTCGAAGTTTCAAAATTTGATTTTGGAACAACTCGGTGTAGATGGCGTGATACCGTAACCGAAATGGCGTAAGCAGCACTGTGCGGGAGCCTGAGCGGTGTAAGTGTTTAGCACTTTTAACCTGAGTGGTGTAAGCATCACGTCATTTTCTCCGTTGTTCCTAGTTTTTCAGTTTGAAACCTCGATGGGGTATTTGGACAAAGACTTAGAAAGTGTTGATTTCCCGAAGTCTCATTGATTAAGGACTTGAAAATTTTTGGTAACGCGCAACATCGAGATGCACGACTCGTCATCGGTCCAAGGCAAAAGTCGAATGGGCGCAAAACAGACTCGACGAAAGACATCCTAAAAGCTGCCCTAGCATGCTCCTACGCAAAACGGTCATGAATGTATGTACAGGCATGCGATAAGAAAAGCAGTAACACATAGATAGGATATGGGGGTTAGATGCAAATAATCCTACCCTGCGGGTTCCTGTCTTAGGTTGAAAGGTTCTAGTGCTTTGTAAGCACTGTAGAGGTCGGTTTTGGCTTAAAGGGGTTCTTCTGACTAGAGCCGCAATATACCTCCCATTGCAACGCGTAGAACAAAGCAACAGTCGAACGGTAGTACGACTCATCATCGTCCAAGGTTGTTGGGCGTTCGAGGACCCCGGGCTCCAATAAATTGTGCCGGTTACCTAAAACACCTCAACGGGGCTGACCAACCATCGATGCGAACAGAGAATGCCGAAGAATGATTCGACGAGAGAAAATGCAACGCTTTTGAAATAAATGCCCTTTGAAGTTTGGCTCACTTTTGTTAATTGATACTTGGAGAAAATTACACGAGAGAACAATAGTAAAAGCCCCAGTTCAGATTGGTCAGATGCTGAGATCCTGTTACGTTACCATTCCGTTCTTCAACAGCGCGAAGCATACTGTTTTGATAGGCTTTTTGAAAATTGTTCAATTATGTATTAATCGCCAAATACCGATCAACGCAATGAGATCCCTAGCAGAGTTGCCACTGTGGGCACGTGCCCCAGGGAGATTTTTTCATTTATAAAAAATCGGGTGCGGCCCTTTTTCAGAAAAGCGCGGCGAAACGCCTCGATTCAGAGTCGCCACTCGGGTTTTAGCGGTTAAAACACCCAAGGAACCGAACTCGAAAACGTTTGCCACGTTTGTTTGGTTTTGAAAAAGGCATAGACTGGTCCGTCGTCATCTTCAATATCTGAGGTTCAGGAGCCAGGTTACGAAAGGGGAAGGGTTTTATGGTACCCCTCTCGCCCAATCCGGAGATTAGTCTTTACTCGGGCGTTTTTTTTTTAAAAAGCATTTGCATTTTTCTCTCATTTAGTCATTTTTTAGCCAGTTAGGGAGGGAAAACAATTAATGGGGGTTAAAACTGTAACAAGTTGTGATTGTGTGACAAAATGTTTTATGGATGACTTGCTTGCAATGATAAATATAGATTGAGAACAAGCACTGAGCAACCCGAATAAGTTGGAGTACGCTGCCCTGAAGGGACGTGAACAGGCTCCGCATCAGCATGCACCGGCCGAACCACTGCATGCTGATACGACCTGCGCACGCCACAACCACACTGGCGTACTCCACTCATCTGGTCTCACAATCCTTGTTTGCAATCCTCTGGGCTCTGGAAAGGGACCAGCGCACACCCAAGGCAAACCACGCAATTAATCAGAGCAGGATATATATAGTTACAGACAGATGAGATGGCTTAGAGCCATGAAAGACAACTGAATGCCCCAAAAACAGTGTGGGGACAGAAAAGAGGCCAAAACTAAGCTAAGATGCAAGAGCCAGCCACTGGGTCCTGGGCAACACTGTCGTACGCCAGTCATAGAAGACCATACGCCAGTTTGTCCTTAATCCAGTGCTTGGCTTTGCATCATCTGGGTTCTGGGACACGACCAGAAGGATCCCAGAGGCCTTTTGAACAAATGAAGGAGCAAGCAATAACTACTACAGCTAAGCAGCTCTAAGTATACAGAAAGCAGTAAACTCGTTATTAGCATGCTTAGGTGATTGACAGAAATGTAAGCTAACAAAAATGATGATCAATGATCCCCACGCCAGTAGTGCTCGTACTACCATGATTGGCGTACGGCATAAGTGTGCTGGCGTGCGCCATGTCTCATCTCACGCGACTGTTGTATTTCACCAGTTTAAGGCCAGGACTAGCATTACTTACTAGCCTGGGCCTTACTGGTTCCCCTCAGGAGATGAAAACAGAAAGGAACACAAAGGTGGTATACCTTTTTGTATTGAGATTTGAAGGTGGTATTGAGCTTAAAGGTTGAAGATGGAGGTTGGATGGTGACTGGACATCAGTGGGGTGTATGGAAGTGAGCTGCCCTCCTTTCTCTTTCAATGGGAGAGGAGAGATAGAGAGCAAGAGGAGAGAAGAAAAGAGATTGCACTTTTTAATGTGGCTAACCCCTTGCAAATGAATGCAATGGGGTATTTATAGAGGAGAGAGGGACTGAAGAGAGACTGAGATCAGTTGGGGCTAAGGGCTGTTTGGCCTTGAGAGGGAGCCTCCCATGCATTAAATGTATGGGACTTGCCTTGATGGGGGGTGTAGGAGAGAAGGGGGACGTCCCTGCCGAACGCAATCATCAGGGAGACTGTGGCCGACGTCAGGGTGGCACAAAAGTCTCGTCCATGTGGCTAAATAAAGTTGATTTGACTAGGCTTGACTGGCGTGCGCCACATACGGACAAGCGTGCGCCAGTGATAACTGAGTCAACGGTCGATGACCGACACGTGGCAGTTAACTGGCGTACGTCATCAAGGTACTGGCGTAAGCTAGTTTGGGTTTTGCTGGGGCTGTTTGGCTCTGGTTTGAAGGGGGTTTGAAAGAGGTTCGGGACGCTCAAAACTCAAACACACCATCGTCCTCAGACTGTTTTCGACCACAATCATCATTACGGAAATAAAACATCGGAAAATAGCGTTCTCTGGACAGTCCAGAATGGGGTGTCTACAGTTCTCTTTTGAGAGTTCTATGCTCCAAAGTTCAGGTTTTTCTAAAGAAGTAGAATTCCTTGATGGTCGCGGTTGTCGATGGTTTCGATATTGTTGAGAAAATGATTTGCCGAAGTATTGATGGTCTCGCGCGAAAAGGTTTACTATATGAACGATTTCTTGCGGGCTTTAGACGATCTTCTTTTCGCTTATTTTTGTCCCTTTAACCATTTTTTCGGATCATATAAGATGCATCTTTCGATCCTTGATTGATTCATGTTTTTTTTCTTTTTTTTTGCATGTGTTAGAACATTGGCCCCGTTCAATTAAGGTTCTTATTTTTTAAGTATTTATTTTTCGCTTTACGAGATAAGATCATTCTCTCACAATACATCATCTTAAATTTAAAAAATAAGTACTTATTTTAGTTAACAGAATGAGACCTGATTGATTCATGTTGAGTTGGTTATTTGAAGCCAGAGTATTTTTCATAACAAAACCATCCCTTTCCTGTGGGCTTCTTAATTGGACTCTTTGGCCCAACCCGCTAAGGCACTTGAAGATGATTTACTGTAGTTTGTTGGGAAAATGACGGTCCAGGACATATTTTGATAATTAATACTCGCTAAGAACATTGGTTACTGTTGAAAATGTCCTTGACAGGTATTAATTATCAAAAGACAGGTATTAATTATCAAAACACGTCCTGAGCCGTCATTTTCCCTAATTTGTTTTGATTGTTGGGCTCAAACAATATTAGTTGGAACATATTGGGAAAATATTTTAGGTCAATGTTATTACACACAACTTTAAACACAACTCTGATCACAACCACATCGGGACCATTCAATGAAAATGGATCCACATGTATTGAACGGTTCTCAACGCAATTATATATGTAGTTGTGTGTATACTTTTTGAAATATATTTTGTAATCTCTTAGTAACGAGAAAGTTTCCGTGCACAAGCTTTCATGGACAATCCAGATACAGATGTAACCAAAATCGTTCAATACACATGAACCCTTCATTATTGCAAAGCTTGCGTGAATTTGAAAAATTTTGTGTCCTAATCTGTGCAGTAACATTGGCCTTTTGGAAATGGTAATAAGGGGCAAGAATCAATACAAGTAAACCCACCCGCAGACCCGCTGAATGTAACTCGTGATCATTATTCTTTCTTCTAGTTCATAAGCTCTCTATAATGTACACTTCAAATTTTATTGTTAGGTACAAGAGTTGGAATACCTAACACCTGTCTATGATCACTTTTACTGTTTTGTGGAACATCCTCACGTCCGCACGACAAAAGATATTTAAGTGTTAAATCAGTTGTGACAAATTAATTCGTGCGTCGGATCATACGACTATTATTTGGAAGATTACGATCTTGAACCTTAAACGGTAGACGGGATGGTTAGCATTTGAACTTTCACTCGTTTTGTGGCTATCACATAGTACAAGTTTAGACGAACCGATTATTATCAATACTATTTTATTTAGGGATGAATTTTTGGTTTTGGACGCATTTGCAACCAAAAATTTCTCGCTTTAAAATTTCTTCAATAAAGCAGTCAATTGTAAAGAAACGATGTTTCCCAGTGCAATGCAACTGGAACGGGGGAAGCTGCTGTGCAGCTTCGTGCTGCACAGCGTGCTATGCACCCGCCGGCGACACCTTGCCGGCATTGGTCCGGCGATCGGAGACGTTCACCGCGTAGAGCTCGTCGAGTCTATATGTGCGCCAAAAATCAGCTCGATCAAATATCGTTAAGTGCCTCATCCGAACACATATAACTTGAAAAAAATGGATCCAGTGGTTTTGATATAGTGTTTTGTATCCATTAGGATTTTTTTTTCAAGTTATATGCATTCGGATGAGGCACTTAACGATATTTTATCGAGCTGATTTGTGATGCTCGCGAAGAACTCGACGAGCTCTACGTGGTGAACGTCTCCGATCGCCGGACCGATGCCGGCAAGGCGTCGCCAGCGGGTGCACAGCACGCTGTGCAGCACAAAGCTGCACAGCAGCTTCCCCCGTTCCATGCAACTAGTACGTCATTGCCAAATTAATCAAACCCTTTTCTTTTTACCCCACGTTTACTTCACAACAAAGGTAAGTTATTTATACATTGTACCTACCAGAGAGAGAGAGAGCGCACGAGGAGAGAGAAAGCGCGCAGTGGCGGAGATATGTTGGGGTTCAGGGTGGCCCCGGCCCTCCTCCGAGCTTCCGAGTTTTAAAATTTTTATTTTGTATATATCTAGTCTTGAATATTATTGGTAATTATTTGTGTATCGCTATTTACAATTTCAATAATTTTGGCTTGATTTGATTAAAAACTGGTTATTTTACATTCTCATCTCTCAATTTCTTCATAAATAAAAAAATAATCATATAATCATGTGACTGTTGAAGTTGTCTAAAAAAAATAATTGGTATATTTTAACTGTATTAGGTTACATTCATTTTAATATACAAATGTAATGTGCTGAAAAAAAATTATGATATAATAAGTATACGTTTCGATAAAAATATATATGTCTATTAATCCAGCTCCTTCGAGTCAAAATCCTTACTTCGCCACTAAGAGGGAGAGAGAGAATGGGGGGTTGCAAATTTGTGCTGACAAGAGAGAGAGAGATTGGGGGGTTGCAAATTTGTGCTGATAAGAGAGAGAGAGAGAGATTGGGGGGGGGGGGTGGAGATGGGGGGGTTGCAAATTTGTGCTGATAAACGATTGTCATAGACGCCTGTTTCCATTCATGGCGATGTATAAAGTAGATTTTACAAGAAGAAATTTGTGAGTAAAAAGTATCATCAGAATTCAAAAGACTTCCTATAAATGACTTTTGGATCTCCAGTTCACTTTTAAAAATCTATTTTGACGTAACGAATTATACAAGTAGCTCCCAAACACTCAAAATTAATTGAAAATTGCTTAAGTTGTAATCTAATAATGAAGCGCTCAAAACCTCAAACAAGGGCTTTTTTTTTTTGTTACTCGATAAATTTTTGGCCTACTCCTAACAAGATGGGGAAGAAGTACTGCTAAGTGACATACGGATGGGGCAAGCATTCATACTCCTTGCGGGAATAGAACCTTAACGTTCCATGTGGAAGTGCCATTAAGCTACATATTTGTTGGCAATAGGTCCTTATTAGTGTGTTCGATACTTGTTGTCGGGTTGCAAGTGATCATTAAATGCACGTATCTAGAATTTATACTAGAGTAATTTATTTAATTTGTGTTTTTTGTCGTGCCATTCGTGATCATTTGTCATGCATTCTTATAATTAATGTCATGCTTAAAAGTCAATTTTTGAGGCTTTATCTTGGGTAAAAGTACAAAAAAAAAAATTTTTGATTTTTCAGATTCCTTTCGTCGAAATGAATCAATTATTCACAAAAATTTGGCACAAAATTGCCAAATGCGAATTTTTTTTAAATACAGACAAAATGCCTTAGAGCATCTCCAACCTTCACCCATATTTTTCCTCAAATTTGAGTCAAATTTTGGTAAAAACCCATTTTGGGTAGACACATCTCCAATCATCAAACCCAAATTTTACACATCTCCCTCTTTCTCTCTCTCTCTAACTAGCCGTTGGAGAAATGGGTCAAGGCAAAAGTTGTCTCAGATTTGGGTAAAAAAATGGGTAAAACCCAAAATGGGAAAGGGTTTGGGTCAAAGATTGGAGAGAGATTTTTGTAATTTTTGCCTCATTTTTAAATTTGAGTCTTAAAATGGGTCAAGGCTGGAGATATTCTTAGAGACCAAAAATCTAAAGAGAAAATGGCACAATGGGGATGCTAAGGTATCACTAGGGGTGGGGACGGGTTCGGCCCCGAACCCGACCCGACCAGTCGGTTATCACTTTTTCGGGACCCGAACCCGAACCGAAGGAGGGGGGATACCCGTCCGTGTGACCGATTTTTTTGGTCGGGTCGGGTCGGGTTTTGGTCGGGTTGGTCGGGTCCGACCAAAACCGAAGTAAACTATATGAATTCCTTTGCTTTTTGGTCGGGTCGGATAAGGAAAAACAGCACCCCAAGCTCCGAATCGAAAAACTGTTTTTTTTTGGAAAATCGTACCCGTACCCGACCGAACCACGTGTTCGGCCCCGCCTGAAACCCTTCGGGTCGGGTTCGTCGGGTCTCGGTTTTTTTGCACACCCCTAGGTATCACTCCTTTTCTTTTTTTTAACTGGAAAGGAATTAGCATTAACTAGAAATTGAATACAATAGTCTAGGGTAAAAAACCCCTTGGCATCCGCCCTTAATTGAAAAGAAACAACAGTAGGCATAACATCTAATAGATGAAAACCAACATCCATTTGGAATCCCAAATAGGCCAATTTGTCCGCACATCCATTGCCTTCGCGATAGCTATGCACCACCACCATGACTCCCAATTTTCGCAAGAGGTACCTGCAATCGTTCAATAGTGCACTAAGTTGACGTGTATCTTCACATAGTTTAGCAAGTAAATTGACCATAACCATTGAATCCGTCTCAATTTCAATATTCGAAAGACCTAATCTATCCACTAAATTGAAGGTCGTCTCTTAAGCCCCAAAGCCCCGCCGCCAGACTTGTTGCAGCTCCAATGTTACGGCAATAACCAACCACCTATTTCCATGGTGATCTCTTAGAGCATCCGCATCAGCTTCTCTATATTTTGGACCAAATTACACCTTAAAAAGTCACTTTATTACTTTAGCTATTCACTTTTAAAATGTCTACTGCATCAGACTCTCCACTCTCACTCTCTTTTCAATTAAATATTTCCCCTCTACTTAAAAATATTTGAAAATAATAAAAAAATAATGCTACCTGTGACAGGTGTTAATGTTTCGGATAGATTAGGTGTAAAAATTAATAAAATATTAAGTAACCAATGAATAGTGCCTCTCTTCTTTAAGAGAGTGACTGTAGCAAGAATTAATTTGGTCCAATCAATAGCTAGGCTGATGCCCTGGATTTTGTCCATTTTCCCTCGCTAGTCTAGCGGCACAAGGTGTGAGGCGAGCTTAATGCAGATGCCCTTTTAAGGCCTCTCGAGGTAGCTTTAGAAGAATTCAGTCTGGAAGCTCCATCCGAATTCAACTCAAAGCCATTAACCTTTTTGGCTAGGGATTCCCTAGGTGAGACATCAACCCATCTGGGGATACCATTCTATTTTGTTGGTTCCCTTTTCATTGTCTCAAATTATTTGTCCATTTTGAAAAGGTATAAAAAGAATCCATTTTAAAATACTACCATTTTACCCTTCTTTCTTGATTTGAAGGGACATTTACAAATTTGAATTGCAGGGTAGTTGTGGGAAATTCATGCTGTGTTTAGATGAGTTTTTGAAAAAAAAATTATGAGAATAATAATTGGAAGTAGGGAGTATGAGACGTGTCACATGTGGCTCCACAATCCACATTGTCTATTATTACAGATAAATTATTCGTTGCTATGAGAGAAAGGCCACGTGATATTTTACCTTGTATTCTGATGCTAAAAATCACGCGACTTGTGATTTTGTGTTAGTAAATTACGAAACAAAATAACATGAGGGGTGTTGAGATTGGTGTGGAGTATTGCTCCGAAAGCACTCAATAACTTCTTACGATTAAAGGGAAGAAATGTAGAAATTGTCGTACATATATCATAAGTAAATTACAATACACGTTCACGTATTTTTATATTTTGGAATCCATCTTTTAAAGCCGTATGAGTAGTATTTTTGCGATGGATCCTCTTTCGGTTCCCGAGGCACTCCACGGTTCGTTCCGAATATTTTTGGACCTTTTTTTGGGCATTTTAATGGTTGGGATCACTCATTTTTAAGTAGGGATGACAATGGGGACGGGGCAGGTTTTGGTGTAACCCGACCTGAAAATTATTATCCGATCGGGTATTTTTTTGGGTACCCCGTTCCCGCCCCGCCCCCGCTCCAAGAGAAATTAAAAAAATTGTTAATCTGAAAGTAAAATAAAAGAAAATAGTTATAAATAAAGTGGTAGTTTAGTATAATGGTGAAATATAAAGATAAGATTATAAGTTTTTTTTTAAGTATAATGATAATTAGATTAGGATAAAAGTATAATTTTATATATAAACATATTTCAGGGCGGGTAATATCGGGGCCAGTTTAGGGGCGGGGTACTTTCACCCCAAACCCGATCGGATTTTAGGATTTCAACCCCGACTCTATACCCAAAAATGAGGTGGAAAATCCGCTCTTGCAAAATTATCAAACCCAATTGCCATGCCTATTTTTAAGAATTTATCGGGAACAGTAGTCATACAAAAATATTATATTAGTCGGATGTCGTTTGATAATTTCAATCACACATTGCTCTTGCAAAAATAAGCTTTGATCTTGTAAGAATGTTTTCTAAGCTCAGTTTTCTAAAAAGACACTAATCTTGTTTCAGTTTCACTTAGCCTTTTAGGCTTTTTGGTTTTTCGTCTTTATTAAAAATTAATTCACATTTGTTAGTTTTGAGTCAAATTTGTGTGAATAATTATTTCGTCTCGTCAAAAAAAAAAAAATTTTATAGTAATTTTTATCCAAATATTTTAGAATATATCTAAGACAAAGCCCAAAAAGTATTGGATCTCTCAAAATATTTGGGAAAAAGTCATAAGTTTTTACTTTTTCGATTCCTGAGACAAACTAATAAATTTAAAAATTTTAACGCAAAACTACGAAATGCAATTTTTTTTAATATGGACGAAAACAAAAACCCAAAAATCCTTAAAAAAAAAAAAAAAAGTAGTGAAACAAGGAATTTCTACATGGCCAAATTCTCGACTAGGCACGAACAAAAATGGTCCCATCATTGTAACGAGTTCAATAAAAGTCCAAAAATGTCAAAAAGAATCCTTTAAATAATTTTTGGGTCCGGATTCTATCTGGTTCAAATTTTGCACTAGATGAAACTGTCCTAATCTGGCCCACACATATCGGAAAAATCAATGATTCAAATCTATTCACAGACTCTTTGACAAATATCTCTGAATAAATCCGAAACAATTAATTACAGAATTGAACGATCAAGATTTCGATTGTCGGCTCTTTATTTTTCCAGTTGGAATCATTGATTGTCATTGATTGTCGCTGCCAAAGCTAGAATGGACGGTGGAAAAGGTTTCTGCCCCCTACCGCAAATGTCCCATCCAGCCATCATCTTTCTTTTTCACCCAACTATACACTTTTCCTCCTACGAAATTTCGCAGTAGTAGTAGATTCCAAATTCATTTTCTCCACTTGAATTTATGGACGGGAGATGCTGTCAAGCAGCTTCAAACTGAGCCGATGCAGAGCGGCCAATTCGATCGTTCATCTCAGCATAGATGACTTGAATCGAATTTGAACACATAGAAATATGAACTGACTCTTGATCGATTATAATTTGAGCCATCAATAGTCGAGATGAGCGGCTAACCGTTCTCCACCGCTCCCATTCTTGAATTTCCCACATTTTTCATCAGGTTGCAAACTTGCAATAGATTAAAATAAAAAGTTCAACGAAGTTCAATCATGTCACATGACTTGAATCGAATTTGAACGAATAGAAATATGAAACGTCTCTTAATCGATTATGATTTGAGCCATTAATTATCGAGATGAGCGGTCAACCGTTTTTCACCGCTCCCATTCTTGAATTTCCCACATTTTTCATCAGGTTGGAAACTTGCAATAGAGTAAACTAAATTCGACGAAGTTCAATCATGTCACAGGCTCACAGCATTAAAGTCACCGGTAAATTCCTAGTTTATAACTATTGAATGTTCGAGAAGCTTGCGCATACTTCGATTCCGGATCACTGAAATTAATGGTCGAACAAACCTCCAGTGACTACAGAGTTTTGAATATTTAGCTTTCGCGAGATTCGAACTTATAGCCTCATGAGAGCAACTCTTGGGAGCAACCCCTACAGTTGTTTTCACTTGGCTAAACCCCTTAGGTTATTTAGATTCCTTTGTTAACCCCAGCCTTCACATTAGGGCACTCTTAACTTGTTAAAATGCTAACCTCCCCTTTCTCGAGCAAATTTTGTTGATCCACGCCGTTCAATGTGTTCAGAACGTGATTTTAAATGTCCGTCCCGAGAAATTGGCAAAAAATATGATCGGAAAGGGCTTGATTTGAGCAGTTTTTTTATTAAACCATTCAATAAAAACTGCTCAGATGAAGCACTTTCCGATCATATTTTTTGTTGATTTTGCGTGAAAACCCTTAAAATCACGTTCTGATCACATTGAACCAGTCGGATCATTGAAATTTAATCAAAAAAGGGGAGATCCGCATTTTGCTGAATAAGATCGCCCTTTAGGAAGGAGTCGCCTTTGTTAATATTGAAAATCTGAAGCATAAGTGATTTTAGGTCTATTTTGGCAGAAATAAGATAAGTGGCTTATTTATTTATTTATTTATTTTTGTAAAGTTATTTGAGTAATAATGTGCAGAATATATCTTCTTGAAGGGTATTGTGTGGATTCGTATTATGCATTACAAAATCCAAAACACATGATCCAGAAGGGGAAACAAATCAGAAAGAAAAACTAGTAAAATAATGCATAAAAATGAAAACACCTATGTGGCCTACAATCCATCAAAAGTAAGCTAGGCAGTGTGCACTTTTTTTTGTGTGACTTTTTTTCTGGTGGAACAAACTTTTTTGACACTTCAATTGGCCAAAGTCTTTGTTTTGCCTTTTTATTCCTTCTTTCTTTTTTTCAACTTTTTTACGTATAGAAATAAGGGTATCATCATAAATCGAATCGTCTCCTAGAATATTCATTCTTCGGGTAAATGACAAAAATCACCCTCAAGGTTTCTAAAAATTACAGAGTGCCTCATCGGGTTTGGAATATTACTACACCCTGTAGCATAACGGATTACTCCACTGTCGTGATGTAGCTGCTAGAAAGTTAGACGGAAACTGTCTGACGTCATCTGATCACAATTGCAATAGATCAAACTGTCTTCGTAGACTGTGAAAGGTTGTTTTTACAAATTTGTAACCTTTCACAAGCTACAAAGGAACAATGTCTGTGTGGTCCATTGTAATTAGGATTTTTATGGTGCCAGATAGATTCCATCGAATTTCCTAGCGGTTACATTATGACAAGAAAAGTAATTTGTAATGTAACATGGGGAATTTGTAATTTTCCAAATTGAGGGCGAATCTATAGTTTACGAAAACTTAGGAGTATTTTGCAAAAGTAGATCCTTTTCAGACTCCAGTCCCAGTAGTCTAGTACTCCATATCGTGGGAACAACTTTCTTGGCTTTTCTTTTTTGACACCCAAACCAACTTTTCTTGGTAGAATCTCTTTCCATTTTCCCTACTTTTTTTTTTCATTTAAAAAAATAAATAAATTCTAGAAACAACTAATCCTCACCATTTCTCTGTTCTATAAATCCCACGCCTTTGCCTCACGAACCTCTTCCCCCTCCCCTCTCTCCCTCTCTCTCATCAATCTTTAACACCACTCTGCTGCTTCTAGTTTCCAGTGACTGAGATTTCTCACCATTGAAGAAACTGAAGCTCTTCTCTTCTTTTCGATCCAAAATCAAGAACCCAGTTGCACCTCATACTTCTCCACTGTAAAAGATCAAATGTTTTGCCCCAAAACAAGCAACCCATTTCAAGTTTCTCGACAAATTCCCTCTTTTCCTTCGAAAAATCCCAAAAATCCCAACCTTCAGTAGAATTCTCCTACTTTGCTGGAATCTTCCATTAATTTATTAATTTAACCATAAATGCTCAATCCCCTGTTCTTGATGTTTGAATTTCATGTCTCCAATCATCAGTGAGCTCTTGCTTTTCGGGTGTATGATAAATTCCACGTACAGACACAGGACCCACCTCGTTCAATCCTTCTCAGTTGTCTTCCTCTACTGGTTCTATTACATTTCATAATAACAGTTACCAATATATACAAATATATAGCTGTATTAGTGTAGTACAAAATCTGGGTCCTGCTTGGTTTCGAATAGATCCCACTTAAATTAGTATTAAAAAAAACTAAAAAATTTGCACGTTTTGAGGTTTAATTATAAATGGGTTCTTCAAGTGGAACATCATCGGGATCATCTCTGCTTCAGAACTCTGTTTCCGACGAAAACCTTCATAAACTAATGGAACAGAGGAAGAGGAAGAGGACCGAGTCGAATCGGGAATCGGCGAGGCGGTCCCGGGTGAAGAAACAGAAGCACCTGGACGATCTGACGGCGGAGGCGGCTCGGCTGACGAGAGAGAACAATCGGTTGGCGACGGGGGTTGAGTGCACCACTCGGCTCTGTTTGAAAATTGAGGGCGAAAATTCGGTTTTGAGAGCTCAGGTGATTGAGCTTAGCTATAGGCTGGAGGGTCTGGAGCAGATCATTGGTTGCCTGAGTGCTGGGAGTGGTTGTTTTGGTGCCGAGGGGAGTATGAATGGGTTTGCTGTTGATGACCCTCGGAATTATTTGTACTGGAATCAGCCCGTTATGGCCCCTGCAGGGATGCTGCATTATTGATGAGAGAGAGAGAGAGAGAGAGAGAGAGAGAGAGAGGAGCTGGACGTGTCGTGCATAATTAAGTCATTTAAAAGTATTTTTAATTATTAGATTTGCAGAATTTTCTGGATTATTAGTTCTGAACTATTAGATTATAGAGATGAACGTGTCGGATAGTGCATTACACACGTGTAGCGCATCTCCGAGAAATGCCCCTCAAGTCCTTTATCTAAAATGTTTGTATCGGTGTGTTGTGGTTTATTATCAATAATAGTAAAATCCAGCAAGTCTATTCCACTATTTTGTTTCTCCGCTCTTTTCTATCTAAAATGTTTGTATAGGTGTGTTGTGGTTTATTATCAATAATAATAAAATCCAGCAAGTCTATTCCACTGTTCTGTTTCTTCGCTCTTTTCACCGCAGCGCTCAATCTCATCATTCGTCTCGGCAATTAATAGTCAAAATTATAAAATTCGGACCGTCTAAAACACTTTAAAATGGTGAGATTGAGAGTGATGAATGAGAACAGTGGGATAAGAGATGAATGAGAACAGTGGGGTAGACTTTTTGAATAAAATCAATTGAGAATCTTGGAAGATGTATAAATTGTGATATGATTAATGGCCGAAAAACCACCGCCATGGTGTACAAGCACTTTTGGGCGGAGGATTTGAACTCTTGGAGAAGATATCAAGGAAAAAGTAGGGGAGTTGTTATGGGGTTTCTTTTGATTGGAATTGGAATTGGGGGGGTTTTATGAGTTTAATGTAATTTATAGTCCTACTTATGCAAAAATAACAATATCGACTTGAAAGGTTTTTTGATTATTTATTATTGAGGTTGATTGATTTGAAACCATAAGAAAATACTATTGACGAAGTTAAACAATGGTCGAAGACGACGTTAAGATACTTTTAACCTTATTTAACGGCTGTTAAAAAATTTGATACTCGATATTAGAAAGTGTACAAGACTTTTTAAGCTGTCTGTCTCTGTCTCTCTCTCTCTCTCTCTCTCTCTCTCTCTCTCCAAGAGACTTGGGGCTGCAGCATTCAACAACGTTCAATTTCACCGTCTATCTAGGCAATCAAGTCCTTGGTCTGGAAGAGTTCTTTTAAAATCTGAAAAATTGATTGCCTAGACATACTCCCTGGTTTGGAAGAGTTTTTTTAAAATCCGGTGGGAAAATAACGGCTCAGGACGCGTTTTGATAATTAATACCCACCAAAAATATGCTAAGAATATTTGTTAATGCTGAAAATGTTCTTGGCAGATATTAATTATCAAAACACGTCATTGGCCATCATTTTCCCAAACACTTTTTGATGATGAAAATACGCTGCTAAATGCCCCCGTGACCCCATTCGCTGGGGGACATTTTAAAGAACTCTACATTAGTACTAAGAAAAATAAAAAATGACAAATTGCACCTTAAACTTATCAAAACTCTTGCAATGTTCCTCTCATCTAATTCATACGTCGAAATTTACATATATATGCATTGCAGTATGGTAATTCAGCCATAGGCTGCTTAAGTTGTGCAATATTCTAACATTATTTGATGTTTCTTCTTGGTATCGATCAGCTAAGCAAGGTAGAATTGAAATTGGGAAACTTTGCAATAGCTTTGGCAGATCCCAAGTGCAATGTGCCGAGTTTGATTTTGTAGGTGGTGAAGTGCAGACACTAAAAAACTTGAAGGTGTAGAATGCCAGTGCCCCTAAACCAAAATATGTTAAAAAGCTACAATGCTACTCCATATTGCAAGGGAACCATGTTAGTATTACATTATAAGGTGCTAAGTGTGACAAAAAATTTATTTAGTAGATTGGAAAATTTTATTTTGTAGATTGGGATACTAAAAACATGAAATCATATATACAAGTCCACAATCAGGAATAAATTCAGTAAAAATTACAATATAAAAAGTTGATGAATCAGCAAACAATGGTTATAGTCTGATTTAACTAGATCTTCAATGGGATAACATTTAGGTGGTGGGATTTATGAGAAAAGGAAATTGATATTCGTGCTCCCAAAATTACTGATGGTACTCTACTTTGTTCATGAAGTTATTAGTAACTTCACGTTATGAGTAGAGCGTCATCAGTAATTTTTGAAGCGCGAATATCAATTTCTATGAGAAAATCCCATTTTTCCAAATTGATGGAATAATAACATTTCTACCATGACCGAACACAATCTAAAAGGGCATGTAGCCCAATGTTACTGTATTTCTCGGTCCTTTTCTTATGGGAGGCTAGATTTTGAGCTCCGTCAGGAGTGTTTGTGATTCAGATATATGGACAACCTTCGACCCCCTGTGAATTAGGCCTCATTCGGCTAAATAAGTTAATTGGCTTATTTTTTTATTCTTATTCAATTTTTTTCCGTATTTGTTAATTTTTTAGAAATTATTGCATCATCATGACAAGAGGAATCAAAAAGTAAAAAATTATGATTGAAATTTAATTTTTTTGAATAAATATAAAAATAAGCCTTTTTTAGTATTTATTCAAAAAAAATTGAATTTCGATCATAATTTTTTACTTTTTAGATTTTTCTCATCATGAAATGCAATAATCATCAAAAAAAATTGATGAAAAATTAACAAAAAAAACAATTTTTTTTAATTAATGACAAAAAAATAAGTCAGTTAACTTATCTAACACAGCGGGAAAAAAGAGGAAAAAAAAAGCGTGGCCCAAGCAAAGGTACAAGACAGTCTCTTCAACACTTTTTTCACGTGCGAAGAAAGTACAAAAAAGAAGATATTGGCAACTCGGTGCAACTTGATTGATAGTGCAAAGAAAGTACAATACAGGGGCTTTGGTTTTCTTTTTGGTTCCAAAAACTTTTGGATCTCTTATATTTTTAAGGCCGTCGATACGATTTTCCTACATTTTGGTCGGTATATATAGAATTTCTGTTATTTTGCGTTCCCTGTTTTCTTTATTATACCAGTACTTAAAAATCAGAAATCCTATATTTTGGTCGGTATATATAGAATTTCTGTTATTTTGCGTTCCCTGTTTTCTTTATTATACCAGTACTTAAAAATCAGAAATCCTATATGTACCGACCAAAATGTAGGAAAATCATACCGACGGTCACGCGCGGCAGTCTCCGGCCACCGAACGGCCGATCCAAGTCGTCCAAAAAATTTAAAAAAAAAAACCGAGGGGGATATACATATATACAAGAAAAATAGGGTATTTAGATCAAGCACCCTACACACATCGGATACCGTTGATTCCCGCGTAGGCCCCTCGGTTTTTTTTTTTTAAATTTTTGGACGGCTCGGATTGGCCTTCCGGTGGCCGGAGACGGCCGCAGCCGTCGGTACACCGTCGATAGGGAACCTGTCGGTGCAAATAGCAGCACTCGCAAAATAATTATACTGTAGTAGTAGACTATTGTGAAACTCTCAATCAACTAACTTTTGTTTTGTGATGTTTGTTGGTTAACCAAAACAAGAACAATCAGATGTTCGGACTAGTTTGCGCACATTTCGACTAATACTGAGGTCATTAAATTAACGACTGGACAAACTTTCAATGACTCTTTGATTTGAAATGTTCGATCTTCGTGGGACTTGAACTTGCGACCTATTGGGAGCAAATCCTATAATCGACCAAACATTGCGGTGAGACAAAGACTCACGTTTTTGCCACAATCAAAAATGTTCGAAATGATGGTTTTGTCTTCTCTCCTTAAAACTTATTTCATAGAGTACCTAACAAGAGCATCTCCACGGATGTTGCCGTCAAATGTTTTCTTGTGCTATATATAAAAATAATAAAAATTAGAACAAATTAATGATGTTTTTCCTATAGCGGAGGAACACCGCGAAATATGCTGGACACTCAAACGCAATATATGTGGGAGAGAAAACAAAGAACATCACAACCATCGGGTTGTACAAAGCTCCCAAGGAGCACACGAACGTTAAACACTCAATAATATAAACTTTTTATGTTTTTCGGGGTTTAACTACTTTGTTCCATACAAATGACCTATGACACCTCTTTTTTTTTGAACAGCGACCTACGACACTTTATATGGTGGGTTTACATATTTCTAGACTCCTACTAATTAACAACATACGTGAACCTCCGCACACGCACACCAAGATACATAATAATACACGTTCGACTCGAACTTACATCGAACATACTTAGACTCTTCATGTACCTAACACTTGAATTTGTGTTAATTCCATCATCTTGTAATGTTGCTCCACCAAATTTGTTTTCTTTTTTTGATCCACAAAAACGCCCGAAGGGCTGCTCCACCAATTCGATATCCAATGTTAGTACTAGTACAACTTTCTCTTCGTTATAAGTTCAACAGAATCGGTGTCAAATGTAACATAATATGTATTAGCATATATTATTAGAATTTGGCAAGAGGGTTGCCTAATGCCTTTAGTCCACTCTTGCCAAATTCCGGCAATGGCGCCCAAGGGTTTCGCCCAATCGGTGGTGATGCTCTCCGGGAGCCAATCATCACAAGACACGAGCAAGTCTATCACCAGTCGGTATTACCAAATTGTCCTTTAATTAATTTCCCATAGCCCAAAAGTTATGACAAAATAAGATGAAACGGACTCGGAAACCCCGTAATGTAGAGGTGCACTACAGGGGCTGCAGTGCTGCCAGTGCAAATCACAGTCGTCCAAGTGTGTTTTTCAACAATCTGGATTTAAAAATAAACTCTCTGCAAAGAGTTTATTTTTAAATCCGAACCGTTGAAAGCATGTTTCGACGGCTGTGATGAGTACCACAGGATGAATAATTTGGAGAGGGAAACAAAGATGAATGATATATGGGAACAATATGCTCAATACGATCTTTCTTTGAAGGTTCATCCTACAATGTACTAGGGCAAGAGAAAAGCTGAAAAGCAATAAAGTGAGCTATTGTGAACCTATAAAAACAGATTGATAGTGCAAAATTGATTGAATTAGGAAAAAGAAAAAGGCGTAAAGAGAAAGTAAGTGCCAGCAGGTTTTGGATAGTAGACCGGAGAAAGCAATAAATATTTATCCTTCTAAGAGTCGCATATCTGAATTTTATAGAGGCTAAATAACTTTGGGGCCACATAAAGGTTTACCTTAAATAATTTTGGGGTCACATAAAAATTTGCAAATTACATGTAAGCAAGCTATGTTAACCATCAAATAAAGGAAAAAGTATGAGGTCCCCAGCCTCGGTAAAGACTTTCTTCACCTGTAGGTTCCGTTTGTTTCGATGTAAAATGTTTTACAAATTACATGTAAGATGTTTTTTCACAAAATAAATTTTAAATTTTTATTTTTTGGTATTTGGTTGGCTGATGCAGGGAAGCGATTAAGAAGGATGATGATCGAAGCGACAAGGACAATCACAAACACAATATTTAGAGAAACTCTCTCTGACTCTTTTCTTTATCAAATTAATCAACTGTTCAGCCAAAAGGCATAAAACCGAATATAAAGGTAGCAAACCTAACCCTAGAAAACATACGGAACAATACCGAAATTATTAATGACCCATAAAATAGAAGGAAAAACAAGACTTTAGAAAAAAGAACGGGCTGAAACGAAAATGCCTATGGAAAGTTATAAGAGCGTAAAGAAATGCCCAAAACGGAACGAAGGCCCATTGAGAGGCCTAAATGGCCTCGGAAGGCTAAAATCTTCACGGCACATGGCCACAGGCCATGTGTTCTGACCGTTGGACCATTTCGGATTGAACCCAGGTGGGCCCGTTGCCTAAATCCACGGTCAGTTATATTACGAAAATGCCGCTTAGTAGAAATCATGTTTAAGATGATACTCTTCCTCCTTGGCTACTGCATCATTGGCACTTGAAAATATTTTCAAAAATCGAAAAAATAGTGTAGAGAGATAGAGATGGGGGTTAACATTGGAGAGATCTGAGAATATTGGAATTGAACGTGGGTCAGGACTGACGATCGAAAAAACTGAACAGTGAAAATTGCAGTAGAAAGCAGCGGGTTCATTTCGGAAAATAATTTACGAAAGATTTAAGGGTAAGTCATTTTCATTCAATTAATGAAAAATATTTTACTCATTTTTTACACAATCAAACACCAGAAAATAAGTAAAAATATTTTACGCCCAAACAAACGAAGCCTTAATTTAGTTATTGGCATCTCACAAAGGCGAGAAATGTTTGGGTCCCAACTTGGCACCACGAGAAGGTACTTGCAGGCAATTTCAGCCGTCTAAACGTATTTTAGACGGTCCAAATTTATTTCTTCTCTCTCCCTCGCCCAACCACTCTCTCTCCTCTTTTTTCTTTCTAAAATTTGGACTGTCTAGAACATGTTTGGACGACTGAAATCGCAGATAGAATACCACGTGTGCTACCCGCCCGCGACCCAAAAACTTCTCCACACAGGCGGCTCTACTGCCAACAAAGCGTGTGCACTTGAAGGAAATTTCTTTTTTTTTTTTCCCACGGAGGGAAAAAATTACTACTACTCTATTATAGGGGAACGATTTTGCTACACTCAAAATTGTTAATTGGCCAAAATCAATATGGGTTGATTTTGTTACCAAATTGATAACTTTTGAGGAGTGACAAAATCAATATGAGTTGATTTTGACACTCTCCTAAAAAGTGCTGTTAACAATTTAAGAATTGTCAAAATCACTCCTCCTATTAATATGGGTATAATAGCAAAAGTTTGTAGGTTCAATCCATTGTATCAACACATAATCCACCAGTTTTGAAAACTCATCTCATTTGCACATCCATTTTTCCGTATCTCCACACCCATGCGGGCCCGGATCGGGGGATCCTGTAAGGCAACCCATCCGGTCGTCCATTATCTATTTCGGTAATGAACAGTTGGGATTTTAATTCGGGCAATGAACGGTCCAAGTCAATAAGAGCTCCGATTAAATTCAAACTGTTCGCGTTGAAAAAACCCGGCCGAATCAGCCGCCCTATAACTCATATAATGCGGGTTGCACTACAGAATTTCAAATTCCATGCTGGCCCATTGTCCACAATAAAATCAACCATCACGAAAAAACTACACACGTTTCCAGTGTATAGAAGCAACTACTATATTGATAATGACATTAATGACAAGGGTACCGTAATACTTTGTGCATTTGAAAATCACTTTTGTCAGTCTCGTAGAATTCTTGTTCGGTTTGAGTTTTAAGAGAGGTTTTTAAGAATAATGAATAGAGAGAGATAGATAGATAAAATTTATTGAAGACCATACGCAGGAGTTTTAAAACCTCCAAACGAACAAGGTCAATTTTTAATGAACACTCTAACGAAAATTTCTAGGGCCCTTTGTTTTCTGGCTATAGCTAGGAAAGGTGAAGAATTGACTGTAAACACTCGGTTAAAAGTTTTGGATTTTGGATTCTAATCATTATCTTATTTATTTTTAATAATTACTTTTATTTTTCTCTTTATCTCTCTTCAATTATTATCCATATTTTTAATTATTATTATATTTCTCTCTACACTCATTAACTAAAAATCCAAATTCAAAATCCCAAAACGAACGAGATCACGAGACCCGAAGGGCTATAGCGTATAGGGCTAGATTACTCCCCCTTAAAATATTGGATCTCCTGTCTCAATAAGAGGAGAGGAGTATGGAAAGAACACTGGCATCTCATGTCATATTCTTAAAATTTGGTTTGATTAATTTTCACACTCCTGTCTAATTGCACATACATTTTTTTTGGGTCTATATTTATATGATCTCGTAATGTTATCATTTTGCGTGTGAAGGGGACCTAGGAATTTCCCTTAGTGGGGATACCGATTGCCAAATGAGGAATTCAAAATTTCTACGAGCACTTAATGATCATAATCTTGTAATTTTCTTTCCATAACATGATTATGAAAGTCATAACTTTTGACCCACAAATATTACACTCAAAAATCTTATCATCCCCGTACTAAGTTAATAAGAAAACAATGGTTCTTAAATGGAGCTAAATTATTACTAAGTTGAACTCTTGACCTTTTTATTTCTAGCACCTGAGTGCACCTCTAATGCGATTGGATTAAGGCCTCTCGACCAGAATCAGTAGATATTTTTTGTGAGAACAACTTAGTTTCGCTTTTAAATTGTAGGATAAAGAAAATTCAATTTAATTCATGGGGATGCTACGTACCATAATAAGGATAAATATTAAGGCAACTAGTGGAAATTTTTTTTCCTTTTGGAGTGGGGCCACGTGCCCCCTTTGCCTCATCATAATCTTTAGTTATTATTAGGTATATGACTTTTAAAGTTCTTAACCAATCATTTATTTCCAAGTAGCAAGCGATTTCTATTGGTAATTGGTATGACAAGAAGTTATGAATTTTGTAACAGCATGTCTCTTTCTTTCTGTCTTTTCTTTTTTTTTTTAACGAAATGCATCAAACATTCATTTTTTTAAATAAGTACTTAAAAAATAAAAATTTATTTTCAAACTTAAAAATAATAGAATTACAAAAATAATTTTTTTTTGCAGGTTTTGATAAATCTCATCGAAATTTATCAAACAAGATCTATACTGTTTATTTTTTTATTTCAATAAATCTATTATTTTTAAGCTTGAAAATTGCATATAAGTACTTACTATTTTTTTAGGATCCAATCGGGCCTGGGAAAAGGTAATACTAGAATTTTAGAAAGAGAAAATCTTTTTTTACGCGGAGTTGTGAAAAATTATTTATAGAGCCAATCGCGATCATCCAAAATTGTTTTGGACTGTTCGAATGTTAATGAATTTTTTTCGGAAAAGAATTAAAATTTTCTCCGAATTTTTTTTATTAAAATCCTAACCATCCACAACACTTTTGTACAATTATAATTGGTTGTTGCTATAAAGAATTTATTCACGGCGGCTGAAACGTGAATAAAGTTTCTCTATGGGTAGAAAATTGCAGATAGTACAAAAGTGGGGGAACTAAAGCTACAATGGTCTACTTCTAAACTTGTGACATCTGTACCCATATCTTTTGCTTTTGGATTTGTTGATTTCGGAGTACTTATTATTATTTTTTGATCCGACGGAGTACTTATTATTGGAAAAAAGAATTTTAAGTACTCCACTTTTTTCCTTTGGAGTACATGATAACCATTCTCGAGAACATGCGGCCAGCCGATGCTATTGAATGGTTCACATTGAATTCTGAAAAAAGTTGGTTTTTATTTTTATTTTTATTAAGGGATCTGATTGTCGCATTTAACTTTTTATTGATGGCGCTATAATTTTAAAATAAAATTATTAATAATTTTATGAACAAAGTGAAGCGCCATCAATAAAAAGTGGAACGCGAATATCAATTTCCTTTTATTAAATTCTTTGTAGTAGTATAAAGTAAAGTTCCTAAGGATGTAAACCAAGCAATTTTTTTAATTATTTTTTTGATAATTTAGGTGTTCGGATCAGCATACGCACATTTTTGACAATTCCTGAGAGCCCAATTTTGCTGCCCGCATTTGAAGATTCTAATTAGAGCCAGAACAAAACTCTATATGAATTGACCCGAAAAGAGTTTATTAGGGGTGTAAACGAGCCAAGCAGAACCGAGCTTTGGCGAGCTCGAGCTCGGCTCGTTTACTTAACGAGTCAAAAACTCAAGCTCGGCTCGAGCCTTAACGAACCGAGATTAGTCATTTACTAAACGACCATCTTTAATCTAGTCGAGCCTCCCTTAATGAGCCGAGCTTTTGCTGAACCAGCCGAGCTCCACTCGGCTTGTTTGGTAAACGAGCCGAATACTCGAGCTCGGCTCGTTTACTAAATGAGCCGAGTCAAGCTGAGCCTTAACGAACCAAGCTCACAACCTGCTCGGTTCATTTACAGCCCTAATAGTAATTGAAAAGCTTCGGCTCATTTATTAAACAAGTCAAATACTAGAGCCCGGCTCTTTTACTAAACAAGCCGAGTCAAATCGAGCTTTAATGAGCCAAGCTCACAACCTGCTCGATTCATTTATAGCCCTAATAGTAATTGAAAAGTTTAGAATTTGAGACTTAGGATGTAGCAAATTCTTAAGTCAGATATATTGACCAGAAGGCCAACCCCTAGTGTTAAACCAAGCAATTATTTAGGAATATGTCGTTCCAATACTTTTGGGGAGTAGACAAAATAAGAAATATAACATAAAATCATCATAGTTATTTTTATTTCATACTCCGTTTGTTATATCCTTTTTAGGTTCAATTATTCTAAAATCACGCACAAATACACAAAACAATCACACAAACTTGTTCACATCACACGCGAGCCTCCACACACATTGAAGGTGTGGACTGTGTGTGGACCCGCATGTGATGTGAGTGTGTTTGTAGCAAAATTGTTTTAGGCTACAGCTCTGCTAGTGAATAAAAATAACAAGGATAATGACATTTATAAAATGGGCCGGAGTTCATTGGGATGGGTTTAAATAAGATGATTTACACATTATTTCCAGTAATAAGACCTATGTTTTAGGCTTATATCTGAGTTCATTGGGTAGTTCTCATTTTATTTTATAGACTTTGGAAATTGGTATTCTGCTATTTTTTCAGAGTAATTGGTCAAAGAGGTCTTCTTTATAATTTAATGTTGGGTAGAGAAGAATGAGAAATTTTTTTTCACGGCGCTGATCGCGGCCATCCAAAATCTTGTTCACGGCTCTCAAGAAGAATATTACATACATACTTCCTCCGTTCCAAAATCTTTGAACTTTTTCGATATTCGCGCTATTCTTTAAACTATTATATCTCCCAATTTATGATTTTTTTCATAATTTTGAAAACATTGTATTATAAATGTCCAAAGGTATTGGGACGGAGGGAGTATATTTTTTTTTCATAATTTTAAAATTTTTGTATTATAGATGTCCCTACAAATTCTCTGTCAAGTGGGTTGGAATTGTCTTGATATGGCCATATGGGGTTGAAGACAATTAGTTTGGGTTTTAGGCCTACCCATAACACAATGGTTCTAGGCCCACCTAAATTGGCCCAAAGTGGTGAATCTACATACCCAAAAAAATGTCCTGCAAAAACTAATGTGAAACTTTTGGTTCAAGTTCCATGGGAACACAAATCGTGAAGCCATGAATGTTACGGAAGGACACAGCATCTGTGCCACAGATGTGTTCGCAACTGTCCGTGTTAGTACCATATTTTCATGTGGACTCACGTGCATCGGGCAATTAATGCACCTATGTTCGTATTTGTGTACATGGATGCCTATCTCCATAAAAAACCCATCTTGGCGAGGTTGTATGACATTTTGTGGGAGGTAGGGGTCATAGTTGGTGGCGGCGGCAGCTTTGCTCAGTGGTGGTGGTGGTCGAGTGGCTGTGATGTGTATGTTTGTGAGAGAGAGAGTTTGTGTGTGTGCGCGCGTGCGCGTGCGGTGAAATTAAGAGCTGCATGTGAGAGAAATTTGAATACTCCAGAGCAAGTCTATTGGTGATTGGATAATGACTATAGTTGCCGTGGCGGAGCCAAGATTTTGAACCCGGGAGGCGGCTTAATAGACATATATTTTTTATAGGAATATATACTTATTCGAGGCGATTCCGGGGACAACTAATTAGACACCTAAAAAAACACCTCATAGTTTCCGATCAAATTTTGATGATCCGAGCCGTTTAATATGATAAGAACGTGATTTTAAGGGTACTCGCGAGAAATCAACAAAAAAAAAAGAGACTTGGAAGGGCTTGATCTGAGCAGTTTTTAGCTCAGATTTGATGAACGGTTCAATTAAAAACTATACAAAACAAGCACTTTTTGGTCATATTTTTTGTTAATTTCTCGCGGGCACTCTTGAAATCACATTCTGCACATATTGAATGATTCGGATCATAAAAATTTGATGGGAAACTATGAGATTGAGATTTGTGGTGTTTTTTTTGAGTATTCCTTGAACCGTCAAGATACTTATTACATTATAAGATTTTTGTTTTTTAATACATTACATTTATACATTAAAATGATTTTAGTCTAAAGCAGTTAAAGTATACCAATCATTTTATTTTTTTCTCACGCTACTTCAACTGTCACGCACTTATTTTTTTATTTACGAAAAAATTAGGAAATAAAAATGTAAAATAACCGATTTTTTTATCAAAACAAACCAAAATAAATAGTTATATATTGATAATTATCAATAATATTCAAATTCAGGTATATACAAAATAAAAATTTTAAAACTCGGACGCTTGGAGCGCCGGAACCGGGAGCCCTCTGGCCCCAACATAGCTCAGCCATTTGTGTAGTTTGACACCAAAATGTGCTTCTGTGCCAAATTTTTGCACCCCAGTGTCCAACGTTTGGTTCGACAAACTTTTCTTCCACCTCATTTTTTCTACTTTCTCAACCCCATAATTGGTAGACTAATTTTTTGATTTGGAGGGTGATGGTGGAAAAGAATAAAAATTGGTGCGGAGTAATTTTTACCTATTCAGCGGTTGAAAATAAAAGAGCCGTTGATCATTTGAAAAAGAAAAACTAAAAGAGCCGTTCATTGCTGCTCTCTCCCTCTCTCTCGGTTGATCTCACCCCGTTCACACTCTCTCTCCTCCGTCATCTCTCTGTGGTCGGACCCCTCCCTCTCTCTCTCTCTCTCTCTCCAGAACATCCGAACAAAACCCTAGTAATTTAAATCAGGGCATTCCGGCGAGGTTTCAGATTCCAGTCAGGTTTTCCGGCACACTCAAGCTTTCCGATTCATTTATTTCTATGTTCTGGAATTTGACATTTTTCACTCACGGTGTTGGTGTTTTAACATTCTTTTAACATTGTACGCATGCGAACGCAATGGGTTTGCGCAGTAGTAGTCTCGCACGTGAACTCCATGGGTTCAACTGGCAACCCGGGGTCTCAGGAAGCCTTCGGTGTAGGGTTCGACTCTCCTACTGCGAGATATCGATTCAACTCCTTGTGTTGGGCTTTGCCCAGCTTTTAAATGAGCCCCGCTAGCAGACTGTGAGATTGATACCGGACTAATATGTCCATTATGCCGGACCGGGCTATAAAAAAGTACGTACACACGTGTCTCTGTCTATACCCATATGGGAATAGGTAGTATTTGTGTGTGTCACTGTGTCCTTAGACAAGTACGTACCAATCCGTAGTTTACTTTTGTGTTTTGTTGGTTCAACTATGAATTGTTTGATATGGTCTACATTTGTTAAGGAAATAGAATTCTACATTGCTTGGTAGTGGAATGAGTGATTACTTAATAACATCTAGGACCTCTCCACTCATTGCCAATTAGTTTTGAGATGGATATAAAGTTTCCACAGCATTATCTATCTTTCCGAATCTTTCCGTGTGGTTTGCACGCCCAATTCGTTTTTGTGGATTAGGTACCAGGTCGGGTAGTATTCACATATCTTGCTTTGTACCTATGGATTCGTCTCGTGTGGCCCAACATTAATGTTTCTTCATAGTCTAGTTTTGTCCAAGGCATTGAGGGAAAAATCTGTCACTGTGGACTAGATTCTATAATGCTATGGTGAAAGAAACAGTGTACTACAACTTATGGGGAGTTAGTGTGAATGCAAGTTCAGCAGAGATTTAAAATGGCTTACTACATCTAGGTAAGCCTGCACTTTCATTTTCTGGTGCGGATGGTAATGCACATGCTTGGTGGAAAAGCAGTCCGACAAGTGGTATCAGAGTCAGGAAGTCGTGGGTTCGAGTCGCGGGAGCGTCATCGTGAGGGAGAGGTTGTTGGGCCCGGAGTGCCCCCATGGATTTGGTTATACAATGACACTCCCTGCGACCGCTCTAAAAACAGATTTGCGGGTGCGATGTCGAATGCCATAAAAGACTTAATTGAAACCCTTCCTATCACCAATTAGTTTTAGGAGAGATGATGGAAAAGCGGTCCGACAAGGCTCTTTGTTATTCTTTTAGGGCTCATTTGTTTGCCTGGAGATGAACGGATTGATATTGAATCCATGTGATATGGGTAGGAAATGAAACCCTTGAGATATTGCTTAGCGTATGAAAGGGTGGAGAAACTGTAAATCCGGTGTTTGTGTTGGTAAAGTTGAAATGAGATTCTCAAATGGCAAATATGTCCCAGCTTGTATCTCCGGGTTGTCTTTGTCATTGGCTGATTCCCTCAAGCCTCAAGGTAAAATTTTGAAAGAGTTTCTGTTAACAGACCAAAAACTATGTTGATTCTGGGAAGTAATTTGGCATTGAATAACAGCAAATATTACTCTGGCCATCATTGAATACTTGCAGATATGGGTCCTAGTTATCAAGTCCAGAGGGAGTGTTTGTAACAAGCTGGACTTGATTTCAAATTGTGTTAGGTATTGGTAGCCTGGTAGGCAATGTTATGCATGATGGTGAGCTGTAGGCGGATGGGAGAAAACACTCCCCGATCTCAGGTGGATCCTCAGCCTCTATTCTTTCAGTCATTGTAACAAGTGAAGTGGGTGAAGGCCAAGGGTTACGACAAGCTGCTCAATTAGCTCTAAGGGTCCGTTCGATCTCTGGGTCAAAATTATCACGGAATGGGTCCAACGATTGACGACCAAACATATAATGCAAAATGTCCCTAACTCAAAGAAAAATAAAAAAACAAACAAACAAAACACTAAAACCCAAAAAAATAAGAAAACTCACAAAGCCAAGAAAAAGTTGCAGTGTTGCCGTTTACTTCTTGCTCCTGTGCGCTACAACTTTTCGATTCCTGTGCTTGACACAATAAAATGCTAACAAAGAAAGAATGCAATTAAACAACTATGAGGAATAATATAAAAAAACTAAAAATACCTAAACTAGGAATTAAAATAAAAATCAACTAAAACAACGCAACCGTGCTTGTAATCCCCGGCAACGGCGCCAAAATTTGATCATGTCGTTTCCGTATCAAAAATAATTTATAAAATAAAATAATTACTACTATCTAAGAGATAGCGGTAAGTACTCCGAGTATCGTCTTCAGGAATTACGAAGGTTAAATGTGGCTATTTCAATTAATTTCTAAATTAATTCAGAACGAGATTTGATTGTTGGATTTCGAAAATATTAAAAGCTAAATTAAATTAAAGCAATTAATAAGTAGAGAGAGTTTACGAGAGAAAAGATCTAGGGTTTCGAATCCACTCCACTCGTTGTAACAATATTTATGCGATGATAAAGGTTAATTACTCGAATCAATCTGGATATCGCTAGGGTTCGTGGGCCCTCATAGTATCGCCTAAAGATATTTATGCATCACCAAATAGCATGTGGTATTGCCGTCTAACACGAACTGTCTTACTAGTACGACTTGTCTCTATGACACGGATCGTTTAATAGCACGGCCCTCTTATGGAGCATAACCCATCTTACTCGGTTATCACAAACTAATTAAGAACCTTTGTATGAACGTGCGTAAAAACCTAGGAATTCATACACAAGATGTGATGGAAATAATTAATATTCTAAATAAATCCTTGAGAGTCATACAATCATGATTCGAATACAAATCTAAATCAAAATATAAACAATATTATTAGGAGTTCGAGTTTCATCTACACCCTAGAAAAGGAATTAGCCAGACATCGGAAAGTTGTCTTCGCAGCCTCTGATGGCCTCCAATTTCGAAACCCCGTTCTCCGCCCCTTCTGTAATGTGTTTTTTTTTAAGGAGAGCAAGATGATAACTTTACATACGAACTCACCTAGGTATTCTGTAATGTGTGTGATGATCCTTTTATAAGCTGCCAAGGGACAACCCTATTTTCTTTCTTTTTCCTCAAGGCTGTGGGCCATCCTAGTTGCCGAGAATTGGCTTAGGTCCAATTCTTTTCTTTTCTTACTCCAAGTCTAGCCAAAATAAGAATAAGAAACCCTAGTCCTTGGGCCCATCAAGACATGTACGCAAATTGTGTTTCTCTGTAACCAATTCCCGCACAGTACGAGCAACTATAATAAAGCCCATTTAAATGTTCAAACCTTCGGATACCTAAAACACAGAAATCAAGTGTTAAGTTCTGAGTAACAATATAAATGGACTTAACAAGTGTAAATTAGTGAGCGCTTATGTGAATATTTATGCGCCTATCAAGGATAAAATCAGATTCATCGGAAAACTATTTTTAAACTTAGTAACTTATCAAGTAGAGATTTACCCAATTCAGGGTCCCACGGCCACTTGATTAGAAAAAGAGAGAACCTATTGAAGATTCTTTAAGCTCTTAGTGCTTCTCTTTATTGTCCACCATTGTCCTATCAAAGGTAGTGCATCATTATCTTTGTGGATAATTGAAAGCACTGATTATCCACAAAGGCTTTGTTATGCCTACTTTTAACATACCAACTAAGCACACAGAAGGACAAACAAACAAAACCCTACTCACCAAGCATTGTCCACTGCAGCCCTTTTTGAGTTTAGAATCCCTCTTTAAAAAAGCTTAAATCCAATTCCATTTTTGGCAAATTCATTTTGGCGGTCACCTAGCTCCAAGCAGCTAGAGGACCTCTAATTATTCAGGGGTACCAAACACATTTTAAGGTTGTTATGGTGGAGGGCTTTAGGGAAATGTGGAAGTAAATACTCCAAATCCTTGGAAACTTCTGTAAATCAAGGGGCTTCGTGATAATTTTCATTAAGGTGCATAATCTCACTGTCTGCTTGATTAGATTTGGTTAGTCCACTTACTCCTTAGACTTAGTGCCCCAACATCAGAAAAGTGGTCTACCTCACTTTTTTGATTTGGAGAATATAGAAAACTACGAAGCATAAAAGGTTGAATTCTATCTCTAAACTGCCACTGTTAATTGATTTGAGGCTTGATTTGAGGCTCTGTAGTCTGTACAATATGGAGAAGAAGCATGAGTAGTTTGTTCTATTCTCTTTTGAAAGCAGAAAAAAACTTTCTTAGAAAACAGAAAAAGAGAAAGGTTGATGAGCATAGGGGGGTTCATGATGCTCAAGAAAATTGGTCTCCTCCTCCTCGTTTCAGTCTCGATTATATCTACTTCATCTTCAGGTTGGTCTTCTAATCATCGATCAAATAGAAAGGAGAGACGGCAAACATGGTCAAGTAAAATCAACCGGCTTTTGTGTGGCAAAAAAAATGCAGCATTGCTAAAGTCTTTTCTGGTTATTTCCAAGACTGCCAAATCTCTTTCTTATGTAATCTGCTAATCAAAGTTTTAGCGAATATGGTTCTGATCTTGTTTGCTTCCATAAGAAACATGGCATGTGGTCTGATTATTAAGCCTCGTGTTGAACACCTTTTCCAGATACTCTATATCGAAGAATCTGGCAAATAGTTTGTCCTTCATAAATCATAATTAGCTTGAAATAAGTTGGCTTTAATTTGCAGGTAGAGAACTGGTGAACAACTTGATCAAAGACATTGTTACAGCTCGTGAGGTATGTAATTGATCACTACTCTCACGCTCTCTCTGTCTCATACTAACGCCCCTGCGGCTTTACCACCAAGGGTGCAAGAATCTTAGATCATGTTTGATTGGTAACACTACTAATGACGGTGTATAATGTCGTTAGGATCATTGATCCCCTTCGACTCTAATTTATAATTCAACTTTATATCATAATTTATAGAAGCTTACCCTACCATAATATATAGCCTACAGATACCACGCTCCGGTACCTATTCGTTGTACTAGAAGGTCCAGAACGATATGCGTTTCAGGTAACATATAGGGGAGTACCCTACCCCATCTTGTAACATAGTTGTATGTCCCATATCTGTCAAATTGGTTGTCTAACCTATATATAATCTCTCTATCAAAGTGGCATTGTTTTGTAATCCAGTTCTCATTTCTAACTATAGCTTCAGTATCAAGGGATATGGAAATTTAAAAAAAATTAGCAATATCAGTCAGTGGCGGAACTATAACTTTTAAACATGTATTAGAACAATTTCAAAATGAGATGTCTAATGCAAAAAATGGCCACCAATTTCTATTTGAAACCCTCCATTGCATAATGTTCAAAATTCAAAAGTGGCTCAACTATGGAATACTTGTGTTATACTTTATCAAATGTTCATAATTTTAACAATGGTCATGTTTCCTTCTCAGTGTTGATAGAACCCACAATGCAATTTGAATTTGGAGATTTTGGACGAAATATGAACAAATATATTCTGTACTATGAAGCAACATTGCCAAATATTGACATCTTAATTATTGTGGATTGAGTAAATACAGATTACAACGAAAGATTTCTCACTACACACTTTTCCATAGACGCATACACGAGTGAGCGATTCTCTTAGACCTGACCCGCAATTGGTTTCTTTTAATAATTTATGTAAGCAACTTTTCTTAATGAATATGTCAGGTTTTTCTTATTCTTGGCACAAAAGTTTTTTTAAATTGTCTAGCATTGCTTATTACGACTTTTTTTCTGATGAGGTGTGGTAAAAAGGTGTCCCCCACTAATAGCGATTCTTGGCTCCGCCACTGATATCAGTCACAAATATGTTCTGATCTTTCCCTTTTGCTAACTAATTTCATTTTGCATTTTCCTTTTTTTGTAGGAATTATCTGCAGAAATGCAACTGCAGCACAAGGAAGCCTATACAGTCCATGAAAGGCTACTCAGAGTTAACACCAAAGACTATGGAACCTATGATCCAGCCCCGGAATTCGAAAAGCCTCCTTTCAAACGCATACCCAACTGATATATTGGTCTAGTCATATATGCATGCTTTTTGGTTTGCAGTCGGAGTGGTATCTGAATTTGCAGAAGGGTCTGAGAGAGGAGGTAGGCAGGTAGCAGATCAATACTCTACGTACTCTTGCTGCATTTTTGTTTCAAATGTGTTACTCCAGTTTCAAATGCGTTTGGTCTAGCAGTTTTATCGCATTTTGTTGTAAATTGTAATACAACCATCGGTACATTATAACTAGACTACGTCCGAAAGTGTTTACCCACGTATTCTTGAGCGTTTTAAGTTTCTCTGTGTTTGGTCTTGTTGGGAAAAATATGCGGAATTTCCCACAAGTAAATCACGAAGGAAATAGAATAAATGCAGCGAACGTAATCAAAATGCACAAACCACAAACCAAACGAACACAAGGAATTTTTACGTGGTTCCCCCAAAGTGTGAGGTACATCCACGGGACCGGAGTCCGATTCCACTATGAACGAAGGTTCTTACAAATGGGTTTACAAGAGATACAAGATCTCACACACCCTAAGGTGTATCCAACAAATACAACAACCAAGAGGAGAAGACCTCACCAAATTAGATGAACAAAATCCTCCAAAACGGAGCTGAAATGGAGAGCTACCAACTGGAAGTAATCTGTCCCAAAGATCCGAATAATCTGCCGCATAGTAGGAGAACAAAGTGGATGCACAAGAGCTTTTTCTTCCTCCACCGAATACACACATGCACACTACGTTTTTTCTTCTTCCAGAGAGGAACCAAACCCACTGCCTTTTCTTTTTCCAGATGACCAAAAGATAAGGCTTCCAAGAGAAGCTAAGTAAAACACATGTGCAAGTCATGTTCTTCAAAGTGTAGAATGTTCCACCAAAACTTAGCCCACACAAATCAATACTCTTTTGGGCCAAACAAATTATTATTGGGCTAACAAAAATATTGGGCTTCCACTAAAGGAGGGAACCCAACAGGTCTTTGCCTATCTGCGTAGAGTTGAGTTTTGTTCACCCTTCACTAAGGTGAACGTTACTCTCTTTTCTATTGATTGAAATAGTGTGGATCTCATCACAAAGTGATGTCATGCTTACCAAAAAGTGTATTGCATGGTACACATGACATCACTTAGTGATGGGATCCACATCATTTCAACCAATAGGAAGGAGGGTAATGTTAAGAGGGTGAACAAAATTGCACACTGCAAATTTCCTTTGTGTTGTATAAATGGGAATCGGAACCAAAATCGCAACAGATCATTTGGTTGTGTACTTGTAGAACAGAAGTTGGGAATATGTGGAACACAATTATGTCTCCCAAAAGATCCTCCTCCTCCTTCTTTTTTTTTTTAAACGGAAGAACAGCTCTACAACCAAGCCACTAAATAGACCCGAATGCGGATCTTGTGGGCAAATAGTATGTTTCACGTCAATTGGTTAAAAGAGGTTTTCTAAGTCCCCATATATGAAGGCCCCATTAGTGAATGGCGAGATTGGTCCTCTAGAATTAGTCGAGATGCACGTAAACTAGTTTGGACACCTAATTAACTAATAATGACACAGGGGCCGGGGATACTCTAGAGAACATAGCAATGGTGACCAAGGTTATGATTGGGTTTTGGAACCTTGGATTTGTGGAGGCAAAGAAGGAAAGGAAGGTACGAATCTCGTAAATTCGTTCACAAATTCAATATCTAAAGACAAACCAAACCAAACCAATTGTTGTTAAGGTGGGAACGGCAAAATATTATCCGAGATTGATTTTTTAGTACACTCATGACTGTTTATTTGACCGCATATGATTATCAGATTTGGTTATATAATCAAAGATTACATATTTGTCGTTTCATTTAAAAAATTTTGACCTGAATTAAGCATCCATCATATATATAGGCCCCGTTTGTTTGATTCAACATGAGCATCAAATTAGACTATGTATTCAAGAGACTACGTATGCATTGTTCAGTTAAATACGGAGTACTTAATTACTGGATTAAACATGCATCATATTAATAATTGTACAACATGAGGGTTACATAATATCACAAGGATTTGGTAATATTAACCTTGTCAATATTAATTCGATGGGACTACATATTCCCTAAACTATTAGTTCTGTCAAACAAACGAGCCCGCACTGACAGAAATTGTGGAATTTATATTACCATGAGGTTGTGATATTATCAATTGCATCACTATTTTCCTATACACATTTTATGAAATTATTTATAGCTTGTCGAGTAAAATAGCCCACCACCGTATGTATTAATCTCAAAAGAGTCTATTAAGTTGGAAGGCATGTTTGGCAAAATAAAGTGCAAAGGTGTTGGAAGTGCGTACAAAGCAGGCAGTGTTTGGTTGGAATCCCACATTGCTAAAGAGAGAGAAAGTGTGGAGAACTTGGCATATAAAACAGATGGCCCTGCTGCTGAACAATTCATACCTTTCTCGGCCTTTTGGCTAAGATCAAGTGTAGTATCTGTTCTTATCAGTTTAATATCTGATACGTGAGCCATCGGCTCACATGATATTAAATTAATTTTTTTTGGGGGAGTGGTCCGTCACAGTAGCTTGCTACTGGGATCACTCGTAGGTCGCCTTGGCGTTGCACTACTGCCTTGGCCTGGCCCACCCCTCCAAATCCAGTTCAAAAGTAATTGGGCCGTGGGCTGCCTTTGCTGGGACCACTCATCCAAATCTAACCCAAAAAATGTGATTAGGGCATGTTTGGGGGCTCTATTTTTTTTAATTTTTTTTTTTACATTTTGCATTTTGGTATGTAAATTCTAGTTGTTTAGAATTATGGTTAAAATAAATTATGAAACTATAGAATATTTGGGTGTGTGCAGGTTAGAAGCTAAATAGCGTTTAATAATGAAAAACACAAGTATGTACATGTTGCAAAACAGCAAGAATGCAAACCCTCCTCAAAATGCATTCAAAAATGTAGAATTTGAGCACTCCCAAACGGGCCCTTAATGGATCTCTTTATCCACACATTGGATTGCCACACATTGGATTGCAAGATACACTAAATAAAGAAAAAGATGTGATCTTGCATCTTGCGCTTAAAAGATCTGCACACTTGTTTCTTGCCTCAACGGTGAGTCACTCGTGCAAAAGGGAATTATCTCTTATACTTTTTAGGAAATAAACCTTCAATTATAGTATTTTATTCTTCTTTATTTTGTTTAAAAGCCCGCGGCTACATCATCCGTGAAACAAAAAGAACACTAAATCAATTGATGGCGATCGATCCAATTAGAATTGATGTAAATTTTTTGAGTTAAAAGTTTAAAAAGTAGAACACTAAATCAATTGATCGCGATTGATCCGATTAGAATTCCTGTAAATTCGAGTTGAAGTTTAAAATAAGGCAAGTTTTAGTTCACAACGACTTAGATAGTCCCTTAACCACAATTCCTCTCTTTTAATTTGTAAGTCAAAGAGGCAATCCTCACCGAACGGCAAAACTAATTATTTTTACCTTTTTTAGTAGAAGAGTAAGAACTTCAATATATATACTAAAACAAACTAAAACATACAACGACGATGACAACACAAAAGGGAAAAAGAAAAGAAAAAATCCAAAAATATGAAGAGAAAAACACAAGTTAAAAGCCGTCGAAAAAAAAAATCTCCGGTGTCGGACAAGGACGAAGTTTTTACGAAATGGAAAATATTGGTAATAAATATTTAAAATTACGTTAATTTATATTTTTTAACTCGTTACATGCAAGCATGGACTAGGAAAAAGAAGGCAAGCAGGACCAAAGTGTTATTTGTACATTCAGTTGAAAAAACCACACACAAGGATGGGAAAGAAAATGTAACACAGAACAAGTTTTATTTACAAAAAAAAGAAGAAGAAGAAAGAATTGTTTTTGACTAAATAATTTTCAAAGACAGTTGTTGAGCATCCACATTTTAATAAGCAAATTGGTATGGATAAGCAAACTTAACAACAATGCTAAAAAAATACCTCACATTGTAATAAGCAAAGTTACAAGTCTTTTAGCAGATAACCAAATTCCACCCATTCCATAACCAAACTTAACAACTTTTATCAATAACCAAAACTCAATAACCAAACCTAATAACCAAATTCAAAACTAAAAAAATTAAAAAACACCTCACATTAGAATCGTCTCGTCGAGACGAATAATTTGGTGTGCCGGATGCGTGATTGGAACTCGTTTGCAATTGGACATAGGTGCATTGCGTATTGTGGGGGGGGGGGGGGGGGGTTTATAGGGATACAAAAATAACCAATGTGGAGGTCAAATTTGTTAAGTTTGATTATGAACTAAATGGATAATCAAATGCTGACGTGACACATTTTGGTTATCGATTTTGATTATTCCCATTGCGGATGCTCATTATTGCCATTTAGTAACTTTTCTTATAATTTTTTTCGTACTTTTGGAGACTAATCCTTCATATCAATAAGAGGAATTAAAAACAATTTTAAAAAAATAGACCAGAGTTTAAAATTTTCAAAAAAAGAAAAAAGAAAAAACGTGTTTTGGAGTTTGTTTCATTTTGAACATATTTTCTATATTGTTTTGCCTATAGTTTTTTTACTTTTATAATAAAAAATATTTTGGCGCTCCACTTTCTTATATTTGCACTCTAAAATTTGTTTTTAATACGTGTGTCTTTGAGTTTTAAACATCGAAGGACAAAAATTATGCTCTGTTCAAAACTTGAAGAAAAGGGGAGAGAGGAAAAAAAAGAGGAAAATGGGTGAAAAATGAGAGGAAAATGAAAGAGTTCTCTGCTCTTTCTCTCCGAATCAAGCAATGGGAGATAATTTTTTTGCGAGTTTTTTTTAATGTTTTTATCTCATAAACTATGTTCCTTTTTTCTACTTCGTCCTTAAACTATAAAAATGACCTATTTCATCATTCAACTTCCTGATCGGAACCAATTTGATCTAATCGTCGACGGAATAGATAAACGGATCATAGTTTAAGGACGGAGTAGACAAAAGGGTCATAATTTAGAGATGAACCTTTAGACCAAATTGGAGAATCCGTTAACTTTTCCATCCAAGAAACGGAGAAAATTTTCAATATAACAGTTATTTGTAACTCTTCTCTCACATGATGTGTAACCTACACATACGTGTAGCCCACATCATGTGAAAAGACGTTACAAATAACCATTGCATTGAAAAAAAAATTCCAAAAGAAAGGGAAATCCGTTAACGTTAGACCAATTAATTGGTTTTAGTTAAAAAGTTTAGGAATGAAATATGTGATTTTTATAGTTTTAGGACGAAAGTAGAAATATAATTAACAAGATAAAGATATAGTAATAGTAGCATTTTATTTTATTTATTTTTAAATTCTCTTGCATTCTGTTCTTTTCCACAAGTTCCAATCAAAGTAAAATTTGCCAAAAGCTATTCCAACAAAAAAGTGATAAATAAGGAGTGAAATCATTATGCCCAAACTGCGAACTCTCAAACTGATTTCCACAACTAAACTCAACACAATCACTGATCTCTCTCTCTCCTCTCCGCTCTCTCTCTCTCTACTCTCTGGCGGCCTCTGCGATAAACAGGTACGGTTGTTCGACCACGCAAACTATCCATCTATCAAATACTACGATTTTTCTTCTACAAACAGATTGTTCGATTCAGTAGAGACAAATATGGAAATCGCAAGGTTCTCGAGTGTTACTCGGTGTTTTCGTTTTTCCCTTCACTGTAAATTACTGTTTTCTCGTCTGTCATTTCGGATCTGTCTGACACCTGTAGTGTGTGAATCGTGTTATTTTTAGGGTTTTGTTTGGAGCTAGACTCGGTCCAACCCTTCCTGCAAAATAGCACGTGAAATCGACTCATGGTCGTGTGTTTTTTGGCCAATATATTGCGATTGTTTCTGTTTTTATCCGTTGATTTTTTTTTTTTGTTTTCTGCTCATAGTCTATGGTCTGTTTGGTGTCTATGAATACTATTAGAAGGTGTGGGAAGTGATTGTGATTGCCGGACATGGAACTGTTTTATCAAAGGTGGTTTGGTTATTGGCCAATATATTTCGTTTGTTTTTGTTTGTCTGTTCAAAGTTCGTGTCCCTGTTTGGTGTCTATGAGTATGAATACTACTAGTAGATGTCAGAAGTGATTGTGATTGGTTCACATGGAACTGTTTTATCGAACAATGAAATTGACTAAAGGTGGTGTGTTTTTTGGCCAATTTATTTCGATTTTTCTGTTTTTTTTTTTCAGGTTTTTCTTTTTCCTTTTTTTTTTTTTTGTTGGTTTTGTTTTCTGTTTGGTGTCTGCGAATACTACTAGTGGATGTTAGAAGTGAATTGCGGGACATGGAAATGATTTATCAATGCGAAAAAGGGATTCATGTAGCAGACGCTAAATTGATTGGGACTTAACGCTCTGTTTTGTTTGGTTTGAGCAATCTTTTGTTGAACTTTAGTTTGTTGATTTGCCTGTCATTAATGTTTTTGGCTTCAAGAATATTGTGCCAACTGTTCTGTTGCATATGTAGTGTTATTGTAGTAAGGCATAGTTTGAAGCCCTAAATTTAATTAGGTTTGGGGAAGGCATTCTGTTGCTAGCGGATGTTCTTTTGTTATGGAACAGTAGTGTCAACTCGTCATGTTTCAGTTAATGAATTTGTTGTGTCCAGCGTGTTATTTGTATCCTTATTTGGTTTGATTCTTCCATGGGAATGATCTTCTTAGCTTAGAACCCGTTTAGAATGCAGCTTTCTGGACTTAAAAAACTTCCGTAGAAACACAATAAGAATTTTCTTGCCGCCTCCTTCATCCTGCTAAGGAACCAGGGACGGGTGAATGCTATGTTGACAAAGGGAAATCACGTTTTTACCGAGAATAATCTATGTTTACGGGTCTATTGTGATTTGGTTTTTAGGCTAAACACTGGATTAGTTGTTTGGCTGTTTATTCTGTTTTGAATGGTTCTCTACCTTAGGATTATCATTGATAGGCTGCTTATTATTTGGAACTCATTACACTGTGTAATATTGTCCAAAATTGTTGCATGATAATTTCTTTAATTTAATTGCAGAGTAAAAAAAGTTTTTGGAATGTCCTCTCGGAATACTTGAGTGGAAGAACTAGTGCAAGTTACAGTTGATGCATTAGTTGTTTTATGTTCTGTATTGGGTGAGTATGGGTGCTGCTTGTTGTGTGGCTGCTAAAGACAGAACAATAAGCAATCGATCCAACAGTGACGTTTTACAACGGAATGCTATATGTTCACCATCATGGAGTGTTCGGTGGGACCACCGTGGGCGAGTCGCTGGGGAAGAGACTTCTGTGGACCGGTTGGCTGATGGAGTTAGCCGGAATGACAGGTTGGAGATTAAATCTGGAAGAAGAGTAGTAGAAACTGCACATGGATCTGGAGAAGAAAGTCAATTGGAACAGACAACGATAGGGCAAAAGTCCCCCGTTTCAGAGAGGAATGCTGGAATTTTTAGGCTTCCTTCATCAGGTAAATCTCCACAAATTTTTATTCTCTTATGATGATGGATTTAATTTGGTCAAAATGAAAAACTGCAGGAAGTTTTGGGCCACTGGATTTATTGTAAAACATGCCAAGCGGTACTTTTGCCCTTCAAAGTGACAATTAGTGATTACTCTTTGAACGATAGGCAGAAACTGAACAGGTATAGCTGACTAGATTATGAAAGAGAGCTGAGCTATGAAGCACCGACACCTCTAGAGGTCGAAGTATCGCAGTGTCGGACACGGGGACACAGCGGGGACATTGGCGTGTCCCATAATTTAATATAAATTTTTTAGGGGGACACGGCTGGGGCCAAACTGTAATTTTTAAAAATGGGGGTCAAACTGTGATTTTTAAAAAAAAATTGGGGCAAAATTGTAATTTTAAAAAAAATTTCTGGGTGTCAAACTATAATTATTTATTTATATAAATAAATAAATATACACGTGGCGTGTCCCCCGCCGTGTCCGTGTCCCCATTTTTTTAGAATTCCCGTGTCCCAGTGTCGGTGTCCGTGTTAGTGTCGGTGTCCGTGTCGGTGCATCATAGGAGCCGAGTGTCACTATAGAAAATCTGGAAAAGACTCATTGAGGCATGATAGGAGGATTAGAAGAAGAGGATGTGTATATCGTCCAACTTGGAGAAAGATCTGAATAGGCAAGATAACAAACTTCAGTTACTTAAATATCAAGAAGACTGGAAGGATGTCGGATTGCATTAGTTTTCTCTAAAGACGTCGTCCACCTTTTCTCTAAAGATCTGTGTCCAACCATGAGTGATTGCTATTACATGTTCATCTTGCCTTGACCATAAAAATTCCGAAGCTTAAAACAAATTAATAGGCAGAATGCATAAATGCAAGGAACTCTCCATTTATCTCATCATGCCCGGACAATTGTTAGAGTAGTCGGTCTTTTGTTACAATTTAAGAGAAGGTACCTGATCTAGTATAACTGCTTTGTGGAGTCTCTGTCATGCTCGTCTTGACCAATATCGCTGACATTCCAGCTCTGCAAATCAAGACCAGTTAACTCTCTTTATGGCGTTACTCTTGGGCATGGTTCCTACGCCAGTTCAGAATACAGGTTTGTTACCCAGCAACATGGGGAGGGGGTGAATAGAGTTGGTAACAATAATGCCCATTTAATGATTACTTGCTAAGCAACTGAGTAAAGCAATAAGAGATATTAGGGAATCAATTAACAAGACCAACTAGGTGAGGAAATTGAATGCGGAACATAAGGAGTAGGGATAGAGAGATCAAACACAAGATATAGTGGTTCAGCAAAGTGATGCCTACTCGGCTACTCCACTTCTCAAGCTTCGACTTGAGTTTCCACTATTCATCAAATGTGGATGTCACACTAGCTTTCCCAAGGAGCTAGCAAACCGGTAAGATTTATACCAAAATCTTTACAAGAAACCTCACTAAAATAATCCTTATTTGTTTAAGCTCTCAAGTGTTTACACACTCACTTAGAATCATCTACAGTATTACAAATCTAACAAGAAGATTGAAGAAATGGTGATACAATCGCAAATACAAAGAACTCCTCAAATGAGTGTGTATGAAAGCGGAAATATTGGAGAACTTGATTTCTAGGCGTTTGATCTTTGTATGCTTGAGTATGGATCTTTTGGATGAGTGAGTGATGTGTAGAAGTCCATTCTGTCCATGTATGCATAGAGCATTTCAAGATATGTCCTTTTGGGGGTAGTTGAGCAGAGCATTCAATGCAAACACCGGTCGACTGCCCATTCGTCCTGACGGATGATCGGCTTTTCGTTTTCCTTGACTGGTTGTCAAGGCTACTAGCCGTTGTCACCCGGTAGTCTCTGTCTTCTGGTAATGCTGCTGGTTTGTCATTCGGTTAGGCCGAAAGGCCAAAAAAAAAAAAATTTCTAGACCCTATTGATGCTCAGCTTGATTCCGAGGTATTCCGACATAGATTACTACATTTTATATGACATAAACATGATGCATGAGATACTTTCATTTTAGCCCGTAATATGGAATTGATCGGTGACTAAAGAATCTTGTTGTGACAGTTTGCAACATACATATCATCTTTCATCATCATAATCAAAATATGGTATTCCATAGAATAGTTAACAATTGTCAAATAAGTATACCTTTTAAACTGTAAAGTGGATCTGGAGGATTTCGTGTGTGGAAGATTTGATTTTTAGGAAAAGCTGGTCAAATCAATGAAAGAACTGTTTTATTGTCTTACTCCCGCCGCCCCAAATTGTTGTTCCTTTTTAGCTTGTCTATATTCGACAATCTATACTGTTTTTTTAGGATTTCGAAATCTTTGTTTAACAAAATGAATTGAGAGCTATCAAACAAGATTCATATTGAATATAAAAAATATTATAAATTACAAGACAGTCAATTTTTTGAGAGGTCCCAAATAGTGAAACAGGAACAACAATTTGGGATGAAGGGTGTAATTAGAAAGATATCATCTTGAATTAGGAAAAGCAAGCAATTAGTTAGTCGATCAGCAAATAAAGTGTCTGAAATGATCAGTTGTTGAGAACAACGAGAAGTAAGAAGTGAAATGCAAGAATAGACTTTGTACTTTCGTGTTGTCTTCGTTATGAATCATTACTTTAAGGTAGCGTCCTCCATTTTCTACATATGTTTCCGTTATCCAAAAGATCAACCTGGCCCTTTTCCTTATTTTTTCCCTCAAGACAGAAGTAGTTTATGTCACATCATATTTATGCTAAATCTTTGTAAGATGTTTGGTTCAAGTTTTAGACCATGGAACTTAAAGTGGTTGTAGTGGATATCTTGCCATAGATTGTGTTTTTGTGCCCATCAAAGTGATTGTTTGTTCTATGAAAGTCCTCTTCGAGGTGGTGTGATGTTGGTATTTACAATTTGTTCTAATCTTGCTGCTTTGAGTCTTTGACAATTAATAGTTGTATGAAAATCAGTATCGTATTTGGTGCTGATTTTTAGTAGGCTGTTGTAGTCATTTTTATTGTCTTAAAGACTGAAAAATGCATCTAATAGCTTCATCAGACACGTTTTGTAGTCAATGCACTATTTGAAGCATTTCATTTTCTGTTCCTAGCAAAGTGAAGGATCTTTATGCTGTGTCTTTAGTTTGAAACCTAAAGCCCTCAAATTCCACCATTGGCCAACTGAAGTCTATGAAGAGACCTAAGGTAGATGGGCTGTTTGGCCTTTCGAACAAAGACCAATTCTTCATTCTTGAGTTGAAGTGGAATCTAAAATGTGGATATGGCAATAACGGCCAAGCCCTTCTCCATTACGACTGACTTAAATAATAGTAAACTACGAGGAGACAGGAATCAATATCCCACCGCAGCATCGTTCTTGCAGTTACTGTATTTGAAACCCTTGGGTTTCTTTTTCTGGAGGCACAGTGGCATGGAGGTCCATGCTAGTTGCTTGCAGACACTAATCCTTACTTTCTCGCTTTTATTCTTGTATTCAACCCATCAATACTTCTACTTTCTAGTGTGTCATGTGAACTGCTATGGTTTTTTTTCCCTACTTAACCACTATGGTGTCTTCTGATAGCAATGCATTGCCTCCTTAATTGTGCTTAACTCTCATCTGCCTTGGAAGTTGGATTAATTGTAACGACCCGCTCCATCTTTGTACAATATTGTCCGCTTTGGACGCCCAAAGCCCATAGACTTCCCAGTGGGGTCACCCATCCTTGGATTGCTCCAGGATGAGCACGCTTAACTGTGAAGTTCTTATGCGCTTTGGCCCGCCCTCACGGCTTTAAAAGGCCTTGTACAAGTAGGATGGATCTTTTCTTATAAACCATGACTTGCCCCCTTCCAATCCGGACGCTTCCTGCAGTACTGCCGGCCACCGGAAAGCGGGGTGTCACATTAATAGTCTCATCTCTCACCAGGGGTGTTATGCTATGAAGCATGGAAGCTTCATTTTGGCCACTTATATGTGTCACACGTCTCCCTGTGTCAGACTAGCCATGTGGCCTGGCTGATGTTTTTACCCTTACGTTGTGCATAGGATTTGTTGAGGAGTGGGGTCACACATGTAAATTGGAATAAAGGGAATCTCTTCCCACAATAAAAGCTTTGTGGGCGAACTCAACTGGTTTTGTGTTCAGGCTATTTAATTTTTCAAGGTCTTGAAGTTTTTTTTCATTGGAATTCGTTTTAAGAAAATGTTATTGCTGTGTAATGTTAAATTCTTATGCTTAGCAACTACATATAAGTAGACATATTCATATATTATTTGTTGGCAGTTTCCTCTCCGTGTTATTTTTTCCTAATTGCCATGTGCTGTGTCCATGCCCATAGCCATATCCATGCTTCTTGGGTTTTGTGAGAGGCGAAATAAAGAGAATGACAAAAGACAGACATTGACACCCTGAACTCTTAAGTATTATAGTCAGTGTTTTGGTTGCAGATTATTGATATAGGATTGGGACCCTGGGTGTCTTGTGTACAAGCCTTAATGGTGGCCTGTCGAAGATCTTTTGCTTTTCGCACGCTAAGATTGTTTGTCTTTGCATGTCCAATGCATGTGCAGCTCCTTATGTGGTGTTTTGCTTATTAATTTCTGCTTGTGTGATGCAGATCTATCAAGCTCTAGGAATGTTCCCACAGAGGTACTTCAATAACAACTGGACTTGTAAAAATACTCCCTTTTGGTGCCATCCATCATTGTGCGTCACTAATCTCCCTTTCCTTAGATCTCACATTGTCCTTTTTTGTGTTTACATTTAGGTTAAGGAGTTACCCGAATCACCGGCAGTTCCAAATCCATCCCCCTTGAAAATGTCACCGTCGTTGCTTTCAGTTTCATCACTCTCTACATCCCCTTTGTCATCCCAAAGCCCTCTCCTTCACACCAGCTCAACTTCATCACAGTGGGCCCATCCTTCTCCAGCGCGCCCTTTGTTACGACAAGCATCTGATAGCCGAATTCGTAAGCGGTCAAACAACTCAATTTCTGACGAAACATCTTTTCCTGCCTTCCCTGAGTTCATGGAAGCTTCTCATAGAGGAGAAAGGTGGTCTTTTGACAGTGAATCTTTGGGATTTTACCATGAGAAGTTAACTCCTCCTAGTAGCCGTAGTTCAGCTTCTCCCTCAGATGCGCAAACATGTGGGGTTTGCTCAAAACTGGTGGCTGAAAGATCTTCGTGGCATTCGTACGAGTTAGCTGTGGTTTCTGTTCTAACTTGTGGTCACGTTTACCATTATGATTGCTTGGAGAACATTACGGCTGAAATCAACAAGTACGACCCTGCTTGCCCGGTTTGTACCTTTGGGGAGAAGCGGACCCCCATGAAGTTGTCAGAAAAAGCATTAAAAGTGGTAACGGATTTGAAGGGTAGGAAAAAGAGATCTAGGAACCGGGTTGTGAGTAGTGATCTTGATGGTGATTCCGTTGCCCTTGATGGCCAGAAAAGCATAAAGAGCTCCACAAATAAGCCTTTCTTGAAGCGGCATTTTTCATTTGGGTCAAAGGGAACTAGATCCTTATCGGAGAATCACTCTACTCGGAAGAAGGGATTTTTCTGGTCAAAATCCAGGAAGGAGTGACCCGATTTCTCACTCTCAAGAGGTGAGCATCTGTCCCTTGCATATGTCAATTCGTCCTAGTTAGTTGATACTTGTGTACTTTTGGAGAAGATCCACCTTTAAAGTAAGTGGCAAGTACCCGAAATACGTGTGCTTTTAAATCTAAATGTAAAAACCACGAATGCATGTCCGTTAAAATGCCAATTTAATTTTGTATATTTAGTAAAAAAAAATTTAAGATCTCGTGTAAAGAATTAAAGTTCCGTTGTCTGGGGGATTAGGTGAGAGAAAGAAAAAGAAATGAGAATCCTATCTCTTGTTTTGACGTGTAAAAGGGGGGAGATGTTACAAAAATGAAGAAAAATGGTGATGTATATAAGGTCCATTTTGTTTCTCAGCATTATCACCAAATCTGTGAGATTTGTTTGAGAAAAGGCTATCCTTTCTCTTTCTTACCACATCCCTCCATCCAAAGGTGCGGTAAATTCAGGGTTGATGAACTAACGTAATATATTGGCTTCAAAGAAGATTAATCAACCTGGAGGAGTTTCATACTTATGTTTTGGGAACTTTCATATTGGGGTGCTCCAATTCATGTAAATACTGTTATTGCATTTATTTGGTGTTTAGGTACAAAGTATTGATAATAAAGTAACTTATTTTTTGAGCTGGATTGTCCGAACAACACTCTATTTACACTTTCCGACTACTCATTTTTCCGTTCAAATAAATTCGTCAGTGCTGAGAATTTGGGTTTGGGGTGAGTTTTGTGTGGAAAACTATGAATATCTAGATGTAGCGTTTCTTACATGTTCTTCTGAAGTTAAGCATTTTTTCCAAACTCTTCATGCTTAATAGTGGATGTGTACTTTCGCATTTGCAACAGGTTCCACGGTTGCTCTTTCTGCACAATTTTATTGGATAAGTTAGCTGCAAAAGAAGCAGGATCCCATCTGGATTTCATTAGTAAGCTTCTGCATTCATTATCTGCAATTCAAGCAGGAATACCTTTGCTTCTGGAGTTACAGTGTAAAGAAAGGCGAAGAAAAGATCGAATCATCAACAAATAGAGAAGAAGAATTGATAGTATAGGGGAATGGATGATGTTAGTCATCTTACTTTTGTACACTTCTAAAATTTTGTTCTTTTGCATCTTAGTTCATTAGAAAAACAGTAAGAGAAAAAAAAAAGTTCATGAAATTTTCCTAAAGAATGTCTCTCTATGACTTGTATGAACTGAGAATACAAGAAGGTGCCCTTGCCATTCTTTTTGAAGGGCTTTTGTTTTTTGGGTTCATCATATCTACTTAGAATGTCTCTCTATGACTTGTATGCTCTTTTTCGTAGATGATTGTTGATTTGAGCTTGTAACATAAACAAATGCTGTCTGCAGCATGTTTTGGGACATGGTTCCACGGCATAACGTCCACAAACATTATTGGTTTGTTGGAGGTATTTTTTTTTTTTTCACGGATTTTGTTGGAGGTATTTGGGGCTGTTGTTTCAGTGCTACTTAAATTTCTTTGAAAGCTTCTACCAAAATTTTTTTTTTTTTGAAAGCAACCGCTCTTTACTTACATTGTCAAATATTATGTCTTTCTACATTTTTCATTCCCCATGCGGCCATGCCCTCATTGATTGAGGATGTACTATTGTACTGTGGTCCTCTGCTTAAAAATGCCGTTTAAAATTCACTATGAATAATTAGATATCGTCTCGTTCGTTTTGAGATCTCAAAATTCTCAAGCATGATCTTCAATAAATTTTCTTTATTTATCTTTTTTCACTTATGATTCTCAAAAGTCTCCCTGAAAATCCAATAAATCAAAATGCGGTTTGATTTCGAAATGTCTCTCTATCTGCTACTAATATAAAGATGCAGTGTCATGGTACTCCAAATATAGTCGTGTAGATTTGCAATAATGTGATTCGTGTAGTATTACTCTGCTTCTCCTTAAAAAAAAAATGTTTTGGTTTGAGTACACAACTTTAAAACATAACCCGCCACACAAATGTGTTTGGGGCCGTTCAAACATCACTTTGTGTGTGGAATTGTGTTTTATAATTGTGTGCGTAGACTTTCTGAAAAACGCCAATTACGTACCGGATACCCTAAAGTACCATGCAATATTGTCATAGTTTATCACTACGTGAATGGTTGGGAGTACCACGTAAGCAATGCTGTGTAGTACTTCGGGAACATGAAATAAGCTTTTGTTCTGTTAAGATTCTTATTTTTTTAAGTACTTATTTTCCACTTTATAAGAGAGTTCATTCTCTTACAATCACCTTTAATTTAAAAAATAATTACTTATTTTTCTTAGCTGAACGGGCCTAATAAAACCTGATTTGGCTTTATAAGAGGAATAGTAACTTCTTTTTTTATTCAAAAAAATTTAGTATTTGTTTGTTTTGCGTCAAACTTTTGTGACTTACTGATTCGTCTCGGTGAGAGGAATCGGAAATGTAATTTTTTTAAAACTTATTTTTGTCTTTTTAAAAAATTATGAGTTTCGATCAAAATTTTATACTTTTATGATTCTTTTCGCCGAGACGAATCAATAAGTCACAAAAGTTTGACGCAAAATAAACAAATGCAAAAAAAATCAAATAAAGACAAATTTTTTTAAAAATTACAAGTTTCGATCATTTTTGTCTTTTTTAAAAAAATTATGAGTTTCAATCAAAATTTTATACTTTTTCTATTTCTCTCACCGAGACGAATCACTATTAAGTCACAAAAGTTTAACGCAAAACATACAAATGAAAAAAAAATTCAAATAAAAACAAAAAATAAGTTAACTTAATTTTTTAATCCAAACTCACCCTAATCACTCTTTTCGAAGACCCGAAGTCAAAGTATATGTATATCCAATTTGTCCGTAGAGAGGACACGTGGCTTAGCTTTTTCCTGATGTGGCGACATCCTTGCACTCCAATCTACACGTGTGGAAACCATGGTTTCATGCAAAGGAAGAAGAGATCTAGAGAGAGAGAGAGAGAGATTAACCCTTCACCGTTTCCTTCAGTTTTGGCTATATATCTGGTTTCCAAACTCTTCCTAATCTCACACTCTGTTTCTATCTTCTACTTTGTATCCAGATCCCTTTCAACTCTAAAAACATGGCTGATATTTATGATGAACAGGGCAACCCTATACAGCTGACCGACGAACATGGAAACCCGGTTCAGCTGACCGACGAGCACGGCCACCCCATGCACCTGACCGGGGTTGCCGCCACCATCGTCGAAGGCGTGGAAACAACCGACACGGGTGATGTGGTGGTGGCTGAGACTGTCGTCGAAGGTGTACCGCTCACCGGAACCCACCCGCATGGTGGTGCAGTACCGCCTACTGAGGCGGCTGTGCACGGTGGTGTAACGGGGGTTGGAGCTACCAGAGGTGAGCACCGGCCGCTGGGGGAGCAGCTACGCGGTTCCAGCAGTTCGAGCTCTAGCTCGGTGAGCTATATGTTCACACTCCACATGCCATAAATTAATCATGAAGTTAACATAACGGCATGGCTTTTATGATGAGATTAAATTATACTATACACCGGCGGTGTAAATATTTATTTATTTCAAATAAATTATTTGTTTCCTCCAAACATTAATAGAACATGACGACGTAGGGTAATTGAATTGATTTGAAGAAACAAATGTTTGCACCGCTTATGTATATAATTTATTCTCTTTTATGATAATTCGGTGTCGGGCTGACTAATCTAGATCAGAACCGTCCTGACAGCGAGTCCAATTAAAGTCCAAAGTTGTAATACACAAGGTTTGTTCAACTCACTCTTGACAGTCCACAACTATGTTCGATGCATGGTTTCCGTCGTTTTCGTCGTCATTTTTTTGAACTCCTTCCTTGATTTGTAGTCTGAGGATGATGGGCAAGGTGGGAGGAGGAAGAAGAAGAAGGGACTGAAAGAGAAACTGAAGGAGATATTGCCTGGAAAGCACAAAGACGAGCATGCCCCTCAAACCGGCTCTTACCCGGTTCCCCTCAGCAGCGCTGCTGCTGCTCCTCCGGGGCACCACCCGCACGAGCACGAGAAGAAGGGTATACTGGAGAAGATCAAGGAGAAACTACCTGGCACCCACCACCACAACCACTAGAGGAAAAGCATCATTGTATGGATGGTTCTTGATGTATGTGAGTGAAGTGATGTACTATGTTTTTATCATACTTGTGGTACTAGCTAGGTATAAACCGTGGCACTTGTTTGAAGTTTGTTTTGAGGACTCAATTGTAATAAATTGTGTGAATGTTGTCTATTTTGAGGTTTTTTTTTTTTTGTTTCCAATTGGTTTGGTGCACTTTAATTTTGTATGTCTCGATGGCACATTCCATGTCTAGTTATATATCTTTATTCATTGGCTTGTTGGGAGGACGTAATTCGAAGGATATGTATAAGGAGGATGCATGGGGGTGTTCAAATTAATTCTGTATGCCGGCGGGCTTTCGCCACTGCCACGGTGGTGGTTCTACCTTACGTTGATTGTAGTAAACATAAGCCATATATCTTGTCGGGATTGCTGAGTAGTTTATCCACGATTAAAAAATTATTTTAAACGGACATCGATAGATATTTTATAAAATAGACTTAAATTTAAACTACGATTAAAAAATTATTTTAAACGGACATCGATAGATATTTTATAAAATAGACTTAAATTTTAGATTTTGGGTTATAAAATTGACGGTCTAATTCTGTTTTTAAATTTAAGTTAAAAATGTTCATGACTATTCATTTGAGTTAGATTGCATTTTATAAATAAAAGTAAATTTAATTATATCTTTCAATGTCCAGTTAAGTTGATTTTTTATCTAAGTTTTTTTTTTTACGTGGTAAAGGCACATGCAAGAACCACATAAGTCAATCTAACAATATTTGTCTTAAAATAGAAAAAGAATAAAAGGCTAGCAGAAATTCAATTTGTAGACATTTAAATTTGTTGTTTCCCTAATTTGATGACGCAACGGAATTCACAAAAGAGATCGAGTACTTGTTAGTGCACTAATGCGGAATTCACAAAGAGAGTATTTGTTAGCACACTAATCCAAACGAGATAGGTATTTGAATCCACGAGTTCTTCTTATGCACAAGAAGAGAAAGAAACTCTAAAAACTGCTCAAAATATTAGATTACAACCTTTTTTATAAGGCGTAACCCGAAATTTTAATAAATAAGTTGGAAAAATAAAAAGTTCCAAAAATTAGAGAAACTCCTAAAATTGCAAACGGCAGAGTTGAGTTTTGTTCACCCTTCACTTAAGAGGGTGAACATTACCCTCATTCTTATTAGCTGAAATGATGTGGATCCCACCACAAAGTGATGTATGCTTACCATACGCTTTTTGGTAAGCATGGCATCATTTTGTGGTGTAATCCACATTTTTAATCAATAAGAGAGAGGGTAATATTCACTCTATTTTAAGGAGGGTGAACAAAATTGCACTCCAAACGGGAAAGAAAAATAGGACTTTCCCCAAAAGAACCAACTAATAAGGAATTACAGTATAAAAGTTATTAATGAATTAAATTTTTCTAAAATGGCAAAAACACAAATTGAAGGCCTAAACGAATGAATTAAGCTGAAAACACTATCGGCGCTTAGGGTGATGAGTATTGATCGTAGCGCGAAAATAAGTCAATCCACCAGTTTTGGCCTGATCGGAGCTTGTCCAAATTTTGCCAAATTGAGTAATTAAGCATCGTTTGGACTTCCGAGGTTTCGATCGGTCCAATTGATCATGAAATTAGACCTCCATATGTTCTACATCGCTTGGTCTGAAGTTATTTCCGAGGGCATATCCAATCCATGAGAAATTTTTGGGTCTAGGCCGAAATTTCTCCCAATCCACTCACAAACCCTTGTTCGGTCGTGGGTTTGAAAAAAATTTGGGTTTGGATTTTGGGTAATGAGTGAGAAGAGAAAATAAGATAATAATTGGAGATATGGGTAATGAGTGAAGAGGGAGAAATGAGATTAATTATTAAATATAAAGATAATGAGTGGAGAGAGAAATGAAAGTAATGATTAAAAATATAGGTAATGAGTGAATTTGCGTTTAGAAATTTTTTTCCTTTTTTTTTCAGAAATTTTAATAGCAAGAAAGATTTGTAGGGAACCACACAAGAAAAAATGTATTTGGGCCCATTCCGGATCTCACAAAAATCTAGAAAAATATCAATAAATTTTTAAATATTATTTTATGTGGTCATGTAAAAAATCAGCTCCAAGCCTCCAACGGACATCGGTAAGTATTACTTTTGGATTTGTTCTCAGTTCCTTGTGAATCCGTAGAGGCAAAACCGCTCAGTTCCTTGTGAATCCAAAAGTAATACTTACCGATGTCCGTTGGAGTTGATTTTTTTACAGAATTTCATAAAATAATATTAAAAAATTTATGAATATTTTTTTAATTTTTTTTGGAATTTAAAATAGACACAAACACATTTTTTCTTGCGTGTCTCTGTGCAAATCGTTCTTCCGAATAGGAGGGCTCTTGTTTTCCAAACAGAAATGCTATCAGTAATGACCAAAAACCCGATACTCGTCCCGATCCTACGTGTAAAGTAGAGTAATAATTACATTACCAACCAATAATAACAGTACCATATATACAATTCCCCAGAATCTTTAGTTATTCACAGAAAAGACCCTCTAGGTTATTCTGCATTTTTAATTTTTTACCGCAATTTATTCCGCATTTATGTTTACACAGTACCCAGCCCAATTTGGTATCAGAGCCTACAGTACTATTTGTTAATTCAAGTAGCCAGATTATTATTGTTTAGTTAAGATTAAGTAGTATTCTTGATTAGTTTAGTTTTATGATTGAAGAATTCTTAAAAGCCCTTAGTCCTAGTTTAAGTGAAATCAGATCTCAACAGTCCAGACAGTACCATCAGATTAAAACAGGTTTTCAGTTAATAGAACAGCTCAGTTGTGGCTTAGATAAGAAAATCAGCTTAGAATTTAAAAAGAATATAATAACCAGAAATCAGTTTGAAGAGTTTTCGAAAAAATCTCTTGACCAAACTACCCAGATTTTAGAAAAAATTAGTAGATCAAAGATTCACGAGAAATTAGAAAATTTAGATTACTTTAAGGATTTACATTCAGAAATACTAAAAAGAATAAATAAATTAGAAGAAAAACAGCTAGTTATATCAGGAAAATTGCCTTGCAAGCAGGATATAATAGATTTAACCAGTAAATTAGATACTACTCAGCCAAAAGATATTGAGACAGAAATCAGAAATTTAGTTAAAGACCTTAGAGTTGAAGTAGATAGAATAAAACAGAACTCAGTTGAAATCAGAAGAGAAATTGACGAGAAACTCCAGAAGATGGAGATTCTTTTGGAAGAAGTAAAGAAATTATCAAATGGAGAATAGTCTTGATAGTTTATTTTATAGAATAGCATTAGAAAATTCAGGAAAGATTCAACCAGATCCTATCGGATTATCTAGTTTCAAACCAACAGGAAAAACAGATGAAGTTGTCATTAAGCAAAATAATACTATCATAGAACTTCTAATTAGTCTTAGTCATAGACTAGCAGAGACATCAGAAAAGATAGATCAGTTATCTACTAGAATAGATAAGCTTCAAGAAGAAAAAGCTTTAGAGGCTTTAACCTCTAAAATAAACCAGATCAGTATCTCGTCCTCAACCGGACACTTAGAACCCAGAAAATTCAGTAAAACCTTACAAAACAATACCTTTTATTACAATATATTTGGTACCCCAGATCCAAACAAAGGAAAGAAACTAGAAGTTTCTCAATCCTCAGAAACTCAATAATGGCATCTAGCAGTAAGACCAAGGTCAGTGGAATTCCTTTATTTAACAGAGTATTTGGAAAACAGCCAATAGAAGAAAATAGAATTGAAGGAATCTTAGATCCAGAGATGCAATTAGAAAGATTTAGAAATCACAGTTTAGAAATTTTAGATCCAGAGGTTTTATACAAATCACAAAATTTCTTCAACAGAGGGGTTAGAACTTACACCAGTTACCAAGAAAAGCCAATCAGCGTGGTAACAGAAGATCAGACAGAAGTCTTAGAAATAATTACCCAGGAGAGCTTCAACAAGCTCAAAAGGTTAAGATTAGGTCTTATACACCTAGGATTAATTACCATAGGAATCAAGGGATTAGCTAGACAAGATCTAGGAACCAAAGTATTGGTCATGATCTTTGACAATAGATTTACAAATCAAGAGCAAGCATTGATAGGAAGCATGGAATTAGACATGAACAACAACTGCCAGATTGTTTACTGCACACCAGGTTTCCAGGTAACCTTAGATGAATTTTACCAGCATATAAGAATAGGAATTAAAACAAAAGGATATCATATGATCCCTAATGCTCAGAACCTTTTAGCATGCGTAAGTTTTATAGGAAAATTGAGTAACCACAGTAGCACCAAATACAAGCTTAGAACAGATCAATATTTGAAAGCTTTAGGAACTAGAGGAATTCAGGTAATAGAAGCCAAAAAACGAGACTAAGAAATGTTAGCCGGACTTGAATGGAAAGTCACGAATTTAGTTCCAAAAACACAGCTTAAACCCAGTAATAATAGTTTTTATACCACTAGTTCAGGAGAAGTTAATCTCAGATTCAGCGATTATACTTCTGTAGGTAGACATTCAGATGTTAGCAGTTCTATTCAATCGGAAATAGAAACAGAACACATCTATATGGCATACGAACAGCCTCAGTTTACTTTTGATCAGTTATTTAAATTTAGTGAATCTGACATAATCAGGTTAAAGGAACTCCTAGAAACAATTTATAGACCAGATTTAGATTATTATGATTACCAGATCCTAGAAGGATATTATACTCAAAAACTTGAGTACGAACATCCAGAAATAGAAGATAGTTTTCAAAGACAATATTTAATAGAAAATAATATATTTGTCTTAGAAGAAGAATTTTTAGAATATGACACCAGCAGGGAAAACAATCTCTCAGTCGAAGATATGTTTTGCCACTCAGACCCTAGATCTAAATATTATCAACCACCAGTTAAAAACACAGAAAGTCATATGGTAGAAGTTAAGATGGAAACATACGATAGTACTCCACCAGTACTCCCAAATCAGGTATATGAAATGGGAAACATTCCAATTAGCAGATCCAGAATTGAGCCATCAGCTCAAGAACTAGAATTTAGAACCTATGGGAAAAGATTACTAGCAGATAGAAATATAACCCTTATGGCACAAGCAGGCACGGGATTGATGCTAGACATTGCAGCATTTGATCCTCAGTTTCACAAAGCAGTAATAGACAGATGGGAACAAGCCCTAGTTAGAAAACTTTTAGAAATGACCAATTGGCACTCTTCAGCAGAGATGTGGTCGTATTGCGAATCATTTCTAGGAGAAACAGCGAAAGGAATTGTAGAGGCATACAAAAGAGATTTTGAAATTCAATATGCGGCTTTAATAGCCCAAGGACCAAATGTCTACAATTTCACCAGTTTAGTTAAAACCCTAATTATAGGAGCGGATCCTAATAGAGGAAACACCACCTACCAGAATGTAGCTATAAGACAGTTAGAACAGCTTAAGTTACATAAATGGAAATATATAGTCAGTTTTTGCAATGACTTTATAGCCCTTGCATCCCAGACAGGCAGAGCACTAGATCCAGAAATCAGTGATAAATTCTTCAGAAAACTTCCAGGCCCATTAGGAGAAGAAATATGGGAAAAATGGAAAGTTACTAATGGAGATGAAAATCAACATTTAGGTATAGGTCCTAGAATTCAGTTTGTTTTTACAGTCTTAAGAGACAAGTGTACAACACTTGAAATCCAGAAAGGCATAAAGAAAAATAAGTTAAATTTTTGTAGCCAAGTCATATATACTCCACAACAGTATGGATATGACAAAGATAAAAGAAAGAAAAAGAAAAATAAATTTTATAAATATCAGAAGAAAGCCAGTAAATACCATAAGAAAATAGCACAGACAGGAAAATATAATTATAAATACCAGAAACATGGTTATTATCCCAGAAAGAGATATAGGAAAAGTCAATCCTACGAACAAGCATCCAGTAAAAGACAGTTTAAACCCAGGCCTAAGAAACATTTTAGGAGGAAAGTTCAGACGACTCAGAACAGAAAATGTAAATGCTTTATATGCGACTCAGAAGATCATTTAGCCAATAAATGCCCTAATAAAGGGAAAAATCAGAGAAGTGCAGAAAAGGCCAATCTTATGGCAGAATTAGGAGATTTTGATAATATAGAGTTTATAGAAATAAAACTAGAAGATAGTGATACTGAATCAATATATAGCTTGATCAGTACAGAACCAGAAGAGATAAATTTCTTAGAAGAAAGTGATAGTTACAGTAGTAGTTCAGAAGATGAGCTTCCCAGTTATCTACCAGAATATACTTTTATGATTAAAAGTAGTACAGAATGTATACACCAGTGGCAGCATAATATAGGCCAAGACAGTGAACCTTGCTCAGAATGCAATGGTTATCCTTTCAGATTATTTAGAAGTGTCTGTGAACATTGTAAGAAAAATGTTTGCAAATTTTGTCTCAAGAAAAACTATCAGATAGATAGAGATTTGATAGATTTAAGTGGTAGCATACAGCAACCAGTGTTAAATCAGAATTCTAAATTAGCACTTCAGGAAGCCAAGCTAGAAGCAGCCACAGTCAAGTTAGATTTAGATAGAACCAAATTTCAGTTTGAAAAACAGGTAGATGAACTAGAAAAGAAAATAGAAATTTTATCCATAGAAATAGAAACATATAGAATAGAAAACAGCAGATTAAGAAATCAGTTACATGAGAAAAACCAGCCCTTCAAATCAGTTGAAGTATTAGAAGACCACTGCAACATTGTTGAATCGGTTAACAGAATAGGAGAAAATAGTCTTATAGAGATAAATTGTGAGATCTTATTACCAGCTAAAGGAAAGAATCCAGGTAAAATCATAGAAACCAAAGCTATGGTAGATACAGGAGCCAGTAAGAGTCACATTAGCCGTGATCTTATACCAATAGAATATTTTACTAAACCAGGTTATATAGCTCGCGCAGATCTTATGAATAATACCAGTATTATTTACGATACATGCCTTATGAATAGCAGCATTAGATTTACCAACAGACTTCAACAGCAGCATACATACCCATTACCCATGGTATGGATAGGCGATATTAATCACAGCTATAAGTTTATCTTAGGATTAAACTTTATAGACAGTATGAATGGAAGCATCACATTTAGCAAACACTTTGTGACATTTCACAAACGTAGTTTACAGGTAGAAACACTTCATGCCCAGAATATAGAATCAGAGTTGTCAGCGAAGCGTGGTGGAACCATAGATAAAACAGAAAAAATAGCAGAAGAAAATAGGATAGTAAAAGAGAAAATAGCAGAAAAGTTAAGAGAAATACCATCTCCAGACACACAGTTAGATTCATATAAAGAAACCATAGATGACATCGTTGAAACAGAATTAGAATGGTTAATGGAAGAACAGCTAGAAGAACAGTTAATCCAGATAGACTATGATATAATAGATTTTTGTCAAATAGAACATTCTTTGTCAGTTCTTGATCGCAAAAAGAGAAAAAGAACAGATAAAGATCTGTTAGATGAATTAATCAGATTAGCAGAAAAAACCCAGATATTAGGAGAAAATTCAATTAAACATTGGAATAAAACCAAGACCTTAGCACATCTAGAAATCATAAACCCAGATTTTAAGATCAGTACTCAGAAAATAGCATACAGTCCTTTAGACATAGAAGAATTTGAAAAACAGATTAAAGAACTACTAGATCTTAAGGTAATAACAGAAAGTACCAGTCCTCACAGAAGTGCAGCCTTTATGGTAAGAAATCATGCAGAAATTAAGAGAGGAAAGGCGCGAATGGTCATAAACTACAAACGCCTTAATGATAATATTCAGATAGATAGTTATGATATACCCAGCAAAGAACAGCTTATTAATAGCATTCAAGATGCAATAATTTTTAGTAAATTTGATTGTAAATCAGGATTTTGGCAGATCATGATAGATCAGACCAGCAGACCATGGACAGCATTCACATGTCCTCAAGGATGTTATGAATGGATAGTCATGCCCTTTGGCTTAAAAACAGCCCCTAGTATTTTTCAAAGAAAAATGGATAGTATATTTAAAAATTACAATTCTTTTATTCTTGTTTATATTGATGATATTCTTGTTTTCAGTAAGACACAAGATGAACATTATAGGCATCTTAGAATTGTTTTTCAATTATTCTTAGATAATGGTTTAATCATTAGTAAAAAGAAAATGGAATTAAATAAAGAATATATAGAATATTTAGGAGTAAGAATAGGAAAAGGAAAGATCCAGTTACAACCACACATTGCACAGAAGATATTAGAATTTCCTGATAAAATAGAAGATAAGAAAAAACTCCAGTCATTCTTAGGAACCTTGAATTATGCTAGACCCTATATAAAGGATCTTAGCAAAATCATAGGGCCTTTGTACAGTAAAACGACCCCAACGGGCCAAAAGTACTTCAACCAGCAAGATGTTGATCTTGTCAGAAAAATTAAAGAGATCTGTAGAAATCTACCAGAACTAGATTTACCATTAGAATCTGATTACATAGTAATAGAGGTAGATGCCAGTGAAAAGGGATGGGGAGCAATACTCCTCAGTAAACCTACTAAGTATTCAGCAAAATCAACAGAAAAGATTTGTAAATACTCTAGCGGAAAATATAAAGAAAAAGGAAATTTAGCCAGCATAGATTGTGAAATATTAGGAGTTATTAACGCCATTAATAGCTTCAAGTTATGGCTATTCAAACCTTTTACAGTCAGAACAGATTGTGAAGCAATTGTTAAATTTCATAAGCTTCTCAATGAGAAAAAGATTAGTACTCGTAGATGGCTTAACTTTGTAGATACAATAACAGGGAACGGATATACAGTAGAATTTGAACATATTAAAGGAAAAGAAAACACTTTAGCAGATTACTTATCTAGGGAAATAAGGACTAATATTTCTGATTTTTCAGATGGCATCTTCCAGCAGTATAACCAGTTCAACCAGAATAGATCAGAAGTTTTTAACTTTTGGGAATGTAACTCTCAGAGTTTTCTCTGAACAATCCAGATCTAAATTCAGGTACCTCATCCACAATATCAGTGAGGAACAGAAGTGTCTTTTAGATAATCTCTGGGACTCTCACAAAGATGTTCCTAGATTTTTAGGTTGTCTAAACGCTTTAAACATTTTCTTTAATCAACAAAATGGGTCAAACCCAACAAAAAGATTTTCATTTTATTGTGTAGCTATAGGCCGTGTTCCAGGAATTTATTCCTATTGGCCAGAAGTTTTAAAACAGATTGACGGAATCCCTTCCTCAACATGGAAAGGTTTTCATACTTTCTCTGAAGCAAATCAATGGGCAAATCGCACCATTGGAAATAATTTTTATATTTCAGAATCTTCCAGAAGGATAAATACTCAAGCAGCCCTTGAGATTGCAGGTTTTGAAAATAACCAGGTCTTCAACCAACCACCTTCTAACCAGCCATTTGCTCAGCAAATAAGATTTTGCAGTCATTGCGAAACAATGACTAGAAATTTTAGACTTTTAAATAAGAAAAACCAAGATTTTGAGCAAACCAATCAACAGTTGATCAATAACCAGAGAAGGCTTGAAGAAGAAATAGCAACTCTCAAAAAGAAGTTGTTAGAATCAGAGAAGGAGCTCAAGAAGACTAGAAGCCCTTTTACCCCACTGGTAAAAGTGAGAAAGCAGTCTTCCCCACTGGAAGATGAAGAAAAGAGTGAGTGGAGTAAGGAACATGATCCAATTGAGCTTTTACAACCAAAAGCATTTACTTTTCTTTCAAAATTCCCTCCAGATGTTATCAACCATATTCAGCATTTAGCCAGACAAGAAAGAGCTCATTTCCAAGAATTCCTATTCTCAGAGCTAATCAAGATCAACCAGAATGAAGGATGTATTCCGGGTCTCACGATTTCCTGGAAAACCCTTTATTTACAAGAAAAAGATGTTGTTCCATGCCCAGAGATCAAACCAACTTGCATTCAAATACCATTGGAAAGGATGACCTGTACTTGTCAACTCATTTACAGCATTCCCATGGCCAACATAGACATGAAGAATTTCAAACCCTTTTATCTTAAATTCAAGGATAAAATGGTAGAAATTACAGAAGCAACTCTTTTGGATTTTGGATATATTCAACAAATTATATTCCATGACCCAGAAGATACTAACAGATTTGGAAGAAAGATTGCAGCTTGTGTTCTTAATTCCATGGCAGAACAGGGTACAGCAGTAGAAGCGGTAGTGGAATCAAAACTTCCAGAATGGACGTCTACAGGACAACTCATTCCAGCCTACCACAACATCCATATCAACACCAATCCAGCCAATACAATCCTCAGACGCATTTATCATTGCGAAAATGATGCCCCATGGATTTGCGAGGCAAATTCAATAAGAAAACAGATCAGACATGCTATTGCCTTCTCCATAGCAGAAGGATTCCATTATGACAGTCTATATGACTACGGAAAGGCACCATTAATATGTGAAGACCTATTTCAAAAAATTAGGTCCAACGATCACATTCCAGAATTAAAATTTCATTTTGAAACAGGACATGATAAATTAGTCAGGTATTACTTGGAGCAGAAAGACCAGCAAAGAGCCATGACAACAAATGAAGATCCATCTATTCCATCTAATAATGAAGAAGAAGAAGATTATGATTTCGATGATGAAGCCATCCATAATCTCAACAATACTATGGAAGGATAAGAAGATAGGTATCCACCATGATAGACAGCAACCCTGTCATCACATGGGACGATACTTTATGTAAATTGGAAGTATTTGCCGAAAGCAAAAATTACTTTCACTATTCCAACCACACTCCACCAGCCAGACAGCTTTTACTGTTTCAACTACTTTTCACCAAGCCAGACATAAACAGTTCAGCTACTTTTGGTCACTAGTCTTTGTAATAATAGAAGGACGGTCTTCTTTTTCAAAAAGAAAGTTGAAAGATGTGTCGATGCGGGCCAGCGATCACGCGGCATCTACTATTCTCTTTGAAAAACCGGATCACTTTTCTTATTAGGTTGCCAGTCATGTAACTCTAGGATGGTCTATAAATAGAGTCGAGTCTTTCATTTGTAAACACGACTCTCCTAGTACTTGAACACTTGCTATCTGTAAGCATTTGTTGCAATTAGGTCGAGTCAATTCTCAGCAATTGAGCCTTTGTAATCAGCAGTTTGCAGTAATATTGTAAGTTTTCAGTTCTCTATTGTTCTCTAGGGACTCCCGAAAGGGAACACCCCTATGATTATAAACAACATGTATACTGTATAAATTATATGCTTGTATTACCCAAAGATTTTTAATCCAGTTTTCTTATCATGATACCTTAAAATTTAAAATTTTTAAGGAGTAATGACTTCAGGCCTTTAAACCGTAAAGCCTTCTTGAGTCTTGTACCCGTTTAGCCCAGGGAGGCGTTGAGGGAGTAGTATTCGGAGGTAGGTTAAGAAGGAAAATAAGAAATTTCTCTAAACAAAATTTTTGACACATAAGGAAAAAATGATAATGAAAAGAAAGATTAATCAATGGGTAATATGATATATAATTTTAACAGTATTCAAGTTATTTTAAACAGTTCATCTGGATCATATGGTGGTAAGTACCGAGTAGGATTTACAAATATTTGATCACAAACCTTTACATACATGAACAAGAAAGAACTTATTTTAATTCATATTCATAGATTAAGAGAAGAAATATATTTCCAGAATTTCTTAATAGGTACACTTTTAAAGACACCCATATATATTCACAGACCTAGATATAGCACCACTCTTACCAGATTTATAAGAAAAGAACAGGATAAACTTAAAGAATTAGAAAATCAGCTAGCAGAAGCAAAACTCCAGTATCACAGAGCAAAACCATTCCAGAATTAGAACTAAACCATAATAGTTTAAAGTTAAAGGTATAAAGTGTAATTAATTAGATTTGTCTCTACCAGAATCCCTGCCAGTGTCTCTACTCATAGCAGAATTGTTTTCCAAACCTACAACAGAACAAGGGAACGACTCGGAAAGAAGGAAAGAAACACAGAAAAAAGCAACCCTTCTCTCTCTCTCTCTCTCCCATACGTAGCCGAAAACGACGATGCTCTCTCTCTCTCTCCCCTCGTCGGCTAGGTAATCCCTCTCTTTCTCTGTGCATTGTTTTCCTCCCTTTACTATGCTTGTATGCGTTACTTGTCATTGCTCTTAACTAGTATTAAGGCTGAGTTTGGGCGAAACCGAAACCGAAAATTTGTCTATCCTTGCACTTGCTGTGGGTTTCCCATTGATGAGAGCGCGGTGAATGTATATGCTTCGAATCCTAGGGCTTACTCCACGGCTGATGTGCCGATTTGCTTATCGTTGTCGAGCACAGCCCCTGTCATCCTGATCATCCTCTCCTACTCCGTAATCAAGTCGAGTACTACACCTGCGGTGGGCCGTGTCGCCAAGAACAGCTAGGTTTTGCCTACCGTTGTTCCGACTTTTTTGAAACCTTTTATCGAAGGCAAGGACCAGATGATCCCCTTGAGACAACCTCATCCTTTTGACTTGCTGGGAGAGTGCTAAGAAGGAGAATTCTCCTCCGTTTCTTTGTCCCTGCCGGGGGTGTGGGCTCACTTTCGCTTTCAGGGATTTGACCAACCAAAAGTTAAATAAAAAACCACTGAACTTCTATAACCACAGTATCTACGAGAAATTAATTTAGTCCAAACTCGGCGCTGTGACGAGAAAGATGGTTTTATTGTGAATTCTTCTTTGAGGAAATTTTTAACTATTCATCATAAAAGTTGCTCAGAAAAGTTTAGGTAGTTGTTTTGATGTTTGAATCTCTTAAGTACTTGTTTGGATGGTTTTGAATGTTTCCCAAGTTACCCGTAACCAATTTTTATAATTATTCTCTCTCTTTAAAGGCATGTCGCTCTGTGTACAGTGTGGAGTAAACCAGATAGAGTGTAAGAAAGTAGAAGGAAATCTGCAATGGCTTTGAACTCAAGCCCTTCGAATCAAATTGAAGCCATTAGCTCATTCCCCGATCAATCCGAGTTAGATCGTTTCGCTGCAGTTGCCAACAAGGCCGCCGATGCAGCCGGGGTAGCAATTCGCAAGTACTTCCGAAAACCCTTCGACATTATCGATAAGGAGGACTCGAGTAAGTTTCAGATTTTTCAGAGGAATTTTTGTTTTGTTATTTTTGTTTTAGATATAGGGGACAGAGCCATGGTTTTTGGATGGTGGAGAGGCAAAAACAACCTAGAACAATGTGGTTTGTTTCCTATTTGATAATTAAGGAAAATAATAAATCTAAATGCTAATTCCAAAGTATTATTAAAACCTAGGGTTTCGCTAGGTCGCAAGTGCAACTTTTCTTAGCCACGTCACCTAAGACCCAACTATTTCAAACGGCTGTGAGAGGGGTTGCCGGGATTAGTCTGAGATGCACATATGTTGGTGTGGGATACCTTGCATTACAAAAAATTTATATATATACATGTTGCAGATTTTTATTTTTGATCTAACGATTGAACATGGAACTTTTTCATATTTTGAAGACTAGGAATTGTAGCACTGGTTGTATTGAAAAATGTGCGTATCAATATATATGCGGTTTCTTCACAATCTTAGTTAGTGGAGATACTCAATCTACTGTGACTTGCTGCAGTTTGTGTTTTAGTAGAGTCAAAATAGTAAAACAAAGCTAGTGCAGTTTATATGATGACTCCACTTGTGTCCAAGTCGGTCTGCCCTGGTCGATGTATCTTTACTTGTCTTACTAATATTTAGTGAAAAATGCTTCTGAATTGATTTCATCTTCATTTTGGTTTAGCTGCTGTTACGATTGCTGATCGAGAGACGGAGGAAGCAATGGTTTCGGTTATACAAGAGTGCTTTCCTTCCCATGCAATGTAGCTGAGATGAATGACATGGCTTGTTTTCACTCTAAGGCTGTGTAATTCTACTGTTTTTGGTATTTTAGCTGCCATGAGAATTATATTAAAGGACAATTTGTCCCCTAATGAGAAATGTTGGAAAGTTTTCATAATATTATGCAATGTGCACCCTTAGACAAATGTCGTAGTCGCTGGAGCCGCCGCATAACGTGCAATTGTGAGACCATGCCTGTCAAAGGGGCCACATTGCTATGAATTCATTTAGGGGCTAGTTGTTCCATTTATTCTTTTAGGGTGCAAATCCTTTTTTCGTAGTCTTCCATGGGGAAGGTATCAAAAAACCTTATTTTTTTCCTCTTGCTGAAAATAAACATAATGGAAATTGCAGTCTCGGAGAGGAGGGTGGTTGGAGGTGTAAAGAAGAATTTGCCGACTATGTTTGGGTTTTAGATCCTATTGATGGAACAGAAAGTTTTATTACGGGTATTTCCTCATCTTATTTCTTCTGCACTTGTATATATTTCTTGGTTCGAACTCTGAAATATCTAATTTGTGTGGTTTTTGCTCATGTTGTGTTCCAGGAAAACCTTTGTTTGGCACTCTCATCGCTTTGCTTCACAAAGGAAAACCGGTAAGACTTACGCACCATTTGATTGAAAAGTATGTGGTAGCTATGCTCCTCCACTGCCCCCCTGCAATTATGTGAGCAATTGCATTTAGGTTTGGGTTCCATGTGAAAGAGGGGTGTTGAGGTATTGCTCTACGAGCATAGATTAACTTCTCCTTATTCTCAGCAGGAAATAGGGGAATAATTTGCTTTATTGGCGCATAAGATGCGATTTCAATATTCAAATGCGTACAATTTATCAATTGAACTGTTTAGATTGAGTCAGTTTTGTCAGGTTCAAACAAGTTGGATGAGATCCTTTTAATTGTGTCTTTTTGCAATAAATTTGGCACTAATGCATCCGGTTTATGTACATTCACAAGCAATTTCGTAACTGCCAATTCCGTTGGGCTCTCCTGGGGAGAATAAAGAGAGCAGCATTCATTTTCTTACTGAAAACAAAGTACATTAGTTGGTTCTGATTCTCAATGGAAATTGCGGACTCAGTCTAGGTGGATGCTGGCTCAATTTTGACGTAAAGTTTTATTATTATGCTTATTCTTTGTTGTTTCCAGGTTTTGGGAATAGTTGATCAACCTATTTTAAGAGAAAGATGGATTGGGATTAGTGGAAAAAGAACCGTGATGAACGGTCAAGAAGTCTCCACACGCAGCTGTTCAAAGCTTTCACAAGCATATTTGTATGTGTTGTATATATGTTGATTGTTTTGGACCAAATAAACAAACAAAAGGAAAAAAGTTAGGTGCTAGAAGCAAAACCTTTTATCTATGTTACAAGTTTGCCCTTTGTTTTTTTCTATTTTCACGAGTGTCTATTTAGTTCTTACTAGTAGTAGGTCTATATTTTGTCTCCTTATCTTTGTTCTTTTCTGGTTTTAGGTATACGACAAGCCCACACCATTTCAGCGAAGATGCTGAAGTTGCATTTGCAAGAGTTGGCTTTAAGGTTTGACCATTTCTAGTTTTTTTTTTTACATTGCAAGATAATGTGAATGCTATAATAGGTGCTTCAAGCCTTCAATAATCTCTTGGCTAAATTTATGTTTTGTGGTATGTTTTGTCAAAGTACTATAATATCCATGCCAAAATGAACCGGGGTCCGGGTCCGTGCCAATCTTTCAAGATTCCCCCCCCCCCCCCCCCCCCTTCCTTTTATTGATTCTATAGATTGTCCTGCCACTCTTGATTTGTTAGATCTATGTTTTGTTGGGTTTTGTCCTCAAATCTATTTTCTAGTAGGGAGTTAAAAAGATTCTTATGGAAGGTATTATGGGTGCGTTTGCAACATTTAACATGCTAGGTTACTTCAAGATATTAACTTTTGAGTTGTGAACCAATTATTTCCTTAGGAAGAGAGGGTGTGTACAATCAAAACAAAGATCATACATGTTTCTCACGTATTCAAATTCAATAAGTTAATAGCTATTCCTTACTGTATCCGGTATGGTAATGAAGTTTTGCATCCTAGACTGTACTTCATTTATATTTTCATTTGTTGTTGTTGCATATGACAGTTTCTCTATGAGAAGTGGTAGTTTTTTGTGTTCAGATGTGATTATTTGTTGAGACTGCGCCCTAGGTTGATACATGGGAATCCTATTTTGACGTAAAAACAACTTTTGGTCTATTTGTTGCTAATCTTTTCCCCCTGTATTTCATGGTTGCAGGTGAAAGCGCAGCTATACGGTTGCGACTGCTACGCTTATGCGCTTCTTGCCTTGGGTTGTGTGGATATCGTGATGGATTTTGGCCTGGAGGTGAGCTTACTCTTGTTTCTTCTTTGTATGAGATTTACTGCTGGTCACAGTCAACTGTGGGTACTGTGGGAAACCCTGCTCCATATGGAGTATTTCAGGAAAAATATTATGGCAGGATTTGCTAGAGGAAAATAAATTTATTAGGGGGAATTCTCTAGTTTGAATTTCTATGAGGACTTATGTGTGCAGATATTCTACACAAATGGATTTATATGAACCTAGAACATACAAAGGGCCCCTAGTTGTAAAAACCATTCCCCGAAGATTATATAGTAAATGGGCTTTCTTACAAAATAATGGGTAACTGATAACTGTTGGATACCTTGCATGAAATGCCTTCCTAATAATACAATATTTTGCTTGGACACAGTAGCACTGAAGATGATGGACTGCAAGTCCTCATCCAGACGTAGCACTCCAAACTGTGGACTACTCAACCTCTTACACAGTGGAGTCTTTACACCTGTTGCTAGCTGCTACCAAGAGTAAAAGGGGCACCATTAGTATTCATTGCCGAGGACTCATAGAACATTCAGGGTTTGTCTAACAACAATTTTATCTTTGGTATACACTGCTCAGAAGTTGAGGAATTGAGGAGTTCCACGTCTTTCTGTCCCGTCTTCCCATCCCAGAAACTAGTTATGAACGCCCAAAGGGGGCAAGCTCGGGCAAAACTACTAAAATGGGATCCAACAATTTATTCTTTTTCATTAGGTTAATTAGGCTCGTGACTGACTGATCCGCTTTGAAATACAGGCTTATATTTGGCTTTCTTCATTTTATTCTATATCTATCTTGCCTCCAAAGAGCTTGCTTGTGGAACCCTTTGTTTGATACTTTAATGGGGGTATTCTTGTACAGCTTGGCCCTTTCCCTGGCGTACTGCCATCGAATCTACTAGTGCATCCAAGCAATTGGTATCTGATTGAAACATAGAAAGCATAGATTTGAGTCACCTCCTTGCTGAAAGCACAAATGGAATGGTCGATCATTCATGGTTTTAAGTTTTTAAGACCTCACTAATCAGCCTTACACTTTTGAGTTCATAATGAATGAAATTAACCCCCAGAAGAATAGGAAAGATGCATCCCTTTTTCTAAACCATGGGGAGCCCCGCTTAGTTTATCGGACAAATTGAGGGTCCAACCAAGCGCTTGCGCGAAGGAATAAGCGAATCATTTTATTTCCAGAGGGAACCATTTAGAGAGATGGAAATTCTGTGTTGCATCTTGACAGTACCTTAATGGTGGAGCTTTTGTGATGCTGACTTGAAAACCTTACTTCTACATCTTTATACTAGGTGCTTTATATTTTCCCGTAAAACATTCAGTTATGTGCTGTATGAGCTTTTGACTTATGAATTAATGAGGTAGCGCTTTTTCCTTCAGCCGTTTGATTTTCTTGCATTGATACCGGTGGTAGAAGGTGCCGGTGGAGTTATCGCTGATTGGAAAGGACATCAACTTCAATGGGATCCTACTTCACATTCATGTCCAACACGTATGATTATTTTTAACTCTCTATCTTGTTTGAGTTGTGTGTCTGGTGACATTCTGGTAAAACCATGTTGATAACAATACAGCTTTAAGCCGTGCCTTACCTGTGTTTCTTGTTTCAGCCGAAGGTTTTACTGTATTGGCAGCTGGAGATAAAGAGCTTCACCAACAAGCTGTGGATTCATTACAGTGGACATAGAAGTTTGCATTTTCATTGAAGCAGTTTAGATAGAATTGTTCAACTTCTAAATGGCTTTAGGCTTAACATTTTAGAATCACTCTGGTCTTTGGAAACCAGATACTGATAGTAGATGGACTAACAATAAGTTTAACTGTCCAAAGTGAATGTCAAGACATGATGTGGGCTGTTGGATCAAATGGAGGACGGCGTGGCAGTGTATAGAGTGAGGTCTGGTGGATTATGGAGCAGGACAGTAGTTATAGGAGCTTGTCCCCTAGTTGCTTTGATGAAATTTTGATCGAAAGTAATGGTCATAGAGTCCATGTAAAAATTGATTCGATTCTGCATTTTATATGATTTAAATATAGTACTGTCGCGTTATTCATGAGTTTTGTATATGATGGTTCTGGTGTGAATCATATTTTGTCGAAAGTATGCCTTTGATGTAGACATGGCTAGAGACATGGAGGATTATCTTCTGCAATAGTAGATTCATCAAATCCTCCAAATCGGTGGGTTTTACCTGTGAAGTTTACATTCTTGTGGCAGAAAGAAAGTTTGCAACTATGGTCATTTTGCAGTTCATCTTTTTCAGCCAGACCTGGATGAATGAAGTGTTCAAGAAAGTTCGTGAAATTGGCGCCGTCAGTGCCTCGTTTGACGACGATAATTGCCTCGTTTGACGATAATTGCGTGCGAAATTAATGATTTTTTTGGAACTTGGGGAATGGAAGAGAGTAATCATTTTTTCTCTTCCTCCTTGCTTGATTTCCTTCAACATTTGTTTCTCTTTCATATAATCAAACGAAGAAAAATATAACATTCTCCCTACGACTTCTCTCTTATTTTTCCATCCTTAATAAGCATATTGACACACTCCCTGCTTCCACAATAATTCCATTTTCCCATTTGAAAAACTACTTTTGATTGGGATGAGTTCCATTTGGGTCTGACAAATGATAGGTACACTTTTTCTTCTTTTTTTTCGATGCTCGGATGAGTAAGTTTATGTACACTTCAACTAATTCCCTCTCTAGTTTGATCAAAGGTAGGCCATCTACGCTGAGACTAAGAAATTCACATGAAATTACTTTCTTGCGGCCTAGCGCTAAGAATCAAATTCTGGTCAATTGTGCGAGGAGTAAATCCACCAACTAATAATATATATTTTTTGTCGCATAGAATCATTTAAACAATGATGTGGACCCACCATTACCTATGAGATACTTGCAAAAAAAAAAAATCATTACATATGAGATAGGATGTAAGAATATAGATGTAAAAGTGAATATCTAGCATAAATATGGATGAACAGCCAAATTGGGAAGAGTTAAATACAGAAATGCTACACACACATACAATCTGTGCACAGATTGTGCACAGATTTTGTTGTGGGGCCCACCACGGGTCTCACACAAATCATCCGAGCCGTTCATTAAATGTAAAATATTTTTTCAAGGGTCCCCGTAAAAAATAATCTCAATCCGATACCTATAGATGCTCGATCCAATCGTATAACTTTTCATTATCCGAAAATCTGAATGAAAAGTTAGATGGTTGGATGAAGCACCTATAGGTATTGGATTGAGTTTATTTTGTACGGGGACCCTTAAAAAAATGTTTTACATTTAATGAACGGCTTGGATGATTTGTGTGGGACCCGTGGTGGGCTCCACAACGAAATCTGTGCACAATCTGTGCACAAAAATCTGTACGGGTAGCAAAAATAATCGATAGTCAAAGTGAGCAAATAAAAACCACGAAAGCCCAATGTAATAAATCACAACTTTAAGTACCAATGTGTAATAATTTACAAATAAAAACCAGAGCTCTATTGCTGTTGTCCCTTGCTTGAAAGACAAGTTGAGACCTCTCTCTCTCTCTCTCTCTCTCTCTTCGATTCAGACCAAATCACTCTCCACCGGCTCATTGCGTCGCCGATGTCGAGCGAGACAGAAGACGCCGTCCGCCGCCGTACATCGGTGGCCGAGTATCGGAAAAAGCTCCTCCAGCACAAGGAGCTCGAGTCCAGAGTCCGTGGAGGTCAGATTTAACCGACTAAACCCTAGTTTCTGATTCCGTCCAAAATCTTTGAATGAATTCCCTTTCTCGATCTGATTCTAGGGCTTTTTTATCTTCTATCCTTTAGAGGCGTTTGCACTGATATATGCATTGATACAGCATGTGAAGTATGCGATTTTTTGTTACTTCTTCGTTGTTGTAATGTCTAGGGCGTTTTTAATTTATCTGTTTGGCTGAGGAGAAAGAAGAATATAGGAATTAAGCTCCCTTTGTTATTTATTGTTTGTAAAGGTAGGCTAAACTAGTAGTAAGGGCTGTGTTAGGTGTTGTAGAGGGAAAGATGTAGTTTCTTGAGGTGAAAAATGAAATATTTGTTCCGAAAATTTGAACTTATATTGTGTTTGAATTTGTTTTGTTTGTAAACAAGCAGGGTAAGATTCGTAAGAAGTAATATCATTGAGAGAGTGAGTGGAAGATGACAATTAGATCTTCAAAGTGCAGTTTTTCCCTTTGTTATATTAGTATCCAAAAGGGCATTCTTTTGGGTTCATAGGTATCCTTTGAGTAATCTGATTGAACTCCAGTGTTCGGGCCAGAGTTGTTTGGGAAGGTTTGTCCAAGTGAATATATTCCAAGTTCTAAATTTTTCTTTGTATCCTTTTAAGCACTACTATTTCTGGTTTGTGTTTTCGACAAAAAACTGGGAGATTAAGGGTTGCTGCCTAATCGAAAGTGCAAGATTAACTTTTCCCTTGCTATAGGCTCGGTGCCTTCTGTTTTCGAAATGGGTCCAAACCGTAATAACTCAGACCCCTGTACTGAATTCTGAACGTGATCTCTAAGCTGTAGCAGTTTGTGACATTCAGGGAGGAGTTGGCCTTAATTTTTAGAGCACGAGTTTTCCCGAATCTTGTTTTCCCAAAACATGATGGAGCATAATAAAATTTGTTAGATGAATGATTAATGTAACCTAATTTGGAAAAAGGATCTTGTTATAGGTTATGTGCTACAAAACATGGATTGGATGGTTTGGGGAGATGAGAGGAAAATGATCCTCCCCTCCCCTCCTCCTCCCCCCTGCCCTGAACTGTTTGAACAACCTCATGGGAGAGAAATGAGGTGAGATTGACAAACAGTTACCCGATATAGAAAACTTCTGAATCTATCCAAAAGTGAAGTTATCATGATTTTCGTTTTTGTTGTTTGCGGTTTGTGCAAGGAGCCAATTAGTTCAATTTACTCTTGTTATTAGCAAATTCATGTTTTTACTGTACGTGCCATGGTTTCTACTAACATCTGTTTGACTTGTAATGTACACAGTGAGAGAGAATCTGCGGGCTACAAAAAAGGAATATGCTAAAACTGAAGATGATCTAAAGTCACTTCAAAGTGTTGGACAGATCATAGGCGAAGTTCTTAGGCCTCTTGACAACGAAAGATGTAATTACTCTTGTGTAAATATTCTATTTGCTCATCTATTTCTAGCTGAAAATCATGGGTGTGGAGCTCTTTATTCATGAATTTTGTATCCTTCATTCTGTTTCTGCATATCGCCAACTTGGTAAAGTAAAAGTATTTTTCACTTCACCGCCTACTGATGTTTGTCCTTCTTCTCCTCTGCCTTCCTTTCATCATAGCTCAGAGTGTGGTAGGAAACAATCGTACAATCTTGTAGCTGATGTATTGTACTCTGTATTGTAACAGTGATAGTTAAAGCAAGTAGCGGCCCAAGGTATGTGGTTGGTTGCCGCAGTAAAGTGGACAAGGAAAAACTAACATCAGGCACTAGAGTGGTTCTTGATATGACAACTCTCACAATTATGCGCGCTCTTCCCCGTGAAGTTAGTACTTTCTCTGACGTGCCTTGGGAAAATTATTACTGGATTGGCATTGGTGTTTATGAAGTTGATTATTTTCCACTCCCAAATCTTCATATCAATTGGTTTTTTGGCATTAATTGTTGCCCCATTTGCTTGTAGGTTGATCCAGTTGTGTACAATATGCTTCATGAAGATCCTGGGAATATTAGCTATTCTGCTGTTGGCGGGTTGTCTGATCAAATCCGGGAGCTTAGGGAATCAATAGAATTGCCTTTAATGAATCCTGAGCTCTTCCTAAGAGTTGGCATTAAACCTCCCAAGGTAATTTATGGGAGGTGGTGTTTTATGGAAGTTGTGCATTTTATGCAGCATGGCAGTTAATAGCATGGTTATATCAACTAATACAGAAGGGAAATTTTTAATTTTGTCAGGGTGTTCTTCTCTATGGACCGCCTGGCACTGGCAAGACACTATTAGCCAGAGCAATAGCCAGCAATATAGACGCTAACTTCCTAAAGGTGAACTGGTGAAGCCATTGATGCTTGTAACTTCTGTTTTAGGCTGTTGGCATGCATTTGATACTTTCTATGTTGCTAATACATGCAGGTTGTATCAAGTGCCATTATTGACAAGTACATAGGTGAGAGTGCTAGATTGATCAGGGAAATGTTTGGTTACGCTCGTGATCACCAGGTTAGAACGAAACGTACATCTTATGTGTTCACTTTTGTATCTTCTCAACTCAGCAAAGTCTTCCCGACAAAAACATCGAAATTAGTTCTTATGTTTGGTTTCTTCTTGTTTAGCCTTGTATCATTTTCATGGATGAGATCGATGCAATTGGTGGACGCCGTTTTAGTGAGGGAACAAGTGCTGATCGGGAAATTCAAAGAACTCTCATGGAGTTGCTCAACCAGCTAGATGGATTTGACCAGCTTGGGAAGGTTTATATTGGTTTTTCTTTTTCATGTGGACTTTAGTGAACTAGTTACTAAATTCATTACACCATTCTCCTTTCATAGTGTGAATATGATGGTATTAATGGGTGGCACTGGATTTACATTATGCAGTACTGCCTGGTTACTTTTCTGCTTTTTTTATTGATTTAGTACAAACTTTTTTCTCAGGTGAAAATGATTATGGCAACAAACAGGCCTGATGTTCTGGACCCTGCACTTCTTCGTCCTGGGCGTCTAGACCGGAAAATTGAAATTCCATTACCTAATGAACAGTCAAGAATGGAAATTCTCAAAATCCATGCTGCTGGAATTGCCAAACATGGCGACATTGATTATGAGGCAGTTGTTAAACTTGCCGAGGTAGGTGGACCGGCTGTAGTAACCGAGAGTTTGTCATATTAATATATTATCAATTTTCTGGCAAAAGGTTTAGTCAGTCGTGTCTTTTCTGCAGGGTTTTAATGGGGCTGATCTTCGTAACGTGTGCACTGAAGCTGGTATGTCGGCTATCCGTGCAGAACGTGATTATGTCATCCATGAAGATTTCATGAAGGTAAAGCTTTTTGCTTTTAAGAATATGCTTTGCCTTCTGATTTTCATGTTGTATAGAGATTTACGGGATGGTTGCTGTCCTTGTATTGATGCGTCGACATTATGGGTTACATGGCTAATCACTTCATCAATGAGTGTTATACAGTTCCATTGCCCTGGTAATCTATATCTTGGATGTTAGTCGTAGCCAGTTGTGTTGAAGGGAGTATGTTTGGATGCACATTGTTTTTTTGCTTCTTTGTATCTTTTGCTCGACAGAGAGCATTACTAGAAACTGACTTCTGTTATGACTCAAACTTCTGAAAGGGACGTGTTCAAAAAGAAAAAAATTGTGCCAGTTTTAGATCACAGCTATCATTGTTTAGCTCTAGCAATGTCCCTGATACTATGGACTCTTCCATGCGTAAAACACCGTGGACTCTGGAATAAGGGTATGAGGTATGTGTCCAATATATTTAGCTAGAACCTTACAAGCATATCCTGTACTCTACTTATTTATCATAAACCAACTAACCAAGCATAAAACTCCTGTATTATGAATGAAATGCCTCTATGCACCTTTTTAATACCATGCGCCAAGATAAATGAACTGATATACCAAGCTATCATTGTTTTGAGTAATTTCGCGTCCCTGTGTGCTTGAGATGGAAAAAACATGAATCCGGTGCTTGGACACGTATCTAGTATCTATCCTTGATCCAAAACCGAGTCCATGCAAGATAATACTATTTAGCCTCCAGGGTGTAATTATCGAACAAATCTAAAACTCGATATCTATTAAGGTGGATTGTTATCTTCTTTATCTCAATTTACTCCTTGCATTGAAACAAAATAATCGTGCTACATGGATTGGTCAGAACATTACTAAAAGTTTGAACTTCAAACATGGCAACGGTTTGTTTATCTTAGCGGTTCCAACTTCAAGCATCATCTAAGTTAAGCATTCTGTCCCTTTATTGTTCTTTGTTTTGTTTTGTTTCAGGCTGTCCGCAAACTGACTGAAGCGAAGAAGCTCGAATCAAGTGCCCATTATAATACTGATTTCGGGAAGGATTAAGCTTTGTAACTCGTGGATGATTACGAATGCAATATCTTCTTAATCCGGGAACAATGCGTGGGGCCGATAATGCAGTTCTTAACTACAAAATGAGCATCCACATTGGGGTTTGGGTATGGAAGGAACACTGGATTGCTTCTCTTCACGAGTTTCTGTTCAATTCCTGTATTTGTTCTTACTCAAATACCTAGACAGTGCTGTTGGCGCAAGTTAATTATCCTTGTTACCGGATACCTTTCCTTGTACGGTTGCTTTACCTCACGTTTCCTTTCGGTTTCTCTCTTTTCTTGTTTGCTCATAACATTAACACTCTGTTTGACAGAAATTTGTAGTATTCAATTATCATTTCTGATAACAATGCGACGAGACGTTAAGTCGTAAAAGTTGTCTTTCTTGCAACCCTGAAAGTGATGTTCCTGGTCACCGCACCTGCTGAGTTTGTGGTGGCAGGGCGGTGGTTGTTTTAGTAGTGTGCCAAAACCAGAAATCATTTTTCATCTTCAAAAAGCCGAAAACGCATTTCGCGTAAATCAATCATCTGGAAACAGTTTTTTTCTTAAAATGTTTAAACAAACAGGGCAGCCACTGTTTGACCATTTCAAAAGAATGCTATTGCAAACCAATGGTCCCTGTTATTTCTGTTGCCAAGTTCCAAAAATAGAGCACCAAAACAACCCAGAATTTCTGAAACATGGCGATAATATTGGCCATCCCAAAATATACTGCATTCTGGTGTCTCCTCCTTCCTCTTCGATATCCCAAATGACTCCATAACCAAACCCTTTTCTCAAACAGTTCTTCCCCCTCATAGATGAGGGCTGGGAGATGGAAAACAAACCAAGAGGATTATTCCAAACCAACCCAATTCTCTCTCTTTTTTCCTCCTCATTTTTCTCCTCACCAATGGCAACCCTCCTCCTGGTTTTTTCCTTCGTCTCCGCCGCAATCACCGCTGTCTCGGCTGCGACGGCCTCCTCGGCCGCGGTTTCCTATACCCCACAGGACAACTACCTGATCGACTGCGGCTCAAATGCCCAAACCACACATTCTGACGGCAGGCAGTTCTTGTCGGACCAAAGCTCCGGAAAATACTTCTCCTCACAAGGCAAAGACATTCTCGTCTCTGTCCCCTCGGCAGATGTCCCCTCTCCTGTTTATCTCTCAGCTAGGATTTTCACCGAAACGGCTACCTACAGCTTCCACATTTCTCGACCTGGTTGGCATTGGATTCGCCTCCATTTCTACCCCTTCAAAACCACAGATTACAATCTCTTTGACGCAAAGTTCACGTTAACAACCGATAATCTAGTCCTCCTCCACGAATTCAATGTGGGTAGTAACACAAGTTGGTTCTTCAAAGAGTACCTCATCAACGTGACGACTGAGCGTTTTTCGTTGAAATTTCAACCTGTGAAGGGGGCTCCGGCGTTTATCAATGGGATTGAGGTGGTTTCTGCACCTGATTTGTTGATAACCGAAACGGGTTCGACTCTGTTTCCCGTTGCCCAATACAATGACATGGGGATTCAATCTTACGAAACCGTGTATAGGTTGAACGTTGGTGGCCCTGAAATCACGTCGCGAAACGACTCGTTGGGCAGGACGTGGATGCCCGATTTGCAGTACCAAGCGCCCAAGCAGATGTGTCAGAATGTGTCTGTTGATCCTTCTGCCATCAAGTATCCCGAAGGTGTGTAAAATAAAGTTGCAAAAGTTAGATTGTTTTCAAGGAATAGTCATGTGTTTTTTCCTTTTATCAAAACTAAGAATTTGTATTCCAAGATCTTGTGGTTTGCTGAGGATTCCACCCAAACCAACACACTAATTGCACAAAGAATAAATCATTCTAGGATTCACAAAGAATGCGCGAAAAAATTTACGTGGTTCTCTAACTGGGTAATTGGATACCTGCACGGCTCACCCCCCGTTTTTACCTTGTATGTACGGTTACATCGACTGCATATAGCATATTGTTATCATAGGTTTTACATCACCAAAAACCGGAATACTCGTATTTAGGTTTTGGAAGGCGTTGTCAAACTGATTCTCGTCGCAATCCGAAGCGAATCAAGATTTACACACTCAATAGGGGGGTATGGATTTTAAGTTTAAAGTATGGTGGTTGGGGTTGGATTGGTTGGCTTTTGTTGTTTTAGCACTGCTTGGGAAACTCCAAACAAACTATCAAAGGGCATTTTTTTGTGTGCAAATACATGACCTCTCACAAGCTATTCTCGTGCTTCACAATTGGTCCAAGCTATTCTCGTGGTTCACAATCGGTGGAAGATGGACCGATTGTGAAGCACGAGAATTGTGGATTCATAAGTTTCACGTTGAAGCATTATTCAATTTGTATGAAGGGAACGGATACGGCTTTAGAATACCATCTCCTTGATCCTCACATCGGTGTCAAAGACCTTATTTTTCTATCCCTACGCTATTTGATATGCACGGTAGTACGGTACTGCAAAAAATTTCTTCATTCCTGCAGTTCATTTGTTTCGTCGATTCGTTGTGATTGTGCTGGTTTAATGCTTAAGAGTTTTACTGCTAAATACCCAACAGGTGGTTCACGGCTGATAGCACCGCAATCTGTGTATGCTTCCGCCGTGGAGATGGCCAATGCAAACACCAAAAGCCCCAACTTCAATGTAACATGGAATTTGGACATTGATTTGTCGTACCAGTACTTGGTCCGTCTCCATTTCTGCGACATAATATCCGATTCGCTCAACGACCTTTACTTCAACGTGTTCATCAATGGAAAGACGGCCATTTCTGGGATTGATTTGTCCACCCTCACCGGTGGTTTGGCAACTGCGTATTACAAAGATTTCGTTGTGAACTCCACCATGGTTTCTACCCCCCTGAGTATCCAGATTGGCCCGTGGACACAAGGGACAGGAGCGATAAACGCGCTTCTTAATGGCATTGAGGTTTTGAAAATGAACAACTCGGTTAATAGTCTTGATGGCGAGTTTGGCGTGGACGGGAAGACTGCCAGGGGTGGCGTTAACAAAGTCACGGTGGCTGCGGTAGGGTTCGCGATGATGTTCGGAGCCTTTGTGGGGCTGGGTGCCGTCGCTGTCAAGTGGCAGAAAAGGCCTCATGACTGGCAAAAGAGGAATTCGTTCTCGTCGTGGCTACTTCCACTCCACGCCGGCGACAATAGTTTCATGAACAGCAAGAACTCAATGGGGTCTAAAAAGAGCCAATTCTTTTCATCGACAACGGGGCTAGGCCGGTACTTCTCTTTCGCAGAATTAAGCGAGGCGACAAAGAACTGGGACCCCAACGCGGTGATAGGCGTTGGTGGATTTGGCAACGTTTATATCGGGGAGATTGACGATGGAATACAAGTCGCTGTCAAGCGCGGAAACCCACAGTCAGAACAAGGTATAAACGAGTTCCAAACGGAGATTCAGATGCTATCGAAGCTGAGGCACCGTCATTTGGTGTCCTTAATTGGTTACTGTGACGAAAATGAGGAAATGATCCTCGTTTACGAGTTCATGTCGAACGGGCCACTCAGGGACCACCTATACGGCAAAAACCTCCCTCCAATGTCCTGGAAAAAAAGGTTGGAAATATGCATCGGGTCGGCTCGGGGGCTGCATTACCTCCACACGGGGTCAGCGCAGGGGATCATCCACCGCGATGTGAAGACCACAAACATTCTGCTGGACGACAACTTCGTTGCCAAAATGGCCGATTTCGGGTTGTCCAAGGACGGGGCTGCTAACGGCTCGGGGCAAACTCACGTCAGCACCGCGGTCAAGGGGAGTTTCGGGTACCTCGACCCGGAGTACTTCAGGAAGCAACAACTGACGGACAAGTCGGACGTATACTCGTTCGGAGTGGTGTTGTTGGAGGTTTTGTGCGCTCGACCCGCTCTCAATCCCGCCCTGCCAAGAGAACAGGTAACTGTCTAGTACTCTCTTTGTTCGTCTCTAAACTTTTTTCAACTTCGATTCATATTCAATACCTGTATGATACTTTCCGAACGATAAGAATCATTGATCCCAAAACTTTTGACGAAAAGCGAAAAGATGCACCTTTAGTCTAAACTCGCCCTTAAATTATATCGGTTTGCGCCTATATATCGTATGCTTCGAATAAAGTTCTGCGTCCGTCTTTGACAGGTGAACTTAGCAGAGTGGGCGATGCAGTGGAAGCGAAAGGGGTTGCTGGAAAAGATCATGGACCCGAGCCTCGCCGGGGCCATCAACCCGGAATCGATGAACAAGTTTGCCGAGGCAGCAGAGAAGTGTTTGGCAGAATACGGTGTCGATAGGCCAACCATGGGCGACGTGCTGTGGAATCTGGAGCATGCTTTGCAATTGCAAGAGGCCTCCTTAGAGGGCAAGGCAGCCGAGGAGGACGAGAACAACAAAGCAAACGCAGCAAGTGCCGCTGCCGCTGTTGTTGCCCCGGTTGATAACAAGGCAAACACAGCAAGTGCCACTGGCGCCGTTGTTCCCCCGGCTGAGGTTCCGGTCATCGATGAGCACTCCGGGACGGCGATGTTTGCCCACTTCGCTGCCATTAACGGGAGATGAAGTCCTGAATTCTCGACTTGATTTACTTCTTCTACGACTTCGCGATAAATCATGACATAACTATATAGAGACATATATAGATGTATATACATACTTAAAAACTTCATGTGGTGGGGGCATTGGTTTTTTGTGTTTCTTCCACTTTGAGTGAGGTGGTGGTGGTTGCTTTCACTGTGACAAAATCAAAGGTTCCTAGAACAGCATTTTCTATGTAATGAAAAGCACAGTTCTCCTATTGTAGGTTAATTTTTTTCTCTGTCTCTCTATGTTATGCGTGCGATGCCCAAGGACACCCAGAAACATACGCACGCAGACACCCAAACATAGAGACAACCACAGTTTTTTTTTTGCTAAGCTAAACCGGGCATAGCAACTCTCCCCTGGGCGTGACCATAGGGACTCTAGACCAGCAGCGGATCCCAAGAGGGACCAGAGAGTCATAGCAACTACCGTCCCACCAAGGGCTAGCGGGCCAAAGCCGGACAGAGGAGAATGACCAAATTTGAGGGGCACCGCTGGCATAACTTGAACTTGGTACCTCCTACCTCACCCAAACCCAACAGGAGTAGGCCTTGACCAACTAGGCTATCACCCCTGATGGTAAGACAACCACAGTTACGTGGTTAGGCAATCGCCTACTCCCCGGGTAGCGGATTTTACTATGGGGAAATTACAAAAGGTTTTCACTCACCAAAACCCAAAACAGGAAACCCAACCCAATTTCTCTCTTTCATTTTCTCTGCTACATATTTCTCTATTGCTTGGTGGTTTATGGTTATGTGTTGGTGTTTGGTACTTGAACATAGGGAGAACAGTTTATCTATTTTGTTCCAAAAGTGTTGGGATGCAGGAAATCCAGTACATGAAATTGTCCACGGAAACAAATGAACCGTCCAGATTCACACGGTTCATTTGTTTTCGTGTACTTGATTTCCTGGACTGTGCTTCTCCTCTCTTTCTGTTCAGCGACAAAGTAAGTGTTTTGAGACGTCTTGTATGTACTGTTAATCTCCCAAAGTTATTGAATAGGGCCTTCTCACGGAAGCGGAAGGCCGAGGCTGTTAGAACACAATAAGGAATAGAGAGAGCAGTAGACGGAGGTTGTATCAAAGTAAGCGGAGGTCGTAACCGTTATTTTGCTTATACAGTAAATTGTTCTCTCTCTTCCCATGGATTTAGATAAGAGATTGAATTCTATACGCGTGCAGCATATACATAAGGGTTTACGCGTATCCAAATCGTGCACAGCTCGTCTTTCTCCGTCTGTGAAGCTGCTTCCGTTCTTGCTCTCCTTCTCGTTTTTTCCTTTTCTTTCTTTGATTCATCAACGTGCTCTGGCTATATGCATGGACACTCAATGTGCCATTTACATTGTCGGTGCTGAACTTGTTGGGAAGCACCCATCGAATTGGGGATGGTGCTGTGTAGTGGTGTGTGCAGCACCGTGCTGAGTACCTTTAAGCCGTTGGATCGTGCATCCGATGGCTCGGATCTCATCTCAGCAATAAATGGCTCTCGATCATTGGTTGCCGAGATGAGATACGAGCCGTCGGATACACGATCCGACAGCTCGGAGGTGCGCAACATAGGGCTGTGCAGTGAACCTCACTGCAAAGCACCAACCAGAACTCCTCCAATTACATATGAGAAGGATCTCTACCACCAAGTGATTGGTTTCAATGGGTAAGTACTCAGAGTTCCTCGCTCAATACTTAGATTCAAATCTCCATAATTCCTACCTACTCTGATGCCATATTTCTATACTAAGATGCTAAAATTTTCCTTTGCCGATGATAAAAAAAGAAAAAATTAAACAGATATCTTCTTTTCTAGACTTATTTAATTTTCAAAAGCATGGCAGGATTAGAAACAAATAAGAATAAGAACTCGGAGAGATGGGTCCAAACCAATTCCACATGGACGGTGTTTGGCACCTTTTGTTGTCAACCACCAATGAAAGAAGAGAACCAACGTCCCATATTGTGAGGAGAGAGAGAGAGAGAGAGAGAGAGAGAGAGAGAGAGGACTTTGGAAAGAGAAGGCTTCAAAAAGGGTAAAAAGGGTGAGTTATAGATCAACGAACAAGAGTGAGTGTAGTTTAGATAAGGATGTGGATGTGTGTGTCTTCATTCATCCAAATCCGAAAAAGGTAAAAAAATTAAAAAAAGACATGCGATTTGTCTACCCCCGATTAAAACGTTGCAAAATTCTTTTCTTTACCATTTAGGTGTTCGGGTCAACTACATGCACCTCGACTTAATTTGGATGGACTAATTTCACCGGCCAAGACTTTTCAGGGTCCAAATTAAAAGCAAACCAAAGCTCTGTATAAGTTGGTCCAAGAAATTAATATCACCTGAGAGTTTATAAGGAAACGAACTCATAAGTCTGAAACTTTAACCACTCCTAAGTTTATAAGGAATTTCATTAAGAGGAACACCTTTTTACAGTAAATAAAAAAAATTATCGTAAAATATAATAAAGAAATACGGAGTACTAAACACAAAAGTACAAACATTCTCCATTAGGCACAAAAGCTTCCAACATAAGCAAAAGAGTAAATATTCGTCGCTAAATTTCTTTACAACTGACCCGGTGAGTTTTCATCTTTTAGAAGTTCTGAATGATGGCTTCGTCTTACCAAACCCATTAAAAACATCTCGCTCTATGTATTTCACCAAGTCATTGCTCAACCATCTTTCATTTGGTTTCGCATTCGATTGTTCAATTTTTACTTCAAAAAGCTAGAAAATAAGTTGGATGGATTCAAAACATGCCAATTCGCCATTTGCTTCGATGAAATAAGCATTTAATTCTTGAAAGGGTCTATTGATTTCATTAGAAATCCACGACAACACAATAGACAATAAGCCCAACACCCAAAATTTTCAATTTCCTCCAACATTTTTTGAGTAGGTTGTATAAAAAAAAAGGTTGTAGGTGAAAATAAAAATCCAGGGAGCACGTGACCCCGGCCTTAATTCCCTCTGCCCCATTCTTATCCTTGGGAGTAAGTATTCAGTAGTTTAGGAGCACTACTAAGTAATTATTATTCAATAGTTCAGACCCCCTTAGAACCACACATTTATGTAGGGTTCATACACTTAGTTGTGAATTCGAAAATGTAACACGTGATGGTGCTCCAGACTATCGTGAATAATTTCACAACTTGGGGTTCACGTTTCCAAATTCTTGTGCTTAACATTCTGCCCATGACGTGTGAACACTTATCCTCATTGCCCCCATTATATCCAACCGTTACTTCCACAAGCTCTCTTACCCATTCATAACCAACCCTCTATATATATCTTCTCCACATGCATTATCCTCCTCACTCCTCATATCTCTCTCTCTCTCTCTCTTTCTCTCAACTCTCACCATCAACATCTAGCCCCTCTCTCTCTCTCTCTCTCTCTCTCTCTCTCTCTCTCTCTCTCTCTCTCTCTCAAAGCATATGGAGAAAGAAACCGATAACATGAGGACCTTTGACATGGATACACTGAAGATCAATCTACCACAGAAGTAAGATATTTTCTTCTTTGTATTTGTCTCCCTTTCGGACACTTTTCCTTTGGTTTCAATTTTTTTTTTTTTTTGTGTGCTTTTTTTTGAGTTTTGGTTGAATTGTTTTTATCCTTTCAAACCGAGGAAGATCGCGAAAATATAAACTCAATTTGATGAAAGGGTAATAGAAATGAAAAAAATGGACCAAAATTTTCAACGTTTTTTAGCATCTTTTTCCGTTATTTGTTTCATAGGACAATTCCGAACACACTGGTAATAATTGATCGCAAACAACAAAATGCAGTTTTGAATCGGAAAAATATATACGCTCACTTTGGTAAAAGAGCACTAAAAATGAAAATAAATCATAATTTTCAACTTATTAATTTTAGCATTTTCCCTCTATTTGTTTCATTGGATCTTCGTAACAATTATTGTTAATGATGATTGCAAGCAACAACATGAATCTCTCTCTGTTCGGCCCCTAATCTCTCTCTTCGCTGTTGAGCGCAGGAGAGGATTGTCGAGATATTATTCTGGGAAATCAAGATCATTTAAGAGATTGGCCGACGTTGAATTTGTGGAAGATCTGGAAAAAGAAGAACGCCCGAAGAAGAGGAAGAAGCATTCATCACCATTGTCGTGTCGTGGCGTGTCAAGTAGAACCCAATGTGCTTCACCTATTTTTGGAGTGTAAATAGCGATTTTGATTTTGTTTGCTACCTGTAAATTCCAATTTTGTTGTTTTGTTTTCCTTTTTTCCAGGACGAATTTTTCGGAGATTTTGTACATAATTGAAGAATTTAAAATTAACTAGAAGCAGAATCAAATATTCTTGTTGATTGCAGATCTTGGCACTTAACGTTTTGAAAATGTTAATTAAGTTCGTGGATCTACTACTACGTACGTACCTCGTACATTGAGTATAACAGGGCACATAATAACTTATTTACGGCTCCACGCAATTTCAGACGTCTGTTTCGGCAATTAATAGTCCGAATTTTAAAAAAAAAAATTGTGCGAAGAGTTAAATTCGTCTAGTAAATAGTTTTTTCAAAATCCGGACCATCCAAAAGACATTTGAATGCGCGCGATTAAGCGCGGCAAATTATTTTCATAGCTCTGCCGTAAAAATGTTTTTCTCATAATAATGAACATTCGGGATGATAATCGGAAATATGGTCTGGACAATCTCATCAATAATAATTCCATGAACAATTCTTTGAGGGATTGGTTTATAGGCCAAGTCTCCTTTGATCCGGACCGATCGAAGGGGGGTAACAAGGGAATGCTGTAAATGAATGGAAAAATGACAGTTCAGGACGTATTTTGATAATTAATACCCGCTAAGGATAAGTTAAGAACATTTGTTATTGCTGAAAGTGTCCTTGGCGAGTATTATTATTACAACACGTCCTTGGCCGTCATTTTCCCTAAATGAATTGAGCAGCTCGCGTGCTCGGCTCGACTCGTTAACGCTCGTTTGGTAAACGAGCTTAGCTCGGGTTCGAGTTTTCGGCTCGTTTAGTAAACGAGCTGAGTGGAGCTCGGCCCGTTTGACAAAAGCTCGGCTCTTTAAGAGAAACATGTTTAGTAAATGATTAAGTTCGGCTCGTTAAGGGCTTGGCTCTCAAGTCTAAACGAGCCGAGCTCGAAATGTACATGGGGCAATAAATGTACATGTATCTTGTCCCGTTCCGCTAAAGTTTTTATTTTTGGCCAAAATTTATCTTTAAAATGAACTACCAGAGAAGATAAATTACCATGTTACCCAAGCCCATGGTCCGACATCCTTTTCAACCTGTTAACCAAAAGAACCAGTCTTCAGGCACAGCAAATCTATGCACAGATTGTACACAAATTTTTATGTGAGGCCCACTACGGGTCCCACACAAGTGATCCGAGCAGTTCATTATGTTTAAAACATTTTTTCAAGGGTCCCCACATAAAATTCAGCTCAATCCGATACCTATAAGTGCTTGATAATCATCTAACTTTTCATTCGGATTTTTAGAGAATGAAAAGTTAGACGATTAGATCAAGTACTTATAGGTATCGGATTGAGCCCATTTATCGCAAGGGCCCTTGAAAAAATATTTTAAATATAATGAACGGCTCGAATCACTTGTGTGAGACCCGTGGTGGACCCCATTTAGAAATCTGTGCAAAGATTTGCTGTGCCAGTAGACTTTCTGTAACCAAAATCAACATTTGATTACCCACCCCAAACGACACAAAAAGTTACCATTTTGCCATCGCAACCACAGATACTCTGCCCTATCTTCTTTCGATATTATTTTTGACGGGAAGAATAACAATTGAGGATAAAATTTGCGTGTTTGATGCATACCTTAGATCGAAGACATTATAAAATGAGTAAATTGTGAGACAAACTTTGGTTATCACTTTGAAATAAAATCAATCGCTAGCCATGTGCATAAAAAATGAAGCATGTTAAGACATTAAACTCGGCACTTTTAAAACATTCATTGATGATAGAAACAACTATTTTATTACTAGTTGATTTTTAACGGTGTACTGTACTACCGTTGAATGGTCGCTAAAAACTTCAAGCAAATGGATGTGACCTTAACATTTTGTCTGGAACTTGTGGAAGAGGAGAGAAGGGGAGCAAAGAGAAAAGAAAAGGAAAGAATCAAGAAGGAAAACGTAGAGCAAAATTCAGTGCGCTCAAAACTTGATTTTGCTAGTTTCTCTTCACTTTCCTCTCAAACCAAAACAATAGATGATAACTCGTTTTTGAAATTTTTCTCATTTTCTACAGGTTTCAAACAAACCCTAACGGGCCGTTTGGATGGAGGATATGATTTTGAGTGGATATAGAAGGAGGATGAATATGTAAGAAGGGTGGACCCACCTCCTAAGAAAGGTAGATTTGTAATCCAATATTTGGATGGTTTTTTCGGAAGAGGGATTTGGAGGGTGGATATGATGGGATAAGATGTGAAATGACTTTATTGCCCTCATTTTATTAATTTAATGGGTAATATAGGTTAATTTAATTAAAACAAAAATAAATACATAATTATCCAAAAAAATTGGATAAAAATAAATCAATTTAGGTAATTAATGTTTAAACCTTAATATTTTTTTTAAAGAAAAACGGATTAAAAGATAACATATTTGTAAAATAATTCAATTATTATGAAACTTATATGAAAAAACAGATATCGTTTTTTTTTTTTAAATCTTCATAGTTGAATGGGAGGTAGATGATTGTTGGATCATGTAAATGGTAGTTTAACCATGTGGGTAGTAGGTTCAACAAACCAACATATACAAAAATTTTCATAAATAGAAATTCAAATCGCCAAACTAGAATGAGTTCAGATCGCGAAACTACCAACAGTTCAAACCTTACAACAATGGAGCTTAACAATACCTGAGGAAGAAGAAGGAAGACGAGGTAGAGAACTGGAACCGTCGACGTACGGCGGGGGAGTCACTAGAGTTTGAATCGGCGACCTCCTCCTCTCCTCTCTCTCTTCTTCTTGATCTGGTTTGTGGGATGAAGAAAAGTGAGCAAAAGGCATGAGGAATAGGAATGGAAAAGGGCAACCTCGTCTTTCAACAACGATGGGGGGTACCCTTGTCGTTGGTAATCCACCCGCATCCACCCCGCGGGTGGATATGTAATCCAGAGTCACCTCTAATCTGACTTCCGTTTTTGCCAGCTGAAGACCGGAGAAGAGGAAGGGAAGGATTTGTAATCCGGCCGCTTGGTATATCCAGGGGCTAATCCCCCATCCAAATAGCTCGTAAGGATACTAATGTAATCGAAGAGAACATTGGGAAGGTAAGTGTAATTTGGATAAGGGGATCTTGTTGTGTGCCAATGCACTACGTGGTTGTAGAGCACCTCATTGTGTCCAATCAAATTTTTTATTTTTTTTATCAAACCCACAAACATTTCTTACATATATGATATGTTTGTGGTTTGATAAAATAAAAATAAAAAATTTGTCATTGCGATCTTAATCGAATATCATTAGCTTCTTAGTTGGATAATATTAGGTATACAAAAATGAATGGTTAGTCTAATTTTAATCATGTAATATGATACAAATTTAATTGGATTATGCAGATATCAATGTCCGATAAATTTCATTTTTGCCCTAAATTGTAGTGTTCAACAAATTTTGCAAACTGAACAATTCAGATCATAACAAAAAGAATTCAATTGGACACACTGAGACGTTCTACACCCTCGTAGTGCAACTGTAGTGATCCGTCCCAAATATTAATTTATTTTATTAATGTGACCGCGTGTAACTATATTTAGTAAGTAATGCATGGATTTTTTTTATATAGACGTGCATATACTTGTCCATGTGTGTTTAGTTGATCGGGTATGAGTTGTGTGCTATGGACCGAGTGCATGGGACTCATATGAGATGGAGTTTTTTTATTTTTTATTTTTTATATATATAAGCTTTTAGAGTTATTATTATTAATTGTTAGCTTATGGGCATTAGTGTAATGACTCAAAACATTTTAGAAGATGGAGCAATAACTTGATTCTTGAACGGCCATAGTGCAATTTTGCACTTAAAATGTGCAAGCTCCCAGAGAGAACTCACGAGTTCTCTGTTTTACCTTATTTTTCTTTTCCGTTCACTCCCTCCCTCTCTCATTCTCTCTCTCCAACTCTATTCAATAAACCCTCATGCTTCAACACCAAAATCGAAGGTCAAGGCTCGTGAATCTCGCAAAAAGGCAAGTAGAAAGCGTGATCTACGGACAGAGGGCTACACATCTATCCGAACAAAATCTCAATCGGTCAAAATTCGAGATTCTTGCATTTTGGGGATTTCACTCTTTGAGGTAGGATTTATGCTAAATGATAAATATGGGTGTGTATATGCCTTGGTGTGCATTTAATTTGAGCTTTGGTTAGAGTTAATCCAAGGATAGAGTAAGCCCTAATTGATTTGTTTGGATATGCTTGGTACGCATGAGTTTTGGCTTGAAGATTTGTATAGTTATTCATGATTGTGATAGAAGTTATTCAGTTTTGATATTCTCGATCTTCATTGTGTGGGTTTTCTTACAGTGTGAAAATTCGGAAATTAAGTTATAGTAGAGCATGAACTAGTTACTATTTTGCTCACTATGCGTTTGGGGAAATGCGAGTAAACTTAGATGGGCATTTTAGAATACCTGGTATAATATTTTTTATTCCTTCTGCGTTGAGAAAGTCGGTGGAAAGAAGTTCTTGATTTGTGGACTTTAGATACTTGCTACGTACACGCTAGTGTTTTTGAATATTCTTTTGCTTGGAGACTAGATTGAGTATACTTTACATTAGTTGAGTTTGATGGTCTTGGTTGGTTTTATACGATTCGGGCTCAAGTAAAACAGAGCGGCACCTGTGAAGGCCGAAGGGCTTTTCCAGCAGCTGTCTTGTCAATCCCTCTGCTCTCTCTCTCTAAAACTACACACCTCACTTCAATCGCCTTCGTTGCGGAGTAGGGGAGAGAGAGAGTTAAAGCGCCGTGGTCGACAATGTGAGTCATTTTCACTCTTAGTTGACCTTTCCTTTCTGTCGAATTTAGGTTTAGTTGGGATCCGACCCTCCTCAGTGTTGAATTTAGCCAGTTTCATTTCCCACCTTGGGCTCATCCCCTGGCGAATTACGGCACCCTTTTTCTTTGTTTTCAAATTCTCGGGATTTATTTTCTCGTTCTAATTCTAGCAATTACTCAGACCGGCTTTGGGCACACGCCGAGCATGTGGGCCCCCCAAATTTTGTCTTCTCTTACATAGCTATGTACAAGACTATTGGAGTTTAATTACTACTTTTGCTGCTAAAAATTGGCATACGCTGAGGCTACGGCTGCATCAGCCCCCAAATTGTCTACTCTTATATTGTGCCCGTTTACAAGATCAATACGAGGGTTTAATTACTACTTTTGCGCGCTAAAAATGCCAGAAGAATGTTGTTGGAGTAAGATTTTCGAACTAATGATATATGGGTTGTCAAGTTTGTTTGTTTTTTACTTTATCAGAGGGCCAGTTTAAAAAGTCGCATTGGCCTCGAAAACTCAGAGCCGGTCATGCAATTGCTGCTTTAGAGAATTGTTGCTTTTTGTATATCTGTGTTTGTTTGTCTGTAAGGGTTGATTACTTGATTTTAATTTCTCCGATTATCCTGTTCTCAATGGTTTTGTGGCAAATGTAGTGATCATGGAGTCGACAGTGGAAGGTTGGCCAAACAGTTATGCTTTCCCGCTTGCAGCCAAGTTTCCACCTTGTAGCCCTACTGGTACTCTCTCTCTCTCTCTCTCTCTCTCTCTCTCTCTCGCCCTTATATTTTCGTTTCATGTTGGTTGAGTGTATGTTTGACGGGACTAATATTGTAGATATAATCACATTGTATAGATTAATTGTGAGCGGACCCGATTGATAATACCGCATGCCTGATATTGTATATATCACATGCTCACACTTTGTCGGATTGTGTATTCATCGCATGTTTAATTTGAATAGTAAATATTTTAACCAAATACTGAATATTTAGTCACATTTGGATATATGGTCCAATTTGATGCTCATATCCGGTCAAATAAACAGACAAACAGACCCTATGTGTTTGTATGCAGTGAGAATTACAATGTTACGAATTGTTCAAATAAATACCAGGATTTGGACTCAAGGGTGACCAAACTAGCTTGTAGAAATTTTGTAAGTATAATTTTGAAAAATTAAATTCAGTCTTTTGAGGTTTTAGGTAACTTTTTTTCAAGTATGATTTTCGAAGTTAGATTTCAGTTCTCTAAGGTTCTACCTGAATTTCAGAAATTGGAGAAAAAATCTCGGGAGATTGTTGATACCACGTCACCAACCACGCGCTGTTTTATAATTCGATATTGCGATGATATCATTCACTCTTCCCTGTTTACCTTTGCATGTTTATACGACATATCAATGATGATGTGATATCACTTTTTGTGGGATGTGACATCACTTCTCTGGCAGATCTTACTCCAGTTTCAGTCTTTCAGAATCACCAACTTGGTTATGAATCTTAAGATAACTAGATTAATAATTCTAGTTAACTTACTCAAGATGCGAAGTAGGGGATAAATTCAAGCTTAAGTTCACTCGTAGTGAATTGGGTCCTTGCATTTTATTGAAACGTGATTTTTTGGTATATCATAGAAGTGTAGAACTGTAAGTAAGGAATGTGTATTGTTTTGGTGGGAAAGTAGCCCCCGCAGGTCTCTACTGTTTACAGTAAAACATGTCTTTTTTCTTTCTTATTTATATTTCATTCCCCCTCCCCGGGAATTTTCAAACAGATTTGCATCAGAAGGGACGCAAGAGGATGAGATCATCTAGCGAAGAAAATCATCATGCCAATTTGACTTCATCTGGATATACGAGTGATGAACGTGAGCAGAAGAAAGCAAGAACTTCTCTGCAAATTATTGACTATTCCAATCCATTCGCAGTGCGGAACTTGTTGGAGGATCTTGACTGTGGCAAATACGGGAGCGTAACAAAAGAAATAAATGATCTTCTTGCTCGGAAGAGGCAGATGCTGAATCCTTATTTTGCAATGCATCCTACACTTGTAGATTTGGAAGTGAACCTGGTGAAAGAGGCTGCAAAGGTGAACCAGCAGCCGGCTACTCCTTTGGCTTGCCGGGATGTGATTGAATTGGATGATGATGATACCGATGATGTTTCAGCAGAAAGATTGGCAGTTGTAGTTCATAGATCGCCGGTTGTAGTTCTTGATTCAGAGGATGAAGATACAGAAGATCGCAAACCCTTTAATTCATATCAGCAGATTATCTTGCCCAAGCCACCTGGAGAGTTTCTCATGAAGGATTTTCTAATGAAGGATTTCCTGGTAATTGCATTTTATACTTCTGAACTTTGAGTTTGAGTGGTACCAAGTACTTGACATAACCAGCAAGGGAAAATTTCACAGTAATCGTATTGAGTATTGACTTACCTAGTGAGTACCCCCCCTACACAGTTGCATGTGATGAGAAGGTACCACCCTGCTTTTAACAGAAGTTATTCGCAAAGAATGGAAACCTTAAACAATTGTTCGAAAGAGAAACAACCTTTAAAAGGGGTGTTGTATGATTGCCCTTGAAGAAAAGGATCTTATAATCTGTGTTGTGGACTATTCCCTAATTTTCATGTTTGGGTTGAACCAATACAAAGCATAAGGACGAACATCCCGTTTGCCTTTCTCCTTAGTCATTGAAAACGTATGAAGTCAACAACAATGAGATGGACAAAGCTACCAATCTATTGATTTAGTCCTGCCAAAGAATCATGTTGGTACAAAAGGCTAAATAGTAGAGTAAATGAAAACTGAAAGTGATTAGCACTTTCAACTTTTGAACAATCTATTATATTAAACTCTGGTCACAAGACATCACAAAGCTTTAACTATCAGTGGTACCACTCCTAAATTTCATTAGCATTTTTAGACTATAGTTACCAAAAGATAGAGGAAAAACTATCATCAAACTTTCCTAGAACTATGCCAGTACACATGAAAGGCTCTAGGAAACCTTTCCAAAAAAAATTACACGTACAGAATAAAATTAATGTATCAGGAAATATGCTTATTAGAGAGTCATTTGGACCTGGGAAAGTTCTCCTTGCATTCAACGTTTTTATTAGATGATTTGGGATTGGACCAACATTTTGCCATGTGCCTCTGTCCTTCACGAGTCCATAGTTTCTTTAGTATTTTTTATGCTATCTGCTAATTGTTTCACGTCATTGAAAGATACAGGATAGAGATTGTACTCCTAAACGAAGTTCGGGAAAAAATAATGCAAAGCTTCCAGAAGAAAGTGAAACCCCAAAAGAAAGTGAAACCCCAAAAGATAAAGGAGTTTACGTTGGCGTTGAAGATGAGATGGAAACTGATTCTGAATTTGATGGTCTGGCTGATATTTGGAAGGAGATGAATTTTGCAATGGAATGTTCCAAGGTACTTCGTGTTTATGTCATCCTCTGTCGTAGCGCCTGAAATAGTGGGTGATTGGCTGGTCTGTGCAAAGTCTATTTTTAAGTTAGGTGCTTCATGACGCTTCAGCTTCCAATATCAGTGCTATAATTTAATTTTATTCAACTCTACTGTTTATATAGACTTTTGATGGGCATACATGTTGCATGTTGTACTTGAAATGAATTCACCAGTGTGGTAATCGTTGAACCGTGCGGTCAAAGGAAAGGTTTTGGAGTGTTTCTTCTTCTCTTTTTTTTTTTTTTGGTTAGTATGTATGTTAGACTTTTTCACTATTTTAAGGTTTGAGATCTGTTGATGCTAAATAAATGTTTTTAAGGGTTGCTTTGCCTGATAGTTTGGTTAACAAAAATCATCCCTCACTTTGGAATTATGCATATCAGTTTCACATCTTATTGACGATGATCAAGTTTTGCTTTCTTTTCACATTCCTGTATTCATTTCAATTTTATACTCTCTCAGGATAATGTTGAAGATTCGCCTGAGGAACATGAAGGAGAAGATGAATGTGACCATAGTTTTGTCTTGAAAGACGATCTAGGTTATGTTTGTCGGATTTGTGGAGTTATCCAAAGAGGAATCGAAACCATTATCGAGTACCAGTATGCTAAGGTATGTACGATGGTCCAGGAATCCATGTTTCATATCCAGACCGCTATTAGAAATCCGTAACCGGCAAAGTTTATCAAGACCATAATCCATATTTGCATATCGACATGTATGACCAGGCTACCCAGAGGCCCACATGGATTGCTAAACAGTATATAATCATCAGAAATTTTTCCCAATATCCCTAGCTCAAAGTTTTGTATCCATGACATGGTTTTCTTAAATAAGCTCTACTATTTTCTTTAGATGAGAATGAATATTCCTCTTCTTCTGAATATTCTTGCCATTTCCAAGGAGGTTGGATTGTTTTCCAGCCCTCAACCAAATTGAAGAGCCTTCATCTTCTCTAGGCCATAGAAAATATCTCCAACTTTCTTAAAACTGTCATGTAATATTCTAAGTAATTCTGACTTGAACATTCACCACATTCCATACTGTCTTGTTTCCAAGATCCATTTTGGGTCTTATGTCATTAGTCTCTTAACTACATTTGCTGTAGAATGTAATTGAAGCATCTGTTTGTGCAGGCTTTGGAATACACCCTCTTGTAGCTTCATTGTGGCTCTAATATTTGAGGTTAATCGGATGAGATTTATCTATGTATATATGACCAATGACTATATATCCCAAAAGTTTGATAAGTTAAGAAGATAAGCAATCGGCACTTTTAAGTAGCTAGCTTTTGCGGAAAAATCTACAGAAGCTTATATATATATATATACTGTTATCGATGTCTATCCCTTTATTGCTATATTTTATGTTTTCTGTGTTTGCGTTATCCAAGTTTTCCTTACATATTTGTTCTGTGTATTGGAGATATTAGTCTCTTATTTTTCAGAGTGTAGTTGTAAGTAGGATCTACAACATTTTGCCTATTGCTATTTCTTCGACCAATTGTCTCTTTTTCTGTTTGATTCAGAGCACAAGGAACATACGAACATACAGTTCTGAAGCCCGTAATGCAAAGGACAAGGACCCCACTGAAATCTTTGACGGTGCTAAATCATCTGGACAGGATTTCATAATCACTGACATCGCGGCTCATCCCAGGCACATGAAGCAAATGAAGCCCCATCAAGTTGAGGGCTTTAATTTTCTTCTAAGCAATTTGGTGTCAGACAATCCAGGTGGCTGCATCCTTGCCCATGCCCCAGGGTCGGGCAAAACTTTCATGATAATCAGTTTCATGCAGAGTTTTCTTGCCAAGTATCCCCAGGCTAAACCACTGGTGGTACTGCCAAGAGGTATCCTTGCTACTTGGAAAAAGGAATTTCGAAGATGGCAAGTGGAGGACATTCCGCTGTATGACTTTTACACTGTAAAAGCAGATAGTCGAACCCAACAGCTTGAAGTGCTAAAAAAGTGGGCGGACCACAGAAGCATTCTATTTTTGGGGTATAAGCAGTTTTCGTCCATAGTATGTGATAATGAAACGAACAAGGCTGCAGTTGCTTGCCAAGAGATACTTCTGACATACCCATCCATTCTCATTTTGGATGAAGGCCACACTCCCAGAAATGAGGAGACCGATGTCCTCAACTCCCTCAAGAAAGTCCAGACACCTAGGAAAGTTGTACTTTCTGGAACCCTTTACCAGAATCATGTGAAAGAAGTGTTCAATATTTTTGATCTTGTTCGTCCGAAATTCCTTAAGATGGATACTTCACGCGCCATTATCAGGCGGATATTGAGCAGAGTGCCTTTTATGAGGAAACATGTGAGGGCAAAGGGTTTAGACAACGTTTTTTACGAATCAGTTGAGCTCACTCTACAGAAAGATGAGAACTTCAAGAGAAAGGTGACTGTGATCCAGGATTTACGCGAAATGACTGGAAAAGTCCTCCATTTTTACAAAGGGGATTTTCTGGATGAACTGCCGGGACTCGTTGATTTCACAGTGTTTCTCAATCTCAGCTCTACACAGAAGCGTGAAGTTGAACAGTTGAAGCTGTTAAACAGGAAGTTCAAAATTAGTTCCGATGGGAGTGCGCTTTATGTGCACCCGCAGTTGAGATATAACTTGAAGAATAATGGGTCTAGAGAAAGAGACGGAATCGACGATGCAAAAATGGATAAAATTTTGGAAAATTTGGATGTTAAAGAAGGAGTGAAGGCAAAATTCTTTCTAAATTTGTTAGCGTTGTGTGAATCAGGTGGTGAGAAGCTACTAGTTTTCAGCCCGTATTTACAGCCACTAAAGTTCTTGGAAAGGCTAGCAGTGAAAGTCAAGGGATGGAGTCCTGGAAAAGAGATTTTCGTAATCACCGGTGATTCCACTTCTGAGAATAGGGAATGGTCCATGGATCACTTCAATACTTCACCTGATGCTAGGGTCTTTTTTGGGTCCATAAAAGCTTGTGGGGAGGGAATATCTCTTGTGGGTGCTTCTCGGATCATTATACTGGATGTCCACTTGAATCCATCAGTTACCCGCCAAGCAATAGGTCGTGCATTCCGACCTGGTCAAGTGAGGAAAGTCTATACATATAGATTGGTTGCCGCAGAGTCACCTGAAGAGGAAGACCATGCCACTTGTTTCAGAAAAGAGTCCATTGCGAAGATGTGGTTCGAATGGAATGAGTATTGTGGTCAAAACGAGTTTGAAATGGAGACTGTGGACGTGAGAGACTGTGGGGATGATTTCTTGGGGTCGTCGAAGTTGAGTGAAGACGTGAAAGCTCTGTTCAAAAGGTTGGTCAAAATTTACCCACTTATGAGTGAATTTTTTTTAACCGTGATCTATCCCTGAATTATTCTACCTTTTTCCTTTTTTCAGGTAATATGGGACATTGGGCCGAGGTATGGGGTTATAGGCGTAGGTTTTGACCATTGGATTCTAACAGGCAGCTTAGTGTGGTCATTTTGCAACAATATTTCTTGTAGATGCGTTGGTATTTGAACTGATCATATGTAAGGTTTTGGCCGTTTTGCATTGCCAGAAAACTGCAAAAGTCCCTTTTGATGTTCATTAAGCTTTGTGAAAGTGGCGAAGAAATGACTCTTGACTAGTTCTGGATCTGCCAGTTTAGGGTATTTGTCTTTGTACAGGAAACAGCTGTTTCAATTTGCCGTAAATACATACCTTTTCAAAGTAATTGTTGCTTATTTCATGTATCTGATAGATGGTTGCACCATTTCCATGCTTCAGTGTGACAATATTGTGTCATTTCGTTTTTGAATACCTGCGATAAGGAATGCATAACAAAAGGCGGTGATTATATCATTTCTTTTTCTTGTAAAATTGTAGTTGACAGCAGTTAAAGGAAAGCTTCATGAACGACATGAATTGGGCCAATCTTTTGTGGTTGCTTGTGAGAAGTAATCCCATCTCTTTTTTGCAGAATCAGAATATGTTGCCTGATTGACTCAAAATGAAATGATGCATTGATTTGTTTTTCCATGAAGTTCTGAAATTGTCTGACTATTACTCTGTATATACTTTCGGTAAGCTTGAAAGTTGCCCGGGCATTAGAATCTACTACTTCCAGTGAATTGGATGGTTTCTGTATATTGATTGTATGTCTTGTTTGTTTGATCTTGAGGCCACAGATCTGAATTTCCATAGCAGGTTTTGGTTTGATTATTGAGGCGGACTCCCACTATGATACTTGCTGGTGTTTTTTGATCATGGATGGAAGCATCCTTCATCCTTGTTTGTGCAGTGTTTCTACTTTCTTCTATGATGCTTGATGGGCTATTCCAGTGCCAGTGTAGGTCAGGCACCATCGGACTGAGCCATCCAGTTGGTCCATATGCGTCTTTTCCTGGCCCACTTTGATCGGAACCGTTACTTTTTCAGACCTTGTCGAAAACATTAACGATGTTGATTGGATATCAATAAGTACACGAGTTTAAACTACTTATCTTGGACTAAGTTGGTTTAAATATGTTGTGGTAATCTGTTTTGTTTTTCAAGATTTAAGTTTTTCCTTGTTTACAAGTGTACGTAATCCAGTCTCAATCACTTATCCATTGCTCCAGTACATGTGGAACTACTTATAGAAACAAAATGAGGAGATGGGATCAACTCCTCTCCCCAAAAATCACTCAATAACCCTCCAAACTACTGCTATTCAGCATCGATTCGAACCTGATATCTTGTAGGCCTCGTAGTGCAGAACATATTTGAACAATATCTTGTTCTTTGCGCATTTATCAATAGATACCTGGTGGTTTGGGCTTGAGCTCGAGCTTGGTTGCCTCTGAATCTTGTCACGTGACTGCTCTGGCCCTAGACAATCAGGCCTACCCAACCCAACCCATGACATGCCCAATTATCGTACGAGCCTGATCCAATTTTTTTTTTTTTTTTGCTGTTGATCTGAATCCAACGACTTGGCAACCCGAATCAGCTGGTAGTTTTGAAAGAATTGTGTGGATCTTTCTTTATTTCGGGGCTCTTCCATGAACTACAGACACAGTCCTAATGATAGACAGGCAGTCCCTCTCATTCGAGATTCCGAATAAAAAAGGAATTTCAAATGAAGGTAGGACTGTGCCCTTGTCAGTAGGGTACCCAAAAATTGAACTGCATTTATATATTCTGTGGAGTTACATTCAGAGAATTTGGTCTGTTTTCTAATGCCTTTCTGATGACCTCCATTAGAAATCACCTAGGGCTAGAAAGTAAATCGGATAATGCCTAGCCTAGCCATCATAAATATTTGCCTCGGAAAATTCGGTCCACAATAAAATAGAGTAGACAAATTTTACTTCATTGACGAGCTCTTCAAATGAATGGCTCAGATTATTGACATTGCACTCATGAGAGCATTCGCATCACCCTCTTTATATTTTGGACCAAATTACACCTTAAAAAGTCACATTATTATTTTAGCTACTAACTTTCAAAATATCTACTGCATCAAACTCTTTATATTAAAATTATTCAATTAAAAATATTACTTCTTTATTCTTAGGGGGAAAAAAAAAAAGAGAGGCAGCAAACCAATAAAAAAAAGAAGGGAAGGTGGGGACAACATCGTAACAAAATAGTACTGTAAAATATAATGTAACTTGTGAACAGTTGCTCGTGTAAAGCTGCGAGCAACTGTAGCAAAAATAAAAATTTTGCATGTTGCTGACTTTTCAGCATTTTCCTCATTAAAAAGTAGCGCACTGGGGTTTTTGCCTCCTCAGATGTGGATGCTTTGATGGTCCTAAAGTAGAAATTTGCATCGAGCAATTGATTTTTCCCAATTGCATTTAAAGCCACCTCGAAAAAATCTTCACCTTGACGACACATAAAATCGACCCTTTTTTAAAGTCAAACACTCATGTCTCACTTGAGTGAAATTGTGCAATAGTCCGGGACTGCTCTCACATGGTATTTCGGAGCACTTCATATTGTATGGGGTCTATCCCTAATTGTATGGATTCCACAAAAACGTATGGTTGTAAAGTGATCCGGAATATCACGTGGCGGTACTCCTGAACTATTGTTTACGCTTGTGATTAACTTATGCAGAATAATTTTATGATTTTGTCTTTATTCAAAAAAAATTGCATTTATTAATTTTACGTCAAACTTTTATGTGATATGGATAAACAATGACGAGAGAAAAGTCCAAAAACTGACTTTTTGAGCTTCTCTTTTGAATTTTTTCAAAATACTTGTGTAAAAGTTTAAATTTTTTACTTTTCTGATGCCTCTTATCCTTACTCACCCATATCAAATAAAAAATTTAGCGTAACACTAACAGCAAACGCCAAAAAAAATTGAATAAGAACAAAACCAAAAAATTGTAATGTATAAGTTAACAAACTTAAAATTGAAAGGGACCTAATTACTCCTTGTGCAGGCGGAACGGAATACACACGCTATGTGCCCAAAATAACATACGTAACATCCTATACAGCCAAGTGGAGATCTTGATTGCGTAATAGTACTATGATGAGATATAGATTTGACAAAATGCTTCGGACGAAACTAATTTTTTAATACTCTACGTGTGAATATACAACAATTGTTTAATACATGTGAATTCCACTTAATTGTATCAGGAATTCGAGTTTATCTCATAACTTCAACTATGTATGTGTGTGCTTATCTGTATTCTACGTTGCGATTATGAAGTGAGTGGCTTTTATTTTTTGATCGGCGTGAATGGCCTTTCTCTACGACAAATTAATTAAGAACTGGTTTAGCTGGTCATAATAGTATTAATTTCAAACGAAACAAATGCGACTTTGTTTCGCTGGTTTGGATGGGTTCTAGCTGTCAAAAGGAACCGTTGCTTGCTCCACGTTACTTTTGATATCTTTCATTGAAGATGCTCTCAAAAGTCTTTTGATGGATGAGCTTGACCTTTGTCAATTGAAAATTTAAGGAGGACAGCATATGCAAATAACTACGTTGATAGAATAATTTCGTCAACCATCATAGTACATTTTTATAATCTTTATTTTGTTGATGTGCACGTAATGCTTAATTGAATGTTAGTTGTGTCTATGACTCCATAAAGTAAAGAAAACGTGAAAAAAAGTAAATATAGCAACTTTTATGCTAGGTTTATTGCATTATCAATAAAGTAAAGAAAATGACCCCTTTTTTGCCAAATAGTCTTGATCTGGAATTTAGGTGTTTGCTTCATCTTAAGGTTTTAGATTCGATTCTCTTTATTAACAACTCTTGGCGTCATCTCACCCCACGCGTAAGCAAGTGAAACGGCTATAGAAGGAGCTGTAGGGATTAGTCCGAAGCGCGCGCAAATTTGTCCGAGGCACTGCATTAAAAAAATGTTAAAGAAAAATGCAACACACACATGAAAGGGAAATTATAAATGCAAAGAAAACGTACGATTCACTTTGAAGTGCATCTGTACCGTTGATTTGTCTTTTCGAGGTAAATTCCGAGTACATTTTCTTTGTACTTAGCGCTCTCCCACATGAAAATTCCAGATCCACATTTGCCCTATTCGAATGCTACAGTTTTCAACCTCATTTAAAGCTTAACAAGTACTAGATTTTAACGTTTTCAAATTTTAAAAATGGTAAAAAATGGAGGATTATACTACCAAACCTTTTGTTCAAGTATTCCACGTCAAACGGTCAAAATTAAATTTGAAGCATAGAATGTTTGGAAAATGACGGCTCATGACTTGTTTTGATAATTAATATCCGTCAATGACATTTTCAGCATTAACAAATGTTCTCAGCATGTTCTTGGCGGGTATTAATTATCAAAACATGTCATTGACAATTATTTTCCCTAGAATGTTTAAGATTATTATAGGAATTTTCTCGATGGGCTCTTAAGTTAAATCTCCATCGTTAATTATAGGAATTTTCTTCCTTTTACATCCTCTGTAATCATTTTAACTTAACACCCTTCTACACTTCTAGTTCTCTTATTTTCTTTTCTTTTGTTAAATAGTACAACTGTTGATGTATTTCGAAATTTGCAGAACATTTTCTAGATGTATTTTGACCTCTTTTTTTGTCCTTCTAAACTCTAAGATCCCGTTTAGTTGTACAGAAAAGATATGAAAATAAAATTTCATTTAGTTTTTTCTAGTATTCAATTGTCAAGAAAAGCATCGAAACTCACTCGAAGATGCTTTCCTACAAAATATATTACGTGTTTTTCGTCTAGTATTTTTTTATTTAGCATTTACATTTTGAATATATATAACGTACCTTTATTCAAAAAGTAAAAAAAAAAAATGTTGCTAAAAAAATCTCAAAATTGACAATGTGTTTAATTTCCATGTAAAACCCTTTAGCAACATAACACTTCAATTTTCCTTCTCTTTTTCCTTCACTTTATTTTTTAGGAAATTTATTTCCTGCTTGCCTTCCTAAAATCACCTGAATGTTACGTATACTACCTCGTTCCACTACACCATCCATTACATCTCTCATGCTGCAGAGGAACTGGGCTGCTTACGAATAGCTTATGGCTCAAATCGACTCTTTCAGTAATCAAGCCAAATTCAAACTGAGCTTTAGACTCGGTTAGTAAACAAGTTGACTTCAATACTCAAAAGTTCGACTCGGTTAGCAAAGAAGCTTTAAGAGCTTGGCTCAGCTGGTTTGCAACTGAGGCTGAAGTCCTACCGTAAACTCGCGAAACACCGGATCAAGTCTTTCTTCTCCAGAGAATCCTCTCATATCCTTCTCTCTCCTTCTTCAATCTCTCTCTCTCTCTCTCTCTCTCTCTCTAAACTTGTCCGTGCATGCTCTCCTTGTACTCTTCCTCCAGTCCATGGCCAAAGCCCGCGCTACCAGACGCAACCTAGACTCCTTCACTGTCAAATCCATCAACAAAATCATCCGAGGTAATCCCCCCTCTCTCTCTCCTCTCTCTCCCCCCCCTCTCTCTCTCTCTCTCTCTCAACAAAATCATCGACAAAAATTCTAACCATGACGTGTCCGGTAGCCGGTGACTGCGTTCTAATGCGCCCCTCGGACTCCTCGAAGCCGTCGTACGTGGCGCGGGTGGAGACGATCGAGGGCGACAGCAGGGGCGCCAACGTTAGGGTTCACGTCCGGTGGTACTACCGGCCGGAGGAGTCGATCGGAGGCCGGCGGCAGTTCCACGGTTCGAAGGAGTTGTTTTTGTCTGATCATTATGACCTGCAGAGCGCTGATACGATCGAGGGGAAGTGCACGGTGCACACCTTCAAGGGGTACACGAAGCTCGATGCGGTCGGGAACGAGGACTTCTTCTGCCGTTTTGAGTACAACTCGTCCACTGGTGCTTTCGATCCCGATAGAGTTGCCGTGTAAGTCGATTTCGATCTCCGAAAAGTTTCGTGTTTTTTCTTAAATGATCAATTTGAACTTCAATTGATATGTTTAAGAGCATCTCCATTCTTTCCCTATACTTTACTCGGCAAATATTTTAGTAAAAGTTTCATTTTTTTGGGTGCCCGGGCGCACCTCGACTAACCGTGGGACTAATCCCACTGCCCACTTGTGGGGTGCCAATTAAAGCCAGAGCAAAGCTCTATATATATGGACTGGTCAAAAGGAGTTTATAATGCCTTAGAGGTTTCAAACCTGAGACCTTAGGACGAAGCAACCCCTAAGACCTGAGACTGTCAACCCCTTGGGGTTTGTAAAAGCTTCATTTGATATGAAGTATGAAGGACTACAATAGACAAACCTAAATTTAGGCTTTGTTTGGAATGTAGGGAAATGAAGAGGAAAGAAAAGAAAGATTAAAAAATTTATCATTCCCCTTTTTGGTTTGGGAGAGAAAAGAACGGAAAATGGGGCAAAATAGACTATTCAGCGCAGTAATATTTTCCGTGTGTATTACTTTCATTTTCATTCTTAACTTTTTCTCTCCTCTTCCCCTACTTTTCAAAACATTCCAAACAAAGTCTTAAGCATAAATTTGAGTAAAAGCTTCATTAATGGCATAGCTGTAAATTACCGAGGCGCAAAATACCCTTCGAAAATTTGAGTGAGGCAAGAGTCTCCCTTGATTTTAGAATTAAACTTATTATGAGGTAAGTTCTAGTCGAGTAGTGGAGTTGGTTTTGAGTTGTTTTTACTCAAGTTTTTAGTTTAAGTGAAAAAAAAGGGTAAGGGCCGGAGATACTCTTACATGGAGTTTTTAGGGGAAATTTGTTGTGTGATATATCTATAGTGGATTCAAATTGGAAGTCATTGGTCTTTGCTTGTGAATTTTACTGGTTGCTAGGATAGGATTCTGGTTTCCTTTTATGTCAAGGTTTGGCATTTTAAAACCTGGATTTTAGGCTATTTTAACTTGTTATTGTTACCTGCATGTGAATTTGGTGCAATTTAACCTCGAATTATACGCTGTAGATTGGCGAGACTTCAGTTGCCATGGGATATTTGGGTGACCTTATTTATAAGAGGACGAAAAATGCTAATGCGGACTGATGTATCTGTTCCAAATGTAGCATGATATGTGAAATGTGTATGGAAATAGGTAATTGTTGAGGAGAACACACGAAAAATGCGCTGGTGTTGTGAATATTTTGGGCCTTTTGGCTTTATCCTCACGTTAACCTTAACCACTGGCCTAGGCAGTCCTTTGCATGACCCATGTAGTTATTACTTATGGCACTGAATTTGGTATTGTGTGTGTGTGTATATATGTGTATGATAAATGGACAACTTTCATTATTTTGGTATTCATTGTTGCGAAACATTGTTGATATGTATTTCAGTAGTTTGAGTGTTCTGGTTTTATCTTTACTCCGCAGGTACTGTAAGTGTGAGATGCCCTACAACCCTGATGATCTAATGGTCCAATGTGAAGGTTGCGCAGATTGGTAAGTTGGTTGGTTTCGTATTCATTATTGTGAGCAAAGCATTTTTAGTATTTTGTGTTCTGTTTGGTGGATGGAAGAACATTCCTTGCTAAGAGTAGGCAGGTTGATAAGTTCTAAGTATATAACTATCTCAGTTGTATAAACATTGTTGTGTGATCTGTTGTGCTTGTCTATTAGAAATAAGCAAGAAAACAACGACGTAGATAAACTGCTCAACAACTTGTTTGTGCCATGGAAAATCGAACAAATTATATGCCTTGTATTTTGCTCATGGAAGTCATGGCGACTTTCAGTTGAGCTGGGAATGAGGGGTAAAATGAGAATTGTTAGTAGTTGCAACCTTAGTGAACGGTGAACTATCAAAGCTGTCATGTACTGACTAAAACACCATTAGACAAGTGATTGAGCCTAGGGTGCTCTTCTTACCCAAGACAAAACAAAGAAGGATGAAAAGCTAGAGAAATGGAAGACAAATAACTATTGTTTTGTTTAACTACAGGAAACCTATTTAGTATTGCGGGCAAAACCTGCCCCTAGAGGTATGTTTGTGGTCTAAAATTGGCTTGGCCCAATTTGGATGGTCCAAAATTTGGAGATTTCTCCATTTATGTTAAATAATTCTCCTTTTGATATCCCGATCCATTCAATTTCAGGATGTAATGTTTCAGAAGTAGACTAATTTTCATTTAGAAAGGTGCCTTGAAGCACACACCACTCAGCTAGTTTTTTGCCTCCAGAGGATTGAACCCCAACTATGGGTTAAGGAATCAACTGAATTCGAGCTGCCCTTCTCGACCTAGTTAGCTAGTGGTTTTCAAAACTTTTTTTTTTTAAATTGCCAAGGGGCATATAGATTTAAAGCTTGGTGTGGCTTTACACCTTATGAGTGTTAACCTTTCCTAATACAAGAGGTTCAATGGTGAAAACATTGGAAAGGGAAAGAAATAAAACAAAGGTTCTTTGCTGGCACCATTTGTTCATGTTGATTGTTGTGCACAAAAGTATTAATTTCTCCCATGTTATTTGCAATTGGGTAGGATGTGCCACCATAGACACCAGGTGAGGTTGTTGGGACTATGCAACGAGGACGTTGCATCCCTAAGGTGGGAAGATTGTAATACCCCGGATTTGGGGGTTTGAGAGCGGTTAGTCCCACATTTATTGGGAGCTAAAGCCTCATGTGGTATATTAACACCCACCTAGGCTACATGGTACCTTCTTAGGTATACCTTTTCAGGCCAAGTGTTTGGGCCAAAAGGGGGTCCATGGTCAACCGGGTCAGGTCGTTACAACTGGAGCCTAGTCTCTGTGCTAGAATGAAGGCATGATCCTAACATGATTTATGTTTGTCCATTGTTATAGCATGTTTGAAACCAAACATTTCCCATCACATATATTCAATCTACTGAGAATATGTTGCAACTCTTGTTAGTTATAGATTTTAAACAAACACAGTCTTCCTATGTTGCTTTTACTATAGGTTCCACCCAACTTGTATTGACATGACCCCAGAGGAAGCCAGAAAACTTGACCACTTCTATTGCCTAAATTGTTCATCTGGAGATAAAAAGAAGCTGCAAAACTCTCATGCTACGTCCAGGAAAACAGATACGAAGGTAACTACTCTCCGCTGGGTAAAAACAGAAATTTCTATCTTGTCCTAGTTATTTCGTATTTTTCTTAATGAAGCTTACTTGCATGTCCTCCCGCAAATCTTATGTAATTTTTTGTGTGCATCTTGTTTCTTCTTCTAAAATATGGGTTGGTTTTATGATCTTTCTAGATGAATGAGCAATATAATAACTATATGTCTGGGCCATGGTTTTAAATCGCGGTTGCGGTCAGCGTAACGGTCGCCGTCGTGAGTAAGGGGTATCGGGAGTATCGATCACTGTGTAACGGGAATCGGAGACCGTAGTCGTGAATTTTTTTAAAGCAATAGCAAATGCTAAAAAAAAATTTAATACACATGTTCTAACCTTATTTTTGAAAAAATTGGATGTTTTTAGCGATATCTTACTAATATTTGACTTTTAGAAGTAGCTTTGTTAATAAGATTGGATCAAAAGTCGCATTTTGAGGCGCTTAATGCTGATATTTTGTAAGGGATAAATTTTCAGTATCTAACAAACTAGGATTGGTACTATGATAGATATGTATGCAAATCCCTTTATTTTTAGCCATTAGGATTTTATATTTTAGTTATTTATCCCAAATCTCTTTAATTTTCTTATCAAAGAAAAACTCTAATTTTCAAAAAATTCTGTCACACTCACCCTCTTAATTACAATGTCAAGAAAAAATATACATTAGAAAAATAATTCTAAATTAATGGGTACACAACACACCCTATAAAATCTCATTCATTAAATATCACTACATACGTCTAATAAAGAAATTACTAGAAGTGTCTAAAACAAATCTAAACTAATGGGTACACTATTGTTTTTACGCAACTCACACAATAAAATTTCCATTCATTAAACAGCCCTACATACACGTATACTTTTTGCACAGCCACTTACCACACCAGTCGACAACTCTACAGTCATGTTCTTCGACGACTACTTAGTCTCAGACCTTCAATCAAACCCCCAAAAAACCCTAATCCATCAGAAAAGAACATTAATCCCAGCCTATACATTCAAAATCAAAGCCAAAGAAGAGAAATTACCTTCCGAGGAGTCCAAATCGAAGAAGAATGTGAAAATGAAGCCGAAGTTGAAGAAGTAGTTGAAATCGAAGCTGTTTCTTCCTTATTTTCGCCTAAATCGAAGCTATTTGGCTAAGGTGATATGTGTTCGAAGTTTTTTCTCCCCTTCAAAGCTATGTATTCGAAGTTTTTTTCCCCCTTCAAAGCTATGCATTTGAAGTTTTTTTCTTCCCAGACCCAGTTGTCGACTGAAACTGCGAAACGGGGCATAACGGCCGTTATGCACCGATTCCCGTTAGGTTACCGCCATTACCCACATGATTTCCCGTAACACCGTTATTCATAAGTGTTACCGTATCGACCCGTTGAAATCCCGTTTCATAATGGCCGTTGTGTTACGTAACAGCCGTTTTTTGAAACCATGGTCTGGGCATACATGTGCTTAACAAGAGAGTTCCACATAAACTAGCTTGTGCCCATATTGCAACCTCACATCCAGTACGGAATGCATGACTGTTAAGAGGTCATGTTTTATTTTCAAATACATGTCAACTTAATGGTCAAATTTATAAAGCCAGTCCAGATTTAGGTGATGGCTACAAGTCTACAACTAACGTGTTGAGATCAGCAAGTGGCAATACAAGATTTTTAATATGGCTCCATTCATTGGAAGTTAGAAATAGATGGGAAGTTATTTAACATACTTCAGGTATGGGGATACTTCCTCTTGAACCATGTTTGCATGGAGGTGGGAGTAGAGTGAGTTTGGGATCATATGTGGTCTGCGGGAGAGCGGTTACACGACGCCCACCCTTTTTCAGGTTGGCAACTGATAGGGGGCGAAGGTGGCGGACTACAAAAATGAGGGAATGTGGTATTGTGGGATCTCACTCTTTGAAGAGAGGTACAAGATTGGGAGATGGATGAGTAGCCTTGTTAGGAAAGGATGAGTTACTAGTATTGTTAGGAATGCGATTTTTTAAGGGAACACGTACAGAGCTGGGGACACGGCAAAAATAAATAAATAAATAATATTTATTGCATACGAGTGAAAATATAGTTAGGTGTATAAGCTTGAAGATTCATATTTATAGCAAGCATCATATATACATTGTAAAACAAAATATTTATTCCAAAATATTTGAGGCAATTACACATTTACCCCCCCAAATTTTAAATTTTTGTTTGCATATTTAACTCTTGTCATGTCCCCATATGCCCATCGCGTGTCCCTGCCATGTCTCCCCCTAAAAAAGTTAATTAAATTTATCATGGCATGTCCCATACGTATTTTGTAGTGTCCCCCGCGTGTCTCCTTGTCAGACACGGGAACAAGTCGGCCTCTAGGAGTGTCTATGCTACATAGGCTACTGGTGCGCCGTCTAAGGTCGTCATTTTTTTGTATGGTTGCGACTAAAAATAATATCCTAACAATTGACAATCTTATTCGGCGTAAGATGGTGATGGTTAATTGGTGTTGCATGTGTGTGCGGGGTGGTGAGTCGATTGGTCACCTGCTTGTTCATTGTTCAATAGCTATGGAGTTATGGCCTTCAGCTCTCACATGGTTTGGCATCTATTGTGTTTTTCCGGTATCTGTGAAAGAGATTCTTAAAGGTTGGGGTGGGGCTCGAGTTGGGAAAAAAAGAAGAAAGATATGGGTGCTCATCACATTGTGCGTGATGTAGATTATATGGAGAGAAAGGAACAAAAGGCTTTTTGATGGCGGGCACAGTTGTGTACAGGCTTAGAGTATTTTTGTTTATTTTTTGTATACTATTAGTTAAGTTGTAGATTAACCTTGGCTGAAGTTTATGTGCTAGTATATTTGGAAAAAAAAGTAGCAAAGCCTATGAAAGCGAAAGTTGAAATTTCATAGCATAGGAGGTTGAAATCTCATGTCAAATTTTGATTCTTAATCTATTTCCTCCCCACCAGCTCTGCAGAGCTGCAACATTCAAAATTTTAGTTAGTGTACAAGCAGCAAGGATTTAAGTTAGTTTACAACAAAAGCAAAGATGGCCTTTACAAGGACTTTAATCTAATCTACTTACGAAGTTTGAGATTGAGAGCATTGCCCCAAAGCATTTTATGTGGGTTCTTCCTGGAGAAAATTTAAGGTACTAGAAACCAACAAATAGAATATGTTGTTTTGTGACTTTTTCCAAGTACTCTTTAACTCACAATATGGGGTAGCATGACTCAGCAAGCAGCATGACACTGTCCGTCTGAATATTTGTTGCTATGCCGGGGTAGGAACATGCAGCCTTCATTGCCCCATTTGCGTCCCCATGTATTCCTCATAATCCACACAAGTTCATCCAGATAGGAACCATAACCTACCAGCAATCCAGAATGTCTCCTTATTGCTTTTGGGTCGGGGTTATACTGTGGGTTAGGGTGATACCATGGAGGACAATAGATGCCCTATAATTATTGTATACGTTCAAATAAGTGCATGTTCATTTGTTGGTAGAGGTAAATTGATTTTTTTTTAGTTGGCTTATCCCTTTATAAAGACTGTTTGTTCCAACCTGGCTAAAAAATCAATTTACCTCTACCAACGAATTAACATGCACTTATTTGAACTTATACAATGATTATAGGGCATCTATCGTCCTCCATGGTATCACCCCAACCCATAGTATAACCCTGACCCAAAAGCAATAAGGAGGCATCTGGATTGCTGGTAGGTTATGGTTTCTATCTGGATGAACCTGTATGGATTATGAGGAATACATGGGGAGGCAAATGGGGCCATGAAGGCTACATGTTCCTACCCGGCGTAGCAGCAAATATTCAAACGGACCGTGTTACTTGCTGAGTCATGCTACCCCATATTGTGAGTTAAGAGTACTTAGAAAAAGTCACAAAACAACATATTCTATTTGTTGGTTTCTAGTACCTTAAATCTTCGAGTTTTTTCTTCCAGAAAGAACCCACATAAAATGCTTTGGGGCAATGCTCTCAATCCCAAACTTTGTTAGTAGATTACTTTAAAGTCCTTGTATAGGCCATCCTTGCTTTTGTTGTAAACTAACTTATATCCTTGTTGCTTGTACACTAACTAAAATTTTGAATGTTGCAGCTCTGCAGAGCTGGTGGGGAGGAAATCTTAGCCTCCTCAAAGAAAGGTAGATTAAGAATCAAAATTTGACATGAGATTTCAACTTCCTATGCTATGAAATTTCAACTTCCTAATTTGCTTTCATAGGCTTTGCTACTTTTTTTCAAATATACTAGCACACTTCAGCCAAGGTTAATCTACAACTTGGTAACTAATAGTGCATCTTTTCCATGCAGATTATGTCACAAAATTACTGAAGGACCTGTTCGAGAAGATAACCAAATCTGATTATCTTCATGAACATTGAAGGCACTTAATGAAGAGAAGGCTATTCTAGAACTTCTTTTAATTAAGTAATCTTATTAGTATTTTTTTTGGTTTTTAAATTAAGTCATGTTATTAGGCTCTTCTGGACCTTCTTGTTAACATTATTCTCTCTCTAAACTCTCACAGTTGCTACAATTTAGATATATTTTGTTTCACACCGAGTTTGGCCCCTTTCGCCTTTAAATGAATGGATTCTAAATTGGTTGGTGGAAAGTCTGGCCCTTTATTTAGTTTTAATCCTCGGGGTGATAGATTTTTTTTTATAAAAAAAAATATAGGCATAAAGGGAATGCCCGATGCCAACCGAGTACAAAAAGATAGGCCATTGGCAAAAAGGCCCTAACCACTGCTACGGACCACAATCAAGAAGGGCTTCCTTCTTTTGTCTTCTCAACTATACACAAAAAATAAACCAAAATACTCTAAGCCTGCACAGAACTGTGCCCGCCATAAAAAAGCCTTTTGTTCCTTTCTCTCCATATAATCTACATCACGCACAATGGGAATCTTTCTTCTTTTTTTCCCAACTCGAGCCCCACTCCAACCTTTAAGAACATCTTTCACAGATACCAAGAAAACACAATAGATGCCAAACCATGTGGGCTGAAGACCATAACTCCCTAGCTATAGAACAATGAACAACGATCACCATCCTGCAGACACATGCAACACCAATTAACCATCACCATCTTATGCCGAATAAGAATGTCAATTGTTAGGATTTTATTTTTAGTTGCAACCATGTAAAAAAAGACCTTAGACGGCGCACCAGTAACCTATGTAGCACAGACACTCCTAGAGGTTGGCATGTCCCCGTGTCCGACAAGGAGACATGCGGGGGCCACGGAAAAATACATATGGCGTGTCCAATAAATTTAATTAACTTTTTTAGGGGGAGACATGGGATGGACATAGCAAGAGTTAAATATGCAAAGAAAATTTTAAAATTTTGGGGGGTAAATGTGTAATTGCCTCAAATATTTTGGAATAAATATTTTGTTTTACAATGTATATATATGATGCTTGCTATAAATATTGAATCTTCAAGCTTATACGCCTTAGTGTTTTAAAAAGTGCGCGCTATGGCGCAAGGCATGCGCTTTCAAAGATGTGGGCTATAGCGCCGAACCCTAAGGCGCGCGAAAGGCGCTAAGGCGATCGCCTTTCATCAGTGAGCCAAAAATCAAATCTGACGGCTCTCACCCATACATAACATGTTCGTGATGCACTGAATAATTCTTTCTTTTAAGTCGATTTCAACCCTAATCAATCATACCCAGCAGAGCAGCTTTTGCTCCTCTTCTTCTTCTTCTTCTTCTTCTCACGTTTCTGTTTTTTTTTTTTTTCCTTCTTCTTCTTCTCCTCCTCCCACGTCTCTGTTTTATTTTATTTTTTCTGTCCCTTCCATAATAGAAAATCAAAATTTCATATTAGTTAGGCTGTAGAAAATCGAAATCGAAATTTCTGTCCCTTCCACGTCTCTGTATGCCGCCTCTAGATTTTATTGCCTTTAATCCTTATGTTTATGTCTAAGGCTAAACATTATTATGTTAGCTTTTCATGGATGATATGTTGTGTTTAGTACGTTTAACCATTGACATGTTATGTTCTATGACATTTGAAAGTTTTACAAGTGTGTGTTTGTGTTGAAAACTTGTTCTAATAAAATTTGCCTCACTGCGAAAGAAAAAAATAATAATTTGTGTTTCGCATCAATAAAGTGCGCACCGCACCTTGCGCAAAAGCCCCAGGGGACTGGTGCGTCTTTCGCCATTTAAACACTGCACCTAACCATATTTTCACTTGTATGCAATAAATATTATTTATTTTTGCCATGTCTCTTGCTGCGTACGTTCCCCCTTAAGAAATCTCATGTCTGTATCCATGTCCGAGTTCATATCTGTGTCCGTGCTACGTAGCGAGTAACCCAAATAGCCTTCCAGGGGAAATCCGAGACCGACTTGCCCCTTAGCGTCCGATAATAGGATTTCACCTAAAAGCCCCTGTGGTTGAAGGTCTCCATCTCAAGCCATCCTCGCCCATACCGGAGACGCCGATGCCATAAAGCCTTCCTAACAATGCTAGTAACTCATCCATTCCTAACAAGGCTACTCATTTTTGTAGTCCGCCACCTTCACCCCGCCACCTTCACCCCCTATTAGTTGCCAACCTGAAAAAGGGCGGGCGTCGCGTAACCGCTCTCCCGCAGACCACATATGATCCCAAAACTCACTCTACTCCCACCTCCATGCAAACATGGTTGGAAAAATCCTAGTGAAGAGTGTTTTGGTTTGACATTTTGTGTGCAATGAGTGAAACAAGAAGCAAAAGCTAATGTGTAGAGTGTATGGATGGCTTTTTTACTAGTGATTTAGACATAAGCTTTCATTGGCCATCATTACAACTTTGGCTTGTCAATTTAAGCCTTGCATAGTGCTTACTGTATAGACGATGAACACATGAAGTGGAAATGTGTTTCCTTAGTGTTGTCAAATCTTAATAGTCGTGTGCAATAAACCTGCATTGTATTTGCTAGTTGACAATATGCTAAATTCGTGATAGATTGAGCTTGGGTTTTTCAGGCTTATATGACATTTATGGGCTTAGTGTTGACCCTCCTTGTTTAACCACACAAACTATGAAGCACCGACACCTCTATAGGTCGATGTATTGCAGTGTCAGACACGTGTCCCACATGCCAGGTGGCATGTCCAATAATTTAATTTAAATTTTTACTAGGGACACGAGGTCAAAGTGCAATTTTTTTAAATTTTTGGGGGCTCAAACTGTAATTTTTTTAAAAAATTAAGGGTCAAACTGTAATTTTTCAATTGGGTTTTATTGAACTTATGGATGTCTTATTTTGTTTGAATGGTATTGGAACTATGGATTTTTTGTTTTGTTCATATTTTGCCATTTAAACTTGAAAAAAAATATATAAATAAATATACACGTGGCGTGTCCCCCGCCATGTCTGTGTCCCCATTTTTTTAGAATTTATGTGTCCTTGTCCGTGCATCATAGCACACAAATCATCCCCAAGTTCCTCCTCCTCCGGGTCAATTGTGCAAGTTTGACTATGAAGATGGTCTTAAGGGGCGTTCGTCAAAAGTTGATGTATCGCTCGTCCAGGCTTTGTTTGGATCTTGGAGTTATGAGGGATTTTGGAAGAAAGAGAAGGGAAAAAGATTTTTACAGCTGTTCTTGGAAAAAGATTTTTACAACCCAAACAAGCTAAATAGGTCAAACCTGCCAAAATGAACCAATTTTTTCTTGATCGACCTACAGTTTCTGAGATGGGACCCTTGTCCCTTCAGAGGGTTGCTCTTTTTGTCTTGTTTCTTGTTTGCAGCGGCTAGTATTCCCCCCTTTTCTTTCTCCAATGAGATTTTCACTCGATTAGAGTTTGTTTGTGACTTTGTGTCCCTCCGCCCCCGTCATCTGTATTAGTTTACTTTCTCTATTCATTTATTGTCAGCTCATTTTTTGGTCAATTGGAACTAGGAAAAGTGATTTGTGGATTATAGTTACTGTTACACATGGAGTGGAAGAAGAGTTTAGATTCTTGAAATAGAAAAACCTCCCAATTGCTTAAAAATGATATGAACAAGGATTCCATATGTTGGTAAATATCTAATGTATGTCTTCACAGAGTTGCAGTAACAGGTTACTCTGTCATTTATCTGTCCGCTCTTCTAGTACTATCCAAATATCAAATCACACATAAGATCAGTCTGTGCTTTTAAACTTAAAGGATTTTCAAAGGTTCTAAATCATGGTATTGGGATTCCTTTGAGTTTCAGTGATACAGCTTGACCGATACCGGCAATACGTAGGAAATATCGGTATCGTAGGACCAAAATTGTGTACTTATCTTTTTCTCAAGTGCAAGGGCATATGCTTTCTGGCTTCTTCACGATGTAGGCATACCAGTTATTCCAAACTTCTTCCCTCTTTGAAGATAGATTGTCCATTTCTTGAAATGGGCAACTCAGGTGACTTTCTGACAAAAAAAAAATGTTTCATTTGATATGGTTTCTTCGCCTTCTAAAGTCATCTTTCTCCCTTCATCAAAAAGTGGAGGTATAGATATGGTATTGAAAACTCTTTCCTGATGTACCATGAGGTGACTGCTGACGAATGTATACCAAGCAATTGGTTCCTAAGTGGTTGGGGAATTAAGCTCTCTCGGAAGTGATTAGCTGTTCATTGATGGTAGGAGATTTGTTGTTTTATGGTTATTGAGGTTTTGCTTGTTGCTGCATGGCTTCATGGACCCGTGGAGGGATTTTATGCAGGGGAAAGGAAAACGAAAAGGTCAAGGAAAGGTAAGAAGACAACTAAAATATCCATAATTCTCTCCGCAAGTCCATGCTCCAAAGACAGCCTTGAACTGTTGCTAAGGTTTCATCTGTTATCTCAGCTTCCTAATGACTAATGTCTTTCCTGTGAGGATTCATGGGTAGCATTGTAACATTGTTTTTTAAATGATGCTTATGATCATCATTGCTACTGCTACTTCTAACTAAACATAAATGAAGAAAAAAAAAAACTAGTTCTCGATATGAATGTTTGATGGACATTCCAGGTGGATACAAAACGCCGTCGGAGGTAACACTGTTGAGATGTGCATAAGTTGGGAGTGAACTTGGCTTCAAGCAAACACAGAGGCCGTATCTGCGTCACAAGCAACAGTATTTGTGAGCTGATGTGAGAGGGAAACTGGTTTTGAAAACATTTTGTATATCTAATTGGTGTTCGAGGGTTTTCCTTTCAAAAGTCAAGGATGTGTTTGATTGTCTGTAATTATGTAATATAAAATCTCCCTTGTTTCTCGATCTTTTCCCCACTTCTACGGTTACCTGTACATTGTTTTTTGACGAACGTTACCTGTACATTGTTATCTAGAATGATTTTCTCTTCCCAGCAAAAGATGAAGTGTCTTTCTTATGTTTGCAGCGTTTTCAACTCACCTGAAACGGCCATTCAGAAGGAGCTTGCATCGCTCCGTCGGCCTTGTGGGCTGAATATGGCTCACCAATTACCAAAACAAATTTTCTCACATTTTGAACTCGCCAACTTTTTGGTTGCCAGTTGTGCAGAAACACTTTTATGAAGTTGTTTGATCTGACGATTTTTTGGAACTTGTTTTGTAGATCAATTGAAAGATGTTTTCATTTTTCAAAGATCATGTGAACTGAAAAATGAGTTAAGAAATGATCAAGTCATTTTGTTCTTAAAATTGGATTCCGGTGTAGTAAAATTTTGAAAACAGAAACTCAGGTTATGATGTTGACCAGACTCTCTATGAGTAGTTTGTGTCCTGAAATCTGAGCGAATGAATCCACCTAATGCGTGGGGAGGATCTCGTCCAGTCCTGGGATGCAACCAGTCAGGTATAGTTTTGAACCATTTGTGGGTCCTTCTTGGACCCACAATAATGATTCTGTGATCGAAATCGTTCATTTTTTGAGTTCGTCAAAAACATTGACAACGTCAAAAATCACATGGATCGGATATCAAAATATGATATCGAAATGCATTGATTTTCAAATAATTGTATTGATTTTCAGATAATTGTGTCAAATGGGTTGCAACCTAGTGTTGCACACTTTTTTCTTACAAACTGCGTTCTTTTGAACTTAACTTAAATTTGAAAATTGTCCTTATTTGAATTTTTTTCTCATTTGTTAACTTTGTGCCAAATTTTTATAGGTTATTGATGCGTCTCGATGATATGAATCGAAAAAGTATTTTTTATTTTTATTTTTACCCAAATATTTTGAGAAATAACCACTTTTTTAGTGTCAAAATGTCACTTTTTTGCTTAAAAAAATGGTTATTTATCAAAATACTTGGGTAAAAGTTAAAAAAATTTACTTGAAACGAATTAATAACCCAAAAAAATTTGGCGCAAAACTAACAAATAAGAAAAAAAATTCAAATAAGGACAATTTTTATATTTAAGTTGAGTTCAAGAGAACGAGTTTCAGATGACTGTATTGATTTTCACATAATTGTGTCAAATGAGTTGCAATCCAGTGTTAGCATACTTTTTTTTCTTACAAACTAAATACATATCGAAAAACAATATCCGATCAATGTGATTTTTAACGTGATCAATGTTCTCGACGGGCTTAAAAAATGAATGGTTTTGATCATATTTGTGGGCCCACAAATGGTCCAAACTGGACCGGACTAGTTGGAAGAAACTGGTTGGAAAGAAACTGGACGGAAATTGGGTAATCGCAATCCAAATTGGATGTAGGAGTATACAAGTACAAGCAGCTGAACATGAAAATCCAACACAAAATGAAACATACGATGGTCATTTGACTCATTCCACAAGATTAACTACGAATCCAACGATTTACGTACATAAGAACAACAGAAGCAGCAATATATCCAGTTCACTTATTTATTCATCATCGTCCTTAAAAAATTCTTGTGCAAACAATCGGGTATTTGTAGTTCTAAAAACTGATCAAATAGCAACTGAAGTATGAACTCTCTATCCAAGAGGCACAAAGAATGATTTCATATCCCGATCCAAGTACAAATCCAAGAGTACAAAGAATTGAGTACGACTTGTGGTCGCTCCACTTCCTAATCTTAATCTGTCTAATGTACAGGTATTTTACTTGTTACATGATACACAGAAAACGGTCGCGGTTCTGCAAAAGAACGTCGAATTTGTGCAAAACAAAATTGAACGATGTTTCACATTACTCTGGTATGCATTCGAAATTTACCTCTGAATGTGATCGGCCTTAACTTGTCTTGGCTCTTTTCCAAACAATAACAGTGCCACCAAAATCAGAAGATGCCAAAAAGTTCTCTCCATGGTTCCAAGCAACACCTATGACCGGATAGCCGTGTCCCTGCCGTCGTAAAATATGTTAATCAGTAAAAGAGAAGAAACAGGCGGATTTGGACAACCATTAAAATGCGGAATGCCAGTAAATGGACCTGTAGCTTGTTTACGCATGGGTGCCTTGGCCGAGTTAAGTCATAAAAATAAACGTTTGCATCCTCACTTCCAACAACTTCATGCACAAAACAGATGTGATGTCAACAAGACAGATATTTCAGAACTGAGAAATCGATGATTCAGAGAAAATATGGTAAGAGATATACTAAGACCAATCCACAATAAAGTTGTCACTTCTTCAAACTAAACTGGCTAACAAAGTCAACTTTTGCATTTTCTGATTATTTGAGATGAATCCTGTACCTAAATCCTAAATTTAGGGAGTCTTTTTGCTCCTCTGTCACGGTAGAGAAACCAGAGATTATATTGTGAGACAATCTTCTGGTTCAACATTTATACAGAGTAGGTTCAACATTTATACAGATACTCGTACAATTCAAGCATCAAAGAAATATTTGAAGGTACCCTAAATAAAAGTCTAAGATGGCAGCACCCATGGGTAACTGAGGACAAAGTATTAGAAAACAGGGAAAATATCAGCCTTCACTTGAACAAACCCACAAAATCCACTAGATTTCAGATTACACCTCAAAAGGTTATTTTCACTTATAAGATCAGAAGTGTCATTCCAACACATTTTAAACCTTCTTTCAACGAAATAGGATTATGCTGTTAGTGCGGAAGTGCCTGCATGTAAAAGTGAAACTCCAGAAAGAACCGCATGAAAAAGGCCCTTCAAATGTGAAACAGTCATGAGTTGAAAAGCTAATTTGAGATTTGATGTACAAACCTATGTATTCTCCTTTCTCAAGGGAAAGTAGAGGGCAGAAGGAAGCACGGATGCTGTGTAGTCTAGAAGACAATTGTAGCGAGCACCGAATAGTTAAATAACCTTGTACCTCCAAGGCAACACTACAATATCAGCAACACAACTCTGTTATCAATGCATCAAAAATAGCACCAGAAAGTTAAACCCAAAAAAAAGAGAAAATAATTTTTTTTCAAACAGACCTAAAGAAAGACAAATTTCCGTCTCGAGTAAAAGCCAGCAAAACAGGACCCCGCGCCAGAAGGGAAAACGTTCTATACTGCATAGTTGAGACTGGAGATTTGTGCTTGTTTCCACTTCGATGGGTATGTGCCCGCGACAATGAACCTGTGCGAGAGTCCATAGAAACTGAGTATACACTTCCCTGCACAATTTACCAGTTTGGACTATTTCTAAGAAAAAACATCAGAGTTCAACAGATATTAAATGATAAATAGAGACAAACAAGCTAACCTGAGCATCCCCGCAGAAAATAAGCTGACCAGTGTGATCATGGTCCATCGCAGTAACCTCATTGTCAAAGACAGTTTTACAAATTACTCTACCGGTACTGAAATTGAACACCTGAAATAATAATTACAGAGATTAACATAAAAGCTATGCGCTTCTGAAGCATGTTAAATGTTATGGGCAAGAATGAAAGCACCAGAAGCTGGCAGTATTAGTATCTCACACATTTTAATAGAGGATAAGATGCAAGAAATGACAAGTCATGCATTCTGATGCACACTATTACTATAAAGGTATCATAGTATTTGATGAATAAAAAATGCATACATGGCTTACATCCCTGGAAAAAAGGCAAGAAATAAAAGGAGAATTGATTTCTTTCATTTGGAGACTATAAAATCTAATATGGAAAAGGAATCTTATGGTGCTCCAAACACAGTAATGATTTGAGTTCTCAATAACCTTTTCTGAGCATATAGGCTTCCAAACACAACAGCTTCAATGGAATTCAGGAAAATGGCACAAAGGTTGAACCTTTGAAGTAAAACCAAAGTACCAGATGCAATGCTTCAACATATGAATTATGAGCCAAGAGTTTCGAATCAAACACTCTTTTTCTGTTTGAAGGTTTTCGTGGTAGATAATTTTCTTTTCCTTTTCATAGCACATTTTTCCCTTTCTTCATTCTCTCTCCTCCCTCCCTCCCTCCCCCTGGGCTATACTAGGCTGCTGGTGAGTGTCGATACCTTGACTCTAAGAGTGGACAGGATGCGTTTATCGTTCCCAGCAAATTTAATGTCAGTGGACTAAACCAGCCAGCTTTGCAATTCAGGTCCCAGGACCAGGGCATTTGGAACAGACTCTGGACGAAAAAATGAAACAATCTATCAGGGAATTGACAGGTAATGACATTAGAGTTTGTTTCCTCTCCTACACTATGTCCAGTTGAGCACCTCACAACCAAGAGAGGGAGGGAGAGAGAGATTTTCTACCCCACAACAAATAAAAAAGGAGTTGAAAAACCAGATATCAATTCAAGAACACTACAATCCGTCAATTATCATGCAATTTTCATGAAGATAGGGTACGAGAATATTACAGTGATTTCCTTGTTTGCGTTGCCAACTGAAAGGAAGTTGTTATTCACCTGCGGAAAAGATGATAAAAAGAGAACACCGAAATTAATGACCTGAATCATAAGGTCAGAAGTGGAATAACTTTGTACTTGCCAAACAAACACTAAAATGCCAAAGCCTAGGAAGAAAGTCATGTACATTTAAAAAGCAAACTCTTTTTAGTATAACTTCTCAAATGGCGGAGCTCATAAATGAAAGTAGATACTTACCGGATGAAATCGGATACAAAGTTGAGAAGTGACTCCATATATCACCCGAATGCAAAGGCCTTTAGATATTTCCCATATTCTGACCGTTTTGTCCATTGAAGATGATGCAATGTACTGATTGCTGGAGGTGAAGTCAAAATCTGAAGAAAAAAAAAAGAAAGAACAATAAAAGAAGGTGATTAAGGACATGCGAAATGTAAACCATAGACTAGGTTTGATCCGTAGCGTATTTACATTCACTAATAAAGCTCTTCATATTTGGATTATTTACATAGCACTGTGAGAAAGGAAAACAAGTCGAGTTGAGACATATCTACATAGTACTCCTACCTATGCATAATTGGTTCTCTACATCTCACCACCAACACTCTTATCCTATGTGCACTACAAAACAGGAATAACATTAGATGTGGCCCTCCTATCTGCCCAATGTTTCCCGAAAATCACAGTAATGCTTAAGGTCAAATTTGTATTGCACACTACAATCAACACGTTCAACAGAAATATCTCACAAAATTGGCTTAAAGCAAACTACAGATACAGGGAAACAAAAAATACCAGCACAATGATATAAAAAGCATACAGAATCAATACCAGTCAATCCAACCTGTGACATCTTTTGAATGCCCTATTAACTGCTTGATAACTGAAGGTGGCTCAGAGACATTGCAAACTGTCAAGGTACCATCTGATGCCCCATATGCAAGTATATCAGAACTCATGTGCCCAAACTTTACAACTGTAACTGAAAATAGGATAAAAGGTTATTTTCCCCAGAAAGGATATATGGAAAAGTTAAAAACATGGCTACAAATCTATATAGATTGATCAAGGAGGTCACCCATGGCTTTGCATTGATCAAATATGCAATGCATCCCTACGAAGGAATATGCAGGTTCCGCTCTCTTAATGTGTGGGCGATCACTATCACTTGCATTTGTGCTGAAACTTAGCCTGTGGCTCAAAGCTTGATTTCCACTCCTCAGTTCCTGTAAATAATGAGAACATGTATTAACACAATTTAGAAAATAAAAGGAAAGGTAAACACAAAAACTGTTTTGAGATGATGGATTGATTGATACACAACTGTGTGGTCATTGAGAAAAGAAGTCAAAGAACAAAATAAAGGAAACAAGAAAAAATTGCAATATCTGAAATGACAACATTATCCAAGTTTGTACTGCAGCCTGCAGGCAACTAGGTTAATAACTTGAAAGGGTGCTCTTGGCTGACTGCAGCCTTGTTATTGTGGTGGATTAGGACTTCATCAAAAGCAGCTTCAAAATTTTTTTTTTCAGTTATGCAAATCCCACCTTTTAATGGATACAGAAAATTTGGTTCAGAAAAATGTGCCTTGATTACAGGAACAGGACCCACGGGCTGGGGGGTCATTATCCAGCTATCACGATTCACGAATGGATATTTCTCTTGTATAGGCAATTATTTAAATATGTTATAACCAATAATGAGGTCTATAACTCTATTGCATAAACGCATAGTAGACATCACGAAAACCTAGATATTTATATGAATATTCCGGAATGTGATGTAGATCCTCAAGGCACAGAAAGAAAGGAGAGACAGAATAACCATCCAAAATCAAGTTTTGTGTTACTTTTTGTTTGTCATATCAAAGCCAAAATACCATTCATAGAACTATGAAGAAAAAAGTGAGCAAAAATCATTTTGTTTTGGGGGAATGGGGGGGGGGGGGGGGGTGGGGGGTGGTTTGAAGGTAACTGCCTAAAAATAATTGTATATGCACAACTTTCTCTGCATGAATGTATGAAATATATGGAAATTGTAGATTGTAGGTGGTTTTTCACACACAGCAATTTCCTTCGGACAAATATAAAACAGAGCCATGCTACAATTTGGCCTCAAGAAGTCCCTCAACTCAATCCGGGATACTTCCCAAATTTAAATGATCTCAACATCAAACGTCAGATGCATACCAATGATAAAAAAGGGTGCTTATTTTTTAATTAAGTTCGATTGAATAATTTACTTTCCCTTTTCTCCCAGACTGGGAGACGGGGCGATATTTTGATTTTCCCGTCTAATGGCAATTGGAATTTTGAACATTCCATCCCTAGTATTGCCACATCAAGCTGTACCGGCTATTTCCTCTTGTAGATAAATAAGAAAGCTCACATGATTCTCATGGGCAATATATGCTGCATTTCAAGCCAGAAAGCAAAATTTCAGAAAGATTCACAACAAAATATAAAAAAGCATGATATATACCCGGCTAGAAGTACAGCTGTCCACCTCAAATGAAAGAGAGAATGGAGCCGAAGATGATATCCATCGCCCACTGATGCATCAACCAGTAAATTACCCTGATGTCAGAATTGTGTGTAGACATGAATTCGAAATAATAGTTGTAAATCAGAATGCTTCACAGTTGTAAAAGGTCTTCACAAATTATGAATACACGGTAAATGGAAGCATGTGCTGAGTAATTTCTGAACTTGTCAAAAGGTGCATGGATGAAGATTTAGCAATCAGTTTGTGATGTAGCCACAAGATATAAAGACATGAAAAGTCCCTCCACTAAGAAGAGATTGAACAGTTCTAGTATCTTCTGCCTGTAACTCATATGGAGAGAGAGATTCTGTGATTACAGTCGTTTGTATGAAGAAAAAAGGGTTTTAAATCCTTATTTCTGGTGACTAAGCAATAAATCATGCATAGACTTACCTATATCGCGCAGACATTTATTCATGTGCTATCAAAAGAAAAGAACATGGATCAAGTGAAGGGGTGGTCAATGTCTCTCGAGAGGTTCACCAATTAATGGTTTTCAGATATCCTGATTCTTTGCTTGTTGTAAACTCGGTCCATTATCAACAATGAAAAGAAAACCAATCGTCTACTGAGAAAAGATCTCACTTCGTGACAGGAACTTCCATATACAAGATTATCATTACAACTGGTTGTAACATGTATGAAATTTCAGCAACCTTTGTCCAGGAGTGCTCGAGTGGCTAGGTACATGCATACTTTCCCAGTTCCTCGGCCTATTGATATAATTGCGGTAGCCCACATAACCTTTTCCATTGCATCTCCAGTCCTTCAACACAAATCAGTGCCGAAAGTCAAATTCCTGCTTTTTGTTGGTCCGAATCAATGCTTTAACACACACAAACCAAAGTAAGCAACAATCAAGTTCAATTAGTCAATAAATGTTCGAGAATTCTGATAATGATGTCTATATACAGTCTAACCAATGAACAATACTTCACGGAATATAACTCTCTTGTAGTTTACCACATTTTAATGGCATCTCGTTTAATCGTCCACACATAGGTCATGATGTATCCAGCTAATAAAATTGAAAAACCAAAAAACAAGTTTCAACTTTTCAGTAAGTGCATTGACGGATCTAAAATTTAACATAGGGCCGGACTACCCTAGTATGTTTAAGTCTTTCTTGAAGTCAGTGAGTGAAGTAAGTCTGTCGCACTTCTCATGGCTTCGGAGTTGTCCAATCTCTAGACTCTAGACAGAAAACGGGCTAAAAATTGAACAGGGTTTTAATCCCACTAAAGATGACAAAAGAAAAAAGGAAATGAACACACAAAAATGTCAAATTACTCGACATTTGTTCTGAGATTTCTCCCTTGAACAACCTATACATAACCTTGGTCTACTGTTGCATAGAAAGGAACTTCTGATTTACCATAGCGGTTCTATCCGTGTGATCAAGGCATCATTGGATTTTCCTTCAGTTTTTCAGACTCCTTAGGCCTAATTGTTAATTGCATGGCAAAATGCAAATTCATTACTCAAATGGAGCCATTAACGAAACTAGGTGCCTTCACAATACACCACGGCAACTGATCAACGTTCTGTTTCTCTAAAGTACTAGAAGTTGGGCACATGCAGTGCGCGTATGAACACAAGGGGTGTGGGAGTAGGTGATTTTATTCTTTTGCCCTAGCAGTTAGTTCATGTTAGTAATAAAACTATAAAAGCAGTTGCAAAATGTTGTTCTTATCAAGACAATGTCGGAAATCACTTCTGTGACAGCTTCAAAAATTTGTTCATGCCAATTGGTGTTCTCCCATTCTGTATTAAAATAGATATATTCCTCGACATTCGTAGTTCCGAGCCAATCGGACAGAAACATACAACGAGATCAAACGCATTCCACGATCAATTCTTCTATTCGAAACTCGGATCCAACACTATAATAGCAACACAGATATCCACACATTAACACACACACACATATTAATACCTTAGTCACATAATCCCGCTCTCAATCATTACTCTGCGCTCAAACTCTCAATCTGTAAATTTTAGCAGTTTGGAATATTTTTCGAAAGAGATTTTCACGCTCGCAGTCACGCTCACGCACGCAAAGCCGATTTAGTAGTTCGGCACATTTTTAAAATACATTTTTCACGCTCGCTATCCCACCCGCATTAATGTGACTTAGGTTAATTCTAACACCAATTACGCATGTAAAGCAAACCTTGCGCAGAACGATGCCGGACTGAGCCTTGCGATGGAGGAGAAGGCGGCGTATTCCGATGTACTCGGGATCGGAGTCGGCGGGGTAAGGTTGGAGCACGCAGCTGAATAATTCTGGATCTGAAAGGTAGTCCTCTTTCTTCTTCTTCTGATTCTTGTCGTCTTCATCTTCAGACGAGATTTTCTCCATCGCCTGATCCTCTGCCATTTCTATGGAACCTCCGTTGATGAATCCGTCATCAGCCGATCACAGAAGACAGTTCCCACTCAAAGCCTCTCCGCAATCACTCTTCGTGTGCGCGTGTATATATGGATGTATATATAACTATATATATACCTGTAATAGATTTGAGATTTATCTGTGTGGAAATTTTGAGATTGGAGAAGATTTGAATAATGTATTTTGGTTGACAGTTGAATCCGAGGGATTTTCTGGGGGCGGGGCGGGGCGGGGCGGGGCGGTGGTGGAATTTTCAATTCTTCGCGCGACGGTTTACGAGCAATATATGTCCACTGCACGAGTATGGGTCGTTCACGGAGCTACCGTAAATAGATACTATAATTTACGAAGCCATTTCATTTTAGTCATCCGTTTCGGCATTAAACAGTTTGGATTTTAATGAAATTTTTTCACAAAAAAAATTTATTAAAATCTGGACTGTTTAATACACGCGATTTACCTTCGTAAAATACTATTTATGAAAAGCTCTGTGAAATAGTTTTATCGTCACCGCACATGTGCCTTCGTAAAGACACCATGTGCAAGCTACAAGGCTATTATATATTATAGTTTTGGTATTATCATCTTCCCAAACAATGGGTGGTTTTGGATTAAAAAGACCAGTTTTTTTTTTTTGTTTCTTTTCAAAATTTTTATGCATCTATTAGTTTTACGACAAACTTTTGTGACTTATTAATTCCTCTTACTGAAAAGAATCGAAAAAGTAAAAAATTACTAATGATCGAAACTCATAATTTTCTTTTGAAAAAACAAAATAAAAGACTGTCTTTTTTACTTATTTGTGTATTTATTCAAAAATTTAAAAAGACTGTCTTTTTTATTTATTTGTGTAGTTATTCAAAAAATTATAAGTTTTTATTATAATTTTTTACTTTTTCGATTCTACTTGTCGAGACGAATCAATAATTGACAAAAGTGTTACGTAAAATTAAGAAATGCAAAAAAAATTGAATGAAGTCTAAAAAATCAACTTTACTTGTTAATGTGAGAAAAGCATACTATAATAAATAAATAATCTAGTAGTACTAGTATTAACCAAGCGAACCAGCAGTTCAAGAAAATACTACTCCAAAAAAAATAAAAACCAATCGAACCAAACGAGTCCTACTTTTGGGCCGTCCATTGCCAAGTATGGATAGTGCAGATTGGTCCAACACCCATGTTGTCCCTTAGGGACAACACGCACCCCGATATGTGGTGCAAGTCTTTGATGAACTATACTTTTTAGAACAAAAATAATTTTGGCATTAGCAACGCTATTGTTTGTCTATTATTCTATCTTGAAAATAAATATATAGGTTTTATTATTAATTAAGGGAAAATTAATAGAAATGGTTCTCCTAATTTTACCCGAGTCTCGTTTTCATCCTTCAAGTATCAATTGCAACTTTTTTGACCTTCAGTTTTGTTTTCGTACCAAGTTGGTCCAATTGATAACGTCTGTCAGCCAAACTGAACAGAAAAAATCAAATTAAGGGCAGACGTTATCAATTGAACTAACTTTGTACGAATTGCAACGTCCAAACTGTCATCAATCTGATTTATTCCGTCCAGTTTGGTTAACAGAAGTTATCAATTGGACCAAATTTGTATGAAAACCAAACTTGAAGGTCAAAATAGTTGTAATTGATACTTAGAGGACGGAAATGAGTCTCAGATGAAACTAGGAGAACCATTCATATAAATTTCCCTTAATTAAGAGTAGTTTTGAAATATAGAATAAACAGTACTGTTGAAAATAAATTTACGTGAACAATTAAAGAAAATATGCATTAACTGTAGATTGTAAAATATGGATTGTCTGCAGTCCGCACTTGGATTTAAGAGGGCAGTCAGATAATCGCAGCCGTCCAAAAGTGTTTTCGAATTTCAATATTTCAGAGCTGCTGAAAGCAATGCTATATGCAAGAATAAATCTGAACCATTGATTTTCGAAATGAACGGTTGAGATTGCACTACATAGGCTTCTTTGCAATTGACTCTATCATTGACAATATGAACTGACAATGTGAAGAATAAGCGGGCAGATCAATTGCAAACTTTATACTAAAAAAAAAATGGTAACAAAAACAGAAACAAAAAACATCTATCCTGCATCACTTCTTCTTTATTTGAGTATGAAGAAAAAATATTCATTTCTTGCTTTCTTTGCTATTACATTATTGGACAAACTATAATCATCATTTGGTGCTTGTAGAATCATCAACTGGATGCCAAAATCGGTTGAAAAACCACAAGGAATCAGCTTCAACTGCGTAACCATCTTGATTACGATGCCAGCCATAATAAGAGTGAGTTCGGTTCTTAATATCGAAAATGGCATGACCAAAACTGGCCTCACGGAAAGCTGAGTACTCTGGCTGTGGCTCCGTCATGCTGCATCCCAAAAAAAAAAAAGCATTGAATTTCATATATGCCAAAAAGTTGGAGGCAAATGTAGCAAGAACAATCCTATGGTATATGGGAATCTTACTTGGTCGCCAGGCCTTCAAGATTGCCACCATCACCAATGGTTATGTACACCGGGGCAGATTGGTCTTTTACAGGCGTGCAGATGCCGTTTACAATGTTGTAAGCAACGTTGGATACACGTTCCTGTGATGGACGCAAAAAAGTTGTCAACAAACTTGAAATATTGAAACGCTCTTTAGAGAAATGGAAACAGGTAAAGCAATCTGTTTTTGAAGTCCAGCAGCTCATCCGAAATTAAGGAGCTGCTTTCAACGGAAAATCAACAAAATCGTTCACCATTTCAGAAAACACAAAAACTATTTTCTTTTTGCAATTGTAATTTTCCACCACAACAATCTTGCATGTTTGACAATGTCAAATATTTCACCGAGTGTACATATCCTAAGGTGGATAGAATTCTTGCAGATGTGGAAGCTTAAAACGATCACTAGACAACAGAAAAATTCGTCCATAATATTAATTTTCGAAGAACGTAAGAGAGATGGTAGAGAGTGCTTACCGATCGTTCGTAGGCGTGAACATGACCAGCAAACACAACATCAACTTTGTACTTCACAAACCATGGCTCATACATCACTCTCATGGATTCCCCTTCCATGTAGTGGTAGTTGTAGCTGTTATACCATGGAGAATGCATAATAACGATCAGCCACGGTGTCTCACTCCTGTTAACTTTTGGGAACTCCGCCTCGAGCCATTTGTATTGAGGAGTGTATTTGCCTATAAGGCAGTCAATAGGTCCACAAAATTACGAAATGTCCAAAGCAATACACAGTATGTACTAGATAGCTGTAATATCTTTGTCCCTGGTTATGTCTCTTAACAACCATTAATATTCTCCATGTCCTATATCCATCGTCCTTGGGCGGGCAAGCATCACAATTTGTCCACCAATCAAAAGACCACAATTACTTTTGTAATCAATGTTTTGAAAATCATCTAAAATGGCATGCCGGGATAGTGAAAAAGGACCAAGAATACTGGACAGATAGTAATAAACATCTGCCCACATATGTGCATTGGAGTTCAAACCAAACCAAACCAAGCCTTACGTCCCAATCACTTGGGGCCGGCTATATAAATCCGTTTCCTCCATTGAGCTCTGTCAAGGGCCACTTGTTCACACAGACCCATTATACTCATATCTTTGAGCATTATAGCATCTAATGTCAATTTAGGTCTATCCCTCCCCATAACATTGTTACCTAGAGCTATCCTATCCGCTCTCTTAACTACTGCATTGGAGTTCAAACAATGGAAAATGCTTTAAAATCCTGTTTCATTGGCTTCCAGTTTGCCACATATGTGCACATGTTCGGGGTACTATTAGGGGTAATAAAACATAGAAATGCAACAACATGCTTACCATATGCTGAATATGAAGCTAAGACGATGATGTATGCTGAAGCTCTCTTGATTGAGTACCAAAAGGGAGCAGTACTATTTGATGCTCTATATGGGACGGGATACCGATGAGTGTAAGGCTTAAACGGTTTTGTTTCCCCCTGCAAAAACAACCCCACTCCTGTCACATTATATTTTCGATCAATATGTACTGAAACTTAGCAAGCCTAGCTACAACATATGGACTAGAATTCAGTGAGCGCCATCTTATGGCACATAGAAGTTTTAATTTCATTCTTTGCCCTACCAAATAAAACTTGGTTCCTGCCACTGCATATTGACATGGGTTCACAAAGAGGATAAGTTCCAAGGTTTTTTTTATTGGAATTTGTCTGCAACAGTCAAAAGGATCATAATTTGATGAAGAAAGAAGTGACATAAATGATTTGCCGAAGGTAAGAAGCTAATACATCATCCTGTTTATTGAGAAAAATAAGCCATAGATGCTATATTTAGCTGTTGAAGTGAAAATAGAAATGTCTTGCCAAGCATGTTGAGATAACCTCAGTTTAGTTACGTCATTGGGATCAGTTTTTGAGAACACTTTTCTAAAAACATTAACACTCATCGTTTCATTTTGTATTAATGTTCTCAGAAAAATTGGTATTTGCAAATATGCATATTGTTTCCTTTAGATAAGATTCCGTAGAATTAAGTTGAAAAATTTGCCAACTAAATGAGTTTTCTGAAATGTATTCTAGAACAGGAACGGTGGACGTGAGCACTTCCAAAGTAGCTAAATTTAACCCATGAGTCAAAAGTGGATTTCATTGGACCTAAATGGTATAGAATCCCATCGAAAAAATGAAAGAACCTATTTGGTGAAGCTTACAATTTCAGGGTCAAAATCGATCTCGTGATTTCCGGCCGTCCATATCCAAGGTTGATAGGCAACACTTCTCTCAGTGAACCTTCCCCATGTATCCCACCTGACATTATCATGGTTTGGATAGTTGTCTGCATAAGAGAGATCCCCTACAAACAACACTGCTTTTCCTTTTGCTGGATTTAATTCGTAATGAGTAACAGTCAAGTTTGAATCATAACTCTGACCCAGATCACCTACAAGATAACTAGAGTCAATTATAGATAGATCTAAGAAAAAGAGGCAAACGACGAGAACTTTGAAAAGAAAGCACACAATATTCTCAAAATCTACTCATGTAGTTATTTATTTGTCTGTCCAACTAAGGCGCGTTCGGATTTGCATTTGTGTAGGAGTTTGTTAAGGAAAAGGTAAGGGAAAAGGTAAGGGATTCTACACCTTCATCGTTACCAAATAGTCCGTTTAAGAACCAAAAGTATCCGATGCTAAGTTTCCAAAGCTGGATGGATGAGTTCAAACAACATGTCACATATGACATCAAAATTTGCTTGGGAGATACAACAACCATTAAATCATCGATACAGTCAAGAAGAAGTTTACCTATGAGACCAAATGTATACGGGACATCCGGTCCAACCTCAGGAGGAGTTGTAAACCAAAAAGTCCTAGTAGTCTGGCCAATCCCTACTTGATAGTAGTATTTCGTATCGAACTGCCAACAAAACAACAAATCAAATCACTTTAAAAGCCTAATTCTAATTCACATATGAAATTAAAAAGAATGGAGAATGAAAACTGAAAATGCCCATGAATGCAAGAACATCATCAAATGATTGAGATTGGAAACACTCACCTTCAACTTTTTAATGTTGCAGTGATGAATGTAACCAGAAGTATAGTCGTAGAACTTGTAGGTAACAAAACGGCCCTTGGCCTTGTCCTTCTGCTTGCTATTCTCACTCCAATATAGGACTGTACTCGAACCAGGTTCATCCATTGTGACCCATGACACTATCACCCCCTTCCCCTCATGATCTCCTTGTGTTATGTGGACCTAAATACAGATCCAAAAGTCAATAATAAATAAATAATAAAATAAAGGTACTAAGACTGTTTGGATCATAGATTTAGCTTATCATCGGAAAGGACGATGATTGGGAAACATACTGAATAACTTTAGCTAATCATCTAACCTTTTTCGTATAAATCCATCCTCAAAATCAAGGGCCAAACACAACTAAAGTACTAAACTAAAAACTGAACACAACCCATCAAATTTCTAAGAAGAAAAGGCAAAATTATTTCTGGTAAAAAGAGCATCAGAACCAAGGTTTTAAATAACGGTATCGGGACGCGTAATGGTAACGGTCTCAGTGTAATAGTGACCGTAATGGCAACGGTCACAGTGTAACGGTATCAGGATATATAATGGGAATCGGTTGTATAAGTCGTGAATTCTTAAAACCCATATTGGACGGAAAATAATCAGAGTGCATAAATTACCCCATAACAGTCGATTATCAGCCGTAAACCAGTCGGTGAATTGGAAACGGACCAATATGTATGTAACGGAAACCAGCCAATACACATGCAATTTTCTATCTCATCGGAAGGCTTAAAAAACAGTTACGGCCGATATTTAAAACCTTGTTCAAATCTAGCAAACATGATTAAAAGGGGAAGGTGGGAAGTTACAAGAAAAGCAATAAGATAATAAATAAAATAAAATAAAAAAAGGCCCAAAACAAAACACTACCCGTTTAAGTGACAACAAATTCTAGCTTGTTGAGAATCCTCAAAGTAACGAATAGAAACAACAAATAGAGAAAAAGGAGTAAACAGAGAACTCAAACCTGTTGAGGCGCATTATAGCCCGGAGGCGCGCGGAAGACATCACTGTCAAGGGGCATATCGAGGGTTTTCTCGACTTTCCTAACGAAGGCACTGGTGGTTCCTCCATTGCAGAAAGCCACAGCATTCAGCAACAAACCCAGCACAGCAATTGCGTAAGAAACCGGAGAAGAAAAACCCAGAGAACCCATGTTATCCTGCGCGCTCCAGACCCACTTCCGCCCCTCCAAATCCCCTATCCTTCACACATATACAGGCAATATATATAGGTATGTGAGTCCTGTATTGGTTTCTTTGGTTTGGTATGAAAAATCGGGGGAATATCCAAGAGAATCCGCACGGGTTTGTCGATGAGAGTGTGCGAGGGGGAATGGAATTCTTGAGGGATTGGGATTCTTCAGTAATTCCCTACCAGTTGCAGTGTTTGAGAAAACCCGTGAAAGTTAGATAAAGAGAAGGGAAAATCAGCAGTGATACGCCTACCGCTCTCTGTTTCACCACTTTCTGACTGCAGTGCTCAATTTTAAGGGTGACGATCAATGGTCCGGATGTTTAAACAATTTATTCGAAAAAAAAAAATTCTGAATGAGGTTTTTTAAATTGCGGACAATCCAAAAGGAACGGTATGGGAGCAATGAAACAGATGGATGGAGTAGACTTTATTTGGGAAAATTGACTTTTGAGGTGGAGTCCCCAGTAAACGATTATTTTTAAGGGGAAAAAAGCGAGTCATTGTGGAAATTTGGGAATGGACCGTACTAGGAGGCAGGAGCGGACTTTTGTTGACCAACGCTGCTAATCACACAGACAATTTGTGTACAGTTTTTTGTGTGGGATCTATTATGGGTCTCATAAAAATAATTCAAATCGTTTATTAAATATAAAATATTTTCTCAATGGTTATCGTAAACACCCTTTCTGATATTGGATTGAGGTGATTTTTTACAGAGACCATAAACGACGCATTTGGAACAAAATGAGCGGCTCCGATCATCTTTGCGAAACTCGAAACGAGCACAAAACGGATTTGTGCATGGCTGCTATGCAGCAAGTGCTGTACCTGTAACAGAGTTCCTAGTTGGCCAACCACGAACCCAAATTACTCCATTATTAGATTTCAAATCATGACAGGTACGGTTATATAAGGGGGAAAAGTACTACTCTCCACTTGCATTGCACGTGCACCTCAATCAATTATCAATGTAATTATGTAAGCACTTAGTTGGGGAAAATGGTGAATGGGAAGCTCGAGTGGGGAAGCACTGGCATTGGACCAGACTTTTAGCCCGTGCCATGCACGGCTGGACCAGATGCCCCAGAGAAGACTCTTGACTTGAGCATCACCACTCACCAGTGATCATGTGGTCCCACTTCAAGAAGGGCTGTGCTGTGATTTTCATGTATCTAGCTAGCCTCTAGCTAGGACATATTGTATAGTATTTGTATGTAATAAAATATTGTATCTAGTAGGAAAGGAAACTGATATTCAGTCATACTCCTTTCTTTTTTATTCATACTCTTTTTTTCTTCTTTTTTTTTATCTTTTAGTAAAAAAATACATATACTTTCAATACTAAAGAACAAAAAAGATAATATGGAGATCAAAAAAAGAAATGTGAATATCAATTTCCATCTAGTATAGTATTTTTTTTTTGTTTTTTACAATTAGAACCGATCCCAGTTCTACAGTTATTAGAGCACATATCAAGCCCTGAATTGGAGTAAAATTTTTCATTAGGATATGAACCTCTCATATGAATAAATCGAAACTTGGGCACAAATTTGAACAAAAGCTTCATTAACGGAATACTTGTAAATTGCGAAGAGCAAAACAAATCTTTAAAATATGAGTAAATTTTGAGTCTCCTTGATTTGGTTAAAAATTGATGAAAACTCAATATAGTATGAGTTAGGGTCATACACAGACTGGAGTGGGTTTACAGAAATTTTACTCAAATTTTAATTACGAGTCAATTAAAAGAATATAGGTCGGAGATGCTCTTAGCCGGTAGAGAAGGCATATCAAGGCCACGTTTGATTATGCGCTAAAGTATTTCACCTGACAACAACAATGCAGAAGGTGTTAGAGCAAGTCCACCCTAGATCCCATACGAGAGCCAAATTTACCATTGAGAAGTTGGGCCTGCTGGGCCTTTAAATGGATACCATCTCGGGCTTATGAATGTGATCGGACTTGTTCATTTCGTTCATATAGTCTTGTTTGTTGCTCGACGCAAAATGAGATTGATAGACATCGGCATCTTGGGGTAAAAAAAAAAAACCCCATAGTAAATCGAACCAAAAATCGAAATCTGACCGAACAGGTGATTTGGTTTGGTTTCCAGAGGTAAACGATTTGGTCCGGTTTGTGTTTAGTCAAACTAAAAAAATTTAGTTCAGCTTATTACTCAGTTTCCAAGCCGATCATTGGTGTCTGGGTCTATCTACATCACAATCGAGTATAACGGGTGGGCCTTTCAGCTCATTAGACATACTGTCTGGTCTGGACTAGCAATTCCATTTGTAGATTGTGAAAAAATTACACGTTTGGACCATTGGCGCAGCGAAATCGTTTGGAGACATGAAAACAAAACATGAAAGTGTCTATGAAACAAAAACGAAGGGTTCAGAGTGCTGCGAATCTAAGCTCATTATTTTCGTTTCATGGATACTTTCATGTTTTATTTTCATGGACCGTATCAAGCCTTTTGGCAAAGAAAGACGAGAAAGAAGTTGGGAGAGAGATTTTTTGGGGTCAATTTATACGGACAAATTGCTCCATTTTTTATTGGTAGGATTTGAACCTTAGGATTAGTTGAGGTACGCGTAAACTGGCTGTTTCCCACTTTCCGCCGCGTAGGCATGAGCGGAAAATCAATGGCATGTGCGATACGAGCGTGAGCATGCCAGGACTTGTCGTCATCCAACGTATGAATGGCGTGAGCGCCTCGATCTAACTTCATATATAGTGCGACTGCGTGTGACCCAAAGGGTGAGGCCTCAAAGAGGTTCGTGGTTTGCCACAACGAAGTGGACTTAGAATTTCCCAACCATGTGATAAAAAGAAGTAATAACGTAAAAAGAACTTTATTAATCGTGTAATAAAGTTTTGCGCACAACGGGAAAATAAAAAATCTAAATTACTTGAAGAAGTAATTGAGTTGGTACAAGAAAAGTAAAATAGGTGCTTCGCTCACTTTTCTGAAACCAAGTGCCAGCAAACCAAATCCCTTCTTTCGTGGGATTATTCCCGAAACTACTGGCCATTCTCCACTGATCACAGGCCTTCACAAATTATTTCTTAGTGATAGAGCCCAAGAACTTTGAGCCCGTGACCAAATTAAATCGAAATTAATCGGGCCCAATTAATATTGTCCTGGCCCATTAATTTCAGCCCAATATATCTCAATTTCATGGCCCAATTTAATTAATTAACAATTAAATGACCCTCCCAGGACTGGATGCCAAAAACGGGTGTAAACCCTAACCCAGACACCTAAATTATAAAAAATAATCTCTTTAAAAATTCTTTTGTTTCTCTCCGTTTGGCTTCGCAAAGAGAATCCAATGGAAGTGACAAGAAATTGTCCATTTGCCTGTTGTATTTTTGTTGAAAAGTGGAAAGAAAATGATAGAACAACTTAAATGATTTATACTATTTTTTCATCAATAAGATTATACTAATATAAGCCAAGTGACACTTACACAGCGAATTCATTGTTAATATCTTTGACTAAGCTAAACTAATCATCTAATTAATGCAAAATGAGAAACATAAAGAAAGTCGGATGTCTTTCACCCCAACCCATCCTTTCGCTTGACACGCATTGTGCCAAAAATTCACATCTTTATAGTGGTATCAAAAAAGATTATTTGCTAGCCAAAGATAAAGACAACAAACATTCAGATAACCAAATAGACTCTAGCCAAGTATGAAAACACCAATAAACTTCGAGAGCTACACATCTGACAAGCGCCACGAGTTTTTCTGTCAAATACAATCTTATAGTTAGAGCAAAGTATTCTTTCTAGTAATGAAAAAGTTTGCATTGATGTCAAAGTATTTAAGTTTAGTTGTTTTCCAAATTCAGACCCTGTGCTTCTAGATATTTCACTTAGGTTAATAAATTTGATTTTTGAGTACTTATCTGCAAAAAAAAGTCAAAGGATTAAAGAAGTAGTATACTATAATACAGTAAATCATGAAAAACCTAATCGTGGCAGATTTATATAGTTTGAGAGTAACTATAAACTATACAAATATAACACAAAAGTTTTTAAATCCGTGACTATTGTCACCACGTGTCTCTTTGGCTCGACTCTTGACAACTAGACTCTTTCGATTCATTAGAGCATCCACACCGATATTAGTCATTTTATTCTTGCCATTCCTTTTTTTTTGAATAATGAATGTCATTTTGCCACAAAAAATGACAAGGGTGCTACACCTGCATGCCATTTGGCCATTCTCTTTGTTTTTTCCCCTTTCTCATTTTTTCACCCTCAATATAAAAAATGGCAATTTTGCCATAGATATTCTCGGATTTGACAAATAAATTGGTATTTGCCATATTTAAAGGGTTTTTTTTGGGGGGGTGGGTGGGATGGTAATTACAATTTCTTTTGTCATTTTTTAAAAATAACAACAAATTGTGCCAAATTTAGCAAGCGGTTGGATGCTCAGTTTTTTTATTTTTTATTTTCAAAATGGAGAAGATTATATTAATAATAACTCAACGGAACTTACATAACAGAGTTTTATTATAAAAATATTGGACAAAGCAAAACTAATTATCTAACTATTATAAACGAGAACAACACAATACAACACTCTAAAAACCAATAACCCTAGCGTCTAGTTTCCGCCACCTCTGTCCCGGGGGAGGGGAGGCGCCCCCTCTGGCCTCCTCCCCCCGGGCTTCGATTGTCCCCCTCTCTCTCTCCCCTTTCTTTTCTCATCCCCTATTTTTACCCATGTGTTTCCCTCCCCGTGCTTTTCTCGCCGCTTTTCTCCCTGCAGTCTTCTCTCGGTGCCGCTTTGCGCCGGCTGGTTACCACATCTGGGGGTAACCGGTTGTCCTAACGGCTAGGTGTGTTGGTGGTATCGGGCGGAGGCATCGCAACAAGATCTCCAACTGTCTTTGCTCCTGGGCGATTTTGGTAAGGGCCTAACGGCATTGTGGGGATCTTGCGGCTGTGGAGCTTTGGTGTTTGGCGGCAATGGTAGTGATGTTGCGGGGACGTACGGAAGTGCTCAGGTGTCGTTTTCCTCTGGTCGTTTACTAGAATCGAATCTGCGGCTGCTTGGCAGCTGTCTCTGAGGTCTGGCATCTTGCAAGGTTCACGCTGGTTCGGGCCACCGTTCTTCGTCGTCTTTCACTGGTTTTGTTTCGTTGGTTTGGTGGGAGTGGTGGTGGGCAGTTGCGGTTTGTGGTGGAGGTGGGGGCTCGATTGTGGGGGTGGGTTTTGGCAGGTTGCGGCGGTGCTCGACTTGTTTGCGGCGGTGGCTGTTGATGCTCTAAGGTAGAGTTAGGTTTTGGTTCTTTTGTGGGCTTGGCCCATTTTGTTTGGGCTGGGCCTTTGAGATGTGGGCCAGACCCATGTGCTGTTTCAGGTTTTATTTTTTGGGGCCTAGCTCGTTTTCGTTTGGGCGTGCTTGAACTTTGTCCCGATAGTTTTTTGCTGTTTTAGGTGTTGGGTTTGGCCTAATAGGTGTTTTGGGCTTTATCTGGTTTCTTACCAACTGCTTGTGGTTTTTTTAGGATTTTTCCTCGTGATTTGGGTTCAGCTTGTTGAGCCTAAATCAGTATCCTCCACGTGGTTAGAAGAAGAGAGTCATGAATGGTCAGACCAGTGTATTCATGATCCTATTAGCTCTGTACTTTGTGTTGTGAGTTAATGAAACTTTCTTTTGCCTAGAAAAAAAAAAAAAAACACAAGACAACAGATATTTTCACTCCGACGACGTTGAGCCTAACGCAAACAATGACACTCGCGCCCAGCGGATCCTGTGTTGCATACTTGAATAGTCATAAGTTAAAATTACTACTAATTCCCAAGGAAAAGAACAAAACACCATTCCTTCCTTGCCCCAACAACAATTTCCGTTGAATAAAACAACCTCATCGTCACGGCTCACGGCTCACGCCCATAAAACGACGTCACAAAAAGAACCAACTAAACCGAACCCCAGAAGCAAAAGCAACTACCATTCCTTGCACTCAAAATTCCACACAGGTGTTAACTCCCCATTGGCCCAGACACCCCACCTTCTCTCCAAAGAAACCTCTCCCCACGCGACTGGTAGATACAGACCCCGACCCCGAGAGACCTATATCCATATATATATATATATATATATATACACGCACACATACATAGCTTTAGATCTCCCAATCCATCTCTCTCTCTACAAACATGGATCGCCGTCTCTCTCTCCTTTTCGCTGTCTCTCTCCTCGTAGCCGTCTCGTTCACCGCCGCCGATGAGTCGAGCGACGACGGCGACCTGATGATCCGGCAGGTCGTCGGCGGCGAGCACGAGCCGAACGACGAGCACCACCACTTTAGGCTCTTCAAGCGGAGGTTTGGAAAGTCGTACGCCTCCGAGGAGGAGCACAACTACAGGTAAGGTTTTAAATATCAGAATTACGTATCCTATGTATGAGATCGGCCAATACCTAAAAGTTTTTAAACCTTCCGGTGAGATGGAAAATCGAATGTGTATCGGCCGATTCCTATAATGTGTCGGTCGATTTATGATAAAACGGAGCACAATTACAGGTAAGGTTCTAAATATCGGTCGTTATGTATCGTATCAGATCGGCCAATACCTAACGGTTTTTAAAACTTGCGGTATTGGTATGGACGATATACCGGTGAGATAGAAAATCGCATGTGTATCGGACGATCGGACGATTCCTACTATGTGTCAGTCCCGTTTCTGATAAAGCGGACCGGGTCACGGACGTTATGGCTTAGTGATTTAGGCACTTAATTTTAGTATTTCTTCTGAAAAATTACTTTTAAAATTTGACGACCGGTATATCTGATTCCTGTATTCGAGTTACACGCTATGTTACATGCTCTTCAAGGTTTTAAAATATCGGTCGTATATATCAGCCGTTATATACCGATGGGATGAAAAATCATAGGGCGATCTATAATTTATCGGTATACTCTATACCGGTGATTTAGGCACTTTTTTTCCTTTGGAAATTAGTTTTAAAATTTTAACGACCGGTACATCTGATTCTGAGTTACACTTATGATGTTACATGTCCCTATACCGTTATTAAAACCATGACATTTACAGGTTCTCGGTGTTCAAGGCTAACATGCGCCGGGCGAGTCGGCACCAGAAGCTTGACCCGTCGGCGGTCCACGGCGTGACTCAGTTCTCCGATCTGACTCAGTCTGAGTTCAGGAGGAATCACCTTGGGTTGAAGGGCAGCCTTAGGCTTCCTTCTGACGCTAATAAGGCTCCAATCCTGCCGACCAAAGATTTACCGACTGATTATGATTGGAGAGACCACGGAGCCGTTTCAACTGTAAAGAATCAGGTATTATATATAGTTGAATTACATGGTGATACGCAGATGTTGGTTACGGGCTCAAGCTACTCCAATTTGAGCTCGAATTCGTTCGTTAAAAGTTCGTTCAAGATCTGTTTGTTACCGAGGCTGATAAACGAACTGCATGGTTAATTGTTCAAGCTTGTTTTGAAAACATATAGCGTTGAAAATATGTTTGAGTTTGGCAGGTTTATGAGGCCAACCGATTTCAAACGAGCTTTATTCGAGCTTATGATGAACGGATGTCGGGTGCTTGAATTTTTTCAATATTATAAGTCGAACAAGATGAGTAGTGGTTTGCTTTAACTTGATTCAAAAGTTTAACAAGCTTCCAAAACATTGGTTTATTTATGTTTTAAACCGATCCCTAACGGACTTTTAACTAGCAAATACGAGCTCGAACTCAAGCGGTTTGGTTCGTTTCTCAGCCCGTAGATTAATACATGATTAGGACCTTGCAACGAGTTGTTTTGACTACTTGTTGGTGTAGACTAGAGTATATATTGTTGGTTACCCTAGCAATTGGGGTTGTACACTTCTCTATTCGAGAATAATAAAGTAAAAACTTGTATAAGCCTAGACATAGGATATTTGGTCTTATAACTGTTTGTGGTGCTTTCTTGTTTGCTATTGCTTTTTTCCCTGACTTTTAAGGAATTGGGGTTGGGGTTTGTATTTAGCTGTTGGTTTTGGTAGTTTATGGTTAATTTGGTTGGCATGTGTCTTTGTAAATTATGGTGTTGGTAACTGATTGCGTTGTTGGTGTAAATGATGCTAACCAGGGTTCATGTGGATCGTGCTGGTCGTTTAGTACCACTGGAGCAATGGAAGGTGCCCATTTCCTTGCAACAGGGAAGCTGGAGAGCCTCAGTGAACAACAGCTTGTGGATTGTGATCATGAGGTTTGGTTATGTTGCCCTTTTCTTTATTCTAGTTAGGAATTACTGTACTATTTATGTGTATGCGCGCGTTTCATTATTTCGTGATTGATTCAGTTGTTGGATTGGCGAATAGAATCATTTTGTTGATCAGTTATGAGATCCATTAAGAATGGGGCTGATTCAGTTATTGGGCTCAAGTTTAGATAACACATACCACGTTGAGCATGGACTGCTGCACAAAATGGTAAAGCTTAGTCCAACAGGATGAGAATGCCGGTTTTGGCATGAGCGGGATTTTGTCCCATGGACTGGAGGGGTAAACTGAAATCTTTGGCCTTTCAGAAATAATTGGAGCAATGATTAAAGATTTTTAGGGGCTAATAGTACTACAGATTAATGGGGTCTTCGAGTTTGTTAAAGCTACCATGGAGGTAAATATTACTTCCTATTCTGCGATATGCATTCTGGCTGAGCTTTTGTATCCACGGGAATTTTTCTTTTTCTTTTTTTGGAATGGCATGCCCGGTAATTTAGTGCTAGTTGCTTTCACTAGTCATTATGCAAGAAGGTAGGTGGATTACTCTTTGCAATGAGATTTATAAATCCACTTGTGCCGTTGCGGGGTGAAAATTGCTTCTATGTTAAATTCTAGGATGTGACTATATTTGAAACACCATGGAGGCTGTATAAAATCCTAGATTGCTTGCAATAGGTATGTGTTGAGTCTGATGACTTGATAGTGATGGTGTTTTTCTGCAAGAAAATTCTCTTGCTAATTGAAGCATGAGACAGATTTTTTTGGATTGCACTAGTGTCTTATCACTTTTGTGTCACGTTCATATCATGCTCGTTTTCCCTTTTCTTTTAGCGGAATAGTTGGCTTGTTAATTCGTGATGGTGTTGTCCTGCAAGAAAATTCTCTGGTATTGTTGGATTTAGAATAAAGGTAGTCGGAAGTCTTTGTAGCAAGAGCGAGACCTAGACAACATGTAGCTTTGTGAAGTTGAGCAAGTCATAGCAATGATGATTATAGTTGTTTTGTAATGGATGCGATATCATAAGATGTTGAAATTTTAAGTCGCTAGCCTATTGCCATAGGAAACTGGCCAGGAAGATTGGCCATCGCTGTAGCTTCACTTTCGCTGAATTGATCCCACAAGGATAGTGATATCGGTTTGCGCCTTCTGTGTTCAAGTAATGTAATGTTAGTTTTTTAGTTGAAAAGTTATTTGTGAGTTATAATGTTACTTGCTATTACCCTTAATCGATAACCTTCATGTCCATGACGGAAGATCCCCTTGCCTTCTTCGGTTGCCCAACGATGAGTATTGCGAACAAGACATCAACATTTGTGTGTGGAGGAAACCGGATTGTAGACGGAGTAAGATGACAAGGGTTGCTCTACCAAAAGATTTGTTTTTCGTGGATTTGGTCTTGTTACTGGGGCACTTTGAAAAAGTAGAATCTCGTCCTGTTGACTTGCGATGGTTACAGTCCTTGAATGTGCTCGACGACGAGAAATAAGATTTGAATTTGTATTGTTTTCCAAAAGAACAGTGGCTGACGTAGAAGGGGCATTTTGGTTTTCGGCTGTTTGGGGAACATGATTGCCTATGAATCCTCTGTAAGATTGGATGAAGTTTAGGAGTACGTATGATGCTCTGCCAATCCCAGCTGTTGGGGTATTTAGAATACCTCTATATGCAAGGATTTTTTGAATTTTTCCTCAAAGTAAGAGCCACGGTGTGTGAAACACGAGCAATTGAAGGCAAATACCCGAGAAAATCTAATTTTTGCTCAGTAAAAATGACGTGACACCATAACCGGTGTGGCGTGAACGGCGTGGCGCTGTTTGCCAAAATGGTGTAAGTGGCATGACACTGTAACCTGGATGGTGGCAAAAGACGACAAATACGTCGTAAGCATAGTACAGTGGGAGAACTCCTCACCAGAGTGGATTATGTTCGGAACCGGGTTGAAGTCCTAAAAGATATGAGGGCTTTAAAGAACATGCTCCTTTGAGTCATTTTGAGACCGTTGAGACAATACAATGATTGGGATGATTATGATGAAGCATTGCTCAACGGAGAATTTAGACAAGTTGGAGCTCCAATTGATATCGAGAATTTCATAGACATGATGTGCAATGGAGAACTTTCTGATAAAAACCCCGCTCAAGCCTTAGATTTCTTTGACCAATTGGCTAAAATTTTACAATCTCGGGTCCACCTGCGACTCCATGGTCGCACCTACATCTCTCACCGGATCACCATTCCAGAAATTTTGCTGGAAGAAGTTCCAAGTGGGGTAATGAAGTGAGAAAGGGTACTGGGAAACTTACAGTGAAAGATCGAAGCCCTAGGAGTTCCAAGTAGCATTTCTGGTAGCGCCGTAGCGGTGGTAGTGGCGGCACCGGATCACCATTCAAATCATATTTCTCGTTGTTGAGCACATTCGAGGACTGTAGCCATCGCAAGTCAACAGGACGAGATTTTACTTTTTCAAAGTGCCCCAGTAACAAGACTAAATCCATGAAAAACAAATCTTCTTTGTTTTTGTATATATCGTAGATGTCAAATAGAAGTGATCCTGCTTGGAAGTTAGGAGTGAATATGTTGGATTGTTTGTTACTATGCAATATGGTAATGTTAATTCTAGTTTTGATGTTATGAGTGAATATTGCTCACACCAAAAAAATAGAAAACCAAAAGTCTCCCATTTCAGACACGCGTCCAATAGTGTTGCATTCAAAGCAACAACCGAAATGCGAGGAACAAAAGTCTTCGGCAATCGAAAAGTCCAGCATACCCCCATGCTAGAATCCAAAAAGGACGGACGGCTGGATGGGAAAAAGGACACAGGGGGAAAGAGTATTAGAATTGACTTGTTTTGCCCCTGGAAAGTGATGACGTGTACCAAATTGGAAAAATTGGGTGAAGTTGTCCCTTGGATTTCATGTTCCTTTACTTCCATCGGTTGATGGACTTTCTTGCGATGCTTCCGACTTAATAGATGCCTAAGATAGCTTGCTTAGGTATTAAAATGGTTACTTAAGATAATCTGCTTCGATTAACTTGCTTCAAAGTTAACTTGCTTAGATATTACATAGCCTATGTAGGAGATAAACAACCCGCCTACCTTCCAAGAAAAAAGTAAAAACAAAAGCTAAAGTTGAAGCAATATAATAAGCGGAAAGGGATATTTGCGGAGATTGACAACCCTATGTAAAATAAATACAATGTTTAGGGCCTTCAGGCTCCATTATCCTCCTCCATGGTATTGTTAACTGTTTGGGCTAGAGTTTGTATTTCCTAGATCTTGCTTATATATTGGCACAGTGTGCCGTGTACAATAATTGAATCTCGTATTACCCTTGAATCTCATTAAATTCATGAAATTATATCTACCTATGGTTTCACAGATAGTGAAAAGGTCACCTCACTTTTGTTTCCATCTGATATAAAAAGCTTGTTTGCAATGAATATACATGCGACCATTCGATCCACTAGATTGCTCAGGAGATCAAAACCTGTTCTGTTGCTAGCTCTTTGGGTGGGGGTGGTGTGTACCTTTAGATGTACAACATATCGATGCCAAATAGAGGCATGCTAATGCTTTAGATTAAATCTTTGGGAATAAAGAAGTGGGTGGTTTATTGGGTTAAAATATTATTGTTTCCTTTAATTGAATTTACTCTTGTGCACAGTGTGATCCAGATGAGCCTGGTTCATGCGACTCTGGTTGCAATGGTGGGCTGATGAATAGTGCCCTTGAGTACACTCTCAAAGCTGGTGGACTTATGCGAGAACAAGACTATCCTTACACAGGCACTGACCGTGGAACCTGCAAATTTGACAAGACCAAGGTTGTTGCGTCGGTGGCTAACTTTAGTGTTGTCTCCCTTGATGAAGATCAAATTGCTGCAAATCTTGTGAAGAATGGTCCTCTTGCAGGTTAGTATTTTGTTTTCAAGTTACTAATTCTTATTCTCTTAGCATCTTCCTTGCATTTAAGGGATCAAGATTTCTTAACTTTGCATGTTTGGAAAAACAAAAAAGAAAAAGTTGTAGCAGTTAAAACCTGAACTCAATTCATCCAGTCTTTGTCTGTCAATAATAAAGACATTGGTGTACAAGTCAATATCCAAACACCATTACGGCTGCTTCTCTCAGCCAGTTGATAATGAAAGTGTTAAGACCTGAACTCAATTCATCCAATCATTGTCTGTCAATAATAAAGACATTGTACAATTACGCATGCTTCTCTCAGCCAGTTGATAATGAAAGTGTTGGAAACGCAACGTCATTGGGAAGTTTCTGCTGGAACCAAGCTTTTGAAGTCCGTCAGTTCTGAGATTATTTCAGTTTCAGCTGTCAAACAAGTGAAGCAAAACCCAAAAGTAAATAGGCACATATAATGGTTTTTGGAGGGTTCAATTGAAGGTTCATGTGTTACGGTTGTGTTCGCTATCACTTTGATATTAAATTATGTCCCATTGGAAGTTGTGCTAGTGCATTTGCCATAACTGTAGCTTCTGTTGTTGGGCCAAAAATAGTGTTAAAAGACTCTTAAAAGTTGATTCTGAGAAACATCCCTTGCCAAACTTCTGGATTCCAATTTTCAGAATCAGTTTTTGTAAATTTAAAAGTTGACAAACACCCCCTATATGTTGAGTAATGCTTTTTCTGGCAGTGGTCCTAAATCCCTGAGATTCTAACTTCTTGTTGTGTTCTGGTGCAGTGGCTATCAATGCTGTTTTCATGCAAACGTACGTCGGGGGAGTTTCATGCCCATATATATGCTCAAAGCGGTTAGACCATGGTGTGTTGTTGGTAGGATATGGTTCAGGTGCCTATGCTCCCATCAGGTTGAAGGAGAAGCCATACTGGATCATAAAGAACTCGTGGGGAGAAACTTGGGGTGAAAATGGATTCTACAAGATCTGTCGGGGACGCAATATTTGCGGAGTCGACTCCATGGTTTCGACTGTTGCTGCTGTTCATACCACCTCTCAGTAGGATGTGTCAAATTCAAATAACATCCAAAAGGTAGTTGGTGTCTGTATATAAATCAGTATAACTTGGTCAACATTCTCAGACATTTCCTAAAGCATAAGGGACATGTCTCTTAAGCCTTAGCCATTATCTGGTCTAATTCCTCCATCTGTGTCCTAAAAATTTAAGGCTGCCTTGGATGCTTTGTAAACATTTATACTGTACTATTTGAAGACACTGAATGTTTCTTATGCAATGAAGATCATATTTATCCTCATGTTCTGCGACTCGGTTTAGATATCAGAATCAACATTCGTATTTATCCTGTGTTCAATTTATTGCTTTGATTTAGAATTGGAACCTGCAATTATATAGGAGTAGCTTTATTTTTTTGACATTAAAAAAGAACTTCATAGATAGATAAGCTACTCCTAGCTTTTTATATAGGAGTAGCTTATTAAATGGCTACGTTCAGCTTTCAGCTGTCACCATGTGTTCTTCACCGAGCGACTCTTCTAAGAACTGGAGGCCACTTAAAGCAAAACTTGGAACTGAGAGCTGTACTTTTTTTCACTCGCCAAGTTCCAAGTGCCGCACGGGCGCACGCAGTAATAGGAGCAGGCAGCTCCTATATAGTACAACATTATGAGCCTTCCCCTTTGTGACAAGAAGAAACATGACCCTTGCCCGAGGAGTCGTAAGGAGATTTTTTTTATAGTAGAATTTATTTGTATGAAGTATCAATTGGAACAATATAATAATATAAACCATCTCTGAAAAAAAAAATTGGACCTCTGAATTTTCGAGGACCGCCGAGGGCGCACCAGACACCACGCAACCTACAGTGCTCTTCCACTAGTTGGACCCTAGTCGTTTTCAGAGTAAGCAGGTTATTAAGCAGCAGAAATGATAATTCATCCCAAGGCCCCCGCTGACGTCTAATGCCACAGTAGCAGAAATGATAATTCATCCCAAGGCCCCCGCTGACGTCTAATGCCACAGTACACAGTACGTGCAAGGGATACCTTCTTGTCGAGAGGGCACTTTGCCACTCAGGTCTCTATGCTTGTCAAAGACTCTTTCCATTGGCAAAGCATGTGCAGCCTATGTTATTTGTGATTTTGCCGCAACAAATTGCAATCTTACTTACCACACAAAGGCAAGCATGTGCTGCCTATGTTATTTGTGATTTTGCCGCAACAAATTGCAATCTTACTTACCACACAAACTAGCGTTACATACCATTTATTATGATCACACTTGCTACAATGTATAGTCACACTTGGCACAATGCATGATCACAATGTATAGTCACACTTACCACAATGTATAACCACTTACTACTAGAGGGTTGAATCAATGGTTGAGATTAAAAAAGAGAGATCCAACGGTTAAGAAAAATGGAGGCATGGATGCCCCAAAACCAAAATGGGGCATCATAGCCGGATCCCTAATTACACGAGGTATTACTGCAAAATTTCTTCTGTATTGATGGTCACCCTGCTCAACCGCAAAGCTATAGCAAATCCGAAATTTGGAAGCACTTCAATGCTACAAAAAAACACTAGTCCAAGTTTGTTACACCAAAAATAAAGCCGATTCCAATGGTACTTGATTTCTGCAAACTAGACATACAAACATCCACAGAAACCAAGAAATAGAAATTACAGATAAATCTAACGGGAAGTCGACATCAATGAAAAGCGATTAAAATGAACTTTCACCAACACAGCCACCCAAGCCAACCACCAAAATACAAGCAATATTTGAGAAAAGGAAAACAAAGCAAATACAATAACTTATCATTACACATGATTGTCACCATACATAGCTGCAGGCCTCACAAGGAGAGACTGCTTATTGGGGATAAATAAGTAACAAATGCCAGGGAAACGATCCCGAACAAATGCCAGGGAAACGATCCCCTGCTAATAAGGTAGATTGCCATCGATTCTCTACGCATATTCCTCTGAATGAACGAATCAATGAAGCTCATAAAATATGCACACTCTGAAGCTCTGTTTCAACAGCCAGGGTTTTCTTCTACTCTTCCTCGTCACCGAGTAAAGAAAATGAGAATGGATGAAACTTGTAGCCGTCTCCCTCATAAAACTTGTTTTGGAACTCCACCCAGTGAAGTCGTAAAGCATGGAGGAATGCACTGAGAGTTTCCATCACCAACAGCACCCCGACGGTGGCAAAAATGAAAACAATGATGCCCACGACAAGGATTAGTACGTTGTTGTACCTGTAGTCATACAAGGTAATACAACACAATTAGTCAAAATGACCGTCACAATAGTCAATTAGCACTTTTCAATCTGATAACCAGTTGTCGCACAAAGTTGCAATGGGTTCTTTTATTTACTGGATCCCAAGCTAATTCATTATATCAATGACATAAAAGGATATAACTGACTAAAGTCCATTTGGAGGGAGGAATTTGGTGAGAAAACTAAAGTACGGGTTCTAACTTCTCACCAACACTCACCATTTTACGAGTACCCTATTCTATCCGCTCTCACCTCTTTTATTCATCCAAACAATTGAGGGTTATCTTTTCTTTTCTTACCAAACCCCTCAGTTCAAACCGGGGCTGTAAACAAAAGCCAAGCAACTGAAGAAATTCACACTTACCCCAAAGAAAGAAGAAGAACCTTCTCGTAGAATACGCTGGACAACTCTGAATGGGCAAGGCTGAAAAAAATCATTCGCTAGATTAGCTTGTGTAGAAAATTGAAATGAAGTGATACAAAAGGAGATTGCTGATAATGGACAAAAGGTCATGTTGAGGAGCTCTTTTATAGTATCAGGACTCGCATCTCATGGAAGTGCTTACTTTACATTATTATATACATTTTTAACCATAAGAAATCTCTTGGAAGCACTCTAAGCCAAAAGATTGTGGATCCCAAACAGTCAAATTCAGTCTACAGGCAGGGAGTTCTCCTCTTCATGTTCTCTTTCTAAGTGTGTAAAAATAAATCTCTCCAATTGTATGAATGTCAAGGAAATCAAAAAGCAAGATAGATGTAAGATAGTGAAAAATACAATCCAGACAGAAAGAAACTCCTTGATGAGTGATGACACTCCCTACCTACCTACGTAAAAAACTACCCAGGAGCCAGAACTTTAATTCCATCATTTAGTTTTTTAAAGTCACACATACCACCACTTCCCTGTTCTCAATGTAAAACTTCAGAATGCACAGAAATTTTGGACTTCAAATTACTACTGCTAGAACTTTAGTGAACTACTCCATAGTTCAGTACTAATAGCACTAGCAGTATATCACATTCACCATCCTTCTCTTCTCTTGTATTGTTTTATTATTATCAATGAAATGTTACTTTCTTTGCTGATAAAAAAAAATAAAAAATTTCACATTCACCACTATAAAAGCCTAGTTTCCCAAACTAAGCCCCAGACTTTTTTTTGTTGTCCTTGTTCAATATATATATATATATTTTTTGCATTTTTCAGTTTTGCGTCAAAATTTTGTAGATTGTAGGTTCGTCTCAATGAGAGGAATTGAAAAAGTAAAAATTGACTTTTACCCTTCTTTTTTTTTTTTGGAAAGCTTTTAGCATTTTTAGCCAAAAAAAGGTGAGCTAAAAGTGCTAAAACTTGGATATTTCCAAAAACATTGGGGTAAAAATTGTACTTTTCCGATTCCTCCTGTCGAGAAGAACCAATAATCCACAAGAAATTGACACAAAACTAACAAATGTGATTTTTTTTTTTTTTGACAAAGGACAAAATGGAAAAAAGCCCCAGGCTTATTTTGGGAAACTAGGCCTAAGTTTTAATCAATTTCTCGCTATAGAACTTCAGAATGCCACTAAAATGTTAAATTTTGAAATATCCTGAAACCAGTAAACAGGCATGGCGATGAAATTCAAATTTGCAGCAGCTAACAACATACCTGAGGGCCCACAGACGAAGATACGAAGCTGTATTTGAGACTGCTCCAAGTACAAACTCTATGGTATGTATAAGTTGATGCACAAACACTTCACTAAAATCAAATTCCTCGTGAGCATGGGAATCATGAGCTGCGTCTAACTGTAAGGTATCTTCTGTGCCATGAAGTGGCATGTAGGACTGACCCTGGTGCCTCTGAAGAAGCATAACATTGCAACAGAAATAAACCAAGACGTTCATGGTTCAACACAAATTCAGAAGCAAGATTCAGGGGTGGGGGAAAGAAAAGAGAGGCATACATTTTGGTGTTGTTTCTTCAAAATAAGAGGCTTGGGGAACAACATCCATGGAACAGCAACAAGGGCCAGCAGTAGTAGCACAAGCTGGTCATGGAAAGACAAATTGAAATGAATACACATTTTGAACATCCATGAAAAGAATTTTTCACTAGGTAAAAAACCCGAATTAAGTGTAATAGAAAAGAGAGCTGTGGCGAGGAAAAAACATCAACCTGGACATTTCTCTGGCCAACAAAAAGCTGGTTTTCGCCGAGATCATCGGTGGGACTCAGGAACATATATATCATTACGTGGTATAAATCAGCTTTCGATCCGGTGCACCATTTTATAATGATAAGGAGGGAAAGGTAGCCAAACAAGCTATTTAAGAATATCATCTGAGGCACAAATTGGAACCTAAAGAAACAGAAACAAACAAATGGAAACTGCAAGTCAAGAATGCGCATGAATATGCCGGTTTATAAATAATAAAGACTATTTGCAGATGCATACAATATAATAGGAAAGGCTTTAAAAGCATCTCTTAATCTTTCAGCTTTTTTCCTGCTTAACTTAGTCTTTAACTTCGATAAAAATAAGCCAAAATTTCCAACCTTCTTTCTGTCTTTTCCGAAATTTTTATCAATATTGGTCCATCTCTTTTTACTTTTCCGATACCTCTCATCGAGATGAATGAACAATCCATGTAACGAAGGCAAGAAGCTAAAAATATTTCACTAAAGACCAAAATAAATCTAACAAAATGCCAAAAAGTTAATGCATCCCGAACACTGTCCAATATCACAGTTACCATCCCACCAAAGATTGATTTTAGCAGATCAAACTCACCAGATATTCAGACTACTACGGAAGAATTTGGCGTTGAAATAACTCAATAGGATTCCAAGGTTCATTTGGGCTACACCCAAAAGTATTGACATTTTCATCTTTAACGAATTGAGGAACGGCAATTCACTGCGGGAACCATGCCAGACAGGATCCACGCCAAATGGGTAGGTGTCACCCACCTTAATTAAGCCTGCAGTAGTAGCATCCCTGAAACAAAGTGCTAGACAATGTAAAGAGCATACGGCAGATGAAACACAGAGAACATATAAAATCTAAGGGATTCCCAAAAGACCTGCAAGAAAGATCGCGGCACACATAGGCTGAACGACCAAATAGCTCGAATGGGACCGAGAAGAATTCATTATAGACCAAGCCTGTGTATATTGAAAAGAGTGCCATCATCATAATAATATACCGACCTCCAAAGGTCATTTCTGCAATGTCTCCAAGCTTCTGTACTTTGCAAAAGCAGAATGTAATCAGTATTTGTTCACAGACAGAAGATTCGGATGACTGTCAAATAGAAGACCATGATGATTTGACATGAGTCATGACTATTAAAATTAAGGATATACTCAGGGCTCTGCTTGGGAGGAAAGGACTTGCAGATTCCATTGTTTGAAACTTCAATCCCAGTAGAGGCATGATGATCATCTAACTTTTTGAATATGGTATTCATCTACTCTAGCAGACAAATCTCTACTTAAAGAGGTAAAGTATGTTCCACCACAAAATCAGAAGAAGGTGCTGGGGTGATACCAAACAAAAAAGAACAAAACTCATCCAGATACTGCAGCAAAATCTGCAATCTTAAGACAACATGTTACTTCAATTAACAACGAAGACACAACTACACATGTTGTGATTAGTCAGATTACAAGGTGATATCTGGACAGGACAAGGTTGGCCACCAAACTCCCTCCGTTTTCAATAATTAAATTGGACTGAAAAGGCTTCTGGCAGCATAGTTCATACACATAGGAGGTTATGGGTCCAAAGAAACTAAGCTGGGTCTTCACACACAAACACACAGGTATAGCTTGGATGTGTAGACATGGTCATTTAACCATACACTTTCTGTTTCTGTAAACAGGTTGCAACCTCCATGTGCTCCTTATTGAGGTACGAGTTTGAATGCGCTCTCCGGATTGCTCTGCAAAGAGGTTAACTCAACTATGTCCACAAAATCCCATGCGTGCTTAAAACAACTAACAACGGATGAGACGTGATCATATGAAAGAACACCTCGCCAAGACTAACAGGAAAAGGACAATAGCGGGTCTCGGATTGGACTGATTGTTCTTTGTTTCCTTGCTCCTATTAGTCTTGTAACAATTTCAAGATTAATGATTTTTTTTTTTTGCCGTTCAAAAAAAAGGAAAAGGACAATAGCTCCAGCAGGTACCATAAACAAGGACCAGAAGATGTGCTATGTCCCTTTCTAGCAGACGGACAGATAGCTGGGATGTTACATGAACCCTCCAGGTTGCAAGATACTTCTCATTTTCTATTTTTGATAAATACTGGTAACATAGGATGCCCGATGCCATTGTAAAAGAGGATATGATTTTATGAAATTTGATGGACTACATAGCCCTTGCGAGAGCAGAATGGTGACAAAGGATTAATGTAGCCGACCTCACTAGTTTGGGAAACAAGACTTAGGTTGGTTTGGTTACATATACAGGCACCAAGCATATGGGCCAACAATTTGGTAAGTGTGGCAAGTTTGTCATGGGCCAACACCTTGTTTGGTAAGTGGGGGATAGGCCAACAATTTTCAGCTATAAAAGGGTTCTTGGTATGTAATCCTAGTACAGATTTCAACAGCAGGACAGACATCATTAAACCTACAGGCTTCAGCACAAGAAAAAGGGAAAGGTGCAGCAAATCCCTAGGAGAAAATGTGCTGAGCATGTGATAATCATGGAAGATACAAAGAAAGAGAGTTTACTTCAAGAGCTTGTGGTGATACTATGCGGAAAGGCAGCCTATTTCAACCAAGCAAAGCAAAATTACCTGACTGGAGAGTTTCCTTTCCCTGATTATGAAATACATTGCCCCAAGTAACAAGCATATACCATGTCCCCAGTCACCAAACATGACTGCGAAAAGAAATGGGAATGTGACAATAGTAAATACAGCAGGATTTGCTTCTCTGTACTTTGCCACCCTGCAAATAGATGAAGCATCAGCAATTCAGTAAGAAGGGGATCATCTCTCCGATAACAATGAGCAAATGAAAATGGGCATGTAAATGTCCAGTACTACTGCCCAAAGCTCACAGGATTTTAGTACACTACGCCCACACCTCATTTTAAAGAAATTCAATGAGCAAATGAAGATCTAGAAGAACAAAAGATATTCGTCTAGTTTTTTACAAACCTACAAGAAAAGCATGCATCTTCTTCTTGATTAGCATCAAACAAATTTTTGATAAAAGCGAGAGAATGAGTACAAAAGAGTAGGAGAACCAAAGTCCACCAAGGCCAAGATACAACATAAAGCAAAATATCCAAAAACCACAATTTATGCGCAGCTCTCCGCTCACTAGAAATCAAGAACAAGGTATCCCTATAGAAGGAGCCGATACAGGAACTCAACAAAGTAGAACAAAGATCATACTATATCAATGATGGAATCTTCATCATCAAACTTTGTCCCAGAAAATCAATGTGCTTCTCTCCACCAAAATAACAACAAAAAAGTGTGCACACAATACACTCCCGCAACACTTGCGCCTCCTTGAGGAAATGATGCAGACTTTGTTGTCTATTTTCATACTCCTAATATCAAGGGCTTCAGATAAGCACAGGCTCCACACACGTTTTAGAACGAGTATCTACATTCATTGTAATGTCAGTGAACCGAGTCAAGATCAGTCATCCTTTGTCGGCATTTCCAATCTAACTAGAAGAGGGCCCTAGCTGCAATAAATATATGGTGTGATTTTGCTCTTTTTACTCCTCTTGAGGATTCCTCCAAGAAAGCCTTTGCATCCTACAATTATATGCCCCTGTGAAGTAATCTCAATTTTCTAAACTGTCCACATCTGTGCTGGTATCAAATGCTTAAGTGGGTTTATTGGCATCATGCCCTCAGGTCATCTAATATCAAACTAAATGAGAGATCTATCGTAACTATGCTAAACTACCACTGGATGTCCAAAGACTTGGGATGCCACCTCTTGTTTATTCCCGCCCCCCATTTACCATTCATTTGAGATTTTACCATCGCTTAAAGCTTTCACAGGTGTTTACTTTATGCAGCAAAGTCATAGGTGTTACTGTTTTGCTTGTTCTTTATTTTTGCTCTTGGCATACCCTCAAAATTAACTCCACATAGGTGTGCTTAGTTCTACATCTTTATGTAGCCGATCCCAAACTCACACAAAGGAGGATTGCATTAGGCAGGTGAGAACAAGTGGAACAGGTTCCAGACCAACATATGAACAAACAGACAAGAACACAACTGGTGCACTGATTGCTTTTAAAAAGTATTCTGCTTGCCTCCACTTTGAAAGTCAGTGCCTATGAGTTAATCACTTTAAAATCCAGCTCATGCTCTATAATCGTTTAGCTACACAATTAGAATTTACCAAGGTCCTAAGCAAGCAACACAAACACAAACCACATCATTTGGCTCATCGCAGGCTATCACAAACTGCGTCATTCATCATCATTTAAATCAATTTAAGATTCTGGATATTCTGCCTCTCATTTCATCGAAAGGGGAAACATATGAACAACCCACAGGACAAAAGTCTTCCACACTCATCGCAAGCTATCAAAATCTAGTTAAATTTTAATTAGGGTAAATGTCAACCATAATGGAAAGACACACTAGTATAACGCAAAGAGCAGACAGGACACAAACAATGCTTTAACTTGTCATCTTGAAAATCAATATAAGATTCTGGATATCCTCATTCATTCTGCATCTGGCCTCTCATTTCATTGAAAGAATAAGATGAAAACAAGCACAAGGAAACTTTTGTCAACATCCTGTAAAGCAAAGAAACTAAAACAAACGAAGAAAAATTGACTGCCCAAAGGCTAGGCTGTCTCAAATCCTCCCCTGCCCATACCCCCAATGATTGGGGATTAGATGGGTTCTGTTACTGTTACTGTTATTGTTTAGTTGTTGTTATGCATACCAAAATTACGGTTCTTTTCAGAAATATTTATCACCAGTAAATATTCTTCCCCTTTCAAAAAGAGCCTTCCCTGGCCATTCTCCACCATTCATATTCCTCAATTATATTGATAGGTTTGATCGCCATGCTAAAATCTCTTCAAGGATGTTGCATGAGATGCAGACTGACTTCCAAGGAATACAACTTTAGGTGGGTTCATAGAATCAAGTTCTGATGACCTGGCGAAATAAAAACTTTGCCAACTGACAACCCAAAAGCCTTCTGATCATTAGATAACTCTTAGTTTTGGTAGCATTAGCCATTAGGTACAAAAATCAGCATGCACATGCATGTTCCTCCAGGTGATTGCAGTTGTATTAGTTTAGAAGAAGAAAACTTCTAGGACTGAGAACAATCTTAAGAAAAACTCACCCATATGCATCAACAATCTCCTGAAACGAAGAAGTGAATTTGTTTGTCCGAAAATATGTAGGTGGCGACTCTTTTGTGCGCAAAATCTGGAAAATGGCGCCAACTTGTGAATTGGAATCAAATGTTGCCCGCTGCAATGCATCCTGAATCTGCACAAATCAAATCTCATCTTCGTTTTGTAAGCAATCTAATGAGCACTCAAACATGATGAACAAATTCAAAGCAACCAATCCAATGAACTCTAAATCAGCGAGCAATTAAAGGCACCTGCTTTGTTGCAAAAACAGGACTCCATCCTTCTGCCACGAGACACTTCTTCGTCACATCAATACTTAGCATATTTAGAGTGTGGTAAATGGATTTTTCCCTCATCACCTTTCATGGGAACCAAATAGATAACTTAGTGGCTGAACAGTAGATTTTTTTACATAGCAAATAACAATGCGGCTCTGGACAAAATTTTATGAACAAGCATCACATACAAGCACTTAAAGGCTATTTTCTAAATTAAATCATCTTGCAAATGAAACTTCATTAGGTGAAGTAAAAAAGGAAACACACCAAAAGATTCCACTGTTCATATTGTTCAGCAATTGTTTGTAACAAATTGCGGCGAAGCTGCGCGCCAGCGTCTATTGTAGTCTTCAGTTCTGAGAGTCTTCCTGAGACCTGAAAGTCAATTGAAGCTAGTTATCATATTCAATGATTCGGAAACAAAATGTGGCTTTCAACCCAGGTACGAGGGTGACACCACTATCTCCAAAAGCTGAAATGCCAATGCATAAAGAGTGTCAATGACAAATAAGGATCAAGAAATTGCCAGGGGAGTTAAGGAAATGAAATACTTTGAGCATGAAGAAACCAATGTATATTATCCAAATCTAAGTAGGGAAGAGTTATCAATATCATCTTTTAAAATTCAAATGCACCTTACAGAACAAAACTAGCTAACAATGTATAACAGAAAGAGCAAAACCCTTTTCATATATGCACATGGCCAGACAGACATACAAACAAATACTCCTTCCGTCTCCATTTGTTGGTCACTTGGTCCCATTTAGCACTTTTTGTTGCCCCAAAAAGATTGTCTCACTTCAAAACTAAATGCGCACTATCCAATGAATTTCATCTTTTACCCTTCCTTTTTTAAGTTGGTAGTACTTAAGAAAAGGTGAATGATCGGAAAGTAAAATCGGAAAATAAAGTGATAAGAAATGCAATGATTATGTCCCCTTACTAAGTTGGAATCCCCAAAAGGGACCAACAAGTTGGGACAGACGGAGTAGTTTTAACTTTTAATATAGATGGCAAAAAGAATAAGAATAGAACTACAGCACTGATCAAGACCTTCAAAAACAAGAAACTACAAGATAGTGAGAGCGATGAGGTGGTGACAACAAACAATCAAAAGAAAACACAATGCATACCTCGGTGACCATCAGGACTTGTTTGCCCAGCTCCTCTGGCAAAGGGTAACGATTTGCACCAAAGGCTTCACATATTTTAATAATTTTGTTCTTCGCTTTCTCACCAGAGTAGAAAACCAGAAATACATTTTTCTCAACCTGCACAACTAGAGATCAGACCTGTAGCACCACTAACAGAAACACAAACACACAAAACTTATTTGACTATGGATTGATAGATACAAATACTCGCATATGTCATAACAAATCAGGAATAATAAAGCTAAGCATGAGGGTAATTTACACCATTATGGGGGAGAAGTCAAAGCTGCCTATCAAAAAAGAAGAAGTCAAAGCTGTAGTAAGGATCAGCCCGCTTATCAAAGAAACTGATTCTCAAGCAATAGGGCAGTCCAAATTTGCTAGAAAGTATAGAGAGACAATCGGTTGTTGGATGATTTGTGAAGCGTCTTTCTTAGTTTTTGCCCCCGAAGATACAGATAAAGGCACTCACAACCATAACATACACATTAAATGAGGTGCGTAATGGGCGGGCGTATATCATCATGGAAATCAAGTAAACTCCTTTAATACATATTTTACACCATCTGTGGTGCCTGAATTAATCTTCAGGCATATGAGGTGGGCCCACACCATAGAGTACCACGGCTTATTAGTAAGGCCTTGAACTCCCCGTTTGAATGATAGGCTGACAGAAGCTGGCAGCTGGTTCAATGAGTTAATGACTTAATCTGAGAAAATCCACCACGCAAATATACAGTTACCTATTGGCTATAAACAAGAAAATGCTCACACAAAGAATTCAAAGTTCAATCATAAAACCAAATGGACTTGTATGAAGAGGAAGATTTACCAACTGAAAAAGGAAACTCCATCACCAATTCATATCATATGGTAAAAAAACTCAATTCGCAACAAACTCAAAAGTGACTAAGTATATTCTGTCAAGATAATCCACTATTGAAACGTTATTTACGAGTCTCTTCAATACTTGCAAAGCAAAGCGTCAAAGATGAAGCCAGAGACAAGATAATAAACTACATAAACTAAAAATATGACACAAGATAAGGAAATTCAAGCACATTTCACCACCAAATCCTCATGTTAAATGAAAACACCAATGCACAAGAAGCCCCTAATGTTCTCCAAAATTAATTGTTAAAAACTACAAAATATTAGTGCTAACCTTCGCTCCTGACACAGGATCGATGACAGGGTCCTCAAGTACAGCTTGCTTCAGGAACACATTACCCCTTGTAGCACGAAATATAATCCGTTCAAAAGCCATGGATTTATCCCTAGGAACAAGTCCAGTGAGAAACCCCAACTTAACTTGCTTGGATGAATCCGTTGTCATTTCCTATACCAAATCCATCATGAACATACTTTCAAAAAGGAAACCAAAGAAATTTCAATTATATACCATAGAACATCAAGTCAAGTTTTTTACTTGCTCCATTAGCAAAGGAGTGTCTAACGACTCTTCACCAGTCTGCTGTGATCGAAATTCTATCTGCTGAGCAGTGCTTAGTGCTGAGTGGAAAAACTCACCAGCCTGAAGGAAACAATAGATTTGATATTATTGGAAGGAGTTACACGTTACAGCTTGGCCAAGAGCAGAATAGTAGGAAGAACATCCCACGTCGAGATCATACATAATTGTAAACATGCACAAAATCTGTACCCTTTGCTCAACTGTAATTAACGATTGACCATTATAAAATAAGTAATCAAAACTAGCACAACGCCTAGATCTGTATACAAGCTAAAATCCGTCAACCCATCTCGAGGGACACGCTTGGTTCTTTGACCCCATTATCTTATTATTACAGTAGAAAGCAAATAAGACTTGATTAACTCTACTAAGCATAATGTCATACATGGCTACAATCAGGAAAACACACGATGGTACCAAACAAAGTAGTGCTTAGTTTTAGTGCTGAAGTTTTCCTTGTCAATCTTTGGTGCTTAAGTTTTGTGACTAGAATAACTAACCAAGCAACTTGTCATAACCATCTACCATTGTTGTTGTGGATTCGAATACTTTTTGTTCATCTCTCTTGTAATCTACCTAGGAATAAATAATTTACAACTCATCATTCATCAGTAGGAAAGAAATAACAAACATAATATGCTAAACTAATATCATAGGATATACTTTATATGCTTATACTCAACGTGCTATCATGGCGCTGCTCTAATCACCTATAAGCTACAGTATTAAAAGAAGCCAAACCTTCTCTAGAACAAGCTTATATTCTACAAGTTCATTGTAGGTACGCTGCAACTTTTCTCCATTTCCATTTAACTCAATCAGCTCAGCTTCGAGTTCTCCAAGTTTTACCTAGTGTTCACAACTAAGATGGTTAATACAATAAGTCAACAAATAAAACAATAGCAGTACTAAACATTTGCATTTACCTCCAAGTCATCCATATCTATATCAGCTCGCGACAAAGATTTGGCTGAAGGTAACAAACCAGCCTTAGACATCTGTTCCCTGAAAAATCGCAATTTCCGCGCCATCTCTGCACATCTTTTTATCTTTAAAAAGATAATAAAGTCATATCAGCATACAAACACCCGTTGAATATGAATTTCAAATATGATTACTTAGCATATCAAGGCAACAAATACTTCGTAGTCCAAATCTGTTTACAGTTCATCAGCAAAATTGAACCGAACTACCACCATCACATACTGATGATGTAGATAAGAATGGTGGTGCTCTAACGGGACATCATAGCTCTAGTGGGGAGAGGTCTTGCATTCAAGTCTTTCTTCTTTTCTTTTGTTCACAGTTGTATTCCATCTCTCGTTCAAACCTCTACTTGCAAGACAAGGTGGCAAATGAGGGACTGTGTTGGAGAGGTTGATATGCACGCTTTCAGACAATGATGATCTAACAACAATATCGTCCACATAATGCCACCAATAAAGTAGGAGAAATAAACAATAGATGCAACTAACAAAGAGTACCAACGTTTAAGGAGAAGTATAACTTCTGAATTTTCTTTAGCAAAAATGGAAGGCAAATGAAACCTGCAGCATTAAACAATCACTTGGAAAAATATGGCTACCGTTTCAAGATTACCAATCATCAATGCAAGTTAAGAACAAGAATTCAGAATGGAACTTAAGCTTTAATTGATTCAAAAGTCAAAATCGTCCAACAGAAATCCCAATGGCACCTCTCGAGAGAAGACCAAGGAATGAAATAGCTGATATATACTCAGTCACAGCTTCCCCGATAAAACTGTTAACTTCACCCTCCTGTTATCTTTTAGTGCAAAAGGATTACGTGACTTACGTCAACTGTTATCTTTCAGATTATCCTTCCTGAAAGTACGGCTCCACACACGGTACTGGGGATTTCAAGTGTACACATAAAATTTCACAAAAGTTAATGATACGCCATAAGCAACCCGTTGTTATTCAGGTGTGAAATCAGATACCTGATTTTATACACCGGCAACAAAAGTACCTAGATACAAATACACAATGCTTGTACCTAGATAGAAATACACAATGCTTTAAACAAAATCTGGGGTTTCTAGTTCAAAAGGAGAAATAAAATGCACCTGAGTGGCATATGTTCGCTGGAATGGACTCTTATCCGCATTCAGCTGAAATAAGAAGCATAAACATAACAAGAAGACCATCAGTTGAGAGTTAAAGAAATAATGTTGGAAACACACTCACACTCACACACACAGAAACATAAATATAAGAACATGCACAGTCTCTATACAAGGGTAATAGCTGCTTCCTTCTCTCCTCCTCCGTTCACCGGCTTCCTTGCTTCCTGGTTGTCGTGTTAGGGAAATCTTCTACAATGGCATTATCTTGCATGCATTATCTTGCTATGCAATCAACGCCAACGTATGCCCACCTTATTCCATCAGTTGCAATGAATAGAGTTTAAATTTACAATCAACCATTACCGGACTCTGGAAAACATAGAAACTTTACAGGACCATTGTGCCAGAAACAATTACTATTACTCTGTTTTTGATAAGTAGGATCACCATTTCGCAAACAATATAACTTAATTACCAGTGTTTTGCAATGACGTATTCCACCTTCAAAAACACAATATAACTTAACAAAAATGCCTCAATGTTAAAACTATTTGTAATATGCTAAATTCAAGTCAAGCTCTTAGAAAACAATCAATGTGAATGAATCAATATTAGCTTTTACTACCGTTCAAGACCTAAACCTTGCTAGCTTATCAATGAGCATCGGTCACACAAACTACAATTCACAACCAAACAAAAACAGGACTAAGTTACAGTACATCACGACTAATTCTATCAAAAGCATGGTCTGTAATAATTACTTTTGCAGCTAAAAATGCAAGAAGAGTTATAATTTACGTTTTTGTAACAGTCACTACCTTAGGAGATCTATTTACTTAACTATGCACTATTATTTTGATCTTGTTTACTATTTACCATGATTTTTTGTTCATCAAATTATGTAAAGGGCCCCAACTTTAAGGTTCGCTTCCATCTCCCAAAACGTGCCTTGCTAGCTGATCAATCGAGCATCCACCGCAAAATACAATTCAAACACACAAAAAATGAAGAAAAACCCAAATTGCAACATACAACCTGAAATTGCGATCTCTGCCGATCAATTCGTAAGTTACAGTCCATAAATCAAACCTAGATCCTAGTCTTCGTAAGTTACAGTCCATAAATCAAACCTAGATCCTAGTCTTCGTAAGTTACAGTTTCCATAAATCAAACCCAGATCCTAGTCTGAAAGCACCATCAGAAACTCCGAATCGATGTATGCACATATAGATGCTACAAAAACCAACTATACGTCTATATACAGGGGGAGGAGTAATATGCTAAATCAGTATTCTAAAAGTCAGCCGCCTAGGTGGTCTAAAGCCTAGATTAGGCAGCCGACTAGTCAGTGTTCTAAAATAAGGAATTAATTGGTGATTAATCGCTGGCGGAACCTACCCAATTAGGTCCAACTAACGATTAATCGTCGATTACTAATTAATATGAGTAACGATTAATTGTCGATTACTAATTAATATGCACCGATTAATCACTCGAAGGTGGCTGACCGCCCGACTAGCGCCTAGCGACTTTGAGAAAATTGTGACTAGTCGGCGCCTAGTCCCCGCCTAGGTGGTCGAAAGCCTAGATTAGGCAAACAACTAGTCAGCGCCAAGTCCCCGCCTAGGAGCTAGGCAGCCCACTAGTCGGCGCCCCTTCTCAGCCTAGCGCCTAGCGATTTTTTGAACTATGTGCTAATTTCAAGTCCAGCTCCTTCAAATGAAAACGCCAATGAACCAAAATTAGATTTTCCCACTGTTCCCCACCTAAACCTCGCCAGATGATCAATCGAGCATCGGTCGCGCAAACTAACAATCCACAGAAAACAGGAAAAGAAAAACCCTAACTGCAACACACAACCTGAAATTGCAATCTCTGCGAACCAATTCCTAACTTACGGGGGTTCCGTATATCAAACCTAGGAATGCCTAGTTTGAAAACACTGCCAAAAACTCGTTCTTTTGATGATAACTCAGGTGTCCCGGCTCGCTTACGTGCACGTTGTCTAATTTCCATAGAATCCCGTAGAATTGATGAATGCACAGATGTATATACATAAACAAAATATACATTGAGAGAGAGAGAGAGAGAGGTGAGGGGGAGAGGACGGACGTCTTTGAATTGGATGAGGCCAAGGTCGCCAAGGTAAGCGACGGTCTGGTGAGCGGACTCGATGGGGATGATGACTTGAACGAGGTGCATCGGCTCCGACCGCAGCAGATCCATCGGCGGGCAACAACCTCCTCCTCTGCCACCACCGCGTTCCGCCATCATTCGTTCGTCGTCACCCTCCGACAATTATCCTCTCTCTCCTCTCTCTCTCTCTCTTCGATTGCTGTCTGCCTGTCTGGAACAAGAAGTCGGATTACCGCCACATCTTGTACATCAACCTCGTTAATCACGTATCCTCCGATTGAGGTAAGATTCTTGCGTTTTTACCCCCCAAATTTGTTTGTTTTGCACAGGTTCTTTTTTCTTCTTTATGATTTGCCCCCCCTGTATTCACCTACCTTCTACTCCGGCCCCACATTGTTTTCCTCTTTCTCCCCGCGCCCCCGCACGTGGCAAAAGATTACAAAACAATACTCCTACAAGGAATGTTATAGTTGATGTAGCAAGCTCATCCAAATTCTGAATTGATTTTATTAATCTCAATTCTAAAAATACGTTTTTTTTTTCTCCAATATTATATACATTAACTGGGGTTAAAGGGATGTTAGAGTTTGAGGGATCCGAAAGTTATTCATAGCCCTGGCTCCTAAAACTCGCCCTTCGTGGGGCTCGAACACAGGCCTTTACGGAGGGGGAAAATGAGACAACCAACTATATTAGCAAACAATACATGTTTATTTTAGTTTTCCAACCCTGGACAAAAAGCTTATGAGAGGTAATGTGTTCAAATCTCTAGAGACAAACTATTGATTGATGTTTTGTTAATTCAAACACCTCGGATATTATCACAACGCAAGTAAATTTTGCATATGACAATGCTTCCACATATTAATTGGTATGACCACCCAATAGGAAAAGCCACATTTTGACAGGGATAACACATGGTTGAGTTATTTGATGGCCATAATTAGTCGAAGTGTGCTCAAATTTGCCCCACACTTGAATTATAAAAAAACATTAACTACTAGGAAGATTTGTATGCTACAATTTCTATATCAATTGAGTTTGATGGGTTTCTCCACCTCTAAACTCTAGGTCTTTGGTTTATCCCTTGTGAAGTTTGGACTTGTTCACAAAATTGATTTAACACACCCATACTCGGACATCCAATTTGTATCAAATTTACCACTGAGGCATACCGAAAGCTTTACAAAAATATCTCAATAACTTCAAATAAATTGCCAATTATTGCATTTGTTTTTTTGCAACTTCTATTTTGTTTTCCTTTTGGTTCGGACCTTTTGCGTCCTTTGTTGTATCTCTTGTTTTTAAGCCTATAGACCGGGCATTTGTATATAATTTTCTAAATATAAGTTGTGTTTTTACCCTTTATATATATATATATATATATATATATATATATATATATATATATATATATATATATATATATATTTGCTGATTATGGCGCCATTATAGTTAAAAACGTTTAGGTCCCAAATTTGTTTCCTTTACTGTTTTTTGGCATAAATCTCTTCACCAACCAATAATCCATACAACTCAAAAAATGAGAAAATCTCTGAATCCACATAGCAGACTAATAACTGATCATAGGGGACGGAGAGCAGTAATATCTTCTCAATCATTAAGGAACAAGAGGTAAAGTAACTACAATCAACAGCTCAACAAACCACATCGAATAGGCATTTACAAGCTTGAATCTAATTCTGAGGTCTGATAACATTTTTCTTTAGGCACCAAATGCTCCTTCCTTCTCATTCTGCATAAGAAAACAAGTTCCTGGCCGTAGCAGGCTTAGCATAAGTACGCAACTTTTGCAACAAAGTCGCTTGACTCAGGCTGCCGCCGCTCTGATCATCTGTTGTCATCTTTATCATATTCTTTTCACAGTGTCGCCGTGGAAAGAAACAAATCCCTCGCTTGCAAGGGTATGGAGTGAATTTCGTAGCTGAAAAAACCATTCAAGCTGAACCCATCAGCACACAAACAAAACCGCACTCACACGAGAGAGAGAGAGAGAGAGAGAGAGAGAGAGAGGCTAGGCTATGTTATGTAGACTATTCTATATGAATGTAAGTATCTGTGTCGCATAACCCTGAGTGATACCCGGCGATTAGGGAAGGGTGTAGCATATGCGCTTGGCACATACCCACTTTAGACACTTGGATCGATATATCATACATGGAGAAAGAAGCTCACACTTGTTACAAAAATTTCTAACTTCCACACAGATGGGACATGAAGATTATCTATGTTTCCAATTCTACTTGATTTCAAGCGCATTTCTCAATACCATATAGCATATTACACAACAACATTCAAGTACTCAATACAAATAAGTATCCAGGACGTATCACCATAGCATAACATAGGAGAGAGGAGGCAAATACTTACGTCATTAAGGTGGATTTCAGCACCTGAACTTTGTTTCTTCAACTCATCCAATAACTGCAGCATAATGCCAGAGGAAGAAAGGTTTTAGGTAATGATTTGCACTAAAATGAATGGAATTGTTCAAACCACTAGCATTGAGCTTAATGCACCTCCAACAATCGAGAAGAAGGTCCTCCAATCTGCAACTTCTCCATAATTACATTGCGAGTCGCTGATAACATATTTTCTCTTCTCATCCTTTCACTAGCGGAGACCCCAGTTGTAATGAGATCCATATCAATGGTTCCTAGTAAAGAAAACCTTCACATAAGGATCCTACTCAAGCAAACAGCATATAGTTGGAAAGAACATGTGAAGAAGACACGAATGAAGCAGCTGAGCATTACCAGTGGAGTGATCTGTTGCAGACTGCTGCAATGCAACTTCCAAAAGACGAAAAGCCTCCATAACATCTCTCTTCTCCACCTGCAAATACAATTAAAAAAATATAACAAGTGCACTCATGATAAACCATTCGATATTTCCACACCAAGCAGGTTTCACCTACCAATTCTGAGAAGCGAATCCTAGCCAGGGCTTCACTGAGTCGTATCAGACTCTCAATTTGCCTAGGGGTTGCCGTTATCACCTGTTGATAGAAATCAGGGTAAATTAGAAAACATAAAATAATGAAAAGGTCAAGACAAGTGTAATCGCACAGATAGCAAAACTCAACTCACCCAAAATAAAGATAAGGGTAATGCAATAAAACTAACATGGATACAATAAGTGATCACATAAAAGGTAAACAGATAGACTTGCTATGGATATAACAGCAGTTCGTGATGCAAAACATTGGCTGGATGCAGTGGAGAAAATCTGGACTCCAACCACAGTTTTGTCTAAACATGGATATTTGATGGTAAAGAAATCACACAGGGATCATGATACCTTTTTGCTACTGCCAGGGAAATTTCCTCTTCTTCTCATCTCCACATAACCTCGGGTCAACTCTTCTGCAGCTTCATCAGACAACTGTGGATGTATATGATTTCTAGCATAGCTCACATATTCAGTTAATGTCTGAAGATCTAAGACATCCTCCTGTGAACTCTGCAAGCATAAAAATGGAAAAAATTCAGGGTTCAAAAAGGAAGTTCATAGATTTAGATCTTTAGGGATAGGAATTGAAAAAATTGTTGAGACCTCAGGATTCTCAAAGTGCAATGCAACAATATGCCTCGCAAGGCGCCTGTCTGTCTGCTCATCAGCCTTGTCAAGAATTAAGTAGATCAAATCAAACCTGGAAAAGTGATAATTAGCCGAAGAGTAGAATCAGTTTGATTTTGATATGATTCACCCAATGTAACAGTGGGCTTCACCTATTGGTTTTCTAACATTATAGCGCCTTAAAGACGGAAAAAATAGTGAAGAGGCTGCTGTTGTCAATGATCAAAATTATGGTGTGACTAAAGGTTCCGCTTTGTGTTATATAAGATAATTATTTGTCCATATAATCCTGTTCAGCACCTGAGGAAGTTCCTTTAGGCTGGACTCTTAAAGGTTTGATCCCTTCGATATAGCATTTGGTTGTCTAAAGCAATACACTGAAAACTTCCATTTATTTCTTTGCATAACTAATAGTTCTATCCCAACATCCTACAGCTTGCAAGGTTTAATCATGCTATATAATCTCAGTACATAGTATTAAGAATAGTATCGTTATACCTGGACAACAAGGTAGGAGGAAGGTGTATATTGTCAATTACTGACAATCTGGGATTGTATCGTGAACCACTGGGATTTGCACAAGCCAGCACTGATGTTCTGGCATTAAGTGAAGCAATTATCCCTGCTTTTGCTATTGAAACTGTTTGTTGTTCCATCACCTGAAAAACTTATTACCGTTAGACTAGCAATTGAGCGGCTGAAACAAATTGTTAACTAAAGGCAGAAATTTAGTGTTAGATGCAGTCCAGTGCAATGTTACACCTTGTAGGCAAACGTTGGAATGATCTATGCTATTTAATGCCTCTCTCAACTAGTATTCCATTTTGAAATCCAACAACATGAGACTTTTGGGGTAAAAAATAAAGAAAAACAACTGACCTCGTGTAACATGCTCCTTGCGCTGTCAGACATCTTGTCAAATTCGTCAATACAGCAGATGCCTTTGTCACTCAGAACCAGTGCTCCACTCTCCAAAACCTAGAAAACATTCCACAAATACAGATTAAGTTTCTCATATTTCCAATGAGAACAAGACAACAAAAAGACCACGCAGCAATTGTATCATACGGTCTCCCCAGTCTCAGGATCTTTAGCAACATAAGCAGTTAATCCAACAGCAGAGCTTCCTCTTCCACTGGTGTAAATGCCACGAGGTGATAGCTTGTGTATGTATGTGAGCAGCTGAGATTTACTGGTTCCAGGATCACCAACAAGAAGAATGTTGATGTCACCACGGAAGCTAGCCCCAGATGCCAAGGTAAGTGCATTCCCACCAAAAAGCTACAAAGAGGCCATTTAAATCGAACATCAGAACAAAAATGGATAAATAAATTATGAGATGAACCTCAAAAACAGGCTCTCAAATGGCTGTGAACAATGCTGGCTAAATTTACCTATTCCTATATCTTTCTGGATGCCTGACACAAGGTTTTTTTTTTTTGATAATTGCTGGCACAAGGTTTGGCTTAAAAGTAAAACTACAAGACACAATTTAGCTCGCCATTGGAGAAGGAAAATTGGAGCTTTATGCTGACATATGGCTATGGAAATGCAATGGAGAAGCTCTTTGTGGTCCCATTTAGAAACATTAGAAACCTAGAGAGATAAGAAAATTTCGGCCAACCCTTTACTGGTTCTAATTAGAAGAAGAATCTCACTGATTTGTACTTTAGTTAAGCAATATTATCCGGGTTAATAGCATCAAGTAGCAGCCCTATTAAAAAATCAGACAATTAGAATACCTGGCATAGAAGGCCTTTCTTTACATCCTCAAGCTCCCATATGTTTGGTGCCAAAGACCTAGTTAATTTCTCATATATATCCGGATGCTTTGATAGCTCTCTCAGTTTCTCCACCTGCAATTCCATCAAGAAGAATAAGTGAACGAAGTAAAAAATGCAAGCGAATAGTATTTCCAGAGAAACGGAAATCAAAGAACCTTATCCTCGTGGTCAGCAGGGTTGTCTTCTTCGTTTCTACTTGAGCCATTTTCAGTATCCATGAGATCTGCTGCTTGCATTCTTGACTTGTCAGTCTTTCTAATATGAAGACAGTCTATGTAAGTCTGCAATCAGAAGAAAAATTGATTATCCTCAGACTGCAAAATCGTTGCAAAACTGCAAAGAGAGGAAGAAAACACATGCCTTGAATAGAGATTTGACCGTTCTATGCATTGGCCCGACTCTGACGCTCATGGCCCTGTAAATCCCAGTGACCTAATGGAAAAGGGAACACATCATTCCAGCAGATTATAGGGAAAAGAAAACATCAGATGAAAAATAAGTTACATTTCTTGCACTGGACACATTAATGGCATGTATGAACTCACCTCAACTCTATCACCTGGCTTCCCAGCATCAACCAGCTTGTCATGCATCAACAAGCTTACTGTGTGGGGTGTACCTCCGTCAGGTATCTCATCCGGTGTCTCTTGTAGTCTCACAATCTGTTTATCAGCAAACCTGCATTTTGGTGTATGAACAATTACTAACAATTCACAATCCTCCCAAGCTAGTTCTTAACCCAGTTGTTGATCTTAACTACAATTGCAAGAAAATAAATGAATTGACTTGAGGTGTTGAATTAGCTTAAATAGTCTCACTTCCAAGCAAATGGATGCAATCTGTGTTAACTGTCCTTGATTTGAATAATCTTATATTGATTTCTGTTGTTTCCAGTTTTGAATCATTGAACTTCCAAATTTTGGAGTAGCACTATTGGTACCAACGGGGTCGGTACCGAAATCGTAGGGACGGCCGCGCCTAGCCATCTCCAGCTACCGGACGGCCGATCCGAGCCATCCAAAAATTCTATAAAAAAAAAAACGATGGGGCCCACGCGGGAATCAACGGCATCTGAGGTGCGTAGGGTGCTTGATCCGAGCACCCATTTTTCGTGTATATATATATTAAAAAAAAACGAGGGGGCCCACGCAGGAATCAACGGCATCCGAGGTGTGTAGGGTGCTTGATCTGAGCACCCATTTTTCATGTTATATGCGTATATGCACCTCGGATGCCGTTGATTCCCGTGTGGGCCTCCTCGTTTTTTTTTTTTATAGAATTTTTGGACGGCTCGGATCGGCAATCCGGTGGCTGGAGACGGCCCGACGCGGCTGTCCCTACAATTTCGGTACCGACGGGCATTTTCCCAAATTTTGATGACTAATGGGGATCTAGGGAGGTTTTTGGATAAAAAAAAATAGTCATAAGAAAGTTCACATTTTGTAGTTACAATATTGCGATCTCCTTAATACCCCACCAGTTGTGATTGAGTGTATTACCTGCACCGGTTGTGAACGAGTGTCATTGAGTTCTTGGCAAGACATTCTTGCTTCCCACACACAGTGGGCTCACTAATTCGCCCTGGAAAGACTCAATTGGTTAACCTACCGCATCCCATGAACACATCAACACATACTCAAAATGTCAAAGGGAATTACCTCGATCTACAACAATGGGATCAGAGTAGTATCCACAAACAAGGCATCTAAACATTGCTTCTCTGATTTCAGGTATAATTGAACTAGACCGGATAATCATTCCTTTCAGCGATACCATCTTCTCAATATCTATCAAAGAAGTCCAAAAAATCAAATTGAATCGTTTCTGATAACTCCAAGATATTGTTCAGTTCGTTGGAATGGGTTCCCAATGCAATGGTCATTCACCAAAATTGATTAATAATTATTTCATTTATACTGTACATTCCTGCAATTTCTAGTAAACCAAGCATCTGAACTAGCATATGACCATTCCATTCGAGCTTGGCTCCAGCGAACCAAACACTGCCTAAGTGGAAGAAGAAAAAAAATGGCATATTTAATCAAACAGAACCAACCAGATGGGTTGAGATTTCTCATGCATGTTGAGGCCTTGAGATTGAAAATCCGAGCTTGAATGTGCTTTTCAAACAACGGGTTGATCCGACTAACCATGTCCATCAGCACAATATCAAAAATTGCAAGGACTTCAAGTGGGTACCTACATTTTCAGACCACATTCACACATATAAACACCACAAACTATTTCCAATAACTGCAATCAAATAGCATACTCAAATCCATCAGATAAAGCTCCACCACTCAACAATTGAAATTCACAATATACTATTTAGCCTAAATTTAAGCTATTTCTGGGAAAGAGAATGACAAATCTCTTCACTTGAAATCCACATCTAGGTCCGCATAGTGCGCAAATGCACTATGGGATTTCGGGCGCCTCGGTTTGCTCAATCAAAACTTTATCATTAAATCCATTCAGTTTGGTTCAGTTTGTAAGGGTTGTTGAACACTACTTGTTTACCAAAAATCAAGTTAATGAGACTTTGATATCTACATGATAAAAGATATTGTAGATTTGTCTCATAGTACATTCTTACAAATTATACCGACCATCATTTTCGTATAACTAATGTTGTTGACCAAAGGACTAATGAAATGCGATCAATATAATTTTCTTCCTGAATGATCTACTCAGCGTACTTTAGCACACCGGGGCACCCTACATTCCCATAGTGATGCCCTACAGGGGCCCCTACCTAGCCTAAAAATGTACAATCATAGGCAGCCAAATTGGAGGTAAATTCTTACATACCTAACCATCTTGGTATACAGGTCAGTGTCATAATCAAACACATTGTGTGCATCAACTTCAAGACTCTCTCCTTCAACTTCAATCACATAGTGAATGGCCCTCATGTACTTCCCCTCGGTCTCCGCCGGATTCTCCCTGTAATGCCTCAAAAACCTCAAAATCGAAGCGTTCACGTCCTGAACACTTATGTTGGTGCCCCAAACGAACATCGGCGGGGCCTCGTCGGCATCGTCGCCTTCCCCGCCCTCGGAAGACTGCGGGGCCTCGTCGGCGGACGAAGGGGTGGCGGCGGCGGGGGTGGAGGGCGTATTTCTTCTTCCTCCGCCGCCACGCGGTCGGCGGGAGGTGGGGGGCGTCGGGGTCGCGGCGGCATCGGCGGCAAACCGGGAGTTTTGCGGCGGAGTCGGGGTGGCGTCCGCGGCGGAGGATCGGCCGCGTCGACCACGGCGGGCGGCGGCGCCGCCTGGGGAGGAGAACGTGTTACCGATTGGACTCGAGATCGAGTCGTCCGGAGAGGAAGGCCCTGTAAATCCGATACATTAAAAATGTTTAGCGGGCCGACAGACCGAACCCAAAATCCAACTCCGAGCTCTTTAATTGCAACAACTTAGACATTGGAACATGGATGTATGTAAATAGGCGTATGGAAGCGCAGAAAGAGAGATACTTACGGTCATGAATATTGGCTGGAGGAGAATCGGACGCCATGGCTGGAGGGGAGAGAGAGAGAGAGAGAGAGAGAGAGAGGGATTTGGCGGGAACGCGAAGTGGTGGTTGAAGGGTTTTGGGGGTGAAGGTGTTGAGGATTTGGCGGGAAACTGTTGGGCCTTCCCGCCAGAATTGGTTGGGAAGAGTCTACTAGATGGGCTTTTGTTGGGCTGGAAGAAAGTGGGCTGAACTTGAGAGAATATCTTGATCTGGAAGTGGAGTTTTGGGCCCAAATCTGTCCGATTACTGGGCTGGAAAAATTATTCACAAGTCCCCGGACTACCAGCTCAGCGCTCCCATGTGGTGCGGTCCGACAATCACATGCTGCCATTCAAGCTGCCCGGATGGCAGATGCCCATACATGTCGATTATCTAAGAGCTTCTCTAGTGGGAGAGTTAAAATTTGTTTGTTAAATGCACGCCTAAGCACGTGTGAGACCTTATTTTATGTGTTAAAAACTTAGTTAGCTGGCAAAGAAGAGCGTATTTTTAATGGGCTATATATTTATTTTGGTTAACTTGAAGAGAGATGGTAGTAGTATTTTTTTATCGGAATGGGACCCGCTAACCTTGTACCCAACGGCCATAAGAAAATGAAAGCGACATTACCTTCCTTCGCTCCTCCTTTGTACGAAAGTTCACTACAGACACGCGCACGAGTTGAATTTTTGAAAGAAAAGCCAAATGCATATGGCTTAATAGTAATTTTTGGGTACTATATTCCCTTTGTTTTCAGGACCAGAAACTCAATAGTAATTTTTGCAATCTCCTGCTTGTTGCTTTGAAATTGATCAAAGTTACTTTTCTGTGTTGTCTTTCAACTCAATCACGCTCTCATTTATTGCTTTTATAAACTACGTATGAAATATTCTTTTCCCTTTACCAAACAATAGAGCATGTCAACATTCAATAGGACCACATTAATTCCCCACCTTCTAATGGAGAGGTTTAGAAAAAAATGATTTTGTTAATCACCGTGCCGTGCTCCTACTAGCCGCAGATAATATTCGTATGTCATTGAAATCAGGGCCGGCTCTGAGATTTTGGAGGCCTGAGACGATCTTCGAAAATAAAGCTCTTAATAATTGTAAACGAGAATCAAATAAAAAGTCGATCACACTGAGTAATTTTGATTCGGATATAGTATTTGTTTGTAATGGAAAGTGCTGGAGTAGTAGATTTAAGGGGAAAAAAAGATGTATCCATGCACCCACCACACTGAATAATTTTGAAGGGCCCCGGAGATTTTTGCGATTCAGCGACCTTTTTTTCCTCCTTTTTGTTTTTTTTTTTTGTTTTGTTTTTTCCTGCATTGCGTGTTCTATTTTTCCGGGTCATTGGGCCTTAAGTGTAAAATGTCTTCTTGGGTTTAAAATTGGACCCTAAAACAACACATATATACTAGGTCCTAAAAATAAGTAGGACCCTATTTTTTGACATTTTTTTGGAACTTAAGGCCCACGCCTCTTGGGCCTTAGCCCAGAGCCGGCAATGATTGAAATACGTGCACATCTTAAAGATATCACTAGTCATTCATCTCAAAGATATCACTGGTCATTATACCATTACATTTTTCTCGAATATATATTGATACGGGTACATTTTAGGCATTAATACATTATCCAATACTACTCTATTGGTGATGGTTAGCATTTTCTTAAAAAAATGAAAAGGTTAATTAACAGCAACTTCTGTATTTACCAAAAAAAAAAGCTTCTGCAATTCCTATCCCTGGACCCTCGAGCGCTAGTGTATGAAACCCCTCTCCAAAATTAAGGCTTCTTCTCCCTAGTATGAAATTTGTCTCTGTGCTTGAATTAGTATGTTTTAACTGGTTGATCACATGCACCCTAGCTACCACTCTAAAACGTGATAGAAAAATAGAGCTCCCTAGCTATATATAATATATGGTTGCAATGCTTGTTTAGTTGTTTATAACGACAGAATTTGGCCTATATTACCTCTAGGGTTAACCCAGTTGGTTGGTGGGTAAGGGTTTGCTCCCTACGTAATTATCGGAGTTCGATTCTTGGGATCAGGTCGTAAGAAAATAATTTTTTGTGAATCCCTTAGTACTGACGTAGATGGTTTGCCTTCTATCGAACCGGAGAGGAAATTAGTCGAGATGCGCATAAATTGGCCTGGACACCTTTGACCATCGAAGAACCAAAAAATAATTGGTCCATATTTGCAATGAAAAAAGAACATTGTCAATGTGATATACTTTCTATCCCTACACGATGTATTTGGTGGGGCAACTCGTGGCGACTTGGCAGATCTGTAGTTCTTGTGAGTTCATTGGTGCGTTCATATTTGGTTATTGTGCATCTGATGGTCTGGGTATTTGGTGTCTTTTGTCCTTAATTTTGCACTTTTTCTCATTTGAAACTCTTAATTAGATGTTAGACAGTTTAAAAGTGTTGTTATACTGCGTTAGGCCGGTTATGCCTGAGTTAGGATGAAAGACATCGATTGCCTTGTGATTTACTTGTTTTTAATTTGTTAGATGATCAATTAGTTTGGTTTTGTCCTAAGTTCTTTGTAATAATTTTCATTTTATAAGTGCCACCGGATGTTTATCAATACAATCTTCTCACTTTTGACAAAAAAGAAGAACTTTCACGCGTTAACTGAGCTGATATTGAAACATAATTAATTGTAAATTCAGAATGTTCCTCAAGATGAGTTCATTAAATGACAAGTGCAACTGGATTTACAAGCAAAACTAACAAGTGATTTGAACAATTAATTTTGAGGGCTAATCCCACCATACACTTGCGGACATATATATATATATATATATATATATATATATATATATATATATATATAGACACGGTCAGTCTCAAATGAGGGAGTCCGTATTTTAGTTAAAATGCGGACTTCCTCATTTCTTCCATTTTCCGATCGAATTTCGATGATCTAAACCCCTCAATGTGTTCAGAATGTGATTTTAAAGATACCCGCGAAAATCGGCGAAAAAAAAGATCGAAAAGAGTAGATTTGAATTATGAAGGGATCTCAAGGCTGAGGATATTATAACATCATTAGGCACATAAAACCATCGGTTGGGAGACAGAATGATAGCTCTAAACTTATCTCTTTCTTGAATAAGTGATGTGAAATCCATTTGAAATCAAAACTGTACACCACGTGACCTAATAGCTCATAATTAATGTGATACTTTTTATCCCTACACGATGTTTTTGGCGGGGTAACTCTTGGCGGCTTGACAGATCTGTAATTCTTGGGAGTTCATTGGTACGTTCATACTTGGTTGAAGTGTCTAATAGTCTGGGTATTTGGTATTTTTTGTCTTTAACTTTGCACTTTTTCTCGTTCGAGACTCCTAATTAAATGTTAGGCAGTTTAAAAGTGTCGCTGTTGCATTAGGCCGGTCATGCCTGGGTTAGGATGAAAGATATCAATTGCCTTGTGATTTACTTGTTTTTTATTTGTTAGATGATTAATTTGGCTTTGTCAAAGTTCTTTGTAATAATCTTCATTTTGTAAGTGCCGCTGAGAGTTTATCAATACAATCTTTTCTACCTTTTGACAAAAATAAAAATAAAAATAAATGTGATACTTTCACGCGTTAACTGAGCTGATATGGAAACATAATTTTGGACAAGTAGCTAATTATATATATCACAAAAACTTTAAAAGGATAACCAGTAACTTGTACTAGTATATAAACCAAAACCAAAATCAAACAAAGCCTTCTGTCTCAATTAATTGTAAATTCAGAATGTTCCTCAAGATGAGTTCATTAATTGACAACTGCAACTGGATTTACATGCAAGACTAACAAGTGATTTGAACAATTAAAAATGCATGAGTAGAACAGATGCTGAACTGATCAGGTATTCGAGTCGGCTTACGCACATACCTCGCGACTAATTTTGAGGGCTAATCCCACCATACACTTGCGGACATATATATATATATATATGCTCCATCTAAAAGAGTAGATTTGAAATGAAGGGATCTCAAAGCTGAGGAATATTATAACATCATTAGGAACATAAAACCATCGGTTGGAGACAGAATGATAGCTATAAACTTATCTCTCTCTTGAATAAGTGATGTGAAATCAAGTAATTTGAAATCAAAACTGTACACCGCGTGACCTAATAGCTCGGAAATACTATTTTGGTTTGTTGGACAAGGGCTTGACACTTGATTGGGGTTTGCTTCCTTCTAATATCTCTGGTTCAAAAACCTCTTAGGTGTTATCAATTTCTTAATTTATGCCAATTCATATAGAGCTTTACTATGGCTTTAACTGGGCTCTCCACAAGAATGGTGTAATTGGACCTCAGTTTTAATCGATCGAGGTGCACATAAGCTTTTTTTTTTTTCGGTCAAGCGGAAAATTCAATAAAACTTAAAAAGAGTACCACATAAGAGTACAACCAGAGTTGTAAATACTAGAGCATAAGAACTCGCAACCTAGTCAAGCACTTGCCTGATATTCAGGCTATCTCTAATTACAAATTCCCTTATCGCGATAGGCATGTCCATAACAAACACGAGCTCTTCTGTGCGTTCCGCACCCATCCTGGCAAGGTGATCGGCGCATTGATTGGCCGAACGAGAGATATGCCCAATCATAGTGTTAGTCTGAGTCAGAAGGGCATGGATTTCATTGATCAGCACACTCTGGGGGTGGTTGCTTGGGTTTCCTTCCATGGTGAGGTTCACCGCTACGAGAGAGTCGGATTCAATCTTCACATTTTCCAGCTTCCTTTCTAGTATGACTTCCAGCCCCTTGTATATACTCCATAGCTCTGCTTCCAAGCTTGAATGAAAGCTTCGCTTGCCATAGTATCCCATGATCCAATCTCCCATATGATTTCTAAATAATCCTCCAAACCCTCCTGTTCCATTCGATTCATACCAGCATCCATCCGTATTCAGTTTGACATTTCCTGCAGATGGGTTAGACCAAGAATTAAGACAAGTTCTTGTCGAGCCATTAGTGAGAGGGGACTTGAAAGCATCCACAATTTCTTGGGCATAAGCAATAATAGTCTTGGCACTGGTAAGCGGTGGGATGTCAATGTTATCAAAGCTTTTTTTGTTTCGATCTTTCCAAAGCTGCCATAACGAGGTAATAAACAAGATGTGCCAAGGAATATTGTTACCATGCCCTACAAGTCTTTGGCTTCTCATATTAAGAGAGATCCAATCTTGTATTGGTATATCCGTGTCCCCTCTCAATAGATGGCCAAAAGGGATGTGTCTCCAAAGCTCCTTAGCTTTGTTACATTCCCTAAACAAATGATTGATACTCTCAGAAAAAATACTGCATCTTGGACATAGGTCCGAAGTTGCAATACCTCTTTTGGCCCGGAGAAGATTGGTTGGAAGGCTATTGTGAAAGATAATCCATAAAAACGTTTTGAATTTTTCTGGTATTTTAAGTTTCCAAAACCATTTCCAACCTTTCAAGTCTAGAGCATCCTTGTTAATAATATCATAAGCAGCAGCAACAGTAAAATTGCCATTTCCAGATCCTACCCAGGTAGTATGATCAGCAGTTTGGGTGTAGACAGGAATGTTTATAGCATTTATGCATTCAAGGGTATCGACATCTACATATGGAGCTATTTCTTTCAGAACCCAAGTACCATTCACTATTAACGTTTCTACCTTTTGATTGGAGTTAACATGCACACCAGGGTGTGCTAGTGCCAAGGGTTTGTCCCCACACCACCAGTCGTGCCATATGTTCACAGATTTACCATCACCAATTACCCACTTCATCCCTTGTTCAAGTACCTTTTTTGTGTCCACAATGCTCTTCCAAATATATGAGGCAGGCCGGTTTCTTGGCCAAGATGATATGGAATGGTTAGACAAATATTTGTCTCTAAGAATGGCAGCCCACAATCCTCCTTCTTCTTGACTGGAAATTTTCCAGCCAAGCTTAGTGAGGATAGCCATATTGTGATTTCTGGCTTTTTTAATCCCCAATCCACCACATTCTTTACTTTTACACACCTTATCCCATTTGACAAGATGAATTTTCCTTTTGTCAGGAGAATCGCCCCAAAGGAAATTTCTGTTCAACCTGTCAAGTCTTTCACAGATAGAAGCAGGTAGGTGCATGGTTTGCATAGAGTAAGTAGGGATGGTTGATGAAACAGATTGCACAAGAGTGAGTCTACCTGAGGTGCACATAAGCTGGCCAGACACCTGAGTTATCAAATAAATCACTGTTTCTTTCTACACTTTTGGACAAGGCTAGGGTAAACTCAGAGCCGGCCCCAGGGCAATCGAACACCCAAAAATTTGTATGGTGGACCCTGATGAATGTAGGTGCGAAAGTATCCAACTTATGCTATCAATTTTAAAGCTAAATTATAGTAAATTAAGGAGTTGGATCCTATCAAGTTTGGTCCATTTTTTTTCATCCGAACTATTCAAAAGTGTTTTGGAAGATTTAGATTTGTTCGTGTAAATTTTTTTTTAAAAATATTCTAAATACTCCGAACAAATCTAGGCCGTTCAAAATACTTTTGGACAGCTCAGATAAAAAAAATTGACCAAACAGATCGGACCAAACTTGACCGGATCTGACCCCGTAAATTAGGGGCCATGAGAACCAATGAATTAACCCGAAACACAAACATTAGTAGGTTTCTTTTTTTATTTGCTTCCAGAAGAATTAAGACCAAAAAAAATAAAAAATGAAGGCCCCAAGAACCTCTTTAATTTATGCAAATATATATCCCCTTCATTATTTAATTTGGAAAGTCCCTCTTTATCATTTTATCTCCTTTCCAGAAAGCTCTTGATGCAACCACCCCCCGGCCCCCGCCCCCACCCCCCCGCCCCCCCTCTCAGATTTTTCTCCAAAGCTCATTGCGTACGTGTTAAGGTTCTTACTTCTTAAATCAAGTTCTAACATACTAATAAACAAACATCAATACGAATTTATTAATTAATCTTTGAAGAAGAAATTATTTAGTATTAGAAAAGTGAGATCAATTAGTTAATTAAAATGCCCCTTTCGTATCTCTTTCCCACCTACAAAATGCTTGGAACCCTTCCATAAAAAGTATAAGGAGGAGATTTTAAAATGGCTAAATGAGGAAGTCATCTAGAATTAGCTAGGAGACGAGTAATTATTCAATAGTCCGGGGTATTGTATAATTATTCAGTGGTGGTACTCTCGAAGTATTGTATAATTTCGCCTAGGAGAGTGAGTGGTGTAGAGAGTAGTATGAGGATTCTTGCAATGGTCGATTCTTGTCTTTAATTTTTTTTTTTGTTTTTCACAATTAGTTGTCTAAACAAATTTCTGTTTGTCTAAACAAATTTTTGTAAGTACACTTCAACTAAACCTAGAATCTTGAAGTCAATGACCGGACAAATCTCCGGTCGCTCAGCGAATTTTTTTGCGGGCGATGAAAGTCGAACATGCAAACTTGGGATGATAAAACCCGTTAAAATTAAGTATCCCATTCCTTAAGAAGGAGATTTTAAAATGGCTAAATGAGGAATTCATCTAGAATTAGCTAGGAGAGTTAGTGGCGTGGAGAGCACTATGAGGATTCTTGCATTGGTCTATTCTTGTTTTTTTTTGTTTTCTAGAATCAGCTGCCAGAATAAGTTTACTTGCACTTCAACTAAATCCAAAGTTTTGATATATGTCAACGACCGGACAAATTTCAAGTGGCTTTGAGAGTTTTTTTTTTTTTTTTTTGCTGGCGATAAAAATCGAACATGCAAGCTTGGCGGTGATAAAACCCGTTACTTGATATCATGCTCCCACTCGTTAATTATGGCTCGACCAACCCCTTAGAGTTACGGTGCTTAATTGATTCTTGTTCAACCTAACAACTAAAACAAGTCAAAGTTATAAGCTTTTTTACTTCATTAACATTAAAAGAATTAAAGAACAAAAGCCACAATGCCCAATTAACGTTTTACTTTTAAAAAAAAAAAACTTTTTACTTTGTCAAAATAATCTGCAAACAGAACCCCGTATCCGTAACTAATCTAGAATAATGACTTGGAGATACGAAACTATAAGGCAAAAAGGAAGAAAATAAGTGCGCAGATGCATTGGCGAACGACCGAAGTATCATGGTGGCAAAGACCTACATTATTATGGTGTTATTCCTAGTTGTGTTTTTTATTTTTGGATTTGATTGCGGCTGAGTACCCAAGCGATGTAAACTCTTGATTCCGTTTCCAATATTGCACTTTCATTTATTACCAAAAAAATTTTTTTTTTACTACAACTTAATCATTACAGTAAACATATATGTGCTTCTACTAAATATATAATATAAAATCTAAAATGCGGAATCTTCAGCTATAATCTAATTAATACTCCCTCCATCCCTTATTTAAAGGACAGTATTTCATTTTGGGTTGTCCCTTAATAAATGTTCATTTTATAAAGTTAGTTGGTAAAAGTTGGTGCATTGTCTATTTTGTCTCTAAAAGTAGATTTCATTTTGAAAAGTTAGTGAGTAAAAGTGTGATGATGATGGGTAAGTAAGGAAAGTGGAGGAAAAAATTGATGTGAAAGGTATAATGATGATATCTTTTTAATAAGTTGGAGTTACAAAGCATGACACTTAAAAAGGGACGGAGGGAGTACATATTTCCACCAAACGCTCCCACACAATAATTCTACGGGACACCCTCATATCATATGCACCCATATAAGCAAATCATTGAGAAGCTTAATCAAACTATTGAGAGGCGTAACATTTTACAAAATAAGCATAACAATTGAAGGAAGTGTTTGGTTACGTCTCTCAATGATTTGGTTATGTCTCTCAATGATTTGGTTACGTTTCTCAATGATTTGATTATACGGGTGCATATGGTACGAGAGTGTGTACTGTAGCATTTCCCTTTTTATCCTATACGAATTACTTTTAGGGAATGAATTATTGTACTGTTTTCATCTTTGCATCTTTCCGATTAATGAAAACTTTCTTTTCCTGTTCAAAAAAAAAAAATTATCCTATACGAAGATTTGGTACCCAATTTTTTTTTTTTTTTTTGTATAATATCGTACCATGCATATATTCCATGGTTGCAATAAATAGAGAGAGAGAGAGTATCAATCTTTTTCCTTTGTTTGGAGTGCATGTGAGTGTCCTTTAGAATAAAATCTAAGATTAAACTTAAGCTTTGTGTTTCACTTTTCTGGTTAGGGTCGCTATCAACTGCAAAATCACAAGATGCCCACCCAATGAATCTTTTTTGCCCTAACTATAAAATAATTAACCAAATGTAGAGGGGGCTTAGGTTCTTCTTTATCTTTATGGTGTGCAGTGATTCCCTTCAAATATTTTTCTTATATATAATTAATTAAATAGCTTTGATAGAATTTAAATGCTTCAATCACAGAAAGCTAAAGCTCATCACATCAAATAAAAAGTTCATGATCAAGATTGTGTTTTGTATATTATAAGCTCTACATTGGATATATATGGAATGCATGATTGAACATCTTATAACATGATGTGGGGATTTGTCCAATTTAAAACTTTTGGTTGGATATAAGTTTCTACATGGAATCAGAGCGAGGTTATTCAATTCCATCTCACGTTTGTAAAATAATAAATTACCACGCTTTGCGATTACAGATTTGACAAAAAAAGTCACATCATAAATCCGAAAGGAAACTATGCGAAAGACCACATAAACGGATGCACGTGAGGTGAATGTTTTTTTTCCATCTGCAAAGTCAATATTATTATAGTAGTTAGATTAGCACCTCAAAAGAGGAGGTGCGCCCCCCTAATGACAGTAGTTAGATTAGCACCTCAAAAGAGGAGGTGCGCCCCCTAATGCCGCTAGGTCAAAGGCCTCTTCTTCTGTGTTTTCTATGTAACAACCCGCCCTAGCTAACTATTCGTCCAATCACGTGGCTTAAAAGGTTAATCTTAAGTTTTTACAGTAGATGGTGGGAATCACTTATATACTATTTCAACTTTAGTAAACCCACCAATGTGGGACTTCCTAGCTGAATATGGGGTCTCACATTCTTGGATATTTCAAAAGATACATGTATAACAGTCATAATTTTTTACTTTTTTCAATTGCTTCCGTCGAGACGAATCAATAATACATAAAAGTTTGCCACAAAATTAACAAACTCAAAAAAAATTTAAATAAGGACAAAACCAAAAAATTGTGGTCCACAACTTTTTTTTTTGATAACGCAGAGTGTCCTCAGGACAGCTTGCGTGCACCACGGAACTAAGTCTCTACGGCCCCACACCAGCCTATGGGGCGTTCTTAATTATGGGAGCCCATGGGGTGGCCCTTAGGGGTCTCAAACCGGAGACTTGGGGGAGCAAACCCCAAGCCTTAACCAATTGAGACGACCTCTCGGATTGTGGTCCACAACTTGTTGGTTAGTAAAATTAAACACCCGCAAAGTTGTAGTACTATATATGTGTTGCATGTATTTATTGTTCTAAGTTGTACATGTGTGTTTGCAGTACGCCTGTCTATGTAGGGGAATTAATTGACAGAGAGATGTCGCTTATTGGATGGAGAATTTTTGGCATGAATATGATGACCTAGCTAGGTTGAAATCACTTTTTGAACCTGATACGAAATTACACATCTCTCACAAAGGATGCCATGATGTTCGGGTCAAACCCATGTAACCCAAACCTAGAATTAGGTATGTTTAACCTATTTTATGTTGGAAATTTTTACGGAATTTCAGATGAATGAATCGGGTCTACCAGAGAGTTTCTTGAGGCAATCGTGCACGTTTCGGGTTCATTGTATCTAAACGCACCACAATTAATAGACATATTGATGTGTGGATTTCGTAGCTCCCGTAACCTCTATCCATGATGGCTATTCACTCTTGTAACCTCCCTCATTCAAATAGCAGATTCATAACAGCAATTGATGGCAGCCCTCTAATACCTCCTTCACTCTGTAAAATGAGGCTCACGTTTTGGGAGAAAGCATAAGGAAATTCAAGTATACTTACATCCTTCAATTCCAGCATATTGTTATTTGAGAGAGAAGACATGCGGTAGTCAGTTCGCCAAGGCGGTCGACGGTGGTGTGTCGACGGCTTACGGTTTAGCCGAGCCAACCCTGGGAGGAAAACACCAAACAAGACCCTACAACACCCACGGTAGGTGGCGAATCTTTCTTAAGGAGACTGTGGTATCACACAGGACTCGGTTTGCTATTCTAGAAATTCAGTTTGTATCTCGACTGTTTCAATCTGTTTTGTATTTTTATTTTGTTTCGATTTATTTAATTGTTACATTATCAATGAAATTATTCTCTGGATTTTCTATATATGCCGAAATTTTCCCAACATTTTACACAGACCCACCCATATGGGTTGTCCCAGTGGTAAGGGCAAATCTGTGCCCGCAACATGGCATTTAAGTGAGGGTCATAGCGGTGGGTTAATGTGTTAGTCTCTCCCGAGAATTTAGTCGAAGTGCGCGTAAGTTGACCCGGACACCTCGATTACCAAAAAAAAAAAACTATTTAACACAGAGATTGCTATGTTATTTTCACCAAGGATTTTTGTAGCATAAATAAAGTAATATATATGTGCCCACATCAAGATGGACTTTTTGGGTTAATGTACTAATTCGATCTTGATCTTGACTCACGATTGAAGTTAAGACGATGTTCTATTGTGCAATATTTTTGAGTCAATCTAGCTAGTAAGAAAAAAAAAAAGATTCAATAAACAACGTTTATTTTGAGAATTCAAAGAAAGGGGTTGAGTTGAAATTAAATATTTTGATGTCCATTTTCATGTGGTAGAGATATAGTTTGATGAAACTTAAGAAAAAAACTTTAACATAATAAACCGACTAAAAACGTGAAAGGACACGACCCGATCACATATATGCACGTAGGAAAAAATGTACGCATCAAGTTAGAGCCAAGAAAATTGTAACACAATTTTAAAAAATTGCACGATACTGCACAAAGTCCACCTTATTCTGCATTTCCAATCGTTTCATTTTATTTTTTCTTAGGATTCAAAATATTTCATTCTCCAAATTTTGAATTTGGTCATGAATATTTATTTGTGAAGCCAATGATACTCAAATAAAAATTAAATAACCACGAAAATACACAAAATTGCCCATCCATGCACCTAGATAGAGATTGGCCGGCAAGAATCGGAAAATCGGGAGAAAAAGTAGCTTGGAAGTTGATAAAGAACCCACTAGAAAAAGAACAAAAATAAATATTTTAAAAAAAAACACAAAACCATGTATTAAAATGCACCGACCAGATCAAATAATTCTTTTCATTGGAATTCGGACTGCAATTAATGTTAATTACTCCCTCTCCTATTCTACTTTCTCTCTCCCTTTCTTGCACCATGACAAGGTTAGAGAGAGAGAGGAGCTTGTTAGAGAGGGAGGAAACAAATGTTGTTTCAAGATTTAGGGTATAGGGGAAGTATTGCGTACCAAAATGACTTACGTGTACTTTGATTAATTTCTATGAGATTAATCCCATTGTTCATTAGCGGAAGGCTCGGTTAAAGTAGGGATTAAATCGGTAGTAGAAATATCAGATCTGAAATTAGGTAATTGAGATGAACTTTCCTCAAGGCCTTGATCGTAGAGAATTCCCTTGAATACATGGCCTCCAATTTTGACAGACGTTTGATATGCATATTGATCGACTGCATCATCATGTGAGCTGACTCGAACACACCGGAATATTGCCGGCGTTTCCAATTCAGTAGGAAAATTCCCCATTTCCTGCCCTGAAAGAATTACGAATAGAACTATAATCACATATTTGAAGCTAAACAATATCTTGTTTGAGCAATACTAAATAGACAAAAGGAAAAAAATGACAGGAAAATTAGTGCGTGGTTCAGATTCGTTGAAATTTATCCTCACTAGTCACTAGATCGTTTTAAATCTGGACCATGGTCACTCTTTTTTTATCCCACAAATTTCCTTTGCACTTTTAAAATCTGCCTTCCCAACTGTTTTTATTTTTGGATAAATTTACCTAAGCAGGTTAAATTGAAATAAGAAAATGGGTAGTTTATTCTTAAAATAGTACTAAACCATATCATTTTCTGGGTAAATTTAGCTTTAGCAAAATAAGAAAGATGAATTTGAAATGAGAAAATGGTTAGTTTCTCGTTGAGAAAAAAAAAATGCTGTCGGTCATCCCAATTGGGCCAAATAATATTTTTCTTTAGGTAAATATTGCTAAGCAAAATAACAAATCTGAAGTTGAAATGAGAAAATGGATAATTTCACCTTAAGAAAAATACTAACTTCCCCTTTGCGCTAAGCTACATCTGCCTTCAGGTATATCAACTAACTAAGCAAAAATAACAAAGCTGGACCTGAAATGAGAAAATGGGTATTTTCTAGAATAATTAATAAATTAAAAACACCAGCTAATTCACAGTAGATAAAAACAATCAGCAGCAGCAGCAGCTAGCTAGCTAGCTAGGGTTTTGGGTTTTCTTTAAATAGATATTTCTTCACACCCAAATGGCAGTATTGTTTTGATATGAGCCAAGCAACATCTCATCTCATCTCTCTCATCTCTCTCTCTCTCTCTCTCTCTTACCTGATGATGAGGAGGGGTTGGGGCCTTCTCTGAACCTTTTAGGGTTTGGTACTGGTTCTTGAAGCTGCTCCTCCTGTGGATCCAAATACTGTTGCTGTTGTTGAAGCCTGGAAGACTGAGGGCGTTGGGAAACAGGAACCCAAGTGCTCCTGACATGGGTTTGGCACTGATACCCTCGGTTCCTACAGCAACTCCTGCACCTCACAAACACACACTCTTTCTTTGCTTGGTTTCCACAGTCTTGACACCTATTACTGCTCGATCTTGAGCTGCTGCTGCTTATTCCTGTTGATGTTGATGTATCATACCATTTGTCATATGGGTTCATTCTTCGAAGTTTGGAACCTGATGATAGGGGAGCCGGCGACTGAACAGCGGCCGTAACTATAACGGTCCTATACCGTAGCGAAATTCATTGTCGGGCAAGTTCCGACCAGCGCAAAAGGCACAACGATTTGGGGACTGTCCCAGAGAGAGGCTCGGTGAAACAGACGATTTTGGGAAAGATCCAACAAAAAAAGAAAAGGAAATGGTGGGAATTGGTTTTTTTGTTGTTGGGTTTTTTGTGGTAGTGATGATTTGAAGATTGGTTTTGTTGTTGATGTTCTTCTTCTCTCACTAATGTTTTGGCTGGTGGAGTGTTTGAGCCTTTTTTTGTTCTGAGAAACAGCTTTACATTACACCAATAATAGGCGAATTCTCTCCTTTTTTGAAAGAGATAAAATGGTACGTCATGCCTGTACGGACATGTACTGCTGCTGTTGCTGTGGTTAATATTCCACCATTTTTCCTGACCAAAATGCTACACGCACAATGGTTTTGTGCAAATTCTTTAGCACAACCGATCGCTATTTGTCTATTGTTATAATGTATGGTCCAAATTTACTCAGGAAATAAATAAACTATTTGCGCGAATAATTTTTTCAAAATTTAGACCGTCCAAAAACACATATGGATAGCCAGAATTTGTTATACAACACGCACAACGGGTTTCCCAATACGAAATACCCCATAACTTTCACTTTCATAATTCTTAGTCGTTTTTAAAAAAAAATTAAAGTTATGCCATCCTTTGAATCAAGAAATAAAGAACCTTCGTGCATATTTTTAAAAACTTTTTTTTTTGCATCATGTGCCTCGGCCACACTTTCGTGATACCAAATCCCCGACTATGAGCTCTTCCAATGGAAGAAAAACATTTTGAAATTTGATCATAAAAATTTAATCGAAAACTATGAGATTGAGATTTGGAGTCTTTTTTTAGGTGTCTCTTGAACCGTTCCACACACACACACACACACACATATATATATATACAGTTCTTTTCATATCCGGTCGTTCGGATTTTATTTGGTCCGGATTTGGGGGCTCCCCACTGCTGTGGGAAATAAAATAGAAAGAAAAAAGACCCCAGCCTCCCTCCAGCCCCATTCATTCCACAACCAGAGAGAGAAAGAGAAAAAGGGAGGGCGACTGTGTACGAACGGCCAGATCGTAGACAATGAACGTAAGGTCTCTCTTTCTCTCTTTCTGTCTCTCTCTCTCTCTCTCGGTTCTCTCTCTCCCGGTTCTCACTGATTTTCGAACTCATTTGTGTGATTTTTTGTGTGGTTTCGATCGATCTCGGGATGGCCGACGACGAACAATCAGAGCTACGATCAGCCCTAAGGTCTCTCTCTCTCGCTCGTTTTCTATGATTTTCGAAACCCTAAAAGAAGATCTTCGATTTTCGAAACCCTAAATGAAGAACAGGGCCTGATTTCTGTGATTTGTTTGTGTGGTGATTTCTTTGGATATCGGGAAGGCTGATTTCTACTAATTGATTGATTTTCGAAACCCTAACAGTATTTTGGGGTTGTATGTATGATACCCGATTTGGGGCATTTATGGTCCGGATTTGTGTTTGAATCGTTGGATTTTCTTATGATAAGTTGCTATTTGGACTGGTTTTTGTGTGTAACTTATGCTGATTTTGGCCAAATAATTTTGAAGTGGTGTTTATTTGGTGTTATCAGTGTATGATTTTGAACTGTGATCTGTATATCAGTTGTTTTCAGGTTCAGTCGGTTGGATTTTGCTATGGTTCGGATCGGATTTTGTATGAGTTTGCCCCAATTTGTTGGCTATGATGAAAATTTTCTGAGCCGTTGGGAGAATTTGCCTCTATTTTCGGATTTGTTTGCTCCTATTTGTTGGCTATGACGATAAATTAACATGCAATGTGTACGTAGGCCTGGAAACATTAGATGGTCAATTGGCAACTAATGTTGCCGCCTTAGTGCCTTAAAAATGTGGTGTTTTGAATATTTTATTAATCTGAGCTACCTTATTTGGCTATGATGAAAATTTTCTGAGCCAAAATCGCCTATCTAAATTTGTTATATGAGTTACTTGTAACTGTGTTGGACATTGTCGCCCATTCGTACACAGTCGCCCTCCTTTTTTATCTTTCTCTCTCTGGTTGTGGAACGAATGGGGCTGGAGGGATCTTTTTTCTTTCTATTTAATTTTCCACAGCAATGGGGGGCCTCAAATCCGGACGACTGGATCTGAAAAGAACTGTATATATAATGTGTACTAAGGCTTGGAAACATTAGATAGTCAATTGGCAAGTAATGGTGCCACCTTAGTGCCTTAAAAATGTGGTGTCGTGAACATTTCATTTATCTAAGCCACTTTAATTGGCTATGATGAAAATTTTCTGAGCCGTTGAGAGAGTTTGTTCCTATTTCTAGATTGGTTTGCCCTATTTGTTGGCTATGACGATATATTAACAGGCAATGTGTACTAAGGCTTGGAAACATTAGATGGTCAATTGGCAACTAATGTTGTCGCCTTAGTGCCTTAAAAATGTGATGTCTTGAACATTTCGTTTATTTGACTCACTTTATTTAGCTATGATGAAAATATTTTGAGCCAAAACTCTCTAAATTTGTAATGAGTTACTTCTAGTTTATAGTTGTGTTGGACATTTGTATGAGTGTGTGTAGACATTGTGTGAGTGTGAGTGTGTGTATACATTGTGTGAGTGTGTGCAGTAATTGTGTTAAAATAGTCATGTCCAGTTCAAGCAACAGGAGTACCATTCAATCTCGTCACCCTACATTTGAAACAAGACATGTTGGTGTGGATTGAGAGCTGCTGTGCACATTTCAGAGTCAGAAAAGAATCCTGGAAGGCTCTACCACATGTGTCCAAAGGATTCAAAGGATAAAGGTAAATGCAAGATGTGGGAGTGGTGCTATCCAATTGAGTGTCACCAACCCAACCCACATGTTGCAGCAGATGTGAAACTGGTCAAGAATGATGCACGCCTTGACGCCATTGAAGTCACCGTGGCTAATTTAAAGCAAATGCTGTTTGTATTTCAATTCTTAAGTGGATTAGCCTTCGTAGTGGCTATCATTGCACTTCTTAAGTGAATGTAATTTCTATTTGTTGGTAATTGTTGTAACCGGTAGGATGTCATGGCAGATATTGAGTTGTATGTTTTCATATTGTTTGAAACTTTAGTTGTCAATTTGTATTGGACTGAACTAAGTTGGTATCTGTTAGCTAACTGTACAAGTGCTTGTGTCTAGTGTCCATTTTTTACCATGTTACTCTATGGCAATAGAAACCACTGCAGCCACAGTATTACATTTCGTGGGCCTTCCAAATGTACATTTTGATGAACCTGAAAATGGAATTAGAACCTGGACATTGAATTAGAATTGCAACTCACTTATTGAGTAGGCATTTCTTGCAGGCTGATATTGCACGTTGGCAATTAAGAATTTCTAAAAATGTTTTACAAACGCCTAACTGTTTTGAGATGTTTCCGAAACCAAATTTACAAATTCCTAACTTCTTGTATAAGCTAGTAAAATCACACTTTAGACTAAAAAAATCACACTGTAGACTGATATTGCACGCTGGCACTCATGAATCTGATATTGCACGCTGGCACTCATGACCCTACTAATAAAATCACACTTTAGACTAAAAAAAATAACTTCTTCTATAAGCTAGAATCTCGAAATCTGTTCAAAAAAAATTCTATACACACAAACACAAATAAAGTTTCCATCTGTCTTCCATCTGTTTTGAGATGTTTCCGAAACCAAATTTAAAAATCAATAATAAGCTAACCTTCCACTGCTAATGACAAATCACATTTTAAAACAAATTGGTAAAACACTTTTACATGTCTATAGCCTCTTTCGTCACAACAAAATAACTACATTCAAAATGGCAGGGAAACATAAGACCTTGATAATCAATTCCCGCGAACCAAATGTACTTCACAGACAAGCATGAGAATTTACAAAAATCAACAAAATTATAGTGTCCTGCATTACTCTTATCAAACATTCTCTCACATTACTCGTAATCGGACAACGGTGTCATCTGTTCCTTCAATCACTAATCCATCCTGCAACCCAAAAAAAATACTAACATGAATGGACGAAACAAAAGACAAGAACAAGTAAACAATTAAACGTAGTTGTATCACAAACACTTACACTCATCGTCAACGTCATCCTTGTCATCATCCTCGTCATCACTCAACCTAACATCTTGTGAAGACCTAATAAAATAAGACAACAATTAAGATGTATTCCATGTATAAACAATGAAATTCATAGTACAAATTAACATTCACTTACATGTTCATAAGTTTTGAACAATTCCTTTTGTCATGCGATTATTCCGTTAACCCACAACCATTACATTTTCTCATCTTGTTGACGGCCTTCTCTTTTCCTCCTTTCAAACGCTTACCACAACCCTTTGCCCTAACTTAAAGTGGTTCTTTCAAACTATGTTGGCTTCCGAGAGAAGGCGGCACTTGGATACAATTCGTTGAACCATCTTGGCGAGAACTCCTCATCAATGCAATCTTCATTTGACTAGATTTCAAAGCATCTCGCACAACTTCACTTTCTTCTTCATCTAATACAGCATCATCGATAACTGTACAAGCAAGTTGGAAGAGACCTTGTCGCCTCACAAGAAATGAACTGTTACATATTTCTTTCACACCACTACCTAAGTCATCCATCACCCTGCCCGCTTTTGCTGTTTTCGTCCACCTATGCAAGATGTATTCACTAGGGAGTTCCCTAATTTGCATTCTAAAAAGGTACGCCAACAGGTGCCGACATGGAATTCCATCAAATTCAAACAACTTACAGCTATAACTCACAAGGTTGGATGACTTATCCACCGAAATCTCACAGGTTCTCGCACCTTCTGTTTCTTCTCTCTGAACATTCCACAAACACCAATGTTCATTCTCGCGTATGAACGTAACCATATACGCATTAATTTGAAAGATCTCCTCTTGAAACCTCTCAAATATGCTCCGTGTATATATTTCACTCATTTTCTTTTCCATTGCCCACGAGGTTTTCAAGAGAGGCTTCTCATTTACATCTTTATGGTCCAAATTCAATTCATTATGTCGGATTTTGGCAAGTGCCCTATTGAATCGCGTCACAAAATCCATCATTGAATTTTTTTTGGACACATATCTCTTGAAAAACGAATGAGAAATTTCAGCCCGTTGACTACTAGTCATGTGGACAGAAAACATGTGGTTCGTATATGCGGGAACCCATCTATCACGAATTTCATACATGTCCTGCAACCATTTATTATTAGACAACTTAGAGTTTCCTACAATAGTTGCCCATCTTGCATCGAACTCTCCAGTTGTTTCAGAATTTCATATACAATTCTTCAACTCATCATAATGTTCCTTATATGACAGTGCACCCAATTTTTCAGAAAATTTGCTCACAATGTGCCAAATACAATATCGATGAAACGTATTTGGAAGAGCAGAAGTAATTGCTCTTGTCATTGCCGGATCTTGATCAGTTATGATCATTTTGGGTGGTCCACCTGGCATCGCTTTTAACCATTCATTGAAGAGCCACATAAACGAATCAGTTTTTTCATCACTCAAGAATGCACACCCAAGAAGTGTTGTCTGCCTGTGGTGGTTGACCCCCAATATAGGTGCAAATATCAAGAAATATTTGTTTGTGTAGTACGTAGTATCAAACACTACCACGTCCCCAAAATATTGATATGACTTTCTAGATGTCGCATCCGCCCAAAAACAATGAGTCATTCTATCCTTATCATCTCTCTCAAATGTGAACCTAAAGCCCAGATTCTTTTGTTGTTCCATCTCGAAATGTTCATACAAAATGTTTGCATCATGACCATGTACTACATTCTTCCTATCTCTTTTATCATTGTAAAGATCTCGTGCTAAAAATTCAACATTTTCAATACCCCCGCTTGCAACTCAAAAATATTCATTTGTTGGCAAGTTGGCATATTAACAGCAGATAATTATTGCGTTAAAGCTTTTTGTGCGGCTGATACTCGGCGATGAGATTTTAACAAATGCACATTTCTTGGCGTTGAAAGCTCATGGTTATGACCCTCGACAAATTTTGATACAACAAACACTTCACCTTTTCTTACGACAGCAAGTTTTGCACCACATTTTTCTCTAGTTAAACCCCGACGGCGTATAGTGGCCTTAGAATTTTTTCTCTCCCCTTTTTTAAAACAAACGTACTCCTTCCTCATTACTTTACCATTCTCACCCAACCTACTAGAATTGATTCGGACACTAAATCCAGCTTGTCTAGCATATTCGTTGTAAAATTTCCAAACATCGTCTAATTTGAGAAATTGTTGGTCAATTTTCGGTATCACTTCATTTTTAACTTGAGGAGTATAAAATTCTTGACAAGAATTCACAGATGATTGACACGGTTAGGATGGTGACGGTGATACTGCTATGTCATCCAAAGATTGCATTCTAAAAATCAAAATACAAAGCAATTACTAACATGCAAACAAACAATTACAACAAATACCAGTCTATGTGTCTCCCTTTATGCTATAATATGCAACAAATTTTTGAGAGAGGGAAAGAGATACCTCGGTGGTGGTGCTCTAAACAAGGGGGTTGGATCAATATTGGTTCGATCTTGTTCTTCCATTCTATCAATTTCTAAGCTACTTATGGATAACCTACCAATGGCAGCCAATTGCAGACATTATCTCAAAGATTACCAAAAAAAAAAAAAAAATTAGCATAAGTGGCACACAAAAACTATTCCAAATAATCGTTTTGTTTTCAACTAGTACAAATAGTAACCAGTTTAATTGCCCTAGCACAAATTATCATCTTTGATTCATAAGAAACTGTTCCAACTTCCAACATCAGTAAGGACATCTCCAGAAACTTTTTTTTTTTCCCATATCACCAAAACAGAATCATTCGCTCGTATATCCGAAAAAATGCAAAAAATTTACTGACAACAACAACGAGAGAGAGACCTTAGAGCTGATCTCGGCTTTGGATTTTCGTATATCTTCGCTCGTATATCGTCACCTCTGTGTACAAATCACAGAAATTAGCCCTAAAATCAGAATTAGAGTTTCGACAATCATAGAAAACGAGAGAGAGAGAAAGAGAACGAGAGGCAGAGAGGGAGACACCTTAGCTTGGGTCGTTCTTCTTCGTCTTCACTTGGGTCACTCGTATATCGTCGCCTCTATGTACAAATCACAGAAATTAGCCTCTACAATCACGGTTAGGGTTTTGAAAATCACAGAGAACCGGGAGAGAGAGAGAGTGAGAGAGAGAACGAGAGAGAAAGAGAGACCTTACGTTCGTCGTCTACGATCGGGCCGTTCGTACACAGTTGCCCTCCCTTTTTCTCTTTCTCTCTCTCTGGTTGTGGAACGAATGGGGCAGGAGGAAGGCTGGGGTCGCCCTCCCTTTTTCTCTTTCTCTCTCTAGTTGTGGAACGAATGGGACTGGAGGGAGGCTGAGGTCTTTTTTCTTTCTATTTTATTTCCCACAACAGTGGGGGGGCCCCCAAATCCGGACCAAATAAAATCCGGACGACCGGATATGAAAAGAACTGTATGTATGTATATATATATATAAATTCAACAAAAGTGCAACTTTCAAAATGTATATAAGCTTTAACAAGCTCTCTAAATTGATGCAAAAGATTTTTAAAATTTATGTCCCTAAATACTTTATTCTTTAATTGGAAATTAATATTTAATACTGAGTACAATTTGAGGAAAAGAGTACTAAAGCTATGGAACGTGAAATTACCAGTAATTTCATTGGTTTAGTGTATGTATAAAGCCATCATTTAATTTATTCCCGCCGGTAAAAACCAGTTGGTAACTTAGAATTTAGTTCTAAAAAAAAAAAAAAAAAAAAAAAGGGACTTGCAGGTATATCACCTAAATTTTTCCCAAAATAATTTGAAAAACTAGTATAATTAATTAAAATATCTAGAGTTGTTCAGGGGTGGGCATCCTTTGGTGCCGTTGGAGTTTGTCCCACATCGGTTAATTATCTCTTCCAAAACTAGTATACGAGTCTCGGCGGCTTCTCCACTGTTTGCCAATTGGTTTGGAGTTGGATGCTTTAACCAGGTATCAGAGCTAGATTTTAGGAGCTTTTTTCCTTTTGTTTTTGCCGTAGTTGCACTCTGTTTCATTGTGATCTGTGTGTTCCGGATCTTTTGTTGATCTCTACACGTGAGTCAGGGGTCATACGTGCGAGAGAGTGTTGGAATTTGTCCCACATCGGTTATATGAGCCTGGACGGCCTCTCCACTCTTTGCCAATTAATTTGGAGTGGGATGCTTTAACAGACGCCCATTTGTCTGCCACTGCATGTTGAGCTGTGGGGTTTTGTAGGATACTGTATATATACTATATAGATTCATATGGCCTTTGGTAGATTTTTATTTATTTTTTGTTTCTTACTAAAAAAATTACCATAAATCACTTAAAGGCAAGTGTCACATTATGCTGAATGAATTTTCCATACAGGATTTCGATTACTTCGTCATTTTTTTTTCGTGGTAACTTAGGTGTTCAGGTCAGTTTACGCACGCACTTCAATTAATCCAGGGATTTAGTACCACCGTCCACTCGCCCGCTGCTGAATTCATGAACTAATTACACAAGGGAAATGTAAACCTTTAATAAATACACGTAATTAAAATGTGTTGCAAATTGATAACAAAACTGGGTTCGGTTATCAACTTATCAGTGAGAAACCAAGCTAGCTAGCTCAGTTGGTTGTCTCATTTTCCTCAGTGAAGGTCAGAGTTCGAGCCCCACGAGGGACGGGTTTGGGGTTCAAAGCTATGAACAGCCTTTCAATTCCATGTTGACTAACATACTAACATCTCGCTAGCCCTCGTTGATGTATAAAGTGTGAAAAAAGACAAAGAAAAAAGCTTATCAGTTGAGTGACGTCAAAAGAAGTTAAGCAAAGGATATCATCAGGGGAGAGAATTAACAAGAGGTGTGAAAAATATTTTGAAATTAGTGTTCTTTATTCTAATGGCATTAATCTCACATTAACAATTGTTCATAAGATTAAGTTACTAATTACAGGACGGTTGTTTCCGTAAAGATTAAGTTATGGAGCCCAACCGCGACAGTTCAAAGTGTTTTTGGACAGTCCAGATTGAAAATCAATTCTTACCGATAAGAATTGAAAGCGAATCTCAACCATTGATTGTGGAAATGGACAAGTGCATGTGATCACGCCATTTTGTAAACAACTTATTCACGGAACCTCCGTGAAAAAAACGACCTCTGCTAATTATAGCATGATCCATCAAATAAAGAGTGAGGAAACGAAAACCCCACAGGTTGACTCTTGCTTTCCAAAACTCGCGCTCGTCTATTTTTTTTTTATCGACAAAAGTATTTTATAAAAGAAATTCAATAAGGATGCACAGAATAAGGAAAAAGGGGATGAGGAATCTAACAAAAGTTGAATGGAAGAAAAAAGAACGAAAGAAAAGAAACCATCCGAATTTATTTATTTTTGGTAATGAAGAGTGATTAATCTTTCCAACCCTTTTCACGCATTTGTGTGAGATGAGATGGCTCCAAAAAAAAACTGTCGTCAAAGGAAATCGATCCTGCAATCTCGAGGTGATAAGTCCGGCCAAAGCAACTCGATTAACCGCTGCGACAACCCTTTTGGGTTTATTCAACCATTCTTGTAATCTTGTTCCTCTTCGAAATGAAATACTACGTATTAGTCAACAAAACAGCCAACACCCAACTAGCTCAAACCCCCAACCGATGCAGCTCCTCGACCGCACCGCGCCTCCACCGCTGTCAAACATCCTCCGGACTCGCCGCAACACCATCGGACCACCTCCGGCGGTGACCAAAACACCCGCCTTTGTCATAAACGACCTCAGTGGACTCGCAACCTCAGGCGGCGGCCAAGAAAAGACCACCTTCGTCTTCCGACGACCTCAACGGATAGGCCAACGGTTTCCTTCATCTTCTGACGACCTCACCGGAATCATCACTTCCCCATGGCGCGCTCGACTCTTACTGTTAATTAGCAAAGAAAATTATTGGCCGGGCTGTTGGGTATGTCCGTTTGATTATTTCAGGGTTAGTCGAAACAGGTAAGCTGCTTGGATTTTCAGTACGTATATATGAGATATAGGTCCCGTTCAGTCACGTTAGAATATTGTGGGATTCACAACTTCAACTTTAATTTTTTCACGGTATACTTTCTTGTGAAATAAATCCTGCCGGAATGATGAAGACGAAGAAAGAAAGTGGAATTACCATTACGTACGACGACACAACCAAGGAAAAGAAAAAAGTGTAGAAAATTTCAAGGTTCTCTTTGTCTTTTTTTGAACGGCTTCAAGGTTCTCCTTGTTGATCGAAGCAATTGAATCAGACAGCATTGAAACAGTGTAAAAGGCAAAAAAAAAAAAAGGTTGGATGGGAAAAGATTGGACCCGTACTATTCGTTTGTCTCTCTTTGACTGTTTCTCACAGATCGATTGGACTTCGGGTTTGTGCTGTCTAGTGGGATGCACAGTATTGTGTTGTACAATTCCGAACTATCGGATCGTGTATTCGACGGTTCGAATCTCATCTCGACAACCGACGATTGAGAGTCGTTCATTGCCGAGATGAGATCCAAGCCGTTGGATGCACAATCCGACGGCTTAAAAGTGCACAGCGCGATGCTGCGCACACCATTACAGAACACCGTCCCCAATCCATGATCTCTTGACATAAAAACAGTTTAAAGCTGAAAAATTCTTTGCATATTAAAATTCCATCCTAATGGTCTAGTGGGATTGGGGGAACCCGGCCTGCTGTTGTTCTACAGGTAGCATTAGGAGTTACTGATCATTAGTGATAAGGAAGAATCCAGGAGGATGCTGCAGAGGAGTTCTCTTATAGAGCGCTGTAGAGTACATCTGGACCGTTCAAAAGTTTTTTCAGTGATTCGGATTAAAACGAACTATTTCCTAACTTTTCTTTGGAGGAGTTTGTTTTCAACCCGAATCATTGATTACTGAGATGAACAGTGCGAATGCTCCCTACAGAGCGCTCTACGGAGAATTGCTTGCAGCATCCCGGGTCCTGAGATATCGACACGACTCCTCCGGCTTGCAGTAGACCATCTTCTGCTCCAATCGTACATAAATGGTACGATTTATCGTGCGAAGAGCAAGCTATTAGTGTAATTTTTTATTTTTTTAAACCAAATCGCTAGATAATTGTATCGTAGTCTTCTTTGCTTGAATCACTTATTCGTAGTTAGTGTTTCTTGATAACTTAGGTATTCAGACCTGTTTATGCGCATTTCGATTAGTCTTTCGAATTCAATTCCATTGTCCACTTGCAAGGAATCCAATTTATAGCACTTCAAGGCAAAGCTTCCCCTGGACTGATTTTAAAAGAGTTAATAGCACCTGAGAGATTTCGAATATAAAATTTTAAAAAGGAATAAACTCCAAAATCTCATGTTGTGACCATCAATCCAGCCCTTTAAGTATGCATAAATTAATGAGCCCATCAAAATCAACGAATAATTTCAATCAAATCGTTGGACCCAAGTTTTGGGTCCACCTTCCTTCACAATACATTATAGGCGGAGGGACATGGAGACAAAGGTGAGTAGCTGACTCTATTTTTACTAATTTGACCACACTTTAAAATTTATTTTTCCCCAACCCATATAGAGGGTTTTGTACTTGGGAAAAAAAAGAGTTAAAGTAGAATCTCCACCTACAAAATTTTCAAAAGTAGTGCTAATTTGTTCTCCACCCACAAAATTCTCAAATGTAACGCTAGTTTGTTCGTTCCTCAAAGTAAATCAAGGGTTTTTGAAACCATTATAAACGAGGCTATCATCCATCGTTTCTAAAGTATGAAAAGTCGTCAAGGTCAATTGTAAATCGAAGCTACATTTTGTTATTAATATATACTCCCTCTGTTTCTTTTTAAATATCCCGCTTCGTAACTTTAATTTATTAAGAAAACATCATCATTACACTTTTCACATCAATTTTTACCTCTACTTTTCTTATTTACCCTCTATAGAGACATCATCATTACATTTTTACTCACTAACTTTTTAAAATGGAATCTACTTTTAGGGGCAAAATAGAAAATATATCAACTTTTACCCACTAACTTTACAAAATGGACACTTATTAAGGAATAGCCCAAAATAAAATACTGAACTTTAAAAAAAAACTGAAGGAGTATCTACTTTTTGATTAATTTGTTAATCCTAATTGTTTCTTTCAATTAACAACTAAAAAAATAAATCACACATAGTTTAAATTTTTAACTTTATTTATCAAAAATCCTGACTCCGTCGTTAAATACACCCTGGTTGCCCCATCGGGCCCCCCAAGTTGAGTGTAGTGCAGTGCAACATCTTCTGCTCCTCCGGCTTGCAAGGAGGAAGCTGCAGCTTTTGGGACCCCTTCCTTTGCTTTGGCAGTAAGAATAGCTAAAGGGGGCCGGCTGACTGAAGAAAATGAAATGATTGCCCAACACCACGTGCTTGGAGTACCAGTGTCTTACGTAGGTACCAGAACCAATAGAGTTAAACTTCGAGTTCTCTTCCTTTTTTGCAACATTCAGAATTTTTACCATAATTACCCACTAGTACTCCCGGGACAATTAGGTCTATAGAGGTTTGGTAGGGGTTCCATGAAAACGTCTGGCAAAGGAGAATGAACAGTTTAGAATATCGTCTATTCTTTTTTGTCAAATATTTCTATGGATAGATTTCATGTATTTTAACATTTTTTAAAAATTTGAACAGTCAATTATACTTTATTGGATATTTTCATGGATGAATTTCATGTACCTTAACATTTTCGATACGACAGAGGAATTGGCATTTGCCAAATTTCAGAGAATTTTTTATTTGTGGGTGTAGCACCCCATTTGCCATTTCTTTTGCTATTTTAGAGGAATAGCAAGAAATTTTGCCATTTTTGGCATGCGGCGTGGATGCTCTATGAGAAAATTATCCGCTACTGTAGAAGTCCGCCTATCAAACAACCCACAAATGAATTGCGTTTTCACATTATGTGTCCTAGCACCAAAGCTCTGATCTCCCTGATGGCGGCGGCACTTGTGCTGTCCCTAACAGAATCTGGGTTTGAGCCACGATACTCCTCTCTCTGTCCATTATGTGCCCTAGCTATTTGTGGGAGGTGAAAACAGTACAAGGAGTATTGTACAAGCATTAGATATGCACGATTGTGATCAACCAAGCAACTCATCAGAGAAACCAAAAGTATTCCCCCCCACATATTCTTGGCTTCATGGCTGGAACTTTCAAAATCACACTTCCATCGTATTAGTTTTCCTCCGGGAATTTATTCCCCTGGCTTGTGGGTTTTTGAACCCGGGGATGCTGCCAAGCATCCCCCCTGCCGAGCAGGTGCCGATCAGCATCCGGCTATTCATCTTAGCACGGACAACTCGGATTGAATCTGAATGCATACATATCTAAACCATCCATTGCTTTGTCAAGATCCGAACCGTCGATTGTCAAGATGAACGGCCGGATCGGCCGCTTGACAGGTGGTGTTCCTACCATTCGCTGCCTTTTTAACTAGGAAAACATGCTAGCTACTTTAGGTGCAACGTCATACATACTAGCAATATATCCATCATAGGCACTCTGTAATATCAACCATGACAATAAAGTGCAAACATGAACTTCCATGGTTTATCAGAAGCTATTTATTACATCCGTCTGATTAGAACTGTGTGAAAATGCCGAAGAAGACAACAAAGTTCAGACAGTGGAGTGGAAGAAGAGGGAATTCTTCTTCGAAGAAACGATACTTACCTCTTCCTCCCTGCATTTGCCAACAACGGTCATAGAATGTAAAGCTATTTGCCACATCCGTCGGTTTAGAACTTTGCGTACAAATGCCGAAGAACAGGAAACGAAACTCAGGGGTTTCCAAAATCAAGAAACGAAATATGTAAGGCCCTTAAAAAAAAGTTGTGGATTCACCCACATAACCTCTTAATGCAATCACAAGTCACAACTGGAAAATTTATTGGGTAAATGATCCGTATTACAGATCGTAAGGCGCTGGAGTGCAGGGGGCTGTTCTCTGCCATTGCAACCTCGTGACATGATTGAAGTTTGATCCAACACTTTGAGGAAACAGAAGGGATGGTGCAAAGATTCCAATAGAACAATAAGGCTAGAAGACGACCATACTACTTTTCTGATGTATAAATGCAACCAAGCAAAAATACCAGTTATCATCTCAACTAAAGCAGGAGAATGCAACGAAAGCCACACTTGGCAGTTGCAGATAAAAGTAAACTATTTTCCTTGCGGTTAAGATGAAACATAGTGACTCAAGGGAGGTAAGATGAAATGTAAGACATTAATTTGTTAAACTTCTCCAGCGTTGTAGAAAAAGGGGAACCAGAAAAGGCAACAACCACTACGTCTTATGGAGACATTTCAGCGCAATACATGAGTTCCGGCAGATCCTAATGTTTAGCAGCACATGATATAATAGATGACTCGAAACAAATTCAAGATTCAGAGTCTCAGATTCTTACTTATCCAATTTGGGATGCTGATTTCCATGAACCTTTCTCAGAAGTGGTTAAAGTCATCTACAATTTCTCCCCCTCTGTACTATGTAGATTGCAAAAATAGTGAACCGATATAAAATATGTGCTTTATGCACGTAACTGTACTACGTAGATTGCAAAAACAAGGCAACATCTAAGGCCGCTATTCTCCCCCGAACAGAATAGACGTCAAACTCAGCCAAACCACAAACTTTCTTCAGTCCATAATTTCAATCACCTATGCAGCACTTTTGAACCAAACCCAAGCCATGCTAGGAAATGTATATTTTCAGGCCTATTCTGCTAGCAAATTGAATATTTTCTACCGTAATCAGAATTTCACATGAAACCATTGCTTCCAAACTCCAAGACAAGCTCCCAAATCAAAGACAATTTGTCTCCATAGTGCGGGGTTTGCCTCCTCTGTTCACAGCATCATCTTGATTATATGAATGATAGGAGTAACCAAGAATAATAAACACCTCTGACAGAAAAGATAGCCGCGTTTAGAGCATCCACATTGTAATAAGCAAATGAGTTTGGATAATCAAACTTAACAACAATGTTCAAAAAACACCCCACATTGTAATAAGCAAAGTTACAAGTCTTTTAGTAAATAATCAAATTTCACTCATTCCATAACCAAACTTAACAACTTTTATCAATAACCAAAACTCAATAACCAAACTTAATAACCAAACTCAAAACTCAAAAACACTCATATTGGAATCGTCTCATCGAGACGAATAATTTGGTGTGGTCGGGTGCGTAATTGAAATTCGTTTGTGATTGGACAAATGTGCATTTTGTATTGTGGGGGGTTTTTTGGCGGGGTTTTTTTTGGTTAGGGATGCAAAAATAACCAATGTGGAGGTAGAGGTTGTTAAGTTTGATTATGAACTAAATGGATAATCAAATGCTGACGTGGCACATTTTGATTATTGGTTTTGATTATTACCATTGCGGATGCTCTTAGCATGTCATTGTCCTTATAGCCGCGTTTAGCATGTCATTGTCCTTACTCTTGAAACAAGTGTTTCATGTAGCAGTAGCAGCATATAGAAATTCAGCACACTACCCACAACTAAAACATTCTTCCCAAAACAAAAGAGAGGACGGAATAGGGACAATGATTAATGAAGATGCAAGGAAGCAAGAAAATGGTGCATAGTTCTCTCTGGATTTCTGAGCCCCAACTTCCATTCCAAAATTTTCCTCTCCAAACTAAAACCCTTTTGCAGCGAAAATCTATGCACTTCATATTCCTAAGAATAGTGTTTCTTCAAGTAGAAGCAGCATTAGAAAAGTTACAGTTAGCATCAAGTATGAACCAATCTACATGTTGGACCCCCCCATCTGAAGATTAACCCATCACTTCACCATTTTGCACAAAACCACAAACGAGGACAAAAACATAGAAAAAGGCTTGTAGTTTTTGCAAGCCTTTTTGAGCCCCAACTTCCAGAACATGCGATGGAACACAATGACTTCGTATAGGCTCCAGGGGTGAAGCCATTGAAGACATAATGCAATGAACATTGAAAGAAAATGAGAAACATAAAACCACTATCCACGAAAGAACACATTATATCAAAAATTAGAGTAACAAATGAGCAAAGACAATGAAATTAGGAATAGAAGAGCAAAATTATCTACAATATTTATAGTTTGGAAATGATTTCCTATGCCAATCATAGTTGTCAAATCGTGAATCAAATCGAGAATCGAAATGGTCATTTTTTGAATCGTGAATCGCTTTGATTCGGTCATGACTTCTATAATGCATAGAAACCTATGGTTATTGATTAGAGTATCAACAATATATACTACAAATGAAAGATATTTAGGCCTAAATCAATAAATACTTTCTTCTAAATGATGATTTGATAATAACGTGGAATATTAGGTAAGTTGCCTCTGTTGCAACTACCAAGAGATGATGATTCGTAAAGCCTACTTATGGTTCTTTTTGTACGAAAGAGTTATAAGTACAAAACAAACCCTTAAAAGGTCTATAGGGTTGTTATATTCCATTTATCTTCCTCATTTTCGATTCACTCTCGAAATAAATCTCTTTTTCTTATTATCTATCCATATAACATAGACAAAAAATGACATATAACAATACCAGACCTTAAAAAAATATTTGAACCCTTTTTAAACAACAAAAGAAGCAAAACAAGAGTAAAAAATGAATTTCGGAAATTTTAAGTGAATCGAATGATTCACTGATTCACTTACGATTCTCAGTTATTTCCGATTCGGCAACCTATTCGTATCGATTACCCACCGAATCGTACGATACGAATCGTAAATCACCGATTCACTTACGATTCTCAGCTATTTCCGATTCGGCAGCCTATTCGTATCGATTACCCACCGAATCGTATTGAATCGTACGATACGAATCGTGAATCGTACGATTCTGACAACTATGATGCCAATACAAATAACCCAACATACTTTTAACAAAGAAACGGTTACACATTGGAAATCAAACATGGAACCATCGTACACTAACGAGCACCAAGAATCATAAAATTCGAGCAAGGAATGAGAGAGGATAACATTGAAATAGAGGAGCAAATAATCCACGATTATAGCTAGCTAAGAAACGGTTTCCAATGCCCACTACAAATACTTCAACATCCTTCCAACAAGAAAGGGTCCCACATTGGAAGTCAAGCGAAATACGAAAAGTTATCATAATATGGTCATAGATCGTAGCTGGGCAGCCTTTTCTTCTATTGTTCCTTCTAGAACATTGAGATAAAATTTATGATTTCATTGCCATTATGCCCAATATGCTGCCCTGGGGCAAGAATGACAACTGCTCTGCTAATACCCCGTAGGCTGACTGAAACAAGGAGCAGGTCTTTACCAACTTTCAAAATTCTTCGATTCTAGGGAGAACTGTCCGGCGCCGGCGGCTGACTAAAGTGTCCCCGAACTGCACGAGACACATGAGCAAGCAGTGGCTCAATGCTACGCCAGTGCTTGAAGTGACTTTTAGCAGTATAATTCTATGCCCCCCATTTACCTTACTCTCTTCTGCTGATTTTCACCAAATCCAAATATGACTTAATAGAAAGAGACTACGAAACATAACTAAACCTAAACTAACCGATAGGGTTCCATATTGCAAATCAAAGCAAAACCCAATATATGCATAACCCAATATACCATATCCAAATTTAGAACATTTCAAGTACGACATGCTAGAAGAGGCTAAGAACCCAAATTAAACCTAAACTAACCAATACGGCAACACCTATAGAGAGTTGCAGACCCACTAAATCATTTCACCCTTATTCACAGAGATCATTTACCGAAATAACCATCGATTACTCCCTCTCACATTTTCTTCAATTACACCTCTCTGTTTCTTCCGATCTTACACTTCCAAGCCACGACGTTGTTGGCAGCGTGGACCTTACCAGGCCGATTATGGAAATAGCAAGGCAATTTAATAGGGTTGCTCCTTTTTGGGTTACAAGCCCTTTTCCCCAATTTCATAATAGATAGACATGTTCATATATGCAATAACCCAATACACCAAATCCAAATTCAGACCGGACAAAGAGTTTGGAACGGAGAGAGTACGACATACTAGAAAAGACCAAGAACCTAAACTAAACAGACATAAATCAGATCAGGTTTATTCACACAGATAATTTACCGGAATTACCCCCGATTACTCCCTCTCGGACGTCCTTCGATCACGCCTCGTTCTTTCTTCCGACCTTACGCTTCCAAGCGACACCATCCCTGGCAGCGTGGACCCCACCGGGTCGATTGTAGAAATAGCAAGGCAGTTTCTTAGGGTTGCTCATTTTAGGGTTACAAGCCCTTTTCCCCAATTTCATCAACCTCTGCTTGCCGAATCGGTCGCTGAAACTCCTCGGCACCAACTCATCGTCATAATCATCGTCGTGATCATAATCCTCCTCGTCTTCATTGACGTCGCAATCGTAATTTCCGTTACCGTAATCGTTGTAATCGTCGTATCCGCTCGGTTCATCGATCGACACGACTCTTACATCGGTAGATTCGATACTTTGATGATGATCGATGAGGTCTTGTTCGGATGACGTAGAATCCAACGCGTAGGTGTTTTCATCTTCTTCGTCGGAGTCGGAGTCGGAGTCGAAGGAGAAGGTTTCAATGTCGGAGGAGGAGGAGGGGTTGACGACTTCCCAGGAGGATAAGTCGTTGTTGTGGGCCGTTTGGGAATAATCGAAAACGGCTTCGAGCAAAGCAGGACTGGCCATTGTCGTCGTTGTCGTTGTTGGAGCCCCCAATTTCTTGTTTGTCATCACTCTTGCCAGGATTTTCTCCATTTCTGATGAATCTGACTTCGGTTTCGGCCTTCTCTCTCTCTCTCTCTCTCTCTCTCTCTCTCTCCCCGTGTGCGCGCTCGTTTCGTGCCGGGGTCATTTTCGTTCTGCTTATCTTATGGAAACGTCGCGTGGAATATTCAGAATTTTCTTTTTTCTTTTTTTATCCGCAAATATTCGGATTTTTCATTTCTCTTAAAAAGTTCAAACCCATAAAACATAGCCATTCAGAGGAGATAAAATCTAAATCGTTCATTATCATGAAGGCCCAGATGAGGTGTACCTAAATACACAAACGCATGGCTCTAGCCTTTAAGCCCATCTGGTTGTACCCACTGACTTTCGAGAGGGAGGTTTAGGGTTCAAGTTCGACATCTCACAATAAGTTTTCCGCTAACTCCACAATGTATATCATATTGGAAGAAAAAATATACAAACAATTGTTCCTTGCAATCCAAAAAATAACTGGCGGTGCCATTTTATTCATGGATCCGGCTTCTCTGCAATTGGACTATAGAGAAGTCTTTACAGTCTCATCTCGTCCGTTCATTTTAGCAATTAATTGTTCAAATTTATTTTTTTAAAAACTCTACACAGGAAGAAAAGCTGTCTAGGTAATCTCACTAGCAAGGAGTCTTTCAACAAAATCTAACTATTAAAAACACATTTTGATGATTGAGATATTCTTTCCCGCGAGGAGTCTGTCAACAAAATCCAAGTACTATTAAAAACACCTTTTGATAATTGAGAATACCTGGACTGCTGTCCTGATTAACTTGTAATACAATAGAGCCAATTTAGCTGATGAACGAGCTAAGAACTGAATTGTTTGAACTGGTCTCAAGTATTTTGATCTTTTTGAATATCAGAAGATGAACTAGTTAAGTAAGAGTAATACCTTGTTTAAATTTGATTTCAATACTTAACGAGCTTCAGAACGTTATCCAAACGGCTCTTGAATAAAGCTTTAAGGAGCAAGCAAGAGCTCGAACTCGAATTTCTTAGATCGTCCATCAGCTCTAGAGCCAACTAGTTTATGCAAAAATTATGTACCAAGCTTCTAGGTGAATGATAGTAACAAAAAAAACCAAAATACGAAAAGAGGTTTTAGGTGAGAGTGAGAAAAATCAGTGTTATAACAAGGATATTATGTACCGCTCCCCCAACGCTCTTAATTTCACCATCCAAAAGTGTTTTGGACGGTTTAAATTTTAAAAAACTCTTTCAGGGAAGAGTCTAACTCTTCCGGACTATTGATTACCGAGACGAACGGTGACATATTGAGTGGTGAAATAGAGCAGTGAACGTAACACTGCTGGTGAATTGAGCTTTAGCGGGTGGTTTAAAGATGAACTTCATTGGAATAATGTCCATTTAAGAGAGACTTTCTAAATTTCTTACCAGTTTAGGGCTTTTGGTTTAGACACTGACCTGTTTTCACTTAATAATAAAATCCCTAAGCTTCTGGTGATTTTAGCTGCTGCTTTTCTTTCAACGAGTAACTCATTTCCCAAATACAAGCTACACTTCCGCACTTAGATTCAATCTTCGAACCAAAGCAAGCTAGGACGGGCCAAGGGGCAGTAGTTCTTCTCTCAAAAATTTTGGAATTACGTAAATTCGCCTGCCCAATGTTATCGATTGTTATAGTAGTGTATTTATCTTAGTGTTCAAAATAGATGGATAGGGCTGCACAAGATTGGAGTATGTATTTACTATCATAGATGATTATATTTCAGTAATTGAATAGGTTCATCGACAATCTTTTTGAAAGTATTGTTACAATTTTTATTAGCCAAACAATAATATCGCCTTCGATATGTTACAAACCTTCTTGAATGTTCGCCTACCCGACCTTGAACTTCTGCATTCGTCCCCGACCAAAAGAGTGCGAATTTCATATTTGAAATCTCTAAATACGCCTAGATATTCTTCTTGACAAGCCCTTCGGATTGCGGAGGAGGGAGAGAAAAGAAAGGATGGTGCCTGGTGGTTTCTAACCAGAAGTGATAATTTTGGTGAGGGGAAAAAAAAAAAATTTTGCTTTGTTGGTGAGAAACAAAATGAACCAATATAGATACACCTTTGTTATTTATTTACCATGTCCTGTAACTATCCAAATAAATGGAGAGAGAAATCTATTTTCTTTCATTTCCCATCCTTTCTCACCAACCATAATCTATGGGCATCCGAAACTGCTTGTCATCAAGACCTTAAAGCACTCTCACCTATGAGTTAAAACCGCTGCAATTTTGCAAATATTGCAAACCAGCCATAATGTATACTCCTATATAAACATTCTCATGACATAAGTTACATCATTCACGTGTGGGTGCGTGAACAGGTTTGCGAGCATGCCTTTGAATTACATCTCAAACTACTACAATCTGCGAGAGCGCAGTGCACAGACTGTGCATTTTGAAGGATTATGTGACTAAGCTTGTGACGATACACGTCATGAGAAATGGCATAAAACAAGTTCCCAACGTGCAGAAGATCATATTGTAACTTGATAAGCAAGATGGACCTTTCTTTTACCAATACGTAATACCAACGTTCACTAAACCCAAAAAGCAAGGGTTAGTCACAGATATTCAGCAAAAAGAAAACATACTATTTTGAAACGAAACCATCATTCAGCATCTAATGCCTATTGTTTCGAGTTATTTTCATCACAATGCAGTGTCCACTTCAAATTTGTTACCGAACTTTGGAACTTTCCGTACGCAACAACATTGCCATGAAATTCCATAGCAGGAAAAAATACGAGCAAACACAATAACGTCAGAGTTGTTCTGGTAATACGAACAAATTGATACCAAATCATCACGGCAATATGAGCAAATTTGCAGCACTACATTTGCGTATCATATCAAAATAGAAGCAGCTGTCTTAGCTATGACCAACGTCTACTTCGCGGAAGACCCTCGGCCATTCTTGTCTATGAACAACTAACAAGAATAGCCCCAGCCAAAATTCTCATTTGGTTTATTACATGGAAATTAATAATCAACTTTATAAAGCAGAGAAGGAGAAAGAAAAAAACTAACGATAGCCCAAAAAAACAGTTCGACGGAAACTTAAAACTCTTGGGTCAATATTTCTTACCTTTTGCCAAAGAGATGAAAGTTCAACACGAACATCCCCACCGCCTGACGATGGACAAGAACATCCCCACCACCGGAATGATGATTACAAAAATGCTGTTGGTTCACTGACTAGATCATCTTATCTGGGAAGGAGAAGAGAGTAGGCCCGAAGCATCTGCCCCAATCACTGCAAGATCACAAACAGCACAAAGCTGCCCTTCCTGGCTCGGAACAAACCGGGACCCGCAATAGGGGCACGAGACATCCTTTTGTCCACGGTAAATCGGCACATACGTGGCTCCACAAATCACAAATGGGTTTCTGAAATCGTAGTTCAGCTGAGCCACATCCTTCATGTTCTTCTCAGCCTGCTGCAGCACTTGGCGGGCCTGCCTCGCTTGGTTCTCATTGGTCGGATTGGTCTCCAGCAGCCGCCTGGCGAAATTAGCAGCTGTATTAAGGTTCTTAGCCTTAAAGCAAACAGACATTGCGTTCTGCAAAGCTAGCCTTAAGTGAGGGGTTTGAAGGTTGCAGTGTGTGAAATATGCAGCTAACTCCTGTTGGCGAATAGGATCCTCTTTCATTTCCTTCCTCTTCACCTCCATTTGCAGACCCAAAACGTACTCTCTCACAATGACTACCAAATCCTTAACTTCATCAACATCCCGTCTCGATTCCACTACAACAAATGGAATGGTGTGGAGAATATTCAGGAAAAGTCGAAGAGCCTCCGTGAATTTCCCAGCAGTCGTCGATTTATAAGCTGCCTTGAGTTTCTCCTCCAACTGAGAGAAGCTAAACACGAGCGCCGGTGGGCCCCTCACATTAGGGCTAGAAGACTCGCTCCATCCCCTCTCAATAGCAAGGGACAACACTGAAGCATTAGAAAAGGCATGCAGAAAGGTATGGCTTCCGGTGTGAAGATCGAGAAACATGGGTCTCAAAGGAGCAAAGTTTTTAATTCCCAGTTGTCGGCTAAGCAACCGCATTGCCGTATCGAAATTTCCAGCTGCCGCATGTTCGGCAGCGAGCGAAGATTTCTGGGTCCAGATCTGGCTTACGGGCATTCCAGGAGTGGGGGCCACGAAAACTGATGAGCGCGTATTGACAGAAGTCTTTGGAGTATCTGCCTCAGGAGGAAGCTCCAAATCCTCAAGATCCCATCCTCCCTCTTCCTCATTTTCTCCCTCTGGAACCTCCCCATCCTCTAAAACCACTCCAATATCCCCATTTTGTAATTCGTCCGCATCTAACATTTCAATTTCTTCACCCCAATCAGCATCTGCAGCCTCTTCGTCTTCCTCAGGGGCCCCACGTCCGATGTTATCAAGCGCACCTTCGAATATCCCTCTCATTACTCTCAAGAGAGGCCAATCTCCGCTAGACAAGACAGGGGTGGGAGGCATCAGAAGAGAGGGTGGTGCTTTCCCCTTTGGCAATTGAGGAGCATTATCTCCCAACTCCAATGCTAGCCGCTCAGAAACATCAGATAGGCCGTGGACTGAAGCAGTTACATAAGCAAGTGGTAAATGCCCAGTATTTTCCAAAATCTTTACGCGTTCTCTAACATCACCAAGATACAAAGCGTTATGGAACTGACCCATGACATCACCCTTGACTTCAGCAATTTTGAGCATTTTGGACAGTTTATCCATGTTTCCAGTAATGAGGTACAGAAAAGATAACCTTTCAAAATTCTTTGTTTTCTGGTAGGCATACTCAACAATTCCAGCATTTCCTTGGCGAAGAGCCTCCACTCCCAATCTATACCAGTGATCCTTCTCGTCGATTTCCTTAGCTGAAGCAACCGCGGTTTGTATGTTTCCACTTTCTAGAGCTAGATTGAAGCGGGTTCTCTCATCTTTCACAAAATGAAGAGCGACTTCGGGAAATCCCTTCTGTTGCAAATAAGCAATCATTGCTTGCCCACAGAGTTGAGAATTCCTTATCATGCTCATAACATGGTCGTATTTCTTCTTCATTAAAGAAAGCTTAAAGACATACTCGGTTGCATCAATAGCAATCACCCTGTTCTTTCCGTCCCGGTCCAAGCAATATATCTTGGATCCCAAAACTCTTGTGATGTATATTGGGACATCAAGGGTCCTTATAATTCCACTATCTCCATTCGGGAGGCAGTACTTGATGTGATTCAGAGTTGTGTAAATAAACACCCCATTGTCGTCCCAGGCTCCACTTTTCACGCGAATGGTCTCATGAAGAGTGCACTGATGCACAAGTCTCTTACTAGCAATAACTATAGCATGTTTACTGAGCAAGGCTACACTCTCCATATCATTCGACCAAACAACATACTTAACAAAAGGAGTCGGAAGTTCACCGAGAACCATTCTCTGCTGAAGGTCAAATATAACCACCTTATCCTCTGCTCGACAGAGCAAGTTCCCTGTCCCGGCGTAAAAGATTGCATCAGCAGCGATAGGGAGACTGCTCTTCTTAACAATCTCGTTTTTAAGATTCTTGACTAACACTTGGTTGCTGCTTTTTTCAAGAACAGCAAACCTGTTTCGAGCCACAAAGACAGCTGATCCTCCCATACCCCTTTTTGCCTCTTGCACTATTTCACCCCTGCTAATACTGTCTTTAGGCACAACATAAAGCTCATAAGAGCCACCATCAACATCAGAGCAGATAAGAACAGCACCTTCCGTAGGACTATATGAAAGAGTGCGAGGACCTTGATTTAGGCTCATAGAACCAGGGCGTCGAATTGGGATCACTTGGGTATCCTTCTGCGTTGGGAACTCGTAAAACCGCAAAAAGCGGTCTTTGGCATAGAACATGGAATCGCCACTTACGGAGAACGCAGGCCTTTCTCTTTCTAACTTAAACACGATCATACCACTATCGTGACCGGCAGCAAGGAGATTCATCTCAGGGTGAGCTGCAAGAATCCAAAATCGATCATGCTCCCGGCGGAAAGTTTGAACACCTGTTCGCTTTGTTGCATCCCAAACACGAATGCTCTTGTCTTCTGAGTTCGAAACAATTATGTCCTGTTTGGCATGAAACATGACACATGACACATTATTCATGTGACCCCTCAGTGTGTCCACTTCCCAAGCCTTTGTCTCTGGAAAAAAAGAATAGCATGCCTCAACAGTAGTAATTGCTCAGATAAATGCATAACCTTATAGTGCACAAGATCATCCCTGGAAGTTTAAATTTTGACTGAGTGAATTGAAATCAGTCACTTAATATGATAATATGGTTAATACCCTAGCAAATTATGAATTGAAGTGCACGTTCTGAAACATGGTCTACCTTCGTTCCAGTACAGTGAATTTTTAGCAACCCAAAACAATCCCGGAAAGTTTACCCAGGAAATCAAACATAAGTTACATAACAAACTCAAATCTAGGGAGAGCAGAGTTTGTCTTTATAAACTGTTAAAATAAGACATTTTGCTCAATGAATGTTTTGCCATTCAAAGAAGTAAATCATAACTTAACCATAGAAGCCTACCTCTATCGTACCACAAATTAGGATACGTGGCGTATCATATTCCTATCCCCGTTCCTAGTATAAAACAATATGTGTATTGCGTCCTACGACCCAACAATTTGAAACCAGGTGGAACCATTCCAGGCTCCCAAAATGAGAACTATCTTGAGACTCAACAATAACTTGGGTTCAACAAGCAGTGATCATCCTACACATTTGAGCAGAATATCCGGAGAAACACCAATAACTACCTCATGGACTACAAGAAAGAAAGCATAAGAAAAGATCAGGATATTACCATTCATACGCCACAGCTTCACTTGACGATCATCTGCTCCGGACACAATCAAGGGCAAAGTCGGGTGAAACGCAGCCCAGTTGACTCCCCGGTCGTGACCTTCCAAGACATATTTAACAACAGCATCTACCCCACCAAAAAGATCAGCATTCATCTGACTCAACCGCAGAATGTCATCAGCAGGGGATGCAGTCTTCTTCTTCAGTGAACCAATATCCCAGACGCGGACAGTCTGATCAAGCGAGGCTGACACAATAAGGTCTTCCCTAGGATGGAATGTAGCACACATTACGTAGTGGTTGTGACCGGTCAAAACAGATATACAAGTACGAGATTGCCAATTCCAGACTCTGATAGTCTGATCATCACTTGAACTAACAATCCACGGATACTCATGGTGAAACTGCACTGTACGAATGTAATCAAGGTGTCCAAGAAGAGTAAAGAGACATCTATGCAACTTGTAGTTCCAAACCTTAATCTTGTAATCATCTCCTGCACAAGCAACATTACAAAATCAGGCACATACTGGCATACCGCCACAAACAAAACTCTCCACAGAAGCAACATGCCCATCTTATTTTTACCTTATAAAAGGGGATTCAAATTTTAATGAATAGTTCAGTTTCAAATGGTACGCTAGTCAAGAACTTCAAAAAAAAATTTAAAACCTCCAATTCCATGGACAGAACTGCCAACACTGAAGCTCACTATCACAAAAGCACATCAAAGAAGTAACATAAGAGCCAGACTACCTCAGTAAGAATATTAAACAGAATTTTCATACATCTACTGTCTTCATATTCCCGCAACACAAAATTTTCTTAGACTGAACACATGCTGTTAAGAGAGTAGAAATTTCAAAAACAAAGTCAGATAAGAGGTCTGAATCACAGACACCTATGCAGCATAGTCCACATTTAGAATTTGGGGCATAAGGAGGACAGTTTGGGATATCCAATGTGAAATCTAGGCATGAATGCATTACACAAACCAGTCATCATAGATCCATGGAAAATCCCAACCAACAGGCCTGAAGATATGCATTTGGACACGTTATGATAGCAACAAATAAGGCCAGACCAAATCACCTGGTGTATAGTGCAGGAACAATTTAAAATGCAAAGCAGCCTATTTGCATATGGTTAGCAAGGTTCAATTTCGATAATGAAAACTTATAAAGCGAGGATTTGATATCCGGTTTGGATGAAACAATTAGAGGTTTAACTATTGGTAGACAGTAGAGTCGCAACTGGTCTAGACATACAGTGATGCACTTTATATGGTTCCTTTTGTAGCTACAATCCTTGTAGAAAGACTCCTAGCATATGGTCATTTCAAATCCACGACGATAAACCTCCCGAATTCAATGTTGAATCAATACAAAAGTAATCAAAACAGTGTTTGAGCTATTCTTGTTAAAAAAACCAAACTGAGCCTTGTGTCCCAATCAATTGAGCTATTCTTGTTAAATAATTCTGTCAAATCCCTTTATATGAACTTCAGATCTATCCAAACTGAGTCTTAGTTTCATTTGGATGGTAGGAACCATGAGAACGGATTAGAATGTGATTTCCAATCCCCATGATCCCTGCACTTCGAACAAACCGCAATTTGCCAGATGGCTTATCCAATCCTATTCACTTTCAAAAACTAAGTAGGAATCCGATGCCCACCCTCCCTCACAATAATATATATCCTATATAAGATTCTTATTTAATTCAAAGATTCCATACACATGATTCCTAAGTTTCCAAAGTTCGATTCTTATTTGTTAGATTTCCATTCCCACATAAGATTACAGGCGTCCAAGCAGGAATCCAAACAAAGTCTAAGCTTCAGTTGGATGGCATGAACCTTGAGAGGGAATTAGAATGTGATTTCGTATCCCCAAGATCCCTGCACTTGGGACAGACTGCGATTTGCCAGATGGCTTTTCCAATGCTGAATCACATTCCAAAACTAAGTAGGAATCGGATACTCTCCCTCCCTCCACAGTAATAAATTTCCTAGATAAGATTACTAATTAATCCAAAGATCCCAAACATTTGATTCCTAAATTTCGAAAGTTCAATTCCTAGTAGTTCGACTGCCATTCCCACCTAAGATTACAGGCGTTAGCGTAAAGAAGGACTAAAATTGAATTGGCTTCAATAAATCAATATCTCCGAATTCCAAAACTAAGTAGGAATCCGATACGGTGAGACCCACTCTCCCTGAGTTCCTCACAATAACATATTTCCAAGATAACATTCCTAATCAATCCCAAGATTCCAAACATTTGATTCCTAAATTTCCAAAGTTCGATTTCCATTCCCGCTTAAGATTATGGGCATCAAAGCATAGCGTAAATAGGGACTCAAATCGACAATGGCATTCAATAAATCAGTACCTCCAGACACAAAAAGCGGCTGAGATTTGTGGAAGTGAACGCCACGGACGGGACCATCGTGCTCGTCGAATCTGTCGATGAGAGTCCCCATCCGGTAATCCCATAGCTGGATCACGCCGCTGTGAAGGCTCGCGAGGATCCACGGCCTCTTACTGTGGAAACTCAGTCCCTTCACTCTATTACTCTTCGTCTCGAATTTCGTCAACATTTTCGCGAACTCTGCACGCAAAACAATCACTAATAAACAGCAAAGTCGACACAATTCTCACACTCAAAACCTCACCGATTCGACGAAAGGAAAGCGCTCGGAGCAGATCGCGCGACACGAGGAGAGTAATAAATCGCGGTAACGCCAAGGCAACTCGCGTTGATCGGGGATCTAGAGAAATCAAACGTTTCGTTTAACAATACACAAGCGTACCTCAGATCTGTGAAGCGAAACGGTGGATCGGATTGGGTAGACTACCACATGTGAAATCGCCACGAGGGGAGCAAGGGACGCAGGCGTATCTAGAGAGAGAGAGAGAGAGAGAGAGAGAGAGAGAGAGAGGGAGACCAATTTACAGGCTCGTAGACATGTGAGAGAGAGAGAGAGAGAGAGAGAGATAGAGAGCGCGAGAGATGGGAGGGTTTTTATTTTACTTAATCGTAGATCTGGCCTCGTTGAGTGTCTTCGTTAATTTGGAGAGAGAGAGAGAGAGAGAGAGAGAGAGAGAGGTGAATGTTTTAGTTGACGTGGATGGTAGACTCCGTAATTATACGATAACGGTACCAGTACAAGTCCTTTTAACTTTATTTGGTGAGATGGTTTGCTGATGTCCTTTGTAGAGACCAAGGTTCGAGTCTCACGAGAGGCGAAGTTTGGGATTTTAGGACTATGAATAGTCTTTGAGCCCCCTCGTTAATTGACTCCCCACTAACTTCGCTAACTATAAAATATGGCCCAAAAAAAAAGTCCTTTAATGGCTCGTTCGCGGATACAAGAGGCGAGTCATTCAATGGGTCCAACATTTGGTCACCAAATGCATACCATATTGTATGAGACTCACTTCGGAATTTCATCTATGGGTACGTCATTTGGTCTCCAAAAGCATACCGCATTGTATGAGACTCATTTTGGAATTTCATACAAATAATCGAAGTGTATTTGAGTAAAGAATTGGTTAAGTTCTTAACGATATCTGATTGAGTTGATTATATATAAGGATCCTTAAAAATACATTTTATATAAATCGAGCGGTTCCGATTATTTGTATGGGACTCCGAGATGGGTGCCGCACAACACGATGTGCATTTGGTGTATACCAAATGGTGTACCCATAATTTTATTGTATAAGAGGTAGACATTGTATAGGATCTGTTAAGAAGGGAGAACTAGCTTATGCTTCATCTGGTTTGAGTAAAGTACTAGATAATATGTGTAAATAAGAGTTTGGTGAATAACGTGATAAATTACTTGTTGCCCTCGTTAAATCGTTGTATTGGAATACCAAAAAAGTTGAGGAGTTTGGAGGGCTAATTCAGTCTTCTTATCCACCGAATCAACTGAATGTTGGAGGTGTTTGCGAAGATCCTTAAGAGGGGTCTCGGCTGTCCTTTGCTCTCGTTCTCCCCCTTCCTTCTCCCACTACCAAACATCGGATCCCTTCTCCCCATCTCTTCCTTCTCCCACTGTCAAACATGCCATTAATGAGTCCCTTAGAGCAAGTCTAGCTCTGATCTGGTTTTGATTTTTCGAAGGCTTAAAGTAAAAATAAAAAATAAAACCCAGGTGAATTTTTTTTTTAAAAAGAAAGAAAAAAGATAAATCACATTGTGAAAAACAAATACAACTACTCATCCATAAGAAATACTACATCCGTCCCAATTAATTGTTACTTTTGGGAGTTCGTGTCACTTTTCAATTGATTATATCTTGTAATTTATAATGTTTTAGGTGATTTTGAAAACATTGTATTATAGAACAAATCGAGATCTATCAAACAAGATTCATATTGGATATAAAATTCATTACAAATTTAAAGATATAACTAGTTTTTTTTATCCAGTTAGAATTGAATTGGGACAAGTAAATTGGGACGGAGGGAGTATTACAAAACAAAACCGAACGTTACAACATCTGAAAAGCATCACTTACATATCCCTGATAAAAAATAAAAAAAAATTGAACTTCAGAAGATTTTAAAAACATAAATTAAATATCACTCTTCTTACGATTTAAACACTATTGATCTTTGGGTTAATCTTCAACTGAGATCTGATACCTTATTTTGCCCCACCGCCCCAAATCAAATAATAAAAGGAAGCCATTAAAATCTTCCACGGATTTCAGGTGAAAAAACACAATTTTTTTCCCTTGAAAAAATGATCCGTGACACACTTCTTTCATGTGCTGACAAAACCAAGCCGCGACAACCTCACCATTGCAATCCTCGCACTGAGGCAAGAAGTTTGACATGTGCTGAAGTAGTCGGAATATTTTTTTTAAACCAAAAAAGTAAGTAATATATATTGAATTACCCAAAATAATGCACGAATGGCGCCTTGTACCAGCGGTAAGCACTAGGTCATTAACGCGAGTGGCGGGTTCGAGCAATAGAGTACCGCAAAGTAGAGCTAGTAGAGTACCACAAAGCCATAAAAGTAACTTTGTGTTCCTATTCCTCAACTATAATAAATACTAAACAAATACAGAAACACTAATATTTCTTTAATTTTTTTCTTAATGTTGTTATTCACTATTTTTCATTTAAGTATTTTTATGAAGGTTATGCTTAAAAGGTAACCCTTTTGTTTGAAATTTCTCGATCTGCCACTAATTGGGACCAAGTTCAGAGCCCGGCCCGTACTTCGGTATCATGACATGTGTGCCACTTTTAATGTGGTCTCATCGATGAACGCTATATTTGCCTATAAATAGGTGACGCCCCCAGGCAGCCATGAACGTCCAGAAGGACCAGAACCCCTTTCAGTTTTTTGGTTTTGAAACCTCTTCTCCCCCACAGAAACCTTGTCCCATCCAACTCCAAAAATCCGAAACCCTACAAGAAATACTCCAAAACTCCGAAACCCTACGAGTATTGAATAGAGTTGTAATATCAGTAGCGTGATAGTGTGAGGCATTTGGCTAACCCGATTTCAGATTATATATTCGCGAAGTTTACAACGTATGTTCTGTTTGGATTTATGTAGCCGGCCCCAATTGATTTGAACTCAAGACTCGGTTCACCCAGGATTCTGCCCAAGCTTCTATTAAAATTCTCTTTTTCTACTTATTTTCACAATGGCCGTAACCAGCAAAACATATTCTCGAGCATACATTTTCAGTCGGGGTGTCTACGGCTATATATATATATTCTCTTTCTTCTCTCTGTGATCTACATTGTTCCACATTATTTACTGGAACTCTTACAAAAAAATTATTTGTTATCTTTTTTTGGATGTATTCGTCTAATGTTTTGACGTTCAAACGTGGGTTGTCTGGGTAGCAAAACCGATGTGGAACGAGGTTTTAATGAGTCGGACATGAGCTGATTTTTCTGCTGTTTGTGCTTTTTACAATTTCAGGGTGCACTAATTTTCTTCTTCTTTTTTCTTTCTTTTGGGGGTGCAAATTCCCAAAAAAGAAAAAAAGAAGAGAAAAACATGGAGATCCTAAATCACTCAGGCAATCAGGTTGATCAGTATTACCACTGAATTAGACACATTCATTTGCAAGATTCTGCCTTATGATAGATTGAATGATGAGCTTCAGCACTGGGATCAAAGAAGAATACAAACACAAAAAGCCCATGGCAAAGGTCACGTGAATATTCCAATTCTGATCCTACATACAATAAAAGTGGAAGTGTAGTGCAGTACTGTCATCAGGGAATATTGTCCTGTCACACCACAATCTGTAGAGGACACCACCGCACATCTGTCGGGACCATCTTACCAAATTAAATGTCAAAAGCAATTCATTTGATGTCATTGCAAATCTCTCCATGTATATCAATCCGGATGGACCAAGGGGTCCTACTCTCCATCACTATTAAGCATTCAATAAACTTCTACCCCTGCACTAATCAAGATTAACCCCGTCTTCTGGGGAAACATTGTTTGCTTCCACTGTCGGAGTTGAGATACTCCAGGCATTGCTATTTGCCACACACACAGACACACAGAGGGGATGACATTTAGAGCATCTTCTCCAACCCCTGGTGCTAGAAAGCAGCGGCGTGGGGCAGATAGAAAGGGAACCTAGGCTTCTTCCCGTGCCAGTGTCCTTAACCCGATATGGTTATCCTCGGCGATCAGTGTAGTCTAGTAGGCTCTCTCTCACCAATGAGTTCGGCTTGTCAACCCATCTTACTGAAATGCAGGAATGTACTATAGACAATGGAAGAAGTCTACCACTCTGTGTTGTGAATGTCCCAGGGGACAGCAGGTCCCATGCCTTATCCTACTGGAGAGAGAGAGAGAGAGGGATGTGGGGGGGGGGGGGGGGGGGCTTATTAGCCACTACTACAAATGACAACGGAAGAGAGGAGAGGATCTGCAGCTCCACTAATAACAGCACCCTTGCATCTTCTCAGATGTAGCAGATAATTCAATGCTGCTTCCGTGATGAGCTCACCGGGGATGATCAATGGAATACCCGGAGGGTATGGGCATATAAGTTCCCCGCATACTTCCCCAATGCTCTCTTTGATACTCACCTTTCTTTTCCTTGCAAAGAAGGCGTCTCGGGGACTCAACCTTATGTTACTACTAATATCGTCATTATTAAAGGGCACGGCGTACTCCGTTTCTCTTTTTTCTCCTTGGTGAACTGTTGGTAAGAAATTAGTTGCCGATAAATTTCTCAATCCTGACACGAGCCTTTGGACGTGCTCTCTACAAGTTCCCAAGTTAATAGCTAATGTAATAGATCGGGTCCCAGTAAGTTCAGTAACAACCCCATATTCCCTACATAAGATTTCGTCGGCTTCAAAACCAGATAGTCCAAGCAACCATACACCAATACTAACCCTCAGGGGATCAATGGCGGGAAAATTGGAGAACCTTGGGAAATCTAGGACTGAAATACCTGGAATTTCGTTGATAGTGTTTTTGGTTTCGACTGCTAATTCCATTGCTTGGTTGAAAACTGTTCCTGGACTTGCACTAAGTTGAGCCCTAGCAGCATCCAATGATGCTAAAAGCAGATAACTTGGGCTAGTGCTTTCAAGAGTTTGAAGGCATCTGCATATTCTATCTCTATCTACAATATCTCCTGACATGTGTAACATTGATGACTGTGTAAGAGAGCACAAGACTTTGTGAGTTGATTGCACAGCAATATCAGCCCCTTGATGGAGGGCTGGATAAGGTAGTCGGGGATGAAATCCTAGATGGGCCCCGTGAGCCTCATCGACAATCAAGGGAATTCTATGCAAATGACAAAGCTGCGAAATCTCACTCAAATTGCTGCATACACCGTGGTAAGTTGGGGAGGTGACAAAAACTGCAGCGGGTTTTCGACCTTCCTTTCCCAATTCCTGGATTGCTTTATCTACCTGCCATAACAGGGAACATATACACTTCACTCGTTTGTTTATATGCATAGCCAAGAAAAGTAATGGCAGTACTACTATTGTTCGTTTTCTGGTTTGTGATTTACTTTACGATCAGAAGGAAAAAAATAATTGCCAAGTTGGCCCATGAATGAAGCTTTCGTTTATAAACTACTTACCTGGGATGGAGTGACCCCACCAGCAATGTCCCAATCAAAATCGTACTCCGGAATAATGTACTTGGGTAATGCACCCGACAATACCATAGCAGAGATGGCAGATATATGGGAATTCCGGGGGAGAATAAGGTAGTCTCCAGGGGAACATGTAGCCATAACTGCTGCTTGGATTCCACAAGTTGTACCCCCAACAAGGAACCATGTCTCAGATGCGCCAAACAGTTTGGCTGCTTGTTTTTGCGCATCTAAAATGGGCCCTGCTGGAGAAAATAGGTTGTCAAGCTCTGGAAGCTCAGGTAGATCATGAAAAAATGGCCTTTCACCGATAAGCTGACTTAAAGATGACGGTGCAGCCCGTCCTCTGTTATGCCCGGGGAAGTGGAAACTAGCAGCATTTTGTTGTGCTGAAGATTTTAATGCACCCACAAGTGGGGGGAGTTCATCTACTTGGGTTTTCTGAGAATTGGAATTGCTGTTAATATGATCTGTGATGGTCCTGCTTTTTCCTATGACGGTTTTCTTATCTTGCTTGATCTCCAATTCTATGATGCTTCTTTCCTGCAATGTTATTCTCCATAATTAGTGAAGAAGTGAGCCCTTAATCAATGTAAATCACATTACCTGGATTTACAAAGGTTAAAATATTAGGATATTGCTGCTGCAATAAACTGGTCCATGACGAAGCACTTGCTACTAAGTACCTCCAACCGTAAATAAAAAAGAAAAAAAGAAAAAAAAACTAAAATGGGAAAAGCCATCAGCCAATCTCCAAACCCATCATAAACCGGTAAAAAATTAAACTACAGCAGTCCATGAGTGAGGAACTACACTTACCTATCTGCTAACCATTCTGACCTTCAACCACCCTAAAACTTAACCCTTTAGTACTAACTCAGCAAGGAAATTGTTTTTCGCAACTCCCCTCATTATCATCCACACAGTCCCTTCTTCGTTTTTACTCATGAATTTACTACATCACCCCTTCATGTGTGAAAAAAGTGTGTCAATGAAGGGATAATATGTGCAAATTCACATTGATGAGTACAAAAAAGGAGTGTATATGTGACCTGGGATCGATAAACTCTTGGATCTTTTAACCAAAGAGATACAACTTTGCACTATAGTTAGCTCAGCACCAATCAAAAATCCCCAAGGAATTCTAAGAATTTTTGTTCTACAACCCATGTTGTCCCACATTGGTGGGAAAAATTGGAAATGGGTTGGATATACGAATTGCGACTTGTATAACCTGAGGTTAACCTTTTGAGCCACGTGGTTAGGCTAAGGGTTAGTAGCTGCGGTGGGTTGTTACAGCATATGCTAAAAAGGAGAGTATGGAAATCACCACCCTTCAAGAATTTGAGATAAAATCCCTATATTATGTCCTTCAAAAAGGCAGTAATCTAAGAAGATAGGTCCAAAAAAAGTTCAGAAATCAAAACCCTACCATTTCTTGGCTTTCGGTAATGCAAAAGCACAAAAGAACTAATAGACGGCCATTAAGGCCTTGTTCTTCTAAGATTTTGGGGCTTTACTGAAAGCCATCTTAGATTTTTTCCACAGCTTAGAGACAACAAATATTGTAGCCAAAAGCAAACCAACAGAGTACCTTACAAAGCAATTAAAAAACACGACGTGAAAAGTCACTTTTCCCATGCTAAATTTTCAACCCTCCACCCTCTCTCTCTCTCTCTCTCTCTCTCTCTCTCTCTCCCCTTTAGTTTCCCTCCCCATCCACCCATGACCACACACCCTTGACGTCGTACATGACTCACACGTCCTTCTACTCATTGACCTACCACGTCGCCATTGCTGCATCATCAGTCAACCGTCCCTCCCTCTCTCTCTCTCTCTCTCTCTCTCTCTCTCTCTCTCTGTGCACGCGCGCGCGTTTACCTCCCCCCCATCCACCCACAACCTCCCATCACTGCCCTTGACATAGTACACGACCAGCACGTCCTCTTGATCGTCGACCTACCACGTCGCCGTTGCTGCATTAGTCAACCACCTCTCTCTCTCTCTCCTAAGGAGCTTTTGGGGCTTTTTGATTTGTTTGTCTATAAGCTGTAGAAAAGTCGTTCCTCTTAGCTTTTTTGGTCTTTTCCAAAAAATGCCACTTCTTTCTTCTTTTCTTTTTTTTTGAAAAAAAAGAAGAGAGAATTACAACTTTAATGGTGGCAAATTTTTCAGTTTGTGTGCTTCCATGGACATTGTCCATTGTCCAATTCCCTCAATCTCCTACTACCACATATCTTGGTTTCTTAAGCATCTTTTTTTTTACCTTACATGTTTGAAATATTACACTGTTAATTTAAATCCCAACACGAGAAACATAACTTTATATATATAACAACATTGCATATTACATTTACCTAGTTTATGATCACATGTAACCTCTGTTAATCTAGGGTTAGGGTTTTAGTGTCTCTTGTTATCTGTTATTATTTTAAGGGTAGTTTAGTCCTTTTGTTATATTAGGTTTATCTAACGAGCCTATATAACCTCTTTATTATTCTTGTAATATATATCTTTTAAGGAATACAATACGTAGTACTCTTCTCTGAAGTTTCATGGTATCAGAGCAGGTCTTCTTAGACCCACCGGCTGCCGTTGCCGGTGTTGCACAGTAGCGTCTCTCCTTTTCTCTCATACGACAGCAAAATCCCCCTCTCTCTCTAATACGATGCACTCTCTCTCTCTCTCTCTCTTGTACGCCACACTCGATCTAACAAGCACCACCACCGACATCTCTGATCATCAGCGACCACCTCCGATCACCTTCTGACCATCGCCGTCCATCGCAGACCTTGTTCCAGTCACCGGTAACACTGGGTTGTTCTTGAAAATCCCTCGATCAGTTGTGCAGTGATAACTTTGGGTGCTTCTCTTACTGGTTGGGGTCTCCCTCTCTCTCTCTCTCTCTCTTCAGATCAGTTTTGAACCGGATCCAGGTTACTGCAGTTATCTCTCTATAATTCTCTTCAGTACAGTACTGAATTTTCTATCAGTGTGCGTTTAACTGGTAATAACTATTCTTACTGGGCATATGTTATGAAGAATTTTATTGTGGGTAAGGGAGTATGGGGTCATGTAGATGGTTCAGTACCATGTCCTGTTCTAGATAGTAAGTCCGAAGGGTCTGCCACTGCTATTGAAAAATGGAAGATTGAAAATGCACAGATACTTACTTGGATTCACAACTCTATTGAACCAAGTATTGGAATGAATTTCTCGAAATATGACACATCAAAGAAAGTGTGGGATTATTTGAAATCTATGTATCTTGAATCAAACTTTGCTAAACAATATGAGCTTGAGATGTCTATTCGCAGTGCTACTCAAAAGGATAAATCGATTCAGGAATTCTATAATGAGATGACAAATTATTGGGATCAGTTGGCTGTTATGGAACCCTCAGACTTGCAATTACTTGATAGCTATTTGCAGTATCGTGAGAAAAACCGTCTTGTTTCTGATGGTTCTTCGAGGTGAATTTGAACCCCTCCGTGGAGCTATCTTACATCGGTCTCCCTTACCTACAGTGGATGGTGCAGTTCGTGAACTTATTGCAGAGGAAACTAGGTTCAAAGTATCCTTTTTAATGAATAATCTGGTCTAATACATAAAAATTAGGTCATATTATGTCAAATTTTGTGCATGCATTGTTCAAAAACGCTAGAAAGCTTGTTTGGTTACTAAAAGATGTCGAAGTCCCATTTTTGGCGTCATATGTCGTTTAAAACGACATACTCAGCTAAAGCAACTAACTTAAAAAGCTCATGATATAACTCAACACAAAGAAAGAATGACAAGAGTAAGACATGCATGATTTGTATACATATAACAAAGTCTAGACTAGGTGGTCCTCGGTTTTGAACATTTTCTTGTTGGGCTGCTAGCGTACCAACTAAAGCTTGTAACATTTGTTCCATACGATCTAAATGATCGTTCCCTTGTGGTTGACTAGGCGATGTGGTGTTACGAGGACTTACCATGTTCTCCTAAACATAGGATAGAAGAATGCAATTACTAACTAGTTGACAAGTGCTAATATAAGATTAATCTAACCATAGAAGTACGTACATAAAACCACTTACTTAATAATAACATCAGAAGGTTTGCAGTTACATACTCCCAACTGCATGGGTCTAATACAACAATAGGAAGTCAAAATACTCATAACACACTACCACAACAAAGTACTAACTGCATGAGTCCACTACAACAAAAGAGGTCAAAATACTAAGAAAACCGTCCCCTAACCAAGACGGGTACCACGACTACTCTCTTTAAATAAAATAGTGGCTCTCTGTTATCCGGTCCATCGACCGAATCCTCTGACCCAAACGACTGCGTATCCCAATATGCAGACTCAGCCGTGTCCTCATCGAAATGCTGCTCTTCGGGGTCTTCTTCCTCTACATCAACCTCTTGGACATGTGGGGGAGCAGGGATCGGTGCAACCTCAGGAGCAGCCACCGGTGCAAGCTTAGGTGCGGGAATTGGCACTTCTGAAGCAACCACAGGTGCCAGTGGGAGTACTATTGGAGGAGGTGGCCATTGCCCATAACCTCCATTTGCTTATGCTCGGTTAAGGATCCTATTATAAACATGTGGATCAAGCACGTACTACTGACACAGCTCAGCAATACGCATCCGGGTCTCTACTCGATATAAAGTCTCTGCTCGATTCATCATTTCATGGTGCATGGGCCTAATTTGGAAGACACGGGAAATTTCTTCATAGACTATCTCCTCCACAGCTATCTCATTCCTCAGATGGTACAAGTTAGGGTTCAGTGGTGTGGCTCGCAGGCGTGGATACCGGTAACTCATGTGATGTCCTCCACGTGAGTCATATGTGTCAATGGAGTCCATCCTACAATTATAAAATTAATCTTAATTAGAATCATAAGATGTCTTCTAAGGTTTAATAGGTCTAATTCCTCAAAAATTCAACATACGTGTTGACATAATTACATTTAATCCTATTAACTATACAAGTAACACATAAGTGCAAAAATGTATGTGTTAATCCTTATAACTCTGGATTTTAAATAAAGTTCCAAAACTGTGAAGTAATACTGAAAAGGAATGTATAATTTTCTTGTCGATGCATTTGAACATGTGTCCTTGAGAATGGAAAAAGACAAAGTGAATTTGGGGTAATAAGGCTGAAGGATATTGATCAGCTGATGGTTTGACGTCATTCCCTTGTTTGACGTCATTCCCTTTTATGTAAAGGTAGCTCCTCTAGATTTTTGATTGAAACTTGTTCACGAAAGATGCATGAAATTGACGAATATAAGGAATAACTTGATATCTTGCATATCTTGAAGGTTTTCTGCTTAATCCTATGAATGAAAAGAGTTCATTCTTACTAAGCGAACTTGAGATTGATAAATCCATGATATAATAAAGCTGCATAGTTTTGAGAATGGAAGAAAGAACTTGTTTTTTTCTCAACAATTTTTCAATTAAGCTTTGAGTTTGATATGTCGTGTTATGATTTTTCTAAGAAAGTGTGACAGATTTTCCTAACTGGTTCAATAAAAGCCTTTGTACCTAAAATTCATTCCATGAACAAGATTATGAGTTCTTACACCTAATTTAATACTTTGGTCTAGAATGTTTATGGTCGAAAAAGAGTGAAAATGTGACCATTTATCCCTTGGGGTTTCATTTTGTGCCAAATTAATCATTTAAAACCTTAATCGTTGGAAGCTGAGTTTTACACTCGAGTATTCAGTAATTTATGATTTGAGACCAGATTTGATAAGATGAGAGATCTGAGTTCATAACGCTTGGGTAGACTGACTCGGAATGTAAAATGACCATTTTACCCCTAGTAGCGAGATCAGCTATAAGCCTTGACTTAGATGACTAGAATTGGACTATATGTTTGGACTTAGTGCATTATTCGTACTTATAATTCGATGTTTATGGCATTCTCATTAGGGCCATGTAATCATTAGTACGAGGTATGTGAAGACTTGAGTAGAAAATAGCTGCGTTTTCAGGAACAAGGTGAGACATGCATATCTTGTTTACATGTTTTGTTTAAGTGTTTCATTACTGTTGAAATATCTTAGAAATGTTTTCTAAGTGGAATCATGGATATTTATTAAACTTGTTAAATGACTTGATGAAATGTATATTTTTTCTGTCGACACATCTGGACAAGCGTTCGTGCTTGAGGACTTTAAACAGACAAAGCGGATTTCGAGTTATAAGGTTGGGATATTGACCAGGTAACCTGATGGGTTGCCGTCATTCCCTTTTATACTTATAGGTCGCTCCTCTAGATTCTAGTTGAAACTTGTTCATGAAAGATGTGCGAAATCAACGAGTATTATGAATGGTGATATTTTTAATATCATGATGGTTCTCTGCTTAATCCTGAAAAGCTGGATCTCATTCTGTGAATGAACTGATAATTGAGTTTGATATGTCGTGTTTGGTATCAAAGCTCACAGTTTTGGAACTTTATTTAAAATCCAGAGTTCTAAGGATTAACACATACATTTTTGCACTTATGTGATACTTGTACAGTTAATAGGATTAAATGTAATTATGTCAACGCATGTGTTGAATTTTTGAGGCATTAGACCTATTAAACCTTAGAAGACATTTTATGATTCTAATTAAGATTAATTTTATAATTGTAGGATGGACTCCATTGACACATATGACTCACGTGGAGGACATCACATGAGTTACCTGTATCCACGCCCGCGAGCCACACCACTGAACCCTAACTTGTACCATATGAGGAATGAGATAGCTGCGGATGAGATAGTCTATGAAGAAATCTCCCATGTCTTCCAAACTAGGCCCATGCACCATGAAATGATGAATCGAGCGGAGACTTTATATCGAGTAGAGACCCGGATGCGTATTGCTGAGCTGTGTCAGCAGTACGTGCTTGATCCACATGTTTATAATAGGATCCTAAACCGAGCAGAAGCAAATGGAGATTTGGGGCAATGGCCACCCCAACACCCGATAGCTCCTCCAATAGTACTCCCACCGGCACCTGTGGTTGTTTCAGAAGTGCCAATTCCCGCACCTAAGCCTGCACCGGTGGCTGCCCCTGAGGTTGCACCGATCCTTGCTCCCCTACATGTCCAAGAGGTTGATGTAGAGGAAGAAGACCCCGAAGAGCAGCCTTTTGATGAGGACGCGGCTGAGTCTGCGTATTGGGATACGCAGTCGTTTGGGTCAGAGGATTCGGTCGATGGACCGGATAACAGAGAGCCACTGTTTTAGTTAAAGAGAGTAGTCGTGGTACCCGTCTTGGTGAGGGGACGGTTTTCTTAGTATTCTGACCTCTTTTGTTGTAGTGGACTCATGCAGTTAGTACTTTGTTGTGGTAGTGTGTTATGAGTATTTTGACTTCCTATTGTTGTATTAGACCCATGCAGTAAGCGGTTTTATGTACGTGACTTCTATGGTTAGATTAAATATTAACACTTGTCAACTAGTTAGTAATTGCATTCTTCTATCCTATGTTTAGGAGAACATGATAAGTCCTCGTAACGCCGCATCGCCTAGTCAACCGCAAAGGAACGATCGTCTAGATCGTATGGAACGAATGTTACAAGCTTTAGTTGGTACGGTAGAAACCCTACAACAAAATGTTCAAAACTAAGGACCACCTATTCCACCTCCACAAGGACCACTTGTTCCGCCTCCACAAGGACCACCACCCCCACCTCCAATCATACCTCCTGAACAACCAGCCGGACCCGCACGAGAAGTTAACATTAAAGAATTTCTGAAACTGAAACCCCCAACCTTCGACGGAGAAATTAATATCAAGGCCGAGGTGTGGCTGGCGTCACTGAGGAAAATCTTCAAAATCCTACCATGTACCGAACAACAAGAAGTGAGTTTTGCTGCTTATATACTCCAGGGAGATGTTGATGCTTGGTGGCAGATTATAGAACCAACAAAACCAAACCTAGGTTGGACTCGCTTTGAGGCACTGTTTAAGGAGAGATTCATTCAAGGGCAATGCGAGATTCATTGAGTGCTGAATTTCAACTACTGTTGCAAGGAGAAAAGATGAATTTAGCTGAGTATGCTACTGAATTTACAAGGTTGACCCCATATGCTTCTCATTTGGTGGATAGTGAAGAGAAGAAGACAAAGAGGCTTGAAGATGGATTAAGGCTAGACATTGCGGCAGCAATTAAACCTATAAGGCTAGAGACATATGCACAAGTATTTGATCGGGCGGTGATAGTGGAGCAAAGGAAAGTATCTCTTCGTCAGTTTCATGATAATAAGAGGAAAGTAGGGACAAGTGGAGGAAACAACTACAATAACAGTAACAAGAAACCGAACGCTAGGAATGAAGGTCAGGGAATCAGCAAAATAGGAACTCAGGGAGAGGAATACCCAAATGTGCGACTTGTGGAAAGAATCACTATGGGGCTTGCCTGGGCAATAATCTAGGGTGTTTTAATTGTGGACAACAAAGTCACATTCGTAAGGATTGTCCAAGGTTGACAGGACCAAATGCAGTACCAGTGGGCAGAAACCAGCAAAGTGGAGGTTCGAGAAATAATAACAACAATTAGAGGAACAACAACAATCAGAGAAACAACTACAACAACCAGGGGAACAATAATAATCAGGGCAATCGCAACCACCATCAGGCCAATCCGAACAACGTGCAGGGATAGAATCGGAACAACAATCAGGGACAAACGGCTAACAACCAACAACAAGGAAGGGCGTTTGCATTAGTGCCAGGAATGTGGAGGCCGTTGTGGCAGGTAATATGCTAATATGTTCATTGCCAGCATATGTACTTGTAGATTTGGGGTCGACACATTCATTCGTATCACTAAATCTGGCTTCAAAATCCCCTAGACAACCGGAACCACTAGGGCATCAATTGCTAACTCATCAACCCCAGCATAAAAGTACAATTTGCTCTACGATTTTTAGGAATTGTGACGTCAGAATAGGAGATCAACAGTTACCCATCGATTTAGTACTCATGGACATAGGGCATTTTAACGTTATTCTTAGCATGGATTATTCTTAGCATGGATTGGCTATCAAAGAATTTCGCAACTATTGACTGTAATCGGAAGATTGTAGACTCTCAAGGTCCGAGTCGAGAGAGTTTTCAATTCAAAGGAAGCGAAGTAACCATACCACCCTATTTAATCTCTGCCATTAGTGCTCGTCGACTTTTGAAACGTAAGTGCTTGGGATACCTGTGTAACATAATTGATACGACTTTACGCACAACAGCATCTAATGTCAATTTAGGTCTTCCCCTCCCCGTAGCGTTGCAACCCAAAGCTATCCTATCTGCTCTTTTAACTACTGCATCTCCAGGTCTACGGTAGACTTCGAAGAGAAGACTTGCCCGAAAAAAAAAGGATTGAGGTTAATAGAATCAAACATGTCTGCACATAAGCTATGATATTTTTATTGTAACTCATACAAAACAAGTCAAAAAACAGCACCGCCCCACTTGACTTTGGTTTGGCATTTGTGGACTAGGGTCGACAATGTTTGACCATGTGTCCAGCGTGTAGATGGGGCATGGCGACTGGTGCATTCACATCGCGTTTCCTTCGTTGTACTCAGCCTCCAAGCGCTCATCAACATCCTCAAACGAAGTCTCCGACGCCTCCTCCAAACCTTAAGGCTCTAACCCCTCATCATCCTCCATGGTGTGGTCATGTTCCTCAATTTCATTTGTGAAGAATGTTGCATCGTTATCGTCGAAAGGTCTTTGTCGAGAACTTTGCCCGGGGAAGAATGTTGCGTCGTTATCGTAACGTCGTTGTCGAGAACTTTGCCCAAGGAAACGCTTACTTGAACGTTGTTCTGCGAAACTGTGGTACGGTTTGCTAGGGTTGAATGTTCATTGTTTCCGTGAACAAAATGGGGATGTAATCGGGTACTTCCCATGAACATCATCTACGCTGGTATTGTCCACGAGCTCAATTCCGACGTGCTGATATATTGAGTTTGGATACCTAATACTTGGAAAGCGATATGTTATTTTCATGAATGTGGACGTCATTCCCGCAACATTCGATATCATCTCCCGCATATCAGCAAGAGTTAACAAATGGAGTATACCAGTGTACCACGGACCGTTGTCCATATGTTGGATCGTCGTCCTTGTATGTTGCAGTGACATGCAGAATGATGACGAACATTCCGACATTTCCATTCAAAAAGCATAGGAGGATTTTTGTTGCTTCCATGCAATACACAACTACATCAAACGAAACTGTCTGAATGATGAACTTTTCCAACAAGCGGATAGGGAAGATAAGAACTACGAGTACAAGTATCATGATATTTCATCCGATTGGGCGGAAGCGGATGATCAAGTTGGGGTAGAGAAAGATGAAGACAATGATTTTCATATGGAACATTTTCGGGATCCCATTTGTGCGAAGATAAAAAAGGATGGTCGAGGAGAACGTTGTGTAGAACCATAGCAGCAGAGAGGATTAACTGTGAAAGTAACTGTTAAGAATGTGACATTGAAATGTATGGTTAAGTATTGTAGGTGTTGTGGTAGTGCAATATTTGTAGGGGCCGGTTCTACCCACACAATTTTTGACACAAGATCTTAGCTATTCATTTCAATATCTGAGATTAGAACACACTCTTTCCTCCCTCTCCATCTCCTCACCTAATCCCTCCCTCTCTCATTCCCCACCACACACCCCACCTTTCTCAGACCAACTCCAGCCGACTCCTCCATCTTCAACGACACCATATCCGGCACACACGTTCCCTCTGTAGAAACTGACCACCCTTCCTTCTCCATTGACTTCCAAACGGAGCGTAAATCAAACCACCAAATCACTAGAACCGTTTCTCACGAATGCAATGGTTTTCAAGAAATGCTCTCCGTACTGAGACGGGTATTAGTATCCCTGTCTATATCATCAATACCATTTCCACTTTCTAAACTCCTCATGGATCCAACCAACTGTTTCGGGGGATCAGAGAGGCTAACAGCCTTAGCCCAACAGCTCTGCCTGTACAAGATCCCTCCATCAACGTCCGATCAGAGCAACAAAGAGGAGCAGAGAGTGGAATCTGCAACCCGATCTCCCGTCGGCCCGAAATGTTCAGACCCGAGAGGGCCAGGGAAGAGAGAGAGAGAGACTAAAGGGGTCGCTGGAAATGGAGGTGCTGGAAAAAGAGGAGCCGGCCGGAGTTGGGTCTAGGAAAGGTAGGTGTGTGGTGGGAAAAGAGAGAAGGATTAGGTAAAGAGATGGAGAGGGAGGAGAGAGTGTACTCAAATCTCAGCCATTCGAAATGAATGGTTGAGATCTTGTGTTAAAAGTTGAGTTATATATATGAAGTTATGTTTCTCGTGTTGGGATTTTGAATTTTGATTAACATCGTGTAAATATTTCAAACATGTAAGGTAAAAAAAAAAAGCATGCATAAGAAACCAAGATATACAGTAGGAGAAGTTCAATGTCCATGAAAACACACAAACTGAAAATTTGCCACCGAGCCAAGCTTTTATCCCATTAAAGTTGTAATTCTCTCCTTTTTTTCAAAAAAAAATGTGGCATTATTTTTTTGGATAAGGGTAGAATGGTCACTCGGAAAAGCCCAAAAAGTTAGGAACAACTTTTCTATAGCGCTTATAGACAAACAAGTCGAAAAGCCCCAAAAGTTCCTTAGGAGAACACCACCTAAATCAGCTTCAAAACTTACAAAATATATACAGCCATCAACCCCAGAAAGGATAAAATCTGATGGCAAACATAGTTACCGCAGACTATGGGATTACCAAATCTTGTTATCTTCAAGGAAGATGTTTCAATTGATAAGTAATTTAGCCTGTGCTCATTATGATTCCACTTCAGTTCGCCATCAGTCTTGGCACTTAAAATGCATCCACACTATGTTCAATTAATTTCCAGAATATATTGTTCACTGATCACCACCACCCCCTTTAATCATAGAATAATAAAGAAAATAAAATAAGCAGAATATCATCTCAATTTCAAGTCAGTTTCACCATAGAAGACAATGAACAAGGAGAACTTTCCACCAGTAATTGCCAATATTTGAGTTATATGCATTGAACTAAATTGAAAATTATCCTTACAAAATGAGGGCTCAAATGTGAATCACTGTTTTCTGTTATCCTTGCTCAACTCCAAATAACATTTATGACTAATAAATGTTCTTAGAACTTTATGAAAACGAGCCACAACCAGCAATATCATTGCAATTGAGAGAGGGCATGGAAAGATGAATTCCCATGACATGCTGCGGCCTAAGATGCTGATGGTTTTAGGAAGCATAAATCTTTTAGAAAGTCATTTCCTCACTATTTTCAGAAATGTAATCTTCTTATGTGTATTAGGGTCGTGTTATCAACCATCTATGGAGCAATGGTTAAGGAGGTAAAGGCAAAGCATGTAAAATCCCCAAGTAACATTTGGAAGTGTTCCTTCACACGAGTACAGCTATACATACTTTCTACAGCCACATACTTTTATAGGGAACAATGGCTATTGACCTAATAAGTAATAACCATTGAGTACAAATATACAAACCAATTTTAGGTTTCCCTGCTTGGATTTCTCTCTTCCATAAACTTGAACTTTAAATCAATGAGTACAAATCAGTTGCAATAAGATCATGTATGCATATAAGAAAATCTGTGACTATCCATATTGAAGAAAATCAAGAACTGAAACATGCCTACATATATTTTCCATCAAGGTTATGACATGTTCACCCAATTCTAACCGAGATTAACACATGTCCTCTAACTGCCATTCTCAAAAGTCAAAACCTATGTCACGAATCTAACAGTATAGCGTATGAAAATGGTAAGGAGTTAGAACAGTACCACTTGGACATTGTTCTCACCGGTGACGGAGTTTGCAGAGGGCACAGGAGATGGACCAGCTCGTGTCCTCTTTGAGATTGGAGTTGCGGGCTCAAGCTTGAGTGACAGGCGTTGACCTAAAAATGAGACAAACCAGATGAACAAATAAAATCAGTTGGAAGAACAATGTGGAACTTAGGTGAAATTTGAACAATGCGGGAAAGACACACTCCACTGTAAGGAATGTATGCACTCTTAAAACGTATTGTAGGTGGTATCCAACTTTGAAAGAAAACATATTTGGCTAAAAAAGAAGAGAAAGAAGAGAACTTCCAATCGGGGACAGTGAACATATTTGGAAATGTTTGAGTCTAAGGATAAACAGTTAATGTGAGATTCATATTTAAAATTGATCACCCATTTGTCTCTCCATTTGTTTCGAGTACACTGATTTTTGTGCTCTACTTCCCTCCTCTCTCGGACAAATACATGACAACCACAATAAAGTGATAAACCGGTTGGTGGACCTAAAACCGATTCCTCATAGACAAATCGAACGTTTTCGGCTCGAGCAATGCTAGGAACACAACTTTAAAAACATAACTCCGGACACAACTGCATCCAAAGCCATTCCATGCATGTGGACCACATACATTGGACAGCTCCAAATGCAATTGTGTTCAAAGTTGTGTCCCAAAGTTGTGTTCCTGTACTTTTTTGTTTCGGCTCTAACCAATCGCTTTAACATAATCTATCGTTTCTTGCTATGGAGCCCGCAAAGGGGTTGTGGATACTGCTGTACGAACAGCCGATTCCCGAAAAACAAACACCAAAAAATTGAAGACCAAAAGTTACAGCTAAATCAACTAATTTTTTGAGCAACTGAGCGAGTTCGAATTTGTTCATCCTCACTAGATGAGGGTGAACAACACCCTCAATTGGTGGAAAAAGTGTGGATCCCGCCACAAACTAATCTCATATAATTACCAAAAAGTGCGGATTCCACCCCAACCTAATCTCATTATTATCAATAATTGTATTGATCCCATAGACCCCACACTTTTTCCACCAATCAGAGTGACTTTATTTAGTGAGGGTGAACAAATTCGCACTCATAACTGGGCATACATATTTTCCCCCTCTTTCACTTCCCCAAAATCGAACTCAATACCCATCCACAAAATCGGAATGAGAAATGAGAAGGGACAAATACAAAAATAGAATTGTACCTCTAGGTCTTCGAACTGACCGCAGGACCCACTTACCGCGCCGCAAACCGTTCTTTCTTGGCTCATCGGTTGTTGTATTGGTGTTGGTGGTCACAGAGGATCCGATTACCAGAGAATACCCTCTAAGCATTCTTTTATGGAGTGAGAATGAAGAGGGTTTTCCTTTGCTGGTCAAGATTCCCCGGCTGTCTCCGTAGAAATTGCAGGCCTTTGCATGTGTGCTTCACGAATTCATCCTCGCACAGCCTTCCACAGTGAAACGATAAGGGGGGGTTTATAGAGAGAGTACCGTTAAGACTTGCGAAGAATGACTCGTCTTCAAGTTAAGCAGTCCAAAACAAAACAAAAAAAAAGAATACCGTTAAGTAATGAATATCTCCCTTTTTTATTTAACCAATAAAGACGGTTGGTATTTTTACCACAAAAAGGAAAAAAAGAAAAAAAGACGTGGTAGGATACGTTTGGTAACGTTTTTGTTTTGAATTTTCTGTTTTTTTTTTTTACTTTTTTTGATAACTAATAAAGAAGAAATGTGTGATAAGATTTATATTTTTTTTCATAAACATTTATAGAGTTCCTATAAATTAAAAATTAAAAACATTACCAAACACTCTCCTCGTAATTCGTATTACATTTTTTGCAAGGCCAATCTCGTCTCGCTCTTTCTATTTTGTTTTGTCTATTTTGTTTTGTTGCTTTTGTACCGTCTCCTACAAGTATGAAATAGTAGCAAATTCTAGTCTCTATCAGTCTTTAGTAAACCTATCGAAATATCGAGAACTCTTATTATCTAATGTTTTCTCAATTATAAAAAGAACGTTTCTTCCAAATTTATTTTATTCGATTGAGCTTATTCTTGTATAAAAATTTGAAAAAATATTTTAAAATTATTTAACGACTTAGATTATATATATGGTATCCTAAAGTGGGCTCCACACAGCCATTTGTACACCATCAGTACTGTAACCATAGGTACCCATAGTCGATCTGTTCAAAAAAATGGTTGGAAAGTAGTCACTTTTATTACAGTATTATTTTTTAAATAAGGGATTAGGGCTCCTTTGGTCAAACTTTTTCCCGATTTTTTAACACGGTTTTTTTATTTTTGCTCTTGATTTTACTATATTTGGGTCGAATTTTCACATTATATTTTTGTTTCCATGAGAGAAATCGAAAAAAATATAAAAATATAGATAAAAGTTCATACAAAAACGACAAAAAAGATCCAAAAACAAAAAGCATTGGTCTTTTTTGGGTATTTTTTCCCATTAATTTTGTTACTCTTCCGAAGAATGGGAGAATCTCAGTAATATTCTTCAGAAGAAAGGAGCATCAGTCATGTATCCAACCCGTATACAATTCCAAAGGCATTTCAAATTCCTGACCCCGAAAAATGAACAGGAAAAAAACCCAAAAAACTCAGGCCCTGTTCCAGAAATCTTCTTAAAAAATAAGCAGCTTATTTCACATTTTTAAACTCAAAAATAGTATAAATGAAAAATAATTATTTAATTTTTTTTGCATCGTATAAAAGATTTCAATGAGATGTTTCAAACAAGATCAATATTGCATATTTTTAGATTTCAACAAGCCTATAATTTTTGAGCTTGAAATTGCCTTCTTAAAAAATAAGGGGCTTTTTTCTGTTCTGGAACGGGGCCCAGTCTGCAAAAGAATGATTTCAGGCATACATATTAGCAGGTGCTTTCACAAGGTTCACAGACTGCCTTGTAAGATTCTGGTTGCCTAATGGTGTATTCCTCGTCCCAAAATCCAAATCCGCATTTCCTCTTCATAAGGGAATTGCCCTCTTCATTTTTCGACTACATGGACGAACTTCTTTCCATATTATGTGCACGAAAAACATTTAATGAATTTCTCCCTCTTGGAATTCAAACACAAACTATTGTGGCTTCTTGCCCTGGAGTACTTGGACAACCTCCTCCGCTCTTTTTTGAATTCCCTTCAGGTATTCGACAAGGACGCGCTGCTCATAAGAACCTCCATCCTGAGAGAGAGAGCGAGAGAAATGTTACAAAATATGAAGTATTTGGAAGTCAAACGGCTCCAGAAACAGGGGTGTGCCTACCGTCCGGATCAAAGTTCGTTCAATGCGTTTCTTAATAACGGCATGAAGTTCCTCCGGGGAGATTTCCCCTTTACCAAGAGTTATACCGTTGATCAAAAGCTTATTCCACTCTTCTTCAGGAGCTGCAGCCAGTAGAACAAGAATAAGAATCTGGTAAGTGGTGACTATGCAGCAAGGCCTTGAGGACGTCATCTTAGACATTTGTAGAGTCCAACCAAGAAGTTCGTTTTGAAAAAATTTCAATGAATCATCAAACCAGTTATCCTTTTTTCATGGTCTAATCCTCTAAATTGCTTTATGAACATACTCAGCCTCGATGATACTAGAGCAGAGAAAATGAGAGTCACTCCACATCAGCATCTTATATGTCGTGTCAAAACTCATCTCCTAAAATAGGACATTATATCCATCTCCTAAACGGGGCCTCTAAAGGCCAAAAGGAGGAATATAAGATGAAGAAAAGGGGGATAAAACCGACTGAAGCTAGTCTCTCTCGTGTGCTTCAAGTTTTCGTTCATCAGGAGATTCAGGACCTTTTGGGCCCAAACTAAATGCCTTTTCAGTCTTAAAGTAGCAGGTATCCATTACATGCTTACCCTATTAATATCACAAGAACTTGGCAGTATTTCTCGAGACACTATTTTACCTCTTCATTTGCTTCATCAAGCTTCTTGTACATTTGCAAGGCTTCAATAGGATGCTTAACTTTCTCATGGTTATATTTTCAGGCTTGGCCCTTCATTGGACCAGTGTCAGATTCCTCTTGGCACGGAACTCAGTTCTCTCTTTCATTTCCAATTCATCCCCTAAATTCTCAAGAAAAAACAACAAAGAATGTAGCACCAAACCAAGTAGTAATTGATTGCAATTCCTGAAACAAGTCTTCTAGTAATAGTATAGCCAACAGTACTACAGTAGGTATATCTGATTATGGTACTAGTTCAAGCAATGTACACCACTTAGCATAATTGCAATGCCTGAAAACATGTAAGTGATTAAAGCAAAAAGAAGCAACATTTCAGGATCAGACAGTAGGTACCTTTGATTATGGTCTCAAGAAACACTTCTGCCTTTAAAATCTGATTCCCTGTGGAAACAGAACGAGGGACAGGTTGTCAAATAACCTAGCAAAAGATAAACAGAAAAACGCCTACACATTGTTCTCTTTTTTATGTCTTTTAATGGGGATCTCAAATCTGCCACCTAACCTGTTGTCATTGATTCAAACTGCTTCTCAACAAAGATAGTTACTTTCTATAGTTCAGAGTCCACCACAAATTTTATAGCAATAATCATGTGCTCCGCTGAACCAAATCTCTTTCACCCCAACAACACTAAAATCAGCATCTGTACTAGGTAGATTCTATCACTTCCACAGTCAAGAGTAATATTTGAAAGGTAAGGCGATGGTCAGCTGTGCATCTAACAGATTTCTTTCGCAGACCAGGAAATCTTTAATAAGTAAAGTTCATTAAACAAAATGGGATGCACACCAGTGTGTCGTCTTTCAAGTCTAAGCCTCTAGGCTATGACCCTACATGTATTGCAGATTCTAGTGTTATTTAGATAATAGCACTGAGAAATTAGTAGACTCAATGCTAAGACAAAATGATATATAGGTAAGATCAGGAACATTTATCTGATATTTACCAAAAAGACCAAAATAAACAAGACAAAGGAGCTTAAAAATCTGCGACAGATCTTTTAGACTACTACATCATTATGCGACCTTTCATTCAAAAGTTACTAGTGAAACTACGAAGCATGAGAGAGAAGGTGGGAAACTTGGAGAGCAGAGCACATACAAAAAGGACTCAGTTTAAACCATTACAAAACGCAATGAAAAGTACTAAATGACTGTTGAACGACAGTGTCCTCCAATTGTCCTTTCCAAACTGCCCTAAATTCCTCCAGTGAACTCACTGTCGTTTATTCATTTCCTTATTCTTCTCAAAGTCCAAGAGAAGAAAACATATATGTCAAAAGGAAGCATGTATTTGGTCTCTACAGCAGCACATCCTCACCTTCTTCTCTGTCAGTTGACTCAGTCCTAGCTCCATTTGAGGATATGCTTCCTTAAGTTCACACACTTAACTATGGAAAGCAAAGAGAATTTGAAAGCACCCTACATTGTGATAACAAGAGAACTAAGATTTGTTAAATGTTAGCAATCTAATATGCAAACCCAGCTCGACTGTAGGATAGAATGCAAAAATTACTAAAAAAGTGCCCTAAAAGACACATGTTGCATACTGACCATAATACAAGAAAACTACCACAAGATAAATCAATAATATTACGTGTAACTAAAAACCTGCTAAGAGTTACACATTCCGGCTCTTCCAAGGATATAGTTTGTTTAGATGTTAGATATACCTACAACAGAAGTTGACTTGGGTATCTTGACATCAAATTCCAGCTATTTAAGCCCTAAAAAAATGAGCTTATAATTTATAAGTGTATCAAGAAAATGTGCACAACCGAGTGTTAGCCAGCATTCACATATCGTTGGACAATGAGAAAATAAAAATACTGACTGTATCAATTAACAAGTCAATCTAGATTACAAATTTGGCAAAAGCACTATGATATTTGTAAACTCTTCATTGAATAATCAATTTTACATCCGATTGTATACATAATGAACATACCTTTTCTTGCATAGCTACGTCTAGAAAGTACTTTGGCTGCATATAGTTGGAAAACTTTTTGCAACATAGCCTCAAGCCCTGGTTTGTCCCCATCTTCTTTCGCCTGCAAATGATTAAGAACTTAATGTTTTATGGTACTTCTTCAAGTTCATATTGCGTGGTTCATATCACGCATACATAAAACTAAAAGTACATCCAGTTTAGTGGGGGTATGGGAAGGAAGATTGGGTGCAGACCTAAAGATTGGTACCGGTTCAAACCCATAACCTCAAGGCTAGTGGATATAGTTTAAAATATTGAAAGTGTGGCCCACTTAGTTATATCATGCACATATGCAATGGCGATTTTAGTTGAATTCTTAGTAACCATAATGGATGAATAAGGATGCAAGTACAAATGTACACAACGGAAAATCCTAGTTGAATAACCATAAGGCAGTTATATGGCTTTAGTGTACTCACCCCCAATATTGGGGCCATATCAACCAAGGGACCAACATGGTAAGCCGTAAAATGTAGATGAACAAACCTATAACATTTAAAAAGACAGTCTTTATATATAAGCAGTAACATGAATGATATAGCAGCAATATCAGCATTTACTCATAATTTTGTTATGCTGTTGTCATTCTTGTGCAGAAAATATTAATGTGCAGTAACAAGGTTCAAACTCCCACCTTAACCAAACAATAACTTAATAAGAGTTTGAGGCATGCGAGTTGAAGGCACTACCTTATCTAGCTATTTTAAAGATATCAAGTTCTTGTTTTCTAAGCAATGCTTTAGAGATACATAACCTTGGTTGAATTCAGAACTATATGAGATATGTTAAGGTGGTATCCCACAAAAGCATTGCTGTCTAAATGGATACAGCCTTCAGAAGCACTAGCTCCAGGTACAGGACCACAAATTCACTCTCGTTAGGAAGCAATACTGGGTGAGGAAGAACAAAAGAGATTCAACCATCCCGACAAAGAATGATTGCAATGCTAGCAACAAGCAGGCTTGCTGAAATAACATGCTCGCCCTAATTCAAGACAGTAACTATATTACTGTTTCTCTCCATAACAAAAAGGATATTGTTCAAATGTTCCCATGCACAATATGAATGGCACTCACCACTAATCTTGTTCTGTAACCACATGCTAACAACATCATTTTGTCTTGGCAACAAAGTACAAAGCAATTAAAATACTCACTTTCCGTAACTGTGCATTAACTTCTGAGAGGAACCCTTCATCCAGTTCCCCTTCCAGCTCTCTCTGGTTGATTTCCTGATAATAACAAGGTTGGGCACACACCACTGATGTAATTATTCTTTTTCTGAGAAATTAATCTGAGGGACAATAGCAGTACAAAAAGAAATCTGAGGATCGACTCCTCTTAGATTCATGCAACCAATAAGGACATCATACGCTATTAAACCCAAGAGACAACTATAAACAAAGGACTGACAAAAAATAGTAGACAAAATACTATTCTAACATCATTACGCAAGAACAACATCAGGAGAATGGGGAAAGATGAGTACATGGACACAGTCTCAATACTGGTTACCCTGTGTGTGATGTGCTATGCTAACAATGAACACTTCATTGCACAGTCCAATATTAGCTGAATCGAGGGTAAATCAGTGAATGAGGCTTGAGGAAAAAAAAAGGTTCCTTTTTTGGGTGATTCTACATACATGCACAAATCTTCTCTCTACCTCCACCACTTGTTTGACAAGGGTGGAAAGTGAGATTTTTGCAGTGTATTCAGAATAGATGCCGATCAAAAAAATTATTCAAAATATTCAGTTTGTCAAGTACTGTCTTTGTTCACAGTGAGTACTTGTCATCTACTATGTCTAGATGCATTGCCAGTTAGGGTCTAAAAAAGAAGTAATTACACTCTGTCTTGTTTTTTAAAATTAGGGCTCCGTTCATAGATACGAATAATCATTGAACCCCAGAAGCCAAGCCATTGAAAAAACCTTTAACAGGAAAAAAGGAAAAAAAAAAAGGGGGGGGGGGGGGGGGAGGGGGGGAAGACAATATTTACTATCTGATGCACTGCATATCTTCATTCATTAATTCCGAATCAAAGCAAATTCTGAAAAAAAAAAGAAAAAGAAAAGATTTACTCTCTCCATAAGCTTGAGAGTTTCAGGATCTCGAGGAGGCCAAGGAATCTCTTCCACTTCATCAAGTGCAGGCTTTATAATTCCCTTTAGAACATTAGTAGAGTACTCTATTTTTTCCTGCATGGACAGAAAAACTAGGAATGTTATCCTTTAGTATGACACAAGAAAGCTAATATGAGAACGAAGTTCTTAAGCTCTCAGGAATCCTATCTGACGATATTTGTGTGATAGTGCTGCAGAGAGAGAGAGAGAGAGTGGGTACATTGGTTTTATTAACAACGCGATCCACTATGCTCATTAGAGTTGAGGCAAATTCTTCATAGTCTTTCTGCATACGAAAAGATATTATGGCAATACGATATCTTAAAGATAACAGGGACCAAACTCAAAAGCATGATAAAACATAAACTCAACCAAGTAAAAACCATGCTTTATCGTCCTCAGATTTGCAAGTCTCAGTTCTAGCCGCGAGTCGCAACCAAAAGCTCTCATTGAAAGCAAGGACGTTTTCGACCACAAGCTTCTGAAGCTGTTTGAAGATCAACCACACAAGAAACAAGTTTAATTAATAGAACCAATTTTACTTGGAATCTGGGTATAAGAAGATACTAAGCAGCTTAAAGTAATTCACCTACTTCAACAGATTAATATATCTCCTTAGCTATCTAACTTATAAGCTGAAACTAATAAAATTTCTTGGACAGAATCAAGTAGGCCAATGGATCACTCAATATGTCCAGTTTCATGTTTGACATCTCAAATATACGGATCTATTGTGCCTTATTTTTCAGGAGACACTAGAAAATGATAATCTAGATTTTCATTTGATCTAATCGCAGCACATTTATTTGAGAAGAAAATAACTTTGGCCATCAAAATCATCTTATAGGTCAACTTTTCTGGAAATGCTCAAAATGAAACTGCTGAAGTAAAGCCCTGTATGGAATGCACGCTGTAGAATCATATCATTCAGAGAAGTTGCTTTTAGGGTCAACTTGTTAGTCCTAAGATATTCTAGTAAGGAGATGCAGTCATATTAGGGTCCGCCGTGGCAGCTAAATTGCATGGGATGAGGTCTGAGAATGACCGGTAATTCAAGTGAATCACGTATAACAGAAGCATTTTATTTTATTTTTTTATTTGGTAACAGAAGCATTTTGGTCAATGGAAAAGGAAAAGTTCGATAGTAACTACAAAGCAGCATCTACTTACTTCATTTCCATTTGCATCCCTTATTGTATCTATCAGCCTATCCACCTCCACTATTTTTTTAAACAACTCCTCAGCTTCTTGATTGGCAGCACAGATCAAAGTTTGCCTGTTTATTATGTTCAAAAAGCCAGTTATTGCCAAAAGCTCCACTTGTGAATTGTCTTATAACAAGGAGTACGACTTATAAATTGAAAAACAAATTCAGCATGGCAGTCTTAAATAAAGGGTTAGGATAATAGTTCTATGACCACCAAGATTTCCTCAAATCTCCACGCGTCCATGGGCCCCTTCCCCAAGGAGAGAAATAAGAAAAGAAAACAAATTGGGAATGGATATCTAAGTAAGATAAAGAAAAACAACCATATAATCTTATCTTACAAGGAATTTTTTCCTCAGCCATTTCTAATAAGTGACCCATTATTTTCGCAGGCTGTTGCTAGGGTTTTATTTTCTGGCGTATCTTTGCTTGCCATTCTATTCTAAACATCAACCTAGGAGGAGAAAAGAGAACGGCGAACAAGATTCGTGTAATGGACCCTGATTAACTGATGCAAGGCATGGTTTTGTTTGGTACAATCCTAGGAGGAAAAAAACAAATACAAAACATATTCAGTAAAAAAAAAAAAATTGAACTTGAGCCATCCCGATACACCTACACTCTCAAAAGACAGTCCTAGAGGGCAAAAAGCCGACTTTGTTTCCTACGGGATAATGGTATCCTAGAGATGAATCTTAAAAGCCTAGTTGAGTTAACTGCTACAGTTTTCATGAGCACAATGCATCATAAATATCATACCACTACCTCTTTCTCTTTTTATGATAAGTAATAAACTTTATTGAAAAGGAATCAAGGGAATGCCACCCATTTACAAAACAAGGCGAGGAACATAAAGAAAACCAAACCATAGTAGGACCTATACACCACTCTAAACTCCAAAAATATCTAACATGTCAAAGAATTGATTCAGTGCAGGGTTGCGCACTCCCTCAACTCCCAGCAAATAAAGAAGAAAAAAAAACTCTTTATTTTGAAAAAAGGCCTATCCTCCCCTTCGAAATATCTTTGATTCCTCTCTCTCTATATCAACCACATCAAGCACAGGGTGATCAAAATCCATAGCTTCCGTCGTCTTCTTCCCACTAACATAACGTGATGTATACCCTCTCCAAATTTAATACTTTAGTGTTCTTTAGAGCGCTGATAAAACCAGTTTCCGCGTCTTAAACCGTCCTCGTACGACTTAGCAATGCCATAAACTACAAACATGTAGGCTCGGCTATGCAAAATGTTAAAGCATCCACTCAATACCAACTGGCAATGAGAGAAGAGGCCGCCCAGGCTCATATACTAGTTTTCAAGGTGATAATTAGCGAACAATTTCCATCACTCCTCTAGACGTGCGGCCCCCGACTTGCACGTGGAGAGGTCAACAAAGGATCCGGAACACACGGATCACAATGAAACGAAGGGAAACAAAGGGAAAAAGCCTCTGAAAACCTAGCTCTAATACTATGTTAAAGCATCCACTCGAAACCAATTGGCAATGAGAGGAGAGCCCGCCCAGGCTCATATACTAGTTTTCAAGGTGATAATTAACCGATGTGGGACAATTTCTAACACAAACCATCTCTTGCCATTCAGCTCTTCATTATACCAAACAGGTAGGCCCTTGCACCTTCTCTTGCCACCTCTACATAATGTCTTCCTTCCCTAGCTCTATATTACATCTGAATTGCCTCCAAATCACTCCTTACTTGTGCAAGCAAAGGATGTTCATCGAAATAATAATACCACGTCAAACAATTCCCTAAATTCTGTCCTTAAACACTGCCTCTGGCTTTATTCCACAAGATTTTCTTTTTCTGGCCAGACGATACAATGTGAGTATGTTAGTTAAGTTAGATTTCTGCAAGGGACATTGATGCTGTTCCATCAACTCGAACCCAGAACCTCCCATCACCTAAGTACTGGTACACGACTCCGTTTCAAAAAAAAAGTACTCGTACATGACCAACTAAGCTAGAAGCCCTGGTCTATTACACAAAATTATTTCCTACTTTATACTCACCTACACGAAGTTTAATTCCCCTACTTTTCACCACTTTCAAATCTATATCGTGCTTACAATAACCCTAAATACACGCACATGTTTATCGAGCCAAAGAAACTAGTAATACCTCTTTTGGCCTTCCTTAACATCGATTGGAGAAAAAAGACTGAGCTTCCCATTACTGAAACGCGCAATGTTCCATCGCGACATCTGAATTCCAAATCAACATAACAATAGAACAAATAAATTCACAACATATTCCTTCTTTTTCCAAAACAATTGACTTAATTCACAAGATATTCGTTCGCTTCGCAGTAATATCGAATCAGAACAATCATGATACTTTCACAAGCAATTTCTCACATCGGTTTGATTTTGCGGCGAAAATGGGGGGAAAGGAAGACGAAGGGGAAGCATTAAGCGTGTGATGATATGCGTGTGTGAATATACGTACTATCTGTATGTATAAATATGGAGAGAGAGAGAGAGAGAGAGAGAGTACCGGGTGAAGGGAGGAGAGAGAGTGGAAGCATCGGAGAGGCGGGGAAGGAGCGACGGCGAAGGGCGACGGCATGGGTAAGGCGGGAGAGGCCACGAAAAATAGAACCGTTTCCCACCAAAAATACTGAGGGAAAGACGATAATGATGTAAAATTAAGTAAATAATAAAAGGAAATGATTTTTATATTCCTTTTTTTTAAATAAATGCATTTTACTTTGTTCTTTTTTAAAATAAATGCATTTTACTTTGTCTTTTAGTAAAAAAAATATACATAAAATTTACTAAATGACAGAAAAGGGGTGCATTTATAAAAAAAAGAAAGTGGGTAAATCACTACCCATGTAATAAATAAACTTTCCATAAAAATGAAAATACAATTTACACGAAAATTAGCCATCCATTATTTTTTATCGATGGATGTTTGGGCGCTGAAGTTAACGACCACACAAATCTTTCAATGACCCCAAATTTTAGAATGTTTTGATTTTCATGAAATCCGAACATGCGACCTTGTGAAAAAACAAACACTTACTTTTCAATCTCTCTCGCTTTAGATGCACTAGTTTATGTTTGTTGGTTTGATTATTTTGGGAAGGGGTGGTGGTCGCTTTGTTTGTTCTAACTAGTTTTGGTTCAATAATCACGGTTGGCATGCTTTTCTGCAATTTATCCGCCGATTTATGCACTGTAGTTGGTTTTCGGCCATTTAGTTGCATGACATCTCTTTCCATGCACGTATGTTTGGGCTAAATTAGCTCAATCTGATGGCAAATAATTGTGTGCGGGCGTGTCAGAAAAGAACTAACTTTAGTAAAGAAATTATTCTTTTCAAATTGATTGGAAACGACTAATTTAAATCAGGCAACTGTGTTATCCGTTCGTTTACCTCAATTAAGAGGATTTTTCCTTAAAGTACCAACTAAATAGATTGACGCTCTTCAATCAAAAAGGATAATTGAACATAAACAAACCTGAATTTAATCAAAGGTAAGTTTTATATGCAAATACTCTTAAAATTTCGACAAGAATAATACAGAAATATAAGCACACTAAATTTAATCAAAAGTGAACTTACAATCGACTATTCTCTGGTAAGAAAAAAGACTAGAAGAAATAAGATAACTTGAATTTAATCAAAAGTAGTCTTACATGCAAATAAGCCTTCAACTTACAAATTACTAAACTAAACTAATCTAATTTAAGTCCTAAACTATGATAGATCTCTGAGCAATCATTTTGTATGAGTTGTCAGATGATGAATTTTTGTTGGGGGCCTCTCTCTTCACTTGCTTCTTCTATTTATAGACAATGGGTCTGCCTTCGATCTCCACTTTCCACGTTAATCCGCACGTCTTTGCTCGAACTGCCCACTTTCCCCCAAAACAATTGAGAGGGGCCTTTGAACGGTTGCTTGAATTGGTTCTTTCCGAATTCTTCTCTTTTCACGTTCGTTGATGCTGATCATGGCTGTTTTCTGGGTAGTGGGACTCCTGTTTTCACGCAATGTGGTTTAGTGCTATAAACTTAGTTGCCTAAATGATTTGCTACAACCACGATTGATATCCCTCATGAAACGGGAAGTCTAATATCACCGTTTGATGGTTAATCAACGGCTAAGCTTAATTATCATCTTATTTGCCCTCATCTTACGTCAAAATGAAACCGTTTCCAATCAAAACGATACCGTGTAATGCTAAAACAACATCGTCATTAAACCTTCTGATCCTCTACACCTTAGGTCTAAATGAGACGTGTCCTTATTGAACAAAACACTATTCCGTGCCACATGTAATTTTTCTCATTGGGTGGCATATTTTAGGATGTAAACAACGCAATGCTCTCTACTAGAAGTGCAAAAAATAATCACTTGGTTGGTATCAACCGTTCTACGTGGAAAGCCCCAGTCACTGTGGAACTATTGTAACAGATGGATTTCGTCACAGTTGCATGTGTTATTCTGACACCTAACTGTTTGATCAATTTATCGTTGGGCTAGATTTTTTCATTCGATGTGTAACACAGTTGTGTCCGGAACCTGTGTTCCTAGACTTTTTGTTCGCAATAATCACTCAACTCGCATACATCTATCTCCATGAATTACTCATCTACTTGCACTTAGAGCCCTGAAAGCCACAAGGAACTGCATCATAACTGTGAACCAATTGTTTCCTCTTTCTTTCCATTCCCTATTATCATTTGAATTCAATTCTACAGACTCATTTCCTCACTCCTAATCCAAAGCTTCCTTTGTTTTGTTAGTTCTATTTGGTAGGAGAAAAATAACAGAAAGAGAAGCACATCACAACCCGGGCCCTGACTCACATTGGAACTTTTACACTTTGGTCTATTCGGGCTCGGGCCCCCCTCACGTTGGAATTTTTACACTTCAGTCTATAATCTAATACTATTTTTATGGTTCTATTACACCAATTTATAGCTTAGAATATCCTCTGTATCATTATAAAATAGATTTTGTTCCGGTTTAAAATTAGTATGATGCGGAGATTGTTTCTTTGTAATTTATTTTTCAACACGTTGAGGGTAAAATCGTCATATCTTTTGATGTATAATAATTTTGGATCCAAACTACTTTGGTTAGAAAGTAGTCAAGACAAGCTTTTCAACGGTTCAAACCACGTCTAAATCGGAGTTCGGGAGTGTCTGTGGCAAGACAACAAAGTTTGGTCGTTTGTGAACTTTACAGGATGCGCCCTGGGCGCAATGACGTGCGCCTGGAGCGCATAAAAAGTACTGTACACAATATGTCAAACTTCACGGGCTTGTTCCGGACACTCCCAAACTCCAATTTGTCTATTGTTTGGACCGTTAAAAAACTTATCAAATCTACTTTCTAACCCAAGTAATTTGGATCCTAATTTATTTGTACATCAAAAGATATGGTCATTTTTCTCTCAATTTGGTCGAAAAATATATCATTTCTGTAAAACGTTCACATCTTTCTCATTTTAAATCGGATAATGACCTATTATATATCAATAAAGAAGGTTTTCGAAATACTAGAAGATGGTGTTAGTTTATCAAAAAGGGGTAGAAAAGAGGCCACTATAAAGATCATCGAAGGACTACTACCCCTCCACCACCAACACTATCACCCTAAAACCATCCCTTCTCCACCTTCACTTCACCAAATTATTCGAGTTCGAGCTCATGTTTGACTTGTTCAAAACTCGTTCAAGATTTTTGTTACTGAATCAAGTTGATCTTTAACGTTTATTCAAACTCGTTAAGCTTTCAAATCAAATTTAAATAAACTATTACTACTATTTTGACTTGTTTAGCTTATGATGCATGAAAAAGAATTTAATCTACCATATTTGTTAAGCTCAATAAGAATTCAAAACAATCATGAACAATTCATTACTTAGCTCGTTTACGCTCGAGTCCTTAAGAAAACATTTGTCACTTTGGTATCATGGCCAATAATAATTGAATCTGATACTCATACCCTAAAGTGGAATTGAAAGTGGGGAGCTGACAATGAAGAAGAGGGGGAAAGTAGTGGGAACCATATCATTATGGAAGAAGCCAATGAAGCTTGTAATTTTTGAAGCCCCATGTACAAATTAAGTTCCCTCCCCATTAATGGGACATGTTCATTTTACCTTTAGCTTCGGATGGTGTGGGACAGGCGCATGCCCTATCACTGTGGGGGCCAAGGCCCCTCCCCTCTTGCTAGTCTCTGTCCTCTATTATTAGGACTATCTGTGTAATGTATCTTTGATTGTGCATAGCAAATGGATTTCTACATTTTGCCCAAGGATTAAAAATCTTCTTTGCCTTAACGTTGTTTTCAGTTAGTCAAGAGAAGGAATTGTTTCATAAGTACGGGTAAAACGTAGCCGAAAATGTCAAAAGAATTTGGTAATGTATGAAAATTCACCCTCAGATATTTTCCTTACGTATATGCTTTGCGTACACTCTCCCTGTTGTTTACAACATAAACGCGATACTTAGTTATGTTTGGTGGAATTTCGACATGCTTTATCACATATTTGGATTTGTCAATAAACGTTCCACAAATGTTTTGTTTCCGTTTCTTAAGAAACAAAAATATTTGCCCAGAATGTGGTTCCCTGATTTTACCTAAGAGCCTGAAAACACGATCCCTGTATTTTTGGGAAGTGAACAGAGGACTTTCTTGAGGATCAAAAAGAAGATTAAAAAAAAAAAAACAGACAACTTTCTTGTGGGCCAAGATAAAATCGAACAAAAAATATCAATGAAAACCTGACATCTAAGGTTTGGAACTCAGCATTAATCCTTTTCTCATAAGTAGAGCACATCAACCGGAGGTCGGAAAATAACCACCTCCAAAAGGTCTCAAACGAGTTTTTAAAGAGCTGACTGGAAAGCCAAGCTTGAGTAGCTTATTTTGTTTGAAGCCCTAGTTGCAGTAAAATTTGTCAAAGGACTACTGCTTTAGAGTCCACTCACGAGCACCATTGCCTCAACCAGAACACTTCCAAAACTCGTACCATTTGGTACGCAAATAATCAAATTCATTGTCACGACAATACATGATTTGACTAACAAGAATGACCTAATTTTAAACTGCTCAATGTGTGTACAAACCACTAAATACCGCAGGCTTGGGAATGAATCAAGTCTGAGTTTAATCCTTAATCATTGCATTTTTTTTTTGTGGGAATAAAGAAGGAAGCACTGAAAATCACCAGCTTCAGAAATTGCAATGCCTGAAATCACAATTGCTGGGGCAAAAATCCTACTTTAAATCTCAAAATAGCTGTGCTCATCAAGGAGAGCTGTTGAACCTCTACTGCTGAATCTTGAGGATAGGAAAAGGGATGACATCACGGATGCTGGCTGAATTTGTCAGAAGCATTACTAGCCTGTCGACTCCGAGTCCCTGAAACTTACATTCTGTTAGGGGGGAAGATGGATCAAACGATGAAGTGACCAATCAAATAGTCCCTTTTAGCTTTTAAATTTACAAGGACTTTGACAGAATGTTTGAATCTTGGCTTATGGAAGGGGAGGTGAAGTAAAGGGGAAAGAGAGCAAAACAATACCACGTCCTTTGTTTGGTAATTATGAAATTAAACTTGTAGAAGTAATCAAGTGATTTCAATGGAGTGTTCTTAATTGTCCTTTCCGTCAATACATCCACGAAACAACATACCATGGCTCACTAGTTAGCTGGGGAAAAGGTGTCATTCCCTGATTACATGGACAAGTGTCCCTCATGTGATCCTCAGACCAAGAACCAAATCTAAAAACATTTAGGTCAAATGCAGTGATTAATGCATTGTGAAGTTCCAGTGGAAAAATTCTTGTGTTTCCAATGACTTAAACGTATTGGTAAAATATATATATATATATATATACAGAACTATTGAGAGAATTCCGTTTAACAGTTACCCACAAAATTTCCAAATCCAAACCAAGTTTGGAAAGGAAGTGATGCACTGATGCTGGTTAAAGAAATCTGTGACGTTGCACAAACAACTATCCAGTGTAATTAAGGAGAAATGAAGCCAAACATTTTTAATAAAAAAACACATGCAGGATGAGGTCAAGGCATGTACAAAGCACAGCAAATGCAACACAAGGATAACTACCCCAGGAATAATAAGTAGCAGATACAACACATAATTATTAGGAAAAGCAACTCAACTCAGCCAGAACAAGTATGTCGAGTTAAATCAACGGCGTTTGCAAATGTAACTGATACCCTCATCAACACAATCAATAGAAGAAGCAATTGGATGACCATACCATTCCAGAAGCTGGAGGCATTCCGTATTCCAGAGCTGTTATAAAGTCTTCATCCAGAGTCACTTCGTACAAGTTGTCATCACTTTTCTTCTCTTTCTCTTCTGAATTTATTTCAGAAATTGCTATCGCCCTCCTCTCATTATGCTGCCTCACTTGCTCTTCCAACCGTCCTCTCTGTCATGGTTGAAATTTACAAAAACAAACTTCCTGCTAATCTTGAACCAACCTCTACGATAACATACTATGTAGCACAGACACGGATATGGACACGGGACACGGCAATTCTAAAAAAATGGGGATACGGACACGGAGGGGGACACGCCACGTGTATAAATAAATAAAAAATAAATACACACACACACACACACACACACACACACATATATATATATATATATATATATATATATTATGAACCATTGTATATGAATAATTTCAAAATTTGTATAAATTTTTTTCAAAGGGAAAATTATAGTTTAACCCAAATGTTTTGAATAATTTCATATTAACCCCCAGAAATTTAAAAAATACTCCTATTACATTTTGACCCCCCGCCGTGTCCCCTATCAAAAAATAATAAAAATTATTGGACACGCACATTGCGTGTCCAATACGTGGACACGGCGCCCTTTTGGAGTGTCGGTGCTACATAGATAACATATATCTAATGTACTTGCACAAAAAAAAAACATACTCCGTATATCTAATGTACCATGATGAGGGGGGAAAAATTGAATCATCCAAATACTTAACGAACTAATCAAACATTTGAGGCATCGTTCACATTGGGATTTAAAAAAAAAACACTTCCTCTCGTCCCACATCACGCGCTTTTTGTGCAACGTTGCTTCATCTGTCAACAAGTTACTTTCAGCAGCAACAGTTGTCAAATGACAGAAGGTTCTGTTGGTCGTGGTCATCACATTTAACAGAGTTTATGTACCTAAACGGCTAAACCCTTATATAGACATCCAATCTGTATAATCTCTGATTGTTTACCATGAATAAATCATTATACCGATAAACCCGTTAGCCGTCTTCATGTTTTCTAATGAAACCTTATTTGTTGGATATTCATATACTTCAGAAACATTCTTTTCTCATACAGTCATGCTGCAAGCAAAAAGAGAGAATGATATGGACACGTGAAAATAGGAGAAATTGCTCACATCCACCGTCATCCAACACTATGGCAAAAGGCAATTCATAACTCCCAGAAATCGGAGTACAAATTCTACTGTTTGGTGTCAAGAAAAGAGCATTCCGACTCTGAAAAAATTAATAATTTTACTAGAATTCCAACCTATAGCAAAAGAATTACAATTGCAGTCAGAAGGATGTCAGCAGGTCAAGAAAGACCATGAACTTTTTCACGAAATGATTATAAAATGACTGGTGATGAATAGAACTGGATTTTCCCATCTAAGCACAGCTGAATCAAGTTCCTTTGTTACAAGGACTTCTAAATGAACCTACCCATCCTGGACACTCCAAACTCCAAGCGAATCAGATCTGTGCCCGACATGTTTAGTTGAATATTCACCCTGTAAGCAATTTTGTAGTTCGAGCTTACCATGAATTGTACATAGAACTCCTATATGATGCATCAGCTGCCCTAAGGCACTTCGTAAACATCACTTGTCCTAGAAAATAAGATAAGTGTACTAAATAATAGGACTCTTTGGGCATGTCCTGTGTCCTGACATGAAAATTAGATGAATCCGACACGTCAACGCATTCCCGCACCCAATACCCATACCTGAGTCCATGTAACATAGGGACCAATGCCTTAATTTTTTTCTCATATGAATTAAAAAAAAAAAAAACTGAACTTTGAAAAGCTCCTCATCTGGGTTACGGTTGCTCAAGAAGTGGAAAGGCAGATAATACCCGATTCCCGAATACTCTACGTCCTTACCTGATCCACAGGGTCTGTCAATTCGGAGAATGCGTTCGCCATTTCTCGACCACAAATAAACAGTTCAAATCTTTCAGTCAACCCTGCATGCCTAAATTTTGTGGAATAATTATGAGATACATAGCATAGGCTGCTCCAAAAACATAGACATGCTGCAGTGATTGCTTAGATTCCTATAAAACAGAACATGTTATGATAGATAACTGACATATTTGAGGAAAATCTGCCCATGCAGGTGATAATATAAGTAAAGTATTTTTTTAACAAGAGTAACAACTCGATTCTATAAAAAATAATCTCAAGGACATTTGAAATATTATTATCTCTAGATTCATGATAAATCTACTCACAAAGGCTTCCTCATCTGACCCAGAAGAACAAACACCCACAGTATTCAAAAGCATCAGCATTCAAGAGAGCACATTATCATCATAAGAATTCCGTGATTGCAATTAGACATCCCAACCACAATATGCTAATCACGCCACAATCCAGCTCCAAGTGTTTTTTCAGCATTTCCACTTTATATTAGGTAACCAACTTAAGATACTTTCTTATCATTTAGCGGTTGGGTATAAACCCACTTGTTGAAAACTTGCTACCAAACCGATTCATGGAAACCATTGTATGATTCCCTGTCCCTAGCATCACACTCTGTATCTGCAAAAGTGCTTGGAGTGGAAAAATTTTAGATATGGATATTTTCTTTTCATATTTCCTTGAGCTCCACAGCTCATGAACTTCTACCTTTCATTGCTGGAAAATGCAGAAATCAGCCCAATTTTAGCCTTGGTTCGAGTCATTTTCAGGGTCCCAACTTGCAGTCAATGGAGCCTCCAATCTATACTCCGACAATGTGAATAGCACACTAGCTCGACTTTTAGTTTGAATAAATTATGCACAGTGGACACACAGAGATTAAAACTTCTAGTCCATCCTACTCGGTACAACGTGTAATTTCAAGAAACTTTTGATAGTATGAATTATACACAATAAGTTTTACGCATCGTTCAAGATGTAATTTCAAGAAACTATTGATACTATGATATCCACAGTTGTATGCATGAAAAGAATTAAGAAGACCAACTATTTATTGCGAAAACTATTGTACCTCTGATGTGGTTTGGCCAGGGGAGATATCTCAATTGGGTAGTCCAAAACAAAAGTAGGCTGCAGCAACTTTGGCTCTACCATGATCTCGAAGACCTGGATAAATGATGCAAAAGTAAAATTTAGGCCAACCATATGGAAGCAACGTCCAAGCCTATTACCATAAAAGGCACCAAAACAATTCAGATGACAACTTGCCAATACCCAGCCCCAGCCCAGTTTGACAACAATGCACACTTCATAGTAGAACTAAGAAACTGCAACAAAGAAGAGCATATTCACCTCGTTAAGCAAGTTGCCAACAGATTCGCATGCTTCAATCGAACACTTGTCTTTATTTTCAATGCCGGTACCAATTGTCCTAAGAGTAACTTCTTTAGCAGCTCTAAGATCATTTCCCAACTCGTTGAAATCAATCCCAGTAACTTCTTTTACAAGATTGTGCATGGTTTCCCTCCTCCAAGGTTTTTGTAAACATATTTCTAGACCCTGCATGGAGCACCAGAGAGCTCTAAGATTATTTATGCTCGCCATGTTATGCTGAAAATAATATCATAAGATACAGCTCTGAAGAAAAAAATACTCTGGCTGAATAGTAATTTACTTCGATCAATGCCGGAAGATATTTTTCACTGAAAGCAACTCAGTGTACTCAACTATACATAATCTTGATCAAACTAATTGATTTCCCTAAATACCAAGAATAAGAAGGAACAAATTACCTGATAATCAATGGAAAGCTTTCCATGGACTGCAAGAGCGCATCGAGTTACGATTTCTTCTGCCATGTTCATCATGCTTTGGTAGTCAGAATACGCTTCGTACATCTAAGTTCAAGCTAAGAATAATACTGATCAAAAATAAGTTTAGTCAAAATATCTTACTTTAGTTGCAGCCCACACAAACAAACAGTTGATATGTTTACTAGACCAAATAAAACCAAAACAAGGACATACATACACACACACAAACACACACTTATATATATATATATATATATATATATATATATATATATATTACCTCTATCGTGGTAAATTCAGGATTATGACGAGTTGAAATGCCTTCATTTCTGAATATTCGCCCCATCTCGTATACCTTTTCAAATCCCCCCACCTGTCATTTGCAAATTGAAATTTAATTGTTGCCTAAGACGTAAAAGGAATACTTGTAAGCAACAAAAGTTGGTTTTGATTTTTGTTATAGATTACAAAGAAAGCTCAGATTATGAAGTTAAGATGGACGTGTGGATAGGACTAGAAATGAAAACAATCTTGAAATGGTAAGGGGAGCATATATTGAAGATCAGCATAGAGGAAACAGACTAAGGTGGTTGGGTTTTATACAACCAAGACCAGTGGATGCAAGAAGAATCACAAAAAGCTGTAAGATATTCCAAGCCAATTCAACAGAGGAGAACCCCATTGATTGGAAAAGAAAAGAAATAAAGGGCTAGAAGACGAGCTGCAAAGAAGCTATAGCATAGATAGAACAAAGTAGGAAGGAGATCTTCTAGCGGACCAAGAGAAAGGGATCCTTTTACTTGTCATTGTTAGAGGCGTATGTCTACCATTGAGGACGATAGCATCTGTTTGGAAAATGAACAACGTAGAAATGGCACAATGCTTCATGAGACCTTGGATATTGCTCAAACAAAGTTTGCCTACACTTCTTGGGTCCAGAGATCAGCTAGTAAGATTGAAGATTAAAAACTTCAGAAAACATAGTTATTCAAAAGGGAGCAACTATTTTCAAAATAACTAAGTCGCATTGCTTGCCAGGCCAACAATTCTAGAATGTACTGCTGAGAATGTGTCAGTGGAATCTATTGATATTTAGCACAAGAAAAAACGCTAAAATCAGCATATTTTCACCAGCATTCTCTTTAAATGGAGCTCAGTAGCAATTCTCAAATAAAGATCCCTCCCAAGTGAATTATGGTATGTAACAAATGGCCTAGCTTCTGCTCCGCCAGCTGCTCCCTAGAAGATCCAACAATTTAAAAATCAAACAACAGATAAAAATGATCCTTCTGTTCTACTAAGCAACTAAGACAGGTTGCATGGGCATTTTATAATTATTACACATGTTCATTCGGGGATATGCATTGGCAACATATTAATTTCTGCTAAAATGTAGCAAATCACACATGGTACGAAGTACTGTAAGATGCTAACAAAGAGAAATGGAATCCTGAGACATGGAAGTTGTCTCCACAAAAGTACCAAAATGACTGTTATAAGCCAAATGCAAGCCAGAATGTCTGACACCTAGGCTACTAACATTATCTAATGATAGACTACCTATGAACATAGGAAAAAGTTCTGTGTGGAAATTGCTGCTGACTGTGAGTTATAGAGAACTAAAAAATATTCAATGACCAGATGGCAACACCCAGCCATTACACTGCAGCAACTTTCGCATTCAACAAACATCAACAGCAGCACTATTTCATTCCTACACTTTTTGGTTTACGAACCAAGTTCATTTACAATGGTTTCCGATATGACATTTTACTTTTCTTTTTACCCTTAGCAACTTTCTTAGAAAATAAAACTTCTAATAGTAGTATCTTGCGGGTTGTTCAGCTTAATAAGCCAAGTGGATTTTTTTTGTCCTTATTCAATATTTTTTTGCATTTTTTAGTTTTTTGTGGATTATTGCTTTGTTATGACAAGAGGAATCTAAAAAGTAAAAAATTACGATCGAAACCTAAATTTTTTGAATAAAGACAAAAATAAGCCAATTTTTTCGTCTTTAATCAAAAAAATTTGGATTTTGATCGTAATTTTTTACTTTTTAGATTCCTCTCATCGAGACGAAGCAATAATCCCCAAAAAATTAATGAAAAACTAACAAATGGGAAAAAAAAATAAAAAATTGGTCTAGAGTCCATTATAGAGAACTTGTAACCCAGTTAGTCCATCTCTAATGTTTGTAACCTCTCTAGTCCACTAATATAGTTTAAGAAGCCCTTAAGTCCATTTTTTTTAAAAAAGAAATTAAACCAAGACAAAAATACCCTTCTATATAAGCCGTCATATAAAGAGAAACCCTAGACCAAAAATGAATCTGGAGCACAGCCTCTCTCTCTCTCTCTCTCTCAACATTGTAACCACCGCCTTCCCCCTTCCTCTGCCGAGTTCCAACCTCCCACGGCCGACGTCCTCATCAAACCATCGCTCGACTTCCTCGACCAGACCAACTCTTAGTTCCTTATCAATCTCCGCCCCCTACGACGTGTACAAGGCCAAGCAAATCTCCTTCGGGTTGCATAGAAAGGTTTGATCAACAAATTACTCCTACAAGATCTGGAAATTATGGGTGACGGTCTTGTCCCCATTTGGATCAACAAAAATACCAATCCTAATATGAGACGTGTCCAGTTACGGTGGTTGAGTTTAATTTTGGAGTATTTATTTAGTACGATGTTTTTCTTACGCTCGGTGGGGGTTGTCCTTTTTTTTTTTTTTCTATTTTTCTTGTTGATTTTGTGGGCACAAGGGCAGATCCTCGGTGGTGAAGGTTTCTCCACGGCTGGAAATGAACCGAGCAGCTCACGAGTCATTCACCCAGACCTCAGAATCGGTAATCTCATCTTATACATATAATACATGTTCCTCATAGTAGTACTTGTTGTTTTGTATCTTGATCTCTTTGATATTTAAGATTATAGTCTATTTATTGCACTAATCTTGAACGAATTTGGATTTTCGACTTGTTATGTGTGTGGAATTTGTAGTTTCAATCAATTATATAACGTTATTCCGCTTTTTCATAAACGTGCTTTAAAGTTGGTTTGTCTATCGTATTAAGAAGGTTGATCCAGTCTTTTATTTGTTTTACTGGAGAGAAATCTAGAGTAGTAAAAATAAAAAATATAATATTATAAGAAAGTTGATCTGGTCTTTTGTTTGTCCCGTGTTCGGTTATCATCAGATTTTGAGGTTTTTGAATAAATACATAAGGTTATATGTGTGTTTTTCCTAGGGTTAGAGATCTGAAGTTTTTTGAATAAATATATAAGGTAATATTTCTGCTTTTCATCAATCACTTATTGATTTGGTCCGCGCAGCGACCTCTCCGACTTGCTTCTAATATATTTGGAGTTTTTTGAATAAATATATAAGATTATATGTGTGTTTTTTCTAGGGTCAAACATATAAAGGTGGAATAGGTTGTGTTTTTTGAAAAAATATATAAGGTTATATTTGTTCTTTTCGGGTCACAAAAAAAATATATTTCTATGTGTTTTCGTTGTTATTTAATGTCATTTTTTTAAAACATTCTCAGTTAGAGAGAGATATAATAATATATAACGTTATATTGTTACAGTCCAGATCTCCTAAGGGATCCCGCACGGCCTTACCGTGCGGGACTCCTCTTTCCCGATTGAATTACGACGATCCGAGCCGCTCAAAGTGATCAGAACGTGATTTTAAGGGTAACCGAGAGAAATCAGCAAAAAAAATGATCGGGAAAGGCTTCATCCGAACAATTTTTTATTGAACGGTTCAGTAAAAAACTGTTCGGATCAAGCCCTTCCCGATCATTTTTTTTGCCGATTTCTCGCAGGTACCCTTAAAATCACGTTCTGCACACTTTGAGCGGCTCGGATCGTCGCAATTCGATCGGGAAAGGAGAGTCCCGAACAGTAAGCCCTTGATCCCTCATTGGATCCCGAGTGTATATTGTTATATATAACATTCTAAATTAGAAATATTCTATGTTATTTAATAAAGAAAACATATAACGTTATATATGACCTTTTGTGCCGTGTAACGTTATATATGAGCTTCTGTCATATATAACGGTATATGATCCATTATCGATCACTTATTGAATTAGTCCACGTAACGGCCTCTCCGACTTATACGTGAAAATATGTTATTTGAAGCTCGGTTAGCGATGTGGTTTAGTTATAGATGATCTTCTCTACTGAGACATATATGTTATATGTGACAATTTACCCTTGGTACCTAATTTTGTCCTGTAAAACTTCAAAACAAAGGAACTAATAACATTATATGTTCTCTTATTGAATTGGTGCGCGCAACAGCCTCTCAAAAACACATATGGATATATCCATATATGATTAAATATGGTTACATGAGAATATTTATGACCATATATACATATATATGGTTATAACGTTATATATATATATATATATGTACATATATATATATATATATATATATATGAGCTTGTATTGACATAAAAAAAATATTTCAATTTGCATAGAGAACATATAATGTTGTATATGAGATTTTGTCCTGTAAAACTAAAAAGAAAAGAAAAAAGAGGAACTAATAACGTTATATGTTCTCTTATTGAATAGGTCCGCGCAGCGGTCTCTTAAAAGCACATATAGATATATTCATATATTATCAGAAGCAAGTCGAAGAGGTCGCTGCGCGGACCAATTCAATAAGTGATGGACAGCAGCGCATATAACGTTATATGTGAACTTCTGTCATGTGTAATATGTGTTTTTCCTAGGGTTAGACATATAATATTATATCTCATTTTTGAAATATATTAATATTATTTATGTTGTTTTGAATATGTATATATGTAGATATAGAGGTTATGAGAATGCTATTCGGAGGCAGAAAATCACAAATTTTGAAGGATTCGATGAAAGTTTTGATGAAGAAACGGTGAAAAAATGAAGCTCGACTCCCTGTGGCCTCATCAACATTCAACTTGGGATTTAAGATGCGACTGGAAATAACTAAATAAGGATAATGGTGGCATGATATTGTTTTGAGAATATATAATTTTATATGTCATGTTTTGTGAGACTTAGAGCTACAGAAGTTCAGATATAATGTTATATATTCTTTTTTTGTGAGATTTAGAACTACAGAAGCTCACATATAATGTTATATGTTCTGTTTTATTTTTTGTGAGATTCAGAGTTGCAAAAGCTCAAATATAATGTTATATGTTCTTTTTCTTTTTTTGCGATATTTAGATTTTAAAAAACTCACATATAATGTTATATGTTTTGTATGGACAAGTATATAACGTTAAAGACTAAAAACAAGAAAAACCAAAAGGAAATGTTACATGTTAGAAAAATTTTGTCACATATAATGTTGTATGTTAGGAAATTTTTATCACTCATATAACGTTAAAAAATCAATACAAGAAAAATAGGAAAAAACAAAAAGAGAAATTTGTCACATATATAACGTCAAATGTTAAGTGTAGCGGGTTCAATAAAAAAATCGAGAAAAATGAAGAAATAAGTTTTTTTGTACATATATAACGTTATATGTGGCGTGATGGTAGAGGCGACGACGATGGTGGCAGCGGCGGCTTGATTGCAACAAAAACGAAAAAAAATAGAAAAAATACATTTTCGTTTTAGCCAAACAAGACCCTTGTTTTTTAGGTTGGGTATTTTTGTCATTAAAATTATTAGTGGACTTAGTGGGTTATGAAACTTAGAAGTGGACTAGATGGGTTTGAAAACTGTTATAGTGGACTTATGCAAAATTCTCCCTAAAAAAAATTGAATAAGGACAAAAAAATAAGTCATTTGGCCTATTAAGCCGAATAACCCAACTACAATTCTAGGAGCCAATCACTTCATGTCAAGGAGCCTATTAGATGTAGCGAAGAACAAATCATAATAAGGTTCTTCTATCAATTGGCACTGCAAAGGGCACAATTTCCGGCAACTTAAACTTAGGCTCTAGTTAATTCAGTTGATAATGTCAATTTAGAAGCACTATCCAGGAAATCATAATCCACATTAAGATGTATTTGGGACTTGCACAAACTATTGCACATATCTCACACCTGGTGTAGGAACAAGCAGCCTTTTATCAAAACACCAATGACAAATATAATCAACCAAACCATAAATAAAAAATTAGCAACCGACAAAAGCCTATACAAATTAAATATATTGGCAAACCTGTAAAACCGGTGTCTCAACTTCGACAAATCCTAAAGATTCCACTGTCTTCCGTATCTCTGATACAATCTACAGGGAAAAAAGAAAAGGAAAATCAGCAACTGGTCTGTAAGCATAATATTTTTACGTATAGGAGGCGAAACAATTGTATAAAGAGGGCAGTCATGGTCTAGCGAGCACAAAGGACAAGGTGAGGAAGTCCCACCTAATTTAGAGGAAACCAGTTCCTCTTTCTTTATGTTCAAATTTCAGCCATTCCAAGTATGGAATATTGTAATAGTCTTCTTCCATGTTTCAAGAGAGACAGCAGAAAGATTCAAATAGACAAAACTAATAGCTGTTCGCACAGACGGTCCATTGGGCCGCTTACCGAGCTATCAAAAAGCTAGGGCAGTGACTGGGTAATTGAGTAATTAACATATAACAAAGTACGTCTCATTTCGTCAATTAGCACAGGGACTGGTTAAGTGAACTATTTTCTGGCCAAAGACTGATCAGAAGTTTATCTTCATTTTTCTTTTTTTTTAATCCAAAAACATGATCAGCAGACTATTTTGACGAGCTGTGAAAATTGATGGTCCAGGAAAACAACTCCTTAACCTTTTATTTCTTTGTTTTAGAAGCTTACATTCAAATCGCTTAGTTGATTATGGTGCAAGAATTTGTTCCGGACACACGATGGTCTAGACCTGGTTGTTTCACTTTTATGAATGAATTTTTATTCCTTTCTTTAAACATAGACATGCCTAAATAGGTGCTATGTCAGTGCCAGACATACTGGACATGGTAACAGACACAAGCACCTGTCGGACATGCCACATGGCGTGTCATAATTCCTTGTATTTTACTTTTCCATAGGGACACATGCAGGACACTCCTTCAATGCAGTTTTAAGATGCATTTTGGGGTGCTTTGAAAATTTCAAAAATACCAAACTGTATATAATCTAAAACAATGGGCCAAAATTGAAAATCACGGCAAGAAAACACTTAAGATAGTCAGACAACACCATCAAACAACCAAAGAATGCACTTCTGCTAGTGTTAGTGAATGATATGAACAGAGAGTTGGGAGTGTCATCAACATGAAAGCCCATTACGAATTAATAAGATTGAAAACACGGCATTCAATTCGCTACTCAGGTAAAACACAGTTTTTTTCTTTTTAGAAAGGCCACCATAAAAGAAAGTTAAAAATAAATCACCCACCTTGGCTCTTTGCCGAAATATATTAGCAACCTCAGGGTTTGCAATCATATCTACATACCTACATAGCAATTGAGACACTTTCAGAATTAATAGGGAGCCAATTTATAGGCTACCATACTATCTGGCATTATAAAACTTAATCAAGTATTCTACAAGCAAATCCAACTTGCAATGGTGCTAAATGTTCGCTCCCTACTCACAATTATGGATCAGGATACGGCAGAGCTGCCCTGCAGCAGCTTGGAATCCTTGACTTCTATTTTACTTTTAATTGGTTGTTTACAACGAAATCTCTCCAATAAGTAATATCACTAAATAGAAGTAGAATGGGATAACCAGCCAGCTGGCCTCTCCATCAGTGGCCAGTACAGACCATGACATAGAAATGATGAACACCTTAACGTCAAGATTAGACTGCTTCAATTTTTAGGCACCGACTCACCATTGAGCCTTTGGATCCAATGTTGAAAAATCTCACTGCTTGATTTCAATAGAAACTCGTCAAAGGAGTGATGCACATTCTTTCAATGATCAAGGCATTAAAGCATCAGATCAAATCGTTAGCTTTTGTGGTGCAAAGGAACCACTACATTGCAATGCACCAAATCTCAAGTTATACCAAGTTCAGCACAAGAAAAATAATCAAGCATTTATGCTGAGATTTTTTCATCCGCGTTATTAAACTGTGAAACCCATACACCATCTTGCGATAGGGCAGGGGCTAGTGCTAGACTCCAAACCACGATGGCAACGGAAAGAACAAGTGACTCAGTCCAAGAGGTCACTGAGACTCCCAATGAGATTCCCAAGGGGACAAGAAAAAAATTATTCTTTTCTTCAATAGCAATGGCCAAGGAGACTTCCAATACTATGCTATCTTCTCCTTTCATTTTCCCTCTCCTCCACCAAAATCCCAAGTTTTCTTCACCACCACCATAATGTTAGTCAATGGTTTAGTGAGAAGAACAGCGAAGACGGGGGCAGTATATGTCCCCTAGTAGCAGGAATCTCCTACCGGTGTAGCGCATCCACCTCAGAATCTAGCTCCCATTGAGAAAGGAACCCACTCTCAACTTGGATAAAACATCTTAGGAATACAAATCCCAAAAGAATCAAAAGTGAAAGCTACCAAGCAAGAGAAATTATGAAGTAATGATTAGACACTAGAAAAATATTAACTCAAATTTTCTCAAGTACTTTGTAATTTGTATTGACATAATATTTACTTACATTCACGAAAAGTAATATTTGCAGTTGACACAAACTGCACATTGTGATCTTTACTTGTACTATGTATTTTTATTTTTCTAAATTATTTCCAAACGATCCCCTGGCACTCCCCAACAAGGAGCTTCTCTGACCCTCCGCTTCCCTGCATCCACCCCTGCTTTAAACGAATAAGTAAGACCTCTCCTATCCGTCTCTAACTCTTCCATCCAACACATCTGGGTTGGCCTATGCTGTTATACGGTGGTTAAGGTGTGCCAGTCATGGATCGGGTGTAGGGATACAGGCTGGACAGTAAGGTTTTGGTAGTGCTATGGGTCTGATTTTGGTGGTTATGGAAATACAGAAGGTGTCTTGCCAATGCCATTGGAAATCCCCTCAGATTTTGTTATATTCAACCATTCTTTTCGATTTGGCAGGATTTTGGTGGGTCATGCCACTAAATATGCGCAGGCAGGTAGTGGTGTTGGGTGTGCCAGGGGTATTGTTTTTGTCATGGAAGCATGGTGGGCGTTGAGTCTTTGAATATGGTGGCTGCAATTTTGTTGGACTCCCTTCTCCCCCCAAACTTTTTGTTTTGCAAGATACCCTCTTGATTGCTGACTCCCTCATTTTATCTCTCTTCCTTGTCTCTTCCTTATTTCCATTAAGGAGCAAATTCTGAAAGGCAGGGAAGTAGCAAGAAAATAAGACGTACAAGGAAAATTTTGATACAACAAGGGAAACTTTGGGTATTCATACATTTTCATTAGTGTATGAAATAAATTTTTTGCCGAGTGTACAAGAGACAAGGCCAAATTAGACATTCTATATCTTCTGGAATTCCTTTAGATGGCAAGGGGGCAACTAAGGGGGGAATACACAAGAGGGAGATTGTAAGATTCTAAAATCCTCCATAAAATTTCAGCTAAAAGGGAGGTACGAGGATTATGTAATTTCCACAATCATGAGAGGCAATGTACCAAAACCTGGGAGAAGTACTTGTAATTTAACCAAAGGAACAACTTAACAAATTACCAGGCAGATATCTTCAATCCAACCCACAAGGGTGTATAGTTCAATGTTTTAGGAGCCTGACTTGCCAAAACTTGTGGCTTGTAAGACCGTGGGCTGTTGCAAGTATTCAGGTTTTACCTAGAGGGGTGAGTCAAAATGGCCCTACCTTTCTCGTCACCAAACAAAAGATACCTTGAATCTTGTTTCTTACCAAACTACAATGCCAAGCATGAACTCCGGGAAGAAATTGTGGTGATTGGCATTGAGCAAATAAGCTAAGAAAACAAATCCTATAGTGATTTTGGGCAAAGCGAATAGATTAGGTTGTCACTCAAGCAACTGTGGAAGCAGACTCTGTGAAAAAGTCTTGTGCAGCAAAGTAGGAAGATTGACACCAGTGCTTCCAAAAGACTACTACATATTGGTAATTTAATCAATGAATCTATGGCACTTATAATAGTACCAAACCAGTTTTGACAAATAATTGCTTGCTCATTGTCAAGTAATGTCAAAGTAAACTAATTTAAGTTCTAGTCAATGGTTTACCCATAACATTATCTTATTGAGTGAAGTAAAAATAACTAAAAAAATTTTAGAGCCGCATACAGAGAGTGGAAGAACTAACAACAGACATCAGATATTTATAAAATTGAGAAAATGATCTTCTATAGGAAGTTTTTGCGCCACACAAACAAAAGATATTCCTGGTGGGACAATAATTAAACCACTCAGACTCAAATGTACTGTCTATGATAACCAAGTACATTGGATCCCTTAGAAATATCATTCCAACATCTCATGATCTCATAACACATCCATTTCCAACAAACAGCTAAAGAAAACTATGAACTGACCGTTGGCGGTAGCGCTTATCCACATCAGTTAGTCCATGATACTTGTCTGGTAGTGGAAGTAGGGATTTTGTAAGAATCGCGAACGAATTCAACTTAACTGAAAGCTCCCCTGAAAACCCAATTAGGGAATAAAATAGTCACCAAAGCTGTGTCAGGCTAATCAGTTCACATAAATATCATAGATAAAGAACAGGAAAGATAAAAACACAAGGCTGAGAGGGTCCACAGTAGGCATTCACAAAAGATCTCATTATCTGCAATTTTTCAAGGGCAAATACATGAGGCTTGTAAACTAGGCATCAAGGTTTCTAACTTGCTTAAGTAATCAATGAAATCATATTTTTCCAAATATGGACATTACCATGATGAATCAAGTAATTACTATAATCTTCTTGCATCATCATCAAACATCCACTCTGTCCCAACCAAGGAATAGAATGTCATTTCTTTTCAATGGAACTAGAGGTGGCAATCCTAACCCATATTTTTGAACCCGCCCAAATCCGCCCACTTGTAACCCAACCCAACCCACTCATATTATATAATGGGTTGATATGGGTTAAACCTATATTTATATGGATTTAGATGGGTTGAAAATGGGTTCAATATGGATTGAAATTAAAAGACACAGAGGAGGGAGAACCTAAAACCCATCCATTCTACAAGGCTTTTCGTAACAACAGATCAAACTCACCGACGAACAATTTCACACCTTTCATGATGCCAGCAAATGACACGTGGCAAACTGAATAAACTCAAGCCATATGACTTTTCCGTTTCGTATGAGGAATTTTTTGGTGCCGGGTCGGTATATCCCACGCGCTACCCGCTCGGCACATTCGGACTGTCAAATTCATCCACACAAATTCTCTCTCTCTCTCTCACCAGTCCCTTGAGCTCCTCTTGACTGTCATAAGATAATTACAAGACCAATCCCTTGAGCTCCTCTCTCTCTTTTGGGCTTTTTTTCGTTTTGTTCTTATTCAACTTTTTTCATGTTTGTTGTTTTGTGACAAGTATTTTACGATTTTTGATTCGCTCCAATCGGAAAAATAAAAAATTATGACTTTTACCCAAATATTTTTAAAAACATCCAAGATAAAACCCAAAAACCGATTTTTGGGCTTTATCTTGAATATTACAAAAAATATTAGGGTAAAAGTAAAAAAAAATTTACTTTTTCGATTCTCTCGTCAAGACGAACTAATAGGGGTAAAAAGTTTGTCGCAAATAATAAAAAAAAAAAGTTGCTTGACTTTTTAATCCAAACCTAAGTGGTGGCTTCAGCTCTTTGTAAGTCTCTCTCTCTCCATACACAAACTAACCATATTTTTGTACAAGCATCACTGATTTTAATAGTAAAAACAGAGACGATTTCAAGTTTTTTTTTAAGGCATGACTTGGGGTTTTTTTTTCTTATTGATTCTGAAAGGTTAGTAGATGTGGTTATTTTGTTTAGCAAGTCTGAGTTTCGATATAGGGGAATTAGTTATTAAAAAAAAAAAAGAGAGAGAGAAAGGAAAAATAGGTCGGGTCGGGCGGGTTAGGGTTTGGCTTGACCCATATTCGATCCGATCCATTTCAACTTGTTTACTTTTTTACCCATATTTGACCCGCGACCCATTTCAACCTGCCCAGACCGCCCGTTTGCCACCTCTAAATGGAACCAATAAGCTAACATGGAAAAAGGCAAAAGGGTAGCAGTGTCTCCAAGAGACGCACCAAAACCCACTCAAACCACATTGAAAGAATGGTGGTTTGACTTTGATGTCAAACAACATTACCAGAAACAAGACAATAAAATATTTCATCATGGTTAGCAAGGACAACAACGCCTAACTTACAGAGAAGAAAAAAACTACACTCACAACCTAATTGTTCCACCGAATACGAGTTCCATTTTAAGTGGTTAGCTAAACCTTATATTGTGCATGAATGCAATGTCAAAAATCTAGGGTAAGCCACAATTTCATGAGATTTATCCCTGTGCAGTTCAACATGTCATGGAGATATTTGACTTTTATATGGCCATCTAAGATCTGCCACCAGGAAGATAATTGGTTTTGGTCGCATGCACAAAATTCTCAACAAATCTTGTGTTTTGAGAACACTAAAGGAGTAAATTTTGGCCAGATTTAATGCACGATTTGCATCTTCAGTTACCAAACAGAGAGTGGTGCAAAAGATCCAGCAGCATTCTTTATGCTAAAAAGCATTCTTCTTTCTTAGCACATTAAGTTAGTAAAATTTGGGAAGGAAAATAAAGAAAGAGACAAAGCATACGAGAATATAACAAAATTCTCTATGTTCCAGATTTCTCCCAATTTATAGCTGAAGGAAAGCCCTACCAAACTCTTGATATCATATCCTGTCAATATTACAACTTATTTTTTCTTGATCATGCCAACATTACAACTCAAGAATTCCATATATTGTCAATAAACCTTACTGGCTGCTAATAATCTAGAACAGGCTTAAGTTACCTTTCTCTGTCCGCTTTATTGATCCATTTGCACCAAGTATATCTCCAATATCAACAAACGTCTTCAACATCTCGAACTGATCGTTAGCAAGCCTTTCCTTCTCACAATAAAGCTAAAAACAAAACTAGATCAATTCAGATACCAAATTATGTCTCATATCCTACGAGACCGAGTCAATTGAGAAAATTTTCATACACAGCAACCCGTTGTGTCTTTCCAATATAGATAGATTGACTCATCCATTTCAGACACAACCAGAAGTCTTGGAAAATAAATAGAGAATAACAAAAGCAGATTACGCACGGGCACTAAGCTAACCTGTATTGTCCCTGAATCATCCCTTAAGGTTAAAAAAGCAAGCTTTCCAAAAGCTCTACGAGCCACAATCCTTCCTGCAACTGATACACAATCACTCTCGCTGGTTGACTCTTCACCATTGCCCAGATTCCTGTATATATCTTGCAGCTGATTAGCAGTATGGGTCCTTTCCCACTTATATGCATAGGGCTCCAAGCCCTGTCCCCTCAATTCTTCAACCTGTAAAACAATCACAAAATGACACCATTGCAAGTTTAACAAACGTAGATCCTAACGCTGTTAGAGAATATTGACTCTAAAGGTCACTTTTTCAGACCGTTCTGCAATTACGACTAACACAAATCATGATCAAGCTGAGAATTGTGCATCCCCCATTAGAATAAAATAACTTGGTTCGATTAAGATCCACTGATGACCAGTTATTATCGTGAAAAAGACTTTGCCGAGTTGAGTTGAGATTTGCAGATGCATTCAGTATATACAATCAAAATGAAAAATTGACAGTGTTGATGCCCAAAATTGAAATCAAAGACAGAGGCATGTTAGGGTCTGAGCCAAAAAAAATCATATATATGGCTTTACACTAGCTTCCGTAACTGCCTGCATCAAAACTACTAAATCTTCAGAAGTGTTCGAAAATTATAAACAAGTGTTCGCCTTCAAGGTCATGCATAATCTTGTTGGTATCAGAGGCAGGCAACTTCAGAGTTTCTTTTTATTGAGGCTTCATTTTTGTCCTTCAACTACGGGATTCAACGCAGAATCAATCAGAATGGAACACACATTGAACATTATTGAATTGCGGATATCTCAAAATTGATTTTTTTTTTTTTTTTTACTTTGATAAGTATCTCAAAACCAAATATAAAAACCACCCTTTTTCTCTCTCAGGTTAGGGAATGATTCAGACGATACCTTCTTCAGACGGATGGCGCGAACGGCGTCTCTGTCGGAAGTTGAAGACGGCGTCTCTGACGAGGACCTACGGTTGCGGCCGGCGACTCTGGCTGAGGCGGCGGCAGTGGAGGAAGAAGAGCAGCAGCGAAAGAAGAGCCTTGATGAGGAGGTTCTTGTAACGGAATGGGTAGAAGAAGAAGAAGCAGCGGCGAAGTAGAAGAGGTGTTTCAATGGCTGAGAGGATAAGCTCAGTACCTTGAGCGTCTCCATCTTTCTCTCTCTCTTTGTCGCCAAAATCCTCTGTCGATCCTTTGGAAGATAAACCAATGCTTGTTTGGAAACGGGACTTTGAAATTACAGAGAGAAAAAAGAAGGGAACTCAGATCCGAGAAATTTTTCAGTGCCTGGCGGGCACAGGGCCACGTGGTGCCCTGCACCAATCTTGGCTGTCCAATGAAGTCTTGAACGGTTGAAATCTGTTCGGCTGCCGAGGAGTAATTTAGTCATTTCACACTTTAAAATTGGCCGAACAGATCTGGACCGTACAAAAGGGTAATCTATCTAACTGGTTATCACTTACTCTATTGTTAAGTTTCTCTCTCTCCTATCTTTAATAGGCTTTTAAATGCGGTCCAATATCAATTTGGGTGGACTAGAAATTGGGGTTTTTAGGAAATTGTTTTTACTTTCTAAACTATTAAATTTAAAATTATAACAATAATAAAATAATTTAAAACTAATTTAATAAATCAATAAAGTTAGACTGTTCGATATGATAATTTTTTAGTCCAATTTGATCAACATGACATTATTAAATAATAATGTCTTCTAATACGTATTTGTCAATATCCGATAATCTTTGATTTTAGTAATAATGTTGAATATTGTAAAACTTGATATCCTAACGGTTTAGATCGATCATCCTAACAAAAAATTAAAAAACAAAATTTAAGTTTTAATTGGTCATACTTTTGACAGTCATACTCAACCCATTTCACCTCAAAGGTCGAACCCAAATCTTTGTCTTGAGATACTTGAATAATTAATTTTTTAGTGAACTCTCATTTATCCACGAAAAATTGGAGGGATTTTGATTTTTTGGATTAAATTTTTTAGATAGAGAATTTGATTTGGAGAAATATTTTGAGAGGAAATTGTAATTGTATTAAAAAATTTGGTTGTAGTACTTACTTTTTGGTGAATTTCTTGGATGAAAATTTTGAGCGAGAATTTCATTTTTTGTTTAAATTTTTTAGGTATTGTATAGGGATTTCGTTCTCTTAATTTACAATTCAAAAAGAATTTTTCAAAAAATTCTCCCTAGATTCCCCCGACTTCTAACATTTCTCTCTCTATCTCTCTCTATTTATTATCCCTACTATTTTTCAAAAAACTTTTCAAATACCAAACCAAACACAGCAAAATTTCAAAAAAATAATATGGATGGAATTGAAAATTAAGATAATATGGCTGAAGTTTAAAATTTTTTAAAAATAATGTGGTGGAAATTAAAAATATTTTTAGTTTAAATTTTGTATAACACATTGTGCTAAGGTAACGATAATGTATGATATTGTTACTTAATTTGTGGTTTTTTAGACAAATATTTTGGTTGGGTATAATTATTATTGATTGTGGTATGACATATTTTAGTCTTATTACCGAATATTTTAATCGATTTTCCTTTGGTATGACACGTTATGGTAAAAAACGTTAATTTATGGTATTACCATAACAATTGTGGTTTTGTTATTTAATTTGTGTTATTTACATATATTTTCTTTTAATACGACACGTTGTGGTAAGAAAATGACAATTTTAGGTATTTGCCATAACAACTATGGTTATTTTATAAAATTTGTAGTATTTTACAAATATTTTTGGCTTGGGTATAACAATTGTTAATTTTGGAACGACATAATTTGATTTTGTTACGAAATATCATACGAGTCAAAAAAATTTTGATACAACTCATTGTGATAAGATAATGCAAATTTATGGTGTTGTTATAATATTTGTAAGTAACGTTATTTAATTTTTGATATTGTACACATATATTTGGTTAGGGTACAAGTATAATGGATTCTGATACGAATAATTATTGTTACATAGTAACAATATTTTTTAATTATGGATAATCTACTAATGACCTGTTCAACAGGTAAATTTTAAAGTACAAGTCGTAACTAGCATCATAAATATGCATTAGAAAACCAAAAATCGACATAATGAAAATCACAAATTGTCATAATTTAAACATACGGTATATCTTGTGTATCATAGCTTTCTCCTTCATTAATATCCGACATACGGCATAATCCAATTATAGAGCAAATACAACGGCAACAACTAATAACTAACTAAAATAGAGGAACAAAAAACAACCGTCGGTCCAAATCTGAGAGGACTCCGTCAAACTCCAAAGCGTAATTAAAGACTCCAATATGGATATTGGAGAGCCATTACATTAAGCAGGAGTCATGCCTCTATAGGAGCCACTATCTGCTTCACATCGAAAAATACATGGATCTGCAAACATGGGGCACGTATCCGAACACGAGATTTCTCGGGATGACCAAAGACAGCAGAAACCTGTGGAAAATCAGTTGAACATGGGCCAAGCCCAGGTCTAATCCGAGGCAGGAAGACGACTGGAACTGACACCACAAGAAGCGGCCAATGGAGATATTTTTGGGTACGGTACCGAGTGGGTATTTCATAGTGCCCAAACAAACCATCTTGGCGTCCAAAAGTGAGTTGGACAACCCAGATTGAAACTCTCTCTCTCCTCTTTCTCTGTCCTTTTTTACTTTCCAAATTTAAACCGTCCAAAATCGAAATGAACAACTCAGATGAGCTGAGCGGACATTACATGGTACCCATCCGGCACCGAAAAATTTCACCAATAGGGACCTCCTTTTCTGGGAAGAAATTTTCTAAGTTCAAAAGACACGTTTGGTTGACAGATTATTTTCGGAAGGAATTGAATAGATCACATGGGACCCGGATAAGAGATGGGATTGTAGGAGCAATGGGATTAGGTTGCACTGGGATCCCACTAGTAGTAATTTCTTTTGAATATAACTTACGAAGTATAAGTTATATAACCAACAATTGATTTGGCAGGAATGGACTCGCTGGTACAAGAGGAGCCATTCATTTGAGAGAGAGAGAGAGAGAGAGAGAGAGAGAGATATGGAGGGCTTAATTCAGGTACCATATGATGCAACAGTACGCGTAATGCTAGCTTCGCTGGAGCGTAACCTACTTCCGGACGCAGTGATAAGGAGGCTCACTCGCATGCTACTATCCACTCGTCTCCGTTCTGGTTACAAATCTTCATCCGAGCTTCAACTCTCTGACCTCCTCCATTTTGCTCACTGTACTCTCTCTCTCTCTCTCTCTCTCTCTCTCTCTAAATGTATATGCCTTTATGTGCTTGCTTCGATTGGCGTATTTGTCATCTCTTTTACCCAATTGAAAAGTCGGAATCTAAGTCGGGTGCGGAGGCGCAAGCGCGGAAGCGTCTTCCAAAGCCTCCGAAACACCAAAAATTCGTGAGTACGAAGATTGCTTGATTTGTACATTAGTGTAGTTGTTGAATTTAGAAAAAGCTCGAACCCAATGCACAATACTCCTGCTTAGAGCAATATTGGAGTAATTGTCAAATCAATTATGGGTGTTGCGTAGGGAAAACTTGGGCCTTTGCGAAATCGTTATGACCCGTTCATTTAAAGGTTTTGGATTTTGGATTCTAATCATTATCTTATTTCTCCCTAATTACTACTCTTATTTTTTTCTCTATCTCTCTTCAATCATTATCTCTATTTTCAATCATTACTTTATTTCTCTTTTCTCTCATTTGTTTGTTCGTTTGGAGTACTCAAAACTCCTGTGCACGGTTCCCAATAAATTTTCTTAATTTATCTCTCTTCACTCATTACGCTTTAAAATCTCTCTCAAAATCCAAACCGAACAAGTTCGAGAGAAGTCAAAAATTGAACTAGTAGCATGGATTGATGAAGTGGAGCCTACGTTGCTAGTAGACCACAATACAGTAGGTCCAGGTACTAAAAAGGTGGTGTTAGAAAAATTATACTATGCCCTAAGGGCATAGCCACGTGGCTCCCCAGTGCTCTTTGTACCACACAAATATATGTGGGCCACTGAAATATGGTGCAGAAAGTTCTGGGGCACCACATGGCCATACCCGGGGGCATGGAATAATCTCACGTGGTGTTGATAGAAAATGGCATGTAGGGCCGTAGGGGAAGATTCGGTAGTGCAGTATCACAGTCTCAAGTCTGTGTTTCTCATGTGCTAGAATGAGTTAGGTGTCACTCACGTAGAGCAAAAACTTTAGACTTTGTAAAGAGACAGGGACAGCTCCACTTAATTATTTTCTCCCACAATTGTACTGCTCCGACAGTATTTTCAAGGTAAAACTATGACAACATCCAAGTGGCACATCACTTGGACTTAACTTAAACTCAACTGGAATATGAGAATTTTGTTAGGGAAAATGACGGCCAATGACGTATTTGATAATTAATACTCTCCAAGGACATTTTCAGTATTAACAAATGTTCTCAACATGTCCTTGGCGGGTATTAATTATCAAAACACATTCTGGGCCGTCATTTTCCCATTTTGTTTTTATTTGAATTTTGTTTGTATTTATTAATTTTGCGCTAAAAAATGATTATTTCTCAAAATATTTGGGTCAAAGTAATAAAAATTTACTTTTCCGATTCCTCTCGTCGAGACGAATCAATAATCTACAAAAGTTTGGCGCAAAACTAACAAATGCGAAAAAAATTCAAATAAAGACAATTCTTAGATTTCAGTTAAGTTTAAGTTAAGTTCAAGAGAACGGGGTTAGTGGGTTCAGAGATAGAACTACGGATCTAAATAGTCAAAATATCCTATATCTAGTACAAAATTTTGGAAATCTAGTGGGTTCACTTGCATCCACAGCTTTGCATGTGGCGTCGCCACTGATACGTTTGCTATTGGTGCATTACAAGAAATGTTCAGGCTTGGCTTAAAAGAAATGTTCAAATTTGATAAACGAGTGCAATGAACCAAGCTGTGGTCCTGTGGATTATTCAGGCTTGGCTTAAAAGAAATGTTTGAATTTGACTTGTTAATCAAACGAGCCCATCTAAACGAGCTTTAATCAAGCCGACTATGAGCTCATCATGATCAGCTTGAATTCTGACTGAACCGAGTAGTAGCATGTTCATACTTCGTTTGGATGGCTGAACCCTTGGTAAAAGGAATGCTTAGTTCCTTTTAAAGAGTCCAGGGACATTGCTTAGTTCACGCGTTTTCCTCAGTTTTTCATTTTTCAAATTGGAATATCGGAATATGATAAGGGAGCATCGGAGCAATAAGAATCGAATAGATGGCGGAAACCTTGGTAAAAGGAATGCTTCAGCCACCAGCCAAACTCTTGGTCTTCACCTGTATTTCTCCTCAAAAACAGGAAAGTGTACCCAACATATGGCTGATTATGAATCTATAAGTCAATGCAAGTTGACCATATGTAGAATAGAATGCTTTGAAAGAAAATTTCGGAAAATATATGACAAATCAGATTGTTGAAGTTTTTCAGATTAATGAGATTCTTAAGAATAACGCGTTCAAGAAACTCTACGAACTGTAGGTCCCATTTTTTCAAACAAAACCAAGAATTCTATAAACTAAAAATGACAAGCTGCAATTTTACCCTTGTTATCAACTATGGTTTGATATTACTTAAGCATTTGATATTTGTTTTTCTCTTGCAGCTTTGACAGAAAGCCCTATAGCCGTCAAGACTGAGAAGGCAAAAACTCAACATTATGAGTTGCCTACCTCTTTCTTCAAACTCGTTCTCGGAAAGCATCTCAAATACAGGCAAACAATTTCTATCTGTCAGAATTTAACTTCTTCTTTGGTACCTTGCATGCCTTATAGTTATATCCATCACCACCTAGACAAAATCTGTTGTATTTTGTTTCCATTTGAAGTTGAGAAAATGGGAGTTTGTTCGACTTTTAAATGCTCGTAAGGGATTTGTTAAACAGTAGAAATCTGCCAATGTTGCTATTCATTATAACTCATGGTTGAATGGAAAATGTTTTCACACAGCATATGCAAGAGGAGGAATGTTGGAAAGCTAATACTTGAAGCTAAAACACAAACAATCCAAGATTAATGGACAAATTCATTTCAATAGAACTAACATTTGGTGTTTTGGCTCACCTATAAGCAATTATTTTTCAGATGGAATTTTTTTTTTTCACAGAAAGCAAGGGTTAGAAATGTTGTGAATTTGTCTTGTAGAAGAAGTTGTTGAGCTCTTCTTTAGTCATGAGCTGATCTTATACGTTTCTGCTAGTGCAGCTGTTGTTACTTTGCTGGTACATCAAACACCTTAGAGGAAGCTGAAAAAGCGATGTTAGAGTTGTACTGTGAGAGGGCACAGCTGAAAGACGGTCACTCCGTTCTTGATATTGGTTGTGGGTGGGGATCGCTCTGTCTGTACGTTGCACAGAAGTACAGAAATTGCAAGGTTACAGGGATTTGCAACTCAACAACGCAGAAAACATACATTGAGGAGCAATCTCGGTATGTCCCTACAATGACCAATGCTACCGACACATGTCCGGACACATATATCTGGTACCATCTGATGCATGTGGTCCGACACAGTGCACACGGGACCCACACTCATCGGGCGTGCCCAGACTTCTGTGTCTAAAGCATTTTCTCCCTGTAATTTCTTTGGTTCTCCCCAAGGGCGTCATTTGTTCTATGGTGCTCCTTTCGTCCCTTCGTGTTAAGTCCATTACAGAAATCGTGTCATTTATCAAACGAAAACATTAAGTACTTCCATGTTGAATTTTTTGCACCAATTTAAAGATTTCAGTGAGTTATTTAAATTGGTGCAAAAAATCTAAAAAATGGTGCACAAAAGTGTTTTATTATAAAAATGATACGGCTTTTCATAATGGACTATAATTATGGGATGGAGTCGACTATTGCTCACAAAAACTTACACACTTGATTGCTTAGTTAAACTCATACATATTAGTTCTACCAGATGCTTACTGAATTGTTCGTGGCAAGAACTTTTCCCTTTTTTTCCTTGTCCGCTACCTTCCACTTTTGTTTTTGTAGGGATCTTCAGCTGCAGAATTTGGATGTCATCGTAGCAGATATTAGCACATTTGATATGGATGCAACCTATGACCGGATATTCTCCATTGAAATGTTTGAGGTATGCAAATGTGCGACCCTTTCAATGCCCTAGAGTAAGTCATAATATTTATTTATGATATTGTTTGGGGAGGGGGGAGGGGACAATGAATTATCAAATTTTGATAAAATTGGTTGTTCGCAAACAAAAACAGAAAGAACTTTGATAAAGTTGATGAGTCAAAAAAACTAACGTGTCTTTTGAATGCAGCATATGAAGAACTACAAGGATCTCCTTAAGAAGATATCCAAGTGGATGGAACCAGATAGTCTTCTTTTTGTACATCATTTCTGCCATAAAGTCTTTGCTTATCACTTCGAGGTATACCTCATTTGAGTTCATCAAATACAACTTCGTACATTCTGGTAAATGGTAATACGTAAAATATTGGTTGGGGAATTAGTGCTATTACCTAGGTTTAACAGAATAAGACACGGTGATTTCAAATCTTTGGGGCATCTGTTCTTTTGCAGGATGTCAATGAAGATGACTGGATTACTAGGTACTTCTTCACTGGAGGAACAATGCCTTCAGCAAATCTACTTCTTTATTTTCAGGTTAGTTCGGCATTCTATTTGCTGGCCTCTAGTCATTTCTCCTCATTTTGTATTCTCACGAAGAAACTATTTCCTGCTGTACTTTGCTGTACTATCCGGGGGGAAAAGGTCATGGAGATATATGATATATCCACAGTTCCACACTTATTTCCTATCTCTGGCTCTCCAAGTAGCGATGTCTGATGTTTTTCTGATCATCATATTCATATTAACTCCTGCTTATATTACGTCTTCCTCTTTGGCAACCATTGAACGAGTCACAAATTGCTTCTGACATCAAAAGAGAGTCATCTCATATAGTTTAATGGATGTTTTGTTGCCTTTCTAAAGATGAGCATTAAACTGGAATGCTTTTGAGATTAAAATTCAATTTGCTTGAGTTTGATTTTTTGGCAATTCAAGGCTGAACCCTTTGCCAGGCTTGGATTCAGGTTCCAACACACTGAAATTAAACAGGAGTGCCAATTGTTCAAATGATGGTTGCTGAAAAACAAGTGTTAATACTGGATCAACAATTAGACGGAAATGAGAGCTCTTTGTAGTTTGACTTACTGTTGGCTTGTTGATGATGGTTCAATGTGCAGGATGATGTTTCTGTTGTCAATCATTGGCTTGTGAATGGGAAGCATTATGCAAAAACAAGGTAATTTAGAATCTATGAAGGAGTAGTAGGCTTAGTCCTTGTATTTGTTCCTGGCATCTTAATGTAGTAGGCTTAGTGCTAGTATTTGTTCCTGGCATCGTGCTAGTATTTGTTCCTGGCATCTTAATGTAGTAGGCTTAGTGCTAGTATTTGTTCCTGGCATATTCGCTAAACATAATCGCTACTTGAAATTTTTTCAGGCTGAGAGAAGAGAGAACCAATAGATCAATTAATCGACCCCATAAGCACGTATATACAGGCATCTTCGCAAAACATAATCACTACGAACCTTTCTGGTATTTCATAGGGATAAGAGGTAGACAGATAGAGGGGTTTGCTTTGGCCCCCCAATTTGGTGCATGCATAATATATTAAAATGGGCATACAAAGTCTTAAATCTACTGTAAAGAAAAAGGAATTCCGAAGGGCCCTTCAAAAAAAAAATACTTTTTAATTGTTGTAATGATATGTTCAAATCAATACTAGCAATTTTATTTTTGAAGTTGATATATGCTTTTTTTAGTGTGTTCATAAATTGCATACATGGCCCCATCTTTGGAGTTCGCTTCAGGCTCCAAAAAGGTCTGGGCCAGGCGTGGGTGGTGGGGGGGACGGTGGTTTGTTCTTTCTTAGCTCATAGGAAGGAACTAAGTATACACATTGTCTTGCAGCGAAGAATGGCTCAAGAGGATGGATAAAAACTTGAGCTCCATTAAGCCAATAATGGAGGCCACTTACGGCAAGGATTCTGCTATTAAGTGGACAGTCTATTGGAGAACATTCTTCATAGCAGTTGCAGAACTCTTTGGGTACAACGATGGGGAAGAATGGATGGTTGCTTTGTTCCTTTTCAAGAAGAAATGAATTCCAATCTCATGTTGATTAGTTGGGTACGAGGCAAAATTATGGAAGGAAAATAAAGTCGTGTGTATTTTGTTCGGAAGTGTAGGATTTTTATTGCAAGATTGGGAAGTTGCATTTCTGAACAATTTCCTTTCTTCAGTGAATTCTTTTCCATCACATAAAAAGAATTACAATCTTTCTACATCAGATCAAAAGATTCCGAACAGGGACCAGGACAGATTTAGATGTGTAAAAGATTTTCATATTAGGGGACAGAGGAAGTAAAATCCGCCCCTGATCCGTCCCGTTTCCATTCCTACTACAAGTTGAACGTTGTGTTTAGACAAGTCCTCAAATACATGAAGAAGCCAATTTTGATAACTGTTGACAAATTAACTTTCTAACAACAAACAAAACACAGCCTAATGGCGGCTAAGGATAATTTACGGCACTTGACTTGGAAATTATTTAGCATGCGCTATTGACTACTTGTAAATTATTTAGTATGCGCTATTGACTATGCTCAGATGGTCGTATCTGGAGTGAGAATGAAAAACTAATCGTCAATGCGGTATCTAAAACTCCAATCAAATTTCTGAGAAACTCTCGTTCAGGAAAATCATAAACAGAGTTTGCCTATGTTTCTGCTGAGTTCGTGAATGTAAACCGAAACTGGATATGTAATGAAGAACCAATTTCCTTTCGAGTCTGATTCGTGCAATGGATAAAGGGTACTCGAAATCACATTCTCATTCGTTCACAGCAGCACTTCCACTTCAGCAAAATGGAAATTATGAAAAAGCAAAAGAAAACGACCCATTGACACCGTTGTGAAATCACCACCACTGCATCTTAGATTACAAATTTTTGAAAGTCACAAAATTGTGACGATTACAAAGAAACCGCGGTATAATAATCCTCAACACATCCAATGACTCTAGTTGAAGCAACAGGAAATCTGTTCCATCTCGAAAAGCACCTAGAGATCCATCCCCAACAACAAACTAACACGTCAGTTAGATACAACAAAGTATTTGCTCTAGACTACAAAGTAACTTCCGATTATATCGATTTACCATCCTGCTCTGTATTCTCTCTTTTCTCCTTTTGTGTCTTCAGTTTCTCCAGATGCCTAGCAGTATGGTGGCCTCTTTGCTCTCTCCTGCCGCCTACTGTTGAGATTGAGCTACATCTTTAATCTTTTACTACTAGGAAGTCTTGCAGGCTGAGAGAAGAGATAACCAATAAACCAATTAATCGACCGCATAAGCACATATATACAGGCGTATGTTGGTATGCGCAACATTCTTCTTTCGGATTACCATGAACTAGAACACAGCAGCACTGATGGCCCCAAGGAAATACTCACCAAAAATGATTGCAAGTTTTACGACCAGAACATCTCAAAATCATATGCAACATTGATTGGACTTATGAGTGTCAGGTGAGGGTATATCCGTATATGAACAAACACCAGATTTGTCAAAGTGAATCTGATACTTGATAACACTCAAAGAGTGCCTGATACTTGATTTGTTGGAACATGTTCGAAGAGACACAACTTTGTATCTTCAAGCTTCCTTTTATACATATGCAATAAATTATGTACTTAGTTAGGTATAAATATTTTCCCAACCTGTATTGTTAACTAGGCGTAAGACATGCAATACATACCTGATAAAGATGAGAAAAGCGATACACAACACATACTTCAATTTGACAAGATGTCAATATAACACAAATTTAACATATGCCTCATGAATAGCATCGATGATCAAACTACAAAAGTGAACCAACATTTCGAATGAAGTATCTACAATTAGCTTATGGTGTCTTACAAATGTAACATACGTCATTTGGATAAGATGAGGTCTCCTCTAGTACTGATCCCCTTCTTGTGGATGTTGTTCTAACCCGGGAGGCAAAAAAGAAGAGACTTAAGGATAAGTTGCATCAAATGAAGGATGCGCTGTGTGGAGGAAGCTCAATTGAGATCAATAGGTTTGCCACTATTGTCCGAACACTCAACTATACATGAAGACAAACCACCTTAGAGTTGATTCATACAATGTTAAGAATTATCTCTATGATGTGCTACCTTTGGGATGTTGCTTATACTATAGGTTTATACCTCTTTTTCGTAAGAGTGTTTTTGGTGCTAGTTTAACTAGTTGTATAAGTCGCGTTGCATTTTGATAGGCAGGTATTGAACTTCATTGTAAATTCTCTCTCTTTGGTAATAAAATTACTCGATTATCAACCAAAAACAAAAAACATACGTTTTTTGGAGACACTATCTGGGCTCTTAGAATCGGCTTCATCAGCAAAATTGCCAACCCCTTCGGCTTCTAAGAAGCGACTCAGATGCTTATCCTCTAAATGTTGCTGAAAACAAAATCAAAGGGGAAAGGCAATAAGAAACTTATCTCTTCTTAGCCATTGTTAACTTTTAAAAGAAACATAATTTTCCAAATAAAACTAAATGAAGGTGGGTGAGGACAGCTTACTGCGAGACAATCTCTGTATTTCTTCCACTCTGAAGTGCATGCCTGCTTATCCCAATTACCCTTCACGAACTTCTCAGAATACCACCTGTTAGAGAGAAAGAGGGAGGGAGGGGGCAGGGATTAGAGGCTTAGACTTAGACACAAAATCCTTCACGATGCCATCCGCTCCCGCTCTCAATCCTCGCTCATGCGGATTTTAATAGTTTAGGATGTGTTTCAAAGATGCTTTCACGCTCACACTCTTGCTCCGCACCCACACCCGCACACGTATTATATGACTTAGCCTGGAGCATCTACCCCTTTTAACTCAGAGTGAGGTAGAAACTAAGAACTAATAGACAAACGCAAATCTAAAAAGAAATTAAATAAAAGATGCATCAATAACATAATTGTAAATTTAAGAGGCACAACATAGCCTTTCAAAAATTTGAGTAAAACTAACTTCGATATAAGTTTGAATCAAGTAATAAAGTTCATTTCGAGGTGTTTTTATTCGAATTTTAAGTTTAAGAAAAGTCTGCCCTTTTGCCAAATCTAGCGAAAATAAAATTTGGTATCAAGAATAGCGGAACCCTCCCCGTGCCGAACTTTGGCAATGCTATTCTTTGGTGTCAAATTTGACATCGAATTTGCCCATTGTCAAACTTCTCACCCCACTCAATCCATTTGACTTGCATAAAATATATATATATGATGGATTTAATCCAATGGTACGGATTCGAAATTGTGTTCAAATTGAACCAAATCAGTACAATTAACATTTTTTACTTTTTAATACTGTACCAAGTCAAAAAAAGAAGAAGAAGCTTTCGCAATGCCATTTTGACACAAATGGATAGACTTGCTCTAAGTGAAAGAAAGGATAAGGCTGGAGATTTGCCGGTTGTTAATTTAGGCTGCGGAATTAGTCGAGGCGAGCGCAAATAGGCATAGACATCCGGTTATAACAATAAATAAAATAAGGGCGGGAGATGCTCTTTGGGGTTTTGGTAAAACCCTATTGTCTTCTTCACATTACAACATTTTCAGACAGATACAGATACAAATACAACCACAGAGAGAGAGAGAGAGAGAGAGGGAGGGAGGGAGAGAGAGAGAGAGAGAGAGAGAGAGAGAGAGAGAGAGAGAGAGAGAGAGAGAGAGAGAGACCTGTTGAAGCAATTGTGGTAAGCGATTCTGAGATGGGCACAGGGCGATGTCGACGACGAAGACGAAGAGCCTCTCTGCTCTCTCATGATCCCCATGCCAATTTTACCCCCCCTACAAAACCCATTACTACTCCTACACTACTCGACCGGGTTGACTTCTATCCTACCGTCTTCTCAACCTATGACCCGTTTGTTTGCTGTACAAGACACTGGATAAGCCGGATAAGCTTATCCTCGATTACTTACATCCGGGGTTTGTTCGAGCATTTGCACCCGGCTTGCGTATTCCATACGGATAAGCAAGATCCTTACCCCCGGATTAGCGTATCTCACCCTTACCTTATCCTTAGCTTAATCCCACTTGTGGTAATGACTTGGATGCCCTCAATGTTTGGTTTGGAGAGAAAGTGAGAGAATATAAAAATATCTAGAATTGTGAATAGTACAATTTTCTTTGTAAGCTCCATTTGTTTGTACGTAAAATATTTTTCGGTAAAATGTTTTATTTATTTTTTAGTGTTTGATTGTGTAAAAAATAAGGAAAATATTTTACATGTAAAACATTTTCCTTTAATTGGATGAAAATGACTTACCTTAAATTTTCCATAAGTTATTTTCCGAAATGAACCTGCTGCCTTCTACTGCAATTCTCACTGCTTAGTTTTCTCGATCATCAGACTTGACCCACGTTCAATTCTAATATTCTCAGATTTCTCCATTGTTTAAGTCCCCCATCTCTCTACACTATTTTGTCGATTTTTAAAAATAAATTTTTAGTGTAAACCAAACACCGAAAAACAAAAGTTAAAAATTTGTTTTCTGAAAAAACATTTTATATGAAAAACATTTTACATTGTAAAATATTTTACATTGAAACAAAAGGAGCCTTATTTTCAACTTATTTTCCCCCCATTTTCCTTTCTCACTTTTTTTCAATTTCCTCAAATTTCAAACAAAGCATAAATATCCCTCTTTTAGAATTTGCACTACGTTTGATGAGTTGTTTATTTGCAGATTATGTATCTCATATAAATACTCCTATAATATTGACAAAATGAAAGAAACATATCGGAGAATTTATTATACAAGGAGAACCAACTCTCCAGCGGAAAAATTGAAAAGCAGTAAATAAATTCACTGGCTTCATTTCTCTTTTATTTGGTCGACGCTCTATCAACCCCAAACTCCCGGGACCTACACTTACCGGGAGGGTTGAAGGTGGAAGGAAGGAACTAGAGCAAACCAAACAGAGTAGAGACAGCATCGAATGGATTGAATAGCACAGGATTGTGTTGGATTAACTGCTTTAAAACAAGAACGGATTACCTCGAAATTCTGCTATTGAAAACAAAATACCAAATTGTAGAATGCCATCTGGGTTGAGTCGCAGATTAGGTTGCTTTCTTTAAGACGTTTCGCGGCTCCGCCAGATTGTGCAAGCAGGTCGTGAATGCCTCGCCGTCCCCAGGATAAATCAGCCCAGAATTCAAAACCTCTGCTCGGCCTTCCCTGCACGGAGGAAAGCCGAAAACAAAACACACAATCGCCTTCCCTGCACGGAGGAAAGCCAAAAACAAAACACACAATCGACCTACTACTCGAACTCAGAAAACATTTTTGGGGTTGAAGAGAGAGCTCTTTTTTTCTGTGTAAAAACCAATTCTGAAACTCTGAATTTATAGGTGCGGGCTGTACTTGATTTTTGGAAACAAAAAATCAAATCAAATCAAATTCCTTTGATTTAGCACACATTTTTTTACACGTTTTCTTAATCATCCGAAATCAAATCAAAATCACACTGCGCATTGATTTAGCACACGTTTTTAATCAGTAAGAATTTTCCATTTTGAAAAAGATTTGATTGACTGAGGCTCCGTTCCGGAAATCTTCCTAAAAAATAAGTACTTATTTTGCCACTTCTTATTCAAAAATAAGAAGGGTCATTCCACAAAACCTAAATAAAAAGTTCCTTTCACATTTTCAAACTCAAAAATAATGTAAATGAAAAAAAAAATTCAAATTTTTTTACACCGTATTAAATATCTCAATGAGATCTATCAAACAAGATCTATAGTGGTAGTTAAATTATTTGCGTAAACACATGATTTTTAAGCTTGAAGTTGCCTTATACAAAAAATAAGACTGTTGCTATGATAATGGGCGCTGGCGGATCCCTGCACGAATAACCCGTGACGCGCACCCGGTTAACTAGTTTCCGAATCAGTTTTTCAAATTGCCGCCCATTTTTCTGAGCGCGCGAGACCTCTCCTTGGGTCTTTATTCACAAACCCATTTGTGTGCAAAGTCATTTAAAGTGGATAGAAGTTTTGCGACTTGGCAATGTGGAACTAGAGAAAAATACAATGTTTTACAAATACAAACCAAAGTTCCAACAGATTGTAGCCTCTGGAGCAAAGTCAAGTCACTAGATCTAAGTTCACGCCGCCTGTATACTGTCCCGAAACGCCACTGAAGATGGGTGAAAGGATGGAGGGCCGAAGGAAAAGTAAGGAGGGCAGAAATCCTTCAAGAAAGAGTACGTGGAATAGAGGTGGTATTGAGGAGAGGAGTGAAGGAGGCGAGGAAGGAGGAGGGGGAGGTGGGATGGCAACCGCCCCGCCCCACCTAGCAAAATCCTAGTCGGACCAGCACCCAATCATAGTTTTACGTAACCTCATGCACTTTAATTGTTTATAACTTGTCCTTTACTTCATTTTCACAAATTGAGAACGGTAATTAAGTTGTCTATTAAAATTGACGAGTTAGGATACCAAATAGTTAAAAGACCACAGTTTATAGTGCGGTTGATTCGTTATCCCGTCTTTTAAAGAAAAGATCCTGAATTCGAATCTTCATAGAGGTAGAGGATGTGCTCGACTCTCTTTGCAATTACTAACAATCCTCTCGTATGGACTATGGTATACCAAATAGCTTGACGGATAGATTTTCCTCCAAAACCCATCACAATTGGAGCAAATTGTTCTTAGAGACATCCTACAAGCCTTCTATCATTGCAAACCCACTTCTATATCAGCCCTTGGGGCCCCATATCTTCAAAGGAATTTTGTGGGATGAGGGTGCAGAGCTTGACCCATGCATGTGAAAGTTAGACATATCTAGGAGACTTTTACAGTGGTATCATGAAATTTTTCTTCCATGCCCCACAATGGTATTGAGGTATGGATCTCTTCATAAATATGAATTTTTAGATTAGAAAATGGATAAATTTCAACTATTAGATCAAAATTACTCATAAAAATAGGTGGTTTTATGATTTTCCCGAAAAAAAATTCAATTTTACTTTCCACACAAACTGGCTTTACATACCATTTATTATGACCACGCTTACCACAATGTATACCCATACTTACCACCATGTATGGCCACACTTACTGTAAAGACCCGTATTTTAGGCCTATATTTTTTTTTATATAATTGTACGGCTTGTCGAGATAAACGGTGTGGATATATGGAATGGCGTATTTGTGGAAGGATATAAAGGTAAATAGATGAGAGTTGCATGTGTGAGTGTGTGGTGTGAGGGCATGGGATTATTTCCCTCACCTCTATTATTCCCAGGGAACATCTTTCCCCTTTTCATTTTTTTTTTTTTCTTCTTCTTTCTCTCGGCTGTCTCTCTCTCGGCTCTCCCTCTCTCTCGACACACACACTCTCTTTTTCCCTCTCCAACCCGGACTCAAAACCCATGGTAAATAACCTCCAAACCTTCATCCATTCACGTTGTTGAGCTTGAAATTTCGTGGGTTTCGCTCGGAGGAGGAGATTCGGTTGATTTTGAAGTTTTCGGAGTCTAGGGCTTGATCAATCGCTTGGGTTTCGATCGAATCACTTGAGGTAGGGAATTCTACCTCTCTTTATATGTTTTATGAGTGATTTAGTGCATAAATCGTGCTTGTAATGTTGTGTTTGAGTTTGGATTGAAAATTCGTAGTTGCTGTCAGAATTGTCTGTTTTTCCTGGTTTCCTACCGGTAGGCCCGTCCCTTCTACCGGTAGAACGTTGTTACTTTACCAGAAAATCGATTCCCTACCGGTAGGAACTCTTCACCTACCGGTAGAACGATTGAGAAATTCCTTCGTAACCAGCTCAAACGTACAGCAGCAGCTCAAAAGCTGCTCAACGTATCGAACTTCTACCGGTAGGGATTCCTTACCTACCGGTAGGTCAAGCACAAATTTGAACGTTGGCCTTTCTGTTCCCAAGTTCTACCGGTAGGACTTGCTTGCCTACCGGTAGGTTACGTGAATTGGAGTTTCTACCGGTAGGACTTGTTCACCTACTGGTAGGTCTAGGTTTTACCGGAATGTTAGCCTTTCTGTTTTCAAGTTCTACCGGTAGGACTTGCTTGCCTACCGGTAGGAGACTAGAAGTTTCACCTGCTTTCACCTGCTTATTTGAGCTGCTGCAGTATCTTTCAGCTGCTTCCCTATATCCTTCAACTCGTATGTCGAAGCTTTTCTTTGACTCTTATGAGTTTGTTTACGCATCATTCCAAGTGTTTTGGTGAGTATTACTCGTTCCTCACTTAGAGTGGCATTCAATGGACTAGAGTGAACATGTCTAGGGATTTGATGAGTAGTTTTGCAATCCGTTTTCTCTCTTAACTCGTAAGATTCTTAGATTCCCACAGTGCATGCTTTTACAGACTCCGAGTATAGAAACTAGATAATCGGGCATCGTAGAGTCTAGTCGTGGGTTGATATGTGGTATGCGAAGGTACGGGGGTGTACTTAGGGGTACGGTGAGGACGTGTGTATTTGAGTATATGCGATATGGTAGATTGTTGGTCTTATAATACCATGCGATTGATTAAATGGTCTTTGGATTTAATTGAATGAATGGATGTTTGTGAAATGGGAAGCGGAATGAAAGTGAATAACTAATGGACAGAGTATTGTAGGAATTTATGTATGGGCTTAGTACGTCATGTAAGATGCGGGTATGTAAACAAAAGAGGAGGCATGAACATGTATATTTGTGGAGTCACATAATGACTAATTAAAATTCAGTGGTATAACCGTTAAAGGGATGATGAAATTGATTATGAAATGATGTCGATTGTGAAAAGTGTGAAAGGTGACCCAAGTGGTCGTTATTGAGGGAAAAGACTCGGGGTGACCCTGCGCTCGAGGGAACTAGACCCGAGGTGACCCAACTGATTCATATTATTGGAGGAAAAGACTTGGGGTGACCCTGCGCTCGAGGGAACTAGACCCAAGGTGACCCCACCTGATTATTGTTATTGAGGGAAAAGACTCGGGGTGACCCTGCGCTCGAGGGAACTAGACCCGAGGTGACCCTAGTGATTATTTGATGGGAAATACCGGATTAAAGGAAAAGAAAGGTGTTGCAATTAAGGGATTTAATGAAGATCAATGTGGACACGAGAAAGATTGTACTACCATACGAAGAATAATAAGATATTTTGATTTGATTATAGACAAATGTGGGATGACGTGAGTTTAATAACGTAACTAGTTAAAGAAGTAAACGGATAGTGACATTGATCTGAAGTCTAGGACTCTTAGGCGATAATACGCAGCTTGTTGGTAGTCATTTGTGGTATAGGCGTATCTGTCAGCACTCATCCATTCTCGGTGCATGGTTCATTCAAATTACATATAGCTTGAGTTTAGAATTTTCTACTGGGCTAGTGTAGCTCAACCAAATCTTTCTTTTCAGGTTCTGATGCCGGGCAAATTATTGCATGCATTGTGTGCTTGACAGTAAAAGACTTTTGGAAGCTGACTTCACTGGTTATTTCGTCATCTTTGTGAAGATCTCATTTTGTTAAAGGTGGTTTTGTAACTAATTATTACTGAATTTTCTTTTGACTAAAGTTGTAATTATCTAAACTTAAGGACTTGTTTGTAAATTAAACAGGTGGGAAACTCATTTGGGTAACGTATATGATATGCGAGGTTTCTCTTTTATTGAAATGTATTACTTTATTATGTTGAAAATCGAGGGCGTGACAACTTGGTATCAAAGCATAAGTTTAGAATACCTCGAGACCGTGGGGAGACTTTTAGTCTCATGGGTTCAAACATTGCTGCATCTTTTTACAAAATCACATGTGTGCTTGCATGAAGAGTCGGTATGTCGATGTGACATTGCATATATATATATATCACAATAGAGTGGCGCAAAGTTGTTGACTTCGGTTGGAAAGGTTGGAGAGTTGTAGCACATAATTAGGTGGCTAATGTTGATGATTTCATTTGTTATGCTTCCATAGTAGGATGTCTTCGAGACGTGGAGATAGGTGTGGTGAGACCGGGGATCGTGAGCACCAGGGCTGTAGTGCAACGGGGAGAATGAAGCGAGCCAATGTACCAGGGATGAAGCGATGTTTCCTGAGATCGTTGAGTGTGCGAAGAGTGTTGACATTCTGGAAGGTGCGCAAGGTGGTGTGAATGTGGGAGAAACTAGGCATCGAGTCGTTAGCACCAGATCATCTTCAGAGAGTGTTGAGGGTTCAAAAAGGAAGAAACCTAGAGTATCAAATCACTTTACTCAGGACCAGCAGGGCTTTAAGCCACCTCTTTATATCGGGACTCCAAGAGCTCTTCTCAAGTGTCAGACTATGTGTTATCGATGTCGTCAGTTTGGCCATATTCGTTCTCAATGTCCACGGCGTGGGGGATCTTGTTATACTTGCGATGAACGTGGCCACATGGCAAGGAATTGTCCTCGGGGATTGGGAGTACATGGTGAGTCGAGCTCAATGCAGCAGGAAACACATACGTCGAAACAACAACAGATGCAGTTCCGCCGCTAAACTACCACCCCCCCCCCTTATTCTCTAACTCTTAGAAGCGTCACTTGTTTGAGGTATCATTTATTCCTAGTTGTTCTACTCGTTCTCTACAATACTTTTGATTTGGAAGCATTTCACTCATTGAGAATCCTATTCTTATCCATGTTTGGGATAGAAATAAGAAATCTTGGTCCACGCGTGTTGAGAAATCTCGATAGATCATATTTGCCGAGATTAGAGGTTAATCATTCCATATTGAAGTGTTGTCCTTGACCTCTTTAAATTGCTTATATCGAGATTTGGTTTGATTTGGACAGGGATTGTTCGTATCCATAATGAGTGGTGACATCTCAAATGTGATTTTAGAAGAGTTGTTTCTTTTATTACCATCTTTCATTGGCCAAGCTGAATATTGTTAGAATTGTATCGTAATTTATTCTTCCGTGTAGTCCAGCGTGTAGATGACCTGTTATAATTCTTAGTATTTGAGTCAATTATCATGCGATCCCTTCCTAGCTTTTCTTGGGCATATTTAAATTCTTGTAGCGAAGTATCTTATGACACTGTTGCTATCAAATTTGACAAATGTTCCTCGTTCCCTATTCAAGGTCTTATTTTGACATTACCCTGCTTGAGATAAATTTTCATTGGTCAGTTTGGATTTCCTTGATGCAATTACCATTTTCGTCGTTTGCTTGTAACCGTTATTCCATATAAGTATTTAATTTGCAACATCAATCTATTGAACCCAACCTTTGGCTATGTACCGTATGAAATACAAATTTGTTAGCATTATCAAAATTTAGACCTTGTTCCCATTATTGCCTGCTTAGGCCATCATCCATTTTGGTCCCATGACTAAGAAGTCATATGATTTGAACTCACATCCGCTTTGTATCTATTTGTTTGCCCTTGCCTATTCGGTTGGTTCGAATTTCCATGGTTGGAGTCAATCTTGTGGTGACATACCTATTGATGTCTATTCATTGACACCGTTCAATACAAATTCAATTGTGGAAATTACTTTAAGTGTTATTTTACTCTGTCGTGGTTCCTTGACTTTGGAGGCACATGACTCATTCTGTAACACTCAGCCTTAACTTGTTGGAAGGTCTTACCCTTCCCGGTATTGGACAAATTTTTGATCTTGTATCAGTTAACTTACTAGAGATTTGTTTCACTTCTTGTATTTATCCTTAATATCGACATCGTTCAGTTGCTAAAGGTTATTCACTGACTCTGTTGACTCGAAAAGCAATAAGAAAGTTATGATCAGTCATTTCAAATTTCTTGGGTTGTCATAAAAAGGTATTTTGAATTGTTGCCAAACCGTCCTGAAGATTCCACGTGTTCTTTGAATTTCGGATGCCTCGTTACCATTCTTCCAATTCTTGATTGACACTACTTGAGTTTTGTAGCTTATTCGTTTCGTTTGAGATGACAAATCGAATCCTTCTCATGATATAGAATCACCCAACCTAGAATGAAAATTTTGTGCGACTTTTAGAAGAACTGGCTTGTGTTATGGACCCGCTAAAACAATTAATTCGATTCGCCAACGATATTTGGAAGCTCGAGGGAGAATGACCGAAAAGAGAAAGGTAAAGATCGTCAAAGATTGCTAACTGCGGAGGGCCGACCAAAGGATTGTGTTGACTGTCAACGTCACCCAATGTTATTTGAAGAAGGGAAATCATGAACTTCGTAAAGCATAGTTGCGTTGGGGTTTGTCTCGTTTTGGGCAGAAAGGAAGCGTTCACCGTAAGAAAGATAGTTTAAGTGTCGGACACTATGTGCATGTTTTGGGATACCCAGGCGACAACCGGTGAAATCCACTTGGAAGAGGCGCTTGATCACCGCCCATTCTAGATGGAAGTCTCGGGAAGTCAATTGGATTATCCGGTTATACTTAGGAGGTAAGATCTCTATAGTGAGATAGATAATTGTGTATAGGATTTGTATAATAAAGAAAAGTTTAGAAACTGTGAACCGTTTGACGTTGCCGCCTAACTTTTTCAAAATATATGACGCATTCTGTATACGGAGATTGAGGAGGTATGAAATAAATCCATTGCATGTGTTAGAAAGGTCCGAAATTGAATTAGAAGTTCAAGTGTCCTATGATGAGAAACCGATGCGTACCTTAGACTCGCGTAGTCCATTGTTGAAAGGTAAGCTGATGTTGTTAGTGCATGGTTACGTGGAAATGGGGGTACGAAGTTCGAAAGATATACGTGTGTTTGTTGTGGTCTGCTTGATATGAATCTAGACGTAGACTTCGATGGTTATTGAATTGTTGTATAATGGATAGTGTTACAGTTGGAGTATGTTGATGTGATGCTTGGCATGATTAGGCTTGCCTTATCTAATTTCGAGGACGAAATTTCTTTAAGGAGGGTAGGGTGTAAAGACCCGTATTTTAGGCCTATATTTTTTTTTATATAATTGTACGGCTTGTCGAGATAAACGGTGTGGATATATGGAATGGCGTATTTGTGGAAGGATATAAAGGTAAATAGATGAGAGTTGCATGTGTGAGTGTGTGGTGTGAGGGCATGGGATTATTTCCCTCACCTCTATTATTCCCAGGGAACATCTTTCCCCTTTTCATTTTTTTTTTTTTTTCTTCTTCTTTCTCTCGGCTGTCTCTCTCTCGGCTCTCCCTCTCTCTCGACACACACACTCTCTTTTTCCCTCTCCAACCCGGACTCAAAACCCATGGTAAATAACCTCCAAACCTTCATCCATTCACGTTGTTGAGCTTGAAATTTCGTGGGTTTCGCTCGGAGGAGGAGATTCGGTTGATTTTGAAGTTTTCGGAGTCTAGGGCTTGATCAATCGCTTGGGTTTCGATCGAATCACTTGAGGTAGGGAATTCTACCTCTCTTTATATGTTTTATGAGTGATTTAGTGCATAAATCGTGCTTGTAATGTTGTGTTTGAGTTTGGATTGAAAATTCGTAGTTGCTGTCAGAATTGTCTGTTTTTCCTGGTTTCCTACCGGTAGGCCCGTCCCTTCTACCGGTAGAACGTTGTTACTTTACCAGAAAATCGATTCCCTACCGGTAGGAACTCTTCACCTACCGGTAGAACGATTGAGAAATTCCTTCGTAACCAGCTCAAACGTACAGCAGCAGCTCAAAAGCTGCTCAACGTATCGAACTTCTACCGGTAGGGATTCCTTACCTACCGGTAGGTCAAGCACAAATTTGAACGTTGGCCTTTCTGTTCCCAAGTTCTACCGGTAGGACTTGCTTGCCTACCGGTAGGTTACGTGAATTGGAGTTTCTACCGGTAGGACTTGTTCACCTACCGGTAGGTCTAGGTTTTACCGGAATGTTAGCCTTTCTGTTTTCAAGTTCTACCGGTAGGACTTGCTTGCCTACCGGTAGGAGACTAGAAGTTTCACCTGCTTTCACCTGCTTATTTGAGCTGCTGCAGTATCTTTCAGCTGCTTCCCTATATCCTTCAACTCGTATGTCGAAGCTTTTCTTTGACTCTTATGAGTTTGTTTACGCATCATTCCAAGTGTTTTGGTGAGTATTACTCGTTCCTCACTTAGAGTGGCATTCAATGGACTAGAGTGAACATGTCTAGGGATTTGATGAGTAGTTTTGCAATCCGTTTTCTCTCTTAACTCGTAAGATTCTTAGATTCCCACAGTGCATGCTTTTACAGACTCCGAGTATAGAAACTAGATAATCGGGCATCGTAGAGTCTAGTCGTGGGTTGATATGTGGTATGCGAAGGTACGGGGGTGTACTTAGGGGTACGGTGAGGACGTGTGTATTTGAGTATATGCGATATGGTAGATTGTTGGTCTTATAATACCATGCGATTGATTAAATGGTCTTTGGATTTAATTGAATGAATGGATGTTTGTGAAATGGGAAGCGGAATGAAAGTGAATAACTAATGGACAGAGTATTGTAGGAATTTATGTATGGGCTTAGTACGTCATGTAAGATGCGGGTATGTAAACAAAAGAGGAGGCATGAACATGTATATTTGTGGAGTCACATAATGACTAATTAAAATTCAGTGGTATAACCGTTAAAGGGATGATGAAATTGATTATGAAATGATGTCGATTGTGAAAAGTGTGAAAGGTGACCCAAGTGGTCGTTATTGAGGGAAAAGACTCGGGGTGACCCTGCGCTCGAGGGAACTAGACCCGAGGTGACCCAACTGATTCATATTATTGGAGGAAAAGACTTGGGGTGACCCTGCGCTCGAGGGAACTAGACCCAAGGTGACCCCACCTGATTATTGTTATTGAGGGAAAAGACTCGGGGTGACCCTGCGCTCGAGGGAACTAGACCCGAGGTGACCCTAGTGATTATTTGATGGGAAATACCGGATTAAAGGAAAAGAAAGGTGTTGCAATTAAGGGATTTAATGAAGATCAATGTGGACACGAGAAAGATTGTACTACCATACGAAGAATAATAAGATATTTTGATTTGATTATAGACAAATGTGGGATGACGTGAGTTTAATAACGTAACTAGTTAAAGAAGTAAACGGATAGTGACATTGATCTGAAGTCTAGGACTCTTAGGCGATAATACGCAGCTTGTTGGTAGTCATTTGTGGTATAGGCGTATCTGTCAGCACTCATCCATTCTCGGTGCATGGTTCATTCAAATTACATATAGCTTGAGTTTAGAATTTTCTACTGGGCTAGTGTAGCTCAACCAAATCTTTCTTTTCAGGTTCTGATGCCGGGCAAATTATTGCATGCATTGTGTGCTTGACAGTAAAAGACTTTTGGAAGCTGACTTCACTGGTTATTTCGTCATCTTTGTGAAGATCTCATTTTGTTAAAGGTGGTTTTGTAACTAATTATTACTGAATTTTCTTTTGACTAAAGTTGTAATTATCTAAACTTAAGGACTTGTTTGTAAATTAAACAGGTGGGAAACTCATTTGGGTAACGTATATGATATGCGAGGTTTCTCTTTTATTGAAATGTATTACTTTATTATGTTGAAAATCGAGGGCGTGACACTTACCATGAGTATGATTGAACCAATAGGCAATAGTTGAGCTTGAAAAACAGAAATCCAACGATTGAGGGAAAATGGAGACATGAATGCCCCCAAATCGGACTAGAGCGTCATATATAGCCGAATCCGGTATCATGTGACTATAGATTTTAAAAACCTATTATGCTCAATAAATCTCATACTCCTAATTGGTTTTGTCCACTAAGTTTACTTCACACTATCTTTTTGATCCAAGTAGCCATGCTCCAATGTGAGAAGCATTCCAAATGTACAAACTAAATTGCATTATTCCTTCCTTATCATTATGCAAGATGCCTACAACTTGCGGGACCACTAGACTTTATCGGAGACCTGTAGTTTAGAGGTGTACTACAAAGTAATAGTGCGTGATTCGAGTCATTCATCTCTAAGTTAATAGTTCAGACTTCAGATTTTAAACAACATTCTATATGTAAGATATATATTTATCTTACCTGTTAGATATTTTTAATAGGTCCGGATCATTAAAAACATGTTTAGATGGTTCAAATTGCGCAATATAATCCTAACAAGGGGTGAACTACAGGGTCCCCATTCTCTACTCTTGCATACCATTACACTCTTGGCAAGATTCTCAAGATATCATCCATATCTCTACGAGGAAAAAGTGTTTCTTGTCCTGTAGTCTACTTTGACCACTTCCTTCTTCTTCTTCTTATCAGAAAAAATGCCTGAAAGGCTTTCATTGAAAATTGAAGCAACACGAAGGCTAAACAAGAACCGAGTCCGGAGCCCTAGATTGGGTCCCCAACTATTTTTTCTAGTATCACCATCTCTTGCTTTCCAACTCCCATTTGAACATGGACCACCGGAGGTCCTCTCAAGCACACGGTCGCGAGTTGAAATCCCGCTTGCGGGTAGCAGTTCTTGTGCACTAGATGTTGTGTATTGGGCATTATCTGTCTATTTTGTAGCTAGGTGGGGATGTGGTGAGGGACTACCGTCCTATAGATACAAAAGAAAATGTGTTTTGTTAATGGAATTTGCCAACCAAAAAGGAGCACCGCTTTTTAGAACTAACAACAATGATCAAAAGAACCGAAACCAGTCGATTGTTTGATTCCTATCCATATTGGGAAAGTTCATAGCCCATAAGTTCATACTTTCACTTCTTCCAAACTTGACTGATAATTTCAGTAATTTCAGTTTCCAGTTGCTAACGTGTCGGGCTGAGCGCAAATTTAATAAGTCATCTAAAATGTGTGCGCATGCATAAAAAGAAATGAAAATGCGAGTGCAAAAGCTTCTTTTCAAAATATATCAAACTTTTAAAATTCACGATTGCAAGTAAATAATTTGAAATCAGATTAAATAGCAGATAAATATAGGAAAAAGATTTGTGTACTCTACTTATTTATTTATGCACTCCGAAACTTGTCTTCTACTGCGTTTCGGGAGTTGTGTTTATGTGTAATTTTAATCACTAAATAAAAAGTTTCGTAGTACGTTTACAAAATAATGGAGTGTAAAAATCATTATCGTAAATGTATTTCGTAATATAATTGATGTTCTTAACGATTTTTGAAAATGTATAATGGAGTAGTTATAACTTATAACCAAAAGACAATCCTCTCCCATAAATGAAAGCCAGCATATATCTCCCATACAGCCGTGCCCACCAAATCCAGACAAGACAAATGACTATGGGTAGGAGTACGTACACTGGATTGTGTTCATCTCGAGCTCTTACATTAATGATTGGAGCTATTCAATTTGTTTAAAATATCTTTTTGAGAGTTGTCACAACAAATCAGCTCATTAGAACAGTATTAAGGTCTTAGTAAACTCATTCATTCTTTTGTTCCCTACAAAACATATTTTAAACAAACTAAACGGCTCTTGTCATTTTTTCTTAATCACGAGATAGGTCTGATACAATCCAGTGTACATTTTCTCTTCACCAAATGGTGTCTCCCTAGTTTTTTTAATTCCCCCCCTCAAGTACTAATTTGGCCTTATAGTGCTCATGAACATACATATTCAGAAAGAGACACGTGAGAATTTTATTTTAGAACTCATCTATACGAGTCAGCTTACGCGCATGATTTTTAGGCACCAATTCCACATTCTACTAGTGGGGGACCCAATATAGCTGAAGCAAATGCCCCCTATGGAGTAGCCCTAAATGAATTGATAGCACCTATTCAACTAATAAGTTTTGTATCTGAGACCTTTTTTTTTTTCTTAATCTGAAAAAATCCTAATCAATTATCCTAGGGATCTAATAAATTTTTTAAACTATCAACTGAGTTATTCTAAACTATCAACTGAGTTATATAGGAGGCATCTTCCATCTTCTCAACATATGAACCCGAGAAAAATATCATCATAGCCTATAGTTTAACCTGGCACCTTAGAAATGAGCAAACTCCAAAATCTCGTATCTTATGGTTAAGATACGTCTAATCTTGAGACAGATAAAGACGTGGTTCCCAGACTCATTGATGATTGAAGAACGACCTTCAATATATACGTATGTGTGTCCAAAAAGTGTTTTCTAATTGGGCCAAGTTGTTCGATCGTTGCGCCCACCTTGTGCCTGTCATTCCCATGCATCCAAGAGGAGAGAGAAAATTGAAGAGGGAGAGAGAGAGAGACAGCGCGCACCATGGCTTCCCTCCAGAATTTTGTTTTGAGTTAGTAGAAAGAGAGAAACTTTATTACGAGCTTTCCATGAATAAACGTTTACGGAGTCAAATCGCACAAGTTGAAAGTGTATTAGACGGTTCGAATTTTAAAAAAACTATTTACACGACTCTCGCGAATAATTTTTTTAAAATCCAAACTGCCTAATGACGAAACAGACAGCTGAGATCGTGTAGCTTCGTAAAGGACTTATTCACAGCTCCTCTGTGAATAAGCCAATCTCCAGTAAAAAAGAGTTGATAAGAACTGCAAACCCCATACTACTCCTAGTTCATACCATAACCCCTGCTACCCATATGCCCATAACCCCTACTACCCATGAGAGAGAGAGAGAGAGAGAGAGAGAGAGAGAGAGAGATGGCTTCCCTCCAGAATTTTCTTTTGAGCCAGTAAAAGAGTTACTAAGACCTGCAACCCCCTACTCCTCCAACCATCCCCCTACTACCCATATGCCCATAAGACTTCGTCTTCTTCCTCGTTAACTTCCACACCATACCCGTCCCTTTATATCTCTCAAAAGCCAAGTTAGCCAACAGCAAATAGTGACAATTGGAAACCCAATTGATCATCAAAAGTCTAGAGAGAGAGAGAGAGAGAGGATGAAGATCCAGTGCGACGTGTGTTCGAAGGAAGAGGCCTCTGTCTTTTGCTCCGCCGATGAAGCCACCTTGTGCGTCGGTTGTGACCGTCGAGTCCACCACGCGAACAAGCTTGCCAGCAAACACATGAGATTCTCTCTCCAACTCCCTTCTTCTTCTTCCGATGAATCCCCTCGTTGTGATGTCTGCCAGGTGTTTTATCTTTGAGCAATGCTAGAAACGCAACTTTCAAACACACCGACTAGCTACTGCGGAACAATTGCATTTAGAGCCGCTTGATGCACGTCGGCCCGTATATATCCAACGACTTCGAATATAATTATGTCCGAAAATCGTGTTCCTAAACTTTTTGCTATTATCTTTTGCTACAAACAGCCTCATTCTTTTATATTAGAGCATCTCCGGCTTTTACTCAAGTTTTTCATTCATATTTGGGTGAAAAAATCTGGGTAAAAGAGTCTCAAGCACTCAAATGGACAAAACCAAATTTAAACATAAAATTTGAGTAAATGGTTCCTTAATAGCATGGTTAAAAATTTGTTAGAATATATTTGAGGGAAACTCGAAGACTGGGGTGAGCTTAGGAATTTTAATTCAAATTTTGATTCTGAGTTCAAGAACAGTTATACAGTCACCAAAAAGTCAGGAACAAAACTTTCGGACACAACTCTGCTAGGAGCCGTCCAACACGTGCATCGATCAGCTCTGGATGTAGTTCTAGAGTTATGTTTTAAAGTTGTGGGGCTATAAACTAGCCAAAAACTTGAACTTGGGGCCTTAACGAACCGAGCTTAAATATTTACTAAATGAGTCTCTTTAATTAAGTCAAACCTTCCTTAACGAGCCAAGCTCCATTACCGAGCCGATAACTCGAGCTCGGGAGCTACTTGGTTCATGTGCAGCCCTAGGTCCTAGCATTAGACTCTCCTACTGTCCTTACGGTGAAGTTAGTTGCAACCTCTTATTTTCTCCATTAGCCTATTAAAAATTTTCAAATAATTACAACATGAGCCCCTAATGCAAAATGTCCTACTTGCCTTTCTGGTATATACTTCGGTAACTAACTGTCGAAAACATATATATATTTCGGTAACTAACTGTTGAAAATACATATATAATTTGGTAATTAACTGCCAAATTTTGGTATATACTTCGGTATTAGGTTACCAAAAATTTATTTGACAATATTATATTACTGAAGATTATAAAAGTCTTATATATATATACACACACACACACACACATTTCGGTAATTGATTGCCGAAAATATATAAACATTTCAGTAACTAACTGTCAAAATTATTTAAATATTACAGTATTCAAATGTCGAAAACATTACATTTTTTCGGACCTGAAACGCCGAAAATCTGGTTCAAAAAATTGAAAATTCTGTGTCGAAAAAAACACAGTGCTCGATCGGCTCTCAAGTGGGTTTCGTTTTGAGAGAGAGAGAGTAACCTTGAAGAGAGGAGGGGAGGGAGTGGTGGTGATAGGGCAGTGTTCGTAGCTTTGGTGGTGGTAGCTATGGAGATTTGGTGTTTTGGGAGGAGAGGGGTATAATAGGAAGATTTGGGGAAATTAATGGGTTATATGGAGTAAATAAAAGGAAATTAATAGGTTATATGAAGTAAATGAAAAAGTGGGCTAATGGAGAAAATGAAGGGTTGCGAATAGCCGCTCCTAATTTTTGTGTTTCGAATAATTTTTCTGTAACATTTTTAATATAGTTTACAATATCGCATCCTGCTTAATAGGAGAAACGAGCCATTCTGTTCTGCCAAGAAGATAGAGCAATGCTCTGCACAGAATGCGACATTCCAATACACAAAGCAAACGAACTCACCGAAAAACACAACCGATTTCTTCTCACCGGTGCGAGGCTCTCAGCATCTTCTTCTTCTTCTTCCAATGTGGGTGATTTTGCCACTGATTCGCCGATATTCAAGAGCTCTGTTTCGAACAGACAGTCTAAACCAAGTTCATATCGCAAGGGTCCATCATCTTCTACGTCATCGCATTGCAGAGCTGATATGGATTGTTGCCCCAGCCAAGAGAATTCGGCGTCACTGTCAAATACAAGTAGCATATCGGAGTACTTGATGGAGACATTGCCCGGATGGCGCGTCGATGATTTCCTTGATCCTTCTTGTTCTCACCCTGGTCTCTGTAAGGTTTGCAGTAAACTCGGCACCTTAATTACTAGAACACAAACGGCACACATACGCATGCACCATGGGAAATGAGTTTCATGGATCAAGAATCATGTATCGTACCAGAGCTCTTTTGGCAGTGGATAACTTGGGTATGCGTGAAAAGTTTATTGAAATCATAAGGAAAGGTATGGACAAAAGTTACAAGGATACAAAAGCGTGGAGAACTGTATTGAAATTCTAACATTTTCTACTCAAGGATAGCTTGAGCGTATGTGTGAAATGTGTATAGGCAATAGTAAAAGCATGCATGGGTAACATTTTTTTGCATTTTCAGCACGTTAACTGTTCACCCCAACCAATTAGGTCATGCTTCGCTTGACCCGATGCACGTACATGTGTATAAATCTAACTTTCCTGTCATCTTCGCTAACGTTATCCAAATTTGGGGTGCAGTTGCTGGATTGCGATCTTGAAAGCATCTTGTACCCTTTTTACATTGGAAGATAAGGCCATCTGGGTACCTCATGCTCCAATCCAATCTTCTCATATTCCTCTGGGTCTGACCCAAACTAGCGCACTGGATGTGGCTGCTCAACGGTGTTGAAAAGGCACAAGAGGTTTGGAAAATTGGCAGGAAGTGGAATGAAGATGGCCTCACAGTTCCCCAGATCCGCCCTCCTCTCAAGAGATCAAGAAATTTCTTGTAGAAACATATGAGAAGGTTAACTGTTTCTTCAAACTGTAATTTGGATCATTTCTGTTGCTGTGCCTGTGTGGCTTCGCGGCTTGTTTGGGGCTCGGACATTGTTAATGTTTCTAATACTTTTTACCCTTTAGATCGCTAGTTGTCTTTCGCAGAATCTCTTTGTACATAAATTAATATCAGGAATTTTTCGCGCATTTTGTTTTTACCGTTAGTTTTGTTCATATAAAAGTCCATAGTGTCTTCTTTCCCCTTCTAGTATTGTGGCCTACTACTCTACATACCAGCGAAACAGAATTGTGCTCATAACCTTACGAACCACCCCAATATCCGTAGAGAGACCCAAGCACCTACGATGAGACCGAAGCTTCAGAGTTAAGACTCACTGCCTGCTCTACATGCTAGAGAGTAAGTTCAGCTTGATCGAACGGCTACAAGAACTCAAACCAAATAATTAAGCAAGGAAATTTAAGCACCTACAATAGATGATAGAATCAACTAATTGGAGAAATCATCTGTTTTTACTGCTACTTATATCTTTCTATTTGTTCTGTATTTTGTTTGAACTGTAACAAGGAGCGCAGCATTCGAAGAAAAGGTGCATCTCGCAGCGGTAAATGTGCAGAGGTCTAGGATTGTTTCTCAAGAAAATCAAATCGGAAAATTAGCCTTTAGAGGTGTTTGTTAATGAAGAAAGAATACTTTAATAAGATGAAGGTAGAATAGAGAGCCACTTAACCCGAGAAAAAAAAAGGGAGGTCAGAATAGAGAGCATGATGTGGCGTACATCTAAAAATGTGAATAGCAAAAATAGAAAACCGACTTTAAAATTTGTTCAAGCTCATGTAAATGCACTAACCATACACCATTTTGGGTAGGATGTGACTTTTACACCATTTTGGGTGGGATGTGACTTTAAAACTTGTTGAAGCTGACATAGATGCGACTGTACACCATTTTGGGTACGATGTAACACTCGTCGAAAACATAATGGTCTTTTGCCTAGGTAGGCTGGGTTCATATAACAACAGAACCCATGTATGTGCACAGAGAGGGCAGATCTAAAGATCCAATTCAATTTATGTGCTACTTCATAAGAGATTATTTTCTTCTTTAACATAACAAGTCAGTCTTAGGAAACATTGATACCCCAACACATTTGATAAGCAGAAGCATTTGATAAGCAGAAATCACATCGGGGATTAGCTCAGTGAGGATTGGCAGTGTCATTGCTCATGGTTGACTCTTATACACATACAAACACCAGAGCAAACCCATCCTCTATAACTCCATTCCAGAGCAATTGGTGGACCAACCCATCCTCCAAAAGTTTCTCTATTTGAAATGATGAGCATTTGATCATCTACTTTTTAAGATGGACAAATATAAATGCTTCTACGATTTTTCGCTTTCCATAGCAAGAACATCAATCCAGCACAGAATAAGAATCAACAATTCGGAGTTGCACAAAGAGGGGAAAACCTTTTTTTTCCTTACTTTTTGTCGGACCGTACACTTCTCTATACATTGCAATGAACGTTTGAATGATGAATTATCCACACTGCTGGAAATTTGAGGAATGAAGCAGTAGCACGTCGAATTGGAAGTTCCAGATATGCTTATACAGTTTACATTCTTCGCATTTTCTTTGCTTTTCTTTTTTAGTTTGAGATCTGTCCATTTCCCCCTGTTATTTTTACAACCTCTTGGGAAAGCTACAGAGACAACCACACCTTTTTTCAACAAGTACATACAGGCTAACTAATGAAAGAATGGAACCTGCTATTCCACGGAAAACTTGTAACAGGTTGAATGATGATAAGGCCCTGCAACGAAAAAGACGTAAACATATGAATGTTTGAGATACTCCAGCTCCATAAGATGGAATGAACTACTCCTTGCATACTCGATATTCATGTGGGAATTATTCAAAATTGATTAAAAACTAATTCGAATCATACCACCAATGCAACACCATAATGCCGAAAATGTTAGCGGGAAGAAAACAGCAATCTCCTGTCTATTTTCTTTGATAGGATTCCATAATATCAGACAAGAATGTTGCAGTAAGTTTCTTGAATCATATCGATACTGATACTCACACTGGGGTGGATGCAACTCAATATTAATTGTAGCTTTACAAATACAAACTGAACCAGACACGGGGTACAGTTGTTTGCCCCCCAACACATCTGGACACAGACCTCTAACAGGTGAGTCCCATTGTGGGCTCCAATCATTCCTTGTGAGTTGTGAGTGGTCTGTGTCTAAATTTGTGCATATAGAAGTGCTGTTTCGCACTTGTACACCTGCCAAGCTACAGTTGTACAGATATTTGCCCCCGTCATTGCTTATTGGGAGTGACCAATGAAGTATTGAGCAACTGTTTAACTAATATTACAGGGAAACATGCATGAAGTTTCCATGTTCAGGGTATTGCCACACAAAAGAACTAAATTACCTGACCAGGATTCAGGTAGATAAAACACACGATCAAGAAGTGAAAGCAAAAATCCTGTCCGCTATCTTTGTTCGACAAATAGGACACTCAGAACAAGCAAGTGAACAAGATTGACACACTGCAAGTACGCAAAAGTCAATGCTGTCAAAAATGCCGAAAGCAAGGTTTGGGTGAGTTAGTAACAGAACGGGTTCAAATAACTTACAAGAAAAATGCCGGCAAGGGAGAAGCATTGCGGTAGTTGGCGATTCGAAACATACTTTACATACATGAGAATTCGCATCGCCATTGGCCAAAAGTTTGGCTTCTTTTTCCTTCATCTCTTGCATTCGAGCCTGAAAGCATTTACATATGCTCAAAAAACCTAAGACCACCTGAAAGCAAATAACCTGAACAAGCTATGCAACCATAGATGATTTGCCTAATGCACCAATTTGGAGCCTATGTAAATATTCTGCAGTAGACAAAAGTTAAATGCCTAAGTTTTCAGGAGAAGAGTTGAGGAACCTGTGTCAGGACATTATTGCAGAAGTATACAATCATAATGAGTAATTAAAGGTAATAGCAGAAATATAGCCCAAAGGAGTCTTCACTTCATTTCATTAGGTTTGCTTTCCTAGAAACTACGTAAGAAACTAAAAATGACATAACCAAGGGAATCAACCAGATCAATGGGAACACACACAAATTTCAAAAAATAGTGCAGGAAAGGAGAGAGAGTTACCTTCAAACGAACAACAAGGGATTCTTCCTTGGACGCATCCTGAGCTGGTTTTATAACATCTGAAACTTGTCTTTCTTTGAGGAGTGAATCCTTGCAGTCAACATCTTCAATTTTAGCATCAACCACATGAGTTATTCTATCATTAATATTCCTCTCGTTTAACTCAGCAATAGCTCCCCCCTCATTTTTCAATTGTGCAACGAGCACCCACATGTTAGCCAAATCATTTTCCAAAGCAGCCTCCCTTTTCTTTGCTTCTTCAACCTTTTTCCTGTATTCATCTTCGACATATTCCTTCTCAGCCAAGGCAGCCTCAAGTGCAGCCTCCCTTTGTTTCCTTGCTTGCAACTCCATCCTTAAATCATCTGTGTTAAGATCCCATGAGTCAAAGTCATCATAACCCATTCCCGAAACTTCATTACCTCTGCCAGAAATCCGACCTTTTCTCCCTTGTCTTGAGCTGTCATTATACTTCCGGTTAACACCATTAGCAGTTTGTGAACCAGCCCCTCTAGCAAGCGCCAATTCTCGTGCAGTCAATAGTTCTTTCTCCAGTTTTGCATTCTGTAGTGAAAGTTTAGTGACTTCACCCGCCAAATTCTTCAACTCAACAGCGGCAGCAGAGGCAAGTTCCTTTGCGTAAGAAGCTTCTTCAGACAATTTTTGGTTCTGAACACGCAATCCGCTGTTCTCCTCTACAAACTGTACATGTTCTAACTTCAGTTTCTCATTCTCAATCTCCTGCTCAAAAACCATTAACATAAATGTAAGTTCCATGTGCAATCAGAAGCAGTGAATAAAATCCAAACCCATTCCTGCTGTCAGTAAAGTTTAATTATACATTAAATTTGACCCATCCAAAAAAGAACTAAAGATCCTTCCAGTGGACATGCAAGGGAAAAAAATTGGACCACACAAGCAAGCTCCACAGTGTACTAGTATGAAAGGGAGTAAAAGCACAAAATCGCCCAAGAATGAAGGTGGGAGCGGCATCTGTTGTAGGAGGGTTTCGTAACTATACCACCAATTTGACATAAAGGTGGGAGTGGCATTCGTTGTAGGAGGATTTCATAACTATACCATCAATTTGACACAAAACAAACAAAATACAACTGCAGAAAGCAGTTGAACCCTAAAGGGGTGGCCTGCTAGAGCTTCCCCGTGAATACGAAAGAAAAGCACACAAATCAAACAAAGGACAAGAAAAACAAGCTTAAGTTTTGTTTCTAGAATTCTTACAGCAGGTCAACAGTATTGTTGGCAGGATAAAAGAATATGCTGTTCACCACTTTACTTTTGTAAGATCTCCTTCAGTGATGATTTTTAAAAAACCAGCTGTCGTCAAAGAATGCTTATAGACTAGGAAACTAGCTAATCGGATTCCTACATCTTGAAGTGTAGAAGATATAGAACTTGAAGCGAATATTAATCAAATTGCGGCAAAGAAAAACACCATAACACTACTAAAGCATGCGCATTCAAAATCCATGATCCAGTAATCACCTGAGACTGAATCTTCCTTCTCAACTCCTCGACATATTCTTCGGATGTGTACTGTCCAGAGAGTGACGATTGATCACTGCTGGTTGAAGCCAACTGCTGTTGTAGGATATATATTTTCTCCTGCAATTCCTTATTTTCTGCACACTGATGGCAACAAAGACAGTAACACTGATATAAGCAAAGAGGGCGAAACCAAAGCAAAGGGATAACCCTCTATTTTATGAAAACTGCTAGCTTCAATATTGAACAAAAATATTGCAGTATGAGGAAATTTCAAAGAAATAAGTAGAAGTTTCAGGTATGTGGAAGAAGAATAGTAGGACAATGTTATTTTGACCTTGTTCTGCAGCTGCTCTTGGAGGACACGATTATCTGCAGATTTTATCTGCATTGATAGATATGAAAACATTTTAACAGAAAATATAGGAAATGAATAGATCCTAGTGGGATAAATTGGCGTATAAAGTGAACTGCCCATCAAATTTTGCATAGAAAACAGTACGACACACAAATTGGAGTACTGACCTCTAGCTCAAAACCTTTTTCATTACACTGGGTCATCAGTTTCATCACTGTCTGATACTCGCAAGAAAAGGACAATATTGTTCAGCTATTTCCTCAAAGCCAAGGATGGACTTTGAGGTGCATAATATAAGATAATTGAAAGAGGATAATGCAGTAATGATGAGGTGAGAGATACCTGTTGCATGTCAACCAACGAAGCATTAGCAACTGAAGCCTCGCCACTCTCAATAATACGTTGTTCCAAAACACTCATTTGTCTCCTCTTTTCTTGGATTTCACTTTCTAAGTTCTGAATCTGCAAAGAGGAAGTAGGCACAACCACACAACTAATGAGATTTGAGACCAATACAAAGAAAGTCAAAATACATAAGTATACATATAACAGTAAAACGTGACAATTTCACGGGATCGGTTTCTAAATTTTAAAAGCAACTTGAAACCATTTTGTACAGGGACTTCACGAGAGAAGCGTGCCCAGTTAAGATACCAATATGACTGGTAAGTACTGCTCAAAATACTTGAAATGTAACATCATAAGAGACTCCATTGGATAGCAAACTGCCTAAATTACTGATCAATAGTTCAAGAGACAAAGATCACATTGGTGCATGCACTTCGACTTGAAGAGCAAGGTACATTTTTTTAAACAACCCTTAACATCCTAAACAGAAGCCATATACAAGTGCATACATGCTGTGAAACTCTAAGAAAAATGTAAATTTGATTTCAGTTTGGTTAAAAGACCACTACTGGGACAACCTTGTTGTATGAAGTATTGAATGTCATTTTACTTACAAAACATTTCATACTGTGTTTACAGGTTGGGAGTAGGGCTGGACACTGACCCAGCGGCCCATGAAAAATCCACCCAAGTTCCCACCTTTATATGGCTTGAGATCACTGTAAGCCAGGATGAGGCAGGCTTGAGAAATTTCCAAAACCTACTTCCAACACAAGTTAGTTTTTACACCCCTATGACTCTACCTTGGGTGCATGAATTATCACCACCACACCTTGTGCGCGAAGCTAGGACCACATTCTACATGAACAAGTATGAGATTGGCTCAGCATTCTCTCCAACCAAATGCCGCAGGAATGAAACTGGTTCTCATTACGTGAGGAATCAGACAATCACCAAAATGGGATGACTTAAGGATATAAGATGAAGAAAAATATATCATAAAAAACAGCATTGCTTGCGCAACATTATCAGAGAAAGTTAAAGCCATAGTTTACATCAAAAAGGTTGCTCAGTTGAAGAGATATGCACCACACAACCATTTAAACGAAGTAAAGATCTTGAATGATAGGAAGGGAAAGCTTTACTTGAGTTTTTGAACTACCAGGATCATTGACAGATTGTTCTACCAAACGCTTCAAGTTACTTGTGCTGAATGCAATCTCACCAGCCAGCATCTTCACTTGCTCAACTAAGAGGTCCATTTGATCTGACATTGTCATCCTACCCTGCAGCCACACACAGGTAGTAGGGTTACATGAGTTAAACGTTAATTCAGCACCTCTACAAATATTTTCAAGGATTTTATGAAGGAACAGAGACCCAATGACAACATTGCCCTTATAAAGTAGCAACAATATTGAGTTCACTATTTCAAATGTAGCTTGCTTTGAGTACTGAAACAAACTCAACATATAATTGTGTTACGAAGAGGAGGACAGCCAGGATATTGTTTAGAGATTCCATGAAAAGATGCATCACAGCATCCAACTAAGCATATGATAGATAATGTGATAAGATGTTGTTTAGATGAGTGTTGGCAATTTCCGTGTGGCGAAACTTGGGTTTTGGATTGAGTATAAGTAGAGCAATGTTGTATAGCATGAGTGGTGAGTAGTGTTCAAATGAGATTTCAATCAGTTGCATCTGTGTTTTGCTCCTTTGGGTACTCTTGAATCTCATAAAAAATGAATTTACGACGCCAAATTTTGCCCAAAATACATCATTTCTTAGTCGTGCTTTATTTTAAAGGTAGTGTGTTGCCCTTAGATTTGATTTGAATAAACCAAATGATCAGATGGAACAGCCAAAGCGTGAAATATCACCTGAGTTGATTCAGTAATGGTACTGCCAGCAGGTGACAGCTCATCGTTCCACTTGCTGGAAGATCTTCTGTGTCTAAATTCACTGGAATGATCTGATGGAACTATCAAAGCAGAAGATGGGGAGTCTTTATGATTCTCATCCTCATCGAGCAAAGAACCATCGCGCAGAACATGCAGTTTCTGAATCAGCATGAAAGATCACTCTCAAATGCAGGGTTAGATTGGAACACAAAGAAAAACAGACGACGAGATCTGTCAGAACACACTCATGCGTGCCAGTGTTTGCATGCGAGAGAGAGAGAGAGCTTCCTAAAGGAAACCATTCCAGAATCAACACCACAATGCTAAGATAGCAATTAGGTAAAGTGATGTAAGAGAAAATCAAACCAGACAGACAAATCTAGACATAAATGTCAACAACTCCAACAAAATCAAGCAACACAAAAGTAATCCCCCTGCTACATGAAGCAACATCATTCAACTCTTACACTTCTAGTATTAAACTTTTGTTACCTAAGGAGAAAATAAAATGGTAAGAGGCGGAGAATTACTACAGTAACAGCAACAAGAAACAGTTGACAAGTCGAGTCAAGCAGAAATACTGGTCATCTCACAAGAAATGAAAAAGCTGTGGGAACAGAGTCAACCGACCATATGTGCACTGTGAGAAATCAGCTCAATACGATAAGTGTAGGTGTTTGATCCAATCAGATTGTCCGTGTGGGGGCCCACGTGTGCCGATCAGTACCCCGTCGGTGCACAGATGGTTCCCATAGAAGGGCTCCATAAGGAAATCCAGAAGTCAAGATTGAGAATGTGGAGTTAATTAGAAAAAACAGGGATCACTTGGAAAAATTGTACTTTGAGAATCATAATTAAAATTCAATTCCAGTATCAGGAATTGGTAAGTGAACATAAAATTCATTCATATTTCTCAGAATGTGACCTCTTCTTCACTTGCTTTGTCACAAACAACCCAAGAAAATTTTCTAGAGGCCTACCCAAGCTTTAAAACAAAATTCTAACCATACATAACATTTGGGTCCAACTAAATGATAAAGCTAACTTAAGTGTATAAAAACACACACACCATTGAGAGAGAGATACAGATCACCACAGTCATGTCTTAGTCACGCGACTCACACGTAATTGGAAAAGGGGACTTACATCATCCTCACCGACAGAATCACACTGCTGATGACCAGGAACCTCATTCAAACCAGGAATTGTATTCTTTGTAGAAACAAGTATGAGCTTGGTTAGCCTTTGGATTCTACTCATTAGAGCAGCCTTTGCTTCCTCCTCTTCCTCCAATCTTGACTGCATTTTCACTTGGCCTTCTTCCAACTATTGTTAAGGACAAAAGGAGAACATCACATGAGAATTGGATCTGCAGCACAGGTCCACTGGAAAATCAACAGGTCACAGTCTAGGAACCATCATTAGGTATGCCGTAGCAACAACAGTTTTTGCTTCAGTACAATGCAATAACATTATGAACAATAAGATTTGCAAGAACACCTTTTGTCTTAAAGTCATAAGCTCCTCAGGATTGACAGCAACAAGCATCCCCTTCTTTAGCTGATCAAGTTCTTGTTTGAGGGTTGATATTTCTTTTTGATACTTTTTAATCAAAGATTTTTCATCAATAATCTGGAAAAAGGATTGAATAAATATGTTAGTCACCATAGGAAAACTTTTCAGAAGATATTACAGTATTTCAGCAACATATAATCTACAATCATGACACACCTTATTACGCGAGGCATAGATCTCAACACGCTTCGCCCTGCTAGCAAACTTTAACGTATTATGAGTTTCCTCCATATTACTAGATGCGGGAGTGACTGTGCATATAAGCTGCGTAAAAGAAGAACAAAAGAGAAAGTAAGGGTGCCATAATTCCATTTCCGCAGTGCATTACAGTTCAGAATAAGGTTGAAGAGTAAGAAAATTACATAATGAAGTAGGTCGACAATGAAAAGAAAGTATGAAGATTAGGTACTGAAGTTGTAGTTTCCAGTTGGATAACTACTTACAGGACAGAAACGACAAATCAACAAATAAACAACGTATAGCTGATACCAGCTAATTATTAACTTGTGGACTTAAAGAATATCTCCAATGGCTTGTCATTTCTGTTGCCAAAACCAGCTTTTGGCAAGGGATCCAAAGAAATGCACTTCCATTGCTTCCCAAATCTCCAGCAGTCCAGCCAAACATTGGCTTTGCCATTTCTTGAGAAAAATCAGCATTTCATATGGGAGCTCTTTTGGAGACCTCCAACTTGTTTAGTTCAGATTCCTAGGAGATGGTCCAAGTGATCCAAGGGTTATGAACTTATGATGGTCTAAGCCAAAGAATAGGTTTGGTACCACTGGAGCAACTTCACCAAAATTAGGCAAAGTTGACATGTTATCGAGACAAAATATGGCTTTGGGTTTCAAGAAGTGGTTGCAACCATTGGAGATGCCCGTTTAGTTGTACAAGAAAAATTAACTGAAACATTGGGAGAATGAATATGAATATGTGTACATAGTATAATGCACTTCTTTTGCTACTCAAAACTCACCGAAACATGTCCATGGCCACTGAGCGAAGATTGAAGTAGGCGGGTAAGCTTGGAATCTCGATATGGAACATGAGATGCTTTCCCCTCACTTAGTTTTCCAATTACCTTCACATTCAAAATAAACAAAAATCATCCAAATGATGATTGGAAAATACATAAAAAGTAGTAGAAAACAAATAAAGCCAGAGCAGAACATTCCCCGAGAAAACTGGGATATTGAACTGTTATGGTACCAAACTACCATAATATCAGAACCTAGCAACAAAGTAGCTTATGTGATTTCTTTTCCAGCTAATAAACGTCCAAACCTTATCACATCCAACCCGTTCACATATGAGCAATACACAGCACCCAACATTGCCCATACTGTTCCCAGCCAACACGCTCTCAAATAGAACGATGGCAATAATTCAACAAAGCAAAGAAATACATCAAACCCCTTTTCCTTTTGATCACAGTTAGTATTTGGCACTTACAGTTCCAAGAGTTAGAAGACTTTTGTTTATGTACGCTCCTTCCTTTCTCCTTAATCCAGATGTTTCAGTTTTTGAACTCTCAGATCCAGCTAGATCAATCAGATTCTGTAATGAATAGGGAGAAAAACTGTGATTATGCTCAACGAAGGACAAATATTTCATACTTGGAACAAATTATCCAAAACATACAAGTTGAGAGAAGACCACTCCATCGTATTCATCACCGTGGGCACTACTTTCAATCATCTGTGTGAACATTGATCAGTCAGACAAACCAAGCAACAATGGAATATACGCATGATACAACAAAAATGGTTGGAGAGAACTGAGGTGCAACTTTTGGGTAGCTGAAACGAAGTCCATGTCTATTTACTATGAAAGAGAAGCTCATGCACCCACTAAAATTTCCATAACACAATAAGCAAATAATAGCATACAAGGATTTAAAAAACTTAAAACCGAACAAGCCTATGTACACAGACACTTGTAAAAAAAAACCCTATGAACACAGAGCCAAAAACAGAATAGTCAACAAATTAACTGAAGTTACAAACATAAGAACCATACCAGTGTGAATATAGTATGACTGCGGCTACTGAATAAATTATAGTTATTCGAACCAACATGCCGATGTTCTGCATACAGACAAAAAAAATGTAAAATAAACCACTGGCAGAAAGTTAACCAATCAATTGAACATACACAAAGACAGGTAGGAAAGATGCATACAACAGGCTACAGCTAATACCTTCCCCAGCAGCAATGAAAGAAAGTGCATGCCCAGGTGACAAAACAACTTCTTCCTTTATTCCCTCGACATAAGTACCCTACAAATGGTCACCAGTACAGATAAGACCACAAACAGTTTCAAAACGTCCACAAAAATAAAACAAAAAAGCTTCACAAGCCAACTGCTCCAAACAATAAATAGAAACTGTTTTAGAAATATAATCAATTACAACCAACAAGTGAGCGGCACGGCAGCATAATCCAGTACCAAAAGGAAAACAATTTATGGGCGAATTGAGAAGCTTTTCCATTTCAGTAAAATCCCAGTTTTGAGTTAACTAGGCCTTGCGCCAAAAAAATTGAACAAAAACAAGAAAAACATGAGCAGATGGCCTCAAAACTAAAAAATTGGAGAGATATCGAAGTTCAAAACTTCAAAACCACATTATGTTGAGCAAGAAACCTGAGCATCTTCTCTGACACGCAAATTTTGACCAGTTGGATCAAGCAAGTCATTTATCACCTGTGCGACAATCAAAATGGCATTACAGAAATGATCAATCATCAATCAATAGAATAATGTTATCGTGGTATTGCAAACCTCATTGTAGATTTCAAGATATGACACTCGAAGTAAGAACTCTCTTCCTGGAGTCTGAATTAAGAACACAGTTAGTCATCCATAGTTCAATAACAGACAAGCTACATGGGATGAATTAAGTAAAAAACAAGAAAGCCAATGAAAATGTCATACATGTAAGAAAATGTCAGTGCATTACACCATTATCAATATTTGAATGCCAAAATGTCAGATACTGACATGGTAACATGATCAATATTGGCACCACCCAGAGAAAAAGAAAAGAATTCTCCATGATCACTCAAGGGCAAAGCCATTAATTATAAAGAATAAAGGAGAAAACAAAGTATATGTAATGTTCCATAGACACTTCGGTGCAGCAAATTTTAGGGAAAGTAAAACCTACAGTAGCACTATCAGTTTCCCACATACGGAGTGAATGATGCAATACTGAAACAAACAAACACCAAAAAACTTGAAAAAAAAACTTGTGACCAGCAGTATCTACACTAACAGCTCACCACACAAAACCAGCAGTCTTTCATAGAAGTTGATACGACACAAACATATAGGAACGAAATAGGAAAAAAGCAGCAAAGCAACAAGGTGAAAACCAAAACGAAGCTTTGCAGTTGACGCAACTTGCAAGTATATTCAAAAGCCTGATAAATTTACGCAGCACACTTACATCTTGAATAATGCTGAATACATCCTTTATGGCCAATGGTATAATACCCGGAGCATTTTGATCTCCCTGTCATGATTAATACATCAAATATGTCAAGTATACTTAATAAAATATGCATGGCAAATTAAGGGTGCTTATCATATTGAGAAAGAATTTTAACGCCTTCATTCACCAAAAATATTTAACACCTCAAACGACAAATGCCCAATTTTCTTCCAGTAAAACAATATTTTATATTCTAGAGCCTAGAAAGAAAACATATGAGATTTAACATATGAGAGCTGCTCAGTGCTCAATACATATGAGATTTAAACTATAATATTAACAGTAAGGATTTATTCAGTAACTTCCACCTAACATATTGGAAAGGGAACTGATTTTGTCCATCTTGCCTGCCAGATGCACTTAGGTCAACCATAGTTTTCGAGTTTGTATGCTATTTGTCAAATCATCCAGAGAAATACTATCTCAACGAATCAGACTTACATGCATCGTGTGCGTCTTGCCACTACTTGTAACGCCATAGGCAAAGACAGTCCCTGCATTATCAGTACAGAAACCTTCACTTAGTCATACAATCTTCATCAGTACCAAAAATATAAAAGTATCCACATTCCAGTTGAATTTTGATTTCGGCTGTGAATTTACAAGTTAGATAGCTAGATAAGACTCATCTCACTTATACTGCTTCATTACTTAATCAGACTCACAGTATTAGGCAAAACACAGTATCAAATGTTCCGTACAACATGTTGATCAATTTACCCCGTAACAAAAAACCACATTGATCAGATGAAAATGAACTTATAAAAGGAGTTCATGAGAAAGCACCATACCATTTACACCTTCCATTGCTGCCTTAACTACTGGTCGAGCAGCTACGTCATATACTTCATGGGACATCGTAGACTGTCCAAAAACTTTATCTGTCCATAATGAAAACAGTTACAAACAAACAAATTAGGCATTCCTGGTGTAAATGAATCAATTCAGAGTTAAACAGTCAATTGAGTTGCAAATAAATACTACCCTAAGTTAATGCACAATATTTTTGACTTCTAAATAAATAGCAAAATTAGAAGGCACAGTAATTTACCAAATGCATAAGCTGTAGCCAGATTGAACTCATTGCGAACAATTTTATCTCCGTCCGCGTACCACGCAATCTCGTCCCCCCTCTGATATTCCCGTTCACTACACCAATTATTCAAATCCAAAAACTCCATTATCAAAACACATTGCCTCGTAACAAAACCTAACTACATTAGCCCTCTGATACTCACTTTCACTACACAAATTATTTAATTCAATAACTCCATTATCAAAACACATTGCCTCGTAACAAAAACTAATTACAGTTGCTCAAATCCTCTGGTATTCCCGTTCACTACACCAATTATTCAATTCAATAACTCCATGATGAAGACACATTGCCTCGTAATAAAACCTCACAGCATTAGCTCAAATCCTCTGGTATCCCCGTTCAACCCACCAATTATTCAATTCAATTACTCCATTATCAAAACACATTGCCTCATTACAAAACCTACCCAAATTCCCCCAAACAGTTAGCACAGATCTAACCCAGTACGCTCAGATCTAACCATTTACCTCAACGGCCGAAACCGAATCGTGACCGAAATGCTATCCCCACCGGCCGATCTCGGCGCATCGAGCGGCTCTCCGAGAAGTAGCTCGTCCGCCGAGGCGAACCCGACCGGCGAGCAGCGCCCGCCGCACCCCTTCGTCGAGTCGCTCCGGTTCCGGCTCGGGGTCATGGATCTGGACCCGTACCCGTTGCTCCCGGAGCCGTAAAACGAGGCCGCGGAAGAGGAGCACGACTTCGGCATGAGCCTCCCGTTCATGAACGAGGACGAGGAGGAAGAGGAGGAGAAAGGACTCGAGGGCTTGCGGTAGCTGTTGAACGGCGAGCTGCTCCGCGCACGTGACGAGGACGACGCCATTGGTCGAGAGAGAGACTAAGTAGAAGAAGGGGTTAGAGAGAGAAGGGGGGGGAGGGAGAGAGAGAGAGAGAATGTGTCAGAGGTCACATGGTGGGGAGGACGAAAGGGGGAGAAGGTTGTTGGATTGGAGTATTTAAAATTCCGTTTAACGCTTTGAAGGGGGGATGACTAGTGAGAGAGAAGCTGCTTTCAGAGAGAGAGAGAGAGAGAGAGAGAGAGAATGCAAGGGAAAGGGAGAAAGAGACTTGTCTACGTTCCTTGTTGTTTAAGAGAGAGAAGATAGTTTCAGGGAGGAGAGAGAGGGGGGGACTGGTGTGGTGAGTTGGAGAGAGGGGGGGGGGGGGAGTTGTAGTGAGAACGAAGGGGGGGATTTTTTTAATGTTTTCGGGGGTTGAGTTTTTTAATACGGTGGGAGTCGTATTTTTTTGAACAATAGTAGGAAAATACTCTCTACTGCTCCATTCGAAGCGGAGTGGTAACACTGTAGGAGAAATTTCAAATTTGCTGGTGACGTGGGGAGCGTGGTGACGGGGTGCGGGAAGGTGTGGGAGTTTAAAATCTAGTGATCATTCAATGTTGCTAGAGTACGTCGAGTGCTGCTCCAAGACCTTCCCTATCGTATATTGGGTGGGTGTGTTTTCACCGAGGAAAAAGGGCAAAAAACTTAGGCATAATCAATAAGTTTCAACATTTTATCATTTCGTTCACACTAACAAATAAAATTGTTAGCAACTTCTTTTTTCATAACTTTTTCACTCGTATATTCATTAAAAACTTATTCATTAGTGAAAATAACTTGAGATTTATTACCAATTTATTCACTACCAAAAAAAAATGCTTTAACAACGAAAAAAATTTCTCAAAATTTTTTCTTGGTGAAAACACCCCCTTGGCCCTTAGTGATGGAGCCGATACAAATATGTAATGAAAAATGCCCTTAAAGCACCGCATTATGGTGCTCCAAGATCAATGAATAACTTTTCAAACGAAAACACTTCCCTCGCAGATTATTTGTACAAAAATTTTGCACAATTTTTTGTGGTACCCACTTATGATTATACACAAATGATCTAATTTGTTCATTAATTTTTTTTTTAAAAATGAGAGACATTAATAAAAACCAAGTCAATAGAATAAATACAAGTGTTGATTAACACAACTTTTCATTCAATTATGTGGAATCCACGAGTAGACCCATAAAAAGTCTATGCACAAATAATCTATGCGGATAGCTAAACTGCTTTCCAAATCCTAGTGTAGCTGTGGGGAAATTTTTCAATGTCGGGTGGGTACTACGTGGTGTCCGCTCAGCACATTCGAGCCGTCCGATGCAATTTTGGACGGCTTGAATTTGGAGAGAAAAAAAAAAAGGAGGGACGAGAGGAGAGAAAATGTTTCAATCTAAGACATCCAAAAGTGTATCGAACAGCTCGGGAGTGCTGAACAAACATCGCATGAAATATACCCACTCGACACTAATAAAAAATTATCGTAGCTGTGCGGTTAGCAGCGGAGTATTGTTTTGAAAAGTTAATGGGAGCGCGAATAACAGTGGCCGCCGCCTCTCAGTAAAATTGAAAATTCAACTGCCGCGTCAAAAAAGAAAGGGTAAATTTCACTTAACACCCTCGAGATTTGCTTTATGTACAAATTTTCCTCCACCTTGGAGAAATGACTGCGCCCTCCCTGAGACAGTGAGACGTATATATGTACCTTACAATAAGGGCCGTGGTTTGGTCCGATTTAGGCATTTTTCCAAATCAAATAAGATATTTTTGGTTTGGACATTTCCAGACCAAACAAAATCAAATATTCATGGCTTGTTTTGACGAATTTGTTTTGATTTCTAATTTGTTACTTATGTATTTTATTACAAAAAAAATATGTAATATATTAAAATCAAAGGATCATCACAGAGTAGATTTAGCCACCCCATGGGAAGCCCTTACAAGTTACAATTCCTTTAAACACCTTGCACACTATTACATCACTAAAACACTTACTTAGGAAAAGAAAAAAAACTAAAACACTTACAAAAATAAAAGAATTCAAACAACACATCAGAATCATCTGATAATAACATCTCAGCTTCTTGTGGCAAACTTAACACTACAGTATTGGATAACGTTTTTATTGCAGCAAGACATAGACTTGTTCTGGTGCAATGACAAAAGGTTTCACACATTGCTAGTTTCAAGAAAAAAAATTCAGCAAAAGCCAATTTTTTCTAGGCCCTCCCAAGTAGAGATATAGGGTGTGTTTAATTGCAGATTTCGTTTTGGGGAGATTCGTAATGAGGTGGGATTGGGATTAGGATTGAGATTGAGAATGAGGTGGGATTATTAATGAGGGGATGAATCATTTATTTATGTTTGTTTTGCACAGGATTAGGATTGAGATTGGGATTGAGAATGAGGTAAGATTGTAAATAACATGTTTGTTTTGGCTAAGATTAGGATTGAGATTGGTATTGAGCTGGGTTTTTAAACTAATCTTGCTCAATCCCATAGGGATGGGATTCATAGTAACAACCCAACCCCCCACCCCCATGGTATTGCTAATACCTCCATTTTGGGGGATAAGTAATCCCCCTCCACAAATGCCAACCAACACAAAGGATTATCAGTCCTATCACCTTCTTAATCCCAATCCCTCCCTCCAAGAGGGTTATCAAACACGCCCATAGGCTCCGCCACTATTAGTTTCAACATATATGGCTTATTAACTCTATCCGCCAACAAAATTTTGATAGGGGGTGCAACGTCAATTTTTTAAAAGGTGGAGGAGGCGTCTGTCTAAAGATCAAACCACATGAGGTGTTGGCAATATATCAGTAGGGCTGCAAACGAGCCGAGCCGAGCCGAGTTTTAGAGTGTTCGAGCTCGGCTCGGCAAAAATTTAGTTGGCTTGAGCTCGTGACGAGCTGCAGGACTCGAGCTCGAGCTCGGCTCGATATATATTTACGGAGCTCGAGCCCGGCTCGTTCGGCTCGTTTATGAAACAAATATATATAAAAATATATATAAGTAAATATAAATATGTAAAAATATATATATAAATATATATAATATAATCAAGCTCGCGAGCCAATTCGAGCCGAGTTTCGACTAGCTCGAGCTCGGCTCGTTTATGAAACGAGCCCAGGACTCGAGCTCGAGCTCGTTCGTTTTTGTCTTGAACCGAGCCGAGCCGAGCCGTTATCGAGCCGAGCTCCGAGCCGCTCGCGAGCGGCTCGGATCGTTTGCAGCCCTATATATCAGGATATAATGTGCTCTGGTTCTGGTTCATGGGTTAGCTTCATTTCGGTTGTCCTTTAAACATCACATACGTATGCAGATACGGTCCCATTTCCACTAACAAAAAATGCTAAAAATTTAACGCATTTTACCATTTCATTTTTATTAACAAAAAAAATTCAACATTTATCATCTCGTTTCCACTAACAAAAAAATTGTCAACAAAAACTGTTTTTGCTACAGTAACGTTATTCACAAACATATCAACAACTTATTTACTACATGAAACAACTTAACATTTCTCACAACTTATTCACTGTCGAAAACACTTAATAACTTCTCAACCACAAATAAAAATTTACAAATTTTTCACTACTACATGATTGTGTGGTAATTGATGTATTGGAGGCGTTTTTAACCATGTCTCATGAGCACCTAATTATAATTGTTTTCTTTTCACAACTCAACCTAGCTAGATTGCAGTAGATAATGCAAATTTATGTTTGAAGAAAGTAATATTCACAATTGTTTTCCAAAAAAGATAAACATGTTTTTTGACATTTGATTACGCGTGCATGCAGGAGACAAGATGGTAAGTTGGTTGTTAAACCACTTAATAAATTAAATTAAATACTTTTTTTAAAATAACCCAAAAATACTTTTTGTGGACAAGAAAACGATTTGCGTATCCTCTGTGTCACGTTGCCCCAGTGTGTTGGATGTTTTTAAAATACAGGAAAATGGAAGAGTTCTTTGTTTTTACCAGTAACTTTTTCTTTGGCAAAAAGTAATCGAAGCCGTTTAATTTATTTAAAACGGGTATAAGTGTATTCAAAGTGTTTGTTAGGCCATCCACAGTGGCATAATAAAAAATGAATAATTAAAAGTTGACACATCAGCTTTTGATTATTCATTTAAGATATTGCTAAGCTTACAAATGTTGAAATTCACAATGGTTGCTTCTAGGCCATAACTAAAATAAAGAGGACCACAACAATTTCACTTTTTCTCTCCCCCTCTGTTTTCCGCCATTCACTTCTCTTCATTTATGTTTTTTTGGGCAAAAATATATCGATTCCCTCCCTTAATTTTGGAAAAAAATCGGTGACTTTCTTCCTTTCTATTATGAATTTTTTTTGGAGGGAAAAAAATAAAACAGAAAAGAAGAGTGAAATACTTTAATCCGGCGACAATGGGTGGAATGGTAGATGATTGAAAGATATGAACTTCACTTTTGGAAGAAAAGAAAGAGAAATAGTTTGTAAATAAAGTGGAGAAAATATAGAGTTGGCGAAGAAGAGAATAAGAAAATACCAATTGAAACATGCGTGTATATAAATTTTGGATCTAGTTAACTTATGTGATATGGGGTTGAAAAATTTTGATTATTGAAAAATGTTGCTAGTTTTGGTTATCCAAAGCCTAAAATTTGATTATTTCTAAGGATATTGCTAAGTTTGATTATACCATTGTGAGCCATCTTTTGCATAAACATTGTTAACTTTAGAAACAATTGGCTTTTGATTATACCACTGTGGATGGCCTTACAAATCAGTTCGGATATTAATAAGAGTTTGATTGATTTTCGTCACTGAATTCGCAAAGACAAAAATTTAATGAATTAATTCGACATATGTGAACTTGCAAATCAGCTATTTATTGCGAGAAATATTAAAAATAAATTTAAACAAATTAAACGGTTCCAGTTTTTAGTATAGGATCCAAAATAAGTCTCACATAATGTGATGTACATGGTGTACCTTTTAGGAATGTGCCTTGAAATTTTTTATTTTTTTGGATGTTTCCATGCAAGGTTTAGACTTCTAAGGCAATGCTATGACTGTTTTATTTTTTGGACAATTTCTATTGTGCTTAGACTTCTATTGCAAGGATTTGATTGCATTTACCTTGGGGGATTCTATAGGCAAGTTTTTTTGGAAATTTTACGCAAGAGTGTTAGGGCTTTTAGTCACCGGTGAGTTGTGAGTACTCAATTGTTGTTGGTATTCCTTTGTTTCGGGATTGAAGGGTGCTTCAATTTGTGGAATGATCAGTATAGCCGGCTCCGTTGTAATCTTGCTCCTTGGTTATAGTGAATCATCTCTCGCTATTCGCCCGTGGAATACAGGACGGACAACCAGCTAAGGCTCACTTTCACCTTAAAGATTAAGGTCTGTGAATGAAATGTCCTCTACTCGATAGTAGTAGGAACAAGATGTAACCGATTCATCCGTGCCAACGAGGCGAGAAGGGGGACTTCGCCTTATCACTTTGAATCCGCTGATCAGGAAGAGAGAAAGGAGTAGGTTTCCTCTTTAGATAAAGCGAAAGCTCATTCCTGGCCCTGCTTCGTGGAACCACTTATATTAGGACCTTGTTCGTTTGGGGTCTCAAAATCTCTGGACCCGACCTCCAATAAATTTTCTATTTCTATTTCTCCATTCATTACTCTCAAAATCCAAAACGAAGAGGGCCGGTATTCTTGTACTTTTGTGGAGTATTTTGTTTGCCTATTTTATTTGGCTTTCACATTAAAAGGGTGGTCGTGTTAAATCCCAACACTACACATGGCAAAGGCTATGATGCTCCCAAGTGGTATGGGAGCATCATACTCCCAATGAATTACAGACAACACTTACCATTCACTAAGGCAACACTTACCATTCACTAAGGCAGAACTTACCACACAAGTGTGGTAAGTTCTGCCTTAGTGAATGGTAAGTGTTGCCTTAGTGAATGGTAAGTGTTGTCTGTTCTGTGGTAAGTAATCCTCCGTTTTTTAGATCAAAACAACCTCATTTTTAACAAAACCACCCCATTTTTAGTTTTTGATTTTGATCTAAGGGCTGTGATTTATCTATTTTCAATCCAAAGACTGTAATTCATTGGGAGTATGATGCTCCCATACCACTTGGGAGCATCACAGAAGTTTTGCACATGCTGGGGCACTTTTTGTGGGAATGGAGTCCTGAAAAACGGAAAGAATAACGTAGTGGCAGAAAAGTAGATTTGTCTGCACTAAACGTGGTGGTGACACGTAGATAATAACAGTCCGTTTTGTACTTCGTCCAGACCCACGCGGCCGTAGTTAACTACGTACATTGCACGCGCGCAAATTTTTAAATAATTAAGTACCCTTTTAAAACTCAAATAATTATGGTGAGTGATTTTCATACTTTCATTTTATCCAAATGAGATACTATATTTTTTTTAACTGTGCTAAACACACAGCAATTTGTGTACAGATTGTGCAAAGATTTTATTGTGGGGCTCAGCACGGGTCTCACACAAATCATCCGAGCCGTTTATTAAATGTAAAATATTTTTTCAAGGGTCCTCTGTAAAAAATAAACTCAATTCAATACCTATAGATGTTTCATCCAACCATCTAACTTTTCATTCATATTTCTGGATAATGAAAAGTTATATGATTGGATCGAGCACCTATAGATATTGGATTGAGATTATTTTTTACGGCGACCCTTGAAAAAATGTTTTACATTTAATGAACGGATCGGATAATTTATGTGGGACCCGTGGTGGGCCCCACAATAAAATCTGTGCACGGATTGTAAGTGTGTAGACTTTCTGTTTTTTTTTTGGTTGTATTCATGTAAAACTATAATTACCCTTTTTCATGCGTGAATAAAATAATTTAAAAAGGATCGTTTTATAATTTTGCATGAATAAAGACAAAAAAAAAATGCAATTGGATAAATGACGAGTATGGGAATCAATTCCCATAATAATCCATGTCAGGTTCACAATCAACAGCGGGTCTATAACTACACTATATTAAACACACATTAACACATGTATTGCATTATGCGTCTGTGTGAGGGCCCCACAAAAATGCAAGACGTACAAGTGTATGTATTTGTAGCATCTTTGCACAATTTAATTTACAATTGTTGAACTATGGAGTAAATAAAATTTTTTTTTGCATTTAACTGAACGTACGTTGTTAATCCCATTTGAAAATTGTTGGTGTTGTACTTTACTTTCTTCGTGATAGGTTTGAACTTTTACGGTAATTTCACCAAAAAAGAAAAAAAAAAAAACTTTAAACGGAAAAGTGGGTGGCACTAATACGGCAGAGTCAGAATTTTGGGTTAGTGTGGTAAAAAATAAAATATATATGCAAGTTATTTTTTATTTTGTTGATCCAAAGAGAGAATAAAAAACATGATAATTATAAGATAGCTAGATATACAGTGCTAAATGCAATTTTTCTTTACAATTGGTACCAAAGATTTGGTATTATATTTTAGAAATGATATATTATAATTGCATTCGTAATACTACTAACTCTTATAAAGAAGAGAACGCTCGAGATTTTTCTACATTCGATACAAATTGGGGCAATTTAGGATTTTCTTGTTGGGTCAAAATAATAAAAGTTGGTTGCAAACTAACAAATATCCTTGTGAGAAATCAAAGCGAGTGGGGTCATCGCCAGTGGCACTAAGAGCATCGCCAACCACAGAGCACAAAAATGGAGATGTCAAATTATATTGAAGGCTTATGTGGCAATTTGACATCTTTAATTTGACATCAAGTTCCCTCTCTCCAACCCTTATGTCAAATTACTTTGAAGGCTTATGGTCAATTTTTGAAAATTGGCAATTTAGAAGGTTGATGTCAAAGTTGACAACTTGGGATTTCCCTTCAAAGCCACGTCACCTCCCTTCAAAGCCATGTCACTTTTGGCATGATAGAAGGCATCATGATTGGATGGTGACTTAATGCCAAAACTAGCCGTTTGATTGTCCACCTCAGCTTTGACATCTCCCATTGGAGATGCTCTAAGGTTTCATGGTCAGAGTCTTATGGAGTATAAATTATTCTGACATATGATAAAAAAGAATAAAATATTGAAATAGTACGGTACAAACTATTTGTTTTTAGACATTTTTAATGAAATATAAGTATAATCAATAAATTGAAGTGATAAATCTAATCTTGTAAGATAAATGGGTTGCATCAAGGCTTCATGTAGGATGGAGTCTTAAGACAATTTTTTGTGATAAATTATTTAAGCAATAATTTAAACTTTTAAGGCAAAAGACAAAAGTAGGTGCCACTATGCCTTCATTTGAGGTTGGGCTGTTGTGGTGTAAATGATTCTATCATATGATGATCAAAGCAACAAAATAAAAGAATAGGAAGTAAAGGCTTTGTTTTGGCATATTTCTAAACAATTGTTAAGAATGATTTATTTCAGTGAGAAGGCACTCGTTGATTAAGAGAAGGCAAAGATACTTGAAAATAAATTAATCCCACAATGATTCTTCAATGGGTGGTAAGAGAAAGAATGTTTTCCATCCCAAGAATGAGAAGTTAAAAATCTTTTACTTTCCGTAAGGTGGTTCTGTAACGCCCCGATTTCTCAAGAAATTTCGAAAGCATTAATCCAAAAATACACTGAATTTTACAAACTATTAGGCCCCTGTTTATCCTTATACAAAAATTACAATTTCAAAATAATACAAAAATCTATGTACATTTGTTTAATAAAAGCAACTCCAGAGCGACTCTAGTTTTGACACGAATTCCAAGCAACGTTGGCCCAGACTCCGTTCCAGGGAGTCCCACCTGTATCAACTGCTCCACTGTGAAATCCTGCACACTCTGGCAAATTAAACGCCGAAGCAAACAATTTGCCAGGATACAAACGTATCCTGAGTGATAATTCACTAAGTAGAAATCCTAAAACCCAATACCACAATATGCAGATCAACAATATAATAATTCATAATACACCGAAGGTACAAAATAATAAAATATCGTCTTTTTCTTTACTATCCATCATCTTACATGTAATCTAAGGATTCTCTCCGCGAGATCCTTTCCTCCCACATCCACTAACTTCAATCGTCTCATGGGTCCACCATTCCTCTTGCTTATCCTGCACCAGGGTCCTAGGTGAGCGTATCTAAGTTATGTACCGAATATGTTCTCACTTAAGACCATAACAGGAGGATCGAGTCATCCCATGACGTATCGTACATTAGAGTCGGACATCCACTACCCCACGCTAACTATAACCGTCTCATGGAACCCATTCTCTTCCTCAAAGAGAAACTTTCCATGACGTATCATACATTAACGTCTCACTAACTATAATCGTCTCATGGGACCCATTCTCTTCCTCAAAGAGAAACTTTCCATGACGTATCATACGTTAGCGTCACAACACCGGGCCCCTCAGGTAACCCATTTCAACACAGGGCCCCATAAGTTACCCTTGCCATCGCCATGGCTCAATTCACAATCCACACAGTACTCACACTTTCAACACTTTACCATTTTCCATTTACTTATCATCGTCTACATGATTCACTACTCGTAACCACCCCCGGAACCTATTTGTCCAATCTACAGCCACAACAAAATATCACACGGTTCAACATTTCAACTAAAAGTACTAACAACACATAACCATGCGATAAAATTAACCATGTCATAGAATTAATCATGCGAGTAACAAAATAATATTCAGTCAAACAATTAATTACTACACTTAAAATTAAGTCTATTTCTCTCATTTAGAAATTTTATAAAACATTTATACTATTTAAACATTTTCTTTAACTCTCATACTATTTATAGATTTTACAAACTAATTTTTTTATTGAAAAATACTTATTGCTAAATTTAGTATTTACTAACTATATTAAATATTAATATGAGATTTTTATAACAACAAAATTATGAAAGGCTATTCTAGTTAATATTTATTAGAGTTAAAGATTAACTAATATATAATCTAAAATATTTATTGTTTACAATCTAAATAAATTTTTACTAGTAAAATATTATTGTGAATATTTCATAAACATTTATCTACCCCAATAATTTATTAAACACATAAACGTCCACTCAAATACAAATTAACAATGCATCATCAATAATAATTTCACAATCAAACACTTGTTAAACGATCATAAATTTTCACAGGGTATAACAGTAATCATTCCAGCACAACCGGACTAAATTTAATATAAACAGGACTAAAAATAAATTAATAATTTAACAGCAGGTTATCATCTTCAATAAATTTTAAATCTAAGTCCTAACTCCATTAAAATGTAGATTAAGGTTTCGGATTTTCGGAAAACTATCTCAAACGCGATTCTAAGTCCGGATAAGTGTTGTACGATGTTTGTAGATCGCCATGGTGGTTCTGAAATCTCGAGGCAGCATCCGGCGGCACTCTGATAGGGTTCGCAGCGACGGTGTACTCACGAAACTCACGGTGTGCACACACCTACGGCCACAACTCTCTCTCTCTCTCTATTCTAGACTCAACAATAGAATTGGGAATAAAATAATATACTGGTGCTTAATTTTTGAATTTATGTGAGTATGTATAATGAGAGAGAATAAGGTAATAAGAATGTGAGAGGATAAGTATAGAATCGGTGGAATGAGAAAGGAAAGTAATACTGATAATGATAAAAAGATAGAGGACAAGTGCCAATAATGATAAAAAGATAGAGGACAAGTGCCATATTTGGGGGGTTTTAAATTCTAATGTATGTGGACGCATGTATGTACATTGTGAGAATGTATCTGGACGCTTTTATGTATAGGATGAGAGATAGAGAAGTGGAGAGTTAGTTTGAATAGAGTTCTACTTAGGGTTTAGATAGAAAAGATAAGAGATGAATATGAATCACTGATTCCCTGTATATCTAAAGTTTAAATACATATCTTATACAATAGTGCAAATAATATCCATTATACACATAATAATATATTTTAATTATTCAATCTAATTAATTTTTGAATTAGAAATTTAACAATATAAATTTGTATTAAAAAAATTTGGGTCGGAAATCCGGGTCGTTACAGGTTCAGACAATTATCTAGTAATTTTTATGAGGTGTTAAAGTTAATTTTACAATTTTGATGGGTCTAAACTTATAAAATTAAGTTACCTTTACAGTAATGATGAAGATTTTAGAAAGTTGAATGGGGTAAGTTAATTCGCTTGTCCTCACTTTGCTCCGATCTAAAAGGTCAAATTTCTAATTACATGGCAATCATACTCCAATATGCAATACATAAAATCAAGGGAAGACAAAGGCGAGAACGTGGGCCGATGCCCTGTTTCGAGAAATTACAAAATACCTTATACAATTTCTCATGTATATTTGAAAAAATAGCAATTTGACTCCCACGAGTTCTTAAAAACGTTACTCACTCTGTCGCACAAAGAATGTCTATTTTCACTATACATCATTCATAAAATTATACTAGATATATTTTCTAGTTTTTAGCATTTTTTATATGCAATAAAGATATTTTTGATAGATCTCACTTAATTTTATTTTTAACAAAATTTTTATAATCATAGAAAACAGAATATAAATAATATCTTGAAAATTGTGGATAGTAAAAACAGATTATTTTTTTGGGGTGGAAGGAGTACTAAAGTTTATTAACACATTGAATATATTACTTTTAGTTATCCAAAAATTTTGGTGTAACTTATTTATAAAACCCGTTCATGAAGATTTTATGCCACCACAAATGGATAAGGTAATCAAGGCGGCGCGTGTTACACGTCCGGGGGTGTGAGACCCAAATTGGATGAGCAGCCGGGGACCATGAGGACGAAGATACCCTCCCATGTGATTGTGGTATTTCTACTTACACATCGAAGATACCCTCCCACTGCCTACATACTTGTAATCCAATGACGCTTCTTCGTTTCTTCCGCATAGAAAGTGAGGGTTTGAGTCTCGACAAATGCGCGGATGCTTGGTGTGGTGGTTGTCTAATTGATGCCCTTTGGACTTGCCCCATCCGTATGCCATTTAGTTATATCATTTTTTCATCTCATTAGGAGTAGGCTAGACATCTATCAAATGTGATTAAAAAAAACAAAGCTTCCTTCGTAGCATTGATTTTGGGAAGTGGGGGTGCTGTCCCCAGCAGCCTCAAGGGGGCAGCAGTGTGCTGTTGTGCTCAATTTCTGAACCCACTTTGGTCTCGTTCCGATGATCGGAATAGTTCATTTTGTAGAGTTCGTCGAGTAGAACAATTATGTTAAAAATTAGCTTAATTTGATATCATTAAGTGTCTGATCGGAACCTTTTTATCTTGAAAGGAATGGATTCGAAACACTGGATCAAATCCACTGTAACCCATGGACCGAGAGTTATATGGGCTCTGATCAGGCACTTAATGATATCCAATTAAGCTGATTTTTCGCGTAGCTGTTTTATTCGACGAGCTCTGCAAAGTGAATAATTCCGATCATCGGAGCGAGACTGGAATGAGCCCAAAAATAAGACACAGCAGCATGCTGCTGTCCCCTGCGGACAGGCCCCCCCCCCTCCTTGATTTTTCCATGTCTCTGTGGGCCGTTACCGCAGTGATTTGGGTTCAGCAGTGATACAGTCACCGACTTTGGGGTCGGTGACCGGCCACCGACCGAGTGTGGGGTTTACTCCGGGCCCCGCACGAATGATCCGAGCCGCTCAATAATTTTTTTTAAAAAAACCGAGTGGGCTGCATGAGAAATAAGCTCAATCCGATGTGTGTACGTGCTCGTTTTAAACTTTTATTTTTGAACGGCTCGGATCATCTGATTTTGGAATAGCTCGGATCGAACACATACACACATCGGATTGAGCTTATTTCTCACGCAGCCCCACTCGATTTTTAAAAAAAAAATTATTGAGTGGCTCGGATCATTTGTGCAGGGCCCGGAGTAGACCCCACACAAGGTCGGTGGGCGGTCACCGACCCTCCCGGTTGGTGACCGTAGTGTTTTCGATTTGGGTTCCCGTGGTGCCCAAAAAAGCATTACATATCTGTAGTACCTCTAGTTGTGAGCCTTTTGTAATCTATATTGGTTATCTAAACCATTCATTTTGTCAGAAATGTTGAATAGAACATTTATGCAAAAAAATCAAATTGAGTGGATATTTGTAGCCATATGGTCAGATACCATCTATTTAACAAAAATGGATAGATAATATACGATTTAGAGAATTGTAAAACAAATCTGTCTCGATCATGTCTACCAATGTCTAATCAATATAATTTTTTGTAGACATTATATGCTCAACATGGTTGAAAAAATGAAACGGTTCCGATCATAAATGTAGACCACAGAGGGCCCAAAATTAAGGTGACTATAGAAGTGCATTGGGGCATTATAGAAATCCCCAAGTCCGTACCACGGGTGCCAATTGGTAAATGAACTAGAACAAATTTGGAGGGTCCAGTGTGTGTTGGCCGTGGAGCCAATATCGACTAGTATTTGAATCGCAACGAAATTAGGTGATTAGAGCATCCATATTGTAATAAACAAATTGGTATGGATAAGCAAACTTAACAACAATGCTAAAAAAATACCTCACATTGTAATAAGCAAAGTTACAAGTCTTTTAGCAAATAATCAAATTCCATCCATTCCATAACCAAACTTAACAACTTTTACCAATAACCAAAACTCAATAACCAAACCAAATAACAAACTCAAAACAAAAATACTAAAAAACACCCCACATTAGAATCGTCTCATCGAGAAGAATAATTTGGTGTGGTCGGGTGTGTGATTAAAACTCGTTTGCAATTGGACATAGGTGCATTGCGTATTGTGGGGGTTTTTTTTATAGGGATGAAAAAATAACCAATGTGGAGGTAAAGTTTGTTAAGTTTGATTATGAACTAAATGGATAATCAAATGCTGACGTGGCACATTTTGGTTATTGAATTTGATTATTCCCGTTGCGGATGCTCTTAGGTACTTTCTCGAGAAAATTACGGCTCAGGACGTATTTTGATAATTAATACCCGATAAAGATATGCTAAGAACATTTGTTAATGTTAGAAATGTCCTTGGCGGGTATTAATTATCAAAACACGTCATTGGCCGTCATTTTTCCTTCTTTCTTTAGTGTCCACTGTGTGACATTTCTTCTCATTTATGGGGCTTTTATCACCCCCGTATGTGTGTTTTTTGTTGTTTTCTGTAGTGCTTTGACTGTTTGGAGCAATAGGTTTAGTTAGAGTTGTTTATAGTCTTTGGACTAAGTCTCCTCCTGTTTGGTTTCTTTATCTCTTGTTTAGGAGCGGAGTTTCCTCTTGATGTACTATTTCTTAGATCTATAATATCATCTGTTAAAATTTTAATTAGAAAATAATCATGTTCGGTATTTACTATTTAGTAAAAAATTTAATTAGAAAATAATCATAAGGCAAACTATATATATCCAAGGAGACCACATGTTCGGTATTTAGTTCAAAATCTTAAGGCCTGAATTAAATGCCCGTTGATTATAATACTATCTCACAAAGTATGGAACATACACTAACATGGAAGTTTACACAAAAAACCTCTCTCAAAACATTTACGAAACATTACAAGTTTCATTGTATATTGTCTTGAAATAATACGGTTTACGGAGGCCCAATCACGCGAAAGTATTTTTGGACGGTCCGCATTGAAAACCAAATTTGACCCGTAAAAATGACTTGTTACTGATCAAAATTGAAAAGTAATCCCAACCATTGACAGCGTGAATGAATGGACGAGATTGTGCGGATCCGTGAATAAGTTTCTCTCATACTTATTTTTCAAGCTAGGTTTCACCCCGGCCTCCACAGATTTCAGATGAAAATGCACTATCATCATGTTGACTAATATGGAAAGAGTAGAAGCAAAGAAAACAAGGGGAGCGTTTTTTATCTGTATAAATGAGGGCTTGAAGAGCACATGCAGCTAGCCTTTTATTCTAATGTGTGGCCCAACAACTCTCTCTATGTGTGTTGTGACTGGATTGACAAGCTAAGTAGCTGTCTCTCCCACTTTAGTTCTGCACATGTGGGATCACATGTAACCTAAGGCATGTATGTCTCCAATGCCACGAGAGAGACCTTTCCAATCCATAATCCAGTGGTCATAGGTTAAATTATACTACTAGATTATTACAATTGAATTGAAAAGCGATGCAATAACTGAACCGAATCGCGTGTTTTACTTAATCTCCTTTAAACTTATTCGCCGTCTACCAAAGGGTGTTGAGGTGCATCGGTGTATGTCTCCCAGGATAATTCGGCTAGAACCACAACTCATGAATCACCACCGTCAGCAGCATTGATCGAACTGTATTACTTATGAAAACCAGAAGTTCCTGTATAGAATTTGGAACCGGTGTCAAACATTGAAAACGGGCAGCCAACCAAGGGATGACTCCTTAGTTGCAGGCTTGCAGCAGCCGGAGTTAATAGGCGAAACTGCAAGAACGAATATCTACAGTACTTGAATACACATCATGGGGGGCCTTAATTAGGCGCGGACGTTATTGCGCTGTCGGTTGCCTGGGGAGACACTCCAACTGCCCCGTTTTCACTTTTCATTCACCAAAATCTGGAAAAATTCCAACATTCTCCAAGGTTCGTTCGGATTTTCTGTGATGAGAGAAATCCATCAAAAGGTTGGATCACTTTGAACTTATCCCTGTATATTATGGCTGCAATCATCCACAGGACCACAAACTCCGCAAGTATCGAGTAAAAGTCAGTTAAATTTGCCTATAAAAGTTTTATACTCCAGTACAAGACTTCCGAACTGGGCTTCAACATAGTTATAAATTATTACTCCGTCTGGATTTAATAGTCATTTTTTGAAGTTCGTGTCATTTTTCAATCGATTATATCTTCCAATCTATAATGTTTTACTTGATTTCGAAAATATTGTATCATAGAACTAATCGAGATCTATCAAACAAGCTCTATATTCGATATGAAATTCATTAAGGATTCAAAGATATAACCCATTTTTTAGCCGGTTAGAATATAACTAGGGATAATTAAATCCGATCAGCCAATCAATCTCATAACGCACGAGATGTAGTTTTAACTTACGTTACGCTGCATAATTTATTTCTTGTTGTTAGTCCGACCAATCAAACATGGAGTAAAAGTTTGGGTACAAAACAAGTTCAAAAAATGCTTATAAGCTTCAAACAAGTCCAGAGAGGATACAAGTAGTTGAAGGACCGAATCCGCTCTCTTCCCTAACGGTATGCGATTTGGGATCCCTCTCTATCTGAAGGGCTGAAAAGCTCGTCCTGTTTAGGAGCAGTCAAACGAAAGCTCATCGGGGAGACAGAGAAAGAACTTGAATGAAACGGCGGGCCGGGGATGATCAGGGTGACTTTGATTCGATAAAGGCTCCCCTTCCCCATGAATGCTCGTTTGAGCTACTGATACCGGAACCAGCCGGCCTCTCTGAGGTACAGAGAACCGGCCATGTGAGTGATGGGAGGACGAGATATTCACACGCAATAGTAAGCACACGTTTATTGATAAAAACACACAAACGATTATACAAAGGATTCACACTTCTTTACGTCTCTCTCTTTTGGTCACTCAGCTCCCGCACTCTTACGATACGGATTACAAGCTTGTTTATACGCAGAACATTAAGAAAAACAAAGATGACATAATCTCTGATTTATTTTGCAAACCGCAAAATATATCACGGAAGCTCCAAAGTCTTCAAGCCTGATGAGGAATAGTGGCTCCATGTTTTTCTTCCCGCAATCATCCACTTGCCCTTTGAAAGTTATACCTAAAAAATAAAAATAAAACAGAAAGGCACGTTTACATCTTTGAACTACACATTGGGATTATTTTGCGGTCTACACACAAGAAAATAAGAAAAACAAGATAATGCAGTAGATGAAGAAACTGCTAAAAAAAAAAAAAAATATTAGGGGTGTTGCGAGAATCGAACTCACGACCTCTCGCACCCGAAGCGAGAATCATACCACTAGACCAAACACCCTGTTTTGGACAATTTTGAAGATAATAATTTATTTAAAGGAAGAATTAGATTTTATAACCAACTGCACCGCTGGTCCACCACTGCTGCGGCCTATTAGAAAAGGTCAGGATTTAAAAGAATAATACAAAAAGACAGGAAAAAGGACGACATAAATAATCACGTGGAATGATGGAAACAAAGAAGAATATATTCCTTTATATCCTTTTTGTTTTGTTTTGAAAAACACGCAGCAAAAACACTAATACTAACCGTTCTGTTTTCTTTCTAAACCTTCTCTTTAAAAAAAAAGATAATTTCAAACTCAAACATAACGAAAACGAAAAATAATATCTCAAATTTTTTTGCACTGTTTAAAAGATCTCAATGAGATCTAGCAAACAAGATTCATATTGATAGAAAAATTACTTGCGTAAACACATGATTTTTGAGCTTGAAATTACCTTCATTTTCTAAAAATTCTTTTTCTACGAAACTGGAATGGGCCCCAATCGCGTCTCTTTTATTAAGCTCTGTAACTGAATCATTTTTTTTATATATGATTACAAGAACTTCTAGATTAATAGGAAGAAATAGGTAGAAAGCTTAATCGCTAAAACGGATGAAAGTCCACCTTCTTATATTTATATATAAGTCTAGGAGGCCACTTACGGCTAATGAAAACAAGAAAAAGGAGCCAAGGAGGAGGCCACTTATGGATAATAAAGAAAACAGTGTGATTATGTTTGACAAATTTTTTTTGCTAAGTTCGATTAGCCAAAATTTTTAAAAAAGCTTGAAAAAGTCAAGAGATAAGTATATTATTATTATTCGATCTTCCGATCACTAATGCCATAATCATTCGTGGACTCGAAAATTTTAGATACGGAGATCTAGTAGAGATCTACGGAAAAAGGCGATTTTTGTTCCGAGTACTTGAACGAAGACGAAACAAAACTTAAATTGTTGTTAACGCCCGTTTATAGTTTAGAAATGTCCGAGGACAAATAACCAGCTAAACAATTCTATGCTACAAAGCACAGTAGTTTATTATTAAAATTTTATTTTATTTTAGGGTAATGCAGGTGTTCAAACCGGGGGACGAGGAACGAAATCAAAAATAAATTACAGCACCCAATCCAACTGATATAGCAGCAGCTTGATTTGATCAGTTTCTGAGGAATAACGACAGCTTGAATAACCTCTTGTGTGCCAGTTTGCTTTCCATGCTTGGGCTGTACCTGGGAAGTTTGTAGCCATTTTCCAAAACATATTTTGACATTGGAATCTGGAAACTAAGTGGCTTTCAGTTTTCCCAAACTGGTGAATCTTGTTAGATCTTCAGAGTAGAGTACGCCATCGGGCGAAAGGAGGCGGCGGAGAGCGAGGGAAAATCGAGCCTGGAAAGGAGAACAAAAGAGAGAGAGAGAGACTTGCTTGTTCAGAAGAATTCAAGTAGAGTGAAGTTGGCATGGCGCAATGCTACATAAGCAGATTCATGTAGTGCTCGGTTTCAGACACGAGTGTGTCTTAAACCGTCCGATGCTGGTGGATCCCATGTCAATATGTACACACAAACTTTTCAAATCTCATGAGAGCTGAAGATGTTTTTTTTCTTTCTTACCCATTGGAATCCCACAAGAGCACACCAGCAACCTTGTAGACCATAACCTCTGCTGCTGACAAGCTGTAAGGGAAAAACAAAATGAACAAAAGGGAAAGTACTAGAATCAAGTTTTCAGCTTTTTCGACAAAAATGAAAATAACTCACTTCAACCAAACTCATAAAATGTTCCAGCTAAAAATGAAAGACATGGGTTTTTAAGCTTTTCAGTGTTTTTTGTTGGAATTACACGAAAAACAAAGATGGAAAAATAGAAACGATTCCAAATAGGCCCTCCTTTTATTTTTTATAACCAGGCGTTCGGACCAGCTTACATGCACCTTTACTAATCTGGGGGATCAATTTCACCGTCCACTAGCGGGGGCCCATTTGGCCCTACTTTTATTTCTGAAGGGTATTTCCTTCTCATTTTGCTCGATTCACCTCACTATGACTGAGTGAGAGACATCATGGATTGCAGTATAATCAATTATCCTCCACTAGTGGACGCTGAGATTGGTGTCTGGATTTGTCGGTTTTGTTAGGCTGGAATCTGGATATCAGGTCATCAAAAGAATTGATGATTGGAAAGCAAGAAAAATAGAGCCTTCTAGATTCATACCAACAGGAGAAGAGAGCCCAAACAGAAACATCCAGTCATTGTTAAACTGATAAATTTAAGATCTCTTCCAGCCTGCAGAAAAGCAAAAACAGATCTATTGATTTCAGGGCAGAAAATTCTGTGAAATGTTGCATGTGCAGCTAGAGCAGCTTGTAAGTGCATCCATTTTTAACTTATGGACAGAAATACAGGCACCATTAGCACAAGCTCAAAGGTATTACCGCTTAGAATCTAAAAAGAACGGACACGTCTACCTGGCAGTTGCGTCACGTATCTATCGGACGCAAATATGTCATAATGTCATGATGCTATCAGGTACTAATATGGGTGCAATTTTGTATTATGGCAGACATTTTGTCAACATTCTAGGACACGTTGAGGACACTTTAGGAGGTTAAAATGCTATTTTGTCAAGATTTCTATGAATGTTTAGTTTATGCACAAGTGTATAATAACCGTTGGTTTGTATCTTCTAAATGTTAACACTATTTGTGGTACGTTATCTCGATTTGAAAGTGAATTCTTACAATAAATCTATAAAACCAATATATTGTATGTTTGACATGCCTCTAACGCGTCCATGTCCTTGTTTTGGAGAAATGAAGTGTCGGCATGTCCATGTCATGTCTTGTTGTGTCCATATTTGTATATCTGCTTTTTAGCTTAGAACTATAATGAACATCTGGTTCTGAGCTAATACATCATACATTACATGAGCAATATGCCAATACACACAACTCCAATATTACAATTAGTATACGAAAACACAACATTTTGAAAGCACCATTGGCATGAAAGCTTAGGTAAACATACCAGCAATGTTCCTTCAAAGCTGTGAGTACTGGGTGTCACACATAATGCAATAAAGAACGGTATCAACACTTTCTGCATCTGGGTTAGCAAAAATCAAGGACAAAATATTAACAGAAACCAGAAAAAAGAGTACCCGTCGGATAATACACATGAACAAAATTATAGATTCTTGGTATTAAGTAATTAACCATGTACTTTTCCTAAATGATTGCGATGATTTTCGCTAACAACAATGACAAAACACATTAAGATAACCACGTCAAAGGCAAGCACCTAAGTATATCATTATATTCTTGTTTGGAGTTTAAGGACTTGTTTAACGGTATTGTAGCTCTTCACTTTTCAAAAAATCAAGTGAGAAAAGCATTGACGCCACTGTTCCCATTGATTGCGTTTCAATGGAAAGGGGCTGAAGTAGTCAGAAACAAGCGATAATAGATAGGTGTGAATAGTTAGTTAGTCACAACGGGGTAAGTCAGTTGTAGCCGATATGAGAAGAGCAGCATATTTATACTCTAAAGGAGGCAAGAAATGTGCATTGTATGGCATATCTCAGGTTCTTCGCTTCTCAAACATCATTCAGGTTAAAAAAGGAAAATTTGAAGAAAAAGCGAAGAAAGATACTGGTAGTGATGTGAAAGCTCAAGTTCTCATGACAGAAAGTACAACTTACCTCCTGTATGACTTTTGGATCAGAGGTAAAAATCCCAGGGAACAACAAAGGAATAGATGTTCCAATGGTTCCCAATACCAGTCCTAATAAAGCTCCGATGATAACCAGCGACTTTAGCAGCATTCGAGCCTGTTTGAGACCAAGAGCCGCCTTTCAGATCATATTTTGCTTGGAAAAGACCGTATAGTTGGCAGAATGCGAATATAGGCAGATGTTATAACCGCACGGAATAAACGTTTATCATACATTTTTTTTGAACGGCAACGTTTATCATACATGATATGTGAGAGTGAGAAGTTGGACTATAGCACCAAAATAGCAAGAATAACTAACCTTTGCTAAACTTCGATTAACTCCATACATCAACTCGGGCATGAAAGATTGAGCAGTTTGAGAGAGAGGCTCACCCCATACCACACACATGCTGTATAGTTGAATCAGGACCTATAGCAGACAGCAATTTGGCTGCAAATTACACTAGGTTCCGTTTGGGTATATATGAATTTCAAATGAAGGAAAGGCTCAAATCTACATTTGTCAGCTAAGATGTGGATTTGGGCATTGAGTTTGAGATATTTATCAGGACGGATGTGAAAAAAGTATTTACTAGGAGTGATTTGAAACCCCTCATGTTAAGGATCATACTTATACTCAGCTCCAGTTTCACAATCCACCTATAGCTAAACTTCTTAAAGTTATGAAAACCGAATATAAAATTCTTGATTTGGAATCCACATCTATCCAAACGGTGCCTTAGTTCCTTACGGATGAATGCTCAAGATAGAAGCACAAACATGAGATAGTACTAGTAAAAAAACTAACCTGATGAGCAGCAACAGTGACTGTCCCCATCGAGGTAGCAAAGTAAATAATGAGAGAGTAAAACGCCACCTTCGAACTGATTGTTAGAAAAACTGGAGCAGCTAGTATTATTATCTGCTTAAGTTCACTGGGTGATGGAGCATAGATAGAAAACGCGTTGTATCCTTTGTTGTTCAGAGCTTCAATCATCATATAAGCTGAAATAACCTGAAAACAGAATCCAAAGTGCTGAAAAAGCTAGAGTCATATACAAAATCTTTTTTCTTCTTCTTTTGACCGGTTAGTATCCAGCCTAATGGACCGACCAGTCCAGAGGGCCAATTAAAGCATGAAATGATAACACGCAGGTGAGAGTCAGACCCTAGATTTAAGGCTTCCTAGTTCCTAACACCCCTGATTGCTAGGTGACTACGATTGCATCCAACTTGCTTGCCTTAACAAAAAAATTACGCTAAATTTTACAAACCGGAAACAAGAAATAGAAACGTATGTTTTCTGTTTACCTGTGAACCCATGGTTGCCCAAGCTGCACCAGCAATACCATAGCCTAAGTAACTGCATAGGATGATGTGGCCAATTATATTTACGGTACTGGCAACTACTAAAGCCTTCAAAGGTCCCCATGAATCTTTCATGCCAAGACTGTTCACCAGAAAGAAGATCTCAGAATACATACATAGACCAGACAAAGTATTCACAGTTTCACAAAGTTGGCAAAAACAAAACTCTGATATTTTTTTGGTAATGCCCTCATAACATGGATCAATATGGCAACCCTCATGACTACAAAACGAGTAAATAACAGACTAGTGAATTATAAATAACTTCTTCGGTAAGTAGCATTTGTGGACAAATGGCAGGGAAAGAGAGCATATTTGCACCTTGCACTCTGAGCAACCCATCCAACAAGGACTGCAGGCCATGCAAAGGCTCGAATCTACAACAAAAAATGATTCTGTTGAGCTAAGAAGTATCAGAAACATATCAAGCAGATACAATGTTATAGTAACCGTGTATTACAAAGAATTTTGTTCAAGGAATAAATTTAGAGGAAAAGCTAGGTGAAAGACAAAATGACATCGAAGATTGATAATTCGTGGTGAACTATGTAACCAGCTATAGGCTTTTCCTCGTGTGTTTTCATTGAAGAATTTAGTTAAGTGCAGCATCATGCCACCTCAACATGAGAACTAGTTTCCACATAATTGGAAACAAAAATAATGAAACCAGAATTTTTTCCACCCAAACTGTTCTTTGTAATTGTGTCATGTATTGTGCTTCCAAAAAAGAATCTAACAAATGCTATCATTGCAAATAATCAGCAATCATGTGACATTGGATGTGATACAGGACGTAAAAGGAGTTTTATGTAAATTAACCTGAACATATTTATTTGCTGCAGGTACAATATGAGCATTCTTCGCACCAGCAAAACCTGGAAAACGAAAGCATTGTATAATTACCCCCGTCACTGGACAGAATCTGGTTATGGTGAAACAGAAATGACCAATTCTTTCAGAAAAAAATAGTTCTTGTTACCAGTTAGTGCCCATGCACCAAGGAACCTCATGAAGAGAAACATGAATACACCACAAGCCAACCCAACAAAGAGCAAAATCGATATCTGATGTTGCACTTCCTTTTTATCCTGCATCAAATATTGTCCAGTCATGTCTGCTAGTTTCAAACTACGAACTGCAACTGATAATTCTAATTAGGAAACTTAGTTTTTCCAACAACCCCACACACTAACCCGCCTGGCTAGTGAAGTAGCGACCATGTTTGATGTGGCAATTGAAAGGAACATAAATACGTAACTCATGTTATCGCATAGCACTGTCCCTGGACCTGCCAATACCATAGAAACAACAAATCCAGTTCAATCCCGGCCTGCCATTCAAGATCAATGCCCAGTTACACTTACATTGTGCCTGGACCTCAAAGTTGTGAAGGTAAAGAAATAGATGATAGGAAGAGAAAACGAAGCGAAAGAATCTACCTTCTTAATTCTTTTGGTGGGTTAGGAGGAAACTACATGAATGAGTGCTTCTTGACAAGAAAAAGAAAAAAACATTTTCATGTCTTAATATACACTCCTAGTTATTCTTTCCTTTCCTCTTTTTGCTGGGGGTCGCCTAGGACCCACCGGATAGGGCTACTTTGGTCACGCCTGTTAAGGGTCCAAGAAATCCCAAGAGGTGAGAAAAGGTGTTGCCAGGGGAGTCGAAAACAAGACCTCACGTTAAACAAGTGATCCAACGACGACCTTAAAATGACACAAGGCTATCAATGAACCAACTCGATTAAAGTTCGAGTCATAAAAAAAGTTCTACTTGCTTGTTAGATGAATAAACTGAGCTTACTACAGTTTTCAAGCTTGAACAACCTACTGCTTGGTTCTATACCCTTACGCTGTTTGAAAAGCTAAATTTGAAGCATGTACGACTGTCATGAAGCGTGAAGCCTGATTGTACTAGACACTCAACCATCTTCTTAGGGTACTTTTGGTATTTTTTTTTCTTTCAAATTTATAACCCTCCCTATAGATGGCAGGGTACAACATCTGCATTCGAACTCCTATGTTGTTCTTCACCATGGCAAAACAACCACAACGTTGACATAACTCTAGTTGGACGAACCACACAAATCTTGTGTTCTTTTGTGATTGTTCTGAATCTGTTCTTCATCTTCTTGCGCTCGTAATCCTATGGGTTTTCTTACGATTCCCGCACATTCCAAACACAAACTCGTATGTATTTTTAAGACTCATGTGTCGTTAAGTCTTCAAATCAAACTTGAAAAACTGAAGAAAATTTCAATTTTTTTTTTTTTTTACCTAAAGCAGCAAGCTCAAGAGAACTCCCCTGACCAATCACAGCAGTATCAATGAGACTCATCAAAGGCCCACAAATCCACAACCCAGTAGCCGGCCCCGAAAACTTCACAATCTCCCCTATCTGATTCCAAATGCTCTGATCCGCCGCAAACTCTTCTCTCCTCGACATACCCCCCTCAGTTTCCCTCGAAAAAGACTCGATCTTTTCTGCGTTTTCGCTCACAATGTCTGGCTCTTCTTCGCTTATTACTGCTCGGCTACGACTACTGCAAGCAGTTATCAATCGAGTGTCGCGTCGCGCATGGATTCGAGTTTGGGGAGTGCTTAAGGATTTGATGAAGAATGTTGAACGTTTGCAATGTGGTTGGAACCTTGGAGTTTTGAACGGAATGTGGTGGTGCCGGGCTAAGGTCTTGAGATCCATTTTGTTTTTCCTTTTCGGTTGTAGCTGCAGAGAGAGAGAGAGAGAGAGAGAGAGAGAGAGAGAGAGTGTGTGTGTTTATAAGCAACTGAATTTCAAACGAATGGAGAAATCCGTACTGAATGACTAGTGGGTTACCTTACCGTCCTTAACCAACTCTATGGGAAAAACGACAACTGCCTTTCAACCGAACCCGGGGTTCATCACGGGCCACGGCCGAACAAATCTCTGCCGTTCGACTGAGATCAAATTTGAGCTGTTCATTGTCGAGCATGGACAGCTCGAATTGGCCCACCACGCATGTTGTTCCTAAGGGACAGCATGAACCCTTCAACCAAGTAATTATTCGTTAGTCCGGCAGCAAGTTGCTTGGTGTTCCGAACTATTTCAGAACCACATTTCTATGTGAGGTCCATACAAATAGTAGTGGCCTCCACGAAAATGTGTGGTTGTAGAGTGGTTCGGAGCATCACGTGGCATTGCTGCACTGCAAACTGCTGAAAAAATTTCGCCTTTCATCCTGGCTACCATTAGCTACGTTTTGGGGACTTGACCACTACACGACGGAGTTGTAGTCAATCTTGGTAGAACTATTTGAGATATTATCGTTACAATCTACAAAATAAATATATCTCCGTCATGTGACTATAAATGTTCAATTCACTTGATTTTGTTGTGCACCAATAAAGCTCATGTAAAACTCTGTAATAAGAGGTACTTAATTCGAATCGGGATGATGATATCTTGAAGTGCTTCAGCCCTATAACCTCCTGTCTGAAATAATTATCTTTAGGCATAGTACGTCTTCAAGCAATTAATCATCATTCACAGGCTTTAATCTTTTAAACCAAGCAAACTCCCAAAAAAAAACTTCTTATATGATGAAAATGAAGTAATTTGGTCTAAGCTACTCTTCTCAGCAAAATGTTTCTTTCTTTCTAGGGAAAATGACGGCTAGGGACGTGTTTCGATAATTAATATCCGCCAAAGACATGCTGAGAACATTTGTTAATGCTGAAAATGTTCTTAACAGATATTAATTATCAAAACACGTCATTGGCCGTCATTTTCCCTTCTTTCTATAAATGGTTTGATTTTTCTCAGATGCATGTTCAATTTTCATTTCAATTACTCCATCCTTACCATCAATTTTTTGGGCCATTTGTTTTGGGCTTCCATTAAAATTGGGCCCTAAGTCTTTTCGGAAAATTTCTACCAAGCACATGTACAGAAAGCATGAAAATTCTGGGGGCTCCCAAAACTGCATAAAATTTGAAGGTTCGATGGCTCGATGCAGTGGCGGAGCAGAAAGTCTACGGTTCCCGACGGCGCGTCGGGCCCACTCCGGCCATCGGACGGCCAATTCAAGCAATCCAAAAATTCTAGAAAAAAAAAAACAAACGAGCCTACGCAAGAATTAACGGCATTCGATGTGTGTAGGTGCTCGATGCAAACACTCTATGTTTTATATATATATATATATATATATATATATGTATGTATTTTTGGACGGCTAGGATCGGCCGTCTGGTAGCCAGAGTGGGCCCGGTGCGCCATCGGGAACCGATCGGTGTCCATTTCCGGTCGGGAACTGTAGCACCGCTTAATAGACATATATAGCTTTTATCAGAATGTATACTTATTATACAGGGTAGTGATAATGCCAAAACTGTTTTTGTTGGTGTCAAAACTTCAATGTATCAAAGTCTTGTACACTACATATGGTACAAGCCTTTTGTGCACCAAAGTTTTGACACCCACAAAAATAGTTTTGACATTATCATTTCCTATTATATATATAGCACAAAGTTTTTTATTTACATTCATTGAATGGGACTATCTCCAACACATTGAGATCACATGCCCCTCTCAAATGACAAATCCCTTTGGAGTGGAGTGGAGTTTTTCTTGTCAAATCCGTTGAAATGTCTGATAAAAACAAAAAAATGCATTGATATTATAAGTGTTTGGACTATATAAAAGCTGACTAAAACTAATATAATAATAATAAAAATTCCTTCTTACTTTTGATTCTGCCATTTGTTTTTAATTACTTCTAGAGATACATGATATAATGTAGAGAGAACTTGAAGGAAGTTGAACCTTTAAAAGGTAAGAGCCTGCGGTTTGGCGTAGTGAGAAACCACGGACCGCAGAGCTCAGCCAACACACCAACCCGAGATGAAGCCACTTCTCATTCTCCTTGTTTGTTATAAATATTGAGTGAAACAGTGACACCATCTTATTGATCATCTTATGTTACCGACCAATAGAATATCGAAAAATGAAACTTTTAATAGATTCCATCAAGAACGGAGCCAGAAATTTTAGTTAGCGGGGTAAAAATCTACAATCCGATTGATTTTTCTTATTTTTGATAATAAGATGAAATGATTAAACTAAGAGGTTAATTATAAAGTGAATATGTGATAATTCATGTGATTTTGCTTTATAGTTGACAAGAAGGATTTTTTAGATACTGAAAACGATGCATCTTATCCTCAAATGCTAGCAAGCCACAAGGAGAAGAGAGTACTCGAGAATGCAAACTACACTTGATAATTTATGAATATTTTATGGGATCAAGATAGAAAATTTTAATTCTAAAATGTAAAATGTCGTGGTCAGAAATAAAAGCGGGCACACCCCACTTATACCGTGATCATGGCTCCGTCTTGACACCGCCATAAAAAAAATATTGAAAAATGGGACTCATGATACCTCTTCCTTTGGCCATAAAGAAAGCATATTATATATATATATATATATATATATATTTAGGTGTCTCTGGAACCGCTATGTGTGTCGGGACGGTTTCGGGTACATCTAAAAAAATACCCCTAAATTTTCGATTGAATTTTGATGATCCGAGTCGCTCAATGTAATCAGAACGTAATTTTAAAGGTACCCGATAGAAATTAGCAAAAAAAAATGACTGAGAAGAGCTTCATCCGAACAGTTTTTTATTGAACGGTTCAATAAAAAATTGCTCAAGTTAAGCCCTTCCCGGTAATTTCTTTTGCCGAATTCTCTATAGTATTCTTAAAATCACATTCTGAACATATTGAGCGGTTTGGATCATCAAAATTTGATTGGAACTATGATATTGAGATTTAGGGTACGGTATTTTTTTAGATTTTTTTTAGGTGTCTCCGAAACCGGAATCGCCCCATGTGTATGTATGTATGTATGTGTATGTATGTATGTGTATATATACACACACGAGGCTCCAAAGGGGAGGGGGAATCATACAATAAAAGATGCTTTGAAGATTGCATGAGTTTGGCAAATAGAAAGCGAAAGATGAAATATAACTGGTCCATACTGGCAACCCCTTTATTTAATCAATATATTGGACCCATTTGACAACACCAAAGTTTACCAACATGGTAAAACACTCCATCATTCAAACATTGTGGCCATTTACACCCTACCTACCTTCATTAGTCTTTAGCTCCTCTCTTCTGACCAAGAAAACAAATTACTACTCCGTAGTATAGGATTTTCCCTTCTCGTACGTATCACATCTGATCTGCTGTTCTTAGTCAGCAGTCAGCACTACACTTTTTTTTTTTTTTGACTTTATCCAAAAAAAATAATAAAATCATCATCATCATCATCATAACTTGTCTTTCCAAACAAAGTCATAGACAAAAGTGAGTGGCGGACAAAGTTGACAAATGAAAGATTGGATCGAGCTCTGATAGTGTCTAATTGAGCCGATTCTTTTGCAGGGTAACTCAAAAAGTTATTTTTCAGTTAGTGAAGGACTCATCATCTCTGCGGAACCTTAAATGACCCCTACACTCCATGTATGCCCATCCGTGCTTAAAGGGTTGATTAAGGTAGGAATAGGCCGCGGGGACACTTCATAAATAAAACCCTTTTAAGGCCACTTTTGTAATTTTGGGGGATGTTTCATCATTCATGGGCCGAACTAACAGGTGGGAAGATGCATGATTTTATTAGGGTCAAAATATATGACGGATTGATTAGGGAATTTTTTGTACCATATCAGTAAGTATTTTGTAGTTCACACTATTTTTGTTTTGGGCAAACTTTAGTTATACCCATGTGGTTTGACTTGTGCACGGATACATCCTTTGACGTTTAATTTGTTGCACATATTTTATGAACGGGGAGGTGATGTGCACATCCGAGCCATCTGCTTGACAGTCTAACGGTCTTGATTTTATCTCTGTAATGAACGGCTGGGATGGTGGAGATGAGATTTGAACCATTGGATTGCCAAACGAGCGGCTCGGATGCCGCACAGCACCATCTCCCAGTACATAATTTATCCTATGCTTTGTCAACTTATGGTCGTAATCATGTTTTTCATCTATATTAATAGAGTTTTGACTAGAGGACAACAAACCCTGTTGTGCCATTTACATGAGTTTTATTTCGATCCAAAAATTGAATCCGAACCGTTAATATTTTAGAGATTGACGAGTATTACATCATTCTAAAATTCAACTCAATCAGACAATGGGAACCTTGTGGTCGAATGTATGCAATTTATTTGTGAACGCAAATTTCCACACAAAGCCATATAGTCTCATAAATGGAGTGGTCACGTTTGTGGTGCAATCTCTTGACTTCCGCTCTCCATCTATGGCACAATTTTGTTGAAATCCTAAGTTACAAGTCATCAACCGTACATGGGAATTCAATAACATGCATTTATAAAGGGGAAAGTCTGCAATACACACCCCTTAAAAGGGTGTACCATGTGCACCTATTTTATGGTTCATTCATAACATTTTAGTGTGTTTCGTAACTTTTGTCCAATAATTCATAACTTTTTAGCAGTACGATTCGTAACTTTTTCATTATAATTCATAACATTTTTAGTGGTGAATATGATACACACCCAAATAAGGGGTGTGTATTGTAGTCTTTCCCTTTATAAAGATAGAGAAAATTTTCTCTACGGTTGTTCCGTAAAAAAGAAGTTACGGAGTTCATTGTGACCGTTTAAAGTGTTTTTGGATGATCCGAATTGAAAATCAATTATGACCGGTAATAATTGATTCTGATTAACTTGTAACAACTCTAATTTTTCCACTAATTTTTTTTGAATAAAAATTTATATTTTGTATTTTTAAACTGACTAGTATCTGTCAATATATATATATTTTTTTACCCGTATGTTATGATGATCCAAAAATTTAAATAAGTTAAATTATATTCTTATACAAAAAAAAAAACTATTTCCTTATAAAGTTAGTTAGATAATTATAGATTATACTCTATATTAGTTTAAATTGAATTATCAAAATTTCCTTATATGAGTGTGGTGTGCCACATGTACCATAGTATTTTTCCATCACCCCTTTATCAAAAAAAATATCTCGGCTCTCTCCCTCTTTCAGCCGTCTCTCTCTCTCTCTCTCTCTCTCTCTCTCTCTCTCTCTCTCTCTCTCTCTCTCTCTCTCTCTCTCTCTCTCTCTCTCTCTCTCTCTCTCTCTCTCTCTCTCATATATATATATATACTTATATATATATATATATCCAATAATTCTTTTCCTTTCTCTCCAAGGAAACCATCCCCCTATTTCTATTTTTTTAGGCTAAACTTTTTATCTTTTCCAAATCATTAACTTCGACCTTATCCCCTTCCTCCTTGCATCCCACTCCACCCCACCTCTATAAATACCTCTCTCCCCTCTCGCAATACAACACTCCTAGTCCACCGCAAAAACAAAAAAAACAAGAAAAGAGGGATCACACCCTTTCGTTTTTCGTCCATATCACGTCCCTCTATTCACAGCCTGTTTCCTCCTAGTTGCTGTCGTTTTTAGGCCTAAGTTTCTTCACGAAAGTTGTAGAGGGCGTCGAGAGTTTCGATTTCGACTCAAGAATCACCCAAAACAGTAAAGGTTGAAAGAGTTATCGCTGTCCAAAGTTCAGTGAAATTTTCGGATTTCTATTTCCAGACAGCAAACAGGACTTATGAAAACCCTCACTTTTCTCCTAGTTCGAATGGTTTTCGGGCTTTGACTTCTTCACAAAAGTTGTAGAGCGTTTCAAGATCTTCGCGTTAGACACAAGAATCGTCCAAAACGGCAGAGGTTTGGTCAAGTTATTCCGGTCCAAAGTTGCTACTAGAATACCGATTTTTCGCCACCAAACGAAAACCCACCGGACTCTACCAAATCGTTTTGTCCGGATTAAAGGTATTATAATCCTTCTCCTACTCTCTCCTAAGTATATTTAGTGTTTACGTATTGGTGTTTAACATATCCGTGTAGGAAGAATTAATCCCGACGTCGCACGAACAGAATTCGGGATCCTCTTTTTTTTTTCTTTTTCTTTTTCTTTTTTTGCCGTGAACAGTAGTAATACGTAGTGGGTTTTGATTCTTTTGGAAAAATCGCACTTAAACCCTTCTAATTACATTAGTGTGTTATTGCGGCCCAACTAATTGATTAACTTTACGAAAATTTCATTCAACGTCCTCCTAGCGTTTTAAGAGTTATATTTCGGCCCATGATTCACTTTCTTTAGCTATAACCGGTGTAACAAAAAAAAGAAGAAGAAGTCATGATTAGTGTTGTTAAAATTACAAAATTGATAATTTACGTGTTTAAATAATTACTCTCACATTTTGATAACGTAAGGGCATCGGCCCAATCATAAAACGCTATGTGTTTTACTTATTTGCACAATATCAATTGTTATGTTGGCTTTCACGTAGAAACGTATCATGTTTATTGATTACATTATTATGGATTCATGATTGTTGTATTTGTTGGATTGGACTTGGGTTCGCGTGGTGGATTTCAATGAGAAATTACGTAGACGTTGTTATGGTTAATGAAAAAGGAAAAATAGATGAAAGTTGTGGGCTTAGCAGGACCTCAGGGGTAGCCTAGCAGGACCTCAGGTATTGAGGGTAGCCTGGCAGGACCTTGAGGGTAGCCTGAAAGACCCGGTGTAGCTAGGGTGGACAAGCAGGACCTCAGGGGTAGCCTGACAGGACCTCAGGTATTGAGGGTAGCCTAGCAGGACCTTGAGGGCAGCCTGATGGACCTAGAATTGTGAGGGTGGCCAAGCAGGACCTTAGGGGTAGCCTGACAGGACCTCAGGTATTGAGGGTAGCCTAGCAGGACCTTGAGGGCAGCCTGATGGACCAAGAATTGTGTGAATAGTCTACTAATACCCCGTGATATTGAAGGTAGCACGGAATTTTGAGTGTGAAAAAGTGATGGATACTAAGGTGCAGGTATGATTATGAAATGTGAGATTCAAAAGAAATTAAATTAAAAGCTTGCTAATGGATTTATTTATTTAATGCTTGTCGTTCTATTATGAAATTTTCATATGAATTGTGATAAAGCTGCTTAGCTGTAAAGTAAGGGGTTGGTAAGGTTAGGCTTATTCTACTAAGTGAATTATCACTCACGGATACGTTTGTATCCTGGTAAATCGGTTGCTTCGGCAATCAATTTGCCAGAATGTGCAGATTCAATGATGGAGCTGTTTGACACAGGAGGAATACTAAGGGCAGAGACCGAGTATGCTTGGGATCTGTATCAAGACTAGAGTTAGCTCTGAAGTTAATGTATTTTGAATCAGTAAATTTATCTTGTGACTGTAATGGCTAAACTTTATTTTGGAAAATTATATTTATTTAGCAAATTTTCTTAAGATTTTATTTTATATTGCTTCCGAAAAATCGGGGCGTTACATAACTTCTCTCCGGAAAATTTCATTAAAATATGGACCATCCAAAACCGAAATAGACGCACGAGATTGAACAGCTCCATGAACACAAAGACTCCGTGAAAAAGACACTCTCATAAAGATATATAGTGACATAAAAGATAACTTCTCTCCACTTAAGTAGACAACCTATTTCATCATCTATGTGAGTCTCATGAATTGTAATAGTGAGATCACAGTTATGAAATTCGTTAGTATAGATCTTCTATAATTCAGTCTCTTACAATAAGGATAGTATAGTCTTTTCATGGTAAAGTCATGGGTTTTCGACAAGAGTGGATGGAGCGTGTCCAGTCTTGGGGCAGCAACAGAAGAGTGTTCTCCAGGTTTCGGTGTACGGCACTTTCGCGGTCATTAAGGGAGGAGCATCGATGTCACATTGGGGGCTTCAACAGGGCTGATTCCCCAAGTTCTGGCAGTGGTTCAGATGTTCTTTCTGATAGGGTACTGGTGGTTTGGGTCGTGGGGTTTCGATTTTTGGGTGGATGGAGCGTGTGCAGTCCTGGGGCAGCAACAGAAGCGTAATCTCCGGGTTCCAGTGTGCGGCACTTTCGCGGTCATCAAGGGAAGAGCATCGATGTCACATTGGGGGCTTCAATAGGGCTGATTCCCCAAGTTCTGGCAGTGGTTTAGATGTTTTTTCTGATAGGGTACTGGTGGTTTGGGTCGTGGGGGTTTCGAGTTTTGGGTGTTTGGCTGGTCTCGGACCAGCGATTGGGTCTCGTGTAGTGTTGGAGATTAAGGCTTTGTTTGATTGTGAGTTTAGTTTAGTTTAAGGCCCCGTTCTAGAACACCTTCTTAAAAAATAAGTACTTATTTCACATTTTCAAACTCAAAAATAATATAAATGAAAAATAATTTTTTAATTTTTTTTGCTCCGTATTAAATATATTAATGAGATCTATCAAACAAGATCCATAGTGATAGAAAAATTATTTATGTAAGCACATAATTTTTGAGCTTGAAATTGCATTCTTAAAAAATAAGTACTTATTCTAGTTCTGGAATGGGGCCTAATTTTGGTAGTGAATGGAGAGAGAAATATGGTAATAATTGAAGAGAGGAGTAATGATTGGAGAAAGATAGAGAGAGATGAGAAAGTAATAATTGGAGAAATATGGTAATGATTGGAGAAAGAAATACGGTTATGATTAAAATCTAAACTAAAACTAAAAATGAAATGGCAACCGAACACTAGTTAAGTTATTTTCTTTCTGTCCTTATCCTTTTAATCTTTGTAATATTGCGGAGATTAATAAAAAAAAATTTGCCGATAAAAAAAAAGAAGTTATCTTTCTCAATAGCTATTGCACCCTATGATACTTGATTTTAACCATAGATAGTATAGTGTTTGTTTTTCATAAGGTCGTCATTCTATCTAGCTGCGCGTCCCTTGGAAAGAAGATTCCCATGGTAAAGAAGAGAAGGGAAATGAGTAGCATCCATGGAGAAAGAGGCCTATATATGATGCTATTCATAAAATGGAACGGAGAATTCGAAGATCGAAGAGGAAGATTAAAAAGAAGGAGCTTCTTGCGGATTTTGGGGTTAAGGCCGATAAATTGGATCCTCAAAACAAGAAAGTCCCCTCTTCTTCCCTATCTTTTGATGACATCCGGCAAAGAAACTCTTTTTTTTTTAAGAAAGCTTGCAAGACATTAGATTTAGGTGCTAGATTGGGCAATTAATTCAAAGGGGAGGGGGGAGGAACTTTATTTTAAAGAAGTTTGTGGAAATGGAGGAGACCGAATTAGCAGAAAGAATCAATGCTCTTGATGGCTTGGAGGATGATGCTGAATTAGAGGATGACGATTTCGAAGAAGGTGCCTCTCTTTCTCTGGATTTTTAAATCCGAGTTCAGGCGAGTTTTGGGTTTTTCTCCTGTGTGGGCAACATGCCCTTAAAATGCAAGGCGGATCGAGGAGCGCTTAACCAGACGAGCGCTCAATTCAAAGTCGCCACTTGGGTTTGAAGGTCTCACACTTCAGGAACCGAACTTGAAATGCTCGTTGCGCTATTTGATTTGAAAAGGTGAAGACATCAGTTCGTCATAACCATATCTGGGTTCGGGAGCCAGGTTACGAGAGGAAAAAGGTTTTAAGGCACCCCTTTCGCCCAATCCGGAGATCCGTCATTACTTAGGCATTTGCGAAAATATTTACGATTCTGTTTGATTAATCAATTCTTTAGCTATTTAAGAGCGGGAAACAGTTTAATAGATATTGAAGCTATAACACGTTTGCAAGATGTGATAGATGGTATGCTCGAACAGTTAGTATAAGATGAAAACAAAACTCCTGTGGGCTTCTTAAACAGACTGGAAGGTCACTGTTTTTGAGTGTCGTGCGCAGGAAGAAACCAACATGCACTGATCAAGTCACTGCATGTGGACCCAACCTGCGCGCACTACTACAAGACCTGCGTGCACTAGTAAGCTTAAGCCCACAGCTCATATTCTCAACCCACCCTCTGGGTTTTGGAAATACTCAGTACACACCCAAGACAAACCAAACAGTTTATAGGCAGTTATAATATACAGTTTAAAGGCTGAAAAGCCCCACAAACTAACAAAACACCCATAAACAGTGTGAGGGACAAAATAGTGGCCAAAGTCCAAGTCATCCATGCAAGAGCAACACACTAAAAAATCACTGGATCAAAACTACCTGCTTGCACGGTTTGTAACTTGCGCATGCCTACTAGGCTATTTTCTAGTACTTGTTCTCACAAGGCTGAGGCTCTTGGACATATCTAGCTATACCCAAGTTGGTGCTCCAACAGAACAAAAATAAGTATTGAAATACAAGCTAGCAGTTTTAACATAGGAAAGCAGTAAACTGTTTTTATATCCTCACAGTGATGATCTAACAAGAAAACAACAGAAAAGAACAAGGTCCTTATCCCCACGCAGATCTGCGCGCGCAACTACAATGTAGCACGAGCGAACTAAGGACCGACGCGCACAGGTCCCTTGTTCACACGGTTTTTAAAACCTTGCTATCCTTATGGTCAGGACTAGAAGTGATTACTAGCCTTGACCCATCACCCCATCAGAGATCAGAACAATATGCAAAATAAAGGTGTTATACCTTTGATTTTTGGGTTTGAAAAAGTATTGAGTTTTGATATTTGAGGTTGAATGAAGTGTGAAAATGGGGTTTAAGATTTTGTAACCTTTTTCTTTCTAACCCTTTAATTGAAAAGGTGAGGAGGGTATTTATAGGATAAACACCCTCCATTAATGGAAACCCTCCATTAATGGGAAGCATAAAACATTCCTTTAATGAAAACTATTTCATTAATGGAAACCTTCCATTTATGGAAAATATTATTTTAATGGAAATTATTCCATGGAAACCTTCTAGAAACATTCCATTAATGGAAACCCTCTATAAATAGAAACCTTCCAGAAATGAAAAGTATAAGGTCAGCTGCAACTTTAACCAGCGCGGGCCGTGGACGCGCGGGCGCATGTCCAAATGATCACGCGCTGGTCAACAGTCAATCAGGACCATTTGACCAACACCTGGCACTTTGACCCACGCGCGCTGGTTCTCAATTAGCGCGTGCCAGTAGGGTTTTGGCTTTTGAATTGGCTTAGGTTAGGTTAGGTTCAAAAGGATGTTAAACACTCAAAAGTCAAACATGCTATCATTCCTGAGGTGTTCTTGATCCGTTTCATCATCGGGGAATCAAAAATCGAAAGCAAAACTAATCTGGAAAGTCCAGATTTGGGTGTCTACATCCTGGTTTGCGTTTTGTTCTTTCTGGTTGTCTATTTTTTTTGAGTTTCTGTAACGACCCTGAATTTTGGTCAATAAAAATTTCGTTAAATATTTGAATTTTATTGAAATTACTTATTTTCTCTTGAGTGTTATATGATTTCTTGTTATTATTCGTCGTAGTTAAATTTTGGTCCTTGGTTAAACTCTTAACTAGAAAAACCTACGTGACCAATTTAGTTAATTTCCAACCGACTACTTGGAGGAACCGAGCAACCGACTTACCTAGTTACTAGATGAACCTTTTGGATCTTTTGAAACTTTTGAACCTTTTGCTTTTACCCATTGGTCCATAATGGTTAGGGTAATTTTTATGCATTGGACAATAGGCCCCCCATTTAAATATTTGGTAAAGTACAAGATATAGTATTTTAATGGTTTATAAAAACATGTGCAAAGTACATTTATTCTTTGTTTATTGGGGATTCTTCCACCCCTCCATTATCCATTGGTTAATAACCGCAAGGGTAAATTTTGTCCATTGGATAATAAAACTTTTTATTATAAAAGTACATGTAGTCTTTTCAAAATTTTATTTTAATAAAAGGTACTTGTACTCTTTTGTCCAATGGTTATTAACCGCAAGGGAAACTATTATCCATTGGGTAATAACCGTTAGGGAAGTTAGTGACTATTGGATAATAGAGACTTTTGACCAAATAAAGTACCGATGTGACTAGGAAACCTTCCAATAAAGTTGATGTGACTAGTCAAACTTTTCAAACCCTAGAAATTACTTATTTATTTCTTTTTATTAATTTAATTTTATTCTTTGTCCTTTGGACAATACAAGTTAGGGGAACTATTATCCATTGGATAATAGAAACCCAATTCTTTATATTAAATGGGTTTAAAGAAAGATTTGGACAAAGTACTATTATAGATTTTTATAAAATTACTTTAAGGTACCTTTTTGATTATTTTACTATAAAAAGTACCCTAGTAACTATTGTCCATTGGACAATGATTGTTAGGGAAATCTTTACCCATTGGACAAAAAAGCTTTTCCTTTATTATATTTGGCTAAAGTACATATATATAAACACATGGGTAAATTTCAAAAGAACATGTAGTCTTTTAAAAGACTTAAATTATGATTTAAAGTACTCGTACCTTATTATCCATTGGATGATAATCATTAGGGTATTTATTATCCATTGGGTAATAGAGTTATTCTTTCACCAAGTACATGGGTTTATTAAATTAGTCTTTTTCTTAAAACCCCATGTGATGAAATACCCATATTTTATTATGTAGCCTTTAAAGCCTAATATTCTCCTAAGTACCTTTTTATTATTTTGTATTGGGATTTTGTACCCAATTGGATTTGTTTAATGGGAGGTGTGATCTACCTAGATTACAAAGTACCCTAGTTTATTTATTTAATCAACATGTGCATAATTGTAATTCTTTATTTGATATTTGATTTTGTGAATCTTGTACTTTCTTATTCTTCCTTGTTTATATATATATATATATATGTGTGTGTGTGTGTGTGTGTGTGAATGTACTAGGGAGAGAGAGAGAGAGAGAAAGAGAGAGAGAGGAGAGAGAGGCCGAGAGAGAGAGAGAGATAGGAGAGAGAGAGAGAGAGATCTTGATGTGTACCTTGATTCCCTTGATCTTTCAATTGATCTTTCAAATCCTTGGTGAATCTTCTTCCTAACCAAAACTTAACTCCCCATTTGTACTTCCATATTTGTTAAGTACCCAAATCTTGTACCATTGTTCCCTTTCTTCCAACAAATCTCCCAAAGATCAAATCCTTGGTACAAACTAGCCTTGCAAGCTACCTTATTAGGCCTTAGTCTTTTTATGCCTAATGACAACCTATGATGGACCATTATGACATAATCCTAGCCTTTATTAGCCTTAGACCTTGACTACAAGCTAAACCTAGATTATAATTACCTAGAAAGCCTAAGATCTTAGTTGATTACATAGCCTTATACCTAAGATTTGGATTGGACAAGCTATGACTTGGTTGAAAGGTGATTTGATGACTTAATGGAGCAAATCCATGGAGGATTTAGAGAGAGAGAGGGCCGGCCATTAGAGAGGGAGAGGGAGCCAAGGTTTTGCCTATAAATAGCACCCCATGTTTGCCATTCAACTCACACCTTCACCTAGCAACTTCTCTCTCTAGAAAAATCTTGTTCTTTCTTTGTTCTTGTTAGTTCTTTCTTTGTTCTTGAGTTGTTCTTGAGTTCTTCAAGAAACTCAACCTAAGCCGCCACTAAACCGCCACTCGACCACCCTCTCGATCCAAAAGTAGTAGTAGTAATAGTCAAGTAGAAGTTTCGAGAGAAACCTTTCTCTTTCGAAGCTACCGGAGGCCTGCCGTAGGAAGTTACTCCGCCCGACCACCGACGTACTTTCCGTAGCCGACTACCGCCAAGAAGAACGGTAGATTATCCCTATCTACTACTCCTAATTATATGTAGTTCATCCTTACGTACTTATCGTTTGTTTATAAGTATTCGTATTTTGATCTTTAAGATAGTTATGAGTATGCGTATGTGAGTTGCTTGTATTACTTGTGGTATGTGATAAAGCATAAGTGATTTCACTCCAAAGACGTCAGTACATGTGGCGTTGTGCTTTGAATAAAGCATAAGTGATACACTCCAAGGGCGTCCGTACATGTGGCGTTATGCTATAAGTAATGATTGAGCGTAAATAGTAATATAGAATTGGATGATCTTGATTAGGATGATTCTTGCTTACGTTTGTCCTACCGCGGAGTCTTTACATGTAAACGAGACACAAGAACCGAGAAAGTAGAAACATGACACCTAGGGTGTGGTTAATGAAATGAAATGTTTTTCGAGGAGAAAATATTTTTGAAACTACATAATGACCGGTTTTGAGTGGCATTATGTGAGTTGTGTGCGTGCGTAAAAGAAACATTTGAAAAGATTGAAATGTTTTGGAAACCGCGATGTGGCCGGACGTGGTAGCCCATCGTGTGGATTTTGAAAACCGCGATGTGGCCGGACGTGGTAGCCCATCGTGTGGATTTTGAAAACCGCAACGTGGCCGGACTTGGTAGCCCGTTGTGTGTATGAAAACTCGTAATGTGGCCGGACTTGGTAGCCCATTGCGTGGTGTGTGTTCCAATGGGAATCCGGAAAAAGCGTAACCATTGTGAGGTTGTGTGTGTTCCAATGGAGATCCGGAATAGCGAAACCATTGTGAGATTGTGTGTGTTCCAATGGGAATCCGGGAAAAGCGGAACCATTGTGAGGTTGTGTGTGTTCCAATGGGAATCCGGAAAAAGCGGAACCATTGTGAGGTTGTGTGTGTTCCAATGGAGATCCGGAATAGCGGAACCATTGTGAGGTTGTGTGCGTTCCCATGAGAACCCGGACCGGCGGAACCATGGTGAGGTATGGCTTGGTTATCCGCGGAGAGGAGCCAATGCAATTGTGTGCCAATGGGAACCCGGCGCGGCGGAACCATTGTGAGGATACTCGGGAGACCGGCCCGGCGGAACCGAGGTTGGGTGTGTTAAAAACAAATTTTGGAAACCGCAATGTGGCCGGACGTGGTAGCCCATTGTGTGGAGTGTGTTTTGTGTGTGTTCCAATGGGATCCGGAAAAAACGGAACCATTGTGAGGTTGGGTGTGTAGCTTGGTTATCCGCGGTACAGAGCCAATGCAATATTGTGTGAGTTAAACAAATGATTTTTGAAAGATTGTTTTGTAAGTGAAAATGTTGACACGGTCTACGATGAGTCGCGTAGGAGAAAACACTGAAATCTTGGACACCAACGATAGATGATTAATGAATGTGGATGTGTAAATGATTAACTGCGTATATATGTATCATGTGGAAATCGATGTGTTATTATTTCCTGTTGTTTTAAGTTATGGGTTAGTGGGTAAGGATTACTCTGCTGAGCTTTGTAGCTCACGGTGTTGCCTTTTGGTGACCCTGACATATTATATCGGTGGCGACGCTGGTATAATGTGTTAGACTTTGTAGATGATCAGGGTAAGCAGATCACCGTGGAGGCTTTGGAGCTGAGGAGCTGGCAAGAATGGAGGAGCTGAGGAGCTGTAGTTAGGAACCCTAGAATCCCCCTCCGTTTATGTAAATATTGAACTCTTGAGAGAGTTTTGTTGTAATAACGAGCCAGACTCCACTTGATTTTATGAATAAAATGTCCTTTTAACGTACCCAAAATTCGGGGCGTTACAGTTTCGATTGTGGTGGTAGGTTTTGGTTTTTATCCTTTGGATTTCTAGGTTGCTCTGGTTATGAATTTGTTTGGGTTGCTTTAGAGGTTGTGATGATTTTGGTTGTGGCGTTTTCGGTTGGATTATTGCCTTCCATTTGGGTTGGGTTCTTAGTTAGCGTTATGCTAGTGTGCACGTAATCCGTTAAATCTTTGTAATATTTTTTAAAGATTTATAAAATCTTTTTTGCCTAAAAAAAGAAGAAGGGCAATCGTATTGAGATAGGAAAACATATTTGCGTAGTTTCTATTTCAAAACTTAGTTAACAAACTCGTTTAGATCACATACTTCAAATCATGTTTATATCGATGTTCATATAATCACAGATGAAACCAAAATTTTATATATGAAGGGGCTGAAAATAACTAAAACATTCAAATGTCTAAATAATACTCAATACTATATTTAGGTGTTCTTAAACCGAAAACAACTAATAAAATGGGGGCTTGCCATGTAAAGATTTAGCATTTTATAAAAATATTTTAAAATTCTCATAAAATATTTTGTTTCATAGTTAATAACTAGAAAACTGATAAGTATTATGTGTCTTCAAGTTCAGTCTTTTTGAGTGAACCCGGGAACCCTCCCTGTTGGGTGTTGCCCCCGTCCGAGCTATCCAATTTCGGCAATGGACGTCTTAGATTTCATTTCGACAATGAACGGATGAACAGTTGAGATCTGTTTGGCTGAGATGAAATCTGAACCGTTCATTACCGAAATGAAAGGCCCGGATAGGGATGTTGTCCCCTAATTAAAGTATATTTTGTTCCCTCTCATTTGTGAACAATATTTTCATTCTTAAAAGTTGTAAAAGGGGGAAAATATATGAGGCTCACGAGGTTAATACACTTTTTATATAAACAAAATACATTACTTTTCCACACACTCGTACTTTTTTTTTTTAAAGAGTTAGGTTAGGTCTATCCCCGCAAACTTTGTACCTACCAACAAGAAAAAAGGTTTTATTCTAATTAACAAATAACTATGGATATCGAACTATTCTCCGTAGGATTTGACCCGCAAACTCTTACACGCCCCAATCAACCGGGGCTAATTCAGTTGGCAACACTTTTACATTTCATTAGAAAATTAGGAATTCGAATCTTCCCAACTCACCTTTCAATGGGCGTTACTCTCTTTTTATTCGTTGGAATTATTTCTCCCCAAATGGGCCTTATATCTGGGACTAGTACTGATTGTGAAACTGTAGATGATAAAAATGCCTTGTTTTCTTTACAATTCAAAAAGAATTTTTAAAAAAATTCTCCATAGATTTCTCATACTTCCAACATTTCTTTCTCTATCTCTCTCTAATTATTACTTCTAATATTTTTTAAAAACAATTTCAAACATCAATCCAAACATAGCAATATCTCCCCAATGACACTAGTAGTTGGCTTGGGGGGAAGGGGGGCCACCAGGCAAAAATATTTGTTTTCATTCCATTGTTGCTTATCCACACGCAATATTAATCCACACAACAGAAACTAAATTGATAAGTGCACGTTATCTTTTTTGTTTTTTTTAGGGGTCCGGGTGTGGCCAACTCCTGCTCATTTTAACGAATTCCCCTTACGGTCAGGTCAAAAGCAGATTATCCACGCCAAGACTAGAGAATTCACAAAAAAAATACTTTTTGCAACCTGAGCCCAAGAATTAAATCCTGATCAATTGTGTGGGAAACAAACCCACCAACCGATTGGAGTAACTACCCTCAGAACTAGGGGTTGGTGCTGTGAGCGGGGTCTGGTCCGATCTCGCTCCAATTATCGGAAACGTTCACTTCGTAGACATCGTCGAGTAGAACAAGTGTGCAAAAAAAAAAAATCAGCTCGATCAGATATTATTAAGTGTCTGATCGGAACATATATAACTTGGCAATAATGGGTTTCAATGGATTTGATCCAATGTTTTGGATCCATTTTTTTCAAGGTAAAAATGTTTTGATTAGGCACTTAATCGAGTTGATTTTTCTGCACACTTGCTCTGCTCAACGAAGTTTACGAAATGAACGTTTTCGATAATTGGAACGAGACCGGAGCAGACCCCACCCACGCGGGACAGCATCAACCTCCAGTTCCTCCTAACCTCGGGGCTAAAACTACTACTACTTGTTTTCATTCTATTATTGTGTACTGAAAGTCATAAGGCAACGGACTGGCGGGCACCGACGACCATGACAGGTAGACCCATTTCGGGGTTCACGCCAATGATTCGAGCTATTTGATAATTTAAAAAAAAAACAAGTGGGCAATAGAAAAAGCAGCTTAATTCGATATATGTAGGTGCTCGATCTAATCTTTTCATATTTGAAAAAAAGAAGAAGGGAAAGATTGGATAAAAAATTATAAGATTGGATCGAGCACCTGCACATGTTAGATTGAGCTGATTATTCACTGGCCCACTTGATTTTTTTTAAAACTATTAAACGGTTCGAATCATCTGTGTGGAGCTTGGAGTAGGCCCCGCGTGCTATCAGCACATGGTTTTGATTTTGACGGTGGTGTTGTATATGGTTGTTTTGAATTTCTGTGGCAGTTTCCGTTCGTGTATCCCCACGCATGGAAAATTTTTCTGTACCGAGCAAATACTACGTGGTGTCCGCTCGTGCATCCGAGCCGTTCATTGCGTATTTGAACGACTCAGATTTGGAGAGAAAAAAAAGTGAGAGTGTTGTGTGAGAGGACAAAGGGAGTTTCAATCCGAGCCATCCAAAGGTGTATTAGACTGCTCGGATACGCCGAGCGGGTACCACATAGAATATACCTGCTCGACATTGAAAAATCACTCCCCACGCAGCGCTAGTTTCACGAGAAAAAAAATCAGCGCCGAGTGGGTATCATGTGGCGTGGCGCTCGCTCGGCACATCCTAGCCGTTCATTGCGTTTTTGGACGACTCAGATATGGAGAAAGAGAGAGTGTTGGGATGAGAGAAAAGAAAGTTTTAATCCGAACCGTCTAAAATTGTATTAAATGGCCCGAATATATCGAAAAAGTACTATGTGAGATATACCCACCGAAAAATCTCTAGTTTCACACGCCACACGCTAAACGTCCACGTTGTCCACACCATCTAAGCATCAATCAGGATTTTAAAATCTCGTTGAATCCCCACCATATTCTTCTCCCTCCTCTTCTTTCACACATCACCGAAAAAAATAAATAAATATTTTAATCAACCTATACATACACAATATATACACACCCCCCGTACCTCCCCTATAAATCAACGAACTGGTTCTCCTCCATTCCTCTCTCTCTCTCTCTCTCTCTCTCTCTCTCTCATCATTCCTCTCTCGCACCGCCTTCTCGGACCGCAGCAGGTACGAACGAGCGATTTCAATTTTCCATCGATTGGTTTCGATTATTTATTTATTTTTGTTGTCTCAGATCTGGATTTGATTGGTGGTTTTTTAGGTTAAATAATAATAATGGGGAGTTTGGGGGCGATGTTGAGGCACCCGGACGACGTGTACCCGCTGCTGAAGCTGAAGATGGCGATGAAGCACGCGGAGAAGCAGATTCCGCCGGAGCCTCACTGGGCCTTCTGTTACACCATGCTTCACAAGGTCTCTCGGAGCTTCGGCCTCGTGATTCAGCAGCTCGATACCAATCTCCGCAACGCCGTGAGTGTTTTCGGAATCTTTTGTACAGGTTTTTCGGTCTTTTTTCGCGTTTTTTTCAATGATGCCTTCCGTTTTGGGGGTGATAAGCATTTAGTTGTTCAAGCTTAGTTTGAAAAAACTTAACGAGCTTCAAATTATGTTCCAGCTTGGCTTGTTAACGAGGCGAGCCAATCTCGAACGATCTCTAATGGAGCCAAACGTGAGCTGATGTCGAGTAGCTTGGAATTTTTATAAAACGTAAGCCGAACGGGCCAAGTAGCTTGTTCGAGCTTTGTTTGATAACTCAAGGAGCTTCAAAATTTTGTTCAAGCTGAGCCCGTGCTGAACACGAGCCAATCTTGAGTAGCTTGAAATTTTTATACATCGTAAGCGTGGAATTAGCCAAGTAGCTTGTTTGAGCTTTGTTTCTTCTAAAGTATGTTCAAGTTTGGGTTGTTTATGTAACAAATCAATCCGGAACGAGCTCAAACTCGAGTAGCTTGGTTTGGTTACAAGCCCTACTTCTGTTATATCTCCGGTCTTCTATCACTCGTGCTTTTGTATAATTATTATTAATATCAAGTGTCTCATATCAGAATCATATTGATGATATACCTAAGGTTTTGGTGTTTTTATTGTATTTTCGAGTGGCCGTGCAGGATTTCTATAGGAGAAAGAGCAGTAAAAGTGAGATTGAATTGGAGATCTGAGCATTAATTGTAATCCTAATTGCATATAGTGATTTTTTCGCCGCCCTCCCTGCCATGGACGCATGCACACACTAGTATCTAAGTTCTTGTGTATTTTGTGTGATTGTTGTCTTACTTTATTGTTTGTGTGGATTCAAATCTTCTTGTAACTTGCATGAAATGAAATGTTTGCACGTGTATAGGTTGACATATACATACATAGATGGAAGCTAGCTGCCCGAAATATGGAATAATTTAGCAACTTATTTAAGAATGTGAATTAATTTGGGAACATCCGTGCAATCTCGTCAAGATTGGCTTCATACATAAGCAAGCTACTCGAATTGTCCTGTGAGCTTGATTTGGGGTGATTTATTGGGCATGCTAATACTGATTTATCTTTATGGGGCCCCAACTGCCAGATACGGAGTACATGAATGCACGCCTGTATGAAGAGTTACAGTTGTATTGGTGGTCACTGGAGACATAATGAGACAAAGAGAATGAATACAGTTGCAATGTTGTAGTTTAAGGGATATGATGAGGATTAGTGTGCTAGGCTTTCAGTTTCCACGTGATTGTGTAGGGGATGGATCGAGATATTTCCATATGAAGTAGGCTAACATTAACTTTGTCGGATGGGAGCGTTTGTAAAGTTGTTTTTGTCTTGCCTGGTGATCCTTCGTGATGTTGGTGGTTGACTACTGTTTTTATGAGGCCTCGGCTCCATGCAATGTGAACAAACTGGATGTGTAATTGCTGCTAATACCCACAGGCTGACAAACCACAACTGGTCTTTGCTTTTCTATTTTTTCAAATGAAAATGGCCAAAGATGTTTGGTGCTGCGGTAAAGCTTCAGTTTCATAGTATGAGAATGTGTGTTAAGTCGAGATTTTTTGCTTTGCGTAAGTCACGTCAAAGATGAGGTCTATGCCAAACCAAACCAAACCGAGCCTTGTGTCCCAATCAATTAGGGTCGGCTACATGAATCCTATTTTTCCATTGAGCTCTGTCCAAGATTGAAATTGAATAGATGTAATGGCATAATGAAGGAAGAATAATATGCTAGGTTCTTTTACGAATATGCTTAGTTCAGTTGTTTTTGTGAATGACAAGAGCTCGTCATGTAAGAATCAATTTGGAGACATAAATATAGGCGAGAGATTGTATTACCAGTTTTCTTTTGGAGTAAGCGAGTAACCATTAAACTTCACTAAGTGGTATTTTAGTCCATTCCAACCCTTTAATGTCTAGAAAGTTGTACAAATTATTGATCTGTCATAATGACTATTTTCTCCTGATTTCTTAGGTAAATAAATTTTCCTTTTTTTTTTTTTTTGTTTTGCAGGTATGCATTTTTTATTTGGTTCTTCGAGCCCTCGACACTGTTGGTATGCTTTTTTTGAGTTTTATTTTTCTGTATCTCGTCATTAGCATCACTCATCTGATTGTATGATGTTTTTTTATGCTGTTAATATTTCACATGCTTTGTCCGGAGGCTGATAAACATAAACCACTCATATCACTCCGTTTCAACTGATCTTGCTTGTTTTCTTGGTGTTTTATAGAGGATGATACAAGCATAGCTACAGAGGTTAAAGTACCTATTCTGATGGCTTTTCATCGTCATATATATGATCGTGACTGGCATTTTTCATGTGAGTGTTCTTTTCTGCCCTGTTACTTTCAGTTTCATCTCTTTTGTTGCTTCATGCCTATGGTTGATGTCTCTTTATTATTTGCATTTAGGAGCACTTCTTCTGGCTTGTTATGCGTTCAAACATTCAGTTTAAAAGTTCTTTGTGTATTAACACCCAGTTCTCCTTAAGTAATATCTAAAAAAATAAGCTTGTTTGTTTGACATATAGTGTTCTCATTTTGGCTTGTCACTGAATTGTGAAACCAACGCTTACAGGATCTTGAGATGCAAAACCGGGTCTGTCCGTTATATATCTTACCTCATATACACAATGGTTCACAGTTTACTATACACCAGATGCTGCCAACTGCCATGTTCAACTTCAGTTTCAAACAGGAAAAGGTTGCCTTAGAAGTGGAATATGGTAGTACCGTTGTTTGGCTATGCCAGAAAACTAATTTGGTGTGCTTTTATCTATTGGACAGTTTCCCCGCATGTTTGAGTGTGGGATTTTCCCTTCAGAAAGTTGAAACTCATTGTGGGTACTGGATACTGGATAGGAATCAATGCAGCATTAGAAATTTGCTCAGTCTGTTATTTATATGTAGAAGTGGGTATGTAACCAGTAAACAGTAAGGTTTCCCACCCACGGCTGTAAAAGTAAAAATAACAAAATGACAATTCCTACACCTAGCTTCCCCTGACTCAATGCTACCTTAGGAGCGGAAGATTCATTCGTTATGTCTCAAAAAGGATCCAGACTATTTCCTTTTTGAGGGAGCACATTTTATGTATTCACATTTTAATTTGTATATATTTGGTTTTATGCTATCTGATCCAAATTATTACTTTTGCATTCAGGTGGTACAAAGGAATATAAGGTTCTCATGGATGAGTTCCATCATGTTTCAACTGCTTTTTTGGAGCTCGGAAGAAAGTTAGTCTTTACCCTTTCAGTTTTGGTGTTTTTATGTAAAGAAATGCTCTGGTGCAAGTTGGGTTCTGCAATAAATAGGAGTATGTCTTGGCGATTTCATACAAAAATTGTATTTTTTCTGGATTAGTGATTGATGGAAAGGATAGAAAGAACCTTTATAAACTTATTGTTGGTTCTTGGAACTATCTTTTCTAGTCATGTATTTGGCATTGTTAACAGGATGCTAGCAATTCTATAACTCCCACCTTTATGCAGAGTTCGATGCTTGCCACTTCAATCTTTATGTTTTGGAGGCATTCCTCACCTATGTTTCAATTTTTTTCCATTGGCCCCAGAATAAAGTATTCCATTATACTTTCTACATTTGAAATTAAATGTGGTGAGGGGATATGTTAATTTAGTTTGAAAATGACAACATATCAGCATAAGTCTTCCATAACTAAGTATGTGTATCTAAAGTTGCCCTTTTGCTACTACTTTAGTCTTCTTACTTGCAACTGGTAGATAAACTTGGTTAAATTGCGTGGCACTCTTTGGAATCTTAAAGTGGTATGCATTGTATAGAAACGCTAGGGATAGGAGTTTTTCTTGAGAGAGAGCTTACTATCTCAACTATTCTGCAGTTATCAGGAGGCAATTGAGGATATAACTATGAGAATGGGTGCGGGAATGGCAAAATTTATATGCAAGGAGGTTTGTATCAAATCCTGCGTGATAAAATAAGATAAATGATTGGACATTATTACATTGTCGTAACAATATAATCTGGTTTTTCAATCATTTAAAAGTATTGCATGCTTTCTTAGAACTTCGTACAATTTCAAAAACTTCAAGATGTGATCCTAACTGCGACCTCCCGTCCCTTAACTTGCAGGTTGAAACAATTGATGACTATGACGAATATTGTCACTATGTAGCAGGACTTGTGGGGTTGGGATTATCAAAGCTTTTCCATGCCTCTGGGTCCGAAGATTTGGCATCAGATTCTCTCTCCAATTCAATGGGCTTATTTCTTCAGGTTTGGCTCTTATACCTGTCAGATATCGGTATTACCCTTCTTCTGCTGGCATATTTTGTTTGATTCTCATAGTATCCAAATTTGATGTGATAAAAACACAGAAAACAAACATCATCCGAGACTATCTGGAGGACATAAACGAGATACCAAAGTCGCGCATGTTTTGGCCTCGCCAAATTTGGATTAAATATGTCCACAAACTTGAGGTTTCTCTTTCCTTATGCTTTTTTGTCAAAACCTGCTATAGCTTTCCGAAAGCAAGTCATATTGCTTACACGTTATGTTTGTGCTTATTTGTGTGATTGACATACTTTGGTATTATGTGCTCAGGACTTAAAATATGAGGAAAACTCAGTCAAAGCAGTGCAGTGCCTAAATGACATGGTCACAAATGCTTTGATACATATGGAGGATTGCCTGACATACATGGCGGCTTTGCGAGATCCTGCTATCTTCCGATTTTGTGCAATCCCACAGGTAAATTTCGAGATGTCCTCAAATTCTTGTTGTTTTGCTACTCTATTACATTGTATGTTTGATGATATGAATCCCAATAATTCTACTTCTATCTGCATGCCAATCAAATGTCAGCGTTGTTTACCAATTTGGTTTCTAAAGTTTGCCATATGGAGATAACTTAGTGTGTCTCAGAAGAGGATATCCACCAATCAAAACACTACTGGTTGAGCGTGTAGGGTTTCAGTAGTGAATGAGTTGCATCTCAACTTACTAACATTG